>NC_031972.2:17296966-18574466 GCF_001858045.2 Oreochromis niloticus
CTTTCTCATGAGTCTCTTGAGAGTTTGCAGCCTTCCCTTGATCATGTATTGTTCTCAAAAACAGGCCAATAGAATCTGTATAGAATCTGTATAATAGAAAGTCTGTATAATGGTCTTTGTTATTCCTCTTGCTATCATTTGCTACAGCTGTATTGATTTATATATCCACATTAGTGTTGGCTCAAGGGCACCATGTGAAGTAAACACTGTGTAACAATGTGATGTAGTTTCCATGTATTAAACGTTTTTTTTTCTTGCCTTGAGCCGACAGATTGTTGTGTAATTTGGCAAATGGAGACCTTTCCTGACCTTTCTCTTGACTGTAACAGCCAAAGGGACGATTTCTACCTGGACTGGACTTTCTGTAAAACCCAAAGAATGTGAAGGTTATGCTCACTCTCAAGGCCTTGACTTAATGTCTTATTTATCTTCACTTACAGTCCCAATGGTGTGAAAGACTGTAGTTAAAGTTAGCTTAAAAATGTAGTGCACTAATGTCAAGCAGTCCTAGTGCTCCTAAACTCCACATGAGGTTAAGAACTAAAAGCTGATCTGGCTTCAGATTTTGTTTTCTTGGAATAAGAGATTAAACTTGGGTTGCATTAGGTTTTCTGCATTAGCAGCGGGTAAGTTGCTGTTAGATCACATTAAAACCAGTTTTATCAGGTGGTGCCCATCGAGCTAAATAGGAATATGTCCGACATAATGGAAAATGCTGGCAGTGAATCTGATTCATGGAGGCATGTTGGTTTGGTTAATTCAAATCTTACCTTTATGAAAAAAAGTTAAACAAATAAATAAAATAGGAATAAACCCTAAACCAGATTAGCAATCTACAGGTGTCTTTTGGAATTGGACTGAGGCCACCTTCTCTAAAGGGTCTTCTTGGCCCTGTGGTTTTGGTGCGTGCTTAAGTCCAATTACCGTCTTCACACCTGCCCACGCGAACCGCACCAAGGCGGAAGACAAACCAGAAGTAGATTTAAATGGACCAGATAGCTACTACTACTACTGTGACACAGCCGTCGGTTCGTGAACTCCTATTATTAAACCTTAAGACGAACATTTTTTCATTACCGTCTTGATGTTTTAAAAACAGACATGGTGGAGCGAGGGATCTGCAGAAACCATATGCTCATTGGTGAATAACTTGTCAGTTAAGAGTCAGTGAGCATATCACTGACAATTAGGGTGATCAAAATATACAAAATGGATAATTTCTTAATCAGTATGACCAAAAATGAGTCACTGAAGCCATGAATTTATGAGAAAAGAATGTTGCTATTGGCCCCTGGTGGCCTTTAAAAAGAATTCAGGCTTACAGGCACTTCTGCATTAGCTTCTTTTTTGAGATGCTGAAGCTACGCCCATCTTTTATATACAGTCTGGGGTTTGAAAAGCACTTGCTGGTGGAAACTTCTCAAATATATATATGTATTTTTTCTCAGCTGCTTTGTTTGATGAAGTTCGCCAAATAATATATTAAACATTTTGATACTTAGGCACAGCAGAAAGAACATTTATTAATGCTGGACTGGATTGTGTCCAGTGTATGTCATTTATTTATTTATTTGTTTTTTCATTTGTGTTGAGATGAAATAAAACAATTTTCACTTCACCTCACATGCAAATATACAACAAGTGCTCTTTTTCTTTGCAAACTAGAATGTGAAAATAAATAAATAAAAATCTGAAGAGTACTCACTCCGATGCACAATAGCAGTCACTTCCACTCTGAAACATAATAGTCAGATACAGCAGGAATTCACTGTTAGTGAAAACACGTAGGATGAGACTGTCAGCAGTAAGAAAGAGTCTGCTGCGATTCTGACAAAAGATCTAAAGATTCTTTACCACTGTGGATTACACAGCGTAGGAAATGTGTCATGCTAGTGACACTGGCTTGTTCATTTCTAGAACTAAAACTTCATTTTGAAAGATTTTTGTGCAACTTTCTGAAGGTTAAATTTTGTTTTCTTTGAAGCTTAGATGAGCTGATGTGGGAACTTCAAAAATGTTGCAAAAAAATGTGACAAAATTGAGACTGCAAGGTGAACTCACAGAAGATCCTTTTTTCATTTGTTTTTTGGAGTAATAGCTCACATTTTGAGTAATTTTTGTAGAAACAGGTACAGAATTGGTTGTTTATCCCCTCAGTGGCTACTTTGTGATAAAACGGGAAAAGAAGAGGTGAATTTGATACACAAGTTGATCCAAAAAACTGGCAATTATATCATAATTACTCTTTTTCTCTTTCAGCTGCATGTTGAACAGCTGTGAGGACCACTCTTGTGGCTCTTAATGTAGTGCAGGAATAATAGCAGGTTCCAGTGATATTTAAAGTTTATGTTGCCAAACGCGTGTCCTCGAAACTCCACACGATAGTGTGTTTTTGAAGGTTGTGCGACTGAATGATGAATGACATTCTCGTGTCACATGCACGCAGCATTAAGGCAGGTGACTCTCTGACTTTCAGGTTACTTGCGCATAAGGCTGTTCTGAAGTGGAATCAGTATAAAAGAAAAAAAGATCCATAATGAAAACACTGCTTTCAAGAAATCGTCTAAGCTTTTTTGTGTCTGACAATCGGTGTTTATGTTTATGTGTAGGATGTGTGCATGATACAGAGAGTGCGATATGAGGAAGAAGATGTTCCAGACGATCTGAAGATATAAAAAAATTCATGCATAAAATAAAGACACTACAATTTTTTTAACGATTTATTTCCATTCTCTGAATTTTCTTGTCCGTGGAACACCCCTCCATCCCCCACCCTCCGCGTGGTATCTGCACCAAGGACCAGAACCAAAGACAGCGCCACGTTTATACGTGAGCTGCGTCAGGAAGCTTCTTGGAGAGATGAGGCGCACTGACAAAATCTCAGAGCAACACAACAAGCTCGTGAAGAACTGTGTCACCTGTGCGCACAGAAACATTTTATTTGTTTTTATTTCGCAGAAAACTGGCACATGGAGCCATATCTAAAGATTATTTCCATGATGCGAGTCATTTGGATCTGATCATGACTTAAACACTCTCGTGGATAAAAGTTAAGAAAAAAATGTCTGGAGAATTTAGCGACACTGCTTATGAAGGCTCGGCAGGGATCGTCTATGCTGCTTCCTTTAACTTGAGCTATGTTTTCAACACGACCAATAGCTCGTACGAGGACTACCTCCACCTGTCAGACTCTGAGAAAGCTGACTCTGTGGGAGATGGAGCCGCTGTTGTCAGGATTATCATCTCGGTCATTTACTCTCTGGTTTGTGCGCTGGGTCTGGTTGGAAACCTGCTGGTCTTGTACTTAATGAAGTCTAAACATGTGTGGAAAAAATCTTCCATCAACCTTTTCGTAACTAGTTTGGCGGTGACTGACTTCCAGTTCGTCCTGACTCTGCCCTTCTGGGCTGTGGAAAACGCGCTGGACTTCACTTGGCTTTTCGGCAAAGCGATGTGCAAGATAGTGTCCTATGTGACGGCAATGAACATGTACGCCAGCGTTTTTTTCCTGACCGCCATGAGCGTGGCGAGGTACTGGTCACTCGCGTCTGCCCTGAAAGGCAGGCGGAGGCGGGCTCACTACTGCTCTGCGCGGTCCATCACCGTTATTATCTGGGTTTCCGCCGTCTCGGCCGCTCTGCCGCACGCGGTTTTCTCCACGACGGTGACAGTTTCCAACGAGGACCTGTGCCTCGTCAAATTCCCGGAAACCAACGGATCGGCGCAGTTCTGGCTCGCGCTCTATCACTCTCAAAAAGTGCTGCTCGGCTTCGTGGTGCCTCTGGGCATCATCTCAGCCTGCTACCTGCTCCTTTTGCGCTTCATCACCTCCAAAAACATCAACACCTCGAGCGCCAAGCGACGCGCCAAAGTCACAAAGTCCGTCACAATAGTGGTCTTGTCCTTCTTTCTTTGCTGGCTGCCCAACCAGGCGCTCACAGCCTGGGGCATCCTCGTGAAACTCAACGTGGTTCACTTCAGTTATGAGTACTACACCATGCAAGTGTACGTGTTCCCCGTGTCCGTGTGCCTTGCGCACTCCAACAGCTGCCTGAATCCCATCCTGTACTGTCTGATGAGGCGGGAGTTCAGAAAAGCGCTGAAAAAACTCTTCTGGCGGATGACATCACCGACTCTGACCACCTTAAGACCGATCACAGCCACCACAAAGCCGGAGGCGGACGAGCAAGGGCAGGTCTTGGTCCCCGTGTGCGCACCCGAGGAGCCCGCGGTGGTGTTTTATCCTCCTGGGGAAGTGATTTACAATGACAGGCGAGACCTACCCCAGAACAGCGCTTAATCGAGGGCACGTTTTAAATCCTCTGTGATGTTGTATTCATACACATTTACATCAATCAGGTCAGTTTTGTTTGCCTCACAGCTGTCCAAGTTGGAGGAGGGAAAACGTCAAACAGAAGCGCTTATGACTCATGTTTGTCCACAGAAATGCTACTTTGGCCTCACCCTGGTTGAGATTTTAAAAAGCCAACTTACTGGCGTTCCTACCTATGAGAAAAGACGCATATTTTAATAAGGTGTCAAAACATATATTAAATGTGCAGGTAAAGTGCATCTACAAAATGTGAGACATTTGCTCATCTTCGCTCTGTCCTTATCTTGAATGACATTTAGTTGTTAAATGCCACTATAATGTTACAGAGAATATGTTTCACAGACCTGTGCTGATTGTGTGTGTGTGTGTGTTGGGGGGGGGGCATAGTTGCATAGACTGATGTTTTGAACTGTGGGAGGAAAAGTTTGATTGATACATATGGAGAAGGGGTGTTATAATTAGGTATGACGGACACTACATACATTTGTTGCTATTGCAGAATTTACTGAATTTTTAAAACAAATTAAATGTTTTTTTATGTTTGTTTTTTGCAATTAGACGAATTTAGAAAATCGTGTTTTTAAAAGTGTTTTCATTTCAAGCTCCATTTTTTGCCAATCAAAATACAAACGTACACCTTTACGTGCCAAAATTAGAGTGGCCACAACCAATCACAGAATGAGTAATAATTCCTTTAAAAACACCACCCCACTCAATCCCGACACTCGTGAGTGCAACAGATGGGAGCACATAATCAGCACTCATTTACTCACATCCATTCGCTGAGAGGACAGCGATGACTTTTAATAAACAGAGAGCAAAGTTCTCAGTAAATAAATCGAATTTAAAAGCAGTCAAAAATGGCATTTCACTGACAGCTTCGCTCTCCTCCCTCTCCTCCCTTTCGCACGTGTTAATGCAGTGTGAGCAGAATAGAACCCTCCCTGAAAAGCTATTCATGTGTCCACATTGAACCAAAAATGAAAAATAAAAATAGGGTCAATTAAGTGCTTAAGACCATCCTGTTTTAAAGACTCTCGTTTGGTTAATATGCCTCCAGAGCCTTCAGTCCATCGTCTGTTCAAGCTGTGAGCCCATGAGAAAAACAGTGACAGAAAAAGAAACAAGAAAAAAACCCTACATACTAACAGGTGTCTTGCAAACCCACTCAAGTAACCAACATTATGGGATAAAGAGAATATATGTACACATGGCACCAGGCTAATCTAATTACAAGTGAATGCCAAACAGCTTCAGGACCTTGGTTTTAAATTAGCACACCAGAGAAATGATTCATGTGGGTGTTCAATCTGAAAACCACAGTGCACTCACACATATCATGGGACACATGGAAAGTAAGTAAAATCCCCTTTGATGGAAGTAATAAAAAAATGACTTGAATCAAAATCATGATTAGAAATTTAAATGTAATATTCACTGCTCAGAAGGCGATCTGATATCTCCCCCTCACGTGGGCCGGGATGTAAAGGACATTGATGCAAATATGATTAGATAATCTACAAAGGCTTCTTGTTGTGAACGATAGTTATCTTATTCACTCAATTGGCTATAAATATGCAACACCAATTTAAAAACTTGGGACACTGTGCAAAATGTAAATAACAGCAGAATGCAGTAATTTGCAGAGCCATATTTTATTCGCAGTAGAACGCAGAAGACATAATAAATTGAGGAAATGTATACTTCGGGAAAAATATGAACTCCTTTCAAACTCGCTTGCATCAAACACATGTGTAAAAAGTTGCCACTGTGTGGCATCCTCTCTTCTTTTCACAACAGTCTATAAACAGCTGGGAACTGAGGAGAGTAGTTGCTCGGCTTTTGGGAGAGGGATGTTGCTCCATTCCTGCCTGATATATAGGATTCCAGCTGCTCAACGTTCCTGGCTCTTCTTTATCATATTTTCCATTTCATGTTGCATTAAATGTTCTCAACTGGTGAAAGGTCTGACTGCAGACAGGTCGGTTCAGTGTCCGGACTCTTCTACTATGAACCAATTCTGTTGTAATAGATGCAGCATGTGGTTTTACACTGTCTGGCTGAAATACATGAGAACCTCCCTGAAATAGATGTCACCTGGCTGGAACTGCTGCTCTAAAAGCTTTCATCACTGACGGTGTCTTTTCAGATCCGCCAATTTCATAGGTACTAATGCACCTCCATTCCATCAGAGATGCAGACTTTTTAAATGAGCACTGATATGAGCACTGAACAGTTTTCCACTTTGCCTCAGTCTAATTCAAATCAACTTTTCTGATTTTTTGAATCTTTTTGATGATATTATAGACCAGGAATGTCAAACTCATTTTACATCCAAGGCCACATACCACCAGACTAGTGAAACCAGTAAATCTTAGTATAAGAAAAAGAAGTGCAATTTCACCAGTATGTCAGCACGGCAGTTTTCCAAAGATGTCCAGAGGGCTGAATTGCAGTTTTTGTCCAGCTAATTCTGACCCCCAGGTCTTGTATTTGACATCCCTGCAGATGATGAGATATTCAAAATGTCGGGTTGATGAATTGTCCCATAATTTATAGGTACAGTTTTTTGCAGGTTTGGTGAATCTGTGCTCATGTTTATTTCTAAAGGGAACTCTTCCTAAGGCGCTCATTTTATACCGACTCAGGTTACTGACCTGTTGCGAATGAACCTAATTAGTTTATTATGTTTCTCCAACCGTTTCTTTTTAGCACCAAATGTTTTTCAAGCATTTTATTTTTATTGCCCAGCTTTTTTGAGACATGCTGTTGCCATCAAATCCCAAGATGAACTAATATTTCACTTGAATGTTTTCTCAGTTCAAACACTTGACATGTTTTCTATGTTCTATTGTGAATAAAATCTGGATTTATGGGATTTGCTGATCCTTTTTTATTTACATTCTACACAGCGCCCCAACTTTTTTGGAATTACCTAAAATCTGTGAAATACTGGTGTTTGTGGCGGTTTCAGATGTAGCAACTTTCCAGTTATTATATATACATATATGCAGTGGGTAAAATAAGTATTGAACACGTCACCAATTTGCCAAGTAAATATATTTCTAAAGGTACTAGTGACATGAAATCCTTCCCAGATGTCGGTAACAACCGATCCAACCCACACATGCAATGAAATTAAACCATAGATGTTGATAAATTAAGTTTGATGTTTGATAATGAGAAATGACACAGAGAAAAAGTACTGAGCAAGCTTAATGAAATGTATTTAATACTTTGTAGATGACAACTTTATTTTCTTTCTCTGAAACCATTTGAGAGTTTCCTTGGCTGTGTGTTTGGGATTATTGTCTTGAAACGGTGAGACGTCCACCCTCATTTCATTAGATTTTTATCAAGAATGTCTCAGTGCGTTTTCTGTTCATCCGTCCTTCAATTAGATGAAGCGTTCCAGTGCCATATGCTGAAAAACAGCCCCATACCGTGATGTTCCCACCTCCAAACTACACTATTTGTATGGTGTTTTGGGGGTGATTTGCAGTGCCTCTTGACATGGTGTATTATGGCATCCAAAGAGTTCAATTTTAGTGACATTTATAGTTTGATTTCTTTGCATGTTTGGATCGGATGAGTGGACATCTGGTGAAAATTTCATGTCAGCAGCACCTCTGGAAATATGTTTACTGCAAATGGGCAAACATGCTGGTCAAATTGCATTCTCTTAAGTTTGGATTTTCTATTTTATTTATTATGTAATTGGTGAATCACAATATAAAAGGGTATTTGTCTCTACCCTTCTTGGGTGTGCACTAAATAAATAATAAAAACAATAACATGAACAAGAGTTGGTTTGATTCAAAATGCTGTTACTTCTTTATTTGATCATTTTAGACATTTGTGTGATATTTTGTCATAATGTCCATATTTGTTGTTAAAATTTCCACTGTGTTTTGTGTGGGAGTCACCTTGATAACTAAAATCTAATCAGTTCCTCCTTGAGTCAAACAAATTGTCTGTTAGATTCGAAGCAATCACCTGAGAGCCTTTGAGAAATATTTTATTGGACAATAAATTCAAAATATGTCAAAATTTGACATGATTTCTAATGATGCAGCTGCAAATTTAACACTCCTTGCAACACGAGTAGATGAAAAAACAGCAGCCCGTAAATGAATAGTTTGTCATGAAACTTGTTAACACTCTCTTTCACAATGGTACAACACTGAAAGGGCTAAAGTCACCAGTTGTTCAGCTTAGCTGAACACAAATACTAGAAAAAAGGGATAAAGACAGGCTCTCTAATTAAAATCAACTATGGTGAATCACAGGTATTTGTAGGTAGATTAAAAAAATTAAATAGGTGTTATTGGGTAGTATTACTGGGTAGTATTGTTTGCTAACTGCAAATCATCTGTAAGTCCCAGATCTATTGTAAGTCATTGGTGATTGATCAACTAACATGTTTTCAGGCACAAATTATTGTAATTTATGTGTGCTGATAATATAAAGCCTTGATTGTTAACGTTTTAACCTTTTGCTGCTGTATCTTTGCTAGCGTATGCTAACGTAGATAGCGTATGCTAACTTCCAGGAACGAGGCTCCAAGATCCGTCATTGCCGTAAAAAACTCTAGTGATAGCATTTACAACCATGTCATGCATCAGTCTGCAGGATCCTCTGCTCTTACTGGCAACGCTTTATACTGTCCATCAGTACACCCACAAAACTCCTATACACTAAGTTGATTTCGTCTCTCTGATAAAAAAAGTCTTAATCCCTGATCCTATGAGTCGATAATACAGGGTTCTGGAGCTGATGTGGGTGAGCCTGACTTGACGTCCAGGTGTCTTACCCTTATACGAAAAAGCCAGAGTAGCCTTGCAGGTCAAATCTTATTAGTCACGCCTGTTAATGCAGCTCCCCTCTAGATCGTGGCACTTGTTAATCTGGGTTGGTTTTACAGGCCTGTACAATAGGCCCCAATGGAGGATATTACTTGGAAAGGCTAGACCAACTGATTAGAGCTTTTTGGACTAATATAGATTAATACTGAATGGAATGAAATGAATGATATTATGGCTCAGACGTGGCAGAGCAGAGATGAGTGTAGTTATAGCATACAAAGAGCTGAAGTGAAACAGAATTTTAAAAGTAATGAAGTTATCCACTGCAACTACTGTCTGTACTTCTCATGCTGTGCTGTTGATCTTTTCTATCTTATCGATCTATTCCTGTCCAATTCCTTCACAGTTGGTCCCTTCGCTATTCCGGCCCATTTGTCAACCAGTCATGCCAGTGCACAGATCATTCAGTAATGTGCATTTCAGCTGAGTGAAAACCCCTCTTGGTTTGGTGTCTTCATGTTAACTGTAGAACCCTTTGCAGATGGGTGGTGAAATGTCTCCAAGAAGCTAAAAGAAATCCAGATGCCTGCAAGCACTTTAGACTACTGCTGTGAAACTTTGTTGCTTGATGAACTAATAGTATCAACAGCTACATGAAATTGTTTATGTGCATGTAGTGTGCCAAATATCTGGCCTGCAGCACCACGACACAAGAGCTGAAGAAGATATCAGTTGCTGTTTTAGCCAAAAGAGACCATTTTTAGGATCTACCAGACCAGAGAAACCTAAAAAAAAATGTCATAATCTGCAGTTAATTGGCCACTGAGGTAAAATTAAAAATTGCAGACGTTATGATGATATAATGAGCAATCATTGTTTATTAAAACAATATCATTAAAATTTGCATTTGAGCAGAATCATTCATTCCACGTATCTGATGAAGAGGACAATGAAGATGCAGCCGAGCAGAGACATGGTCGAAGCCGAGAGGACCACCACGATCACACTTCCTGCCGCGTTGACCAGAGCACCGAGCCCCACGCCCACGATGATCTGAGCCAGCTGGACCATGCAAGTGAGGGCGGCACAGTCCATTCCCGAGCCTCGAGGACTTTTATTGCTTCCGTGCAGCTTCAGTTGTTGCTGGAAGCACAGGAGGTTGTAGGTTATTAGAGAAGAGGAGGATGGCGGGGAGGGAAAAACAAGAGAGCAATATATGGAAACATCAATTTCAGTTTAATCAGAGAGGTCGTGGCAAAAAACAAACAGGTGGATAAACAGACGGCTCTGAGAATATGAAGAAACCACTTCTTAAAAAGATATATTCTTTTCAGCTTCGCTTCAGTTGTTGCAAGTTGAATTCCATCACACTCTCACCTGGTTTAGTTTAATCAGGTATTGATTGACCGTGACAGAAAAAAAATAAACAATTGATTTTTGAAGCAACCCCTTATGAATGACATTGCAGTTTATGTTTTACAGATGAACTACATAAACTTGGTGAGAATGTTGCAGCAATACTATAACCGGTATTAAAACATTTATGTGGACACTTAAAAAAGGGGGAAAAAAGTTTAGTGTTATTCCGAACCTTTAAAATGAAAATCTGATCTTATATTTTTATTTTTTTGGTATTTAAATGCATAAATGTAACTTAAATAAGTGGCAAAATCTTGCCAAAAATCTTGTTCTGAAGAGCAGCCTCCAACAATGATGTAACACTGAATGATGCAATTTCAAATTCACAATAAAATATGAATGCCTGTGTACTTGACTGACAGATAATTTCTACTGTTTGATATATTTAAATCAATTAATTCCCCATTTAACCTGTATAAAAGGGAGCATTACAACAATTTAACACAAAAACGTCAGTTCAGTCTTTCGTTCTACTTGGGACGGTATTGATGAATAAATAACGACGTATCTGGCTTTATGGTTTTGGAGAGCCTCGTGAATATCTCTGGTTTCCGTTCAGACTTTAAATACTTCTACAGAAAACCGCCAGAAGGAGTAGAGGCAGTTGCATTATGGGATTAATAGTTGGGATAGTTTTTGTGGGGGCTGTAAAGTGTCTCATTCTTGATCTGTCTTTTGTAAATACTTGAACTTTAAGGAAGTAAAATATGGGACTGTGCACAAGTCTTAAGCCACCCCTCATTTCTTTATATGTTGCTTCCAAGGAGCCAGATTTTCCTGCAATAGTTCTTTAGACTTTCTGAAGATCTTTCAGAGTTTGTCTGTTCACTCATTTTCAGTCCACATTTTTAGAAGATTGACTGACCTTGTTTAAGAGTACAAAGAGAATTAACTAATAGATGAACCAGCATCGTGTCTACACATATCAGACAAGTTAAAAAAGAACCAGTTTCAACTTGTTACTTTAAACACTTTGTTACCAGCAGCCTGTTGAAAAAACACTTGATTGTTTTCCTCATTTCCTTAGTTGAATCTATGAAAAATGCCAAAGATAATACAGATACACAACATCCAAAGTCTCAGAATATCTCACCATGGTGTGCAGTTTGTGCTTAAGAAAACTATACACCAAGTTGAGGACAAAAGTTGCAGGCCTAAAGGAAAAATTAAAAAAATCTGTAGCAAAGGTACAGTATCTGAAAGTCATCTCCTTAAGAAATAAGAAAAAAGAAACCAGCAAAGACCTGACATACCTGAGAGATTTAGCAGCCTCAATGCAAATGTTCTCAGTCGAAGGGTAGCAGGAAGGGAAAAGGAGAAAAGGCCGAGGAATGCCAAATCATAAAAACTGGAAAATCAGTGGCAGCAGGTCTTATGCAGTAATGGATCCATATTTGAAAATTTTGGTTCAAATCATCATCAGAATGTAAAGAGGAGGTCAGGAGGCAGGGTCAACAGTGACTGGTACAGCCATCTGTAAAAAAACAGCGGAGGCTCTGTGATAGGTTGCATTTCTGCATGAGGTGTCTGGGTTCTTATCAAAATTAATGGAATTATTAATACAGAAAAGGACCCTCAGATTTTGATCCACCATGGAATACCATCTGAAAAATATCTTATTTGCAGAGGCTTCATTTTTCAGCATCAAAATGATCCCAAAGACACTGCTGGTGCAGAGTAGAAAAATCAGATAGAAAAACACAAAATAAAGTCAGCCACCAAGGACCCCCCTAAAGCCAAGACCTCAACATAAATGAAGCAGTGTGGGATCATCTCAACAGACCATGGAATAAAGGGCAGCCAACATCCAAAGAAGGGCTTTGAATGTCCTTCAAGAAGCCTGGAGAACTATTCCTGAAGACTACTTAAAGAAATGACAAGAAAGCCGCCTGAGAGAGCTCAGGCCGTGTTGCAGCACAAAAGTGGTCGTACCAAAGATTGACTTTCAAACTAATTAGAATCAGACACACTCTGCTTTTCCCTTACATACCGTGTTCCCATGTATATTGACATGTTTTTGCACATTTTCCTACGAAAATATAAAGATTGAGGTGTGGCTTAAGATTTTGCACATCACTGCAGTGCTTTATCTTAGTCTCAAATTTTGATCGGAAATCACGATTAAAGGAAGTAGCTACGCTAAAGTTTCCAGTCGTTGTATACCCTTTAAAATCGAAGCTTTCATTCACACCATTCAGAAATGTTCAGTCATCTTAATTCTTACAGTATGCTTTCTAAAAAAACCCCACCAGAAATAATAAATAGTTTTTTTTAATGTTTTTACTGTAATCTGCAGATTATTTTCATGATTGATTGCTTGTCAATCAATTTGTGCCTGTTACAGTTTCACATAAGGACACATTAGGGCTACATTTGATTCATTCCCCAAACCAAAAGTTATACTAGGAAAAAGATAATTATTTTGTAGTATGGGGTTATTATTTACCCCAAACTGAAGAGCTTTTTGCAAACTGAAGAGCTTTTGTTTTGTCTGATTGACCACATGGATCTCATTGTTAAGTGTTATCTCACGTTGCTTGGATACTTTGATGACAGTATTGTAAATGCACAATTTCCCCTTTATAAATCTAGAAAGGATTGAAATTCCAGCACGCATCAAAGACTTCAAGGTTCATCTCTCAATAGCTGTCAGCAGCAAAACATGTTTTACACTGTGGAAAAAATGGAAAATTAACACTATAGGTATGCAGTATAGTGTACAATATACAAATGTGCTCATTGAAGAACCATGTGATCCTTTTAAACTGAGGAAACCTGAACATTTCCTTAGCTAGTAAGTGTTTCTACTGCCAGTTTATTACCTCCTCTTCACGTTGATACTCCGCTATCAGGTTGAATGGGATGGTGTAGAGTGTGCTTGACATAACACCAAACACACTGCAGAGGACGAGCGTTGCTATGATATTGGGGAAAAGGCCAATCAGGCTGGTGCCCAATCCAAACACAAGGTAGCCCATAAAATATAATCCCTTCAGTCCGATGTATGAGAGGAGGAAGCGCTGCACATCTGAAAACACACAAACATGTACGTCACGGAAAGTTAAAATTACTCATGGATCAACACACCCGCATGAGGCGTGTGGAGTCAGGGTAGATAATCATGTGAACATTAGATTAGCGTACATTAGATGTACCAAAACTGTCTGTACATATAATTGGACAGGCCATTTTTCATTTCCTAGACTCCTTCTCAACAGCAAAAGACTAGAAAAGCTGAGTTCATGCCAAGCCTTCATTATTTGGCTGAGCAGTATGTAGCACAACAGTTCTCTCAGGTTCACATGTGCTGTTTAACAGGGGATGTTTGAAGTATACATGTGGACTTACGTGTTCAGAATAACACAGCTCAGGATGCCTTGGCAAAAGCATGTAATTTCCCTCTATTTTCCATTTCCACCTGCCACTCCTACTCTCTCACATAACTTCCCCTCACACATTACCGCCACTTACATGAGTAGAGAGCAGAGGACACTGCATTAATGCACAATCCCCAGCAGCCAACTTCTACTCCCCTCTCATATGTGGCATAGGCGGTAGAGTTGTGATCGGCGTACGGATTCCCCTTATACACGATCTGAAAAGAGAGGAGGGTCATTTAAAAAGGAAGGGAGAATGTATAGCGCTATTCTCAGGACATAAAACATCATGTGAAGCTGAGGAAACCTGAACATAAGGCTTCACTAATCTGTATATCAGACATCAGCCAACTTCTTTTTAAAATCATGCTTTTATCTTTTATTTTCCTTTATGAAGAAAACGTCTGTAGCCCTGTTGCCAAACAGGGAGCCTGACTATGCATTTCTCATTGCTGATAAGAAATAAGCCTGCAATTTTAGATAAGTTGGTGCATCTGTGCTTAATGAAGCGAGGCAGAGTCATGGTGTGAAGAGCATCCTTTGATCAGCATTCACACTGTGACACTGTAAAGCATTCATCATAATGGCACATGTCAACAGAAGATTGCACACAACAATAACAACACGCCGCACCTCCCTTCACCCTCCATCTGCCCCCACACAAGCAGGCAGCTTAATGGAGCTTGAACGCAGATACACGTTGCAGTGTGTTGCTTTTCCTCTCTAATGTTATTGCTTTGAATTGCTTTGAACCTTACCTCATTGGAACGTAAGTTATTTTAAGGGATCCAAAAAAACAAGTCTGGTATGATTTTCGTTAAATCTGGTAATTGTTTCTGGCAAAGACTTAATTGGCATATTCGAACAAAGCAAACCAAACTGAGTAAATTAGATAATTATATGTTAATTGTTTTTGTTTTGTTTGCTTGGATAATTGAGACGGTTTCCACATGTACAAGGATTTTCTGTTTTTATTTGGAAAAATTATCGCTGTTCATATGAAAATTCAAAAAATCACCGTCAAGAACACGCCAAGGCAACAGGTGGTGATTAAACCCTGACTGTTAGATCTGATGGCCAATCAGAAGCTCACAAGCAATAACGCTGCTCACAGTCTGACATCACAAAAATCATCGGTAATGACTACGTTGTTAGCCAATGAGTGTGAAGGAAGGAGTCTTCCAAAAGCAAATGGTGACCTATGGACGGACTACTAGCTGTAACAGACTGGAATAAAAGCAGCACCTTTATATTTTACTTGACACCCTTAGATCACAATAAATAAAAGCAAAATTTGCTGCATGTCTCTTGGAACAGTTACAACACACACACACACACACACACACACACACACACACACACACACACACACACACACAATAAATTTTAAAACAAATGATAAAATAGAGAAAAGAACCTTATACTGGAAAAAAACCCCTCTATTGTTCAGATATTAGGCATATTTGTTTAAAAAATTGACACTTGGACATGCAAAAAATAACAGTATTTCTTTATAACACCACTTGAGTCCAGCTTCAAAAGCAAGTTAATCCTCATGACCACTGATGTCTACACCTAGTTAACTCTGTTCTTCATCACTAGAGCCCAGTCAATTTACTGGGAGGCTGCTCTACTGGTATTGGCTTTTATAATGCTAATAGATGAAAAAGTGAAAAAGCAAAATGCTCTACAACCTAATTATGATTGTAGATGCTGAGTTTATCCACCAACGGGTACTCTGCCATTTCCTGTCGGGAAGACACGTTGAGAACACCACAAACAACAAATGGTGTGTAATATCGTAAAGTAAATAAATAAGCATTAATGTGAGGGGAATCTTTTTTAGGTTTCCTGTATCTAAAAGAAGAAAAACAGCAATATATCAAAATATCTGATTTTTAATTCATCAAATATTGCATATTGGCTGGGCTCTATTCATGACCTTTTTCAAAAATGTTTTTCTTAACTTGCCTAAATTGCTTATTGGCATGTAAATTGCTTAAAATAATGCATCATTAAGTGCTTTGAGAATTAAGTGGTTACTAGACATTAGAAATCAGCTCAGTCTATTTAAGAAATTGAACTGGATCTCTTGATGTTTTTGTTAGTGCCTTTTGTAGCATTTTTAGTGCAAATATAACAGTTGCAGTGTGGTTAATTGGACTAATATCCAGCTGAAGACATCTGCTCTGAAGTTTTATTGGTACAGTTTATAGTTGCAGCTGTCTAGCAACAGCTGGCATTTTAGCACTCCACAATCTCACTCAAAAACATTGTGGTGTGTTGGCTGTAATTCTAAACTCAAGGCTTTAGAAAAATAAACACTTTTTTCTCATCTCTTTCACCAGACAGAGGCCTTGGAGAGGAACACAATCTGACAGCAAGATGTGAAAGAAAGGACGCAGCGACGATAAGTATCAAGTAGAATTGTAACCTTTATGCGGTCGCAAATGGCCCAGCTTTTTAAATAAGGTTATTGATTGGTTACTATTTGAAATTCTAAAAAGCTCACTGGAGACACATGCAAATCAATACCTGTCCCATGAAATCGGTAAAGAAAAGCATATTGCAGAGGAACGCTGTCCATCCCAGCAGGTGGCTGACACACAGGCAGCGGTAGTGACTTGGCATATTGACGATAGCTTTTATCAATAACCTGAACGTCATCTTCTTCTGGTCCTGCAAATACACAAAAAACATCACAGACATCAGTGCCAGCAGCTAAAAAAACTGACAGGAGAAAAAATCCTCTCAAAGTGCTCATTAGTCTGCTGGTATTTCACGGCTAGTGGTGTTTTTAGCCCATGAGTGACAACACTTCAAAAGACTCTACAATTAAAAAAACATTCATGCCCCATAAAAGGCTGTAATTAGATTGAATGAAGGGATTCAGCATAAAGGACTACTACTAAGGAGTTGGCTTTAGGATTAACGATAGGAGATGATTAAAGCAAAAGGAAGACTTGAAAAAGAAAAAAACAAATACGCTCTTTGGAACAATCATCCCTTATTAGTTTTCTAGTATAGCAGATATACGGAGCAATTCTTTTAGCATCTATTTTTCTTAAACCTATCTAACATAATGAGCAAAAAATAAACCAATGCGAAACATCAATGGAAAGCTGAATCTACAAAAGAAGGAGGAGGAATATTCAGGCAAGAGGTCGACATTGTAGAGATAATTCATCAAACAACTTTAAATGAAAACTGTAAAGGTGATTTTGAGGAAGGTGATCGCATCAATCCCTCTGAAATTCAAAAGACTGAGATCACATTTGGAAAGTTTAGATATACTTTTAATGCAGGAAGTTATAAAGCTAGAAGTTGTATTGTCTGAGCTGAAGCAGTCGTTGAGATGACACTCGGGTAGATGTGTTCCATTGGTCTTTCCTGAACACTCAGCTGACCCCAGCCTCACTCTATACTTATAGGGGTTCTTGAAAGATTCTGATATCAAGGCATTCATGCATCTCAGCAGCCTTTGGGATTCTCTGTGGAACCCTCTTAGATCCTGCTGCGAAAGCATAGTTTTTCAGGATTTATACAAACTTGGAGAGTTCATGCCAGCTGTATGGCTGGTGTCAATAAAGCAAAAGGGGGGGACAGATCAAATACTAAGATGTTCTGCAAAGCATTCAGCAAAGCAGGAATAGTAAGATGGACTGGCAGGTGTATCAATAGCCTTTCAACAAATCCATGAATACTGCATCTCACATCAGCATTTAATACTATAGAGAAAGTATTCAGACTCCTTTAAACAAGACTCAGTGTGTTATTTCCATAGTTTCCTCTGCCAAGCGTATACCCTGACTAACCTTTTGAATCTCAGTATAGTCTGTGGCAACTTCAAGGTTTGACTAGTTTTATTGGCTCTCTGTATTGTGTAATTCACTTATGGTAATGCACTAAACTCCCTGAAAGACTTTTTATGCATGTTACATACCTCTTTGTTTGGCTGTTTGACGCTTGAGGTCACTGAATTGGCTTCTCCCAGGGCTGAGAAGGATCTGGGCCTGAGATCTGTGACAGATGCGGAGACTACAGGAGAGACAGGCTCCTTAAGTGCTCCATAACTATTGCTATGAGAGCTCAGTAGGCGAAGAGGGCTGGATGGTGAATTAGACGGAGATGGTGCCTTGTCCAGAGGTTGCTCTGGAATACTGAAGAGGTGCACAGTGAGGAAGATGCCCCAGGTCAGCGCTGAGAAGAAATAGATGACCTGGTACTCGGATCCAAGGAGACGGCCCAACACGGAGTGACCCCAGTCCATGGCTCCCACCAGGTAACCACATGCTCCGCCCAGGCCTGGTGCACACAGAATAAAAGATTAAAACAATGTGTAGATCCAAGAATTGTTCTAGAAGCATGGCTGAGAGCAGTGAGAGGTAAAGGGGAGGAACCAAACGCATGAGTTCTCTATTAATTATATACATGGTGACTAGAGTGGTGACTGATGAAATAACTAATATTTTCAACCACTTGGGGACAGCATCAAGAGTTGGGAAACCTCCTTTTGAACTGATATGACGAAGTAGCTAGAAAACAGTTATTTGCAGTGACATTTATTGCGTGTTGTGTTAAGACCAACTAAAGAATGCAAATCGAACATCTCCTTGGTTCTAAGCTCTGTTTTTAGTCTCTATCGGGCTTTCTGTAGTTGCTTAAAGCTGAAATAACGTAGATAAATGACTCCATGATACCTTTGACAGTAACCAAAGCAGTTAAGGTGTAAACCAACTAGCTTAACTCAACTAGCTGTAACTCTGAATTTCTTTAATGTAAATTCTCCTCTGATAAACCTATTTCACATTATTATCTAGTGCATTTTGTTATGTGGGCAGTGGAGCCCATCTTTTAACCTCTGACATTCAGGGCCTACTGTTCTGGTGATGTCATCATACCAAGATCTAAAAATCTCTATCTGATCTTTTACCCAGGCTAAAAACTTCAGAAAAAAGTGGGCTTCTGCTTATTATTAAACCAGTTTATCCAAATTCAAATCAAGAGCATCCAGAAGGAGATTCTGAGCATCCTAAAATCTTCCATCAGGTAGTTGTAGCAATGACAGACATGCCTTGACATTTTTTTTTAATGGTAGAAATGTTCTGGTTTGTTTTTGCTTCGGTGCCTGAGGGGCTGGTGTGTTTGCGATCTCTGATTCAACTATGAATTTTGCATCATATCAAAGAGTGAAGAGAAGAAGATGATTAGAGGCCATCTGCGGGAAAGTGTAAGGTGATGGATTTGAAACAGGCAGCACATGAAAGACGGTCCCCTGAAACCCTAGGAATTTTGCATTGAGAAATAGTCAAAAGAAACATGCTACAAAAGCTAGTTTTTGCTAGCTTCTGGTGCCAAGAATAAACGTACTTTTTCCATAAAAGAAAATTAAATTATTAAATTATTTGGATCAAATAACTGATTGAACAAGTGGATTTTATCTGAGATATTATTCAAGCAAACCGCATTTATCTGTTGACACTCTTTAAAAGAACCAAATGTAACTGTACACACAGTATGTTCCATAAATGAAGAGAAAATTAATTTTATTACTTTTACTGGCACACACCACTGAACCAGCACCTTTGAAAACTCATAACAGAAACAGAAATATGATGAATATTTTCAGCTGTGGGAAAAGTAATATGTTGTTACTGTACTTACATAGAGTTTTTGGATACCTGTGCTTTATTTGAGTATTTAAACACTTGTTACTTTAAGTTTATTCACGCAGGAGCTATTTGACCTCACTGCACCTTCCAGACATCAAACTGATTTCACTGTAAATGGAGAAGCAATAACATATAAAAGACAATCCTATTGGTGTCCCCCATCGGTTCTTATGACACATGGCGAGATGAAATAGCGCTAGCACAAAGGGAGTAACATTTTTTCAAGTGGCAAGTCATTTTAAATGCATCTTTTAAACAGCTCAGCAAATGTCAGCAAACACAACAGCCTGCGCAGTTTGTCAGACAGTGTGACTGATCACTGCTGTATTTCCCAGGGTGAGAAAAGAACGAGAGCGAAGTTTACTCAACGATGAGGAAAGAGGAGAGGAGGAGGAGAGATTGTTTTTAAACGCAGGTGCTGCTCAGTGACATTTGATAGACTCAGAATTTAAAGCTTAAAGGTAATGGCCTCAATTTTATAAGCTTTTGATATCAGCTTTATACCTGATGTGTTGATGAAATTAGTTTTTTTTCATACTGTGAAATATCCTGCAAAACAACTTCAAGTATACCATCTTTGTGCTATTCAAAGCAAGCTACACTGGTTACTTTTCATTGCTGTGGTGAAGTTTACAGTGATGCACTGTTGGACTGGTGCAGAGAGTGTGGTTACACCAAGGGTAGCAGGCATCAATATAAATTTAAGATGATAATGCTTATTAGATTTACTCACTGAATCCCACCTTTATACAAGGTTTATGCTGTCTAGGGACTGGAAATCACCCACTGTGGCTCATGTGGATTATGTGCTTATGTCTTGTTAAATTCTGGGTGGGCTAAATCAGACCTGAGGCAGCGCAGCTCAACTGATCACATCATGCACACAAACTCTACTGGGACTCACAAAAGAAATGAATATGACTTACTTCTAGTGTTTGTTTGTTTTTAAATCCCAGGCTGTGCAACTAACATTGATCTTTTAAGATTAGCTTAAAACTTTCATTTTTGCTAAAGCATATAGTTAGGGCTGGATCAGGTGACCCTGAATCCTATGCTGCAATAGCCGTAGGCTGCTGGGGGATTCCCGTGATGCATCGAGTGTTTCTTCTTCAGTCACCTTTCTCACTCACTATGTGTTAAGAGACGTCTCTGGATTGAATCATACTTGTTATTAACCTCTGTCTCTCTTCCACAGCATGTCTTTTATCCTGTCTTTCTTCTCTCACCCCAACCGGTTGCAGCAGATGGCCCCGCCCCTCCCTGAGCCTGGTTCTGCCGGAGGTTTCTTCCTGTTAAAAGGGAGTTTTTCCTTCCCACTGTCGCAAAGTGCTTGCTCATAGGGGGTCATATAATTGTTGGGTTATTCTCTGTATGTATTATTGTAGGGTCTACCTTACAATATAAAGTGCATTGAAGTGACTGTTGTTGTGATTTGGCGCTGTATAAATAAAATTGAACTCAACTGAAAATAGATCTTAGTGTTCCCACATCTTCTGAATCCACTCCTAACTTTTTCTGTTCAGGCAAAGTGGCCCGTCTATAATGTAGGTAACAGCAAATAGAGTTATTTTTTTAACTCCCTTGTTTTCCTCTGCTTGTGTTCTACATAGCAGATGTTTAAGCAGAGGACATTCACTAGAGTCAAGGCTGAAAAAATATTCCCACGAATTAATATTTTTTTATTACGTCTGCCAAAGTGTTTATGTTTTTGGTAGCATGAGTCATGTTGTCTGTAAACACGATAGCTTGAAAAGCTTTGAATGAATTCTGGTAAAATTGTGTAGGGGTGTAGAGTGGGGTCAGGCTAACAAATAAAAGGTCTTCAAGGTCAACTTAATGATTTGTTGGTCAAAAATTGACAAAAAAAGCTTTATAACTTAGAAACTATGATTCTTGCAAGTGTGGTGTGCACTACAGGTTTTAACTGTTTAAATACATTATACAGTATACAGTACAATGCTCCTGAATACATTTTAGTTTATTTATTTTTTTTTTTTTTAAACCAAATAAACTGGTGAGCAAAAACTTTCACTTGGCATTTATTACTGCATATTAAAAACAATACTAAACGATGAAATGAATGCTACACATGTACTATATCCATAACAATAAAATTGATAGAAAAATAATAATATTCAAAATTTTGTCAAGTATATCAAAATAGTTTTCAACAAAGCGAACAACAAAAGCCTGAACTTTGCAATTTTTTTTTTCTGCACTACAAACATCTAAAAGTGCGTTTAAGAAAAACAATGAAAACAAAATGAATATATAAAAAAATACAACACTGTTTTCTTAAATACAAATACTGCCCAGTGAGTGAACTGCCATGGTGAAGGTTTGCACTCTTGCAGTGTTGCTTGTTAAATGAAATTGGCAGGTGGAGGTTCACTGAGGTTTGCACAAAAGCTGTTTGTGGAGTTAAAAAGAGTTACTTTTTAGTGTTTCACTTTTATTTGCATAAGGAACCTGAATCAATACTTCTGCTTTTACCAGAGTACTTCTAACACAAGTGTTTGTGCTTAAGCTCGAATGTAGATTGTCTGTACTTTAACGTCAGTGCTAAGGTTAGATGACATAAGCTAAGATGAACATCCAGGCAATGGAGAAGTCTCATCAGGAATCTGGATTTAGCCTGTCTGTCACGGTCGCGGCGTACTATTATGACGCGAATTATCACCTGCACACAACACTGGAGAGACATATCACACCAGTCTTTGATTAACGACACAGCCTCCACACTCGAGATGGACTGCGTCATTATCGAGCATTGTGCTTAGTGGAGACAGCTGCCTTTTTATGTCAGCGTCATAATTTTGCTGAGCTATGGATAGCTCAGTGAACCCTCAGTGAACCCTCAGTGAATCACTGCCTCTCTATAACTTGGTGGCTTTTGCAACAAAAAAATACACCACTAATGGTTTTTATAATGTGATGACATTATTCTTATAATGCGCCTCTTTCTAAAATAGCAGGAAGAGACTGAGTTTTCTTTTTTAACGTGATTACGTGTTTAACTGACCACATGCCAAAAGCAAAATAACCAAATAACAAAATTAAAAGACAGAATTACACAGCAATTCCAAAAGAAAATGTAGGTAATCACTGTGTAACTTGTCAATCAAAAAATAGATTTCAATGATTTACAAATATCATCAACTTTATTTTATTCACAATAGCACATAGGAAACTTGTAAAATGTTTAGAATGAGGACACATAAAGACGTAGGGGCCATCCTACATTAGTAAACCATGTTGTCCCATTATTTTCTAATGTAGAATTCTGGCTGTGTAACAATCCTGGTTCTTCTTTGTCATATTTTTAATTTCATGATGGGCAAAATGTTCTCAGTTAGTAAAACGTTTGGAGTGCAGGCCGGCCAGTTCAGCACCTGGACTCTTCTACTATGAAGCCATGTTGTTCTAATAGATTCAATATGTGGTTAAGCGTTGACTTACTGAAACATACGAGAAGAAAAAGGTGTTTGGATGGGAGCTCTAAAACTTGTATATATCTTTCAGCATTGACGGTGTCTTTCTAGATGTGCAAGCTGCAAATTCTATAGAAACTCTCATACGATCAGAATTTCACATTTGATTCATCTGGTCACAGAACAGTTTTCCACTTCGCCTGTTTGAAATGAGCTTCGATCATGTTCATATATGGCTTTTTTTGTGCGTTTCTGAGCCCATGCAGTGATTTCAATGATCGCATCACGCCTGTTTTTAGTGTAGTGCAGTCTGAGGTCCAGACGTTCACAGGCAGACAGTATTGATTTTCTGCCTTGTCCTGTGCCCACAGAGATTTCTCCAGAGTTTCTAAATCTTTTCAGGATACTATGAACTGCAGATGATGTTCTCTAAGACACTTTTTATACCCAGTCGTGTTACTGACATGTTTCCAAATAACCTAATTCATTGTAAAATGTTCATTCTGTTTCTTTTTAGCACCTCTCACTTGATGAGCTCATATCTTATAGTAAAATGTTCAAATGTTTTTTGTGCTCTATTGTGAATAAACTTTATTAGACTTGCAGACTGTTTCATTTTGTTTTTACACAGCATCCAAACTTTTTATGAATTGGGGTGATAAAACTACTTGATTGTTTTTGTTGAATCACTAACTTTGTCCATTAACTCTTGCCTCTGCAGTCCTCTATAGTTGCTCACCTCAATAGAGGCTATTTTTCTACATTTTAGTCATTGGCAGGTACAGTAATAACCACTTCAGGAGTCACGCTTCACTTATGTCTGCATGACTTGAAGATTGATGCGGCATCAATTCCTGGTTCAAGAGAGTTCCTTTCTTTTCTTTCTGGTCTTTTCTAAAACTGTAATAGTCGACATTTGTATTGTCTGCTGCTACAGTTTCACTCAAGTAAAAAGTAAAAAAAAAGGCTGAAGTGGTTAGATTCAAGGCTGATTGTTCTCAATCGTGATGGTGCTGCAAACAGCGCATAGATTTATTGTAAAAATGTAAAAACCCGTGGTTATCAAACTTTCATCATCATAAATACTGCATCCCAGCGTGAAGTATTTTACAAATACCCCCTTGCCAACACAAAGCAAACAAGTACAATAAAGGATTGAGCCATTGAGCTTTTTTAAACAGCAACCCTGTGAAGAAAATCACTTAGATACAATAGTTCAAAAAACATCTCCTTATTTATGACAAAGTATTGGAAGATCTTGGTTGTATTGAACCAAATCTTAAAAAGTCTTTGTCATTCTCTGCAATGATCACATGCTTTCTTAGGTCTTTTTCTTGGTCGCTTTTATTTCTTTGCTTTCTTTTGTCATTGCACAAAAAGGCCTCATACAACTGTGTTCTTTCTCTATACTCTGAATACTGTTGTAACATTTAATCCTTCATTAAATATTGAAAACAAGGGTTCCCACTCACACATTGCCGTAGCAATGAAAACAGGAATGCTGAATATCAAATGCAGTTTATCAAATTTACATTTAAAAAATAATCCTAATTAGTTTAGGAATAATGCAGGACTGACATTGTTATAAATAAGAAAAAAACAAAGCTTCACACCTTTTCCAGTTCTCCAAAGTACCCCTGGGGGGTACCAACAACCTCATTTGATCAAGTCCACGGATAAAGTTCATCTCCTGACATTAATTACAATCCTAAAAACTCATATCTTTGCCCTAAATTATATCTTAACATGCAAATTTGTCCTTGCCCAACCCTCCCCTGTCTCCGATGGAGGGAGTCACAGCTCCACTGTGTCTATGTTTTGTTAAGGAGAGGAAAACCCAGAGGTTCATTTGGAAATGAGGAGGTCTACACCCACAGAGAGCACGCTGTTCTGGTGATTCGAGGCACAGAAAAAGTCAGAAAACATTAGAAAATAAATCTTTATAGATTAATACTTAACATGCACATAGAGATCTTAGCCTTCAGCTTGACTAATGACCTCGTCAAACAGTTATTAGTATGTTGCTGATAAACTGGATTCATATGACCATCTCTGACTTAGCTCAGCCAATGGAATTATTTATTTAAGAAATCCTGTTGTACAGTAATAATATGCATGTTATACTGATTAACATGGTTTAAAAACACGACTTTCAGATGTAAAAGTATTCAGTACAGTACTAAAACTTCACATACCAGACATGGCAGTCATGTGCCTGGCTCCGGTCTCTCTCAGCTAAGACCCATGACTGTGTAACACATGACTAGCTCACGGCTGGATTACTGCCTAACTCAAATGCTCACACCACCCAGTGCCTGCTGACATTTGAGCTGAGCACACCACTCTCAGACCAAAAACATCATCATCATGTCCATGAAAGAAACTTTGCTTGATCCTGTCTGTCTTTCTTTGTGAGCTACTTTGGGAAATATTCTTTAAGTTTATAATGCTTCATTAGTGCATCAGAAATAACAAAAATATACAAAAATACCACATTCACTGCACTACAGTATGCTGCAATTTTTATCTGTTCATTGTGAACTCATCCAGTGTGAAAATATTATGGGTATCAACATGGAAATTATATTCAAATTATATTCAGTTCAAATTATTAAAAAGAATTACACTGCCTTCCAGAAATGTTGGAAATGGAAATTAGGGGAAGCGGGGGGGATCTTAAAGTTTACACTCATATATTGAAGCATTATATGTAAAGTCTGCACATCAAACTATATTCAACTTTATATTCAACTTTAATCTTCAAGCATGCTAGTAAAGGATATTTGAATTTATACCTCCAGCAATGTAAACAGTGATAATATTAATCTTTTTCCCCTTTTCTTTGATAAACGGTCCACTGGATGACAAAGAGGTGCAAATTAATTTACCTCACTGAAAAACGTTTAACTCGCCCTCCTGCCAAAGAGTCTTGTCAACAGCACAGCAGCAGCTTTGTGTACCTAAACGTATTATTTAATCAGAAGTAAACATCAGACGTAAATGAAAATTGATAGGAGAAACTGATGTGCTGGTAGATGTCATGCTACATCCAATATGTCCCTGAGAACTTACTGTAGTGCGAACCTGCTCAACATACACCGTATTAATTGTACAAAAGGGAAGATCTATTCATCAGTTCAGCCATTTGGCCATAACATGAAGGTTAAGTGCTGGGTGAAAACTAATGGAACTGCATCAAGGAGTGAACAAAGTTATGAAAGGCAGGAACGCACTCACACAAAAGCTCCTCTGCAGTTCCATGCTCTGGCCTTAGACAAGCGGGTTATGCCCCAAAACTCACTAATTCCACAAAAGCAAACCTAACCTGTGCTGAGCACTTCACAGGTTAGGTTTACAACACTGCACCTGAGTGAACTACAAGACTTTTGGAACAGAGCAGTCCAAAGTGAAGATATTTGGTCATAATGCACAGCGCAACATGCAGAAGTAGTGGAAGGCTGATGATTTGGGCTTGTTTGTAGCCACGGGGCCTTTCAGTCATTGAGTCAACAGTGAACTCCTTTGTATACCAAAGTATTCCAGCATCAAATGTCAAGCCATCTGTCCAACAGCGAAAGATTAATCAAAATTAGGTCATGAAACACTGCAACATTTTAAAGCAAAACTGCAAATCTGCAACAGAATAGCTGAAAAGTCCAGACCTCAATTTGATTAAAAATGCTGTAGTGGACCGTTAATAGAGATGCGTGTAAATGAATGTCTGCAAACCTCGATAAACTGAAACAACTATAAAAAGAAGACTGGGCCAAAAACCCTCCATAATAATGTGTGAGACTGAAAATGATTATCTCAATTTATTGCTCCTAAAAGTGGTTTTACAGGCTTTTGAATGATGGGTGCTCATGCATTTTTGTTTGGGGTTTGACTTTTTAACTGTAAAACCATACTGTAGAATTGAGCTCAAAAACACTAAAATACTACAGTTTTCACAGTATTTGAGCAATACCTTATGTATACACACAATCACCATCCTCTGTTAATGCTTACACTTTCCTTATAGCAGTAATGAACAATTTATAGATCTGTGTTTGCCATTTTTAAATTGACTTGAGCATTTGCAATAACTTGCAATAACTAAACACAGATGTTATGCTTAAACATGAATCACTATACCTGCAGGAGCAATTCATTTGAAAAAGAAATATCTTCAAATGAACATAAACAATGAAGCACGATGTGTTGGAGAGGTTTACAGGTGTATCATTTTGTTACTTTTAGATGCATTATATTGCCAAAAGTATTCATTCACCCATCCAAATCAGTGAATTTCAGGTGTTTCAATCTCTTCCGTGGTCACAGGTGTATAAGATCAAGCACTTATGCATGCAGGCTGCTTCTAGAAACATTGCTCTCAGGAGCTCAGTGAATTCCAGAGTGCTAACATGTTCATGTCCAGTTGTGAAATTTCCTTGCTACTACATATTCCACAGTCATTCCACCCAAGTGAACTGAAACAACAGCAACTCAGCCACAGAGTGGTAGGCTAAGTAAAATCCCAGAGAGGGGTCAGTGGATGCTGAGGCACATAATGTGCCTTTCTGCTGTTAATCATTACCGACCTCCAAACTTCATGTGGGCTTTAAATTAGATAAGGAAAACTGCATAGAGAGCTTCATGAGAACAGTGGAGGAGTTTAATCTAGAGTGATGAATCGTGCTTCTCCAGCTGGCCATCTGATGGACCAGTCTGGGTTTGGCATTTGCCAGGAAAAGGGTATTATCTGACTGCATTGTGGTTAATTTAAAGTCTGGTGGAACGGGGATTATGGTGCTGGGTTGTTTTTTAAGAGTTGGGCTCGGCCCTTTAGTTTCAGTGAAAGCAACTCCTAATGCTTCATCATGTCAAGACATTTTGGACAATTTCATGCTCCCAGCTTTGTTCCTCTTCCAACATGACTGTACACCAGTGCACCAAGCAAGATCTTAAAAATGGGATGTCACTTAAGTTCATATGCATGTGAAAACAGATTAGCAAATGCTTTTGGCAGTATAGTGTATCTTCAGTAGATCCTGACTGATATAGAAAATTTCAGACCAATATTTGGTGACTTAAACATTAAAAAAATTGGCTGATATTTCTTTTCTTCAGGTACACAAACATTTCCCTAAAGTGTGTAGTTATTTATGCATCTTATGTTTGACTTTATATGAGTATTGACAGGTGTCCCAACCCTGTAGGAAAAACAGGGAGCAAACTGAAATTCCTATGTGCCACCAACTGGATTTTGAGACATCCAACACGTTGTATTCTTCTGATACATCATGTGCGCATGGTTCTCACCAACAACCATTTACCTTCAAAGAGGGCAAAATACACCACAATTAAATCTAGAAGGCAAACAGTCAAGCAAGGACAGAAACACCAAGAGGCACTGTGACCACAAGAGCCAGGCAGTAAGCTCTGCTGCTGCTGTTAGCCAGTAGCTCTAACATTGTTAGAGCTCATACTATGTGGAAATATTATCAAACTGTTAATCAAAGGGAAAGGGTGATTTTTAGAACATCGAGCCTAAGATTAGCTGGCATAATGTTAGCTTATAACGAGCTGTTGTTATTGTTGTTTAGCCAGCTCGCTGTCAGCTGTCCGGAGATGGGAGGGTCGCATGTCTGATTTGCTGACGGCTAGCAATTATGACATTATCAGTAAAATAATAGCATGTGCATGCGTGGTTCTGTTTGTTACAGCCCTGACTTCAGTTCAGGAGATGAGGCTTGAGGTAAGAAGAAAGAGGATTTTAAAATTGAAAGTAACTTATGGACGTATTATTTATGTGGTTGGTTTCTAGCAATATACATGAAGCATACAGTGATGAAATTAAAGATGACAGCGCAATATGATGGCAAACCGGCATGTATTTTTAGTGAATTAATTCCAGAGTATGCATTACTTTATTGAAAGACAAAATTACACACAAATCAATGTATATTTATGAGTACAACATTCTTGTTTTCTATTAAATAACCCAAAACAGTTACTTTCTGTGCCATAAAGAGTGCCCTCTGGTGGGAAAAGGCCAAAACTCATAACATGGTTAAAGGACATTTATACCTGTCTCTTCTTTACTTTTTTAAATTTTCATTTATTAGTTGATAAATGAAAATTATTTATCTATACCATTATATTGGCTAATATCATCAGCCAGCTGTTATATCAGTTGTGCTCTTATATTCATGCTTTATCCTTGCCTGACCTAACTTTTACTGTTACAGACAAACTTACTAAGAAAAGCATATATGTATATATATGTATATATCTCAAATTATCGAACATTTCCCAAGTGAACTCTTGTTTGCACTCACAAGTCAAAAAAACAGACATAGCTTCCACCCACAGTTTAACACGCCGACAGACAGACACAGTTCACTGAAACTTTCACACTCCCTCTATATGTGCATCTCCACCCACTCAGTCACAGCAGGAGAAGTTTTGGAGGCGTACTTCCATAAAGCGTTACTGTGAGTTGCTCAGATTCAGAATGAACATAAAATTATTGCCTAACTAAAGTCCAAATCCATCAAAAGGAAACAATCACCAACGTAACCGGCATAAATAAGTCTAAACAAAATACAAAAGCTGTAAGTATTGAAGCAAGAACCAAACAGTGTTTGTGTTACATACCTGTGAGGAGAGCATGGTAGTGCAAGCCTCTTTCCTTGTCTTCATGTGAACACACATCAAACAGGTAGGCCTTAATGGGTCCATCGATGAAGTCGGCAGCAAAGTCAAACAGCACGACTCCAAACATCACCACCACGATGGCCCATATGCTCTTCAGCGACCTATCTCTGACGAGTGCTGGAAAACAACAGTACACATCAGCACTCAGCACGTACCGCAGAGAAAGATTAAAATAACAACACACTGACCACATCAGTACGCTACGGAGCCTTATCTGTCACATTCACAAGTTTAATTAGGCTTGATACACTTCACAAGAAAGAACCTCAGAGGACAAGCACGTCGGAAGGCACTTAAAATAACAATAAAATAATTAAAAAAAGAAAACCTGTTATAACTGACGCCATAGCAATTATGGTGTCAGTTATGAATGTTTGAACACTAAGCTGCTCTTTTAGAGATATGAAAGATGTCAAATCATACCACAAGAGAATGTGTAATTAGAAGTTATTAAAGACAATTTGACGATTTCATTAAGAGATACAAGTGAATACTGAAAGACAGATTTATCATTCCATTAAAACTACAGGTGAAGGAAGGATATTTAGCTTGTCATGTCTTTAAAAAAAAGTCTGAAGTGGCAAAAAAAAGTAAAAAAACAATTTAACACCAAAAGAGCAACTCTGGGAGGTGCTGGCCAGCGTTAGGCTTTTCATCTTTAAGAAGAGGGCAGCTACGACAATAGAAAACATTATGTCACACGACTGCTTTGGCATTTACTACGGCCCAGGGGAACAAGGAGAGATAATCAGCTTATCCAGCCTACGTCAGGAGACATACTTTATAGTTCATAAGAGGGCTATAAGAAAGCCAGGAGCCCTTATCTTTAATTCCTTGGCTGTTTATTTGTCTATTTTTGTAATTTTTTGCCTGAAAACACGCACAAAAAATCCTCTAACAGCTTCAGGCTAAACTGAACCACCTTCAACACTTTGGATGATATTGAAGAAAAATAATTCTCTTTGTGTGTATTATCAGAACAGAGTGATTTTTTATTTTTATTTTTGCATCATCAAAATTATAAATGAAGAGGTAAAAAAAACCCTAACAAACTCATAGCAGTGACTCGTGATGGTGATGTTCAGCATGTTATAAAAACTCTCAACGTCTGCGCGAGTTTGATTGTAAAGGAAATTAACCACAACAACACTGCATCTAGTTTAATTGTGTTTTAATATCCAGGCAAAGGAAGTGTGAGAGTGAAAAAGGTTCAAACTACTTGCCAATAATCACAATTAAGACGATTAACAAATGTTATTGTTGAGCTGATTGCTGCATTTTAAATGTACAGCTTACAAATTCTGAATAAAAACTGCACATACACACCGGTTTCCATTATTCCTCACAAAGCAAACCTCTGAATCTGAGTTTGTCACATTTTTGCAGAGTGTTGCTTTCATGATTTTTCAATCAAAAACAATGATTTGGGTTAAGTGGATGATGTGCTTCAAATCAGAGTGACTTAAATTATGGCCAAATGTGCATTTAATCTCCAAATGATTCCACAGGATGCTGAACAATCACACACACGCTGTCACTGCCAGCAGTGAATCAGTTAGTGTTTCTGTTTTTTAAGAGAAGGCTTTTTACCCAGCCTAATATTGCTTTTTATGGTAACAGATTCTTTTGTGTGCAGACGCTCTTGTGATGCTGTCTGGAGTCTAATGGATTCGAATGGAGCATCTCTGGGCCCTATTTTTTTCTTTTCATGATGAATGTATCGCTTTATCCCCAAACTCTGTGAACAAGTAGAATTTTGGATTCAGAGTCCTTAAAAGTCTTACGAAGAGGTTGAAACTTGCCCTTAACCTCGTACTGCGGGTAAAAGAAGACAGCAAAACCTAAATCAGTTCATATTTATTTATATCGCACCAATTCCTACAACAATCACCTCAATGTGTTTTATATAAGGTATGTAACGTAAAGAATCGACAATATTCGAAAGAAACCCCAACGATCACAGGAGCATTTGGTGACAATGGGAAGGAAAAACTCCCTTTTAACAGGAGGCTCACACCAGGCCCAGTGAGGGGCAACCATCTGCCATGACTGGTTAGGTGTAAGGGGAAAGAGACATTCATTTATTGTGGAAGAGAGCCATAGATTAATAATGACTAATGATTAGATGCAGAGTGGTGTACACACACAGAGAGTGAAATGAGGTGAATGAAGAAAAAATGCTAAGTGCATCACAGGAAGCCCTCCCAGCAGCCTAAGCTTATTGCAGTGTAACTAAGAGAGTGCTTAGGGTCACCTGATTCAGCCCTAGCTTTATCAAAAAGGAACCCTTTAAGCCTAATCTTCAAAGTAGAGAGGCTGCCTGTTTCCTGAATCCAAACTGGGAGCCACAGGAGTGGAGCCTGATAGTAAATCTTCGGAATACTTTTAAATCAAAGCTAGCGTGGCCTCAAAGCATTTTCTGACATAACAACACTGCCTCCACTCTTGTTCTGTCTGAATTCCTCACCCTCACGTTTTCTTCACTCATCCCTCACCTGAGATGACAGCATCTCCATTAAGGAACAGGGTGATTCCCACAAGCATGAGGATGCCCAGTGCCAGGATGTAAGGCCTCCGCCGGCCCCACGGCGAGCGGCAATAGTCGCTGGCTGAACCGATGATGGGCTGGAGCAGGAAGCCCAGGATGGGGCTGATCAACCACACCAAGCTGTACAGACTCTGGGGCAGGCCCACACTCAGGAGCACCGGCGTGACAAAAGCTGCCTCCACGGCATAGCAGAATTCCCTTCCAAACATGACCAGGCCGTGGAGAATAAGGCGCCCCCGAGAGCGCCTGTGAGGCTCCACAGCTCCAAAGACAGAGTCTTCCACACTATCTACATAGTCCACATTGCTGCCATTGCAGTCTGTTGAGTACTGGTGCAGAGAAGTGCTGATGTGTTTGCCAGGCTCAGAGACCCGGCAGGGTTGGGGCCTCACAGACTGATCTTCTGATAACAGAGTCATAATTGAAAAAGAGTGGGGAAAAGGACAGAAGGAGAAAAAGAGAACAGGAAGGGAGTAAAGAGGAGATTTAGATGAAGAGAGGCAAAGAGGTAGCTTTTGGTAGTCTCTCTCCGTCAGCCAAGGGATGGATGAAATGCCAAAACTGGCGCTTGGCTTGAGTTAATCCTCTTCACTACTGCATAGCTGAACAAAGAGTTCAAGCACCACGCAGCTCTATTTTGCATGTGAAGGTCTGAGCAAGACTCGGCGAGGAGGAGAGAAAGACAAGGGAGGAGGAAAAAGAAGGGAGTGTTTTAAAGAGATTACAGAATGGCTTTTCCTATTCTGTCTAGTAAAGGCCTCGGGCAATTCATGGGATTGAGTGTGCTATGTAAATGGGTGGCACTACTGGCCACTAATGACTGGCCAGTAGTGTTTACTTTAAAACAACTAAAGATTATTGAATTCCCAAAGATAAATACACGTTTTTCTATCCAAACGTGCGCCGGCACACGAGAGTGCTGTACAACTAAAACAACCCTTAAAACAATATTTATCTGTTTAGGAGTGCAAGTGAATATTTGTAATGTGTGATCTTAATCAAAAAATGTGCTTTACTGTTTTTTTATCAGCATTTTTGTAAAACAATTAATTTGAACATTCGCGGATAACAAATATGATTATATTTTGGCAATTAAAAATAATAATTTTGAATAAACAGCTTGTGCATACTGATGAATGAACTACTACAGGATGATTTTGGCCATTTAAAATACTATTAAAAAATTAAATACTGTTAATTTATGGCAATTTAAGGCAGCTATGATGTAAACCTGACATTGGGTGATGCACATTTTTATTTATTATATTCAGGTGGGACTTCAGATAACAAATCCAGTTTTTTTGGGGGGGGGGTATCACAAATTTAAGGGGTTAGTTTAATTTACTGTTTTTTTTTATGCATGTAAGGTTGGAGGCAGGTAAGGAGAGGGGTAGAGGGGTGGTAAAGGAATTATAAATGTACATTTAAACAGCCTTCCTTTGTATTATTACCAGATAACTATGCATATTGGTTATATTTCATGCCTCCACAGTATGAATTGCCTCATGTGTATGCCAAATTATACACCAAATGTATGACTTGACATTAAAAATAATATGAATAAATGCCAAGTCATAGGGTGGTGGTGGGATCCATTTGGAGAAAAAGGTCTATTATCACATGATATCATGTGGTGTTTTACTTAACACATATCAGCCATGATAAATAAATTTGATTTCTTAAATCTTCTATTAGGATTTTTTGTATAACCATTACAATCATTAAACACTGTCCTCACAACTATATCTTAAAAAAATCCCCATGACTGCCATCCATAATTATCAATATTAATTTAGCACTAATTAACACTTAGAACACATAATTTAATTATTGCAAACTAGTCTGTGAATAAGAAGCAATGGTGGGTAACCTTTTGTGTGGGACGTGGCTCACGTGTTTACTACACTCACTGAAATGGCAGCTCAGGTGCTTTTATATTATTATGATGATTATTTTGTTACATTATTGTTACATTTTTCACCACCCCTGTTGCTTTCATGTAGTTCCTTATGTCTATTATTTTAAGGAACATCTCCCTTTTTCTTTCAGTTCCATTCCTGCTTTAATTTAAGGTTAAATAAATCTCTTCTTGTGTAAACATTATAAATAATAATTGGGAATTTTACTTTGTTATGAAGCCAAATTACTTTGTAACCAAAGTTTTACAATCAGAAAATTGTCTGAGGTAAAAAGTCAGTTGATCCACTCTCCCTCTTACTGTCACCATCTCATCATGTGCTTATTGGAGCCAAGTTTTTATTGGTGTTGTAGTAAAGAAAAAAAAGAGGCTGATCGTCAAGCTCTTCAAGCGTGGATGACGACATTAGAAATAACAGAAGGCCCTAGAATGCTGTGACCTCTAAATACTTAGCGGAAAACCTACAAATATCTCTTTACATCAAATTAGTCGACATAATGAGCTAGTTGTAACTGATTTTCTAACCAGTAACAGTTACCTAAGGCTGCTACCTCAAAAGAGCAGTTTCAAAGTTAACTGTCTTTCTCAGAATTAGCATCTTGTGTGTATCACCAGAGGGTATAAACCTGGAGACAATCAGTCTGCATGCAAGTAAGACACAAAACATCCTTTGTTCTCACTTCAACCATTCAGACCGCATCCTGAAAGTATATTTTCCAGCAGTTGTCCGCAGTATGTATAAGTCCCCATATCTATAATAAAGCCACTGGATTAATCTTGTTGGACAAATCAGTGCTGAGCAGCGTGACAGGACAGCCTGAAGTGATGTACCACTTCCCAGAGGTCTAACACAGAAGTGTTACTCGATTGAAACAGAAAAAAATGACCAGTCCAGAATAAAATGCTAACAATTACATTCATTGAAGTTAGGAAATCCTGAGCTATTTGTACTTGTTTCTTTTTTTATGAGTTTAAATTCATTTGAAATAGTATTTCGTGCCCCTTATCTCATAGCTGAACTTCTCTTGTAACATATTATATCATCAAGATTAAGCCGTTTCCAAACATCTTGAGTGATTAAAAAACAAACAAACAAAAAAACAACAACAACAACATAGCTCTTGATTTACTAAACCGCTTGGTTCAGATTTCTGTGAATTATCAGCAGGTCCACGAAAAAGTCTTTCATGTGGTCTCAATCAAATTTCCAAGACATCAAAACCGACTCAGGAGAATTTACTTTGACCGCCTGTTTCTTTCATAGTCACCACTCTTTTAACCTAAAAACAAACAAATAGAAAAAAGGCCGTTTGGAAGCGCTGAACTCTTATAGCGAGTCTTTAGAAAATGTATATAAAGGACAAGTGCCAGTTAAAATATGCGTCACAGGAAAATGCTTTGAGCTAACATGCTAACATTTATGTTTACCCAAGGGTGCCATGCTAAAATGCAGAACTTTGTTTTGTCTCTAATTTACCCTCTAGACATAATGAAACATGGTTTAATTGTTGAGGTTGGAACAATTAACCCAGTGCAAAAAGACTTCCAGTCCTGTGGAAGTATATGGGAAAACAGCTTTCTGTCATGACCTCCACAAACACTTTCCTGTTGGGTTTTTGGTCTCAGTCCATCTTTTTGGGACTGCACGCTCATTGACTAATGAGTTATCGATCACAACTCATTATCCAATGAGTGTGCAGTTTCAAAGACAGACCAATCCTTTCTCATCACATCCAGTTTTTTGCAACCAAGAGGGAGCAACTGAAAAAAGAAGAAGGTTTGAAAGGCTTTAAACGCGGACTTCAGAAACTAGCAGCTGATGCCATGGTCTTCTTTCATGCTTTTGGGTCTAAAAATTTACCCCAACAACAGTACAGCAAGTGATTTGTTTTTTAATAATTCTGCCTAAACTTGATTAGGGCTAAGTCTGTGATTCATTTTGGTCAGCAGATGAGTGATGACACAGGCAGAGAACTGTGTACTGCTTCATCTCAGCTACTTCACATGAATGGACTGCATCTCTTGACTGTGTTTGTGGTTTTGGTGCTCTTTGGAGCACTTTTCAATAGAAAATAATCACTAGTATACTTCCTGATGTGTGATTAATTTTACAAAGAGAGAAATATCCCCTAGAGAGAAATTTCATGGTTTTTTTTCATAGCTAACTGTTTTAAACATTAACTTACCGTCTCATAGTTGCCTTTTTAAATTACCAAGAGATCTTCGAGAAATGATGAAAGGATTATCACTGTGCTACATGCTGACATTCTCATTGTTAAATAAAGGCATAATTCAAGGCACCCATCCATCTATCCTTCAGATCATTTGTCACTGTACCAAGAAACATCAAAAATATATCAAATACATCTGGAACTTCTTACTGATGTTGTAGAGTTTGAATAAATTCCAAGCTTTTGATTTCAATCATGAATAATAATTTTGAGATTATTTTAGTTTGACTTTAGGGCAAAAATTGGTCATGATCAAGAGTCACTTTAATGGGCTCCAACACAATGCAACCTACTGTTTATATGCACTGTGTGACAGAATATTAATAAACATGGATCATGAAAAAAACAAAGCCTCAGGCAAATGTGTTATCCAAACTGAGGATAAGATATAATATCATTACTTTTCCATTAATTGGATTGGCAGTGAGCCTACAGGAAGTCATCTGAAAGGCTGGATTAAGGGGGTGATTAATGACCTGGCTGTGATGCCTTAATTACAGTCGTCACACGCTTGCCTGGATGCACTCACATGGTGAACCATGGCCTGAAATGTACAAACTCTTTGCCGGCTGTGAATGCTGCGGTAGTGTGTTGGCCAGAATTGTGTTATATTCCCTCTCCTGTGTCTAAAAATACCTAACAATGTCATCTTGTTAAGTTTATTCACTGTAAACGAGGTGAGGGCCAAAGCTTCGGCTGCATGTGGTTATTTTGTGCTATTTTGTAAAGTAAAAGTGTGGATAGGCTATAACTGAAGTACTGCCGGTGTCATTCAGTAACATTTTGTTCAGACAGTTCAGGAAGACAGATGTAGGAGTAAATTTCTGTAATCTGTGAACTTTAAGTACGACTGTGCCCTTTAACGAGGACCATCTATTTCATCTTGGGGGGGAAAAACATCCCCAAATTATTCAACAGCTTCACTACTACAAGGGTAAAACTTCAAAATGATGCTGATTATGTTTCAAGTAAAAAAGCTCTTGGTATCCGGGATATGTTCCAGTTGACAACAACCAATTATGAATTAGGATGAATATGCCTTTTTTTTTTTTAAATTCGAAGGGGAAAAAGTTTTTCTGTTAATGTAATAAATGTATGGAATAATAGCAGTGGTGACTTTAATTTAGGTGGCACTTTCCAGTTTAAATATATGTCAGTTAAGAAAACTACAGATACTTGATTTATTTAAAATGAATATAATTGTGAAATACTATTTTCTGCATTGTCAGTTTCTGGTGGCTAAACATTGCATTATGTATGAGAGGTAGGCACAAATAAGCTGTTGTTTCTGCCTACACTCTTTCTGCCTGAAATATAGCGGTTCTTTTTTCCCCTTGACTTTGGAAAATACTTCTTGATGTGCTATAATCACACAGAAATAAAATGAATGGATGAAACAACCTTAGAATGCATGGATAAGAGACACTTGCAATAATTTTTCAAGATAATAAATCTATTTAGCCCCATCACCAATTTCTTAAAGATTCTTTAATTTAACTTTCACTTAATCAAAACTGTAAATTACAGAGTAAGAAGTGCTTTTATAATGACGAGTCAGTAAATACTGACAGCGGTGAAACTATTAGAATAGTCTTTCTTGGAATCTGATGCATCTATGTGACCTTTATTTAAAAAGCCATGCTCGACAGCCTTTGAAAAATGGAGATAGGCTTTAGGAGCAGATGAGACTTCAGAACCTCCACTGGACAAATGATGCACTCAGTGAACTGGTTTGCTTTAAATGACTGCTGAAAACTAATTATGTCAGCATCTCCTCAATCCTTTGTTTTACTGTTTTTGGAAATATTTTCCATATGATGTATCTATGAAAGTCTATATGTTTGACTACTGGAACACGTACACTTATCTATAATGTGTGGTTTCATTCAAACTCTGAAGCACTTTGTACCTCTGTGTTTTACAAAAGTGCTATACAAATAAAGTTATTGTTAATGCAAAGGCTCCTCAAAGCACATGCTATGATGGACGACTCGTATATTAAACCATGAAATCACAAGGGGCTTGTGGTTGACTACAGAAGTACTTTCAGTTAATCAAGTGATGGTGCATGTGATCCCTTGGGGTAAAGGTGGGAGCAGTCAGATGTAGGAAGTGAGAAGAAAAAGGTCATTTTCTTTTTCTAATGAATGCTACTTCCGGCGGCTCCCTTATGCACACAAGGGGTCATCATGGCAAGCAGCTCCACATGTTTGATTTGACAGATTTTTATTTATTTTTTTTTACACCAGATGCCCTTCCTGAGACAATGCCAAAGGGACTGGTTTCTCTTTGTGGGGTCAAACTGGGGAGCTTTTGTTTTTTTAGGTGAACATGTAAACCACTACACTGTAGATCCACTTTCTTTGAGACTGCTCACACTGACATACACAAGAATGTGTTCTTGGCTACATTGTGCAAATGATATTACTTTATAGATTAGTTTGTGTTTGTCATGTTCATATTTAGAATAGACAACCAATATATCCCAATATTCAACTTTATGAATGCTGAAATGATACTTAATAAAAAAAGATGTAAAAAAAAAATACCTAAAAAGAGACAGATCCACAAACTAAAGCATCAAGACTTCTAAAGCGTCTGAAGTCTGAGGAACAGCTCAAAATGTTGCAAGGCAATTAAAATCCTTATTAGAGACTTATTTTTCCTCTTCTTTAACTTTGAAAACCCAAGTCTAAAGTTACCTTGCTAAACCCCATTCCTGCTTTATAGTAGAGACATCTGATGTAAGCATTATGGAGTCTGTGTAGGCATCAAAAGAACTGTAAGAGACATTCTAAATACAAAGAAGTTTTCACGATATAGTTGTGGTCAGAGCTGCAGATACACTCATCATTGGCATAAATGCCATGGTAATTTTGAGCTTTTAATGATTTGTTTGAACTGTTCTTTTCCCAGAGTGGAAGGATTGTACAGCATGCATCTTTAATAGCTTTGAAAACAAGAATTAGATGTACGAGTTTGAATTTATTTTGGATTTTCTCCAATCCACACAGGGTCAAAAGAGAGTTGAGGGTGGGGCTTTGGGAAGGCCATTCCAGAAGTTTAGCCTTCTTTATCTATTCCAAAACACGGTTTGATGTGTGTGCCTTGCTGGAGCACCCAGTTGTATCCAAGTTTTAACTATTTGGTTGTTGACATCAGGTGAAGCTAAAATTGGAGGTGGTTCCATCCAAATTGTGCAATGTACCAGTACTACTGGCAGCAAAACAGTCCCAGAGCATGATGCTGCTACCACCATGCTTTACAGTTGGTACAGTGTTCTTAGGTCTCACACACTCTTGTCATCGTAACCAGATAGCTCAATCTTTGTCTCGTCTGACCAAAAAACTTTTCCTCAGAAGGCATTTGGCTAATCCATATGCTGAAAATTTTAATCAAGCTTGAAGATGTTGGCTTCAGAGCAGGAGCTTTTTCTTGGTCAGCACCCTCTCAGTCCATGGCGATGTAAAACTTGCTTCACTGTGGACAATGATGCTGGATTTCCAGCAGTTTCATGGCAGGGTTAAGCTTTGGTGCTTCCTGAGTTGCTAAACAATTTCCTTACATCTGAGGGTGACAGTTTATATACATCAGTGACATAACTGAATAACTTGTATTTATGTACAATTGTTTGCACTGATGGCCTGCAGTTGTGTAGAAATGGCTCCATTAAGCTTTTGGAACTGCCAAAGGAACGACATCAAGCCTACTGAAAATTTGTGGATTAAATTTTTGACATGTAAACAACTGTACTGACAACAACTGTACTTGGAACGGCTACAGCTCAAGCAAAGCATCCTCATAAAGCATCCTCATAGCAGATCACTTGTTTTTCTCTGTACACTATAACAGCTATAGTTAAAAAATCACAGCATTATTTTTGAAGCCATTCTCGCTTTACATTATTCCTTAAAACTTTTGACAGTCCTTCACATGAAAGCGTGTTTAAAGGTAATCCCATGATGGAAGCTCACATTCAGTTGCCCTGTATTTGACCTGATATGATGAGAGTCAGATGTTTCAAGTCATAACGCAGACATTCCTCACATTCCTACATGTCTCAAGGTCTTACACTGAAGCACAATGTGTAATAGTACATGCAGAAACAAGTAAAAAGTGACCAGGTAAACAAAGCTGGCAACTCTGCTATTGTTAGATGGAGGGAAACACTCAGTTGTAAAGAGCCAAAGACTATGTTAGCTTTACTGGGAAGTAGTGGGAATGTTGCCAGTCTATAAAAGCCCACTGTGACCAAAGTGTAGTGCTACATACTGAGGATATATAGATACTGTATACGTGGCTCAGGGAGGACTCCTAATTAGGGCATATTACAATCAGTTTCCACTATTTTTCCAGGAGAAAGTACCTCATTATCATTTTTAAAAATAATTGTTTTTTAAATTCGATTTTGAATTTGAAGGACTGACCTGAAATCTTTGCACACTTCTGCTCTCTCTCAACCAAATGACATTTGTCCTTGTTTACATGTATTCCAAACGCAGCCAGTTATTTTAAACATACGGTGAATCATTAAAGCTTTGCTAATTTTGCAGACATTAAAGCATACCGCTCGACACACTGGGTCACTGTTACTTCTAGTACTTCCTGCTGTACTTCCCTGTTCTGTCTTTAAAGGATGCGATCACAGTGGAATGATATATACTGTACAGACAGAAGTGTTGCAATACTCCAGGAAAGAGGAATATATTTGCATTTTAAAAAGGCATTGTGGAGGTGTTTGCCAACTTTCGATGAAGTCGGGGGGGAAAAAAGACTGATTTACTTCAGGGGCAAAATCATTCAAACCTTTAGCGGCATCAGTGGGCTGCAGTGAAGTAATGCAAATATGCAGCAAGATGACTGAATAACTTGTGATGTACAAAATGTTACAGATGAGAAAAGAAATGGAAGCTCCTAAAGAATGCAATATCTCCTGTGAGGATTTCCTTAGCCTTCTGTATGTGTATTTTAAAATTTTCAGCTTCTTAGGAAATACTTTAGGGAGCCATCTGTAATAAGACTGTAATATACACACACCTACACTATTTTTTTTTTATTTTTAGACTGTTGTGAAAGTATGTTTATGTTTCATTTATGTTTTCAATCCTCTGGAAACCCGTTAGCACTTTTAATATGCATGACTAACAACAGCTATGAGTGATTGCAAGTATTTATGAATATGTAGGGAGGGAAATATCTCACTTGCACATCTTTTCTTTGCTTCACCATCTTCTCTGCTGAGCAGATTGGGGCTCTAAAATTTAAATTTAAAGGTCTGTATTTATTAGTAGTGGTCTTTAAATAAATATTTAATAATATTTCTGAGATGTTACTGACTGTCTCGAGGCATACTAAACATAACTTTGGTAATTTCTCATGTTCTTCCACATCATTTGTATTTAGGTAATGCACTGTTTACTTGTTCTCTTTACATAACTACAATGTTAGTCAATCAATCAAAAACATACATACATGCATGCGTGTATCTATGTAACTCTTATCCAACATAGGGCCACAGGGGGGGTTGGAAACATTGGTATTTAAATGATGCTCAGTTGCTTCTAAGTGTGTCAAGTGTGTCAAGAAAATATTTCCCACACCATTACACCACCATAATGATGAACCACTGATACAAAGCAGAATTGATTTTTACATCAATTTCCTGCAATTCAAGACTCATTGGAGCACGCAATGCGTTATCATTCTTTCACTGTCAAATTGCAGCCTTTTGCCTGTTCTTATCTAACAGGAACAGCACCCGGCGTGGTCTTCTGCTGCTGTAGCCCATCAGTTTCAAGGTCTGAGGTGTTGTGAATTCACAAATGCTCTTCAGCATACATTGACTGCAATGAATGATTATTTTAATCTGGCCTCTTGCATCAACCAAACATTTTCACCCAAATAACTGCCACTCAGGGGATATTTTCTCTTTTTAGGACCATTATCTTTGAACTTTAGAGAGGGCTGAGCAGGCAGCCAGCATGCCGAGTCAGCCGTTTCTGAAATACCAACATCTGTGCCCTGTTTAAAATCACTTAAATCAGCTTCCGTCTCCATTCTGATGCTCAGTTTGAACTTCAGCAGGTGACTGGCTAATTAGATTAGGATTAACTAGCAGCTGAACAAGTATACCCAGTGAGCTACTGAGTAATTTATTTAGTCAATCTGAACCATCTTCTGAGCCTCCTAACTAGAGCTTGCAGACTTGCATTTGTAGCTTGCAACAGAGATATTGGTAAGTGACTTAAACTTCACTTACACGAAAAAGGACGAAATTGCCTGTCAACATAATCACTGCAGTGGTTTTACTTTCACTTTGTAGGCGTAACGTTTCCTGTCTCTGAAATGTGCAGTTAGTGCAACACAAAAGTCGGATCTACTGAATGTTAGACACAGCTCTCCATGTTGTTTTGAAAAGTTAAGCCTATGGAAGTCCCTCAGAACTTCATTCTTTCAATTAGCCAGCAGGGGGCAGCTCCTCTGGATATAAACAAGCCTAATGCTAATTGAAAACTTCAGTAAACAGTTTACCGATGAGTCACAATCACTGGTTTCTGATCTCATTTAATACAGCTTGACATTCATCGTGTAAATTATGGCCTTCTTTAGAATAAAAAAATGCAGGGTGAGCTTTGAAACCCCAAGCCAAAGTCTTGAAAAGATGATTTTAGTGGGTGACATCATGTCTGGCTTTTTTCTAAACAATCTGTGTGTCAGAATTAGTGCACACAAATCAGAAGCTGTTGAGGGAGAGCAAAACAACAACAAAAGTCAGATTAATTTAATGTTATTGGCACTGCTGAGCTTTCAGGAGATATCCAGTTCTCTTTCGCTATGTATGACCATTGTGCACCCTGAGCTGGTTAATTTAGCAGATATCAGTAGTTTATGATTAATAGAGTAGTTGTGCTTTGCAAAAATGTTTTTCTTTTAATGTGAAACACTCAGGGGGCGGTAGTAGCACAACAAAATATATACAAAATATCAAAGAACAATGAATATAGTTATTAAAATTAGTAGCTACTAACCATCTGATCAACATACCAAAACCACATATTCTGAGGACGTCTTGTCCAATCAAGACACATAGGCAGAAGTGAATTAGTAAAAATCTTTGTTTACTTTGTACACAGCAGCCTCCTGTGGCCTTGGAGAACAAATTTAAAAGGTGGAAGTTAAGCGATATTTCAAGTTCTTGAGGTTGAAATCCTAGCTTATGAAAAGAAAATAATAATTTTCTTAGTTTCTCTTTTATTTTGATTTGTACACAGTTGTGTTAGACATAATCCGAATGGCAGATCTTACTGTTAGTCACTCAAATGTGCTCTGCATGTAGCTTTGCTTTATCCAAATCAGTTGTTTATATCCAGTATGACAATCACATGGTTAATCACTGATTCCTTCAAATCTTAAAAGCTGGTGCCACTGTGTGATTTTCAAACATTTATAACTTGACTGTTTTGATTGTTTGTTTACAGCTTTGCCTTCACAGCATTGCACTCTATGACTCCTGCTGACAGCATCTGGTCTATCTGTGGGGATGTGAAGCCGTACTCCTGTAGGACCTCAGCCGTGTGTTCTCCAGTAACGGGGTCGGAGGTGAGGCAAGGCTCAGCAGGAGTGCGAGACAGAACCGGGGCTGGTCGGGGGCTTTCTTCCCCACTGGAGTCCTTCATGAAAGAGCCTCTTTCCCGGTTATGTGGGTGTGAGCTCACCTGGTCGAAAGACAACACAGGTGTAACACAGGCATCAGTCCCATCAAAAATCTCTGACCACTCCGCCTGGGTCTTTGAGGCAAAACGCTCTGTGAAGATTCGTCTGAGCTCCGGCCAATCATCAAAGCTCATCTGAGAAGGCAACTCTCCAGCATCCAACTCTAAGCCTAGAAAGAAAAAAAAACAACAAAAAAAAACTTTATGACCCGAAAGTAATATCAAGTTAAATAAACTTCAGTTTAACAAGATGTTGCAGAAGCAGCCAACACGTTCATCTCAATATGGGTTGTTGATCTTGCTGAAGGTCCAAGTTGGCCACATGATGTAATCATTTTAACCACCCGTTACTGCTCTACTAAATAATGAATAATGTGCAGGATTTAAGCACTGACTTTTACATAGCAGTTTTTTCTGTAATTTCTTATGCACACTCATATTTCTCTTTCAACCAAATACAGAAGACAGGAGTGATCAGCAGTGCACTATTTTTATATAATGAATAAAAAAGGTACATAACCTCCTAGGACCTGACTAACCAGGTACAAAAAAAAAAAAACAATCAGGTAATTCTTTGTTTTTACATTCATCAGGTCCTAATCAACCCAAATAGCAAAGAGAAATTAAAAATGCATGAAAAAGTTCAGGTCTTAGGAGGTTAACACACACATATACACACACACATATCTATCTATCTATCTATCTATCTATCTATCTCTCTAATGTGAAATATGAAAAATATGCAAATATATATAAAAGGTAGCACTATGAATAACAGTGAATGCAATCATTATTCTTGTATTCTGGAAAGAAAATTGAAATTGATACTAGTTTTACTCTGTGTGGTCCCTGGCTCAGCTGCAGAGGAGGCGTGGGGCAGTGAGCTCAAGGGGGCAGTGCCAAGGAGGCTGTAGGGACAGGTGGCGGTGATCTGACTAATATATATTTATATATAGTGAAGCCGGAGACCAGAGGAGGAGTGTCTGCTGTGCTGACAACTGACTGGAAATTGAGGAGTGCTGGAAGTGCGGGTCCTTCGAGTGAGGTCCCAGCAGCTCCGGAAATTCCCCCCACGGGAGAGTTCCCACTGGAGCAGTTTCGTAACAACAACCTACGCTCAGCCTTTGACCTACACATTGCTTGGAATTGATGGTCACGTGGTGCGCCCTGAAGCCATGCTGACCTACTCACGCTTCGTATTATTGAGAGATTATACGGTTATACCGTGTGAGTCGTGACGCTTGCACAGGAAACACACACCCAGTTGTTGCTGCCTAAAAGCCGCCAGGAAATGATTTTCGAGGCGGGTCATTACAATCCCATGACAGGGCATATGGGATATGATAAAACTCTAGAGTGAATAATGGCCTGATTTTATTGGCCGGGCATCTGAGCGGATGAGCGACGATGGTGCGGAATGGTGGTCTGGAATGCCAACTTGTTAACCCATTCCAAAAGCACCTTTGTACCCACTACGATTAATGGAGGTCCCGTTTTAATGCATTGGCATGGACCTCATCGGGCCATTTCACCAGAGTGCACGCGGCTTTGTATTAGTTCTGGTAGATTATGCAACGCGATACCCGGAAGCAGTGCTGCTGCGCAACATTTCTGCAAAGAGTGTGGCGCAGGCGATGTTTCAGGTCATCTCCCGAGTCAGCATCCCGAAATAGTTTTTTCACCATTGAGCTATTAGCTGAAAACTTGACATATGTGCATGATGTACATTATGTTAAAAAAATGAGGAAACTGGACAGGTGGATAGGAAAAAAAAGTGACAGGACCAAAAAACTCTACAGAAGATGAGCAGTATCTGAAAGTCACGTCCTTATGAAAAAGGGGGAAAAAAATCCACACCTGACAAAGAAGCTGAGAGATGCATCTGGCCCTTCAGTTGATTCATCCACTGAAGCCTCATCAGAAATAGTCTCAGTGGAAGCGTGGCTCTAAAAAACCATTCTTGAGGAAGGCAAACAGGGAGAGAAGGCTGAGATATGCTAAATTTTCTGTTTGTGCCTGCATTTCAGCCAGTGGTGTTGGGCATCTTTTGAAAACTGATGGAATTATGAAAGTAGAAAAGTACTGTCCGATTTTGATTCCACCTGGAAAAGCATCTGATTGGCAACGGCTTCATTTTTCAGCATAAAAACACACTGTCAATGCAGTAAAAGCATACCTGGATAGAAAGAACCCAGACCTCAAGATTACTGAAAGAGTTATCACTGAAAAAGATATTGCTGAAAGATCATCTTGACAGAGAACGAAACAAAAAGCAGCCAACATCCAAAGAAGGGCTTTGAATGATCTTCAACAAGTCTGGAGAAATATTCCTGAAGACTACTTAAAAAAATTACAAAAAAGCTTGTCCAGGAGAATCCAAGCTGTGTTGAAGAGTAAAAGTGGTTGTAAGAATTCAGTTTTTGCCTGTTTCAACATCCATCCATCCATCTTCATCCGCTTTATCCGAGGCCGGGTCGCGGGGGCAGCAGCCTAAGCAGAGAAGCCCAGACCTCCCTCTCCCCAGCCACCTCCTCCAGTTTATCTGGGGGAACACCAAGGCGTTCCCAGGCCAGCCGAGAGATATAATCTCTCCAGCGTGTCCTGGGTCTGCCCCGGGGCCTCCTCCCGGTGGGACATGCCCGGAACACCTCACCCAGGAGGCGCCCAGGAGGCATCCTTGTCAGATGCCCGAACCACCTCAACTGGCTCCTTTCGATGTGGAGGAGCAGCAGCTCTAGTCTGAGCCCCTCCCGGATGGCCGAACTTCTCACCCTATCTCTAAGGGAGAGGCCAGCCACCCTTCGGAGGAAGCTCATTTCTACCCCTTGTATCCGCGATCTCGTTCTTTCGATCACTACCCACAGCTCGTGGCCATAGGTGAGGGTAGGGATGTAGATCGACCGGTAAATTGAGAGCTTCGCTTTTACACTCAGTTCCCTCTTCACCACGACGGACCGGTGCAGCGTCCGCATCACTGCAGCCGCAGCACCAATCCGTCTGTCGATCTCCGGCTCCCTTCTCCCATCACTCGCGAACAAGACCCTGAGATACTTGAACTCCTCCACTTGGGGCAGGAACTCATCCCTGACCCGGAGTGGGCACTCCACCCTTTTCCGGCTGAGAACCATGGCCTCAGATTTGGAGGTGCTGATCCTCATTCCCGCTGCTTCACACTCGGCTGCGAACCGTTCCAGTGCGAGCTGGAGGCCTTCACCTGATGAAGCCAACAGAACCACATCATCCGCAAAAAGCAGAGATGAGATTCTGAGGCCACCGAAGTGAAGGCCCTCCGCCACTTGGCTGCGCCTAGAAATCCTGTCCATAAAAATTATGAACAGAACCGGTGATAAAGGGCAGCCCTGGCAGAGCCCATCACCCACCGGGAATGAGTCCGACTTATTGCCGGCAATGCGAACCAAACTCTTGCAACGGTTGTATAGGGATCGAATGGCCCGTAGCAATGGGCCAGACACCCCATACTCCCGCAACACCTCCCACAGGACACCCCGAGGGACACGGTCGAATGCCTTCTCCAAGTCCACAAAACACATGTAAACTCGTTGGGCAAACTCCCATGCACCCTCAAGTATCCTTGAGAGGATAAAGAGCTGGTCCAGTGTTCCGCGACCAGGACGAAAACCGCATTGTTCCTCCTGTATTCGAGGTTCGACTAGCGGACGAACTCTCCTTTCCAGCACCCAGGCATAGACTTTCCCAGGGAGGCTGAGGAGTGTGATCCCCCTGTAGTTGGAACACACCCTCCGGTCTCCCTTCTTAAAGATGGGGACCACCACCCCGGTCTGCCAGTCCAGTGGTACTGCCCCTGATCTCCACGCAACATTGTAGAGGCGTGTCAACCAGGACAGCCCTACAACGTCCAGAGCCTTCAGGAATTCGGGGCGGACCTCATCAACACCAGGGGCTCTGCCACCAAGGAGTTGTTTAACTGCCTCAGTGACCTCGCCCCCGGAAATTGGCGGGTCATTCCCCTCATCCCCAGACTCTGCTTCCTCCTCGGAAGACGTGTCAGTGGGATTAAGGAGGTCCTCAAAGTATTCCTTCCACCGCCTGACAATTTTCTCAGTCGACGTCAGCAGCGCTCCACCAGCACTATACACAGTGCAGGTAGAGCACCGCTTTCCCCTCCTGAGACGCCTGACGGTTTGCCAGAATCTCTTTGAGGCAGTCCGAAAGTCTTTTTCCATGGCCTCTCCGAACTCCTTCCACACCCGAGTTTTTGCTTCAGCCACTGCCCGAGCCGCATTCCGCTTGGCCTGTCGATACCTGTCGGCTGCCTCCAGAGTCCCACAGGCTAACCAAGCCCGATAGGACTCCTTCTTCAGCCTGGTGGCTCCCTTCACCTCTGGTGTCCACCATTTGGTTCGGGGATTACCACCACGGCAGGCACCAACCACCTTGCGGCCGCAGCTCAATGCAGCAGCTTCGGCGATGGAGACGCTGAACATGGTCCATTCGGACTCAGTGTCCCCAGTCTCCCTCGGAATGCTGTTGAAGCTCTGCCGGAGGTGTGCGTTGAAGATCTCGCGGACTGGGGCCTCTGCTAGATGTTCCCAGCACACCCTCACTACGCGTTTAGGTGCACCGGGTCTGTCCAGCGTCCTCCCCCGCCACCTGATCCAACTCACCACCAGGTGGTGATCAGTTGACAGCTCAGCCCCTCTCTTTACCCGAGTGTCCAGAACATATGGTCGCAGGTCTGGTGATACAATTACAAAATCGATCATCGACCTGCGGCCTAGAGCGTCCTGGTGCCACGTGCACTTATGGACACTCTTATGTTCGAACAAGGTGTTTGTTATGGCCAAACTGTGATTTGCACAGAAGTCCAATAACAAAACACCGCTCGGATTCAGATCAGGGAGGCCGTTCCTCCCAATCACGCCCCTCCAGGTCTCGCTGTTGTTACCCACGTGAGCATTGAAGTCTCCCAGCAGGACAACAGAGTCTCCAGGTGGGGCACCTTCCAGCACCCCCCCCAGGGACTCTAAGAAGGCTGGGTACTCTGAACTGCCACTCGGCGCATAAGCGCAGATGACAGTCAGGACCCGTTCCCCGACCCTGAGGCGCAGGGAACAAACCCTCTCATCCACCGGGAAAAACCCCAACGTACCGGCAGCAAGCCGAGGGGATATTATTTGTTTCAACAAATCGCTGCATTTATTTCCAATTTTCCAAGTAAAATATGAAGAAATGAGGGCTAGCTCGAGACTTTGGCAGTGTACTGTAATACTTCACCTTGCTCAAATCTTGATCAGAGTCATGATTGGATGGGTTACAGACAGTTTTCTGATTCATTCATTTTTGGAGTGAACATTAAACTTGATTCTTAGCCACCATAAATGTTTCCTATTGTTGATTCAAATAAGTCAACAAACCTTTAAGCAGCCGTTTGTAGAACTGAGGTTCAATGGCACCAACAGCCATGAACTGTCCATCCGAAGTCTGGTAGGTATCATAGAAGGGAGCTCCACTGTCCAACATATTTTCTCCTCTAGACCGGTTCCACAAACCAATACTACGAGATTTCCATAAAAACGAACCCATATATGCTGCTCCTTCCACCTGAAGAGTATAAGACAGGAAGACAGAAGTTCATATTTCATGTCACTGAAAAAAAAAAAGAAACAATTTTCTGTTGTTCATTTTTATTTTTTCCTTTAATTCATTAGTGTGTGTGTAGATAACTGTCACACATATGGCAGACCAAGGATATAGCTTTTTAAGCAGAGGTTGGCATGAAAATCTTTAGAGAACAGAAAATACAAAGCAAAGATGAAATGTGGTGTCAGTGCAACAACGACACACACAAATTACATTTTGAATACTAACACAGCTCCCTGTATTCACAGCTTATTTAAGTCTGAAACTGGTGCTGCTTTCACTGCTGCTGAGTAAACAGAAAAAGCTTGATCAAAAAAATAATGAATGCATCACATGAAAAACGCAAATAATAACATTGCTGGGAGGGAATCAGTCAGCAATAGTCCTTCTGCAGAGGCTGCAGGAATGATAACTACTATCGCTCTCTTACTGCTGATTACAATCACTTTGTGTGACCTTTAATTAACAGCATGCTTATTTTAAGGGTTACACGAGCAAATACATGTAACTAGGGATTTATCAATACATCAGCTAAACATACATATCACAAAGTTAACATTTAACTATGGCAGTGGCTGAAGTTTAAGTTTTGAGTCACATCAATCTTGTGCTTGGACTTTGTTTTTTCCCCTCACTTTTTTTTTTTTTTTTTTTTTTTTTTTTTTCCCCTCTTACTTGCCTGCCACTAGAAGGGTCAACGACAACACAGAATTAGAATGCACAAAAGCACTAGTACTGGCCAAATTGTTATCATTAAAAGCGGTACTGGCATCAGCCCTGAATTTTACAAGCTGTGCATCTATAATATACTGTTCTGTGAGCCGTCATGGACAAAGCAGAGTGGAGAAAGATCTCCAGCTAGTCGGGGCTTCAGTGATTTCACTGTTACTCGCTGCCAAAAACCCCCCAAATTATTGCTTGAAGTAGGGAAGGCGCTCTGAATGTGCATTTTCTCTTTTGATGATCTTCACTCATGAAAAATGCATTTCTGGTTTAGAACTATGAGACCATAAGTGTGGAGATTTGAGAAGCAGTGTTAATAGTCCGTTTTTCCTGTGTACCTCATACTGTATACAGCAGCTGAATGAAATAGAAGTGGTAAATGTAAGTCTCCATAGGATTAGAGAGCGCTATGGGAGCTTTAATAGGACATTGTTCTCACTAACCCTCTTTCTTTCTGTGCGCGTTTTGAGCTGCTGCTAAATAACAAGACCTTTAATCCACTCATCCCCTCAATAAAATCTAAGAGCAAGAGCTGACACAAAAATAGGAGATCATTGTCTCTGTCTTTATTTAAAGCTATAAAACCTGCAATCATTGATGTCTTTAACAGCTTGGAAGCAATGCAAACAACTAAGGAACATGACACTGACATATCATAGATTTTTAAATCGATTTGGCAAACATTAGCAAGCAGCTGCTTATTGGACTTGTGTCTGTATCCACCTGCTGAACATGCACCCAGTATTTATTATCTTGAGTTATATTTAGCTGTGTTTGTGGTATCTATTAACATCTAAATACTGCCTGTCTGTTGTCTGCTGCCAAGTATAAAGTGTAGTGTTGAGTGAGCCTTCCAGAGTTGTTTCTCTGAAAAGAGCTCGTAGGGCAGTTTGAATGAACACTGAAGCTTCAGAGTAGATTGCTAAACAATGGGGAAAAAATCAGCAGAGCAAAGGCAGCTGCACACACAAGTAATCATACCTTTAAGTGACTCTTTCCATTGTCACATTGGTACACAATCAATGTTTCTAAATTGCCCGAAATTGTCTGTAAAGTGCCCACAGGTGTGAATTTAAATATGTCCACGTATGTCAGCATGGTAGAAAAGCACATGCTCAGCGTGTAATGCACCCTGCCTTCAGATTCAGAGCGTGCTGGCACTGGCTGCAGCCCACCTAAGCATCAAAACAATAGGCATGTTAGGTACGGACGGACAGTAATGGACAGTAATAATATAATTGATAGCAGACCAGAGAAAAATTGAGAGAAAAATTAGAGATCATGTCGAACACGTGTCACAGTTGGTAGTTCTGATGCAGTTGGTGTACTGCTGGGCATTTAATCAGCTCCTGCACCGACACATAGAACAGGCCACACAAGGTGTTTTTACAACCTCACGCTTCATATGAAGAATATTTTCCCATTTAAAGAGAATCCAAGGCAATATAATAAACTAATCAAATTGATGTTCTGTCTATGTAGTATCATTAACAACTTGAAAAACAACATTAAATATTTTTTGTCAACATCTGCATTATTCTATGCAGATGTTGAAAAAAATGACATCTAGCGGTGATATATTACACAATCTACCTTTAAATAATTATTTTACTTAATCATTTAAAGGTAGATTGTGTAATATATCACCACTAGATGTCAGTAGATTTAAGTCAACAGAATTCTGTTTTCTCAGCCCTCCCAATTAAAGTGGATAATCTTAGCTACAGTGGCCACTGTAGGACAAACAGCTCTGGCCACTGTTCATCTTTAGTGAGCGTAGGCTGCCAGTCTGCTGTTTACCTTACTTACTTTACTCTGCTGTTTGTGGCCATGTCTATTTACTCTGGAGGATTCTGTAGAACTTTTAGAAACGACTCCCATACAGGTTGATGAGTCAGTGAGGCTAGCTTCTGTCCAATGACAGCAACTGAGGTGAGTTGTTGAGGATATGCTGAATTTTTCTGCTTTTGCTGATGTTGGTTGCCATAAGTGAAACTTTCTTCGAAGTGGATCTAACTTTGTTTGACTCAAACCTTTCCAAAACACGTCCCATCTACTTCAGACATTGATGGGTGTTCTGCTAAGGATCCAAATAAGTGCAGTGCTTGAAAGGAATTTCAATTTCTCTAGTGTTCTTTCAGATGTTGTAATTTCTACAATTATATGGTAGGGTTTGTATGGCTTTGTAGTCCATTTAAACGTTTCTAAACCTGCACCTAAATGCACAGATGACTGAGGCTTTTATTTTGTAGACAAAGCTAATCTGCATATAGTTTCTCTGTAACTCTGATCAGTTCACCATTTATATTCCTTGCAACTGTGTCTATAACTGTGAGGCTGTGAATCAAAACACTAATTGCATTAAGATAATTGCTGTTATTAATAATGCCTTTAAGTCCATCAATATATCAGGAAATCAGTTTCTTAGCACACAGGCACAGCATCTCACTATGAAGGAGTGCATCTGCATTATTAACTGCAGCAACAAAAAGACACTAAGCTGGCTAGTGGGGGAGAAAAAATGCCACATGCTGAAAGGTTAGTGAATAATCAGAAGCTTATCAAGGGACTGACAAGTGGGTAGGATGCACTTCATCAGGACCAACAAAACTGCAGGAACTAACCTCAACCTTCAGCTTGCCTCAAAACTTTAGGCTGAAGAGCCATGAGACTGAAGCAGCTCATTTAAAGCTGGAGGGGAAGGAGATGAAAAACAGGTGGGCGAAGGATTTCTGTAGAGAAATTGATTGAGACTGCATAAAGAGCAACAGGACAGAGCCACAGCTCTGGCACCACCCCACAGCTTTAAGTCCACCTGCACCAATATAACATTCTCCTCTTGGAAGCCCAAATGAACGAATGCTCCTAGTAGCAATACCGACAGCCATATCAGGCACAGAATAAAGCTGTAAGTACTGGCACAAAATGCAATAAGTTTCAATAAACTGCCAGCCTCAAACCTTTGAAAATCAAGCTTGCAAGAATAATTTAAATACTACAGTATCTTAATTTTGGGTTTTGATAGGGTGTTTTTTTACAAATATGCACATCACAAATAATAACACTCAAAATTGCCCTTCAGTCACAACTTATTACCACACCTATTTAGGACATCTCAATAGTAACAAAACCCCCAAAACACTAATAAATCTGGCCTTAAGAATTCTACAAGTAAAATAGAAATACATTAAAATTAAATACAATACGAAAGATGTAAAATTTTAATGTGCAGTCCTACATTTTCGATTATTAATGGTCTTTTCCCAACACCTCTACAATCTAACCAACTGCCTCTATTCTAATTGGAGGATAGTTTTTTTTTAAGTTGTCATAAAAGCGTAAAATCCAGTCAACATATATACTGATCATGTTTGTATAGGATAGGATTGTAGGTAGGATAAAACCATAATCATGTATGCATTAATAAAAAATGTAATTTAATATACATATTATAAGTTTCATAAAAAGGTTGAATTTAAACCAAAGGTTTTATACTGAATTGTAATACTCTGCATTACGCATCCCTCATTAAGTGGACACTGAGTGCAATCCAATAAATGTCTGCGTTGACATGCATATGCTTATGCCACTAACAACCTGTGTGTGAGGACACTAAGTAACACAGCATGAGAACTGAAATCAAACCAGACCAAACAAACATAAAATGCATTAAACAGTTCTATGAATTTGAATACAGCACTAATACATACACTATATTGCCAAAAGTATTTGCTCCTCTGCCTTCACACGCACATAAACTTAAACATCCCATTCTTAATTCATAAGTTTAGTATGATGTTGGCCCACCCTTTGCACCTGTAACAGCTTCCACTGATCTGGGAAGGTTTTCCACAAGGTTTAGGTTTACTGTATTTATGGGAATTTTATGGGGCTTGCTTTGTGCACTGGTGCACTGTCATGTTGGAACATGAAATTGTACAAAATATCTTGGTATGCTGGTAAGAGCATTAAGAGTTGGTTTCACTGGAACTAAGGTGCTGAGCCCAACTCAGTCTGGTTGCAGCATGCTTTACACTACCGCACCCGACGCTTTGCATTGGGCATGGTGATGGAACGCTTGGATGCAGCTGAGAAAACTACTAGTTGTAGTCAATCAAGATCACTAACAAGAAGTTTAAAGGCCTTTGCCTTGTCAGGTTAAGACTTTGAACAACCTTCAGCATGACTTTACATGAGCTCTAAATGACTGTATGTACAGTCCTAATCAAAAGTTTAGGACCACTTGGAAAATGGCAAACAATCATATGCTTACTTCAACATGCAACAATAAGAAGCTCCCACATGCAATTTACTGAAAACAATGCTTAAACTGAAACAGGCTGTTTTACAGCTGATCAAAAGTTTAAGACCACAAGCCTTTAAAAGGCCAGATCTGGGCAAAAATGTGGATTCATTGTCATTTTCTGTCAGGTAGTCACACTGTCATGATGTTCTGATGGCAAAGGCAAAAAAACGTTCCCTTTTTGAACATGACTGGGTTGTTGAACTGCATAAGCAGGGTCTCTCGCAGTGCACCATTGCTGCTGAGGTGGGATGCAGTAAGACAGTCATTTGGAATTTCTTAAATGATCCTGAGGGTTATGGAACAAAAAAGTCAAGTGGAAGAACCCAAAAAATTTCACCAGCACTGAGCCAGAGGATCCAACTGGCTGTCTGTCAAGACACTGGACAGCCATTACTGGTGCCAACTGCAGTCCCATAACCATCAGACAGCATCTGAGACTGAAGGGCTTCAAAAACAAAACGTCTTCAAAGGCCTCGTCTCCTTGAACACCACAGAACTGACCGTCTGGACTTTGTAAGAGAGCACCAAACATGGGACATTGAAAGGTGGGAGAAAGTTTTATTCTCTGATGAGAAAAAATGTAACCTTGATGGTCCTGATGGTTTCCAACGTTACTGGGAAGACAAGCAGATCCCACCTGAGATGCTTTCTACGCACCACAGTGGAGGAGGCACCATAATGGGGTGCTTTTTCCTTCAGTGGAACAATGGAGCTTCAGGAGGTGCATGGGTGTCAAACGGCTGCTGGCTATGTCCAGATGTTGCAGAGAGCATTTCCTGATGGGCCCTTGTTTGTGTGGTAATGCCTGGGTTTTTCAACAAGACAATGCTACGGTACACAATGCCCGCAGGACAAGGCACTTCTTCCCCTGATCTAAATCCAACTGAGAACCTTTCGGGATGGATGGCAAGGGAAGTTTACGAAAATGGACAACCATTCCAGACAGTAGATGCCCTTCGTGTGGACATCTTCACCACTTGGAGAAATGTTCCCACTCACCTCGTGGAAACGCTTGCATCAAGCATGCCACAACAAATTTCTGAAGTGATCAACAATAACGTTGGAGCTACTCACTACTGAGTTCATGTTTGGAACTTTCATTTATGTTTTGGGGGGTTTACAGGTTTTTTGGAGGTGTGGTCCTAAACTTTTCATCTGCTGTAAAACAGCCTGTTTCAGTTTAAGCGTTGTTTTCAATAAATTGTATGCTCAGAAAAATGTTTTGTCTCAGTCCCACTTCTTCTTGTTGCATGTTGAAGCTCTACTTGGAACATTGTTAAGATCCAAATATGCAAAATATGATTTTTTGCCATTTTTCAAGTGGTCTTAAACTTTGAGCCTGTATTAATAGCTTTTACCTTAAGTGGATCTGATAAAACCCCAAATAAATTCAAACTTGTGTACCCAAGTTAAAAATGTAAAACTATTAAACGTCATCCCCTCTCTGATATTTAGCACTGCAACTCAAACCTCTCTACAGCCCAAATAACTTTCACTTTCAGAACTTGTGATCAGTGAACAGTTCCCCACAGGGGTGAGATGTGCAGCTTCTTTCGACTTGCGAAATTGCAGCTATCTACTAAAGCTGCTGTCTGGCACATCCTTCAGTTATGAAGGGCATCTCTGAAATTACATGTACAGTTTGTTGGCTTTGCAGCTGATGGCACAGCTGCTGTGCTGAGCTGATAGAGTGTGTGAAAAAACAGAGTGAAAAGATCATCTCTAACTTGACCGTCATTCCCGCCGTCAATTACCTGTGATCCATGAGTCTGTGAAACACATTACAGAGCTGCATCGTTTTCACGTATTTATAACTCTTAATCTGAAAGGTTTGCTGCTGATCTCAGTAAACATAATCAAGTTTCCTCCTTCCCTGTCCAGAGATTTGCAAATATGAGTAAAAGAGAAGTTATGAAGTGCAGAGGATGCAATGTGGGAAAGCAGGAAAAGTCCATCCTAAAAGCAGACTGTTGTCTTAGGAATACAGAGGCATATTTATTTATCATTTTATAAATACACAGCATTTTATACCGTTGCCTTTTTACATGATTTCATAGTAAACACTGAACTTAAATGGAACAGCTAAGTGAAAGGGCGTTTTCTTGTTAAACCGTTTACTGCACACACACACACACACACACACACACACACACACACACACATATATACATATATAACACATTACACCATACCTGTAAATGTTGTTATATGTTAAAGTTCTGAAGTCGTTTTGTTTAAGTTCATATTATTCTACAACGTTACACTGAGAGCAGCAATAAATAGATAAATACTCTAATAAGCTTGAGAGTATACAGGACCGCTCAGTTAGTGAAGTATTTTATATAATTATTATTTAAAAGTATCCTGCTTCTTGCCCTATGGGAGCTGGTATAGGCTCCAGATAGCCCGATGCTGAGTTGGATAGGCGGAAGAGAACAGATGAATGGATGGATTATGTAAAGTCAGAAAAACTGTAGAATTGCTGTAACTTCAAGCCACATTGGTAGCTATTTTTTTTCTAACAGGATAAAAGGATTGCAAACGTATTGCACTAAACAAAAATCTCCAAAGGATGTTGTGATGTTCCTGTTTAAAGACAGACTCAACTCTGTTTATCTGAACAGTGCAGTACATTTGATGTGAGGGCTGTCAGTCTGTAGTTGCACTTCAGAGCAAAGAATACTGCTCATTTTCTTTCAGCATTTTGACAAATCATTTTAAATACTTGTCACTTTCTATCACTTTAATTCAGCCGACTGGTTATAAACATTTTTCTGTCATAAGACAAGCTCAGAGCACACATTTATATCTGTGTCACACCCACTCGCATTTTTCTGACTGCTTAAACCAGATGTTTGCAAGGAATCCACCTAATGACTTATCCTACTATCACAGGAAGTACAATCACTTGCAGATACTCACACAGGCAGCTGTGTAGACATCACACTGATTACTTTTTTATTATACTACAATAAGTACATTAAACTAATTTTTCATAGTGTGCTTAGAGCCTAATTGTTTCCTATTGTCTTGCAGGGGGAAATGTATAATAGCCACAAAGTTTACCACAGTGTAGTGCAACATAAAACAGAACACATAGTCTTAAGTTTGTGGTGCTTCTGTAAGTCTGAATATGTACCAAGCACTTTGTACCAAGCACCTTCAGCATGTTATGATAAAAATAAAAATTTCATACTACTACATTTATACAGTTCATGACAGTAAATCTTTACATCAGTTGTGCTTACCATGCTAGCATCAATGATCTGTCCTTTCCCTGACTTTGTCCTCTCCAGCAGCGCCAGGACAATCCCCAGAGCGCACGTAAGACCGCCGCCTCCAAAGTCTGCTAACAGATTCAGTGGAGCGTAAGGCTTCTCTCCGCTGCGACCCAGCCGGGATAAAAGGCCTATGACAGGAATGAAAAAGTAGAAGCTTTACGCAGAAAAAAAACTATAGTTTAGCTTAGTGAAAACAAAAGAGCCACAACAAACAGCAATGCATTAAAGATATTTAGTGGTGTGCAAGTGAACATGACTCCTTCAAAGGGTTTCTTTTTCTTCTAGTCTTTCAAATCCATTGCTGGCATTGTTAAAGCAGCATGTAACCTTTGCTTTGTATTTTTTTTCCTCCTTTTGCTTTTCCTGTAACAAAGGAATAGTATAAAAGGAGCTTGGGGCACCGGCTTAGCTCACTGGGATGACGCAACGTCCATATGCTGTATAGCAGAGTGCGTCCGGCCCAGGTTCAAATCTGACCCGTGGCCCTATAATAAGGCCAAAAAAATACATATTAGAAAAAAGAAAAGGATCTTGAATGAAAAGCAGACTGTCAAGCTAGACATAAACTATGAGAGGTAACATTCACAACCATCTTCTTGTTACGACCCCCTCTGCTAGGCGTCAGGGGAGGAGTAACATACACGAGCCCCCAACACAAAACTGAGTAAATAAAAAGGTTTTAATTTCAAACTTTAAACAGAAAACCGACAGGGCTGTTCAACAGACCACTGGGCAAACAAGAAAAAACAAACAGTCAAGAGTAAAAGCTAAAGGTTAACTAAGGCAAGCCAGCATCACACAACTCTACTCGCAGCCAGCTAGCAGCTCAAAACTCTAATCAGGCTAAGTTCAAGCTTGCACCAAGGTCTGACAAAGTTCAGCAATATGAACAGGTTCAACAAAGGTCGAAGAGGGAGGCACGAAGGGCAAACTGCATGTTCAGTCCTAAGCAGCAGCCACTGAGTGAAGGACCTCCAGCCTTTTGTAGCCACAGGTGGGCACGATCAGCCACTGATTGCCTCTTGGAGCATCACGGGATCCCCGGGCAGCCAGTCGTCCGTGTGGTCTGGCACACTTCATTCTGCATAAAAGAAGGCTGGCACATGCAGTGTGGTGCATGGCACCCCATGCACCACACTGCATGGGGTGCCAAGTAAACACATCTACTGTCGCGGATGTATCCACCCACTGCTTTAGTTTGCATAAAACGTCCTGGTGTATGGGTGGGGGAAGCACACACAGAAATAAACTCACAGCTTCATATACACACATCTCACCTGCCTTACAGTATACTAGATATACATTTACCAAGGTCACGTTTTATGCTAAACAAAGCCCCTCCCTGCATTTCACCTCTACCGTTAAGTGCCAAGCTATGTAACATTGAAAGCTTTTCTGAGGATCGTTTCTGATGTTTTCTCACAAAGTACCATATAAAACCATATTTTTGGCTTGGCTTACATTGATGTCATCATTCCCTTTAATCCTTTATAGACATGGATAGTTTGGCTTGGTGTGCTGCAAAATAAAGCCCAAACAGACTATCAGAATTTGTTATCTAGACCTTTAAAATGCATCCTTGTAATAGTATCACAGTGTAAATGTATGTATAAAATGCAAAGACTCTCTGAAAAAAATAAAATAAAATAATGCTGCAGTTAGTGAGTACAATTTATTACCCAGCATCTGGCCATGAAAGTGCAAGAGGCCATGCTGACGGCCTTTTTTCATTTCATAAAACCACCAAACGTAGGTGAAAGAGAGGAGAATATGTATGTGTGGGGGTTAAATGCTTTTTAATATATTTTCAATAATCCATCAAGCTCATCTGGTATAACCGGTGCCAACCGATTGATATCAACGATATGAATAAAAGAAATATCTAGAACCTCTTCTAAAATTCTCATTAATGCTTTAACAAGGCTGAACAAGAAACCTTTAATAAAGGAGTAAATCCTTCTTTATTAAAGGTTTCTCGGGGCTTGTTTAATTGGAGGCACAACTAGAAAGTACGTTTACATTATCAGATCTCATTTGGGAGTTTGTAGTCATACGCCCACTGGTCATTTCAATAGATAGACACGCTCAACTGCTCATTAACACAAATATCTGAGTAAGAGCACATAAGAATGTATGTATGCTAGTCTGCTGAAATGCAAGCTCTGCTCCAATTACACCTTACGATGCCCAAGTATAGCAACAATAAAGGAATCTTTACCTTTATCTATCTGATCAGCCAATAACAACTGAGTGTATTTCGGCATGCAGACATGATCAACACAACCACCACGACATCAGAATGGGGAGGAAAAGTGTTCAAAGTGGCTTTGAATGTGATATGATTTAGTTCCAAGATGTGCTAGGCTATATTTCAGAAACTGTTGATCTACTGGGATTTTCCCACACAACCATCTCTAGGCTTTACAGTGAATGGTCAGAAAAGGTCCCTGCCTCCAGTTCTTCTGGTGAGATGCCGACATCTTTCTGAGTGACATAAACCCAAACCACTGTTCTCGGAGATTCACACAATACACTCTTGCTAAGATTTAGATTTTTTTAGGGTTATCCCAACCTCAAATTATCAAGAGGGCTCCCTTGTCATTTTGATCCCTTGTCATTTTAAACCCTCTTATTTAAACCTTGTGTCAGTCTGCAGTCCTTTACACAGTTTATAGCGCTGCCATGAAGCAGCAGAAAACCTACGTTTTAAAATGGGAACTGGGAATGTGAGTACATACCTTTTTATATATAAATTTTAAGTTTGAAGAAATGGTTCAAATTACACTGTTTTGAAAAAAACTAACAGTTTAATCACAAAGCCACAGAAGGATAAAAAAAGCCTTTGTGGTTGTTAAGGTAACACCACATGGTATGTAAGAAAATGTTAACATTTCTATTTAAAGAATTTTGAAATTAAGCTATTTAAATATGTTGGGGTTTAATGGATTGGCCCACATTCTCTCAATGTATCCTGGTTCTGGTCCAAAACACCTCACCTTGGAAATGACCAGGAAGCATCCTAGATCAGTGCTTAAACCACCTTAACTGGCTTCTTTTTTTTTAAACATGAAGGAGCATTGAGCTCATTTCTAACTGTGAGATGCAGACGCCCTTAAAAGGGCCTGTTTCACAGCTCATGTGCACACGTAAAAGAAGGAAAGCAGATGATAAAATAAATGTCAATTAATAATAAATACATATAAATACTTGATGAAGTCTGCAGTCTTATGACTCTAAAATTTTGATCTGAAAGCATTAACAGTTGTGTTACCTGACATGGCAATGTAGTTGATGTCATGCCCAGCTGCGGTGGCATAAGATCCACTCTGACCATATCCAGTCAAGCGAGCGTAGATCAGCCGAGGATTTTCCTTTAATAGCTCATGTGGACCAAGGCCAAGTTTCTCCATAACACCTGGGCAGTCAAAATTAAGTCCACATGTAAATTTAATCACACATTACCTTTTCTGTTTCTGCTACTGCTTATGTTGGTTCTCAAAGACTTTCATATTCCTACGTGGCTCGTCACCTTATGTAAACCCTTTGAAGACACATAACAAGAGTCAATGGCATTTAAAAACTAAGAATCTTCTAAGAGTAAAAAAAATAAGAGCATAAATAAAACACAAAGTTTTTTATATAACTCAAAGAGCCAACTTGTTATGTAAGTGAATTTAAAAGAATTAAGTTGTTTTTAAACATTATAATTACTTAAGTAATTCTGTACCTAAGTACCATAATGTTGCAGAGAGCTCGTAAGACCCCTTGTTGGCACTATTGTGCTGCAGGTCTCACCTTTGCGATACGGCTCCAGGACCACATCAGACTTTATGCAGAGCTTCCTGAGCAAAGCTATACCCTCCGTGGTCTTCAGGTTGATGGCCACAGATCGTTTCCCCCGCGCTTGTGTGTCCAAAGACACAGGAACTTTGGTCCGGTCCACACGGATCACCTTGGCGCCAAAGTCTGCCAGGATCATGCCGCAGAAGGGCGCGGGTGCCAGGCCTGCCAGCTCAATAACTCTAACCCCAGCCAGTGCCATGATTAAAGGACTATAGGATCAAATAACAGAAACTTCTTTCAGTATAATGCAATCCAATGCAACACCAATAGCAGTAGTTGGGGGATGGGGGTGGGGAGGCTAATATCAGAGCCTGTGATGTTAGGAGAAATTTAAGTTTAGCTGACAAAAATCTGTTCAGACACACATACAGTATAAACGTCTGCCAGTTTATGTCAAAGTGTTTGCAAAAATATGCAGTTCATATACATGAACTGCATATTCGTACATGTCTCCAGAACAGCAGTTTTCCATGATGACTCACACACACACACTCAAACTGAGATGAAAACAATAACAGCAACACTGTACTGGCTGGTAATGAGGAACCTTTAAAACTAACAGTAAGTGTAGCTTCATTTCTGGACTCAGTAACAGAAATGGTATGGTCTTATTATGCCCTGCAGCTCGTAGTGGGTGTCACATTGTCACAGAGGAGAAAAAGCTGTTAATAACAGCACAGCAGCAGCCCCATTCCTGGACCAGTAACATCAGTTGTTGTGATCTTGTTTCTATGTCGCTCATGGCCTGCAATCACATGATCTTTTATTATTGTGCCTAGATTTTGTGGGAAAGACAGAGAAAAGGGGGTCCTTTTTATGCTTTGCACATCCCTCAAACATCTACATTTCTGATGCTGCGGTCATGCTGCAACACAGCAACATCATTTTTTTTTTTTAAGATGGAAAGCTTTGCAATCCATCAAAGGGAAACACACAGGCAACCGGGACAAATCTCTGAAAGTGCAATTTCAGGTGAAAAATCCTTGGGCGACAATCCTTCTGTTTAGGGGGAATGAGGTCGACCTTGGGAAGGGTGAGAAATCAAAAAACTGATTTCAAAGGCCACATCGCATCACAGGATCCTTAGAACGCTACTCTCTGTGTGACTGCTATTGGCAAAGGAGCCAGACTGTGTTAAGACGCAATGACACACAGCCTCAACACTGTACCTGAGCTGTACTGTAATGTGAATTTGCCTGAAGCTGAACAAAAATAGTGAGTTTTCTTATGGCACACAGTTTCTATATGAAATGAAAGAAACACAAATTTATTTAAACGTTGGTAATCCAAAGACAAAGACAAATTTGAAAAGAGTTCAGAGGGATGGATGATGCTCATTCAACAGAAACACCCTTCACCCATATTATGAGTATTGATATTGCATCAACCAGAGCTCTGGATTGTCTCTATTGTGACAATAAAAAAAGTTTAATTTATACTACACTGTCATATTAGCTTAATAACTAAATAACTACAGATAGCGGCTTATCTTTTCTGAAAGAAAAAAACAATCAGACTTTTACTAAACATCAGTTTTGATATTGACCTTAAAAGTCCTATATTGGTCGGGCTCTACTGCGTATCTGCGGACTTTCTTAAGGGACCTACCCAAAGTTAACTGTAAAATTGGTGAGGTTTTAATGTGGTTGGTCTGCTAAAAACAAAGCAAGAAAAACTGGAACTGCTACTATTAAGGACATTGCTGTTAAGAAAAAACAATAAGTGCCAGATTGACTGCCACAGTCAGTGGAAGTGGAAGTGATCGGGAGCAACAGCAACTCAGCAAAAGTGGAAGGCCACCTAAAATCACAGAGAGCAATCAGTGGATGCTGAGGTGCATAGTCTGCAGAAGTAGCCAACTTTCTCCAAATACATGAGTCAATCACGACACGCTTCCAAACTTCATGTGGCCTGCAAATTAGCTCAAGAACATTGCATAGAGAGCCTAATGGGATGGGTTTCCATGGCTGAGCAACTGTATCCAAGCCTTACATCACCAAGCGCCAAAGCCTTGGCTGAAGTGGTGTAAAACACGCTGCAACTGGACTCTATAGCAGTGGAGATGTGCTCTCTGGAGTGATAAATCATGCTTCTCCATTTGGCAATCCTATGGATGAGTCTGTTTGGCAGTTGCAAGGAGAATGGAACTGACTACATTGTAGCAAGTGTAAAATTTGGTGGAGGGAGGATTATGGTGTGAGGGCTTGGATTTAGCTCCTTCCTGTTCCTTCATAACTGTGCATCAGTCCACAAAGTAGGTTCCACAATGAGAGACCTGACCTCAGACCTGACAGAACACCTTTATACCTGCAAAGGGTTGGCCAACATCATTTTAAACCCCATGATTTTTAAATGAGATGATGTTCTTTTTTTTTCTTTGGACCAAGAGAAATGGTTTAAGAACGTGATAAAGGAGGTCATCTACATCCACTCTGAATGACCATCACTAAGCAGACACTAACTATCAGCCACCTACAATGCAGTCTTGAGATCCCTCCCCAGGTGATTGAATCCCCGTTCACAACTTGACCCATGTGCCCTTAATAGCTCACATTGTGGCAGAGGGTGGTAATGTCTCAAAAACAATTCACACCTTGGCCCTGTGACTGTAACAGCCTACGTCTGTTTCACACCTTGACTCATCCTGAGGTATCCACAATAGTGAGGACACGGGATCATTGAGAATCTCCAATAGATCTTTCAGAACTGAAGAACCCTCTTGTCTAAGGGGTGAAAAGTCCAGTTGCCTTCTTTCCAAGCACTCAAGACTACCAGAAGAGGAAAAACCACAGACAGTTGAAATTTTGGCAGTGGAATACCCTTCATGGTGGGCTACTGCGACAGAGCCGTTTAAACTTTAGACTTTGAAACTGGACCATAGTATTTTATTCAAAGGTCAAAGTGACATCCATTATCAGTGAGTGCAACCATGCATACTACCGTCCACAAAAGTCCACAGACAATATACCATTCTATTTTTATACTGAAATCCTTTTTTCCGTTACTTTATACTGTCTATGGCACCATGCACACGCAGCACCGTTTAGTACACAAGTAACAACACTGCACTGCCAACAAACCCAATACTTTTGATCTAATCATTGACTGCAGTTTGGCCCAAAATGGGCCATTTCTCGGTTATGTTATGCGTTATGTGCAGTCGAAGCAACAAGCGGTAGCTGCAGCACCACTAGTGGAGCACATCTCCACACTGCGTACGAGACTTTGTATAGCACTAAGGAGCAGTTCGGCTTACTTTCAAGGAGAAGACAGGAAACCTCTGCTGAAGCTCTGCGTGCACGGGGCGCCTGAGCAGACTGACGTTACAGTGACCGCTGGATATGTCAAAAACACTTGGGGGTGAATCACGTGTGGACTAAACAACAACTACATGCTTACGACATAGCAGTAACAAACTTAAGAAAGAAACACACACGAAACAGTCATACCAAACCGCTCATAACTGTCACAGAGTTACTATCGTCGCTAAATGTCTAAAAAGTAATTCTGGCCAAATTACACAGGCGCTGTGTAACCCACAGGCTGTACAAAACCTCTCTATAAAAATTCTTACTAAAATACTGTCCTCCAAACCTCCTGCTCGCCCTCACCTGTTCAGCCGAAGTGATTTTTTGTTGTTGAGGAGAGGTTTAAACTGAATAAAGAACTCCGAAGGAGCTAGTTTTTATGCAGAGTGGTTAACTCCGCCTGGCTGGGCTTCTTGCGGTGTACGCCGGTGAATAATTAGCGAATACCGTCTGTTGTGAAGAAGCGGCTTCCTGGTGACCTCAGAGAGACAACTGCTATATTTTCTGGGAATTGTAGTTTCCACATGTCGCTAACGTATAGGGTAATTTTAAGTGAGTGACTGAATGAAAGAGCCTTCAACTCCACAAAATAAAATATGTAAACACAAAATATTATTTATTTCCATTGTTAAAGGTTATTCTCAGTATATAACAACTTACCTTAGCTTTACAGACAGTATTCTGAACAAGCTCAAAAAGGAAGCTCAGATTTAAAATGATTGCTAATACAACACAAACATCACATCTTTAGCATTTAGAAGACAATTTTAATTTATTTTTCTGCATCACTTTGGGTAATTAGTATTGTTAATATATTTAGATTTTGCTGTTTTTTGTTTCGCATCATAATACACATTGTACACTAATCATTCATCCTTAATTTTTATTTATCTATCTATCTATCCTGTTGAATATTGTTTTGTTTTGTTTTGTTTTAAAAAAAGAAAAAGAATAAAACTCTTCTGGGAATTCTGATATGTTGAGCCTTGAAGCAGATGGGCTACAGTAGCAGAAGACCACACCAGGTGTGGTTTCAGCTAAGAACATGAAATTGAGGCTATAAGTCGCAGGTTCACCAAAACTAGATAATCGAAGACTGGAAAATTGCATGATAAGCCTCAAATTCACTAAATACCATAAAAGCATGGATCCATCCTGCCTCACGTCAAAGGTTCAAGACAGGATGGTGGTGGTGTAATGGTCTGGGGAGTATTTTCAACCAACTGAGCCATCATTTAAACACCAGAGCCTAGCTGTATATTGGTGCTCACCATGTTAATCATCGTTTTATAACCACAGTTTACCCATTTTCTGACAGCTGTATGTGTAGCATAACATGTTAATATGGACTAAAATCCGTGAAAAATGTTTCCAGGATCTTGGCCACACACACCAGAGCAATTTTCTGAGCTCACATATAGTCTGTGCTGAAGATCTACAACCCGAGGCGAAATCCAGACACTGCTTTCATTTTTTTTGTTGTCTCACTCCTTATTCTCTAACAGCATACTTAATCTACAGCGTTTAAATTCAACACAAGAAAAAAGAAATCATAAAAGAAAAGTGCACCAGAGCAACAAGTCGTAGCTGAAAACCCTGTGAAATTATTTTGCATTTATTGTGTTTTGCAAAGACCTTCATGGGAAATTGTTTAACTCACTTTAGCCACTTTTAATCGATTATTGGTCTGATATTTCACCACCTGCAGGTAATATCAGATGCATCAAACAACAAAGGTGCTACTTTTGTTTATTAACCTGTTAAATTACATTCCCCAGAAGCCAGCACTTCAGTTATTCACTATTTCTCGTTCAATGTGAGAGAAGATGTCATAATTTCTTTCAAATTATCTCTCAGACACACAGCATGTGCTCCTTCAGGATGCACTTTGAGATGATGTTAAACATCCTGGTTTCAATGTCACTAACAGTGAGGTCATTAGTTGTTTTTCTTTGGTTCTTTTTCATGTGTTTTCTGCTTTTATCGGTATATTCTGTTCATCTGTACTTTGCTTTTTTCCCCCCATTTTTTAAAATCTAAAATCTTCATATACCTTCGGAACATGTGCATCAGTGATGAAAGCCTTTGAGTGCTCTTAAGAAGCCAGATGGCCCTTCTGTGTCTGGAGGACATGGCGAACGTGGACAGTTCATCTCCAAAAGTTGATTCTGTTCATCTGGACGTAGCGTTTTGTGGGAGAAACGTTTCGTCACTCATCCAAGTGACTTCTTCACTGGTTGTTGATCAATGGTCATGAGAATTTGCATAATTATGATTAAGGAACTGACCTCCCAGCCCATTGTTCCTTCAGTGGGCTGGTTTCAATCATTATGCAAATGTACTGTTTATAAGATTTGGGGGAACCTGCAGTCAGCTGAGACTGAAGAAGTCACTTGGATGAGCGACGAAACGTTTCTCCCACAAAACGCTACGTCCAGATGAACAGAATCAACTTTTGGAGATTTACTTTCCTGGATGATTGAGAATGCATCAAGACAATCGACAGTTCATCTAACCACAGAACAGTTTTACTTCTCAGTCTATTTAAAATGAGCTTTGGCTCAGAGAAGTCAGCTGTGTTTCTGGTTCACATATGGCTTCTTCCTTGCATCTCATAGTGATTTTCAGTCTTTTCCCTTGAACACAGAGATTTCTCCAAATTCTCTGACTCTTTCGAAATATTTTTGTGTTGAGAACATTATTCAGAAATTGTTCCACGATTTGTTGACAACTTTTGCAGATCAGTGGTGAAACTCAGCCCATTTTGGCTTCTGAGAAACTCTTGCCTCCTTAAGATGTTCATGTTACTGACATGTTAGCACCTGACCTAGTTAGTTGTCACTTGCTTTTCTAGCCTTTTGTTGCCCCAGTCTCAGTGTTTTTAAGATGTTGGTGCCATCAAATTCAAAATCAGCACGTATTTTCCATCAAATACTGAAATTTCTCACTTTAAACATTTCATATGTTTTTCATATTCCAGTTTGTGTTGTATAAAGTTTCACCAAAGCCTTTCGTTCCTCGTTTGGCTCTTGACAAAGGCGGTCACCCTTTTCTCCCTTTCCCTTATCTTTCCTGCTTGGCTTCTCATGTCCTTGTCTAGTCTCGTCTACTTCTCTCCTTTTTACCCTGGAAGAGTCTCACGGTCTGTTCTCTAAAACCTAAAAAGAGGAATTATGGATTTGATCAACTGGTCCCTGAATGCAATTGACACCCTCTTCTCAATGACAAGCCTGGTTTCGGGTGAGCCCGAGTGTCCTGGAGCGATGTTCCTTGCCGGATACACGATGGACGGGTGGAGGAACTGGAAGGTCGTGTGCCTGGCGGGACTGTCAATCGAGGACACTGAAGACATCTAACTTTTCGGAACCATGATAACAGGGTTCTTGCTGATCGGAGCTGGCTTGGCCCTGACTTATCGAAAATTAAAGAAAGCGGAAACGGCTGTTCAAATCCTCACAAGGCTGCCCAATATGATGATTGGAACGATGGAGCGAGCTGTGGCTTCTCAAAATGGGCTCATCGAACGCAGCACGGATAAGATCTTGGAGAAGCTTGCGGCTGTTGTGAGTACTCAGACTATGCTCTTTGAGCGCAAATTTAACAACGTCTTGGAGAAGCTCACGGCTCTCCAACGGGAGACTGAAAGACCAGTGACGGACATTAAGATCAACTGTAAAAAATTGACATGCATTTGTTCGCACTAAAGGAAAGAACACCACCGTTATTTCATGCGTGCCACCATGTCGGCGTCAGCTGCGGTCTCAAGGCTGGAGCTGAACAAAAACAAATTCTCTCCCTGATAACAAACTGTGTTCAGACTCTTCGTTCTCGTTCCACGTCTCCCAATCCTCGATTCCAAACGCCTTCGTCTGCTTATCTCCAAAGCTGAGGTCAGACGGCGGGTCTGGCCAACACTGGGTGAATAGCTGCAGGGCAGGATGGCTGTGACTACATCGGCTTACTTCTCACCCCTTATCCACACCTGTTGCTTGTCACGTGTTTCATGGTGTTGTGATGTGGACATTTATGTGCTCTCTGTGCAGAGGAGTTTTTTTGTTTTCTGTTCTCATGCTGACCTCCCACAGAAGCCCAGCATGAGTAGAGGTCTCTTTTTTCCCCCTCCTCCACTTACCCATTGTATTGTACATTTCAGTGTTTTTCCATACTACTACCTGTCTCCGACCTGTCTTCCCATGTGATGTCTGTGTTGTGTATGTACGGTCGGGGGGGGGGATTAATCAGCAAAATAATCATAGAATTCACTGCAGGGCAACTTGCATGTGACAAAAAAAGGTTTCTTGACTCTTGAAGCCTTTTCCATTTTTGTATTGATTTATTTGGGCTTCTGGACGGCCTGTTTTGTCCCTGCAATGTCTCTGCTCCATGACTTAACTAAGGTTAATTTTAGAATGTGCCAGTTTGCCTCCTTGTTTCTTTGCAAATGCCCCTGCTTAATAAACAAAAACAAAACAAAACAAAGAAACAACACACATAATAGAAGATCCCACAGAACGGGTTAGGTTTAGTGATTTAATTGTATCCCATCTTTACAGGATGCAAATTACTGTATAAATGTGGTTGCAAATTTTGTTTTTCAAATACTGTTCATGCCTTTAGTGCAATTACCCTTTTTCAGTAAGTGCTCTCAAGAAAATGCTGGTATGCAGGCATTTATTCAAGGATAAAAATGAATTTTATGCTGCTGTTCCAGATTCATTAGCGTTCCATTAAAAAAGGCTGTAAAATGTCAAGGAAGGAGCAGTATGTTATTATTATTATTATTATGGTTTACTTTTTAGTCTTCCCTTTACCTTATTCCCCTGTAAAAAGCAGCTTTTAAGGTCGGTGGCGACTGAACATTTACAGGTTTTACTGCAGAAAAATCACGTCTTTGCACATTTAACAGATGGTATTTTGACATCTGTTTTATGTGCTGAGCAAGAAGTATTAATAACAGATCAGTTTTATACCGAATCAGAAAACACACACTCTATCAAGGAGAAGCAGTACTACCTGTATACTTCACATAATAATACCTTGAACAGTCGGTAAAACAATGTGCAACCTTCTGAAAAAAAATTGTGGTTACCAAAACACAACTGCGGGCTTAGAATGTATTCCATTAAAATTTTCCAACATGAATCTACAGCTTATTAGTTGCAGTTTAAAAAAATAAAAAATTACATTTCTCGATATACACACTTTTTTCTTTTTCATAGCATTTGCTTTCTCATAAGCTAAATGCAAAGCCACCAGCAACAGCTGGCAAAATTGACTTTGCATAGAAACAGAAAACAGATGGAAGGAGATTGTCAGGTGCTGTCCAAAGGCAACAGAATCCACAGTTTTGAAGGTTAGAAAACTAAATATTACATATTGTTGCAGTTTACAGTTTTACAGAGCTGAAGCCCTTTTCATTGAGAATAGACAGACTGAAATGGCAGGTTTTCTAAATTAGTCTCTCACACAAATATGCTGTGAATGACTGGCAGCACGTCACGACAGATGTTTACTGCATCTACACACACGCTAGATGTTTGTTGTGAATAGCTGATAGCACATGTTGTGAATGACAGATCGCAACAAGGCTTGACTCTGTGTTTACATATGGTATAGAATAATGTGACAAACCATATATGTTAATGTTAAAAACTAATCTGAAATCAAAATGTTGAAAAAACTAAAAAAAATAAATTTAAATTTAGTTGTATACATGTCGAAGAATCTTCAACTCTTCTTAGTTTTGATTTTAAAGTTTGGTTTTAATATATCTTTAAATATAAATGACACATGATTGTCTATTTTTAATTACGTGCATCATGTGTTTAAGGGATCGTTGTCAGTTCTGTCGCTGTGGTTTATACTTGGAAAGCAATATAATAGTTGTGTGACAGAAGGGCACCTGGCTCAAAGACAGAGTTAGCAGGACAGAACCCAAATTTTTATTTATTTATTTTTATCAAGAACACATTTTGCTCTTGTAATTACAGGAAGAGCAGAACCCCAGAGACCAATGAACACTTTAAGAGCTTTGAATTTGACAGGATTTTCAGACAAAGAAACAGGTAAGTTTTAACTTAGATAAGCTGTCCTTCAGAACAGTAAGCAAGCCGGTAAATTGTGTTTCCTTTGTGATTTGCAGGCTGGGGAGGCAGCAAAGTCTCCAGAAAGCAGTGCTGGTGAAGAGTGAGGTGAGTTTGAATCAGGGGCGATTTTAGCCCATTTTGGGGGGTGCTGAAGCACCCCCAAAATGAATCAAAGCACCCCCAAAGATTTCTTACTTATTTTGACAATATTTGCTGTTTGTGTGACACATTACTAAAAATATAAAAAGCATACAGTACTTGGTTGAGACGGAACATTTTAACAACAAAAGTATAGATAACCCCTCCCCCCTCCCAAAATGGTTTGTTCCAGCTCGCCCCCACTCTGGCTCTAGGGTCGTTGCTGCCAGAGCGATGGTAGCTGAGACGCAGCAGAGCGGAGGTGGAGTGCCTGGATTAAAACAGGACATATTAGCAGCATTTAACCTTCAGTTACTCTTTATGTAGTTAGATAGGAGTCATGTTTCTTTTTAGCTGAAAAACCTTACACCAGGTAACCTGCAGTGCTGAAAACGTGTTTTCCAATGATGTTTGCTACCCTACAATCCGTCCTACTCTGTAGTAAAATCAGCGACATTTGACCGTCCTGTTGCTCCCACTGAAATGTATACAGCCTATTTAAAATCTAAAACTTAAAATTGTCCGTAGCCTGCTGTTGTTACCACTGTCCTGTTTGAAATGGATACTAACTAGCTAACTTACTGAATGCCCATTAACCTTATAACTCCTGTTGTGTGTGTGTGTGTGTGTGTGTGTAGAGAGAGAGAGACAGCCAGGTTCATAATGGATATAAGGAAGTTTTTTCAAAAACAGGAGCCACATTCAGGTAAAAGTGTAAGAACAAATGATCCATCAATAAAGGATAATGTTGGATCAGTGTTTCAATATTTTATATCTTTTATTAGATGTTCATGTGGTTTGGTTATTTGCCTTTTGGTTGAAAGTACACTGAGAGAGGACTTTTCATTAGTGATCTTAATAATTATTTTTTTCATATTAATGTAATTTTTTCATCTAATTGAATACAATCTATTTGTGTATGATTGTCAGTCCAAAGAGGGAGAGAGGAAAGAGGGGAACGTGAGGAGAAAGTACAAGGTCAGGAAGAACCAGGTAAGAAAACAGACAGGGAACAGTGACAGGCAAAACAGAAACTGTTAAACTGACGAAGAGAAAAAACCTGATTTTACTCATACAGTCTGGAAGTTGTGTCCTCCCTATATTAAAGCTGCTATACAGAATCTGCAAAACAAACTGGGTTGAAACATTTTTGACCCTTGTGGTCGCCAATTTTTGAAGCCATCCTGATAACCTTCTTCCACCAACGATGTGGAGATCCAAATCCAATTAAAACCAAGACACTCAAAAAGATGCTCTGTAAAAGAGTAGAATTCTTGGAACAGAGTTTAATACACTGAATCATATGAACAGCAGGAAAAATACATACAGACATTTAGCAAGAAAATTACATAGCAGAAAGCAAGCAAAGCAAAACCCCGGGGTGTACAGCCTTAAGCACAGACAGCAGAGCAACACAGAGACGGACAGGTAGCAGCAGCAGGAGGAAAAAGAGCTCTGGGGGTGTCTTCTGGTCCCCTAATATAGGGACCAGTATCCCCGCCCCCTGCTGCTGGGTAACTTTCCCACACGCCCAACACAGCTGCAGGGGTCAGGTAGCGGCCAAGGTCTTGGCCAAAGGCCAGTCAGGACTCTGAGTACCCCTTGCTCTGGCTTATCACAATAGGTCATGACACGGTCAAAGGTCAGACATTAATCCTAATTATTAAATCTTATACAGCAAGTGGCACAATCTTATAACATATAATACATAGGTTACATGCTTTCTCATATATAAAAACACTTCAGTGTGGGTTCAAAGTGTGTGTGTGTGTGTGTTTATTTTGTATGGTATTTTATCGTGATGTGTTCAGGATCTCTGTTACAATGTTACTGTTTTGGTTGTGCTGCGTTAAAGACATTGAGTGTGTATTAGGGAAGGTTAGTTACCGGAGAGTAAATTATTCAGGAGAACTCTCCCCTTACATTAACTGCCCTGTTACTGTACCAACTTAATAAACCTCGGTGTCTTGTGCTTAAGACTCCACATGAAAGTTAAAATATATATGTTCAGTGCGGATAGATATATAGAGTATATAGTTACATAGTTATACATATCATACAAAAATCCACCACACCCTCTTTAACAACATTCCAACATAACATTATCATTGATTGGCGAGATTAAAATTAATGATATATTTTTATGTGGTTCAGCCACAACTCTACTAAAACCTCAGCCAGTAATAGGTAGGCCAACTTTTGGACTGTCCAGTTGTCTGTATGACTGCCACATACAGACTTATGCGGCAGAGAAACACTTATCAGTGTTTCTCAAACTTTTTACAGTGTGTACCACCTGAGAAAAATGTCAAGCTCTCCCAAGTACCACTATGAAAGCATGAAACTCATAAATCTTACAACACAAAATTAGTATTATTAAATTAGTTAAATTAGTATCTGCAGTAAAGATTTTTTCATACATTGTATACATTCTACCATTGGCAAAGTTGCCTCCATTTTTATAGTTTTTTATTAATATTTTGTAATAATTTATTCTGTTTTGGGAGTGTTTTTTATGTATCTGTATTATATTATACATACACATTAAAAGTGAATCTCTGTCCAAAACATGCACTCAGTTTACTTCTTACTCACTATGAGCATCATTTAAATACCCTTTATCAGATTTGATGGTTTTGTTACAGACTAATCAAAAAAGTGTTTTGCTTTTCTTTCACAAATGTGGGGATTAAATTGTGTTAAAATGTACAAAACGGTGATGTCATGTTTTGTGACGAGGACCCAGGCACAGAGAGACTTGTTGAATTTAAGAATCTTATGATTTAATAAAGAAATTTGCAGACTTGCGCAGAGATGGTAAAATTATGATGACTGATAGCGGAGATGAAGACAACAGACAATGAGGACAGGGAGGAACAGGGGTTTAAATGCACCAAGGAGACAGTCAGAGAGAACTCGGGACAACTGGAGACATTTAAGGATGCATGGACTCAAAGAGACAGGGAAGACGTCTCATCGTGACATGTAAAGTTTATCTTGCCTGGCTGGGCAGCTCTCTGGGTGCTCAGCACCCCCAAAGCTCTGATCCTAGAATCGCCCCTGGTTTGAATATCCTTCCTCTGCAGGTGAACAACAAGGTCTTGGCAGTAGTGCTGGCAATCCTGCAAATTATGGTATCGATCCAATGCCAAGTACATTTAGTTTAGAATTCAGTTTAGTATTATTTTTAACCTATAAAGGCAGTTTATGTATGGAGAGAGCAAAGTTCATAAAATATGAGATGAATTATCATCAATTTACCAATTCTGAACACATTTTAATGACCTCTAAATCACAGATTTTTACTGTCCCTAATAATAGTTGTAGTTAACAGAATAAAACACACCTTTTAGCTATTCATGTATTTTCAAAATGTTTTTTCAGTACCTGTAATTTAAATGTGTCTGTCTTTAAAACACCATAAGTCAAATTCTGTTTTAAATGTGTTAAATAAATAAAACAGGCTTGACAGTAAACAAAAAATTATTCAGAGATTTTTCACAAATGAACTGGAATTATTTCCAGTTCATTTCCAAAAAATAAATCAACAAAAATAAATAACAAAGGAGTATGGAGTATCAGTGTTGGTGTCGATACTATCATATTTTGATCAGTTCACCCACTTTTACCCAACACGTTTTACCAGCCAAGGAACAGACAGGGAGAGAAACAGGAGTGGAGACAAGAGGAGGTCAGGTAACATGAAGTAAGAGTGAAAAATAGGTTGAGCGCCAAGTTACCAGCGCACAGTTGACTGGTGAATAGTGAAAAGTTCAGCTGGCTTTTTATCCACAGAAGATAATAACCTAATGAGTATACCTCCTGAGCACCTTGTGGGTGAGGTGTTCCGGACATGTCCCACCAGGAGGAGGTCCTGGGGCAGGCCCAGGACATGCTGGAGAGATTATATCTCTCAACTGGCCTAGGAATGCCTTGGTTTTCCGCCAGACAAGCTGAAGGGGGAGGTGGCTGGGGAGAGGGATGGGCTTCTCTGCTTGGGCTGTTGCCCCTGCGACCCGGCCCCAGATAAGCGGAAGAAGATGGATGGATGGATGGATGGATGATGTCTTATTTAATTCCTTCTGTAATTTAGATCCAACAACTTAAGTGCTGAAACTGTACATATATACATTTCTGTGTATTCTTCCATTTTCCATAAAGCAGCCAGCAGTTCCAAATTCACAGTGGTCTGTTACTTCAGATTACCAGTATAAACTGCTCTTGCAAACCTAGACTCTGGTCCTAGCTATCTATTTACAATATGTTAATGTTTCTGTTTTGTTTTTTTAAGACTATGTTCAATAGTTCCTTCATTTATTTTGTACTTTTTTAATCCAAATGTGAATAAAATCTGTGCTTTTCATCAGTCTAAATAATGCACATTATGTATGTGTTTCTCTTATGTTAAACAAATTTTGTCCTCTTACATAAGAGAAACATAACTCTGTGTTTTTTGTCTATGCATTTCTTTATTGGGTGAGTCAAACCAGCAGATCACGACAGACACTATAAAATGTAAAACATAAATGTGCCGCCCCACCAACACACACAGCTATCACCAATTCTGTTCCTAATTTTTATGGACAGACTAATGATAGCCAGATGTGCTGGCTGTACCAGGTCAGGAACACCCTATCCTTAAACTTGCCCCTAGTCTACTCAGGGCAAAGTAGATAGCACCACAAGAAGAGCAAGATCAACAAATATAGAAGTTAAAAGGCGCATGACTCATACACCTGACTCATATTTCCTTTGAATGTACCAGTAAGAAGAAAAATAATGTTTTATTTCGTGTATTTTGTGTTCGTTTCATGCTAACTTGTAGCAACTTGTTTAAAGAGGTGATATAGTGTCATTTCCACAACAGTAACTTCCATTATTTTCTTTATTGTGATGGTAATATCAGGGTTTGAAAAGCTTTTCAGTAGGCTTATATCACTGGAAATATTGTGTATTAAATGAAACTATTACTGTTAATATTAATGAAACACTTTTTTCCGGTCTATGCATTTCTTTATTGGGTGAGTCAAACCAGCAGATCACGACAGATACTATAAAATATAAAACATAAATGTGCCGCCCCACCAACACACACAGCTATCACCCATTTGTTGTTTTTATTTTTAAGATGAATTATTCTTGAATGAAGAGACACTGATTTGACACAAGTAAAAATATGGTTGATTATGTTTATTGTTAGTCAAGAATAAGTTAAGTGAGGGTGAAAAAAAGAAAAGAAAAAGGATGAAGAAGGGAGGGGAGAAAGAAAAAATGAAGAGTGATGGAGAGGACGAGGAGAGATGGTAGGAGAGAAAGGGAGAAGAGGAGAGGTGAAAAGAAAGGGATATAAGGGAGGAGAGAAAACCCCAACAATCCCCTCTGAGCAAGCACTCGGCGACGGTGGATAGGAAAAACTCCCTTTAAAGGAAGAAATTTGCAGAACCAGGCTCAGGGAGGGTCATCTGCCTTGACTAGTTGGGGGGTGAGGGGGGGAAAAGAAAAGAAAAAGGATGAAGAAGGGAGGGGAGAAAGAAAAAATGGAGAATGATGGAGAGGTGGAAGGAGAGAAAGGGCAAGAGGGGAGGTAGAGGGGTGAGGAGATAGAAAAGCGGTGGAGGAAGACCAGGCTACACCACCTTATAATCAAGTGAGGAAGCAGGAGGGTCCCTCCTCCTGAAAAACCAGAAGCGTTTCTTCTTCTTTTTCAGGCACTGTTCCTGGAGCTCTTTTTTCTGTAGGATGAGGGTTTTCAGTTCTTCGGTTGTTACTGTAATTTCCTCCTCAAGTTTCTTGCATTTTTTCTCCAGTTCTTCTAATTGTGCTTGTTTTTCTTCAAGCTTTTCTTTCAGATCTTTAGATTTTGCCTCCTGTATTAGCTTTTCCTCGTGCATGTCTGTATTCCTCTGCTGTACTTTGTTGTACATGTCTTCTAACTCCTCATTTCTGCTCTGGATTTCTTGAAGCGTGCACTTTAGGTCATTATGCGCTTTCTCCAGTTCTTGCTCTTGAACCTGCATGTCATTGTTTTTGCACTTCAACTTGTTATAAGGTTCCTTGAGCTCTGCGTTCTTTCTCAGCATGTCATTGATCCTACAGGGAGTGCAGAATTATTAGGCAAATGAGTATTTTGTCCACATCATCCTCTTCATGCATGTTGTCTTACTCCAAGCTGTATAGGCTCGAAAGCCTACTACCAATTAAGCATATTAGGTGATGTGCATCTCTGTAATGAGAAGGGGTGTGGTCTAATGACATCAACACCCTATATCAGGTGTGCATAATTATTAGGCAACTTCCTTTCCTTTGGCAAAATGGGTCAAAAGAAGGACTTGACAGGCTCAGAAAAGTCAAAAATAGTGAGATATCTTGCAGAGGGATGCAGCAGTCCTAAAATTGCAAAGCTCCTGAAGCGTGATCATCGAACAATCAAGCGTTTCATTCAAAATAGTCAACAGGGTTGCAAGAAGCGTGTGGAAAAACCAAGGCGCAAAATAACTGCCCATGAACTGAGAAAAGTCAAGCGTGCAGCTGCCAAGATGCCACTTGCCACCAGTTTGGCCATATTTCAGAGCTGCAACATCACTGGAGTGCCCAAAAGCACAAGGTGTGCAATACTCAGAGACATGGCCAAGGTAAGAAAGGCTGAAAGACGACCACCACTGAACAAGACACACAAGCTGAAACGTCAAGACTGGGCCAAGAAATATCTCAAGACTGATTTTTCTAAGGTTTTATGGACTGATGAAATGAGAGTGAGTCTTGATGGGCCAGATGGATGGGCCCGTGGCTGGATTGGTAAAGGGCAGAGAGCTCCAGTCCGACTCAGACGCCAGCAAGGTGGAGGTGGAGTACTGGTTTGGGCTGGTATCATCAAAGATGAGCTTGTGGGGTTGAGGATGGAGTCACGCTCAACTCCCAGTCCTACTGCCAGTTTCTGGAAGACACCTTCTTCAAGCAGTGGTACAGGAAGAAGTCTGCATCCTTCAAGAAAAACATGATTTTCATGCAGGACATCACACGCGTCCAAGTACTCCACAGCGTGGCTGGCAAGAAAGGGTATAAAAGAAGAAAAACTAATGACATGGCCTCCTTGTTCACCTGATCTGAACCCCATTGAGAACCTGTGGTCCATCATCAAATGTGAGATTTACAAGGAGGGAAAACAGTACACCTCTCTGAACAGTGTCTGGGAGGCTGTGGTTGCTGCTGCACGCAATGTTGATGGTGAACAGATCAAAACACTGACAGAATCCATGGATGGCAGGCTTTTGAGTGTCCTTGCAAAGAAAGGTGGCTATATTGGTCGCTGATTTGTTTTTGTTTTGTTTTTGAATGTCAGAAATGTATATTTGTGAATGTGGAGATGTTATATTGGTTTCACTGGTAAAAATAAATAATTGAAATGGGTATATATTTGTTTTTTGTTAAGTTGCCTAATAATTATGCACAGTAATAGTCACCTGCACACACAGATATCCCCCTAAAATAGCTAAAACTAAAAACTACTTCCAAAAACATTCAGCTTTGATATTAATGAGTTTTTTGGGTTCATTGAGAACATGGTTGTTGTTCAATAATAAAATTATTCCTCAAAAATACAACTTGCCTAATAATTCTGCACTCCCTGTATACTGCATGCCTGAGCATTGTTTTTTCAGTTTTCCCCTTTCTCCTTCTAGTTCAATGGTTTTCTCCCTCATTTCATTATGACATGCGTGTAGTTCTAGATTTTTCCTTTTTAAGTCTTGGAGAATAAGTTGTGTCTTTTCCTGCATTTTTTCCAGTTGCTCTTTTTCCCGAAGAAGCTCTTGGTTTTTCTCCAGGGCTTCATCAAGGTGTACTTGCAGCTGCTGATTCAGGTTGACAGCGTGTTCGAGATTCTCACAGATCTCCAGACTAACAGCTTGTGCTTGTTGAAGCTGGTAGCTGTTCTGCTTCTTTTCTGTAATCAGGCTTACAATGCGCTGCTTAGCTTGATTAAACATTATTCCCCTTATTTCTTGTTTTTTGGGTTTGTTTGTTTGTTTGGTTTTTTTAATTGAAGCCAGGGCTGCCCTTTGCTACCAATTCTGTTCCTAATTTTTATGGACAGACTAATGATAGCCAGATGTGCTGGTTGTACCAGGTCAGGAACACCCTATCCTTAAACCTGCCCCTAGTGTCACGGTCCTGGGTCGGTGACCCAGTGTTTTGAGTTTCTTGTGTCTCTGAGTTTTGTATTATGATCTTAGTTCCCTTTGTTCCCCCAGTTTATTCTTTAGTCTAGTGTCTTAGTTTGGCTTAGTTTTTCTTAGTTTGGCTTTCTTCTTTAGTTCTCTGAGTATTTAATAGCTGCCCTTGTTGGGTCTGTTCCCACAAACCCCGCTAATTCTAGAGACTTATTCATCATGAATGAAAACAAGACAGTCAGCGATCGATCGATTACTTGCGCAAGGGAGGCCTCGTCTATGTCCAGCATGGAAGTGACCCCGATGAGGGCCTCCTCTCGCTGGCTTTTATTGACAAACTTCAAACAATAGTTTACAAAACACCTCCCCTCGCAACCCCCTTTGGTTACAAAGACAAGGCACTGTATGTATATGCATGCAGGTGTGTGTGTGTGTGTGTGTCCTCCTGCTGACCAAAGGGTCGTAAACGCAGGAAGCTTACATCAAAGGAAGTAGATCTTCCAGATAGGATGTATCTGCTATAAAACCTCCCCCAACACAAAGTGGTTAGAGGTGCTCAGGATCAAAGGAATAGCTTTGATAATACTGCTTGAACTAAGACTGTACAAATTTAAGAAACACAATGGCAACATTCAACAATTAGACCTAACATTTCCCCCCTTTTTGTCATTGTATATACTTAAATTTCAACTTATGCACCCTTTGTTTGGACAGTGACAGTGTAGATTTCATTCATACACAACTCCTCTTCATTCACCTTCTATCGATGCAAAAGTTCACAGTTAATACATGTAAGCAGTTAACCTGCTTCTCATTGATCTCATACACAGTAAACTACATCCTATACGTAAGCAAATCAGTATCAACAGTCCAAAAACAGGAATTAATATTTTCAAAAGAAGATGCCACCAAGGACCAGACATTCACCAAGTTATCCAGCCTTGTGGTGCATCTACTCCTGTCGTGCAATTCATTATGTATTCCTGCAAGTAAACAACTGAATGTAACAGTCAAACAAGAAGAATCAACATTCTCAAAAATCATATGTCACTACAATACAACTGTATACAGACATAGACATTCAAACACATCAGTTGACTTTATTGTTTGTCCATGTGGCTCTCAGCTAACTTCAAAGCTGTAGCCTGGTCAACACCCTTCTTTATGACTCCTATCAACCCCCAAATCTTCTCACTGTAGGCATCCTGTGGGGGTTAGAGTCAACTGGTAAATTATCCGCATTTACAACTTCTCCTGTCATGTTGTCACCACAGGAAAACCTTTGTAAAGGAAATTGGATCAAGGTGTTTTGATCTTCTTGGCTCAAAACCTCAGCCAGCTTGATGTAGATGTAGATGATGTAGATGTAGACAAAGGGCTTCTCTGTTTGCATCCTTCTTGCAGAGGACACAAGAATAGGTGACGTTGCTCAGATTTCATGGTAAATCTCCAACTTGGACTAATCCATTGCCCTTCATACACATAGGCAACTGGCCTGTTTCCAGTTTATTTAGCTGTTCAATGTCCTGCAGCAAGTCAGATAGTTGGAGTCGGACTAGCAGGTCTGTCTTACCAGAGCAGTTCACCTTCCCAGCTACTGGTGAATCAACCGTCAGGTTCAGAAGTTGAAAAGTTGGCAGTGTTCCAAGTATGTTTACTCCTGGATGTGTTGCTACGGCAACCAAACAAACTGTCTCGCTCTCAGTGATGCTATATGGCCACAGTCCAGAAGAATGTGTAGACAGTGGCTTCACAAGCATAACCATTGGTCTCGTTCTTTATGTGAGCGGTTGTGTTCACAAACTGCCACCAATAGTTGGTTGAAAACCCCATGCAGGCACTGGGTGTGGTTTGCTCTGTCCCAGTGCGCTCCTGTCATCCCACTCTGGGTCCACAGGCACAAGAAGGCGCACAGCACATTCCCAGCCATCTGATGAGTACCTGTGGCTCAGTTGGTTTCTTCACCGGATTGAGACGAGGGGCCCTGGAGGCTTTCCCCCCCTTTGTACCCGGTCTTCCTGCCACTTACTCCGAGCTGGCCTGGATGTGTGTCACCTTCTTGCAGTGCGCTTGATGTATCCAAGTGTCCTTTCAGCAATCTTCACTGCTGTGGTCGTCGTCAGCAGCACCCGATATGGACCTTCCCACCGTGGACTGGACCAGCACTTCCTCTCCATGGCCTTGTCCACATCCAATCTCCAGACTTCAGACTCTGCTCCTGTGGAGAACAGAATCATCTGGCAGATCATTTGTTCTCAAGACTTTTTTACTTTTAAACACTTTAAGCATCTAACCTGCTAATATGCTCTCTCTTCTGCTCTCCTATCATCACTACAGAAGACTAGAACTCTAAATGCTCTAACATATATAATCTCAAAGAATCAGACCATTCTCTGTTGGAGTAATCCTCATGTACATTCATATACATCTTAACTAATTCTACACAGTCTAACCATGTCCTGCGTGTCTCTTCCAAAGTCTTCCTAAGTTTTAACTTTACTGTTCCATTAGGTCTCTCTACCAACCCTGCACTTTGTGGGTGATATAAACAATTATGTTGTTAATGTTATCCCTAGATGTTGTGCCATTAATCTAATCACTTTATTTACAAATTGTGGACCATTATCACTATAAATGGTCTCGGGAATCCCATGTTCCAAATATTTGCAGCATATCATACATGACCTGCAAAATTTTTTTTTTAAGGGTATTTAATCTTAAAGTATAAACTACTCATTATCTCCCTCCTGTTGCGACATGGCAAAGCCCATGGCGCAAAATAGCAACAGTTTTATACCAATTCTAAGGCAGTATTGGTTTATCACACAGATAACAAACACCATCCTGCAAGCTCGCTCCTACTGTAAGTCACAACTGTTTCCCTGCAGTAGATGAGTGGCCCTGCATGTCTGCCAGTGCATCCCGCATAATAGCCAACGTCTGCTGGCGGTGCACTGCTAAAACGTTAACACCATGTTCTCCTAAAGTTGCCTCTTTCGCGATCTTATCTGCAAAAGCATTCTCTAATGCATCTGGATCTTTCCCTCACATGTGTGCTACACATTTACAAACGGCAATTCTACTGGGTAATAACACTGCCTCCAGCAGATTTTGCAAGAGTTTGGCATGTTCTACAGGTTTCCCTGTAGAGGCTGTCACACCTCAGCTCACCCACTGTACCACGAAGAAATGTAATGTAGCAAATGCATACTGGCTATCAGTGTATATCGTCACATCTTATTTCTCTGCAGAATTAGACACTTCCGTTAAAGCTAGCATCTCTGCTACTCAAGCAAATATAAAACATGCTAGTTGTCCTGCATAAATAACTTTCTCACTATCTACTACAGTAAACCCGTTTTAGTTTGTCCCTCTACTGTTGTAGAACTCAACCACCAACAAACCAAACCTTTCCCTCACCAAGTGGCACATCTGTTAAGTCATCCCTCGGCTTATACTCCTCTCTACGCGCTGTCTACACTCATGAGAAGTGCCCTCTTCTTTCGTTGGCAAAAGGTTTGATGGATTCAGAATTGTGCATCACTTTATGGTTATATGTGGTTGTGAGAGTAACAGTAACATTAAAGACAAGTGTCTTGTAGGTGACAGAAATGTAATTTTAGTCTGCAGTAGTAGACATCTACCTCGTGTGAAACTAACAATGTCAAAAGGTGAAATAAACTATTTCCTGAAACATTGTACAGCTTAGGCTGCTGCACATACTGATCTCACGCATGGAGGTAAAGCACAAGCAACTAGAGCTAATCTTTTAGGATAGTAAGTTACTGGCTTCACTTGTGGAAAAAAAAAGTGCTGTTAGTTATTTCACAGTCACCTGGCATTTATGCTGTTCACAGAACCACAAGTCCATCGCTGGACCTCCTCTGCGCTGTCACTTATGGAGCCTGGCACGCTCCCTCAAATCCTCATGATTCAACGTTGCTGAAGATTTTAAAGGCAGAGCACGTCGTACACCTTAGTTGTCTTCCTCAACGTCAACGTCGAAACTCTTTCATTTTATTTAAGATTTTGCTGTGCAGAGTCTCCTCATGACGATCTCCTGGAAGCTCAGTAGCACAGCTCTCTGTGCTGAAGGCGATCTCTGATCCTCCTGAAGACTCTCTCCAGGCCTCAGCTCCCATCTTGTGGACGATCCTCTCAGTCACTTCTCTCGTCATGGCATCTCACGACATCTGCAAATTAAAATGACACTCCTCTTGCCACATGGCTTCCGCCATGTGTCAACTCCCCAATGAGACATGTACAAGAATGTTGCACATTCTCCCTAAAACAATCTCCAGGGTTTGTCCCTTGGAGCAGCTTCACTCCAACCTGTAACCCTGTGTAAAAACATTAGTCAGCAATTAAATGTTTAGCTTGTCTAACTCTCAGCTCCACCTGGAGCCTGTATCCTGGAAGACAAATTCGTTAAATCAAACTTCACATTTTCAACCGACTATAGATCAAAGGAATAATAAAGTATTCAGCATAAAAGACAAATATCATGTGCAGGTTTTCCCCAATCATTAAATCACTATTATTATCACAATTTGTCCCAAATCATGAATCATCCCAATTTATTCCACAATTTAATCGGTGACTTTCCTTAAGCAATGTCACTCCACTCATTTTATCACTATGAGCTCAGTAGTGGCCAGCTAATGAGCCCCATATTCAACTATTCTGTAACCACTGCACATTTGTTCAATTGTCACTTCTCTGTCTGTGCTGAATCCTTTACAAGCACTCTTAAAGAAAAACAAACATTAGCCAAACACAGTTCATCCTGGTTATCAGGTGTCGGCCATTCAGATTCCAGAGAAGCTGTGAAAAGTCATAAAGTTAACACTCGCTGTAGAAAAAGTAACAATAGTTTCATCACAGTATGTCTCAAACTGTATTCACTTCTCCCCTGTAACATTCATATTTCTCCACAACACAGTGTAATTTCATCATCAACACACAGCCTGTAACCACAGTTTTCTTCACACAAAATCTCAGTAATCCTGTGGTAGAAAAACACATTAAGTTGTGTCCTGCTATAAATCACATGATCAAATCACATGATTAACCATCTGCTGTAAAAGAAATGTTAATGTTAGCGCTGCGCAGGTGTATACACTCTTTCTCACAGTGATCTCTGTGAGCAACACAAAGTAGTTAATAACACACCCATGGTGAATTCACAGACACAGAAAATTTTAAACCAAAAGGTTAAATTTGCAGAGTTCACATAGTCATGTGACCCAAGTTTCCTCCTGTGGTCTCCTTCTGTTCCTGCAACAGAGACACACACAGAGATACATCCACACCTTTGTCAGGTGGGGGTTAACTTCACACAATGGTGTTAAGTCAGTCAGTCTTGTCAGCTTTTGTCAGTCAGTTAGTTAGTTCCCCATTTATTTTAAAATTCTCACTCATTCACACAGTCATCCATTCTTTCTTTTTGCTGATTGTGGAATTTTATCGTCGCATTTTCATTTTCACCCACAGCAAAATAACGTCATTTCAAAAGGAAAAAGAAAAACTCCAAATTGGATTCCCTCTCTGAATCCTTTTTGACAGGGACTTGTTTTCTGATTGTCCCAAATAAGTGGCTTTCTCCTGAGCTCATTTTAATTTTTGGAGAAACTCACTTTTGCAACAGTTTTCTCGACGATGAGTCGTATAGCTCTTTTATTCTAATCGTGGATATCTGCTCAAACAGAGATCATCAACCGAAACCTTCAGTGCACCATGAAAGTAACAAAATCAAAAAGAAAGGAAAGCAAAGGAAAGAAAGGCCTTGTTTAAGTCATGACACGTGTTCTTCATGCCAGGGGATAAATCGTAACAACCCATTTGGCAGGCTCAACTTGGTAACAAAAGACAAATCAACAGCCAGTTTAATCTCAAACATTCATCCAATCAGTCACACACACAACATACAGCATAACCCTGTTGTCTCATCACATAATAAGTTTCTTCTCATGTAACCAAAAAAATGTTTGCCGTGGTAAAACTTCTTCATACACCAGAAACTCACAATCAGCTCACTCAGTTAAAACCCCTCATCAGCATTCTGTTTTCCTCTATGATGCAGTCATCTCTCCTCCTATAATATTCAGTCCACTAGTCTATGTATCACTTTCATCTTACTAGTGACTTGGACAAGATGACAAACAGAATCTCATGCTTAAGATGCTGTCTGGTCTTCATGAGTATCATTTATTGTGTATATGCATGTAGGGTTAGTATGGTTGATGTATTTTCTGTATGTTTTTGTGTTCCTCTCATCACATTTCATTAATCTCATCACTGCTTAAAACCACACACATCTCTCTCTCTCTCTCTCTCTTTTAAACTATCCTTCTCTCATAAACAGAAAGTAGCATTATAGCTGTTTCAGGCTGAGAAACACCAAACACTCTTCGTGCTATCATTCACCACACAAATTATGTTATTTCTTTGTCCGCTGGGCAGGTGACCTGCAGAATCACGTCTGCCCCAGCTGGATGCCTTTTCACACACACCGTGACGTCAGACACACTCACACTCGCTTCTGCTTAGAGCACAATTTCACTTCATTCATCAACGATCCACACACCACGTGCTGCCCAATAAAACTTTGCAGTGTATTTCATCCTCTTTCAAGGCAGACTTAAACACCATATGGTTTTTTTCTGTTGTATCAGGGATGGATATGTGGTTGCAACGTTTATGTTCACTTTCTTTCCTTTCTGTCTCCTCTCCTGCCTAGTCTGTTTTGGACTCAACGCTGCTCCTAATGCCTCTCCATACTCAGCCTTTAGTCTCTCCTCCACCTCTGCCTCTTACGCTCTTCTCTGGCTCTTTTTTTTTCTGCTAACATTCTTGCTCTTTCTAATGCTTTTCCACGGTGTTGTTCCACAACTTAGCGACTGCTAACTGCAATTCCTTCCTCTGCTTAGCTGTCCCTGTTTTACCTGCTGCACTTAGAGTTATTCTTTCTACAAGCATTTTACACTGAACTTCCACTAATATCCCTTCAAATACACCAACAACCTACATACTGCATGCTGCCCGGTGAATATTTCTCCATAAATTTTACATCCCCTTCTAAGGCAGACTTACACATTTTATTCTCACACAAGACAACAATCAGCCACACTCACGCAGACCACGTCTGGCCCGCACACACACAACATAGGCCTATCGCTTGCGTCTACACGCACAGCTAGCGCGCTCTGTTGAAAACTCTCAAACGCCCCATATGGCGGAGAATTCAACCGTCGGACACTCTCCAAACGCCCCAAATGGCGGAGATTCCAACCTTCGGACACTCTCCAAACGCCCCAAATGGCGGAGATTCCGAACACTCCTCACGGCGGAGCTACCGAACCTAGGTTATCTCCACGCCCCACACGGCGGAGAAGCCTGCGTCTCTCTCACGCGGCTAGCGCGCTCCCGTACCTGCGATCAACGCAGGGTCACGTAGCATATCACAGCGCTCTCTAAGGCCTTCTGTACTTACTGTTCGTGTTGTTTCCGTTCATGGGAAGAGTCTCTGTATCCCGTCAATCGCCATCCATCCCGAGGGGAGTTCAGACGCAAACTTCCCGGCCTGGTGACAAGCATCAAGGCACCAGGGCTTTCCGTCAATCATCCCAGACGTTGCGGTGGCGTCCTCTCCCTCTCCTCGCGATGGAGGCAATGTGTTGGGATCCGGCTCGAAGGACCAAATAAATGTTGGGTCTGTTCCCACAAACCCCGCTAATTCTAGAGACTTATTCATCATGAATGAAAACAAGACAGTCAGCGATCGATCGATTACTTGCGCAAGGGAGGCCTCGTCTATGTCCAGCATGGAAGTGACCCCGATGAGGGCCTCCTCTCGCTGGCTTTTATTGACAAACTTCAAACAATAGTTTACAAAACACCTCCCCTCGCAACCCCCTTTGGTTACAAAGACAAGGCACTGTATGTATATGCATGCAGGTGTGTGTGTGTGTGTGTGTCCTCCTGCTGACCAAAGGGTCGTAAACGCAGGAAGCTTACATCAAAGGAAGTAGATCTTCCAGATAGGATGTATCTGCTATAAAACCTCCCCCAACACAAAGTGGTTAGAGGTGCTCAGGATCAAAGGAATAGCTTTGATAATACTGCTTGAACTAAGACTGTACAAATTTAAGAAACACAATGGCAACATTCAACAATTAGACCTAACAGCCCTCTATGTCTCTTTGTTGTTGTTCTGTGTTTCTTAGTTGCTCTGTCTCCCCTAGTCTAGTTTGCGTCTGTGCTACTTCCTGTTTTACTTTGAAGGTCCATAGCTGTGTCCCAAAACGTCGGCTGCATCCTTCGGAGGACCCGGCCTTCGCGGTCTACGTGGGCCGGGTCCTTCGAAGACCAAGAAGGCCGGAAGTGCGAGGCTGTGAAATGGGACGGTCTAGCCTTCAGATTTGCGTCACCGCTGTGTCGGTGGAGTTTAATAAACTCGGCCGTCTGCCCCTTGCTATCTAAAATATAACAGGACACTGGCGTAAATTCTCGACCATCTCACACTTCGGTTTAATCAGTTTTCTGTTTGACGTTTATTCAGCTGTGTGAAAATCCCGGAGGAACCCACCCAATGGATTAATAAAGTTTTATTTAATCTAATAATCTAATAACTTTGATCTCAGCCAACCCGATTTACTCCGGAACAAATAAAACACCGAAATAAGGCAAACAATTACATTTTTAAGTTATCCGAGTGACTTGTATATCATGTTTAACCTGAGTAGCGAAAGAGCGGGGATCTGAAAACGATGAAGCCGGGAGTCCGCTGCTCTCGCCGGCTCGAGCGACCATTGAACCCCCCGGTTTGCTATCGAGCAGGTGGGTAACAGACGTCTCCGAAAACGTCAGTGCACTTTTGCAAATATGCGATGTCTTGATAAACCAAGCAGACATTTGAAATTTACACAGCTACTTTCTCACCTGAAAATATGTTAAAAGTTTATTTTGTGACCCAGAAAGATTAATAAGACTAATTTTAAAACTTAGTAGCGGCCGCCATTGTTGGCAGCTGAAATTTGGCTGGACCGCGCTATGAATTCTGGGATATGGTGGGCCACAAAGGACACACCCAACCCATCCTTCAAATTCGGGGAAATGAAGGATGCATTTGTCGGCTGCATTTGAAGGAGTCTACGAATTGGGACAGCCTTCGTCGCCGGGCTGTGACGTAATCGGCCTTCAAATGCGGCCTCCGGAGGATGCAGCCGACGTTTTGGGACACAGCTCATGTCTCTTGTGAATGTATTCTACTTTGCTCCCTCGTCTCATCAGTTCTGATTTCTCCCAGCTGTGCTCTCCTTCTGTGTCTCATTCCCCTCGTTACTTCCCAGTGTATTTAAACCCTGTGTTTCTCTGAGTCAGTGTCGCGTCGTCCCTCAAGCTGTGTGTTTCCTCGTGTGCCTCTCCGTCAAGTGTAAGTTTATATTTCCCAGTTTAGTTTTGTATGCTTTCCCCCGTCAGCAAATAAAGCTGAGTTTTTGAGTTCATCCCTCGAGTCTGAGTGCCTGCATCTTGGGTCCTACTCCTGCCTGCCACACAGCGTTTCATGACACCTAGTCTACTCAGGGCAAAGTAGATAGCGCCACAAGAAGAGCGAGAGCAACAAATATAGAAGTTAAAAGGCGCATGACTCATACACCTGACTCATATTTCCTTTGAATGTACACTGTAAAAAATGGCAGTGAAATTGACATAAAAACCATGCAAAATCCCTACAGAAATGTATAGTAAACCCCAAAACACAATTTTTCTGTTTCAATCACAGTGAATTTTTGTAAACTATTAAACAGAATTTTTTTGTTATATTTATAAGATCAATGTGTGATTATAATCAAATTTATTTGTTAAAACTACAAATATTGGGAACAAAAACAGTGAAATACTTTAATACTCATAACAAAACAATGATGTTAATCTGACATGCAAATATTGTAAAAACAATAGTTTTAGTCAGTTGTTTTTAAAAATACACGAATTATATGTAAGTCACTTTACAAGTTTATACTGTAGGCCTGTAACGGACCTACTTTTAACATGATTCATGAAATTATGCAAATTCAGGTATAGGGCTAATAAAAATGTTTTCACAGAAAATGTCATTGTGAACCTGAGAGGTTACTTCTCTATTATTATGCTATATAAAGATATACAATTATAATGACATTGTCGGTTTTTTAATCATTCAGGCTATTTGCAGCCTATTGTAGAGTAACCTATAAGAAATTATTATTATTGATAGCCTTAGTAACACTTCTGTTCAGTCATAATCCTTGTATTCTTTATGTTTCTTTTAATTGTAATGTGACACTGAGACTAGACTACTGTTTTTTGGGTTAGGTTAGCAATGTATCATATCACAGGCTAAACAACCTAACAGTGCCTCCCATAGGATGTCTATGGTGCCTCCTCTCCACAGAGCTGTAGGCTACTGTAGCCTGCACTGAGTGCGCCTAATTTTGAATGTGCATCTGTAGTTCGTCTCTGATTGGATAATGATGTGAGGGCGGGAGGAGCGGGAGAAGAGCTGCTAGTTCACCGCGAATGAACCAGCATTTTCACACTTTTCTATCTTGTTTAAACACGCTCAAAGTTCAAACCTTAGTAGAAAAATAAGTCCAGTTTTATAGAATGGTTGTATGCATGTGTTTACAAAAAAGTAAGGAAAAAGTGTAGGAAGCATAAAGCATGTTCCCCAGATGGTATTGATGACATGTACAATCTCACCCTCAGCCCCCAAATGACAGTACAGATTATTAAGAAAACACACATAAAACCATGTCATCTTCTAGTTCAGCTAGTGATACGCCAGGGAATGATAGTCAGTCTTATCTCAGAAACATGTCTCTTTTACCCTAAACTGCAAGTACAGCTGCTAATTCCTGCCTCTATTATACAGACTACTTGGATTTGAAGGGGAAAAGATCTTCTGGACTACATGACCACAATTGGTGTCAGCAAAAGCAAGACGGTTATATTTTGTCTTGAATTTAATATGCTTTTATATGATTTTATTCTACAGGTGTTTCTTCTCCATAAACCCAGAAAAAGGAAACAAAAAAGAGAACAAAAACTTGAAGCATCTTTCCAACAAGAGCCCTCGAGTCCTCACCCTGATTCAGGATCTCTCCGACCACGGGTGGCGTTAAGCCTGAATATTGACTCTTTGTGGACTGGTAGCTTTTACTTTGTTAAATCCACAATGTGTACTTTGAAACTTTTTCTGGTCAAGAGTCCGCCACCTGCTTGTTTCATGAAGATGTTCTTGCTTTGAAGGAATGTTCCACAGTTTTGTTTGTTTGTTTGTTTTTCTATAGTGCTGTTGCTGCAGTGTTTATAGGTTTGTTTCCCCACAGGTGGTTTCCTGATGTTTTGGTATGGTAACTACACATGTGTTTTCTATGACCAGGGCCATGGTTGTGGTGACAGCAGAGTGCGTGTTGCGCGGGATGGTGATTACGGTAATTTTCGCACAATATGTCATTTTTGTTTTAACAGGTTACTATGTAACTTTTTGTGGCAGAGGGTCTGTCACATGCTTGTTTCATGAAGATGGTTCTTGCTTTGCGGGAATGTTCCACAGTTTTATAGCATTTTGATTGAATTGTGTGACTGTTGTGTAAGTTGGAAAAAATGCATCCAATTGTTGTCAATTGTTTTATTGATGATGGCTGCAAAATAAATTTCACAAAAGTGATATTTTCCTCACTAGTCTTTTCTGAAGATGTATTTTTGCATGTTTAGGTGTAGGCATAGCAGTAAGAAGTTTGCAGGTTTATGATTTAAACTTATACATTAAAACATAAAAATACAGCATAGTAATAGATTTTATGTATAATATACAGAGCAGCTCCATTTAAAATGCACAGTTTCACAGTTGTTTTACCAGTTCAAATGAGTTTTTTGTTTGATATTTCCCTGTTAATTTTACAAATTATGGATCCCCAATAAGCAATTATTACATGTAAAAAAAAAAAAATACAGGAAATATTCTATGAATATACAACAATTGTGTGAAATTATTTTCTTTTTTTGTAGATTTAACAGTTGTGAGTTTCCCAGCTGTGTGGTAACCCCAGCTGCCAGCGTTTTCCTGTAAAAACAGCACTTTTTTTTTTTTTTACAGTGTACCAGTAAGAAGAAAAGTGTTTTATTTCATGTATTTTGCGTTCATTTCATGCTAACTTGTAGCAACTTGTTTTTTGTTTTGTTTTTTAAAGAGATGATATAGTGTAATCTCCACAACAGTAACTTCCATTATTTTCTTTATTGTGATGGTAATATCAGGGTTAGAAAAGCTTTTCAGTAGGCTTATATCACTGGAAATATTGTGTATTAAATGAAACTATTACTGTTAATTTTAATGAAACAATTTTCTCCGGTAATTCATATGTTGCATGTTGCAGTTTGGCTAGAAATGTTCTTTGTTCTTAACTATGAAGGATAAAGACCCGCTTTATCCATAATGTGAGAGCTTGTTGACTCTGCCTAAATATAGCAGAACATACTGTGATTTTTCACTCTCAGAGCAAATACACAGAGAATGAAAGGTCCTTTATATAATGCAGATGGATGCAGCTGGACATGAGGTTTAGACAAGATTTATGGGGATCATTTGAAAAATGCCAATTTTTATTAAAATTCAGGGAACTGCTTTATTGCAATATCATCTGCAATATTTCTTAAAGAGAAAGCAGAGCGGGGAAGAGGAATATTCCTCAAAGGAAAATGATTTATTTGCATTCAGCAGCCATGTAATATATGATTATAGTTTGTTGCTAATTTACTACTCAAGAGTGAACATATTTATACAGTGCAAAACCTTTCACCCAGTCTTTGCCATCTGTGTGATTAAAAGCAAATTTCAATGACTGGATCGTCTTTGATTCCTAATAAAATTGAGTAATATTCCATCTGCTCTTGTATTATTGCCTGGGGATGAAAAATACCACGTTCTCCAAGAAGGTGCATCAGCAGTTAACAGAGAACAGCAGTCTGCATGGTTTCTGAATAGTGTTTTCTTATTCGTGCAGGTGCTGTGCTGCAGCCTAAACATCTGTGATTAAAGAGAAGCAGGTCAGAACCATTCGCAGCCGGTACTTCAGAGTGGATATGCTGCCACTGGAGAGACAGAGTGGGAGAAAAAAAAACATGTTTTGCTTAATAAATGTCTCCCTCTAGGGTTATCTAACCTTGTCATTGAACTCCACACCTACATTCACAATCCAACCACCTGTGTACTAATTAACAACATAGCATTGAACCTGAATTCTGTTGTTTTCATGTCAAATAATTGAAACTTAACCTTAGAGCAGCTACACGTCTATTTACCGTACTTGTAATATTGTTATCATGTTGCCTTCATTTACCACCTTCATTTATTCACATTCACACAGATGAAAATCACTAATCCAAATTTATCAGCTGCATTAGTAGCTAATTACAAATTGCACTTAAGTGATCTCTTGTTGTTATGTAAAATCTCAAACTCAAGCAGGGTTACCTGCGGCACAAAAGTAAAGCTTCAAGTAAGGAAAGCCAAAGAGAAATAATGTGAATAAGAAGATCTCTGATTGAGAGTTTCTGCTGCAATCAACGAAAACAAGTGAAAACAAAGAACTTCAAGTTGATGTTGCACTGTACATTCAGGCTATTGCTGCTCCTGGAGAAAGAAACCATGTTCTGTACAATCTATACTTTTTGGATTATAATACTCTTTTGCATCCATAACTGAGCTGCTCATCAATGCCATTACAAACCCTAACAAGGCTTTGCAGATTTCCATTTCAGAAAGCATGAAGCACGTGAGCCTGCAGCTGCTGTGGCCATGGATACAGTAATGGAAAGAGGAACCGGCACTTCCAAATTTTGACAGGTGACTCCAACAATAACAATAAATTATCACCATAGTGCAGTAACCACTGTAACCAATGATTCATGTCTTAATGAAACTGGGTCTGAAAAAGACTTTTGTTTTTTTGTTTGCTTGTTTTTTAAATCGTATGCTATGAAGGGGCCACAAACATGATTTTAATGAACAGCCTAATCTGCATTACAGGTCAGGCCAGCAGCGAGCAGAGACATGAATTCTGTTCAGTCACCGGAAGGCTTACATTTTCAAATGTGTGTTATTTCATCCTTCACTGGGTGGAATACTTACAATGAGCTGCCTCAAGGATCTTCTGTGAGTTATGGAGATATCTTGGGATATCCGCGGAGTGTTTCCACATATCATGGTTTAATTACCTCAAAATAAACATTAAGATTATTGAATTTGTTTGCAAGACAAATTATTGTAAGGTTCAGTAACACAAATCATCAGTTGATCTAATTTTGCTGTTGATTTAAATGGAAATATTTAACGGGGAAAAATACAATCCTGAATGCTGAAATGCCTTTTCTTATTTTTGTTTTTAATGATCATGTAATAGACACAGCTGGGTGCACTGTTGCCATTAGGGCCATTCTGCTAACAGCAGCTCTTTCGATTTGAAAGACTGAATAGTCTGGCTGCACTTTCTTGAGGAATGTTCATCCAATTATAGCCACAGACCCACACACCTCACACAAAGAGGTAAATAACACTCCCGCAGGGCAAAATCTTGTAGATTCTAACTACAGCTCAACAGCACTTCGGGCATCATCATTTTCTCTTTGTTGTGAACTGACGCGGCACAATAGTGACTTTTTTTTTAGGGGCTGGCAAAAATTCTGTAAAACCCGGAGCAGATTTCGCGAACGCCTCCCTGTCAGCCACCCTGCAAGTCAAGACACTGGAGTTTAGATTCAGCTGATGTGATTATGTGACAGAAGAGTAAAAGGTTGCTGCAGAGCTCTGCCTCCCTCTGTTGGCTAGCCATTTAAAACAAGTTGTGTTGACAATGTGTTGGATTAACTGTGGAGCAAAACTGCTAATGATTTAGTGCTTTGTCCAGGGAGAAAAGCTATAAGAGAATGAACTGTTTCTTGTGTGTGTGTGTGTGTGTGTGTGTGTGTGTGTGTGTGCGTGTGCGTGTGTTCCTTTACATGCGTTCATGCAGAAAATGATCTCTGCAACACCTCTAGGTGTGCAGGCGAGCTTCAAAGCTCTCTGTCTGCATGCAGGAGATTTCGAATGCTCGGATTTAACTTTGATGAAACGTTTTTTCCTAGAAGCATTATCTTTCTGTTTATCCAGAATTTTGATATGAGATTAGGGAAAAATGTAACCGACACATTGTGTTTGTATCCCTTGATATTCATCAAACTTCCCATTAATGTGTATCTATACTGTATTTTCGTTTATCCTAAAGCTGCAGCTATAAAACCCTCCTCGGCTGTGCTTTCACTTGAGGATGCAAAGAAAGTCACGTTTCACATTCAACAGCTGGCAACCATTCAATACATTTAAGAAATTGTCTTCTTTTCTTAGCATTCAAGCACTATTACTTACAGATAAGTGTCAGAAATCCAGTTAATATCTAGCTAGACTACCTGGAATTACATTTGAATAATGCAGTTTCTTATTAACATGGATCATTAGAGGTGGAGGCTTAACAGCATACTCTGTTTGACTGTCCAGACGCATTTTAATAGTTTATAGCCAATCTTAATGCCGAAAAACACCTTAAAAGCACAGTAAGTTTGAATTGTACAACTATGAAATGTACTGTCAGTGATTTTTTAAATTTACAAATAATCCACAAACGATGGTTTCTGGTTCACATAGATAGATAGTTCCAACATTAACATGCAGCAATGTGGCTTTTCAGTATTTGTGTTTCAGGTGTGTTTTTTGAAGTCGTCCTGTGTGCATAGAGCAACAACTATCCCACTGTCATTCTGCGGAGATGAAGGGATGACAACATTTCTGAAAGCGCTGACACCTGCTGACAGATAGATGAGACAGCGAGGAAGCACATCAATCTGAAACAAGAAACGCGGAGGAGGAAGTTCTAATCTGTGCATGCATTTCTTTTCTTTTTTCTTTATCTAGCAGGTTTCAGTTGAGCTTGTTGTTGTTGTTGTTGTTTAGTTATCTTTGATTTGATTATATCCCCACACGCTAATACGTGCATGGGCATATGCAGCTGGACACATGCAGAGAGAGAGGGCAGCGCAGGCCCCTTTAAAGATAGAGTATGCTCAGAGGGCTAAATGTTTTTCACAGCCACGTTTGAAGGCGAATGATAAGACAAACAGGATACAGAGACTTGGCAAGTGCCAAAGTGAAGATTAGGACGTAATCTTCAGATTGTTGAATGTGAGAGTAGTGGAAAAAAAGCAAATAAAAAAATACACTTGAGAGTATTCGATGTGTCTATTTTTTGGAGACAGTTTGAGGAATTCCTTTTCCTGTTTCATCATGCCCGCGCCTCAGCGCTGCAGAAACAGGGTCTGTAAAGAAAAGGCTTTTCAAGAGTGTACTAAGCTTTGATCTCAAACCCATCCCATCAACACCTTTAGTGTGAACATTGAAATGAAACAAAGACTTTGTGGAACAGACAGGCTTATAGCAGCAAGTGGTTTAGGAATGGCCTCTTCCTGATTAGCATACTGTACGCTGTGTATGGGTTAGGGATACAACAATGCCAATTTTTTCAAACCGATACGATACCGATACTTGGATCTGAGTACTTGCCAATACCGAGTACAAAAACCCATACTTCTACCCAGAGATGGGCAGTAACGCGTTACTGTAATCTGATTACTTTTTTCAAGTAACGAGTAATGTAAGGGATTACTATTGCAAAAACGGTAATTAGATTACCGTTACTTTCACGTAGGAACGCTGCGTTACTGCGTTACTAAAACCGTGATTTTTTGCGAGAATGTCTCATGACAGTGACGTAAGCGAGTGCGACGTTCGTGACAACAGCTGTCTGCAGATCAACAATGGATAATATATGGAGTGCGTGAGAGAGTATGAGCGTGCAGCGTTTAAAGCGTGGAAGTACTGACCTTACCTTGAGTTTGATTCCATAAAAAGTGACAAAAACATTAGTGTCCACTGTTCGCTGCGTGGGAAGAAAACTTCTTTTTAATCCCCTAAACTTCCAAGCAAGCACCGAGCGCGTTACGACGTAATGTGAAATAAACCTCCGCCTACCCCACTCCTGCTTTATAGGTGAAAATAGAACAAGAGGACCGCTAGTCTTTGATTTTATTTATTTTCTGCTGTGTTTTACTTGCATCTATGCACCGATACCACTATCGGTATCGGTGCATCCCTAGTATGGGTGTTTCGCTCTTTAGACATATTAAAGAACCGTGTTATGCACTTTTTTCAAGTATGTAATTTATCTGTTCCGTTGTTCCTAAAAAGTATCCGTTGTTTAACAAAAGTAGCATTGGTCTATATTTATTATACTAGTAATAGCTTATAATATATGCATAGGTAATATATATTAAAATCGAACAAAGAACATTTTTGTTTTCTTTGTTGCTTTTTTTAATGAATTTATTTTTATATTAGCTCTTCAAATCTACACTTACAGTTAGGTATAATTCCTGTTTAGCTCTAAAAAAAACCCCATAACAAGTATATTTCACTGGATTTGAAGTTCCTGTTTGATGTTGCTTCAAACTTAAAACCTATTCTTAGTCTATATTTTAGCTCAACAGTAGAAATCGGGGATCTGTGAGTTTGAGCATGGTGCATGACAAAAGTCGATAAAGGCAAGGATCTTTATTCGTTGCACAAACACACAAATGCAATTACTGCCGCGTGATGGTTACTGTCAACATGGACTTTGCACAGAGGAACACTGAAGGGAGAGGGAGAGCATATGCAATAAATCTAATAATAGCCAGCAGATGAGTCTGTAGGAATGCATTTATCTTATATGTTTAAAATGCTAGTCATTTTCAAGTAATACCACCTTATAAATTATAAGGCCTGGATTGTGAAAACTTTGGTCACTTAGTGTCAATTTAAGCGGCCAGCACACAAACAAAGGGTTGGAGAACAAAACAAAAGCCCAAAAAAAGAGCAAAAACTACTATTTTAGTGTTTGCGTGTCTGATGAGAGTTGGAATTTTGTGATGATTTACTGTAACATGATGCCAGAAGTACTGGAAACTGGAGGTTAGATTTAGCAGTGTATTGTTTACCTGCTGTGTTTGTGGCCTGAATTAATGATATGAAGGGCCATCGAGGGTTTTCTGACATTTGCAATGATTTATGATTTTTGTTTTGTTTTACCAAATAATCATATGCGCCCAAAACAATAGGTTCAGAGTTGGCTTACCTACATGTTACAGCAATAATATATTTTTTCCTTGCTGCCGTATAAGAGATCGGATGCCAAGACAATTCCAGGATGTCGGTGAGTCTCTGCTTTTCTCTCTGTTTAGATTTTTGTTTGAGAGAGAGGGAGACACATCAGCAAATACTAGCACGAGAGAAGGAAAGGAAATCAATAATGGACGAGTCGCAGGTCTGTGTGACTTCCAGATGATTCCTCCAAAGGTCACTCTGGTTATTTGATCAGAGCTATAAACAACTTATTTATCAGTAAAGTTGTGGCCCAGTATTAACTAAGGTGCATTATTAGCTAATTATCTTATCTCTTTTTTAGCCCTTTATGGCTGTTCTTTTAAATATGTTTGGGGGAAATCTTGAAGAGGCAGACACAAGAGGCATTTACAAAATTTACTGCTCAGAGCACAAACTCAACTGTCATTCAGCGTTTTCTGTTGGATACAAGTGCGCACATGGCAATAAAAAGGGCCTGAAAGCACAGTGAGCAGCAAAGAAAGCTAATGATTAACGTGTATAAATAAAGGGTCACTACTGAAATAACGCCTGTACTTTTCTTTTTTTTTTAACTTAAGCAAATAATGCCGATTAGAACTAGCCCAGCGCAGTATGTGCTAATGGGTTAAAGATGGTGTAGAACAATGAGAGGAAAACAGTGTTTAATCATAAACTAACACATCAAATACTTAAAAAATAAGACAGAACCTGACATTTTACAGGCACATCTAGCTTCAGCCATCCACAGCCAACACATAAACCTTAATTTAAACATAAAATGTGTCATAAACATAGGAAATGCACTGTAACTGACAGAAGAAAAGTCACCTTTAAGAAATACACCTATTAAGAAACACAGCTCACACACTGAGTCAGTTGTGTCCTGCTGTGTAAAAATGAATTCACAGTGTGTTAGCATTTTAAAAAACAGAAATAATACACATTTTATTAATACTGCTAATATTCCTCCAGCAGAGGAGCTTCTGTCTGTGTACAGTTCTGTAGTAGATCTTCTAACTTGCATCTATGACTTGAGGCTGAATCAGTAATGTCTTTATCCAATGATGAATTTTTACTTTATCTTATGAACTGTTCTTCAAGCCACACCAATTTGAAGAGTTGCCCGCTGTACCATAATCATTTACTTTAACTTAGTAATTAAAAAATAATAATATTTTAAAAGCTGATCAAATTTATAACATTGCTATTCACAAGAAACTGCTGTGGTAAAATACTGCCTGATTCAATAAATATTTTTGCCTATTAGAGAAGAAACAAATACATATACTTTTACGTGCATGTTACATATTTTGGACAGAGCTGTGTTCTTGTTAAGTAAATGCGCCTATCTATTGTTTTCATTTGTTTCATCATATTTGAAGAAATCCCCTGTCTACGACCTTGGCGGAGAGCACAGGATATGTGTCCCCATCAGTCATGCTGTAAACCATATGTTTGTGAGCAGTCTGGACAACAACTCTCTAAAATATACTTTTCCATTGAGACACTGTGTTCACTCATTTGGCCTTATTTGGTGGCTTCCACATATAGGCACGTTTCAGCATCCACAGATTTGTGTGATAGTTTTATTGCACTGCATTTAATAACATTTGTGTTTGTGTTGTTTTTGTGTTGTGCTTTATGATGTTATAAAAACAAAACACTCATACTGTGTGTGCTTCCTGAACTAGTACCTGGCAGACAAGCACAACTCAATAAAATTTGTTTTTATAATAACAAACTTGCTGCGTGTGTCTGTGTTAGACAACCTGCACTTTACAGAGAACATGCTAACTTTATTGCTCCCATGATTGCTATTATGCAAGCCGATGGCAGTTCAGATAAATATTGAGTTATTTTAAGCTGTGAAAAAAAAAAAACAATTGGTAATAAATCAACAAAGAACATGCTGTAACACACGTTTAATTGGAAATGCAGACAGAATGTAACAATGGTGCCAGCTATTTTGGGGTTCCTCTGAAGCGTCTCAGCCAAATTGAGGGAAAGGTCATCTGGAGAAAATTTCAGTAACTAAATGCAAAGTGATGAATTCGGAAACAAAATACAACATGTGTCAGTGAATGTCATTATTTTTAAAGGGGGAAAACGCCAACCTTTAATCTCATTTAAAACATAGTATTGCATCAACCTGTTACTCCTTTGTTTGTGTTGGGTGGGGCGTTCTATAGTGTCCTTCGATGTTTCCTGCCCTGTATCCTCAAACTGCGTGGAAAAACATTGGGAAATGAGATAAACACGCATGCTACGTCCAAGGACACGATACATCCTGTGCAGTGGACGGTAAGGATCTCAAAGTTGAACGGAGGCGATGCGTGGAAAATTCCTTTGGTTCACTGGCAAAGAAACAAATTCAAATTATAAAGGTGTGAGGTACACGTGATGGCCCGTAAAGTCACCTTTCATATATTACAATTTTGTTTTTGAAAATCTAAATGGTTCACTGTTAATTTTTTGGTCAGTACATTTACTTGACAGGTTCTTGGATAGCAAACTCAAAGTATTTGTATGCCAAGATAAACAATGTTAAAATAAACTTTTGATCACTTCACTAAAAAAAACCTTCTTCAGAAAGTGTTGCCTTTAACACATTTTCCTTGAGAAAGTGTCATTGTGTTGAATTTCTGCCTTAATCAGTAGAGGAAGAGCAAGGCCACCGAGTTTTTCTTTTTCCCCCCCAAGTCAGACAAAAAACTGATTTCAGATGTTTTGACTGTCCTGTTTGAGATCTTTTCCCAAAGTTGGAACACAATGAGAAGTGACAATGATGATGTGTGAATTAGAGAAGAGAGAAGGTGCCTTCAGCGGAAAAAGAATTGGAAGAATGAACATGTTTTATTCATTGTAACCGTGTCACCAAACATACAGACTTAATCATCCAGAGTACACGGATTGTTTTTCAAACCAATGCAATTTAGATTTTACTCTAGCCTGCCCGATGAGGCTGAGTTGTAGTCGTAGGAAAATTAAATAGCAGCAGGGAGTTTGTGGCAATATTGTTTCCTGTAATCTTGCTATAGCCAAGATGTAACGCATATGATGTTCTTTTGGCAGGCTTACATGGCACCAAGACCTGCAATCACGCATTTCTGATCATGCATTTTATTTCTTTTATTTTAGTAGCAAAGACTCTTTCACATCTTTGTGGAAGAATTTTGGCCCATTCTTCTTAGCAGAAATGTTTTAATTCAGCCACACCGGAGGGTTTCAGAGGTTGAACGGCCTGTTTAAGGTCCTGCCAAAGCATCTCAATTGGATTTAAGCCTTGACTTTGGCTAGGTCACTCCAAAACCCTAACTTTTATTATTTTAGCCATTCAGAGTTGGACTTACTGGTGTGATTCAGATCAGTTATTTTCCACACAGATCCAGGTAGGTTTGGCTAGGCTAAATCAACACTTTAAAAAAAAAAAAAAAACTGGCTTCTGCCAGTGCTACTCTTCAGCCCAGCAGACACACCTATGGTATTCATTTGTAAATCCTACGTCACTCATTCTCAAGTTATTGAGAAGTAACGTTTGAACTTTGCAGAAACATAAGCAGTAAAAGAACGCTGTGTTAACATCTAAGCTAAACTTAAAACACAGCCTGCAATATAACAGTTGTTAGTAATAAAGTCACCAGCAACAAGAAACTCATTACCTCCCCTGACTCACCTTAACGTGTAATTGTAACGACTGTATCTTCTGAGAACATGATGGATGCATCGGCATGGCACCTTGATGTTCAGCAGTCCTGTGGGCTTAAATGAACAGGTTTGGCTGCTGTGAGAATATGTCAACAAATCTGAGCACACAGATGGACCTTGAAGTGAAACAATACAAATTCTGGACCAAAGGGGGGGGAAAGGCCATGGCAACTATTTACTGTTGCCTACATTGTAGCTGGGTGACTTTACCAGGTTGCAGTGGTGCAGTGTGGGAAGAAACATTTAGACAGAAGTCACAATAATTTCTTTTTTGTGAGCTATGGTAGATTTTTTTCACAGTCACAAAACTAACACTGTACCTTTTTTTGGCTTTTTCATGCCAAAAGAGGCTTTTGGTCCAGCAACCCTAAATGTCTTGATGAGAGCTTCAACCAATCATTTTATCTTTGTTAATTTCTTGCATAAAATACTCTTAGAGTGACAACTGAGTTTAATTGGTTAGGCTGAGCATGAATAATTTATGTCCTTTCTTGGAAAGGCATTGCTCCCTTGCTCTCCAGCAGCACTACGCCTCTGTGTATGATTGAACAGAATTATAAATGACAATTGCAGTGGGAATGAGTGGAATAAGGGGATCCACAGGTAGGTCAGGTCAACAACTTTGCACATTGCCATTATTGTAAAAAAATAAAAGTAAAAAATAAAAAATAATGTTAGAGAGCCCAGAGTTCCCTCCTATGGAAAACAGTATGGTATGTGTGCAAAAAAAAATATGTATGCAATGAAGAGTTGAAATATTGTTGCACAACCCAAACAATATGAGTAAATGAAACCACTACATACTTACATAGCTAAAGTAATGCAAAATAGACTGAGAGACCGCATGTTTTTGTTAAACAACACAATCAGGTGTTCAAAGGCCAACAGGGAATCCAATTGAAATCAAAGCTTCAAAAAGAAATTGTCATGTTCTTTCTTTTAAACAACCAGTCATCTGACCAGAGGACCTGGGGGGCCTCAAGGGTATAAGATGACATCAATCTATTCAAAGCCCTCAGTCATAAATCATAGCTGCTTTTTTGAGATCGTACAGTATAATAAGGTGTACTCCTACTTCTCTTAGTAAGAAGGCCTGTTATAATTATCGAAACATTATCACAGAGTCTCTGATCCCCCTCACTAACGAGAGCTCTTTAGAGTTGGATATCTCTAAGATCAAAGAGCTGTGCAATGGGAGAGCTGACATCTGGTGCTGCTGCCCACCCACTTTTTCAGCTGCTGGGAAAAAGGGGGAAAGGTCAGGTGGAGAAGCAGGTGGGAGGAACCGCAGATATCTGGGCACCGGAATAGAAAGAAATGCAGATGTTTGAGCTTTTCTGAGCACACAGACTCTGTGTAGCGAAAGTGGTTTTTGTTCATGTTAAAAGAGCATGTTAATACAAGAACTAAAAGTCAAACACAATTACTTGAGATTGCTTAACAACTAAATATTACTCAAGGCCACATTTCCTGCCTTCCAGAAATCCCATTCCTATAAAACTAAATTGCCTTTGCTAATTATACTGTGATACCTTTGTGATCAGAGGCAGCACTTTATTTTGAATGAAGCGGCGTTTACATTTAAAAACAAAATATCAAGAAAACTGCACGACTACAGGTCATCACAAGCTACAGTACACCTAGTAACGGTTGCAAGGCTGGGTAAAGGGTTGGGCTGCATCAAGAAGGGCACGCGGTGTAAAATCTGTACCAAGCCAGAACACAGATGGATCCATCTGTTATGGCAGCCCCATGGGAATTAAGGGAGAAGCTATGCATGTCAGAGGAGGTGGATGGGGTGCCTGCAGAGCACTCAATTTTCCCATGAACTTTTTTATTTATTTATTTATGTTCTGCTTCTACAACAAAAAAGGGGGGTTGTGATTTAAAATGTAAATGAAAGTGACATGCAATTCATTTGAATTTATAAAAATGTATTAATTTAATACATTCATTTATTCAAATCATATATATTCATTGAAACTAGTGAAAAGATTCTCACTTGCTTTGTTTGATATGTTATGTTTTTTTTATCCCACACATCCACATAGCTGAACTTTTCAGCTGCAACTGTTTCAGAGGGAAAGAATCTGCTTCTTGCATTAGATGATAACAGCTAATTAAATGAATGACTTACAAAGAAATGTACTTGTTTGAGTGGGAGGAATGTTTCCACATTCCTCCACCCTCTTGCCATACACATATGGGAAACACATGCTGCTTATTTTATTCTTTTTTTTGAACATCTCTCCCAGAAGAGACAAATAAAGAAGCAAAAGTAATTGTTTTCACACTTCCAATATGCCAATGTGACTAATAAACCCTTAAGTTTCTTCAAACATTGACATGTTTATGTAACTACTGTCTAATAAATGTGACATTGTCTTTCTGTTGTTGTTAAACTGTAAATGTATATATCCTGTTATGTCTGTCAATGTTTCTATGCGCAGTGGAATTTCAAAAGGGAGAGCATGCTATCACAGCTGAGTTCTGCTGATGCGTTTTCCTGTTATGTGTAACATGCTTGATGCTTATACATAGCTGGTTCTAAGACTTTCAGCACGCTGTAGCCTATACAATGAAAACCACAGGAGGACAATATAAGACAATGGATATATTTCCTAATGCCTATTTATAAAATTAGGCCAACACATGAAAAGGGCTCTGGATTTTTATTCTTCAATAGGGTTCTCCTTTGAAGTTGTATGTATATTATGACTGTGTTTGCATTTGAACCTGTTTTCCAGGCATGTTATTTGCATTCTCAAAGGGCCTATTCCTGTATGACAACACACCCTGTGGATGTACAAAGGGAAGTTGCAGACGAATAATGGATAATGGCAAAGGCATGTGCCTTTCAAGGCTGAGCAAAGTGTCTCAGTACAAAAACAAGATAGTAAGACTGCAGATTTACTTCTGTGAGAGAGAGAACCAGAGCGATGAAAAGGTCTGCAAGAGTCTGTGATAATGAGTTTTCACATTAAAGTCATGCAAAGAAGAAGCCATCAGACAATGTGATCCAGACCAATTCTGTCACCTTCTTTGGTCAAAGCCCATTTAAAATGCAGTGAGGCAAAGTGGGAAACTGTTCTGTGGTCCGACAAATCGAAAAGTTAGCTTTGTGGAAAGCACAGATGTTGCAATTTCCAGCATCCTCGGCAGAGAAATCCAGACCTCAGCCACCTCTTCTAGCTTATTCAGGGGAACACAGAGGTGTTCACAGGCCAGCCAAAAAATATAATCTCTCCAGCTTGTCCTGGATCTACCACAAAGCCTCCTCCTGTGTGGACATGCTCAGAACACCCCACCCCGGAGGTGCCCAGAAAGCATCCTAGACAGATGCCCGATTCACCTCAACTTGCTCCTTTTGATATGGAGGAGCAGCTGTACTCTGAGCCCTTCTCAAACAGTATTGAATGGTATAAGCACTTTATTATAATAATGCATCAAGTGATAATATGAAAATAGTTCACAAGGGCAAAAGCAAATTTCAGCTTATAGATTTGCTAAACAATCGAACTTTATTGTTTAAACTGGCAGGCACAATTTTCAGCATAAAAAAACAATTTCTCATTTCATAATGTGGGTCATCCAGTAAAAGTAAAAGTGCACAGCAACAAAAATGTTCACATTTACATTACACCATACTAAATTACACTTACTAAGATGTCTGCAGATAACTATGTGCAACTTTAATTTCTACTTTTACAAATTCAAGAAACAGCTTTTGCAAGTCAATAAACACTTCAGCTTAACCGCCCCACCACACACAAAAAACCTCAAGATGATTCGCTCAGAGTGAGCCTGAAAGTGCAGACTTGTGCTTGAGAATTTCATTCCAATCATGTTATGGCTTCCTCTTTAAAGTAAATGCAACTAAAGTGCAGTAGTACTTAAAAAGCCACACCTCCATTAAGACTGTAATACTGAGAAGGATGACTGCACTTCCTAATATAACTTGATTTCAGAAGCTTCCGATGGCACAAAAAGATGCATCACATATAAAGTGGTAGGTTAGATCAGTGGAAGTATTTCCATTTTCCTCAAATGAGCAACTTCAAAGGCTTTTATTGTTGTCTACACCCTCTATATGATGTATTTGAACTTCTACACTCAGAGAGGAGATTTGGTATAGTTCCAAGTGCAACACTGTAAGAGTTTATATCCTTTATACTCTCATATCCTCATTTAGGTAGCCCTTTCGATCTTAAAGGTCTCAGCATGTGGACCAGGTGAAGTCATTCAGTGAAGTGGAAGCCTCCTTCCAGTATCATCAGAATGGGCACCGGATTGTTTCACTGGTTTTGGTATTTATCTCATAAAACTGTTATTTACACTCTAATTTACAGTTGATGGAAGTTTTCAAATCTCACAGAGACACAGAGAGATATACAGTCATTATTAGAGCTGTAGCTGAGAAAAAGTTGTATTTATATTAATTAATAAACACATACAGCATCCAGGAATTCAAACTAAAGATGAACTAAGGATTATCTGAACTTAAGAGAGGCCAAGGTCTCTACAGACGCTGCTGAGGATGTGAGGCCAAAAAAACGACTTCCTGCACCAGCCACATCCTCCAGGTAGCATAACCTGCCTTTACGTCCAGTACAAACCAATTCAACCTGCTAGATGGGCCAGACGCTGTAGACAGAAGTCTAGTGTGCTCTACTGGCAGTCACAATTCACCAAACAGGAATTACATTTTAGGGTGCTTCAACACGTCTACTCTGTCCTGTACTTTAGTATATTTGAGGCCAAAGTCTACTGCATTTTTATGAGTGTGAACTTGGTGCACTGTTGCAAAGCACAGTATAACAATGCAGACCTGTATAAAAGAGCTAATGCCTGGTGTGGTTAATATCAGATGTGAAATGTACTGTAGCTCTCCAAATGCTGACTGGTTGGACAAAAACTTTCAAAATCACCAAGAAATGAGGAAAGAAATATCCAAGTGTGTTGAGTGTCACAATGTGAGGAAATAACTATGCTGCAAAAAGCTTTAGCAATCAGATTAATGTGTCTGAAAAAGTGTGTCTAATGCAGTGGTGCTGCTGTGGCCCACACCAGAAGCAAAAAAGAAAAAGAAAGAAGAGTTATTGCCCCACATACTACAATTATTATGGAGTATAGGAGTATTATAGGTGTATTATGACCCAGCAACAACCATAAAAATATCTGAATGCATCAGCATGTCACAACACCGACCATATTACTGATATGTAATGGGGACAGGAAGACCCTAATCTTCCTTCCTATTAAGATCATGATGCTTACGATCTAACAGGAAACAAGTATGTGTTAGTGTTAGTGGGTGAAACACTATTTCACCCACTAACAAGTCACTCTATCTGACAAAACATTTTTAGGTTATTAAATAATCTGGTATTTAGTATATTACACAATGTGAAACCATGTCATATTTTACAAAGTTATTTTTGGGTCCTACAGAAACACTAGATTTTGTTGTATCAAAGCGAATGAAGAAGAGAAGTCAAACGTCATCTATCTCTGGTAAACAGGTTAGCACAAGAGCGTTTGCAGGAGAGGCTGTACACGAGAAATACCTGAAGCATTTTAACCCATTTACTGAAAGTGACAGGGATCAAAGCGATACATGTATTGCCAGGAGGTATGAGTTTTGCCAACCTCTGGAATGCAACCTGAAAGGAAGCAAGTTACGGCAAATACAGGCCTATGGGGAAATTACACCAATGAATTACAGATTAGACCAAAAAAACCCAACCCATATATATATATATATATATATTTATAAGCAACCATTAGATGTATCAGACTGACAGGGTGATTGGCCTTAACATATGCACATGATCAAATCACAAAAACCAGAGAGTGACGAAAAATTATCATTCTTTATCAATATGTAAAGTTACAAAACAGCTCTCAGCACTACTTGACCTTATAATTCATAAGGGGGTGTATTGTGTAAACAGACTGCCATAAAGAGTAGTTTGTATTTCAAAGCTGGTTTAATTCAGTATTTGGAAAACATTTTAATTGCGGGGCAGGACACAGAAATCCTATAACCTGAAAGAAGTGCTTAAAAGCCTAAAACTAATGCTTACAGAGGGAATATACTTTCACCCAATTACACAGTGTGTCATACTTGAGAAATGTCACTGGCGCAAAGGGAATTCACGTGATTCCAAAGCAGCAGCACCCACTACCACTACTAATAGCTGTTACAAGTAAACTACATTCACTTCTCCATTTGATCAGTCACTATAGTGAGTCCATGTCTAATTTTGCCACTCCAATAACCCCGTGACAGGATTACTGCAGAGACTGGGAGTCGTTAGCGTCATGTGATAAATGCCCCTGATTTTAGCTGGATTTATTGTGCCTGTGAGATTTATTATAAAACAAGTGAACAGCACAGAAATCCTGATGAGTTATCCTGACTTCCATTAGCAGATCACAGATTTCCTAAACCAAACACAGCGCTCCTGGTGCCTCGCATTCCTACCGCCGCATATGAAAAGCAGAAGAAACACAAAAAGTTTTCGCACAGCGTATGTTATCTGAAAAATCAAGTATACACAGCAGAGGACGCTTGCGTTTGTGAAACTTAGATTTGACCTCACATGAAAACTGTGTTCTCAAGAGTTTCAGGGTCATCTTATAAAAAAATGCACGGCAGGTTTTATTCCAGAGATAGGTTTCAGCCACTGTGGGAGTGAATGAATGCGCTCTCCAAAGGCCTTCTATAGCGGTGTACACTTGATACGGTAATTGAAAAACAAGCAGAATCTGTGTAATATGCAGCAACGTATAGAAAACGCATTTCACAGACTGTGATTTCTGCATCTGGGAGAGGACACACCTTCAATTTTCAAGGGATGTTAAACAGATGCCTGTTATGGATGGATATGCACGCTGGCCTGACATAATTCAAATGCAGAGCACCGCAGCCAGCAAAACAACTGCCCAAAGGGATAGTGACAGATGATGGACCTCAATTTACATCAGGCGAATTTGAGTTATTGCTAAAGTTGAAAGCAGTCAGACATCAATAATTCATTCCACTGCCCAGCCTCAAATGTGTTGGCAGGAAAACTGCAGTAGCGAAAAAAAATCTCCAAAAACAAATAGACCAGCTGGTGGCTTGTGTTATTACAGCACTGTATTGCTAATTTGTTGTTAGGTACACAAACATATGGCCCACAACTACCAAGAATAGACTAGCCGTTTCTGATAAGAGAGGCCTATACTAGACTGTCTCTAGTAAAAGCAGAGATATCTCAAACTGGTCTCATCACTGATGTAGCCGGTGAACGCAACGGGAACATGTGATGATATGTAAAATGGGCTTTGTATACAAAGAGAAAAAGAGGGGTTCATGAACACACTGGAACAAATGCTGGAACAGACTCAGATAACCATGAAATTATCATGGACACAAGGCTGATAAATGGAATAACCTGAGCGTCTGAGACGGCCTTGAGCCAGCCATTGTTTTTCTTGTAATTTTTTTTCCCATATGGCATGGTGTCACTGAGTTTGCATCACTCATCTGACTGAGGTGAACATCCCCTTTACAGAGATGTGGATGAATGACGTGTGGCCCAAAAGACAAAAACTACTCATCCTGATTCATTGTTTCCTCATTTTGCTCCCTCCATAAGGGTTTTGTTTTTCATAAATTTTAGTTTGGTTTTTTTTTAAATACATGTATATGTATATTTATGTATATATACATATATATTTACTGCTCAAAAAGTTTAAGGAGGCACTTTTTAATCCGAGTAAACCATCAAGTCAGTTAAACATCAGGAATATTGATGTAGCAGAGTGGGTTGTTAATCACTTTCAGCTGCTTTGGTGTTCACCAAATTAGACTAAAGGAACAGTTGGAGCAAATATGGAAGGAAAATTTCAATGTGGTCCCAGTGGTACTAGGAGCATTAGGACCTTTAACCCCAAAACTGGAAAAGTGGTTTCAGGAAATTTAAAGCACAACATCAGAGGTCTCAGTCAAGAACAGTGCAGTATTAATAATGGCTAAGATACTGCGCAGGACCCTCAAACTCCCAGAGCTCGAGGATCATATATATGAAGCTAAATTCCATCTTATTTTTAACAATTATATTTTTTGTAAATTTTAGGTTATTCACTACAATTTGGAATCACACGTCTTTTTCTAATTTTGACGTTTCATATGACCTAGTTTAATCTATTTGTAATTTTTTAAATAGTTTTTTCTTTGTTTGTCTTTTATTAGGTGTTTCTAGGAAGCACTCTGGAACACTGGTTTTGAAAAGTAACGGTTTTTTAAATGGTTTAAACCAGGAAATATGTGTGATGCAAGCTTTTGTTCTTAACAACTTTTAAGAGCAACCCATTTTGCTCTGTGGGCCAGACCAGTGGAATTCCCCTTTTTGTCAGTGTAAAGTTCAATTACTCATTTAATCCTTGAGATATCTTAACATAAGAAAAAGAAGTCCAATTCTTCTTTTTCTTACAGGACATCTCATTTTTCTTTCCTACATACAAAGAAATGCTGCTGTAGTAAATGGACCCCCCCGCCATATTTTTTACACCTTATTGTAGGAGTATTCGTTTTATGTAAAGCTTTGCAAGCATTGATTTAAAAAGTCACCTAGATAATGAAACAAAGCTATCCATTTTATTTTAATTTCTGCCTCAGCCTGTAGTTAGGCTGTTTTCCCACAACCGCAGTGGAAAGTAAGGCATGTTTATGGAAAGTAGTCCAGCAGCCTTTAGCTCACGGTTTGATTAAATAGAAACAAATTTCTTTGGGTTAACCACTTCCAGCTCACTGCAGAAACTACTATCTTATCTGCCCTTGAGCAAGGTGAAGGGCTTTTGACATAAAACAGTAGCCGGAAGCGTTGCGCGTGTATATGAGTGAAATGATATCCGTCTGGCTCGTCAGCTTTTTTAATCAGAGCACGAGAAAGTGTCACGTTTTCTGGTGTCACGGATAGCGCTCAGAATACACATAACGAGAAACGTAACCACAGCCTGAAAGCATGAATATCGCCTAATCAAACTACTTATGATTATTGCTAGCACACTTGTACTCACTGGCGTGTTCTGCTCTGAACTATTCACATAAAACAATAAATACGTAATTACTCCTATGGTTTTCAGTCATAAAACCCCTCATATTCAGCTGTCCTTCAGTCACGTACAGTGAAACCGCGTTTCAGTTTTGGAGCAGTTGCCTGCAGCTGCGCTAACAGTGATACGTTTAGGGTTGCTCTGCATGTGGTGGTGCGTTCACGGGGCGCACGCCCGCGCACACACCCTTGCTGGCTCGTAAACCCTATCAACCAATCGGCGCTCCCTCGTAAGGAGGGAGGGAGAGTTTTTACAGCCCGGTACAAATACTCGTGGCACATGTTTTATTTTAAGGTCGCCGCTTCAGACTGACTGAGAGGAATGGGGACCTCATGGTAGTCAAAAAATAAACCTTTCACTATCAACAGCAAGTCACAAAAAACTTCCTCGCAGCTCTGTAATTTTGGAAAACTAAACACTCAGCACCTTGGAGATATAGCCTTGAAGAAACTTTTCTGCAACTTTTTTTCAATAACCCAAAGAGGGGGGAAAAATTTCTGTGTCTGCAGTGGGGAAACGTGGGGACATTAAAGTGTCCATCCATCCATCCTTCAAGAGTCCCGCTCGCATCTCTCTTCCTGCCACCTGCCAACATGACACGGAGATCGTGCACCATTTATGTGGTTGGGATCACCTGCGCCGTCCTGCTCGCGGTTGGGATTGGCTTGTTTGCAGGGCAAGTTTTCCGCACATTAATGAACAACCGCCTGAAAAAGGTAAAGGGAAAACACACACACACACACACACACCGTTATATTATTCTACTTTTTAAAGCTCACGTGCATGCATGGCTGCTTGAATGAGTGATGACGTGCATTTTTCCCTGTGAATGGGCTGTTGTTTACAAGGAGAGTGTTGAGAATGATGAACACTGAAATGATGCCATTGTCTGTGTGCCTGTGTGTGAAACCCTTACTCATTTGCATACCCTCCAATTCTCTTCAGACTTTCCAACATGGGCTGTTTTTTCCTGTTGGTTTGATTGCATTCATTGTTTGCGCTGGGATTCCACATGTGCCCAGCTAAACTCTGAATAGAAACAAGAGTAAAAGAGTTGTTCAGCGACTGTAACGACTCGTCAGTTGTTCAAACAGACAGTGATGGGCTACGTGTCTCAGAAGAAATGGCTCACACAAGAAGCCGAACCGCGTGAGGTGGAGGGGGATGGGCCAAAAATGGGCTGTTATGGGTTAATTAGCCTGTACTATGCAATCAGCACTTTCTCTTCTCTGGGACTGAGGTATGTACCTCAGTCCCAGTTCCTGTTGCATGAGCACACACATATGAGTACTTCTTCCTAGGGAATTACTGATCTAAAGAAATTCCTATCGATCTCTTATGATGTGATATGTATATCTTGTCCCAACAAGTCACTCCCCCTGTGCAAACAAGTTACTTTCTTGTCCACACAAGATAAGAAGTCAACTCAAACGTAACAACATAACTTTTCATTGACTTAAAATTAAGTGTAACAAGTTAAGATGCTACAGCCACTGTAGCAACAGAAAGACCTCAGTTTCATACGGGACTGTAATGAAATACCACACAAGATAATAAGTCGTTCACAAAAGGTTAAATAAAACATCACCCTGAGGGGACCCTACTCTATGAAGACATATGTTACAGGAAATTGTGGATGCAAAGAAATTTGTGTTGCTGGTGGTGTTCCAGTTCAAGTGGTGGCCCTGTGATCTTATGGCTTTTATTTACATGTTGCATTCTTATATGTTCCAGATGGTGTCGTCAGCAAATTGCTGTCTTCCCAGTGAGATTGTTACGTTTAGCGCTATTGAAGACCATGTTGGGAAGGGGGCTGTGCTTAAACTGAGGATGTCACTAAAGCAAGTGACACTCTCAGTTTAAGCACTCAAAGTGCTTTCTTACTATAAGCCACACACGCACACACGCACACACACACATATACAGATAGACACTTTTAAGCTAGCATTTACACACTGACAGTCTGCAACTGCAATGCAGGTTGGAGGAGCCAGATATCAAACCACCCTGTCAGGCATCCAGCATAATGCACAGTCTGTAAACTCAGCGACCTGATTGGTACCTATATGTTACCCTATTTCCCACCAATTGGCTGAAGCCCTGCTTTACCTAACAACAATGAGGTTCACTCTGTCAGCTGTTACTGATTTGGGAAAACACTCCCATGTTAACTGCTAATAGTCACAACCTAAAATGTGCAGCTGCCTGGTCAACAGGTTGTAATATCTGGCACTAATTTGCATAAAATAAGCAAATGTGCTTTATCTTTTCAGTTCAGACAAGATAGGCTGCTGGGTTCATTAAGTTTGTTAACGTTGCACATGCACTTACATGCATGCTTATTCCATTTAAAATTGGTAAATGTGATAACAGGATTTTCTGTAACTAAAATATTAACTGTGTAAACTTTGTTCAACATGCCACACCAGTGCAACGGGTAAGATAGTTGCCAGAGATCTTTAATGCCCTTAGCGGGGATATTAAAGATTCAATTAGTAGTATGTGGAAAAATAATAATGAATACCTTTTGTAGTTCCCAGCATTTGGTATCGTTTTTAGCATTGTTTTTAATGTTAAATCTTCCTACTTTGTTTGTCATGGCAGTGACAAATGTGCAACTCTAACATCATGGACTTGGTTCTGATATTAGCTATTCTATGCTAACTACAGTTTATACTGGTCAAAAAAGTTAAAGGAAAATTTTTAAGTCAGAGTATAGCAGTCGGTTAAGTAGCAAAGGGGGTTGTTAATCAGTTTCAGCTGCTTTGGTGCTCATGAAATTAACAACAGATGCACTAGAGGGGTAACAATGAGACAACCTCCAAAACAGGAATGGTTTTACTCGTGGAGGAAACTGACATTTACCTCCTCATTTTTTCTGACGGTTTTTTCCACTACTTTTGCATTTGACTAGAGTCAGCGTCACTACTGGTAGCTTGAGGTGATATGAGGACCTACAGACGTTGCACAGGTAGTCAAACTCCTCCAGGATGGCACATCAATACGTACCATTGCCAGACGGTTTGCTGTGTCTCCCAGCACAGTCTCAGGAGTATTACGAGTAGGAGATTCCAGGAGACAGGCTGTTACTGTAGGAGAGAGAGCTTGACTCTAGACGAGCTAGAGGGTCCTTAACCCATCAGCAGGACCAGTATCTGCTCCTTCGTGCAAGGAGGGACAGTTTCAGCACTGCCAGATTACCTACAATATGGCCACCAGCAGGCCACTGGTGTGACTGTCTCTGACAAAACAATCAGCAACAGACTTTATGAAGGTGGGTCCTTTTAGTGGGTCCTGTGCTCACCACCTGGGACTGTGGAGCCTGATCATTTCCAGAATTGGTAGGTCCATCACTGGTGCCGTGTGCTTTTCACAGTTGAGAGCAGGTTCAGCTTCAGTACATATGAGAAGGAGGAGAAGCTGCAGAGAACATTCAGCATGTCTAGTTTGGTGGTGGGATAGTTATGGTCTAGGGCAGAGGTTCCCAAAGTGTGGGGCCCGCCCCCTACGGGGGGCGCAGAGCCATTGCAGGGGGACGCGGTATGAAAAGAAAAAAAAAAAAAAAGAGCGCTTGGACACTGTGGACAGGTTTTTGACGGGGCTCCCACACAAACGCAAAGCAGGAGATGAAGCATCGCCAAATATGTTTCCAAACCAACTTCCTTCCAAGCCAAAGACTAGAAAATATGGTGAAGCTTATCTTCCCTTTGGCTTCACCTGCACAAGTGCCAAGGTAGGTCTCCCCTGCAAAATTAGTTTCCCTGCGTCGGGAGCACGCGCTGTGCTCTCCAAATCACGGACAAACAGTATCCCACATTCTTGATTTTTAGTTCACAAACACTTCTTGTAATAACTAACTACTCAAAATCAAGAGCTAACATGATGTTAGCTCTTTATACAGTAAAGTTACAGCGGGATACAAATAATATCAGGCTGATCCTGCCGTAATTTGTTCCCCCGGTTCAAATCACGGACCAGTGGCGGTCCTAGCCTGTTTGGTGCCCTGGGCGAACACTCCCTCTGGCGCCCCCCCCCCAAGAGAGAGAGAGAGAGTATGCATAGTATGCAAAACAGCCATTATAATTCGTCATACAATGAGAACAGGACAAATCAACATAACATTGTGCTGAACACAGTCCAAAATATTCAGTAAGCTACATCAGTGTCTACTATTTACTATCATAGCCAAGTGACACTTCACTATCCCTACTAATTGATGTTATCTCGTTGTATCTCTGATGTGGTCAGTGCTATCCTCTATGCTGTTGCATGCTGGGGCAGCAGGCTGAGGGTCACAGATGCCAACAGACTAAATTAACTGATCCACAAGGCCAGTAATGTTGTGGGGATGGAGCTGGACTCCGTTAGGGTGGTGTCTGAGGGGCAGATGTTTTCCAAGATAAAGATACTGTTAGATAATACCTCCCACCCACTCTATGACATGAGATGCTGGCTAGTCACAGGAGCACGTTCAGTGAGTGACTGAGTTGACCAAAAAGCACCACTGACCGACAGAAGAAATCATTCCTGCCTGTGGCCATCTCCCTGTACAACTCCTCCATCTAAAACACTGTGAACACTGCAATAGCTACACCCTTTTTACACACGCTCTTTTCTACTCTGTAATATTCTTGTCAATCTTCTTGATAGTTATTTATAATCACCTCTGTTAATCCTTGATATTTAGAACTGAGTGATCTGTATATATTAGTGCTATTTCTTAAATGTGTAAAAAATGTTACATAATGTTTGGAGTTTAGTCTGTTACTGTTAATATTTTTACCATTTTTTTTTACCATTTCTTCTTGGAGCAACTGTAACCCACATAATTTCCTTAGGGATTAATAGAGTATTCTGATTCTGATTGTTTCAGGATACATGACCTGCCATTATCCAATGACACATCTGCTTACCTGTATCTTTTGGTCGTTTCTCCGCTTCTTTTCTCTTTTTTCTAAACTGAGCACCTGATGGCTTTGAACTTTTCTAGTCCATCTTCCATTGGTTTTCATTTTGCACTCCAGTATGAACACCCATCCTTCAACCCGAGGATCACCACAACATAACCTAATACACCTATACCTTAGTTCACAGATTCACTTTGTCTGGGGTTTATTTCTGGGGTTTCACACAACCCACGATTCAGATCATGAATACATAATGGTTTTGGATTTACAACATTATGAATGAAATGTGCTCTATTTGGAAGCAGCAGGGCTCTCCTCCCCTTTCGACGGGTTGTGTGTGAGACTTTAAATCATCAAATTGTAAATTATAAATTTTAAATTGTTATTGATCCCTGTTATTGATTTATTTTCTTACTATATTGTTTGTTTACTTGCACTGCAGTAACTGGAGCCTCGTCGTCTCGTCTCTCTATATACTGGACTGTATGTAGCGGAGATCACAATAAAGTTTACTTTGACTTCCGCAGCGAGCAGGCGCACCGAGGGCTCTCGCGCTCACTTTTCGCGTATAGAATTTCGAAAAAAACATCGGTGCAAATTATAAGTCTGTATCATTATGTCTGGTGTTTTCGTGTTTGTTGGTTTGTTTTTATTTTGTTTTATTTTGCTAGTTGGTTATTAGATGCTGCTCCAGCCAGCCAGAGAATCCCCCGCCGCCCCGCCCTCTCCTCCCTGTGCCGCAAGCAGCAGGCGCACCTCGCAAACGGATGGCGGCCTTACTCCCAGCAAATGGGCGATAGAAAACCGATCGGTGCCTACGACATTCCCAAAATGCGCTGGCATCATGTCGGGGCAGCATGAGTACGAGCAATTTTTTTTTTTTTTTTGCCGATGCCCGTGATGCCGCCCCGGGCAACCGCCCGTGTCGCCCGTATCAAAAACCGCTACTGTCACGGACAAACAGTATCTCACAGCTGTTTATGTGTTTAAACCCATTTTGCACAGAGAGACATTTTTTGAAAAATGTATTGATAGCAATGTTGAATATTATTACACAGGAAAAAAAAACAACTACACGTAAAATAATTACACCGTGACGCCTCTGCCTTTCTAAATGGAGGGACAGTAACTGCGTGTGTATATGTAAGCGTGTAAAACCTGAAGATAGTCAGATTAACAGTATTTCGTCTCTATCTGCCATTCTGCAATTCATCTCATGTAAACAATAACGTGGAGCGCAGCGTGACGTGAAAAGAGGCACATACCTTTGACGTTGCGTGACGAACTCTGTATTCCTCGTCCACACGTAAACGCAAAAAAGGAGTTTTAAATAATCTCCGTTTTCGGTGAATCGCAACGCCGTTTACGTGTTGACGAAAAGCCCAAACGCATAGAAACAGCTGAGTTTTCAAAAATACCCGTGTAGGTGTGGACGTAGCGTAAAAGAGTTAGTAGTATATTTTATTACTAACTGTAATTTATTGCCGTTTACTTGTATTTGCTTAATTGTTTACTAAATGTTTGAGGTGTGAAATAAACCGCAATGGAGTTTGTAAACAAAATATGGGTGTGTGTGTTTGGAGGATGTGTTTGTGCGGGGGGGGGGGTTAGGTGGTGGGGGGCGCGAACATTTTTCTTGTAAAAAAGGGGGGCCTGGCAAAAAAAGTTTGGGAACCACTGGGCTAGGGAGTGTGGAGATTCAGAAATTCTTTTATTGCTGCCATATAACCTGCATTATTATAATTGCATTAATAACATATTTTACAGCATTATTCTATTAGTAATATTTCTTACAGGGTTCATATTGTATTGAAGATGTTTGTCATCACATTGACCTTTTCTATTTACAGGTTTAGTTATGATCAATCTATACACATTGCATATTTATGCTTATTTGGAGTTGATGTTCCATCCAAAAGGGTCTTAAGCTTCACTGGTGCGACTGTCCAGGTGATACATGCTGAGGGAAGATGAGAACATAGAAGGTTGACTGCATGCATGCCTACAATACACATAAATCTAGTAACAGGCCTGAGCGAAGGCCCAAATGTATTCTGCTTCTTTTGTAACCTGTTGCATTTTAGTCTACTTAACAAATTTCCCACCTGTGGGACTAATAAAGGCCATCTTACTTGGTGACTGATGACGAGGGTCAATAATTAGCCCTTAGAGACCCTGAAGCTTGAAATTTATTGCCTTGTATGGAAGGTGTTATAGAAAAGAGAAGTTTTATGTCTGTTTATAGCCATTAAAGATGTACAAGATGTACCACTGACTGTAAACAATGTATTTTTAATCTGTAATTGACGTACGTGGGGGCGTGATCCCCTATGCTATAAAATCAGCGTCCAGTGTATTTTTGTTGGAAGACATATGCTGATATTTCTTCTCCTGTGTTATAAACTCGCCGTTTGAAACTCATACTCATAGCAACGTTAACTTAAAAATTGTCTCCCAGACAGACCCCAGTCAAGTCATCCTGTTTCAAGAGTTCTGTGGTTTTAGAGCATTCTGAGATGGTTTATCTTGAGTACCAAAGGTGAAAAGGTCAGAGGGACACAATTACAAATAAACACACCGTCAGGGCCTCGTGCATTCAGTGAATTTATGTTTATTCAGCTGCCAGTCATAGTTCCTAGAAAAGAAAATAGGAATTAGCAGGTCATGCTTTTAAAAATAATCTGTATTGGCCAAGAACATTGCAATCTGTGCATCTTCAAAAGAAAGTTTGCATTCTCAACATGTAGAATAGCTACTGTTTTCACTTCCTTTAACTCTTGTTTTTTTTAGCCAATCTGTTTTGTAGTACATTGAACATTGGTCTTTGATTTCTAAATGTTTGAATTAATTAAAGCCAACTGAAGCACTTAGTCTTGCTGCATAAGCTTAAAAATGGGTCCGAAACTTATCAAATTGGACGGGTGCATTGAATACAACAGTTTTACGATCAATGTTTGATCCAGCATCTGCTCAACATTGAAAACATTTGTAGTAATGTTCATCGTATCTTTAGTCACTGAGGTCTAGGCATTTCCATGATTTCCAACATTTCAGATGTAGGAAAGTAGTGGAGGTTTCCCAAAAGGTTCACTTTACCTTGATAATAGTGCAGACATGAAAGACCCATTGGCCCACAGTCAGTATTCTCATATGGCACACCTTCATGCTTGTTTTCATATCAAGACTTCATAACAGGTATCAGATTATTCTTCGCAGAGAGGCTCAGGGCTGACTTTAGAGGTCGACAGCCACATGCAAGACTTTCTATTGACGATGTGGAAATTTTCATTTTCTTTGACCATTAGGCTAGGTGTGGAAAATGGAGATAAAAACAAAAAGGTAATGAGCTGAAGATGAGCTTCTGCAGTTAGTATATTTTGATCACAGATGTCACAGAACTGATTAATGTCATTAAATTATTTTCACGCTTGAACAAGAAAGTTGTCAGAATTTTTAGTTGTCTGTAACAGAATAGTCTTTAGTAGCTAAATAACACAATTATGTGACATTTATATTAATCAGCAGCGTGTCAGTTACAGAGATAAATATACTTTTTACTCAAAGTCTGGAGCCTTAAGAAAATCTCTATGTAAGTGGATTGCACAGTAGCTCTTTCTAAAAGAGGTTTAGGTACTTTTATATGCCCATTAGTAAAACTCCAGTACAGTCAGTTTCTAGTCCAGAACAAAAGAAGAACATACAGGTCATTAAGTTATTGAGGTCAAGAGACTAGGGGGAGGGTTGGTGTTTACCATTATTCTGAGGAGGGGGGTCTGGGGGTCCTACTACATGCCTTGTAAAGTGTACTGTTGCAGTTCACACAGATCCAAAGTTATTTTGAAAAATGTTTTTTCTTTTTCATCATTACTGAGATAATATGACAATGTAGTTTAAATAGTCAGAGTACAATTTGGGTTACTCCTTTACACATTGCACAACTCTGCTTGGATCAGCTGAGATTTGTGGTTGTGCAGAGTGTGCTGTTTAACAAGGTGCAAGGTCAACACACATAACATGACTGAAATTAGATTCTCCCATCTTTTCTTTATTTTTTTCAAACTTTCATGTTTGAATGTTGCTACTCAGAAATTAATTGATACTAAAAACAATTACAGATGCACCAATCATTTCCACCAATATTGATGCCAACAGTGTCATCATCACCTCCTTTATCTGACACCACACCCAAACAAGCAGGCGCACAGCCCTCGCTTTCGCTAGCAGATACATGAAGAGCAGCAAAACAAACTTGGTGAAGCATCGTAAACATGAAACAGCTATTCGTTATCATTAATATAGCAGCGAGCAGAAATGATGAATAATAAAACCACTGTATTAAATTGGGAGGGAGGTAGGCAGCAAATGTTAATGGTCCTGTCCATATATAACATAAATAGTTATTTGTCTTAAATGTGATATCTTTGTCTTAAAGTTCCTGATTAAAGTTAAGAAAAGTCTACCAGCAGCCAGATAGAAAGGGTAGAAGTCTACCTTAAAAATATTTAATCTGCAACAAAAATATGATTCAAATTAACCAGAAGCAGATGAAGTAATAGAGGTTATTCCTACAAACATTTGCACAGATCAGTATTCGGTATCAATATCAATGCTAAGCGTGAAATGATAGCATTTTGACAACCTAGTCTTTGGTTACAATCTTTAGAGTTCAGATTAGTTTCCATTTGAAAGACACATTTACAACAAGCTTCATCTTTCTGGTTCATGGTTTGTAGCTTCCACTTATATACCCATATTTTAGCCTGCATAAAAAAAACCTATTTAGTGAAGTGTGAAGTATTTTGTCTGTAAAGTAATGTGATATTTTTCTTGTAAGCTTGTAAACTTCGCTTGGGTTAGGGTTGGGCATGACCAAACAGTTTCAACATACCCAAGGGTATTTCTCAAGAACAGGAGATCTTTATCGGGGGCGTTTTTGGCAGTTTTGGAGCAGTGGTTTCTTCCTTTGGATTAGCCTTTTAGTTTACGCCTGCATTATCTGTTTGTTTGTTTGATTGATTGATTGACTGTCTAACCATGTCAAGAAATGGCACATTGAGTTGACAGTGTAGGCCTAAAACTGGATCCAAATATATATATATATATATGCCTCGAGGTGACATAACTCAAGTGAACTTCTTACCCACTGGCATTACTGGACTGAAAGTGAAGTAATCTGTCTGTAAAAAGTTGTTGAAAAAATGTCTTTGTGTCTTGCATAAAGTAGATGTCCAAATCATCTATGGTTTGCTAAGATGAAATATGTGTAGAGGTTGGAGCGGGAATTTTGATGACTTCGGCCTGTTTATGTAAACACATGTTCATATGTAAGTGTTCAAGCTCAAAATGAAAATGTTTGCATTTTCCCAGATGAACACTCTGGGATTTACCCAGGGGTTGCTATATATGGTCATTGTTGTGGCTTTAATGGTCACATTAAATCATATCAAGTCCTGTTAAAACAAGAAATGAAAGTTTTGCAAAGTACACCATGTTTAATAAAAGAATTCGTCTTCACTTGTTCAAGCAAGTAGACAGATTTTTGTTAAAAAATGGCTGGAGAAGATATCAAGTTTCATTTTTAAGTGGAAGAAGAATGTATCTGTGGGAGTGACACGCAAGCATTTAACTCACATGGAGACATATTCAGTTATCTGCTAGTTTGGCAATATGATATATTTCAGCTGCGTCGAAATACTGCCTTTTCCACATTGCACCAGCATGAAGGATCTCTTCCCATGGATACCCTCCCAGCAGTAGACTGTCTTTGTGTGCTAAGCCTCTTTCAGGTTGAAAGATTTATTGGGAAACTGGCTAGGCTGGCAGCCTCTCAGCTCATATGTGAGTCCACCAGGGTCAGTATCAGTGACCTACTGATGAAGTGATAATGAAAAATGACTTAATCCTGAAAGGAAATTTCACCATCACTGCACAGACTTCACTACACCTCTTTGGACTTTGACTGGATTTCTTTTGCTTATTGGTTTTATTTTGAAAATGTTAACCTGCTTAATGAAGCTGGCGAAGATGCACAACTTGCAAGTAAAATAAGCTTATTTATATGTTAACTGAGGGAAATGTTGTTGCCAACTTGTTAGTCATACTCATAAGTGTGAACCTCGTTGCAGTGTGAGGGGAAAATCTTTCAATTAAGAATTTAAACATAAATATTTAATTCTGCACCACCATGATGGTTCCTTCCACATCTGTTCTACTAGCATGGCTATAAATTTTATTAGTGTAACTAGCAAAACATGCCATATAGGAAAATACACAAAAAAACAAGTTTTACGTAAATTTAGAGGTACGTGTTGTAGGGGTTCAGTCCTGATGGTCATCAAAAACGTCTTCAGCTTTACTGGAATGAATTGTCGTCTGTTAAGCTTTATGTCTGTGATACTTTATTTCGAATTCTTTATTGCGTATTTAGTGTTGACCCAAACAAAATTCTGTCTCGGATAGAAATTTTTGTGACTGTAAAGCTACGTACGGGCAATATACATTGAACGTGACACGTGAATCGATTGTAAATGGCGAATGTAATATTGAATTCGCAGTGGGATGATGAAATGAAGATAATCTATACAAAGATGAAAAGAATTGGGATAATTCTTTTTTTAAATGCATGGGTGTTGTTAATTGCTGTATGTGTGATGATGTCTGTGCAAAGTTTTGCTCAGATTGGTCCAACCATTCAGAAGAAAATATATAGATATATATACATATATATGCTGAAATCATTATAGTAAGATTCAAGTTGCAGGATCATCACAAAATCAAACCCATCTTTTGGTTGTGTTTGTGCCAAACCATAATTTTGCCAGTCACTTCTGCAGTTTGGTTGTAAGTGGGTTTTATGGACAATCGAAAACTAAATGGACCTTGATATCTTCTCGATGGTTTCAATAATATCAGGGCTGGTCTACAGTTCTTTGGTTGGCTTTGTTGAATCTTTTAACCACTACTGAGGCAAACCCATTTAGAGCCTACAAAGCCTGTGCACCATGACTGCAGGACTTAATGAATACCGTGGCCTCTTGCTGTGCCCAGTGTTGTTCCCATCTATGTATGTGAATGTCTGCACATCAAAGCACTAGCTTTAAGTGTATTTATGTATTCACCTGTTGCATGTGTTTTCATATGGGGAGTGGTGTAAGGAAAGCAGTGGTAGATACTGAGATAAGAGGGGTTTTTTCTGTTCCTGTTTTCCATGTATTTTATGTGCCATGCTGGGAGGTTTACCCTATTGATTGTTCAAAGCCTGAAATAAGAACACAGAAAGACCACGCTCTCCCTTCCTCAATCTAAGGTGACAGCTTTATTGTCCTTGGCCACTCAGCTAAACTTTTGTCTCTGAACAAGTAGAGGGGACCCCAGAGGAAGAGGGGGGAGGAGGAAGAGGGGGTGAGTATTCCCCTAAAGCATCAAGCAGTTCTGGACCTATTTCTCCAGCTATTAACTTTAAGATAAATCTGACACAATTAGGCCAGAGTGAGATTTTCTCTTAATGTTCTCTTGAAAGAAATGCTAATCCTCTCAGAGCCTTCAGTTTTTGCCTCTTTCTTTGCCAGTATCTCAAAATGTTCCTGCTACCAGCCAGAGCATCGTTGTCCGCAGGCAATGACGTTTGCTGTGAGAATGAAGCAGGATAGTTGCCTGTGTTCCACCTCCAGGGCCTCATAAGGGCTCAGTACCCAGGAATGTGGCTCAGTTCATTAAGGCTGGAGTTCTGCACAAACAGTGTGCATCCAGCTTTCTGCATCACATGATTGGTTAGCGGCTCTCCCCCAACTGCCTGTTGCCACAGGCAACCGCTAACAATTGGAGCAGTAGAAGGGTCTCCCCTCATACCATTCATGTGTGCAGTCAGTGTTCTTGATTGTACCGCTCAGACAGCATCTCCCCTCCACGACCCCCTACGGACGATTTGTTGTTACTATTTGTTTTTACTAGAAGCACATTGTGGAAACTTCATGTTCAAAATGTGTTGGCCGTTGCAAAAGTTTCCACTGTGTGCAGGAAATCACCTGAAAACCACATAAAAAATTATGTCAAAGTCCTTATTGAATAGAAAAATGTTTTAATGCAGTATGTAAAATGTGCAGTCAACGTTTTTATATTAATTACTCCCAAAAGATTTGCTTTTCACAACCATATTTGTGAGTTTGAATTACATATGATGATGAGTTTTCAACTAAAAGGTGTTTCTTATGTCTCAACAGGAGATCGTGTTGGTAGAGGGCAGCCGCGTGTTTGACTCATGGAAAAAACCTCCTCCTCCTGTCTACATGCAGTTTTTCTTCTTCAATGTGACCAATCCAGACGAGTTTATTGCAGGGGGAAAGCCAGAAGTTAAACAGATTGGACCCTACACGTACAGGTAAGAAGCAGGAGCAGAACTTGTCAACTTCTTGTTGATATGAATGTTAGCAAACAGATGTTTATGGTGAGTGTAAAAAAAAAAAAAAAGTCTTCTAAGAAATCACTGAAAGCACACAATCTGGTAAATGTGCTCTGGGTAGAGACTGTAAATAAAAGATGGATGTAGCCACAGGGACATGACAAATTCCTTTTTGGCTCAATGTTTTCAAGCCTCAGTGTTAGCCTTTTGACTACCACTGTATGTCTTTTTGGAACCAGATGTTGCCATATTTGAATGAAAGGCTGGAATGCTAAGGTATCGGTTAATGCTAGCAACCTCATTAGCAAGTTGCAATCATAAACTGGGATAGACAGACATGTCACATAATCAATGCTAAGTATTAAACTGATAAAATACTACAATTTCACTCATCAAAACTAAACGATAAACTTCTTAGACAGTATGTACCAAGCAGTACGCAGCATTATGTGCACCAAATATGAAGAAGTCCAGTTAGCTTAGGTGAAGCCTAATAGATACTAGGTGGCTCCAGTGACCTGTGTTAGGACTACAGTTGGCAAATCTGATGTGACAATTAAGGGTGCGTCTGACTGTGAAAGGGCACACTAATTATTTCTTGTTAGCCCATAAGCATGCAGTTTCATGTCACAGAAAAGCATTTAAGACATGCTATGTCCAAGATTTACAAAGAAGACGTAATTCTGTATTCAGTATTATCCAAAATGATTGTGTGAGTCCGTAACCTTACCATGAACGTGTTGATAGAGGTTTGTCTTATCTGGGAACGTAAGTCTTTTTGCAATTACAGCTGTCGCCATCTGGTGCGCTACAGATTGAATGCAGATTTTTAGGCACTTTTATAAAGGCTTAATTTTTCTAGCTATAAACATGGTTTATTAATGCTGTAAAATTTGGCAATTGATAGTATAAAATTTATTAAATATATATAATACCACTACTACTGTGTTGCCATATACTGTGCATGTTGAATTTCTGCTTAGGTTTTCTAGATTGGACCACAGCCACAGGTCAAACCCTCAAACTGTGTCAGCATGCGGCCTTCTGCTTTTCTGCTTCCTCTTTTGCGATCTATTACTTTCTTCTTGTCTTGTCCTCAGGAGGCCTTTTTTATTTTTTTGTGTGGGTTGCTGGTTTGTAATCACTAGTCATCAAAATCCTGCACTCACTTAAGCCCTAAATGATGATAATTGCTAAAGCACCAGAAACGTTGCAACAGCCAACATTGCCTGTCAAGATAATCTATTCCTAGAATGTCATTTTAACAGTTTTGGGTTGGTTAATTTCAAAACGATGAATGATAAAACTTTTGCTTCACAGCAAAAAGGTCCTGAGTTTGACTCCCCAAACTGGCTGGAGCCTTTCTATGTGGAGTTTGCATGTTCTCCCTGTATCTGTGTGGGTTCTCTCTGGGTACTCCGGCTTTCTCCCACTGTCTAAAGACATGCACTTAATGTGGTTAGGTTAACTGGGCATTCTAAATTGCCCATAGGTTAGAATATAAGTGTTAGTCCTGCGTCACACTGGCAACCTGTCCAGGGTGTTCCCTGCTTCTCACCCTATGATAGCTACAATAGGCTCCAGCACCCTCCACGACCCTGATAAGTGGAAGAGAATGGATGTAGGGATGGATGAATGGTTGCAATGTTGCACTAAAATACAAATGCAGTGCTATGTTTATGTGGTCTGCGTTTGGAACTTTTAAATGACATTCTTTTCCCGCGTTTGCACAGGGAGTACAGGTACAAGGACAACGTAAGCATGGTGGCAAATGGCAAAATGGTCTCCGCATATAACACGAAAAGCTTTGTGTTCCTGAGGGAGAAATCTGTGGGTGATCCAGCTGAGGATAACATCACCACTGTCAACATCCCTGCCTGGGTGAGTCATGAACTGAAAAAGAAGAGGAAAGTGGAGATCCAAGTGGGTTAAAGAGGACTTTATGTTCTCTTTGTTACTGAACATTGTTTATTGTGTCCTCATTTCCATCTCATTGTCCACCACCACCCTCTACCTTATTATTAGTCCTATTTTTTTTTTCTCACAACTGCTTCCATTCCTGTCTCCAGGCTGTCATGAACAATGTGAAAGGTAGTTTCTTTAAGTCCTCCATGGTTTCAATCTGGATGAACTCTCTCAAGAGTGGTCTGTTCACTACACGCACTGTGGATGAACTGCTTTGGGGCTACGAAGACCGTCTGCTGGTTCGCGTTGCTGGCACCAAACCTGAGGTGGAGACGGTGTTTGGACTCATGTACAAGGCATGTAACAGCTCTTTACAAGCAATATAAAGCTATGAAAAGAAAGTTGTCAGAGCACATCCTCCATGAAGTCTTGAAGATGTTTTGTTTCTCCAGAAATAACATTTGAAAAACATGTTCTGAATGTTTTTTGGTGTAGAAAAATGGAAGCAATGACGGTGAATTTATCTACCACACTGGAGAGCAGAACTACATGGATTATGGCCGGATCGAAACATGGAAAGGCCAAAGGTAGCGCTGATGCAGTCTCACGCAAACACAATCTTCCTCTCTGTCTTCATCCAGAGTGATGAAATTTTATTGGGTAACCTTTGTATTAACAAGCCTGTGAAATCCATTTTTTTCCCCCCTTTTTTTGGCAGTAATAGAGATACTGTCTGCCTGTGCCTTTCATTCTGTTTGTATCTTCATCTGGTCTTTGCCCTTAACACAGAGCACAGAGCAGGATATCCTGATGCCTTAAAAATGGCCTTTACTGAACCTTCTTATCCAGTTTTATTGTCTTAGATCCCCTGGAGTCTCTAATTACCCTTGTGCTCCTGGGAAACAGTGTTTTTTGAACTGTGACTTTCAGATAAAAACACATTTGATCATCAAAACGTACCACTGCAATTTACGGTTATTAAGATGAAAATGATAAATTTGTTTTCACTGGACGGGATTATTTTGAAAACAAGATTTGTTTTCTTTTTTCTTTTATTTTTTTCGATTTTAAATACAAGCCTGCATATTCCAAAAGCATTTTTTTGTTGTTTTGTAGGGAGTTGACTTTCTGGAGCTCTAACTATAGCAACAGCATCGTTGGATCAGATGGAAGTGCTTTCCACCCCCTGCTTGACAAGGATGAGCGCATTTACATCTTTACTCCAGACCTGTGCAGGTACGGTTCAGCACCACGGGGCATTCCAGCCCTTTCGTGGTTTACCAACCACATCTTAGGTTTTGTGTGGTGGGAAGGGTCAGATCCTTCCCTAGGAAATTATTCAATCAGACATTTTATTTTATCCACTGTGGTGAAGTTTTGTGCACCAATTTTTATCTTTTCTGTACTAACATATAGTGAAAATGTAAAAACTTAGTAAAAACAATTATAATTTCAGAATGAGCACAGCTTTATTATTAATCATCAACAATGTTTCTAGAAGGCACCAACACCAACAAACGTGATTGATCAGTCCAATTTAGTTTAATTTTTAGCTACTATATACGTAGCGAAACCCAGACCTTTTCTTTTAAGAAATTCAAGGCTGTGACCGTGTTTTTTTTTTTCCTGTAAAGTTGGTCTTTTTATCACAAGTCTATAGGGAAAAACTAATTTTTAGAGAGAGCCTCAAGTGGCCATTATAGGAACTGCAGTTTTGACTTCTTTTTTCTGCTCTTTGAGTTTGCCTATAGCTGAAAATTAATGTAGCTGGCAAACAGGAGGAGGGAAAGGGCATCAGCTTTGGCCTTAATTTTATTAGTCATGTTGTAAAAATAAAGTGTTATTTCAATTAAAGAGTCAAACACATGTAATGTGGCTACCATGGTGATTTGTGTGGGCCTGTCAGTTTCTATTTAGTGTGCCATTTAGGATGTTTAACATGGGGATTGCATGTTCTATTTGTGGTACATGACAAGCAGACCAGGGTGGAGGCTTTCACATCTACTATGGAAATAATGTCCACAGCCTTTGGATCACATGGTATGTTATTATAACATGCTGACCACTTCCAAACAGCTCAGTGGGTGACCTCTCTCTACTGTTGACTTTTTCTGCTTAAAGCACGAGGACTGTTTCAAACACTTAAGTGGCATTTTCCAGAAAACACCATGAAAAGGCTTCCTTATTAGGAGAGTTTCCGTCCGGAACATCAGGGAGAGGGTGACAGAGGGAATGGAAGGACAATTGTGGGAATAAGAGTAAAAAAAGGAGAGAGAGAGATAAAGAAAATGCTTTTAATGGTTGATGATTGATGGTAAGTGATACTTTGTGATAAGCACAGCACAGCACCTCTTGGACGTGTTTGTCAGAAATGTTCTCAACTAATGCTTTTGGGGAAATTTATAATGCTTCCTCCAGGATTTCTGGGATGTCTTTAGGGAATGTTTGACGACTGCTGAGAATTGCAATGAGTACCAAATTTAATCCCAAACCTTGTTTGTTGCAAAACAGACGAGCTGCTTCCCTAGTGTTCATAGCAAGAGTTTGTCCTTTAGAGAGCACAAGCTGTTTCGGACGTCTTCCTCATGTTGTTGAGCGTGGAAAGAATCTGTTGGAGTGGAATGGTTGCACCTTTGACTCTGATTGGACGTGTGTCAAAAACCCTGCACCAAATATTTACAAAGCACTTTCACCTACTTGTTCTTGGCCTGGTTGTGTCATCATGGCGTCTGTGTTACTGTGACTAAAGGGAATACGCCTTCCCCCTTTATTGTACTTACTACAGTAATTTGAAGTGGAAGTGCTCCATTAAGTCATACATGACGACCTTTCACACAGAGCCTCTGCCCTGTGTATAAGTCACTCGCTTAACATAACTTTGTGTTTAAAACACGTTTAGTTAAAAGAAAACATCTGGGACTGATGCATAGCAGCAGGGTGGTGGCCTCTCGGTCCAGAAACTGACAGCTGAGCTACCAGAAAAAATGAATTGGTAACGTGTCATTGTTCGAAAACCAGCTTCACCATCCTTTTGCTCTTCGTCATCATTACTGACTTCATTAGATGGTTTTATTTCATTTAAAAAATGTTGAAAAAGAAAGTCAAAAACACACGAATATTAAATGACAGAAATAGTAGACTCTCTTATATCATTTTAATTTAACCAGCCCCGTGACACTTTTTCAAAGCCTTCATTCTGTATTTAGTGGTAACTCTAAACAAAATTCCATCGCAAATACATTTTGGTGAAGCTTTAAGTTACATATGAGCGATATGTGAAAATGATTAACCCTACAGAGGGCTGAGTTTAAAGACACCCTAAAAATGAAAGAAAAAAAAAATAATGCACAGCAACTACGCAGCAACTCAAAGGCTTACTTAGTAGTAGCCTGACAACATCGGTGCATGCTCCTAATGAGATGACAGATGGTGTCCTGGGGGATGTACTCCTAGATCTGAATCTGGGCGTCACTCACCTCCTGTGCAATCTGAGGTGCGTAGGATGGAAACATAATGTCACAGAAGTGTTCTATGGGATTTAGATCAGGTGAGCATGTGGTCCAGTCAGTGGTAACAAATTCTTCAGCCTTCAACACCTGCTTCCATAGTCTCCTGCACATGAGATCGGACATTGTCTTTCACAAGGAAGAACCCAGGAACCACTGCACCAGTGTGGCGGATGCAAGGATTCATCCCGACACCTAATGGCAGTCCGGGTGCCGTTGCCTAGTCAGTAGATCTCTGTACATCGCTCCATGGATATGCCTCCCCAGACTATCACTAACCCACCATCAAACTGGTCATGCTGAATGATGCTACAGGCTACAGGTTCCTCCACAACCATTAATGTCTATCACATAAAATCTGTTTCTGATTGTTTGGTCAGAGACATTCAAACCAGTGGTCTGCTCTAGGTCATTTTGTAGCTCTGGCAGAGCTCAACCCGTTCCTCTTTGCACAAAGGAACAGATACTGGTCCTGCTGGTGGGCTAAGGACCTTCTACTGCCCTATCAAGCTGTCCTATGGTAACAGCCTGTCTCCTGAAATCTTCCTTTAATTTACACTAATTTTTAGAGATGACTTTGGCAAAAGAGATGCAACATCAAAGTTAGGTGTTTTCACATTATCTGGTGAGCTGTTTGAAATACTTCTCCAATATATTTAGGAATTTAGTTGAGAAGAACAGTGTTTGCTCTGCTTATCTAAAATGAATTCACACTGTAACAGTTCTCATTCCCAGCAGTGTAAGGCCAAGGATTTTCACTTGGCTTCTCCCAGGAAGGTCAAGGGAAAGGTCTGTACAGTATTGTTGCACGATTGGTGGGCTGCACCCTCTCAACCAGCTGGCAGACACTGTATAGAGTGCTTTGTTCTCACTGAGACTGGTTGGGATTCCCTCGACAGGACAAAGCTACAGATATGCAGGGCAAGGATGAACTGCTCTCAGTTCTCTTGGATGTTGGGAAAAAAACCACACACACACTGAAAGATTTCCCAATGTCTTTGCTCCCAGTAATAAAAGAAGGTTAACACCACAATATATCATTTGTCTTCCCTCCTCCCCTTACAAGTCTAGATTTAATGATGAAGGAGCCCCAGCAGGATTTCAGCATATTGTTGAAATCAATGTAACAGATAACAGAACATTTATTTCTCATGATCACATCGCCTGTTATGAAGTTCCTCACCTAAGCTGCAGTCCTTAAAAAGATTAGTTTGAAGTATTCAGCATTCACGCTTGATCATGCTGAGAATTTCCAGCAGTCACGTGTCACTATGAAATTCTGTGGTCTGAGTGAAGTTGTTCGTTAATTGTTTTTGTGTAATGTGACCGTTCGCTTTATTCTCCAGGACCATCTACATGGAGTTTGAGAAAGACGTCGAGGTGAAAGGGATCCCAGCGTACCGCTTCACACCACCACGCTCTGTCCTGGCCAGCAAAGAGGAGAACCCTGACAATGAGGGTTTCTGCGTCACCCCAAAGGAGTGCCTGGGAACTGGCGTCCTTAAAGTCAGCCCCTGTCGGAAAGGTAATCGGTGCAGCACAGTTTCTCTCTGAAACTTTCCATGCATCGGTCATGATTCAGCTCCAACATAACAAATTTTATTCTTTTCTCTAATTTCTTTAATAACGGCACAAAAGCTTTGCTTAGACTCTATGTCCAATGTAGTAGCCATTAAATACTAATGGCTACTACACTGATATCAATAAAGTCCTTCTTTTGTTTGTAATGCTAATACCCCCTAAAATACCCATGTGACACAGCTCTCCCCACACCTCAGGCGTCATCTGACATGACTGACCCAGTAGCAGAGTGGGCGGTAAGCCCTGTCACCTGATTCTGCCCTTGAATATGACCGGGCATTACCTCAGTGCCTTTTCATAGCTCAGCTGTGCTTCATCTCTCCATAACTTCCTGTAAAATCACAGTACTTGTGGTTTTAACATTTCTTTTACATATTTAAAGTTAAAAATATGGAATGTTTTACATGGTCAATGCAGCTGATGGCCCATACTGCACCTTTCTGTCACAGCATGCAGCCATTTCTAACTAGTTTCACAGAGTTATTCCAGCAAGTGAATATCCAGGGGCGTAATTTCCAGGGGGGTTAGGGGAGTTATGACCCCCCCAATAATCAGACCCAACCAATATAACCCCCCCCCCAATAAAATTATGAATTATCTTGCATGATAACAATAATAATAATAATAATAATAATATTACTACTACTACTAATAATAATAATGATACGTTTTATTTGAGGGCGCCTTTCTAAAACCCAAGGTCACCTTACAAGAGAAAAAGAGATCAAATAAAACAGTAGATTAAAATAGATTGTAATAAATTAAAATACAGAAACCAGCAAAATACAACCACAAACAACAAATTAAAAACAAAACAAAACAAAAAAAACCACGATTTGACAGCAAGTAAAATCTGTATTAAAGCAAGTAAGCCAGTTTAAACAGACACACACACACCCACCATGTTCAGCACAAAGTTACGCCGATGTGATTATCGAGCCCTGTTTTTTCATGTTTTATTATCAAGGTTTTATTATTGTGAAGCGATACATTTTAAAAACTTCATGCTTTGCTACAGAATAATGTAACTGTGCCAAAGATTAAAACGGACATCACAGATTGGCGTTCTCAAAAGGATTTTCATTGTCCACTAAAACAAATGGAATGACTGCAGTTCACTTTAAAGGTAAATAGCTAAGTATTTTTGAGCTTATGAATGTCGTTTAGCCATAAAGAGAAATGTGAGTGCATGTTTATGGCCCGGAGTTAAAGAACAAACGCAGTGAATAAAGGCCACTGTAAGTATACCAGCAGAGGTGTGTGTTAGCACGCCTGCGGTGACCTTGTCGGTTGTCATGTGAACAGCCTCTCAGGTGACTGCATGTGTCCAATGTTTTTGTCAAACGTCTGTTGCTAAACAGGAGAGCAGGAAAACTGTCACCTCTGCCCCACTTTATCAGCACCTCTAACTGCCCCCTCCCTCCCCCCTCCTCTCATGTCTGACTTTGTCACTGTTGCTGCTGCGGGAACACATGGTTCTTACACCCTTGGACCATTTGTGTTTGTTGGGCCACCCACCAAAAATGGCTCACTCGACTTTATAATAGCGAGTTTGACCGAGGTGATGTTGTCGGAACATGAAGTCCTCCGTTGACAATATAAGGAAGGAACTCAGAAAGACTAACTAAGAATTTTTATCTGGATATCAGCTGCCGCCTTTAATTGCTCACACAACAGGGGTTATTGTCCATTTGTGCTGATTTATTGTTTGTTTTTGTTTTTCTTGGACCCCAAGTAACATGTTGCATCCCTGTCAGATCGTATCTCACCAGCTTCTTCGCCTTTTGATCTGTTTTGTTATTGTTGTCATGCCCTGATTAGATCAAACTTCGAACATTAAGGAAATGTGGCATTAAAATGTTTTTTGTGCTGCCGCTTTAGTGGCGACAGTTGTTATGTCATCTTTGTGGTGCTTAACATGTGTAGATTCACCATAGTCGTGTGAAAAAGAGGTTCGAAGGTTTTAAATAAGAGGACATAAAACACGATCTGAACAACAGCACGTGACTTTTCTACTCTGCTTGAGTGCTCAAAGTGCTTTATACTGCAAGCCTCATATCTATATAGCATTGAGACACAGTCACACTCAATTCAGGGTTCAAAATCTTGCCCGAGGATATCTTGGCCTGCAGATGGGAGCAGCCAGGGCTCGAGCCACTAGCCTTCCAAGCAGTAGACAACCTGATCTTGATCCTGAACTCTCTTCTTTTAAAGAGAAGAGGCTTTCTCCTTTTCAATCATTTTTCTCACTGTAGAATGACGGACTTACTGGAATTTTTCGAAAGTGTCTTTATAACCCTTCCTGTGTTCATGGACAGCAACAATAGCTTCTCTAAGATCATCGCTGATGTCTTACGCACCCAAATTTTCCCAAAACTAGCAAACTGCCAAAACATCTATGTTTAGACAAGTGCTCACAGTGGCTAATGATCAGTTAATCAAGTGCGTTTAATTCTAAGCACCTGACTGCTGCTTATCCTCTTGATTCCAAAAGTAGCAGTAAGGTTGTACTTGTGTTTTTCACACACTGCTCCTGCGTTTTGGCTTATCATTCTACGCATACTAACCTAATTTTAAGACCAGTAAGGACCAGATGATTTTTTTTTTTATTATGTCCTGATACTCACAACCTTAGAACCGAAAGAGCGTGTTTTCTTTTTTACGACTGCATTGTAAATGATGAGAAGCGCACGCTAGAAACATGTATTTTGCATTACAAATAGCACAGCATAAAATATCATGGACACCATCTTAATATTTTTATATGATAATATATACATTCATTTCTTCTCTCAGGTGCACCAGTGGTTGCCTCCTTTCCTCATTTCTACCTGGCAGATGGCAAATATGTGGCTGCCATTAAAGGACTGTCACCTGAAAGGACACATCACCAAACTTTTCTAGACCTAAACCCTGTAAGTCTTCAGGCTTAAGGTCATCGGCTTTAAGTTGTTAGCATCCAGCTATAGTTTGTAAGGCATAACTTGTGTTTTGTTGCACCACAATGCTTCAGGTCATGTACCAGCAACATCAAATACTGAACAAGGTTAAAAGAAAGCCCAACAAACATTAAGATGTGCTGCTCCGCCACCTAGTGGTGGAGTTCTGAAATGTATCAGCTGTGCTTTATTGTGTGTGTGTGTGTGTGTGTGTTTTGGGGGGTGGGGGTATGTGTTTTTTTTAAATATATTTGATGTGTTTATATATATTTTTTTCTCACAGACTACTGGAGTGATTGTACGCGCTCACAAAAGAGCACAGGTGAACATCTTGATGCAGCGAATCACTGGATTCCCGTGAGTAGCACACACTTCTGTTGTTGTTCTAAATGTATGTGTCTGTGCTGTTTTTGATTACCAACCATATTTTTGCTGCACTTTTAACAGGAGCACTCGATTCCTGAATGAAACAGTATTTCCTGTAATGTTCCTCAATGAGGTAAGTGATATTACACATGCTGAAACACACAGGAAACTCCTAGATTCTTATTATGAGGTGCAATAAAGAAATTAAACAGTATGTCAACATTTTGAAAAAGACACGTGTTACTGAGAGTTAGATGATTATGTCGGTCCAGCTTAGCTTTACTGAGCTGAGCGTGGCTTAGAGTAAAGATGGAAAACAGCTGGAAACAAGCGACCTGGCTCTGAACTAATGTAACCGGCACAAGGGTGCGATGTGCAGAGAGTTCAAGTAGTAACTGTCTCCCAGCCAGGAAATAGTCCTGCCCCATAACCTCCCTAAAGAAACAGATGGGCCTCACAGCAAGAATGTCCTGTTTTAGAATCCACCAGCCTGCTGGGGCTCTTCTGTGTGGAGTCTGCATGGGTTCCTCCCTCGGGACTCCTCCCCTCACACTGATTGAGCAGTTAGAAAAAGACGGACAGATGGGTTTTGCATTGATTAAGCACTAAACACAGTGCTTAATAACACAACGAAGTTATGTTTTTCTGGTGCTATTACAGTGTCTAGTGCAGGATTCTAGTTGAGATAAGAAGAAGCCCAGCTCATTTAAATCAGGCATTGCCAAACAAATTTGGTGTTTTCCACTGAAGATGTATCTCTCAGTTATGTATCCACTCTCAAAGGGATTTCTTTTCAAGAGATTTAGACAAGGCCAACCTAATCAAAAGTAGATTTGGTTCCCAGAAGTCAAAGCCTGACTAGATTTTCCCACATTTTCAGCCTTGATGCTTTAGTGCTGATTGGTTTCTTCATCTTCTGTATGCTCAGCTGAATTCCCTTCTTCCTCTGATGGATCTTTTACTCTCTCTCTCTGAATAAACAGAGCGTGGAGATTGACGATGCGTCCGCAGAGAAATTAAAGAAGCTTCTGCTGATTAGCAATTTGGTGTCCAACTTCCCTCTCGTCATTGTGGGACTGGGTGTTATTCTGCTCTTGGTCTTTGTCATCCTCCTGTGCCAGGCTCGCAAACAGAAGGTATGAGACTGCTTCTTGCTGAGTTTGATCCTAACAACTTACAATTTGCCTGCTCCTAATGAGTCTTAATTTTTGCACAATTCATTCAGTTGCTTAATTGCTCACTAATAACACCGAGCTTGTGTTTCTCACTGTGTTCCTGGGCAGAATGAAGTTAAGCGCATTGTGTTTACCAAGCCTCTTTATGCTGTAAGTGTTTATAATTAAGTTGCTGCTTATTATATCTGCTTTTTTTATTCATTTGTCTTACTTTGGTTATTTTTTATCACCTAAGTGCCTTTTTTCATTAAATCTTTCATTGCACAGCTAGACCAGTTTCACCTGACTTAAAATAACTCTGCTAATGTACAGTTAATGCATTGAATATTAATACTGCCTGTCTTTTTAATTGTCGTGAAATGGCATGCTTGAGGGCATCAACCACTTCCCATTACAGGTATAACTTTACAAATTTAAATAAGACGTAATTAGTTTGTAATGCTGCTTTATGTCCTTAATGTCCCTCTACAGTCTTCTGCTGAAGACGACACCGCTTACTCTCCAGTTAATGATAAGGAGAAGGAGGATCCCCAGAATGGAACCTACATTGGTCTGACACCTAAGGCTGACGTGGAAGCTTGAGGATGAGCAAGGGGGCTTTGCATAGAGGGCTCAGGTGAAAAGTATATGTTTTTAGTTTCAGACGTCTTTTATTGTATGCTCTTAGGTTTATTTAGAGAGCGCTAAACTCTATTCCCAGACAAACATCGTGTTTAGAACACTACGGTGGCTTCTTCTAGCTGCTGCTAATTATGTAAAAATAGTTGAGAACAGTCGTCCAATAAGCAGAGAAGAAGAGTGTGCTCTGTGGTGGTTCTAAAACAATCACACCCTTTAAATGATGGAGGTTCAAAACTGCCAAAATTAAGCAGACATGGAAAAAATGACTCAGTAAATTAAGGTTAATGGAATTTATTACATTATTTACAATGCATTTGTAAATGATTGTGTTTGCTTTTGTATTATTTGCCTTTGTACTATGGCTCCATAGTAGTGTTGTTGTGATTAACACCTCAGTCACACTCAGGCCAGAGACTGGTCAGCGACCCCCTGGCAACCTCTGGGGAAAAAATGTGTACCGATTGGGTAACACTAATCTTCTTTTCCTCATGTGGTTGCCAAGCAATTGCCAACTGGCCTTTAGGCCTGTGTGACTGGGGCCTACTACATTCCTCTGAAATATTAAAGAAGGATGCACAAATTCCTAGTGCCAGTCCCAAATCAGGAGGGTTGCAAGAAGGGCACACAATTTGAAACCTGTATTGAATCACATATTCAATACAGGCCTGCTGTGGCACCCCCTTGGAAAATAAGGGAGCAGCTAGCAGTACTCATATTATTTACATTTGTCATAATTATTCTGTTTATCTACAATCAGATTTAATTCAAACTCTCTGTTGTTTTTTTGTGTTTTTGGGGTGGGTGGGGTTTACATTACGGCTAACAAGTAGTTTTTCCTGTTTTAGAACCACTCACTGCTTAAGGAATTGAGAGTGAAAGTGGACATTATATTCTTTCTTTTTTTTAACTTAACATTCATTTTTGCAGCCAAAGAGGCTTTTCCCAGACTGCTTTTATTATTTTATTAGACTGCTTTTCATTGTTTTATTATTATTATTTGCTTTTTAAGTGTCCTTGTTGTCCACTGAGTTACTGAGTGTCACTAATTAGCTAACATAAGCTAATGTAAGTCTATTAGCAGCAACCAATCCAGTGATGTCGCAATATAGCACAAAGTATGTTCTAAAAACTTTAAACACATATTTCTTCAATCCAGCTTCACAGACAGTTTATAGAGGTTTATTTGGAAAATCAAACATGTTTGGCACAACAGTGCATTCAGATCATAATTATGATTATAACTTTTTTTTGAAAATTTTGGCAGTTTTGGTCCTCCATACACAGTTAACTTCCTTTCATTATTTGTATGGCTAAACCGATTTGTCTTGCTTTGGAATTCAGATTTTATGGAATGACTACTTGTACAAGCGCACCGAGGTCATTTGGGGAGCAATGTGATGAAATCCTTAAACTGATGTTTTTTTTGGGGTGTTATATTTCACTCTCAGGGGGTCTCATCTTAGATGCTGTAAAGCAGTTATTAAAGCAGAAGAAAGAAAGCACAATATACTGGATGATAAATCAGTGTTACTATGTCTCATTTCCATTTCATTTTCATTTTAATGTTACAAAAAAAATGTCACAACTTAATATTTTCTGCTCATCCATGGCGCATATCGGATATCTAACAACCAGCATACCTGAGAATCTTCAGAGTATGGAATTTGTTTGTATATACATACAGTGTAAGAAGTGATGAACTGCTTACATTCCTCTCAGCGTATGATGGGGATGAGTATTGGACAAAACACTGTATATTTTGGAAATTTTAATTTGTAAAGTAAGACATACCTTGCTTTTTGGTTTTTTGTGTTGTCTTTCTTTTTTGTAAATGTGTAATTGTAGAAATGTTTGAATTAAAGACATTTCATGTAAGAACTTTATAAATGTTTATAAAGCTCTAAAGCAGGGGTCTGCAACTCCAGGCCTCGAGGGCCGGTGTACTGCAGGTTTTACATCTCACCCTGGGTCTACACACCTGAATCAAATGATTAGTTTATTACCAGGCCTCTATAGAACTTCAAGACATGTTGAGGAGGTCATTTAGCCATTTGAATCAGCTGTGTTGGATCAAGGACACATCTAAAAACTGCAGGACACCGGCCCTCAAGGCCTTAACCACGGCAGATTTGCTTGGGTTGAAACCATCATTCAGAAAGTACACAATTTATGTGTTGACAGTATTTTGCCCTGTGTAACTGTGTATTACTAAGTGATATAATGAAATGTCTTTTAGATGCTGTAGTGGTGCCTTTAAAGTTACTAGATTTCTTGTTCCTTTTAAAGATTTTTGTTGCGTGAAAAGAACACTGTGCCATATCAACAAATCTACTCTCAAGTTTTTTTTCCTTCTTCTTCTTCTTTTAGCTACCAAAAAAATAAATAAAAATAACAAAACCTTTTGATATTTCTAATATCTAAAAGCAGGGTCTAAATGCAATTTAAAAACTCTCTGCCTGACTAGCAGGTTGTTGTGCAGGGCCACAGTTTTCTCACTCGATGCTGGTGATGAAAATGTGTCGTTATAATGTGATCTGGAAAATGCTGCAGAATTCCTCCGTTAGAACTGTGACGAGTCCGCCTTTCATTATTACTCTTGTAACATTTTAATTAAAGCCTTATATGCACTGTGATAATGATAATGACTATATCAGATATTAGTGGATTCATGTGATTACAGTAAAGTGTTTAACACATACACTATAATAAGGAAAAAATGATTGCATTTTAGAAAATTTGTGCACAGCGTTTTATATAAGAGTTACAAACTCACAAGGAGATGAAAGACGGGATTCATCTGAATCCCTTTGCAAAATACACACTATACAGTATAAAAACACAGTTGTGGCTAAAGAGAATAAATTATTTTGCTATGTCGATAAAACCAAAACACATAAAGCGGAGCATGGACTGTTCGCTGCTTCCTGAAATTATTGTTACTGCCATAAAACACATACTTGTTTTGAAATGTTGAACGTTTTTATTCTGTATACAAAAAATAAAAAGTAGTTTCAGTACATGTCTTGCTGACTGGTGTTTGTCTCTTTTTCTTCTTTTTCTTTTTTTAGTGAAGAAGTCCGATTAGAGAGTCTGCCCCAAGGGGCAGAGAGGTAGTTGGGAATAAAATAATATCAGAAAAAGTACATCGCTGATATTCTTTGTTTAAATTACTGGATCTGGAGTGAGCTGTGCCCAGATAGTGATGATATAACTAACACCACAGAAAAGCCAGAAAATGCTTTGAATGACATTTGATTTCACTTTTTCAAATATCAGTTAGCAGATTTTTCAGTTGGCATCTCTGAAGGTAGACATGAAATGTGCAGCTTAAAGGCGCTGCTATGCTAAACACATGTAGAGGAGAGTTATTGGAATGTTTTTTCACAAAGAGTTTAGTTTTTTTTAATCTGCAACCCGAATTCCAGAAAAGTTGGGATGTTCTTTAAATTTGAATAAAATGAAAAATAAAAGCCTTTCAAATCACATGAGCCAATATTGTATTCACAACAGAACATAAATAAATGAGCTCATTTCAAATTTGATGTTTGCTACAGGTCTCAAAATACTTGGGATAGGGGCGTGTTCACCATGATGTAGCATCTCCTTTTCTTTTCAAAACAGTTTGAAGCACGTCTGGGCCTCGAGGTTATGAGATTCTGGAGTTTTGGTGTTGGAATTTGGTCCCATTCTTGCCCGATAGGTTTCCAGCTACTGAAGAGTTTGTGGTCATTTTTCGTTTAATGATGCACCAAATGTTCTCTATAGGTGAAAGATCTATACTGCAGACAGGACAATTCAGCACCCAGTCTCTTCTCCAACTAAGCCATGCTGTTGTAATCGCTGCAGTATGTGGTTTTGCATTGTCCTGCTGAAATACACAAGGCCTTCCCTGAAATAGATGTCATCTGGAGGGGAGCATGTGTCGCTCTAAAACCTTTATATACAATATTGGCTCATGTGATTTGAAAGTCTTTTAGTTTTCATTTTGTTCAAATTTAGGAAACAAAATATTATTTCCAAACTTATATCATGCTAGTTGTACACCTGCTCAAATGCTTGTTAGTGCAATTATCTGATCTGCAACTTAATGCATTTAGGCATGTAGAGATGGTCAAAATGACTTGCAAAGAAAGATGATTTAAGGGAATTTGAATGAGGCAGGATTGTTTGTGCCATGTGGGCTGGTCAGAATTTTTCAGAAACTGTTGATCTACTGCACACTGTAAAATATAACTTGTTGTTTCAACTTAAAAATATGAGGTAAAGGGCTGCCTTAAAATTTTAAGTTAAGTCAAGAAATAGAGTTTGTTCTTATAACACAACCAATTGTTATCTTAATGAAAAATTACATGTTGTCTAAACTTTCGTCTTAGTTTAGTTGACTGAGATTTGTTAGTCAGTTCAACTCCTTTAATTGTCATCTTTACTTGGGAAAACCCTTTCAGCTAAATTAAAATAATCTATTGTTTAAACTCTTGTCCTAGTTCAGTTGACTTGGGTTTTTTAGTTAATTCAAATACTTTAGTAGTTCTTTTAACTTAGGAATCTATTTTAGCTTAACTAACATAATTTGTTAGCTAAGTTGATTTAAGTGTATTAATTAACTGAGCTCCTTAAGGTAGCTGAGTGAACTTGTAAATCAGTTTCATTTTAATTATCAGAGTTGATTGACTGGATGTAAAGAAAAATGTGTATTAAACATCTTAAGTTTTGTTTTGTTTTTTAAGCTTTCTAACATCCATTTCAGCAAAACTACCTGTTAGGTTTATCTTAGATCTCAGGTTTAAATATCTACATTCCTTTAAATAAATTTTCTGTTGTTTACAGAAAAAAAAATAAAAACCCACAGATTCCATTAAAGTCTATCTGATCATTTCATACAAGTATAGTACATAAGTTTGTTTTAAGAACATGACAAGACAATTACTAATGAGCACCCAACATTCACCATTTATTGTGCCATCTTAGTCATCTGAGAAACAGAAAAATCAGTGACGTAGCTCATCTTTCTCACAATCCATCAAAACTCAAAGGCTGCTCCCTGTGAAACAATAAATTTGAACTTGGTCTTGAGCCCAGTTTGGGTGAAGATTAAATTCTGACCAATACTCTAGGAGCAGTAGTGATTCTTGTGAAGTAACAACATAAAGTCTGCATTAATGTAATGTATCAACAGAACACTTGATATTTTAGAAAAGTTATTCTTTACATTTGCAAAATTTTTAAACTTCATTGTGCTCAGTCACACCTGTTAGCATAAAACTTGAAATATTAAAATAGTACAAAACCTTTGATAAGTGACAGTAAAGATCAGTTTATAACAACTAAGACATCAAACTCTTGTATTTGTCTTCGTTTACAATTGCAACAAATTCCACAGAACCAATATCTCTGAAAATGAGTGCATGCTTCTGAAACATTTGATAAGATGGATATTTCAGAAACATCAGTTTGAGTCTGCTCAATTGCAAAACAAAGGAAAAACTACTGACTTGCATGAGATAAGCATCTGCAGAGTCCACCATTATATTGTTGTTCACATAAGTTTCTTAAACCATGAACAAATGAGTAATTGTCTAATCTGGAATGTAAAGTGTAGTCATTTAGTGACATACAAAAGTGAGAATGAGAACTTGCAAGAATAAAAAAACAAACAGTAAAATAAAAACTGTCCTTAACACTAAGGAACATACAATTACAGTTCTGCATGGCTTTCTGCAAGAGTCTGTTTCTTAGACCATGCACTAGTGAGATGCACTGCCTTCCACCAATGTTCATTAGGATGTTCTGAATGGCTTCAAAGATGTCCTTAAGTTCCTTTGGATAGTCTATGTTGAGGGCAAAAAGAAGGCCCATCAGCATGGAAATGGCACTTGAGACATCCCTCAGATTAGACAGGATTACTGCCGCCTCAAGGACAACCAACACATCGATGATGTCTTCTTCTTTCACCATCGCAATGCCAACTTTCATCCTCTTAGAAAACGTGTCTTCAATACCTGTCGGCTATAAAAGGGTTCAAAGACAAAAAAAAAAAAAAAAAATTACACAATTACAATTACACAATATCCCTTGTGCTTAACAATTCATGTCTTTCCAAAGAAGAGCCATACTGATGCTTTGGATGATGGTGATTGGCTTTGGGTAACACTTATTAGTTGTTAAAGTTTTTTCAGAATGAGATATGCACCCCCATGTTACAAATCCATTTCTTGCTTTAAACAAAGACCATGTTCATAAATAACTGAGCATGTCTTCAATTGCAGAATTCAAACAAAATTTTCAATTTAAATGGTAAATGGCCTGTATTTGTATAGCGCTTTACTAGTCCCCTAAGGACTCCAAAGCGCTTTACACATTCAGTCATTCACACACATGGGTGGATGACTGAATCGTGACTCAAGAGTTGACAGTTCGTCTTATAATTGGAAGGTTGCCGGTTCGAGCCCCGACTCCGACAGTTTCAGTCGTTGTGTCCTTGGGCAAGACACTTCACCTGTTGCCTACTGGTGGTGGTCAGAGGGCCCGGTAGTGCCAGTGTCCGGCAGCCTCGCCTCTGTCAGTGCGCCCCAGGGCAGCTGTGGCTACAATGTAGCTTGCCATCACCAGTGTGTGAATTTAAATCTACTTATGCTAAATATTGGCTGTGCTCTAAACCAAATCTGGCTGAGAATACATGAAATGTGCAAACTGCAGCTACACTACAGGATCAGATTATGGCTCCATAGACAATGCTTCTTTAATCAGTTTATTGATTAAAGTTTATTTTTCCCCCTATATTAACCGCATGAAAAAAGAGCATATAGACATGGCTGAACAGGTTGCATAATTGGCACTGAATATCAACATCCACCTTTACCCAGCTGCCCAATGACTCTCGGCCAGTAACCTTTAATTGCTTACCCAGTCTACACAGTCTCTTTTCCAGGGTCCAAGACATTTCACCAAAGTATTGCCCCCCACAGCTGTAGCAGCCACTGCAACCCCTTAAATATCCTAATATCTCTGCCATTACAATATACAATGTGAGAAATCAAACGTAAAGCTGAAGTGAACAGTACAGCAGCGAAATGTCAAAGACCCTGGTGAAGACATGAATAAACACAAGACACTAATAATATCAATGCTAGCTTGCCAGTTAGTTTCTCTGAAACCCAGGCCAAATCCAGTGTCAAAGATCTTGTAATAATACATTTGGTGAGGAAAAAGTACACATGTTATCATGTGGCATCTATTGTTTCATAGATGCCATATGTTTCATTTAAAATCCACTGTGGTGCTGTCATTATTAAATTTACTAAAAGAAACAATGCTAACCTTCACAGTCTTGAAAGTGTGTGAGGGATCTTCCTTTAGAAAAGGAAGGTGAGGTCCTCTGTCCTCTTCCTTTGTGTAGGGCTCTGGTCAAAGAAGTCAAAAACAAAACCAAAACATTTTTTAAACAGTGTTTATAAAGCATGTAGACAGCTCCAAATTCACAGCTTTTTGATACATAATTCCATCAATATATGATTATCATTGGAGATTTTGAATCAGGCTTATCAGGACATTCAAGTAGAATATGATATCCAACCTACCACCAATATACACAGATTCTGTAAAAGTTACCACACTAAATGTCCAGTTGTGAAATATGATGACAGACTTTACTTATCAGCTTTCTTTCAATGAGTTCATCAGTTGAACTGGATAACCTAAAACTTAAACAAAGGAGAACATTTCGCAGTTGAACACTTACATCATCATTGAAGCATTTTATGAGCCTAGTCAGCCCTCCTATGCCGCTCTTGATTTTCTACAGCTCCACGAACCTCTCCATAATGGTCAAGCACAGCAAAAAGGAACCCTTTCAGGTCAACAGATGTAAGACGGGCAAATTCTGCTTCAACCTGAGCAATAGAAGAAGAGGGGTGGAGAGTACAGGCAGAATAAAAAAAAGATTCTTTGAGACCCAAATTTAAGCAAACAGTCATCTGAGGCCCATTAGAGAAAACACAAACACACAAAAGCAAACAAACAAAAAGATGCACTTTACCTGCCGTTCAGCAAACAAGGAAGTTCACAGAACAATAAGCTCTGTCTTGAAATCTTTTAAAGTAGAATGATTGTGAAAATGACTTATGTGATGTAAAACTTTAGTAAATGTGCGATTAAAAGAACACTGAGTAAAAGGACAAGTAACAATTTCCTTATTCCTCAGATGTTTACCTTGATGAGCAATACTGTTTTAGTCCAACTGCCTCATTAAAGTTACACAACAGGCTTTTTACATTAAAGCCAGCAAGTCCATTACATACTCCCTTTTTAGATCTGAAATACTGTGCAGATTCTGTGTATATGTAGTGGACAGCAATTTACCCAAAAGAGTGCAAAGTTTGCAAGTCCACCTCATTTAAATGACAAAGACAGATGTGATCATCTAGACCTGTGAAAATAAATTAATGACAAACTTGCAGTTATGGATGTTATTACAACCACAAGAACCTAAACAGTCTGCTCCATTGCTTTTGTTAATGAATCATTTGTTGGTAACAGGTCTGAATATTTAGTTTATGCCACCTGCATGTGATCATCAATAGTGCCATATTACTTCTTAAGAAGTACCCTGACACTACAATCTTTATATCATTTGTTCTACAGAGCTATTAAGTTACAATATAATCTGTGGTGTTTCCAGTATGACAAAATGCACAAATTGTAACTTACCATTTGACTCCACTGACAAAAATAAATCCCCAGCATCAAGTTTGGCTTCACAGACCTAAAATAAGTAAAATAAAAATATATGTTATAATTATATTGTTTTCGCCATTTATTCATGTTTGCTAATTTTCTGACATATAAACAATATTAGTTTTGTTACAATACAGAGAATGCAGTTTAATTAAAAGGTAAATTATGCAAAAAAACAAAAACAAAAAACTTCTGCAGTATACCATGCCAAAAATCAGTGTCTCTGATGCCAATTATTTTATCACTACAGCTCTTTTAGTATGGAAACTCACACAATCTAGTCATACTGATCACAAGAGTTCAAAAATAAGTTAAAATAGTGAGCTGTTGTTAAGCATAAAGCATTTCAGGGTAACAAATAACTGCACAATAGAATTAAAGCAAAAAATAAACACACTGGAGGACTATCTGATAAAAACTAATATAATGCTGGTTTGTAGACCATATTTTGTCTCAATCCTCAGTGCACTCTTGCAGCTTAGCATGCAGCAGTTAATAACAACTTAAGTGATTACATAGGGGTAAACAGATGACAACAAGCATCGGAGTCCTGCCAAAAAGTTCTTTTTGAACCCAGTCAGTTATTGGAAATATTGCCAAAATGAACTTCCACCAAAATACAACAGCCTGTGAACTTGAAAGAAATTTACAAGTACAGAGACAATATGAAATAAGCTTTATTAATTAGCTGAGTTAGCTTGCTAATATCGCAACAGTGGTTGAGTGCACAACCTTAAAGCTAGCGGCACAATACTTGTGATTTGGTCAGTGCCACATTAAACCCATAAAAAAGGCCATGTGTCAGTTTATTAGGTCAAGTTTGGTCATGACACACAAGCTGGACCTTGTCGGCTAAAGTTACATTAGCTAAAGCAAACATTTCGGTAAAAGAGAAAAACACACATCATGCCATAAATTCAAAACATGTTCCAACTTTTGTAGCTCTCTTTCCTTATAGTTATAACCAATGTTACTCACCTTGAAAGCATATTCCAAAGAAGACGATTAGAAAACGTCCAAGTAAAGTGAGCATGTCGTTAACCGCCAATTCCCCATGATGCACCTCGGTAGGAGTCACGTGAGGCAGTTTTGAATCCTGCTGTGCTCAACTTACCCACATTGTCAAGTTCACATAAGTTTCTGATTTAGCTGGACATGAGTTTTCAAGTTAGCTTTTTTTGGTGTAATTGGGACGTTTTTAACTTGTAATTCTATGTTATAACAACAACTTCAGTCATCTATCGTCAAACTGATATAGAATAATATGTTGAAATAACAAACATCTAGAATTACATTTTACAGTGCAGTGGCGGTCCTAGCCTGTCTGGTGCCCTGGGCGAACACTCCCTCTGTGTAAATGTGTAAAAAATGTTACATAATGTTTGGAGTTTAGTCTGTTACTGTTACTATTTTTACCATTTTTTTTTTTTACCATTTTTACCATTTCTTCTTGGAGCAACTGTAACCCACATAATTTCCTTAGGGATTAATAGAGTATTCTGATTCTGATTGTTTCAGGATACATGACCTGCCATTATCCAATGACACATCTGCTTACCTGTATCTTTTGCTCGTTTCTCCTCCTCTTCTTTTCTCTTTTTTCTAAACTGAGCACCTGATGGCTTTGAACTTTTCTAGTCCATCTTCCATTGGTTTTCATTTTGCACTCCAGTATGAACACCCATCCTTCAACCCGAGGATCACCACAACATAACCTAATAGACCTACACCTTAGTTCACAGATTCACTTTGTCTGGGGTTTATTTCTGGGGTTTCACACAACCCAGGATTCAGATCATGAATACATAATGGTTTTTGGATTTACAACATTATGAATGAAATGTGCTCTATTTGGAAGCAGCAGGGCTCTCCTCCCCTTTCGACGGGTTGTGTGTGAGACTTTAAATCATCAAATTGTAAATTATAAATTTTAAATTGTTATTGATCCCTGTTATTGATTTATTTTCTTACTATATTGTTTGTTTACTTGCACTGCAGTAACTGGAGCCTCGTCGTCTCGTCTCTCTATATACTGGACTGTATGTAGCGGAGATGACAATAAAGTTTACTTTGACTTCAGCAGCAAGCAGGCGCACCGAGGGCTCTCGCGCTCACTTTTCGCGTATAGAATTTCGAAAAAACATCGGTGCAAATTATAAGTCTGTATCATTATGTCTGATGTTTTCGTGTTTGTTGGTTTGTTTTTATTTTGTTTTATTTTGCGGGTTGGTTATTAGATGCTGCTCCAGCCAGCCAGAGAATCCCCCGCCGCCCCGCCCTCTCCTCCCTGTGCCGCAAGCAGCAGGCGCACCTCGCAAACGGATGGCGGCCTTACTCCCAGCAAATGGGCGATAGAAAACCGATCGGTGCCTACGACATTCCCAAAATGCGCTGGCATCATGTCGGGGCAGCGTGAGTACGAGCAATTTTTTTTTTTTTTTTTTTTTGCCCGTGATGCCGCCCCGGGCAACCGCCCGTGTCGCCCGTATCAAAAACCGCTACTGATCTACTGGGATTTTCCCACACAAGTATTTCTAGGGTCTAAAAACTATCCAGTGAGCTGTAAAGGTCAGAGGAGAATGGCCAGACAACTTTGAGGAGAAGATTATCTCTGAACGCATAACACATCAAACCTTAATGCAGATCTGCGACAGCAGCAGAAGGCCACAGCGATGCCACCCCTGTCAGCTAAGACGGGGAAACTGAGGCTACAATTCACACAGGCTCACCAAAATTGAAAATAGAAGGTTGGAAAATGTTTTCCAGTCTCAGTTTCTGCTGCAACATTTGAATGGTGCTGTTGTAAACATCCTGACTTGTATCAGCTGGGCAGGTTGTTGGTGGTGCTGGTGTAATGTTATCTTCTTGGCACATTTTGGCGCCTCTTAATACCAACTGAGCATTGTTTAAATATGACGGGCTGCCTGAGTATTGCTGCTGACCATGTCCATCCCTTCTAACAGTGTACCCATTTTCTGGTTCCAGCAGAACAATGCATCATTTCACAAATCTCAAATGGTTTCAAGCTAATTTTTTGAACATAAAGAGTTTATTGTACTCAAATGGCCTCTACAGTCTCCAGATCTCAATAAATAGAGATGCAATGTGCTAATTTCCATCATGCATGTGTAGAAAATAAATCTGCAGGGTGCCCAAAAATTGATTCCCAGGATTTAAACAGTTGTAAATGACATGCTGGCTTAAAATCTTCCAGAAGGAAGATTCCCATTGCAATGTAAAAAGCTAAAATAAAAAAAAAAACGATATAATTATATAACATATATTTTATAATGTTGGTACAGTATTGCAGAGTAATAATCATACTTGCAAAGCAGGTCATTTCTTTATTTATATATAAAACCCCTTCATACCCCCTCTTGATTGCAATCTATTTACCAATATAATCAAATATAATGCACATAGAAGACACACGGAAACATCTCACTTATTGACACAACACCGGTCCTGTTCCTTGCCACAAATATTTTTCATAAAAGTACTCTATTTGTTTCGGCGGCTGTTGAATTAACATTTTGGGACAGCAGGTGGCGGTAGTGTGCCACCCAGTTGGACCAGAGTCAGACGAAGAAGCAGCAGCAGCAGAAGACGAAGAAGAAGAAGAAGGTGTCTGTGGTGACAGCACTCAACATGGCGTTCAATTTTGGCGGTGCCACGAGCAACCCAGCAGCAAGTATGGATATTTTTTAGTTAATTGGGAAATACTTGTAAGAGCTGGTAATGTGTTACATATTTCATGTCGAAGCTAAAGCTGTGTTAATGCTTGTACATGAGTTATAAATAGAAATGGCAATGCTAATGGTTCACCCTCAGTTGTTACGGTGGGTTCGTCTACCGGCTAACGACAGACCTCACGTGAAAACGGAGAGCTTTTACACTTGAGTCAGTGCAACTAATGAACTGTAGTCGGATTTGTGTTCGCGTGTTTCGGTGCTAATCTGGGCTCCAATGAGACCGAGCTCTTGTGGCTAACTGTTTTGGATGCCCGTGTGTAAGCTAAAACAAGCTAAACTCACCCAGTACTTACAGCGCTCTCTCGTTGTTTGTTTGTTTCTAAAAGGCACGTCCGGGTTTTCATTCGGTTCATTTGGAGCCAAAACTACGCCATCGACAACATTTGGCTTCGGGACCCCAGCCACTACCACCACAGCCTCATCCGGATTCGGTAGTAAGTCCACAGCTCAGACCCAGATTCCTCCTTGCGGGGATTATCCTGTGCGTGGGGCATTATCATCACGTAACCGCCACCAATATGAACATAGAATGGGTTTTTTCCCAAACCCTTCTCCTCAAAGCATAACTGAGCCCACTGGGTTCCCTCAGTCTAGGGCTCAAAGGTTCTGGGTTGTTTTGTTTGTTTTAAATTGGGCATTTCTTCACCTCTCGATGCATTTTGAACATATCTACCAGTTGGTTTCTTGGGTTTCCTTTTTAAAGCTTTAACACTGGCAAACTAAGCACTCACTATATGGTGCACCTCACAGATACAGGCAGCTGCTAATCAGTCCTAAATAACAAACTAATTAAATACTCAAATGTCACTCATAAACCCAAACTGCTTGGATGGATGGTATCACACAGCAAGCCATATTATTTGCCAAAAAATTCATTTTAAAATGCTCAAAAGGGCACCAACGCTATAAACATTGTCAGGGGGTCCAGTTCATGATGAGCTTGATGAAGACCACCACCTGAAAGGCATTGGTGGTAAAGCAAGCATTCCTGGAGCTTCTCCAAGAGGTCTGGTTATTTGGATTAGCAACCAAATGTGCATTTTCTCACTGTTTAGCAAGTGGTTGTTGGCTGTTGTTGCTGTGAAATTGGTCTCAAAGAAGAATGCAGTGGTGCATTGAAAAGCCTCCTTGTGATTGCTAACAGATAAGTGGTCGCATATAGTTTGCATGGAAGATACACCAACTGCTCTCCATGCACTAGTAAAACTGCGAAAAGTGTGACACAAACTGTAAACTGGGAGTGTTCACCTTCAGAGTAAAAGTTGTATGTTTTGAAACGTATTGGTTGAAATGCTGAGGCATATGTCATTTGAGGGCAACAGAACTGCGTTTCTGGTTTGTCGCACTTTTTCCAAGTTTCACTACTACTCGACAAGTAGTTAGGTGTTTGCAGACAAGTCATCATCTTCCATAAGATGCTTTTGATGCAGCATTTTCGTTGCAACCGATTTCACTCAGTGACAGCCAGCAGTCTTCAGCAACCAATCGCCAACCAGGGAATGTGTTTTTTTTTTCCCTTGCAACCAGTGGTTGCCACGTAGTTGCCAGCTAGCCTCAAAGCCTGTGTGATCTTGTCTAAATAGGGCCTTACTAGTATTCAACACAGACAGTTACATACAGTCCAAAACTACTAGGCTGTTAATGTGGTTTTCATAGCTGAAGTTGAGCATTTTATCATGGGAGTCTGGGGATTCACTCACATCTGGGAACTGGAATTGTGGGCACTTTAGTAAACGGTCCCTTTTTAAAAAAAAAATTCCTTCAGCGGTTGCTACATAGAAGTTAAAGACCCTCTTCTGCTGGCTGTTAATGTTTCGTTTTACTAACTAATGCAAAATAAAGCCATGCATATATAATGTATTATTTCTGTGTGCTTTGCCTTCATTAGCTCTAACAGCCCCTGGTTTTGGGGCAGCCACCACCACCACTGCTGCACCAGCCACAGGCTTTAGCTTTGGCTCCACCAACACTGGTAAGATGCTCATTGTTCAGACGCGTAGCTTTTCTTTTAAGACACTTGAAGACTGTTTTTACAATAAATGAGTCCGTGCTGAATCTGGCATTGTGTCATTTAATTCCATGTCATTCTCTCTTTCTCGCTGCCTGCCTGCTTTGGCTGCAGGATTTGGGGGGCTGGGAGCTGGAAACACCACGGCTGGTGGGTTTAGTTTTGGGGGGTTCGGTTTAAATGCAAACCCGGCAGCAGTCAGCTTTAATGTGGGGTGCTTTGGTACAGCAACCACCACTGGCACAATTTTCAATTTTGGTAATAGCCTGGCTAGCACAGGTAGATGACCTTTGTGAATCAGTACACTCTGTCTGTAAACTTACATTTCCATCCATTGTTTGATATCTGTGTGGATCAAGGATCGTTTTATCTTCACCTGGTGATTCATTTCATGAACACAATACATCGCTGTGATTGCATGAAGAGACAAAATGTTGAATTTTTTTACTCATTTCATTTGATTGCTGTGAAGAGTCAGTACACTTTCACCTTTGTGTAGAGGTAAATCGCTATATTGTAGTGAAATTCTCATTCTCCTCTTATTAATGGTAGCAGTTGTGAATTCATTCTGTCATTCTCTCACCTGTTTTGTTTGTTGGTTTGCTTTTGGGGGGTTTTGTCGCCTCGTTGAGCACATTTCTTTTCTCTTCTTCTTAGGCACATTCGGTGGCTTCGGAACAACAACGACAACTGCTGCTGCACCAGGGGCAACATTTAGCTTTGCTCCCCCTGCAACGGGTTAGTTATAGAGCTGGTTTGAACCCCCACTCTGCCTTATTACAGTTAAATTCATTTCAGTTTTATTTATATAGTGCAAATAAAGACCCTACCATAATAGAGATAAAACCCCAATAATCAGACGACCCCTAAGAGCAAGCACTTGGTGTCAGTGAGAAGGAAAAACTCTTTTAACAGTACGAAATCTCAGGCAAAAGCAGACTTCGGCCGGGCCAGCCATCTGAGCTTAGGTGGTAAACATCACCTAGGCTGTGCTTACGTTTGATTTGTGCTGTGCCGCTCTACGTAATGCTTGTTTCAGTGGATTCAAACTTCAAATTAGGAAGTGTGTCATGAGTGGCAGTAGCTTACTGGAAAAGGATAGAAAATTTCCTTCATTTACTCACACCTAAAAATGCTGCTTCCTGTCGAGTTGCAAACATCAATGAAATGTTCACAATTTTATTTATTTATTTTTTTAGATTGTTACTAGGGCTGTTCGATATAACCATATATATATTGGATGACGATATAAAAACATCTATCGTTGCATTTTACGCTATCGTTTGTTTCGTGGTGTCGCAAAATAAACTGTTTACGGCAATATTTTTTCATCGTTTTGATGGTCACTGTAGTGGCTATATTAATTTCCTAAAGTTCTCTCTTTCTCTTATATTTAATATAACCACACTACAGACGGACAAGCGCTTGTTTTCATGCATTGTCATTAGCAACAACGACGGTAACACCACCGCATGTCCTCTTGTTTATTTTCCACATAAACCTTTCACAATAAAGCTCAAGATCCTGTTGAGACTTTTCAAAATAAACTGAATCACATGAAAGATGCAGAGTATTTATGGATGAGAAGCAGAAAAGAGCCGTCAGGCGCTAAAAAATAAACCTTGGACTCAAACGTAAGAACAGGCTTTTCCCCGCAGCACGCCGTGTAATAAATACTCAGAAAGAAAACGGCGGCCGTTACAACTTATGTCTAAAAATGTATCGTTTCATGCATCTGTTAAAACACTCGACTCCAGGTACATGACGCGCAGCTGGAAACACTTCCCGCAAGTCGAGCTGCCCGAGATTCACAGAATTTACAGAAAATGTTACATTTTTGTGATTTATATCGTTATCGGACGATAGATGTCTGAATATCGGGATATGACATTTTGGTCATATCGCACAGCCCTAATTGTTACCACAAATTTTCTGGAACTCTTATATCACTTTTAAGGCTTCCGTTGTAAAATAACAAATGCTAAAACTGCCAAAAGTCCTTTAAATTTCTGCGGTGTCTCTCTGGCAAAGCTGGAACCATATTTCCCAAATTCCCAAATATTTGGCATTGTTTCCTTAACTGGTTTTTCATGAGCACTCGTACTTCCTCAATCATACTTCCTCCCTGTGTTTGCACATTGTTTTGTTTTAGGAAGCCTGTTTGGTAACACGCAGAACAAAGGGTTTGGGTTCCCGACTGGGCTTAGCACAGGGACTGCTGCAGGAACGTCGGGATTTGGAACTGGAACTGGACTAGGAGCAACTAGCCTGGGTGGCTTTGGAGGCTTTAATATCCAGCAGACTCAGCAGCAGCAAGGTAAGAACCTCAATTTCCCTGCAAATAGAGGAAAAATACAAATGAAATGTATATCTGTTGAACAGAGTTAGAAGCCAGCCACAGCTATTCAGACTGATATTCTGTTAGAAACAAATTTTTTACAAAGTTCAAAACTGGTGCCAATACATTGTTGTTATAATTATGCAACTTTGGGTATCATGAAATTGGAGACATTCCACTAAATTCCACATGAATTTCTTGCATCTTTTGTTTCTAGTAAAATGTTTTTTGAATACATTTGAAGAATAAGATAAAACTAGAAAGCGAAAATTTCTGAAGAAATTTTAAGTGTGTCTATGCTACTGCCAGATCAGTTGTCCAAAGACATCAGGATGTATGTGTTTGGAGCAAAAAACTGTTGAGTTTTAAGCAGAGAGTCATCAGCTCAACTCCTGTGAGTGGCAGGAGGGGATGAGACACACACACACACACACACACACACACACACTCTGCAGTTGGGGTCAGACACAGAGATGGGCAAACAGGAATTAAGCTCTGAAACAAATGCTTGCCAAGAGAAAACTGTAGGTCCGATCGCAATAATTCTTTCACCGTGAGTGGCAGGAACTTCCACACTACAACATATTAAATTTTCATGCCTGTAGAGTGTATCATACTGACGTGGTGACAGTGTAAAGACACCCTTCAATGTTAAGTTTGAGCTGAAAATTGAGAGCAGTTTTAGAATGGTCGTCTATGGGGGACAGAGAGGGAGGAGGCTGCGCTTTGATGGCATTTGTGAGAAAAACGTAAATCTGATCTTGATAAGAAACACATTGGATGAAAGAAGACAACGATAGCTACATTTTGATGTATAAATTATTGATGTAGGGCAAACGGTTTGGGTGGGACAGGACGAGAAAGACAAATTTTTTCAATTATTCTCCACACTCTGGTTTTTTGGCAGTTGACAGTTGGGCGAACATTCTGTGAAAATCCCAATTTTCCTAAAACTTAAACTGCTCTTGTGAAACAACCGTAAAAGATATCGCAACGAGGATTTGGTCAATAAAAGTCCAAAATCTTGTGACCCGTTTAAAGTTTAAATGACGTTTCTACGACAAAGTATGGCCGAGCGGTAGGCCTTCAAAGTGGCCTGGGTTGGCGCCACCAAAAGTCATAGCACACCATTCCAGATCCAGCTGCACAAAATGATATAACATATGTGAAGCTTGTATCAAAACTGTGGGGTGAGTTACGTGGCGAAATTTTAGGCAGAAAAAGGAGAATAATAAGCAGCATAAATCTGTCGAATAGTAATAAGTGTGCCGTTACATAGGCACACTTGATTTAAAAAAAAAGAAAAGAGAAAAAAAAAGAATGTTACGTTATGTTATGACATCATCATGATGATCAAGGCATTTCATATGCCTTTGAGCTGTGAATCCTTAAATAGGGGTAAGAATCCCATACTTTCATGCAGTTTTCTTGCAACACTCAAGATTGCAGCATTCAAAGGTACGCCTGAGAAACATTTTAAAACAGTTGAATCTTTAACACAGTCACTTCAGCAACACTCCAACATGTCTCAGAGTAAACACGCTGGCTTTACTACAATGGACCACCAAAATCCAGAGCCAAATTCGGAAGAAACTCATTTCCAGCTTCCACTCAAGAGGAAGGCAGGCCCGGATTATGTTGCACAGAATTGCACAAGTGCCGACAGCTGCTTTCCACCAAAGAAAAACAGGCGAATCTGTGAAGAAAAAACTGTGTTGAAAAGACAATCCAGTCAGACCTCAAAAGGCAGCAAAAACAACTCTGAGAGCTACTCTCCAGAGAGAAAGAGGAAGAGGAAGAGAATAGACACTGAGAAAAAAGAAACAGCAGTGACTCCGAGCATCCAAAAAAGTTGGACGCCAAGGTCTATCCAGCACCAAGTTGGGGAAATGGACGTTACGACCTCGAGCGATACTTTAACCTCTGAAATCGCACCAAAAAGAAAACAAAAGTCCAAAAGAAGCCATAGTGACACAGAGCATCCAAAAAAGTCCAGGACTATCGATCTCCCAGGTCAGAAAACAAACGATACGGCCTTGAGTGGTACCAGAACCTCTGAAAACACACCAAAAAAGGAAGAGAGGCCAGAAGACCAGAGAGAGAAAAACGTGTGGCTCATTGGGTCCATCAACATCAGACGAGCCGAGGGTGAAACAACAAAGATTTTCGGAGAAAATTTTGGACTTGATGCCAAAGTCCAGTGGTTTGGCGAAGGAGGAATGCGCTGGTCGGGAGTCCTTCCTCGTTTTTATGAGGAGCTATCCACACAGAGCCCACCTGACATACTGGTAATCCATGCTGGGGGCAATGATTTGGGACTCTTTTCTGCTGATGAACTTTCTTCTGTCATTGAGAAGGAATTGATGCAACTGCACACAGAGTTCCCCTCAATGACAATTGCATATTCATGCATCAGCGAGCGTCAAGTGTGGAGACATGAAAATCCAGACGAAATCAATGAGGACAGGAAGATTGTGAATGCCAGCATTAGAAAGGCTGTCGACCGCTTTGATGGAGTGGTTATTGAGAATCCGCCCTTCAAGCTTTTCAACAACTCCAACTGCTTTGGAGTTCATTTTTACACGAAAGCAAATGAAGTGTTTCTGACAAGCATCCGCAAGGGCATCAAGAAAAGTCTTAAGTCACATCACTGAAAACTGACTTGAGACATTTCTTTCACAGTCCAGAAAACCATACGTTGTTCATTTTAGGCAATGTGAACAACATATAGCTAACATGTGCTCTCATTTTTCTTTTCCTCTGCCTCTCACCCCCCAACCAGTCATGACAGATGGCTGCCCCTTTCTTAGCCTGGTTCTGTCAAAGGTTTCTTCCTTTTTATAAGGGAGTTTTTCCTTTCCACCGTCGCCCAGTGCTTGCTATTAAAGGGGATCATTTGAATGTTGGCGTTGATAGTTTAGAATCTAAACTAAACTAATAAACATCAAACTTCAGGTGAGGGGTTCACATAGTAGGGAGCACTACAAGAATTACAAATAAAAACATGTAATTGGTGGCTAATCAAAATAAAGAAAACAATAAAAAAAAAAAAAAACATCTCTTACTGCTCTGTTTATTTATTTAAATGAACACTTGTACTTTTTGTCATAGAAGAATAAGAATATTAATATGAATATGAACACCAAGGCGTTTCCAGGGCAGCCAAGAGATATAATCTCTCCAGCCTGACTTGGATCTGCCCCGGGGCCAAATGCCTGGTGGCACCCTTGCCTCCATGGGCACCTTAACTCATCACTTTTGGCGCAGAGAATGTAGTTTATGAATTAATACTAGAAAGCGAAAATTTCGGAAGAAATTTTAAGTGTGCCTATGCCGCTGCTAATCAGTGTAGTTTGCCATTCATACGGCTGCTTAGGGCAAAACTCAGAAGAGCAGCCATTCTCCACCATGAACTATGGTAAAAACAAACACCGCTCACGCTTCACAGATGACAGCTTACAGTTTTGTGTAAAGATGAAGTTACTTCGTACAGCGCTGATTTGCAGACGCTGTGCACACAGATTCATGAGCAGAAGTCCCATTGTACCACGGCAGAGCCGACAAAGTTTGCATGAACACGCTTTGAAGCATTACGTTATGGACCACTTTTCACACATGGTTGGTGTACCCACACAGCCGGCTGTAGCTTTTCAACTCACAGCCCGACACACACCCAAAAAACAGCCGAGAGAGCACAGACTACGCCCGAGAGGCGTGATTGCAGATGCCGCTCAGGTGGGTCCACCTCCCCTGCAGCGGCACTGCAGACCACGCCCCGCCACACACATCAAACACGTAAAATAAATATTTATGCACTTTCACATTCACTTTTTGTTTTTTGTTATTTTTACACAGTGTTCTGAATGGCTGTAGACCATTCTTCATCAATCTTGTGTATTATTATACAAACTTTGGTTGTAAGATTCAGATAACTATTTAATAAAAGCTAAATATTTTATATGAGAGTAAGAAAGAAAAGTATATCTTTGTGTTCACCTTTCTCTGTTAATGCCCTACCTGGCCCCCTGGCAAAAGCTTTGCTAGATCCGCCCCTGCACAGTTACCAGCTGTCAGCTACACAAAATAGGAGCTTGGTGTTTGTCTCTCAGAAACAGTTCATAACTTCCCTTCAACTCATTCATGTCACCTAAATTGTAAACCTGTTTCTCCATCACCAGTTCAGCTCTGATGATTCAGTAAGGACCTCTCCTGGTTTGGACCAGCCCTTTTTTCAGCTGTGGCTCCAGCAAACATCAGCTGATACTAGAAATTAAAATCAAATGAATTCTAACAACAGCTGATCAAGCTTAAACGTGCTGCTGTTGTTTAGCGCGATAAACAAACAAGAGCGAAAAGCCGATCATTGATCAGTTTCATGATTGAAGTTTCAACAGGCGAGAGAATGACAGGGGAGGCTTCGTAACGACAGAATAAATCGTAATATTTTCTCTGAATGTGGGACGATTCCGTTTGTACGGCAACTCTACGAACTAACCCTTATGAATAAAATAAAGTTCAACGTCAGTAACTTAGCGCGCACACAGCTGTATAGAAACTCCCGTCGTGCTAGCTAGCACGCAGTACGATTGTAAAAAGTCAGCACAACGAAAATAAACTACACCTAAACTCTGTTTATATCTGACCCAAATAGAGTGCAGTTCATAACTTCTTACCTGAAATTCAGTTCACCTCACGCTCCTGCCTTCGGTATCCCTGATCTACGATTGAGCTCCGCGTTAGCCACCACCGGTCGATCGGCGGTCGCCTCGCCGCCTCGTATGTCTCTTTCCCCGCATGTCCTTTCTGTCACACACCGGTGGATAGCTGCCCTCGGTTGTAGCTCCGCGTTAGCCACCACCAAACAACTCAGTTATTTTTTCCACATCGACCAGCATCATGGCAGCACGGTGGCACGGTGGTTAGCACTGTTGCCGCACAGCAAGAAGGTCCTGAGTTCAATTCCACCATCAGGCCGGGGTCTTTCTGTGTGGAGTTTGCATGTTCTCCCCGTGTTTGCATGGGTTCTCTCCGGGTACTCCGGCTTCCTCCCACCGTCCAAAGACATGCAGTTTGAGGGGATAAGTTAATTGGATAATCCAAATTGTCACTAGGTGTGAATGTGTGAGTGAATGTGAGTGTGAATGGTTGTCTGTCCCTGTGTGTTGGCCCTGCGACAGACTGGCGACCTGTCCAGGGCGTACCCCGCCTCTCGCCCTATGACAGCTGGGATAGGCTCCAGCGCCCCCCGCGACCCTGGAAAGGATAAGCGGAAGCGAATGGATGGATGGATGGACCAGCATCATCGGCCCATATAAACGAAAAATAAGTCCAGCTAAAACACAGACTCTTGGCGAGCGATCGGGTGATGAAACGAGTGTCAGCCGCCTCACTGTAAGCCAAGCCCGGGTGCTTTTTCACGAAGGGTCGCTAGCGGCGCTAGCTAGCTAGCCGGCTATCAGCAACACATAAGAGAACTGTTGCTAATATGGGATGTCTTGATAAAACGAGCAGATATTTGAAGTTTACACACCTACATTCTCGCCTGAAAATATAGTAATAAGTGTGCCTCTTGGCATAGGCACACTTAATGAGCTGTGACATGTTTTACCTCTCGTTCCCATGGCCAGGAGGCTTGTTCGGTCAGCAGGCGGGTCAGAATCAGTCCACCCAGCTTTACCAGCAGGTCACCGCTCTGTCAGCTCCCACCTTGTTAGGAGATGAGCGTGACTCCATACTTGCCAAATGGAACCAGCTGCAGGCATACTGGGGCACAGGGAAGGGCTACTACAGCAACAACAACCCACCTGTGGAGTTCAATCAGGAGAACCCATTCTGCAGGTTCAAGGTAAAGACAGAAAGCTCAGTACAGTGTGTTTGGTTTGTTTTGCTTTGAATTTTACATTGTAGTCATGTGTATCTTGTGGTTCCTAGGCGGTGGGGTACAGCTGCATCCCGATGAGTAAGGATGAAGATGGTTTAGTAGTCTTGATTCTTAATAAAAAGGAAGCTGATGTGAGAGCTCAGCAGCAGCAGCTGGTCGAGTCCCTCCACAAGATCCTAGGAAACAACCAGACCCTCACTGTCAACGTAGAGGGTGTCAAAGCCCTGTCGAATGACCAGTAAGTCATAAATATGTGATTATATTTCTTTTTTTTGGTTTTGTTGTTGTAGTAGTAGTAGATCACGTAGAAACACTCTTCTTGTATCTTCTGTCCTTTTTAGAACAGAGGTGATCATTTATTTGGTTGAGCGCTCTCCCAATGGCACCTCCAAGCGAATCCCAGCGAGTACCCTCTTCAGCTATCTGGAGCAGACTAATATAAAGGCCCAGCTCACTCAGATTGGAGTGGCCATGTCAGTGACACGCACAGAGCTGTCCCCAGCACAGCTCAAACAGCTGCTGCAAAATGCTCCTGCAGGTAAATGTGCATTTGGTGTGTTCTTTTCTTGTGTACAGTGGTCCCTCGTTTATCGCGGGAGTTACGTTCCAAAAAGACCTGCGATACGTGAAATCCGTGAAGTAGCCAGCTTTATTTTTCACAATTATTACAGATGTTTTAAGGCTGTAAAACCCCTCATTACACACTTTATGCACTTTTCTCAGACAGGCATGAACATTTTCACACTTTTCTATCTTGTTTAAACACTCTGAAAGTTTAAACCTTCGTAGAAAAATAAATCCAGTATTATAGAATAAAACCAAAGGCACCCGCGGTTGCCTTTGACGGTGCAAAAGGTTTCGTCGACATTGTTGTTTTGGTTGGGGAGAAAACTTACAAACATACAGTACAGCACTTCAGAGTCACACTGCTAGCGATCGAAGATTTATGTAAATTTGACAAGCTGAACGCATTCTGTACTGTATAGAAGACACGGCACGATATTGATTGACAACGCTCTACAGCCAATCAGGACGCAGAATATAAAGCGCTGTTGAAAAAAAACCATGCAAAATTGTACACAAAAAATCCGCGAAACAGCGAGGCTGCGAAAGGTGAACTGCGTTATAGCGAGAGACCACTGTAATAGAAGAAAGTGTCATTCTTTTAAGTTGGTTGTTTTGAATAGTTGCCAATAATGTTTCTTCCTGAGCAGGAGTGGATCCTATCATTTGGGAACAGGCCAAGGTGGACAACCCTGATCCAGAGAAGTAAGTTGGTTGTGGTATTATAAGTTTTTATTATAATTAACGCAAAGTTACCCTAGCTTATAAAAAGCAAGACATCCAGCTAAATAATACAATTTTATTTAACTTAGTTGAACCAATATGGAAAATGACAGATAAACATGAATCGACTCCAAGTCTTCATCAGTCTATAACAAACAGTCTGAATCAGAGGTGTGGACTCGAGTCACATGACTTGGACTCGAGTCAGACTCGAGTCATTAATTTTATGACTTTAGACTTGACTTTAAAAAAGGTTGTAACACTTGTGACTTGACTTGGACTTTTACACCAGTGACTTGGGACTTGAATTGGACTTGAACCTGTTTACTTGAAAAGACTTGATATTTTACCCAAATCTAAAATTTAACATACATATTATATAAAAAGTGCGGACCATTAATTCACTTTATTCATTCATTCATTCTTACCACACTCCGTATGTATGTGAGCGTGGGCTGTAGCACAGCCAATCAAATTAACCAGATTTGAAAAAAACAAGAACAAAAACGCTCGAGCCAAAAATGCTTCCAAGAGTAATTTCTTTCGGGTACATAAACTACGAAGTAGTCAACAAAAAACGAAATGCAATATGCAAAACATGCAAGAAGAGAATCACAGACGGAGATGGAACAACTTCCAACTTTGTCCGACATTTGAAGTTGCATAAAGAAGGTAGGTGGTGCTTTTTTTTTTTTTTTTTTTGCTACGATGAGACAGCTGACTTAGCTAACTTCATCTTATTAGCAAATGTTCTCCGGGCTACGTTGATGATACTGTTTGGCTTTAACAGGTATGATATGTTTGTCATGCTATTTTAAATCCGGTCCTGCAAGCGCATCCAAGAATAACATGCAACTTGTCAGCTCAGAATTGTCGGTGAATGGTGAGCAGGGTCCGTTTCAGAAAGTGGGTTCTGTAGCTGTACTCAGTCTCTCTCCGTCTCCTCCCCATCATTAACCCCGTAGATTTAACCCAGTTTAGACTGACAAATATTTATTTTACCATCACATCACAATTCAAAATCACTGTGTTTAATTTGCAATTAGTGTATGGTCGTGTTTAACTTTTGCATGTCTGAGCCAGGGAAACATTTTTTTTTTGGTTAGAAAATCTGGCCCACCTTAGTGTGTAATTGAGTAGTCCTGCTATACATGGCCTTTTTCTTCTGTCATTTATGTCAATACATCAAATAAAATACTTTGATCTTATATTATTAGCTGTTGTTTATTTGCAAAGGTTATTCTCAACAGGGATGCTAGACAAAAACGGCGTTTTCTACAGACAGCCTAGCATACGCTCTCCACTTGCGAGTGAAAAAAGAAAAAGAAAAAACACCCCTTCCCTATTGGTGTTAGAGTTTACCATGTCAGCCAATCAAAAAAATGATAAGGCAACATGTGACATTTGGTTGTTTAGGGAGAAGGGGAAGTTTTTAGGAGTGACACCAGCGACGGAAAGCGGGCGAGCGAAAGAAAGAGAGAGAGTTTTCATATGTGAGACATTAGTGACGTTTAGCGTGTTTGGAGGCTGTAGTTAGTTTGTTGTGTAGTTATTGTTTTGTATTGTGTGTCGGTTAGACTGCTGAATTTCATATTTGATCTAAAAAAGCTGTCAAAGGCAGATTCCAGTGTAAACGCTGTCTCCACATAGAAAACTGGACTGTTGCACCTCCAGTTGTCAGACCTGCAGGGTTTAGGCCTGTGGTGTTCTCCTCTGTCTTATACTGAACACAAACTACATTTTTTGGACTGGCACAAATAATTTGTGTGCCTTCTTATTTGATGCAGCACACCTGATTGTTCTGTAAATAGATTTAAATGGTTATATAAAAAACGCCTGAGGCCTTGGCTGCATTTTTAGGTAAATAGTACCATATAACTTTGTTGTTTGCAAAACTTGTGCATAATTTTTAGAAATGTACAATTTCTATTTGCATTTCAAGTTATGAAAATGATTCGTTAAACATGTAAAAAAATATAACTTTTTTCTACTCGGATTCTGAATTTTTTGTCTGAATTTAGATCAACTGTGCTAATATAGTATACCAAAATGAAAAAAATAACTCAAATTTCAGATATTTGAGGTTGTGCTGTAAATAATGATACCAAACAAGGCAAGAAAAACATATTTTAAAAGTGAAATATAGAGGTAAAATCAAAAGTAGTCAAGAACGGCCAATTATACCCGGGACCCCAGAGGGTTAAAAAAAAGACTTGAAAGGACTTGAAATTCAAAGTTTCGGACTTGGGACTTGACTTGAAAGTTGTCTGTCTTGACTTGCGACTTGACTCTGACTTGCTTGACTTTACTTGAGACTTGACTTGTGACTTGAGGATAAAGACTTGGGACTTACTTGAGACTTGCAAAACAATGACTTGGTCCCACCTCTGGTCTGAACTATTTATCTGTTATGATAAATAATTCAAAATCTAGTCTACTACATGACCCATAGAGGGCACTAAAGTATAAGCATAAAGTCTGGGCTGACAATAAGATAACTGTTCTATATTGCAAACCATTGAGGGACCAGCAAACGCTAATAAACAGCAATACAAGAACAGAAAAAGCACACTAGCATAAACATCCATGACCCCATTTCACACATTTTTAATAAATTAGTTCATATTAGGAGAAATCTTTTTGTAAAAGCCTGAGTAGGAAAAGCTGAGGCACCAATTCCCCAGATTTGATCTAGTTCCGATAATCCATAGTTTCTAAAGTTTTTTAGGGTTTTTTTTTTTTTTTTTTGGAGTTGTTCACATTAACTACAAGTTTAACAAAAATTTAATAAAAGCTGCTGCTTCATTTTGTGTGTCTCCAGGTTGATCCCAGTGCCCATGGTAGGATTTAAGGAGCTGCTCCGCAGGCTGCAGATCCAGGAGCAGATGACTAAACAGCACCAGACCAGAGTGGATGTGAGTGTAGTACTCACTGTTCCTGCTGTTTGTGGTTTTAATTTTCCAGATATTTTTTTTTTCTTTTTCTCAAAGGACTCAACATGGGTGCAGTGCTGTTAGTAATGACATGAAGGTTCTGCTTTAATATGATTAGAAACACCCGTGTTTACCTGCTATTTCAGGTGGAAACGTTCTGTTAACAACAAAATCGGTTTGGAAGCAAGTATATTTATATTGTAACACTTTGTTAGGCTGACCCCAGCATGAGACACACACAGTTCTCAATTGCACTTTCAGGGGACGTTTATTTACACACTGTCCAGATCGCTCAGTTCTGCTTTGGATCTCTCTCCTGCTCAGCCCAGCTCTGCTCCACTGTGCTCTGTCTGTACTGCTACCCCCAGGCCCCAGCAGCTACTGCAATAGGAGAAAGTATGATTAGTATGATGAAAATCAGCTGTGTCGGCCAGCCTCCCTTGGTACTGTCGGCTGATGATTGCTCCACCCCTCCCTGCAGCTGAGCCACAAACCACACTCCACCACATACATATGTATATCATAGGACATTTCAAACTAAACTAGAACATGAGACCTGGTAGCTGTGTGGGTTCTCATCTACTTTTTATATTGTCACTTGAGTGCAGTTCTAATGCTGTTGGTCTTGAACTGTGTGTGTATTTCAGCATAATGTTATAAATGTCAAAGTTCTCTTCACTCTGTTAAATGCTGCTTCTAAATGAGTCACATTAGTATCTGTTGTAGCGAGTGGACCTTCAAGTTGCATAGAGGTATTAGCCACACTGCTTTAATCAGGAAGAGAAAGGAGCAACAGAAACACCTGGATCTTTTTAACCTAAATTTCCTGGCAAAGCCGCTTAGTCAAAGTCACGGCCAAGCACAGGAGAGACTGCTACATAACTCTAAAGAAGTACTAAATTTAAGCTACCCTGTGATTTACAGTCAGCTCTAATATCTGTGCAGATTGAGCATCCTTGCCAGGTCAGGTTTGGCATTTTTCTCTGTTGTCCATGGCCCCTGCATTCAAATAATAAATTAATTTTGCTCCAGTTGAAACTTTTTCCAGGTCTTTTTGCATTCGGGCATGAAATTTTGGATGTGTGAAGACCTCTAATATCAAACATGTGCTTGTTATCAGTTTTAAAAAAGCATAAAGTACTTGCAATCAAAATAAATTCTTGAAATGTCAAAGCTTCATCCTCACTGTTTTCAACCATGCATGTGTGGACTTGCAGATTATCTCCAATGACATCAGTGAACTGCAAAAGAACCAAGCGACCACAGTGGCAAAGATCGCCCAGTACAAGAGGAAGTTGATGGATCTATCTCACCGAGTGCTGCAGGTAGCTGTCTCACTTTTTTTTATAAGCCATTCAGACATCCTTGCATCTCTGTTAAACTCTAAGCTCAAAATTCACTGTTTATATAAATAAAAATTAAATAAGTGTGGGAATTGAAAAGTAGAACTTTGTTTTGCATGAAATAAACTGATGTCATATCTGAATGAATGCCTCAGCTGTCTAAAGCTTTCCCTTCACTACTTTATCAAACTTTTCTTTTTCTTTTTTCCTTCCATATTTATCTCTCCTCCTTTGTTTTCCTTGGAAGGTGTTGATCAAACAGGAGATCCAGCGAAAAAGTGGCTATGCTATCCAAGTGGACGAGGAGCACCTCAGGGTGCAGCTGGACACCATTCAGTCTGAACTCAATGCCCCCACACAGTTCAAGGCAAGTGTGTTGAAACTGTGGCCGCACAGTGAGATGTGTCAAACAATTAGAGTTGCTATGAAATATTTTTGTAATCAGGTATTCTATCAATTCTCTATTGACTAATTGAGTAATCGGATAAATACTTTTGTCTTAATGAGCCAATGGAAATTATTCAAAAGGGGGGGAAAAAGACGCATACCATCAGCAGGGCCTGGTCACAGGACCTCGGGGACATATGGGTGCAGAAGCCCTGTGAAATAACCTGGTGCCTGTCCATGAAGAGCTCTCAAAGAATCTTAAATTGCACTCTGGAATAAACTTGAAGCCAGTGTAGCTGCATCAAGATTGGAGTCGCATGTGAAAACTTGGAGGATTTTGTCAGAAGCCTGGCAACAGCATTTTGAACAATTTGCAACAGTTGTGGGGAGGTTTTGCTAAGACCTGTGTATAGTGCATTGCTGTATTCCAATCGTGACGAAACAAAAGCATGAATAATCATTTCGAGTTTGGGACGTGACACAATGGAGCTTCATCTGTTAGCTTAGTTTCTCTTAGCTGAGTGCTACAAAGAAACAATGCAAAGACTTTTCACTGAGAATATTTTTGTAAAGTTTTTCAAGTTAATCATTGCAGCCTTAAAATGAATAAACAGTTCTTAGCAGCTGATAGACGTCAAACATTTGTTTGTTTTTTTTACAGTGTTTGTTCTGTCTTTGTCTTCCAGGGTCGGTTAAATGAATTAATGTCCCAAATCCGGATGCAGAACCACTTTGGAGCTGTGAGATCAGAAGAGCGTTACAGTGTGGACGCAGACCTCCTCAGAGAAATCAGACAGGTGAGTCGGAATTCTAGCACCTCTGACCTGCAGTTGTTGTGCAGGCATTCCCATCATGTGTTCAGTGATTCCGGAAACTCAGCCCAGGACTTAAAAAAACACTAAGAAGGAGAACATTAAAGTAACTTTTGAGTCTTCCGATACCAAGTTGCAGCAAGCAGAAAGACTATCATGATGGTAACATCCTGTCAGGGTTCTCACCCACCTTCCTTTATGCGGGTAATCTCTGAGGTGCTGACAGCGAAAGACAGAAGTAATCACTTTTGCACAGGAGCGTTTTTTCTTATTGCAAATAAGTGTAACATTGTAAAAACATTAGCTTCAAGGTCTGTCTCAGAGCTTCTGTGTTATTACTGGTGGCTCCAAACTGAGGAAGACTGCTCTAAACTTGTGGATGAAGGCTGAGACAGCTTGTTTAAGTTGTCTTCTCCCAGTAACTGAAACACTGTCTCCTTTTCTCTCTCTTTCAGCACTTAAAACAGCAGCAGGAAGGTTTAAGTCATTTGATCAGTGTCATCAAAGATGACTTGGAAGACATCAAACTTATAGAGCACGGGCTGAGCGACAGCGGACACATGAGAGGAGGCATCCTCAGCTGAGTCTGCCCCACCAACCTGCACATGCTCAGACACACAATCCTCCCAAAAAAAATGGCGCCTCGGCCATTTAATTTAGAGGTAATCTGCACTGTAGTTCCCCGATAACCCCAGTGATATCTGAACCTGCCTGCTCAGATGATCATTTTGACTAGAATGTGCCTTTAAGTCCCCACGCGGACAGGTTTATCATTTGCCCCACTTTCTGTACCAGGTAAACACTGACTGGTTAATCTGTGCTTTCTCAACTGACACAGCCCTAATGGAAAAGACTCAACAAAGTCTAATAATAGCTGGGATCCCTTATGTCAAATCAGATTATAATTATAAGACTACAAATGTGACTGGCATGTAAACAAGTTGTGTATGTCACCAGTGAAGACATTGTAAATACATGTTTGTATTTCTTTTTTCTTTTTTTATTCTCCTAGAATGTTAATAAATTTCATTTATTGGAAAAATTAAAGCACAGTGAACTTGCATCTCTTACACACATACTTTAAACAATGGCTAGTTTCCCTATTAATCTATTTAATTTATTCTTGTAAGTCCACCTATTTTGTGATTTGAGCATTTTCATTGTTTTGGTGCAAATATAGAAACACCTGACGGTCCTTCTATAGCTCTTCAGGCCAGCCCTTTCCAACATCTCATCAAAGCAGGGCTTGAGTTGATAGGATTTATGTCTCGGATTCACATCCCTGCCGAGATGAAAGACTGATTGGCAGTTGAACTTATTAGGCAGCTTTCATGCAGATTACATCCCCTCATCTAACTTCTACTTCAGTAGCTGGCAAAGAGCCAAACATCTGAATTCTCCAGACCTGGCAGCCTTTGCCTCTTTACTTTCTTCTTATTGTAAATATTTAATACCCATTATTTGTCATTATCTGTTCCTCTGCCTGTAAATATTTTTGGGAAAAAGTCCACATACACTACGTTGCCAAAACTATGTGAGCCACCTACACATTACACATAACAGCCACAGGAGCTTTTTATGATATCCCATTCTAAATGGAGTTCCCCACCATTGCTATGAAAACCATTCCCATTCTTCTGGGAATTCTTTTTGCAAGATTTTCACCCAGAAGAACATTTGTGAGGCCGGACACTGATAAGAGATAAGAGTGCTTGGATAAGAGTGCTTGGATTGCAGTCTCCGTTCTACTTTCTCCCAAAGGTGTTCAGTGGGGTTTGAGGTCAAAGATCTATGTGGACCAGTCAAATTCTTTCATATCTAATTTATCAAACCAGGCCTTTATGGACCTTATTTTGTGCACTGAAGCATAGTCATACCTTAGTCCTTCCATTGCTAAGCAGCTGCATGCTAGTCTTACATCTCCAAGAAGTAGCATACAGCTTTTATACTGATGTTAATCCAAGAGGAGGTTTAAAATTGTGCAGTTATTGAGTGCATAGAGGGATGGTAGCATTTACACTTGTAGCAATGAGACTTAAAAAAAAAACCACCTGAATTCAAAGATTAAGAAGTGCAATTAAGCAGCTTTCATGCAGATTACATCCCCACATCTAACTTCTACTTCAGTACCTGGCAAAGAGCCTGCATCTGTATAGTGTATCACAGCTGTTATCACTAACAGAAACTGAGGTCAAGAAAATTATGACACATCTGTGGGCTGCATCTGCTTATCACTGTGGAATTTCCTGCAGTATGCCCTCCTACACCCACTCATACAGCTCACTATGGAACCACGAAAGACATCATACTGTATCTGTTTATCCATTAACACTTTATAATAAAGCCTGTGACTAAAGGCATAATTCCCCAATAATTAAATGAAGTTTCAGTGTATTTTATTTGAAATTGCAATTAAAATGTATTTACCTACAAATACTTAAATGTATGTACACTAGAAAAAGGGAGTAATAACTCATGTTTTAATTAGTAACAAATATATTGTACAGTGCATTGTGAAGTACATTTAATTATGGGGAAATTATGTCTTTAATCAGTTGGTAGTAAAATACATTGAAATTAAACTTAATTACAGGGGAGTCACGCCCTTATTCACCAGCTGTATTAAAAAGTGTTACCATTTTTCCCTCTCCTGTAGTAGTCTCAAGGAACTGTGAATCAACTATGATGTGTATCTGTAACAGTATCTGCTCCAAAGATGTTAATAGTACACGGAGTACAAATAGACAAGCCAGTATTGCACGTGTTTGATGTTTTTATTCACCAACTAAACAGGTGAACTTTCAGTTAGATAAAAACTTTAAAAATACATATATAGAAAGTTCTTAAAAAAGTGGTCAAAAAGATCTATGTTGCAATGCAAAAATAATCTTTTTAGTTCATGATGTAAAATACTACTAGTACTACAACTATTAAACTTTTCATGATTGTGCATCCAGGTAAAAAGTAAACACAGTCCTTGACGTTCTCTGTGCATCATCCGGGTCATTTCAGCTGGTGCAGCTACAGCTCCCGGTCCCGCCTCTCAGGAATGTGCAGAGAGGTCCACCAGACGGAAAGCCTCCATGAACTCATTAATATCGATGCTTCCGTCCTTGTTAAAATCGATGCTCTGGGCCAGGTTTGCAATGACATCATCACTGATCTCTGTCTTGAGATGAGAGCTCAGGAGTTTCCAGGTTTGACGAAATTCCTCGTAAGAGATCAAACCTTAAGGGGGATGTGGAGGGAGAGGAAAATTCACAAACGTGCTTTATTGTGTTGGTGACCTTGGAGCTGATCTCAGGTCTTTCACCCATTCACAGAAATAACAGGGCACCAAGAGCATATAAACACCCCCCCCCCCCCCCCCCCCCCAAAAAGAAACAGTCAAGCCGAGTAGTACACTGCTTATAAACAGTAAAACTGAGAGTTTGGTTGTTAACTAACCTGAGTGATCTGTGTCTATGATTCGAAAGATAGTTTCCAAGTTGGAGTGGTTTTTGTACATCGTCTCCAGTAGGCTGGTATCTGATATCTGTCAGGACAAGATGTGTGTTTTGTATTTTGGGGTGCCATACATTTTTCATGGTTTTACAGCTCTGAGCAGAAGGGAAGTAAGTTAAGAACAAATGAGTCACCTCTAGTTTGGGCTCAGTGATGGAGAGCTCCCTTATCCACTCCTGATAGTCCACCATGCCATTCTTGGTGCTGCTTACAAGCTGTGGGCGCAGCACTCTCCAAGGCAAACCCAGCTTCAGCACGCTCTCTGTGGCACTTGCCCAGTGACTTGGAGAGATTATCCCTATGAAAAAGATGGGAAGAATGACTAGCCCTCACGCTCTCATATGCTGCCGTTATGATGTGTTTTATGTTTTGAGGAAATGAAGTATTAAAAATTCTGAATGCTATTTGGTGTAAAGCAATTACAGCTAACCTGTGTTGTTGGGATCAAACTCTCGGAAGGCACTGATGAGATCTGACTTGTGTACGAACAGCTGTCGCCTCAGAGCTTGTAGAGCTGATCTCTCTGTCCAGCCAACACTGCCGAAAAGCCAAGGAGGAAAAGAAAATCCTCAGGGATTTCATATTTATTAAAACAATGTGTACAGCCATCTTCAGCAAAGGTTACCACTTGATTTTCCACTTTTATTTCAACTCAAAAGAACTTTTTGTCAGAAAATCTCATGAAAAACTCTTTGAATTGCTAGTGTTAAAATAATGCTTGACTATTTCTTTGTGTTCCTTTACCTTTGTCTCAGTGTGAGCTCTCTGCAAGTCCTGCTGGCCTGATACTGAACGAAGTGAGGGACCAGATCAGCTCCCATTCTTATATAGGCTCCTCTATTGCTGCCCACCTCATAGTAATTTGAAGCCGAAAAAATTGTTAGTACCTGGATACAAGAGAAGAGATGTTGGGGAAAAAAAGGTTTCTTCTGTCACTCAGAAACCTGTGCTTTATGTGCTTACCCTGCGGTTGTGGCAGAACTCATAGCCATCCTGTTTGCATTCATGGGAGCGGATGAGGAGCTGCAGGTTGTGTCTTCCGAGAACCTCCTCTGTGACATCTGGGCCCCAGTAGCAGCCTCCACCTCTCACTTCATTGGGAATGCAGCCATTTTGGGGCATAGGATCACTCCACAACAGGTCTACCATCTGAACAGAGGGTATCAATCTGCCTTCTGAACTGTATGAGCACTCTGAAGAATTGGTCTATGTTTGACGATGCTCACTGCCACTTACTTGTTCCCACTCATGCTCGTAGGTCTCTATTCCTTCTTCACACTCTGGGTCTGAGTCAGAGTCTGGCTTCTTCCTTTCTCCATATGACTGGTCAAACCCAGCCAACCTACGTCTTTTCTTCAGCTCGTCATCCACGGACCAGTTCATTTGCTGATGGCTGATGTGCAGGTTATGTAGTGAACGTCGTGGGGGGCCTTGAGATGGGGTTGAGCTGTGGTGAGTCAGAGATCGCACCCGACGTCGAAAGTCCACTGGAACGCCGGCGTCTCCGTTCCTGCTGTTCATCGTCTGGCTGTTGCTGCCGTTCACTGCTAGTTTAGTCATCTTTGGAGGTCTGAGGGCTGACACATACTGTGCATGTTGAAAAAACAAAACACAGATTAAGTATGCTGACATTTCTGTTTCCTTAGAACAAAATTGAACTTAAAACACAATGAACTGAAAGTGAAAGGTCTTTCTTACTTTGTGTCTGTCCACTCTGGCTATTACGTTCAGGTCTGTTGTGTCAGAGATCCCTCCATGCACAATCAGCACCTTGTGATCAATCACAGTAGCCAGAGGTAGCCAGCTGAAGATCTTTTGGAGAAGCTTCAGGATCTTCTTGCCGTGCACCTACAGATCAAGTCATCTTTATCATACCTTATATATAGTCACGGTCATTATTATCATAATCCATCCTCTTCTGCTTAAGAAATTCAGGGTAAAGGTGGGGAGGTTGGAGAGAGAGAGGCAAGGTACAGCCTGGACAGGTCACCAGTCTTTCACAGGGCTAAACATACAGTACATGGATATAGACAAACATTCACTCCTAAGGGAAATTTTCTGGCAGTAACTTTTTTTTTTACAGATGTAAATTAAAAACAGTAAAATTCAATGCATGTTTAAAAAATACATGAAAATTCCTTCTTTTTAAAATGGTACATTGTAGTGTATTTTTATGCATTTTGTTTTTTAAAATTATTTGTTTATTTGTTTACTGTTTGGGTGTCAAACTGAATGCTAATATTAAAGTAAGTTTAAGCCTTACCCTATATTTTCCCAAAACCTCTTTAGTAAAGCCATATCTGGGATAACACACAATGAATGATAAAATTAGTAAACACATCACATGTTGGATCGATATAAAAATGATTTCTTAAAGCTAGACTATGACTGTATTCTGACTGAAGATGTAAAACAAAAAAATAGAAAGAAAAAAAAGAGCGCGAGATTAAGAGAAGAAAGTGTTCTGCAGACTGGCTTACCTTAGGTTAACAATGTGGTCCTCATGGTTCCCTCTGTTTAAATGAACATCATTGGGGTAGAGTAGCAGGAACCCAAACAGGATGAGCAGAATCTCCAAGGAGTTTTTGCCACGATCCACAAAGTCCCCATTGAACACATACGGTTTCTCAGGAGATGGCAAACCATTCTGGACAGTTTTAAGAGGAAATTTTGATCAAATTGAACATCTCTGAGTGACAAACCTTTTTGAAATGTGTGGATTGTGTAGCCTAACCTACTTTATAGAATATCAATAGCAGATCTTCTAGCTGCCCATGGAGGTCTCCTGGAAAAGAAAACATAAAACCTGTTTTTATCATACGACTGTTGTGACTACAGTAGACTGAAACTGACAAAAATAACCAAATAAATCATGTGGTAATGATCATATCAACAACAAAAATACAAATCATAAATATGAGGTTTAATTATTTATAAAGTGTTACATAAATCAATATATTTGTAGGTGTTTGCCACCATAATAATTTACCCATCAAATAATTTCACTATTTTTCTTACTTTCCCATTTTATTTTATTTTATTTTGTTACACATTTTCTTATATTTCTTCCCAGGACATATTTATTTGTTTAATTTGTCATAGAAAGTCACACATTTATTTTTTGTTTCATTGTGCAAAAAAGACAGTAACAACAAAGCAAAGAAATAAGTAATTAATTAAATAAAAAAATAAAATAACATGGAAAAATACATGGAACTGAAAAGCAAAGCTACAAACCATGCTACAATCATTTAAAAATGATTAATGTCTACATAGATTTCTGATCTGTGTTTAAGTATGTATTACTCTTGATTTTGACCGTTTCGGTCCTCCATAGATGAGTGCATGCTCAAATAGTAGGAAATAAAAAAGGCACAGTTTGGGGGTCAAATCTAGGAAAGGCCTGTTGTGTACCACATATAGTAATCTCCTTGGTGTGACAGGAGGAGAGATGACTGATGTTTGGAAGAATTCTTAGAAGTCTCCAAGTCTCCCCAAGAATCTGCAGAACATATCGTGCATGGAGCTGCTACTGGGGGAAAGAAATCATGTATGAATAAACCGAGTGTTGAAGAATAAGGCAATAAGGTCTATATCTGCCATCACTGTGCCTAATGTGGCGCTGTACCTACTTGCTTGTGCTTAAAAGCCTCCACAAGCTTTGACACTCCGCAGAACGTCATGGGGAAGGTCAGGTGGGGCCCCGTGTAGCTGTCAGGTACATCTATACTCTTGTAGCAAAAATATCTTTCCCATTCTGCATCACGGCAGATTTCGTTCTCACGAAAGATGTGAGAAATTAGATTTCCTTCATTAGAGACAGAGGAAGAAAGAAACGGACGTGGATCAGTGCAGTGAGGAAAAGCTACTTTTGTGCTTCTCAGCAGGGAGCAGGCTGGGTGAGCTCGGATTAGCTCACCGACTGTAATCTAATGAAACCTATAAGACCGCGAATGAAACTGTGTGTAATAAGAGTCACTGTCTTACTTTCACTGCTGGCTGGGGTGAAGTGGTCCATCAAGAAGCCAAAAAAATTGTACAGCTGCAGGAAGTGAAAAAAGTAACCATAAAAAATGACAGTTTATGAAATCATACAACTAGTCCGGTAAAACTGTACTTAAGCAGAGTGGACACCGGAGCCCCTGTCAGTGCAGGTATCATAGTTAGCTGATATTGATGTCATGTTTTCTGGTGTCTATTATCTATATATCAAAGTATAGGACACATTAAAATTATGGCCTATGGCTAAAAGAAAAGTGAAAATAAAAGTAGCATGGCAGACAATTAATGTCTGTATTAAATTCAATAGTAGTAAGCGATGTGATGACCTATCCTATAGTTAAAGCAAATATGCCAGTTTCATAGTGGTGCTATCAAAAACAGGCAATACATCCATACATAGCTGTGCAGGTATTCCAGTCTCTACCAGAAAATTGCATGACCAGCATTATAAAACACCTTAGAAGATGGCTAAAAAATTACTTTTATAATGCATATATGACACCGACTAATATCAGTTGCGTAAGCTCACCTTGATCTGATCTTGTTGTCCTGCATATTCAATAGACTGGAAGATGTTCCACGTGCACCTGCGTCTGATCTCCAGCCGGGCAACATACTGCCGATACCAGCGCTGAATCAATAAAGCCGCTCTGATTGCTGAAGATTTGGAGAGAAATAACAAAGCACTCATCTTCCATTACCAGTACTTTTACACTCTTAGTGAGATCCAGGTTAAAACACTTACCAGTGGCAGCTTTACCGCATGCATAAAAGTTGGGTTAAATTTACAAAGTTAAACTTACTGAGATTTTTTCCAGAGAATAGTTTGAACTATACACTATAAAAGGTACAGCTGACTGAGTAAATAAACTTACCTGGGACTGAGATGCTCACTAAAATGGGAGAAGAAACTGAGTTGTAGTTTTACAATTTAAAAAAAGCATTTCTTTAAAGAAGAAAAAGATTGGAAAGTAGCTGCACCTCTGTCACATTTCTTCTGCTGTACTTCTGATTTTCTCAGGCCACAGCCCATGACCTCTTTGCTGCTGTCACTGTCAGAAACAAAGACAAAGATACTTTCACACGGTCTGAAATTTCTGACCTTGTGTTTTGCAACCCGGGAATAGTGCAATACTAGATCTCAAGATACAAAATAACATCCTATACTTATTTTTACAGTTTAACTGACACTTGATTCATGAAATGTTCCCAGTAAATCCAAAACAGCATTAACAACACAAGTAACATAAATGTAAGTAACTTGGAAAAACAAATTATTCCTTAAAATAACTGAATTTATGATGTTAACCATTAATAGAATAAGAACCTTGGCATTTAATATTAATATAAAACTGAAGAATACACAACAAAATCAAAACAAATCCCCACACTGAACATTAATACTTACCTGGCCACGTCCCCTTCCGTTCATTACCTCCTCTCTTACACCTTATAAAAAGGAAAAGGAAAAAAGTATAGGTTATAACTTTATGACTATTTTGTTTTCCTTGTGTAGCAGCATGGGAAACTGCAGTCCTCTCTCCACAGCTACAGCACCCCAGCCATCACAACAACACACCAGCAAGTGTCTCAGACAGGCTCCTGCGATCGCTTAAACAAAACAAGATGCAAGTGGATTAGGATTAAACCCTACTACAGCTGGCATCTGCGCTGAATAAACACATGACGGCTCTAATAAAGGGCAGCAAGTGTTTTGAAAGGAGGCTTAGCTGCAGTAAATACAGATGTATTCATGAATGAAGTTACAAGTACAGCGCAGCATGTACTCTAATTTGCTCTCTTTCAGTTCTTGCAGTAAGTTTTTGCTCACACCTAGCCTCAGTGTTTCCAGGCCTCTCTCCCTGAAGGAAAACGTTTTTCAATTTTTAGTTTTGTAACACTATTAATGCGTCTCAGGCGCTTCATAATATGACTGGCAGCAAGACAATTGGATTACATTACATTGTTGCACCTTTATTATGTGCCATCTGCAATACATTTCGCATGTTGTTGCATTTTGATACAGTCTACAGTACTAATATTTGTCTTTATTAAAATGCTACCACTGAAGTTTCCCCATCTTGCTGTGTTAAATGCTGCCACACCTCCTTTGCCCTGTTAAGCACCAATGAAAATTGTTCATTAAACTCAGCTTGTTTTCAGCGTCCTCAAGAAAGTCGTCTGTGATGTCTGCTTCTGGGACATCACGGTAAACGTTTGTCTGTGTATAAAATCTCTGTGTGATCCCAGCCAGCAGCACCTGTTGGTGCTGTGACTTTCTACGACAAGGAAGTGGTGGGAGACGTCTGCTACTCAAGGACTCTCATTCATACATAGCTCCAAGCTGTCTAAAGCTGGAGAATCCCACAAGGGCTACTACAATAGGGAAAGAAAAGGAAGTAAGAAAATGAAAAGAACTTTTTTTGTCCACATTTGTAGTTTTTTTTATACCGCCCGTTCTGTAAACAGACTGTATAAGAATGATGGATGCAGCTCTGAGACAGAGTAAAGTAAATGAAATGTAGTGCATGAGTCAACTGGTTGCAAAAGAAAGGAATATTTTATAAAATCCTATGAAAAAAATCCAAATGTATGCTTAATTTATTACATCAGCAAATATTTGTTAGTTAGTTTATATTGTTAGTTATGAGTGTTTAATACAGCATAATATTTACTTCCTAATTTATGGTTCTAGTTTGATTTAAACAGACAATTCAGCAGGGTACAATTATTCGCTGTCATGGTTTGTCTGGCCGGATTTAGATGGACTCAGGAATGAAATTTCATGAGTTTATTTACAGTGCTGGTACAGATACAAAGTCTTTTAAAGTGTTCAGTCCGATAGGCACAAAACCCAATGGAAGGAAGTTTCTGTGAATCCAATTCCCAGATTCTCTGAGTCTCCCGAAACAAAATCTACAACAAACATTCTCTCAGAACTCCGCTGGGGTTTTCTGGGCACAGAAAGAGACTCACTCCAAATCTTCAGCAACTAAAGTGAAACAGAAACTTACAAAGAGGCGAGGTGAGCACTACCACAGTTTAATAACACTCAGGCAATGATTGAAGGTCAGGACCCAGCTTATATAGCAGACAGTTGATTGCCAAATAATTTGCTGGCGCTTGATTGATTCAGGTAGAGAAGAGGGTGGAGATCCCAATAGGAGATGAGCGTGCGGTGGAGATGAAGCCAGCTGCGGAGGTGTGCAGATGGATAGTGAATGAGCAACATCTTCTAACTTTCCACAAGTACTCATTTATTTAAAATATCAAAAATAAAAGTGCTACCTCTTCAGAGCACACTAGTCCGTGTACACCTGGAGGAATCCATTACAGAGAGATGGTACGAAGAAGAACAAAAAGGGGGTGACACACCAGTAATGAGACAGGAGGCGCCTCCATGTGGCGATACACTGCATTACAAAAGCAACTGTTACAACACTGACACACAGAGCAACAAGCACACAAAAGAGAGAAAACAAAGGGGAAAGAGAGAAATGGTGGAGACCCACAGGAGGACTGGAGCCCCGTGACTATTCACCACCCAAAAACCAAAAATGGCAACAGCCAGTACGGGCATAGTAGCTATGTCCATCTTTTATATACAGTCTTCTACACCTTTGTCATCTTGGGCATCTGTGTCATGTAAAATCACTTTTCCCTGTCTTTTGCCTTCCCTTTCATTAATTCGCCTCTTGATGTCTCAAAAGTGTCCTGTGACCATTTAATGTGTCTGATCTCCATGCCAGATACCACTGGATTAAAACCATTCAAGTAAGCTGAATGTAAAAACTCGCATACAAAAATGCTACTCATGTATTTTCAGTCTGAAGTTGTTCATATTACAGATCTTTAAAAAAAAAAAAAAGCACTATACCAGACTTCATCTGCACAGAAAGTACTTGTTTGCACATGTTTCAATATAATTACTGGTTTGGGGTTTCCACAGGGTTGGATGACATAAACAGATTTATATAGAATAGCATTACATAACTATGTTTTGTGTGTGTGTGTGTGTGTGTGTGTGTGTGTGTGTGTGTGTGTGTGTGTGTGTGTGTGTTTTTGCATGTGGTAACAATCTACAAATTAAAGCATTCCTGCCCTGAGAAGCTGAGACGTGTGGAAAATTTGAGACCTGAGGTTAAGATCTTTGCAGTGTTGTTGAGACCCATACAGCATCTTACGCAAGACTATCTTCCATATTTAGATTATGTGGGTTTAAAAGGCTATAAAATATTGTTGCAATAATATGAAGCAGTTACATTCTGACAGAGGTATTTGTACTTTAACGTTACAATATGTTCATAATTAAACTCTTTCCAAAAACAAGTGTTTAAATAAATTCTGTTTACAGACTTCTACGTTTGGTAACACTGTATCAATTTGCCCCAGCAAATTAACATACTATATTTTGTAAACTTATCACATTCTTTTGATCATAATATGACATTCTATTTTGAAATTAAATTTAAGAAAAAAATAGTACAAGATACTGAAGAATAGAGAAGGGGTATCTTTCTGGTAGTACAACCCTGAGTGAATATATATTTTCCAAAACTGTGAATTGAGGTAGAAACATCAAGGCACATATTTCTTTTCCATATAATACATAGATATAGATACATGCATACATACATGTAAATCTATTGAACAGACAGTTGTTTAGCTTAGTGCAGGTCTTTATCTCAGGTGAAAGACAGACCTGTTATATCACCACCAAAGGAAAGTATTGCAAGCAACAGCTTGCAGCAAGAATTCCTTTGGCAGCGTGGAAGAATTCTTGTTTGGTATCCGCAGGCTGCAGATAAGAGAACCAATTTGGGCCTCATGAGAAAGTTTGGCTGATGCAAATTTAGTTGTTAGTTGAGGAATCTGAAGAGATGGAGGTCAGCTAAGGACGCAGAACTTGTAGCTGCCATTCCATACAAGTCTGTGGCCTCGCATGACCCACTGAACTGTGAAAGTTTGTTTTTTTTTCCAGATATTAACATCACCTGCAGCAATCATTGTTGCTTTGTATTACATTTCTTCCCTCTGGATCCTGTCCTTGAAAAACAGCTGCAGAGGAATAATATCGTTTTTTTGTTTATCAGGGGAGATTTCTGCCTTTCATGTGATGCCCGAAAATGTGAGGTGTGATACAAACTGATAATCACCCATATGCAGAAATAAATGCTAGTTTGTTGCAGTTTGTTGAAACCAACTGTATTTTTCCCATGATTATAAACTGGGGGCCTGTTGGTGGGTCATCCTTTGCCATCTTTGACTGTTCGAACCCAAATGTGTAGTGCAAAAAACACACATATATGATATAAATGGTTTATTTTGTTGTTTTAGTCAGGTTTTGAACCTCATCACAGTACAAAAACAGTGTTAGGAAAGGTTACAAGTGATCTTATAGCCTCTGGCATTACTTATTTCTGTTACTGTTCTACTAGACCTCAGTACAGCATTTGATAATGATGACCACACTATTTTATACCCACTGTTTCCAAGTGCTTGCTCAAGGAGGATCATTTGAATGTTGGGGGTTTCTCACTATTATTGTAGGTTCTTTACCTTACAATATAAAATGCCTTTTGAATTAATTGTGATAAGACTTTATAGGGGTGTAGACTGGGGTCTGATTAACTATTAATTAAAATCTGACATACAGCCATCCCCATCTTCAAGGTCAAAAATTTACTAAAGCTTTATAACCTAATATATTGTGTAGAAAGTATTAAAATTTAAAAGATCATGTCACATTTTACAAGTTATATTAATGGAATATAGAGCTATTTAAAACTGTTTTCTACTTTAATTTTTTTTGTACTGACAACATATAAGCATATAGGGAATGATATATGGATATTCCTAGTATGACGCCACTTTGGACCTCTGATCTCTTCCTCAAGGTCAAAAAGGGTAAAACTTTCATGAAATTGTGCTTAAAATTCTGCTGCCTTTGTTTGTTTTTGCAACATTCAGGATATGACATCACATTATAGTTTGCATCTAAATATCATGACGCCTGATCTCACTTTTACTTTTCACATCTGCCTTTCTTTCAAGTTGACTGCAAAGTGCATGAAGTCTTTAATGAAAGTATTGTAAAGAGAAAGATAAATAACTGCCTAGTTAGAAATATAATAGATTTTATATAATAAGCTCAAGTTATTCTTTTCCAGTTTTTTAAAAATCAGTACCTATCATTCATGACCTATTCTGACATAATGTTTGTATAATCAAATGAAACATCTGTCACGCTACCCTTATAGGAGTTTCACTGCACTACAAACTGCTTAAAGTATGTTTTAACAAACAAAGAAAACTAAGTAATTATAGAAATGCAATACTGCCCTCAGAGTGAGCTGCCTTGGTGAAGGGCAGTCTCAGAGTGCCTCTTGTTAAATTAGATACTTCACTGATAGGGTCATTTAGTCAGGATATTTAATGACTGCATTACGTCGAGAGGTGTTCATAATTTTCCTTCAACTATGGAAATAACAAAAATACATAAGTAATAATAATAGAAACACCAACTTTAAATATAAATTCAAACCTTTTGTCAACGTTAAACCTGATGTCAGACATACTATAACATGAGTACATGTTTTTTTATTACATATGTGTACCTCTTGTTCCTCAATTTTTTTGCCTGCAATTGTGACCTCTCTTTCTCCACCCGTTAATCTTCGTTCATTTATTCTTTCACACAGAACAGGGGAAAAGTCTACAGTGTTAACTATGTCAAGGCCACCTTGGGGTACAAGCAGATAAAAACCGTGGTTCTCAGACCCTGACAAACAATACCTAGGGCAGCATCCCAGTTTTGTCGCTACTATCTCCTCCTCCGACCAGACGTTCGGGACCAACCGCAGCTTTTGTCTGCAGCCAGTCTTACGTGTTCATCCACCATGGCCTTTCCATTCATTGTCATGACATTACTTTTGGGCTCTTCCATGATGATGGCATTTGTCTTGGATCCATCCAGGAAAGAACCCGAAGCTGCCGTCTTAGGTGACAGGTCAGTATCGATATCAAATCAGAATCTGTGCAATAACCACACCACAATTTTGCCTGCCTATGTAGTTTTTGTTAGTACAGCCATCTATTTGTATGACGTTTTAATTATGTTTTGGGAATGTTTCAAGGAAATCTTTCTCTATTGTTCAGAAATCAGAGTGAGCTGTGTGCTGATGCACATGCGGTGAGGTCACATGGGTTAAATAGTAAATTCAGTGTGTGATTCAGGGTCATGTTGCCCAAATGGTTTTCAGGGAGAGCTGCACAGAGACATAACAGACTGTTCTGTTCAAGCTGCAGTAATGAAATCAATCACACTTGTCTCACTTCAGCCAAACATCTGCAAACCACTAGTCCACGAGGGTATTTGAGGGTATCTAGAAACAAACTACCTTTTCTTTTAATGTGGTAAAAACAACAAAGATTACTTTCTTTTATTCTTTTTCCAACACAACATTGTATGTTATGTTCAGGTGCCAAGGTGAGTCATGGCAGTCCATCAGAAAGAACCTCCTTAGGGTTCTGAACTTGCAGACTGAGCCGCAGCTACCTGCCGGTGCACTGGACAGTGTCAGAGAGCAGTGGAACCGAACCTTCAGCATCGTTTCTCACACAGCCAAGCATACTGCAAGTATGTGAAATCAAAAGATACACAGAAAAATGTACCACCCTCAACCTAGCGCTTAGTGGCAGTCAACTCTAAAGTCTTACAGTGCCTCTATATCTCCTTCCAGCCCCAGCAGTCCCAGGCTACTCTGCATCAGCTGATAATGGAAACAGTGCGAGCCTGAAGTGTTGTTCCATTGCCTCAGAGATCTTCATGAAAGGTGTGTAACAATACATTGTTATTTATGCGTAACAATAATACTGATATGCAGCATTTTTCAGTACAGTAATCAAGTGTTTAATTTTCCAGATCTGGGCTGGGACAGCTGGGTGATCCACCCGTTGAGTCTTACCTATGTTCAGTGCGCAACCTGCAACTCTGCCATGACCACTGTTCAATGTCCATCATCCCAAGTAAATGTCCAGGATGCCAACACACAGGTATAGTTAACAAATACATTAATACAAGAGAATAATTCACTGATTTATATGTTTTGTGACTCACATTTACATCTATAGATATTTATATGTTGTGCTTTAGTCCCAAAAAAACAAAACCTGGCATAGGAAATTCTCATAGGTGTGTGGGAACAGCACAATGCTTAGATTTATGATGTACTTTGTTATTTTCTCCTATGCTGCCTAAGAACAGCACGTATCTTACCATGGTGTGCTCTGGAGGTGAAACAGCTGCATGTAGATAAGCACGTGACCTTCTTCTTCCTGCCAACATAAATGAACTTTACCAAAAACAAGCCAAGGCATTCCCCAAAGTTCATCAACCAGAAAAAGCGTGACAGCAGGAGAGTATTGTGGAAACAGAACAGTAAATAACTATCAAAACTAGAAGTCGAATGGGTTGTTATTTTGTTTAAATCATTTTGTATTTAAACAAAGTAAAAATGTAAATCATTTCTTGACACCGTTCTTGCTTTATTTGGTGTGGAGCAGAGCAAGTCCTGCACACAACAGATGTTTGCATTTTTATCACCACAACTCTAAATGTTTATGGTTTTTTCACTGAAACAGTACATTTTTTTTTAAAATGCTTAAGCATCAGCTCTATAATCATGAAAATATGCACCATGTCTGATTCCTGCTCTCTTTATCTTTTCCCAGGACCAGGTGCCATGCTGTCGGCCCACCTCCCAAGAAGAGGTGCCCATAGTCTATATGGATGGATCCAGCGCCATTGTCATGTCCTCCATGCAGCTGACCCGCAGTTGTGGCTGTGAGCTGGGCAACTCTGAGGATCGTGGCAAGGAGTAGGCTGAAGTTTGTTTAACAGTCCTGAGTGTGTGGTATGAACCGCTTGGCTTTTATGCACACATCAAAAGAACAAAATATCATATCCATAATTATGTTCTCACACAAACGCTGCTTTTGTAGGTTGTCTTTCTCTTTTAAAATAGAAAGTGCATTCAGCACTGGCTCCAGGAACCAATGCAAGTCTGGGCTTTCCATTCCTGCAGCTGTGCTTTATTAAAACAGGAGTTTTGGAAAGCTGGACACTTATTGTTCAACTGATTTAACAGTAATTACACAATCTTGCTTGGTGATTATGCACTACATTAATGTCTTGGTCTGTAACCGTTGAACCAAAGGAAGGTCCAGCCAACACATGTATGGTAAATCCTCACAGTCTGTCTTTAAATAAATCTCATGTGGACAGGCTACTATTAATAGCTGTTAACTATTACTGAGTGTTCCCTCAAGAAATGTAAGACTTGAGCCAGACCCTCTCACAAGAGGATCTGGCTCTACTCTTAAAGCAGATCGTCTCTGATATGTAAAACGATCTTTTCTCATTTCTTGTTGTGGAAAAGAACTAAAATTCAATCTTCACAGATTACCTTTCATGCTCACAAGATAAATTTAGCAATCTATTAATTTCTCTGGGGCATGGGCACCACCTTCCATTGGTTAGACTCTATATTTTCATGTTTCAACTGAGGAAAAAGAAAAACAACGTTGGCCCGCAAACCCCAAAACTGCAACTTTAATATTTCATAATTAAACTATTTACTGGTGATATGACTGACATGCTTTAACAGAGGAGACCAAACAATCTTCTGTCCACATTTAATTTTTATTTTTATTTGTCATATGTATATAAATTCTGCCAATTGCAACAGTTAGATTTTCAAAATTGAGATTGTTATTTTCGAGATTGGCTGCTTCGTTTTTATGTGTTTGTGGCATAATTTACATTACATTATCTGACTGCTTTTATATACATTTACATGTACATTTACATACATTTACATACTGAAGAATTCTTGTTTCTTTTGGTTGCTTGTTTTAAAATTTATGCCTTTTTGATTAAGACTGGTGAGAGTTCTCGGTTGTAATTTTATTTTGTTATATACTCTGGCTTACTTTACAAAATTACCACCATGTTTTAAGCAATGTTTCACAAGTGCTTACAGTGCTATACAATAAAGCAATCTGACTAACACATTTAAATAAACTTTTTTTATTGTGCTCAAGACACTGTTTTCACATCTTAATCATTTGTGCCATTCAATAAATTCTTGCTTATTCCAATAAAAGATTATAAATGATTGAAATCAGCTAATTTTTGTATACTTCTCAGTTGCTATTATGTAAGTAAAATTCACAGATTAAACACAATGCTTCACAGTAAAACACAAGAAACAGAAGTATAACATGTCACAGCAACGTATTGTAACAGTCGCAATTGTGTGGTGTCTCTTTAAGACCACCTAAGTTAATGTTTCGTGATGTCACAAGTATGCGCCACTGCCCCCTGTAGAGTGTGTGAGAAGCGTGCTGGCACATGGACTCAGATGGACCTCATATCTTTACCTCCCTAACTCAAAGTAAAGTTACAGGTTGTATGAACACTGCTCGCTTCATGTATGATAAGACAGCAGCCGTTCAACCGGGCCTTGTAAGGTTGGTGAAGAGTGTGTTTATTAAAGGACAAGCACTGTGGAATTCCCAGTACCAGTATGGTTGTGGGCTGAGTGGTCCTCTCAACCACTGAATACAACCCACGTTACAGTATTCTTTATATTATTCTCTGAACTGACATTTTTAAATAAAACTTTCCTTACACCAGCCCCTCATGGCTTACTGCCAGCCACAGACTTGCTGTTAATTCAAGTGGGAGGGAAATAGTAGATGATGAGGAAAAGTTGGCACTGTACTCTATAAAACTAGGTGTTGGTGTGAGGGAGAGCAACATGTTGCGTACTTTTGAGGAGCCTCTAATGTTTTTTTAGCTGCTGTACATGCAATCCTTTCCTGGCTGCAGTGAAATCCTTACATATAGTTCTAAGTTTAAAGTCTGTGAAGATTCAGGTCTGTAGCTCAACATTGGCAGCTGCCTCGGTTTTTGATTAATGCTGGACAGAATGCCAGGACATATCGGCATATGGTTGTCTTTTGGCATACTGTCGCCACTTCTGCTGGCTGTCGGCGCAATTGAATGTTCAGAAAAAGAAACACTGATCAACCCGCTTCCCAGGAGGGTGATACAACCAAGTGACTGTTTAATGGAGTGTACTGGGATGACGTACATCAAAAAATTGCAGCTTCAGGACAATCATAATATACGGCTGTCAGACTCAACTGAAGGTAAGGAGACACAACGTGGCACATCAACTCTGGGTTGGAGGCATGGGGGGTGTTTGTTGCAAAATCAAATCTCAGGCTGTGTTCTGAAAATAACTCCTGAGAGACATCATCACTAGTTAAAGTGGTTCTGCTCCATCTATCTCCGCCTGACTGACCTGTTTTATATTGCGCATGTGTATAGGCCTTCACAAACTAGTTTCCTTTCCTAGGAGACCTCGGGGAATACTGTTGGCCTACTGACCTCAAGTGCAACATTGGTGAGAGCTTTTTGCATGCCTACGTGGTATTGCCTGTGGAAATATCTGCTGTGGGACATGAGCAACTGGAGGTCAAAGCCACTGCTCCATCTGCAACCACACTACATGTACATAACAGCCCTACAACAATTGCAGAGAGCTGCGGCCTTCGTTACGACGTCACACAGCATTTCAGCACACAGAACCCCGGGACATCGCTCTGCGTCCAGGTTGCTACCTTGGAAGATTCACTGGGGGACACAGTTCTTAAATGTCCTCCATATCTGGTCACCTTCTGGCAAAGAAGTCCAAATCAGCACCAACAACAAAGTGCTGGATAAAATATCAGAGGTAGAGGTATCCAGATCTTTTAAGTAAAAGCACCAATTATGGTATTAAATACTACTAAAGGTCCTGTATTTTTAGAACTTTTAATGGAAGTATTAGATGCAAAAATACAGAATGAATAAAAAAAACAGCCCCTTTGTCACAAAGGAGATGGAGCTCACTCTATAACTTATGGTGATTTTCTTTAAAAATTGGCATCTTTTTCTTTCGATTAATTTAAAGCTGCCACAAATACCCACAGGGGTTAATATAAAATTGTCACAGAGCTTGTTTTTTTTTTTAGCTAGTTTTAATTTGCTCATACCTAGAAGCTGAAAGTGTTACATTCTTATTGGTTATATGAACTGTTTGGACATTTTACTTTATTTGTTCTTTTCATACTTTGAATGTTAAAAGCTTACTTTCTAAACTATCTAGTAAGTAAACCTTTTATATTAATAGAATAGAATAAAATATTCACTATTTCCTCGTGAGCTGTTTTGAAGTAACAAGTAACAAGTGTGTCTGGAAGTGGTTGTAATTTATACTTAAGTGACCAACAGCAATAAGGAAAATCTATTGTGGGTCTCCAAGGCTCAATAATAAAATAGGGTATCAGAGATGCTAGTAATGGATGGTTATGCCTGGATTGTAGTTCAGGGGTAATGCTGGGGCAGACTTTAATTTCTCAACATTCTTAAGCAAGTTTAGATTTATTCTCTAGTGCGCTTGATGTGCATTTAAATCCCTTACCTGAATGAACAGAAAATGAGAGTGCTGTGAGTGATAGTAACAATATTATCTACTATTTTGACAAAATGCATTTAATGGACTTGCTATGATCACTGAAGCTGTATACTACATTCTTTAAGGATTATCATAAACACACCATCTTAAATAGGTTTTAAGATGATTATCAAGCATATGAGCATGATGATGTGGGTATTATGAACATTGTATGGCACATATACTTCTATTATCCACAATAATATTCTTACGATATATATTTGGTTTATGTGACTTTAGTTATAAGGGTGTTTCGTGGCGCTTGGGCCAAAAGGAGCAGATGGGGAATGATTTTAGATCTGTCAAGTGCTCGGAAACTTTCAGGGCAAACTTGTTGCTCTGCTGATGTATTCAAAGGCAAAAAGTTCTGTAAATGTTCTCTCTATTAAATGAAGAATGTAATGATGTTAATGTTGTGTTATGAGGTTGAAGGCTGTATTATTAAACTATTTCATTTTCCTTTCACTGTCACATCTTTATTGAGTTTAACTATTTAAGAAAGCTATGATAAGATATGATAGTAATTATATTTTTGCCCCCCCCCCTTCCATTTTCTCTGTTTCCGCTTATCTTATCGTTTATTTTATGCAATTGTTATGCATAAAATCCTCACAGTGTATCTTATTGCATTTCATTACTACACAAGGACACAATATACTGCCACCTCCTGGGTATGATGTAAACTAATGGAAGTACTGGAATGTAGTCCCGTTTACCGTCCAACCACTGGATGGCAGACTTCTTACAGGGTAGAACTGATCCAGACACACAGCCAATATAAATAAATAATTTACTGCCATCAAAAATAACTACAACTAGGGTGTACAAGTAGGGTGAAACACCAATTTCTCTGTGAAATGTTAAGCATTATTGCTGTCTTTTAACAAACACCATATTTTCTTGTCCACGTTTTTGTATCAGCTTCAAGTAGGTCCATGTTCCATTGCAGTTTTTGTGATCGGTCTCAAAATAATATTCAGTCCCTGTTAGTTGTTTAAAATAATATTAACCTGGTGGAATTATTCCTAATGATCAAAACGGTTACCAAAAGATCCATTCCTACTGCATGTTCAAATGATAAGCAGCAAAATATGAGGCAAATCTAAGTGAAATTTTTCAAATATGCCATTTTTCTATGTAAAATATCCTTCTTGTATTTTTCTCCTGAGCTGTAGCGGAAACTCAAAACCTAACATAGGAAATTTTAGACAGAAAAGACCTAGTATTTAAAAAAAAAAATCAATTTGAATTGACTAATCAATCGCAGCATTAGTTTGGTCATGACAAAAAGTCATGCTCAGCAAACCTCGGCAAATCTCAGTGCCAGAATACATCAACTGATGGCTCAGCTGATACCCTTCAACACATGTAATTGGAAAATTTCATGTAGTCTGGCTACATTTACTGAACATCTGCAAGCTGTGTTGCAGCCCACCCCATCCCAGCTCTCTTCTTTCTATGCATGATGTAATCAATGTCATATCTGTTGTTATTGATGTCTGTTTTGTACAGATTGAAATGGTTTGGGTGCGGAGTGGGGGAAACCCTTTTTCTGTTACAGTGTAGACACACTATTAAGCCTAAGCACTATTGAGACTTAAATGAAGGATGAATTTTGTTGGTGTGCTCTGCTGGCAGGCGACCAGGGGCAGCATAACATAACCCTCCTAGTGGGCCTCCAGACGGACCTTTCTCAGCCTGTATTAAAATGGAAATATCATGAAAGGTGTGACTAAGGTGAAAAGTGAGTCAGGACATTTTGCCAGTCTTAATCACCACCAACAAATAATCACAAGAAAGTGTGAAAAGAAAAAAAAAAAAAAGGTAGCTTGTGTGTGTGTATATCAAAAGCCAGTCATACTTGCCTTTAAGCTGTCTGCTTCTTACGGAGTCATTTTTTAAGTTCGATGGATACATATCGCCAAGGACAATTTATTCATGTGTCCCCTCAAATGATCTTATTTATGAATATATATTAGTCAAATTTATCAAACAGGACCACACAGGACAAAGGGGATGATTTCCCTAACTCACATTTCTTAAATCCCTATTTTTCCATTACATATAAGCATGAGATCAAATGATTATTTGCTGTAGGGTTTTCAATACTAAAATTATGGCAAGAGCTCACTGTAAATAATAAATATTAAAAAATAAAGCATTGTTTTTGCTTGTGCAAATTTTATATGTTTTATTATATCATATTATAATAAAATTACTTAGATCTATTCTCTATCTTTTCTTGTTTTACGTCAACATTCTATTCTTCAGGTACCGACAACCAAATTAAATTACAATGGAGCACATAACATGTAAATATAAACACAGGTGGCTGTACCATGTGTCTCAGGCAGGGGTAATTGTGAAAAGTTTGCGCAAACTGCTCTAAAGAAGAAAAAACTGTGAATAATGTTGCCCCTACTGGACTCTTTAGACACATTTATTTTCGATATATACTTAGAAAAGCAAATCGACAGCTTTAGCAATCTTTCTTAACAAATTTGAGTGTATAAAACTGAGGTTGGTCCCCGGATGGCTACGAAGAGTAGAACAATCCAGTAGGCAGACAGAGTGGACAACCCAAACACGTAGTGGCAGCAGACAACTATCAAACAATGTCGCCCTGACAGTTTTTAAACTAACAGCCCACCTTCACCGGTAAACAATGTGACCAAGTGAGAAGAAGACCTCGGCGAGGACTGTGAGAGACGCATGACAACCAACTTTGGTTGTTGTGAGACGCACCATGACATCTCAGCCGAGGTAGGGAGACACAGCCGACGCTAGCAGCTACTAGCTGAACGCTAGCTTCCCAGTCCGACCCGTCGGAGTAAGTTAATTAGTTAGATAAGGTCAGCCTGCTCGGTGGCAGCGCTCCGACGGGTTTATCTGAGCCCAGATTTAGCTTGAAACTTTGTTGAAGTGTTAGAGTTAATTGTTATTTTGTTTACAGATTAATGTCAAACTAAAAGCCGTGCAGGGTTTTAGCTCGGTAAGCATTTCGAGGAAGAGGTGGAATCAGCTGGAAACTGCAGGGTCGTGTGAGTTTTAGCAGCTGGGTTAACGGGGCTTGTGTGTTTATAGCAGCTGTTTTGTGTTTCCAGACTGCACATTTTACGTTCATGTTTGGAGAAAATGTACCGCTTCATAACTCACGGATTATCAAACCTCAGGCGTCGTTTCTTAAAAACTTGGATTTAGTTGGAAAACAGCTGGAGTCGGAAGTATGTGGGCGTCCAAGGCTCTTTAAAAAAAAAAAAAAAACGCCGTGTGTGTGTGTGTGTGTGTGTGTGTGTGTGTGAGAGAGAGAGAGAGAGAGAGAGACTATATCTGACTATATCTGAATATATCTGCCGAGACCAGTTGTGGGTGAGGGGAGGGAGACGGGATAAAAGGCACACTATTAAGAAAGAGCTTAATAATAACTGATTGAGTGCAAAATGCAATGAGAGTGTAAAAAGAGGTGAGTCTAGAAGAAATGCTCAGTGATTCATGGGAAGCCCCCAGCAGCCTAGGCCTATTGCAGCAAATCTAAGGCAGGGTTCAGGGTCACCTGATTTGCTCCAACTATAAACTTTATCAAAAAGGAAAGTTTTAAACCTAATCTTAAAAGTAGAGCAAGACCGGGAGTCTGTCTCCCAAACCCAAACTGGGAGCTGGTTCCACAGAAGAGGGGCCTGAAAGCTGAAGGCTCTGCATCCCATTCTACTTTTAAATAACCTGGGAACTACAAGCAAGCAGTCTATGAAAATGTATGCAATGCCTTCTAAGGATACTGGCCAAGTGAAGCTTTTATAATGTAAAAAAGCACTGGTCCCGGCACAGAACCCTGTGGAACACCCCATTCATATGAACAAACTGTTTGACAGATATTCTTTGAACCACTGCAGCGCAGTACTTTTAATACCTATGTCATGTTCTTATCTGTATAGTAAAATATTGTGGTCTATGAAAGTGAATGCTGCACTGAGGTCTAGCAGGGCAATCATAGAGAAGAGTCCACTGTTGCCACAAGATGATGAAGTCTAAATCCTGACTGCAACTCTTTAAATAAACCATTCCTCTGCAGATGACCATTTAGCTGTTTTACAACTACTCTTTCAAGAATTTCTGAAATAAGAGAAACATTGTTGAATTAGCTGAGACAGCTGGGTCAAGTGAGTAGTTAGTATCAGGTTGATGGTTTTGAAATTTCTCTGCCCCTGATTGGCAGCTCAAGTTCTCTATCTGTCCCGAGTGTCTTTATGGAGGTCATTAAACATTTCAAAAGGGCAAGATAAAGTTGTTCACTAAAGTCACAACTACTGGCTATTTTTTTTTTTTAATAATAATTGATTTGTCTAGAAAATAAAAGCCATGGGTTCATTCTTAAAAACAAAAGTGGAAAGCTAGACTTCTGCAGTGAAGGAATCCTTTGGTTCTGCTGGGGGCACTTCTGTTGGCAACCCCCATGCCAATAGGAGTGATGTGAATGTCTTTTGGAGTCACAAATCTCAAATCAGTTATAATGACTTTAACGAAAGAAAGAATTTAAAATGGGGAGATGTGTCAGTGACATCTTCCAATTACTTGATTTGAATATTAAATCAATCTAAAAAACATATAACATGAGTAGTAATCCTCTCCCCACACTTTTAGACAACACAGTAATAAATAAGTAATTGTTTTTTTTATCCTTTATTTATTTATACCCCCCCTCTCTCTTTTTTTTTTTTTTCCCAAACCCCTCAGTTGTAAAAGGCTGATAAGGTATTGTTATCACACTGCCGGATGGGAGGGCAGGGGGCGGGGACACCTAAGTTTGTGAATGCAATAACTCCACATAGGAGCTCCAAATTCATACCATAGGTGTAGCTACTAAAAATCTCAGACAAGTTTGAGTCTCCGGGATATTGACATCTAAACGTGAGGTCAAGATCACTTTTTCTGAAAACCTTTTGATTGCTATAAATCTAGAATTAGGCGACATAAGATTTTGAAATTGATCCCAAAGGTCAATTTGTGTCTACTAGGTGGCTGAGAGGTAGCACTGACGGTAGTATTTTTTTTCTTTTCTTGTTTTCCATCAGTCATCTGATAAATTGCCAAATGTTAAGGCAAAAACGCTTCAGAGGCAAAGCAGTGTGGTCAGTCATGACATTGACTGTCAGCCATTTTCAACAAAGTTTCAAGATGTAATTTTACCTCATACTACCTGTGGAGACTTGACTTGAGTATCCTTGCCATAGAGGTGGTTCTGCATTATCTTAAATTTGAAACAGATTAGAAGTATGCCTAACATTTGGCAGGATATATTTATATATATTTATCTGATTTGAGTGCTCAGCGTTTGTGACTGCTGTCTCACATTGCTTTGAATTTGTGTTGCCACTGACACTCTGCAAGATTTTTCATTGAAGTGTGAACTGTTAGAGATGTAGGTGGAATTTGCTTCCTTTGGCTGTTTCAGTATCAGTACTGCTTTCTTGTGGGTAATTATGCAGGGTTGTTATTTTGCTGTTTTGTCCTGCAGTCACTTAGATTGTGGTATTTTGTCTTCTGTGAGTGGCATTTGTATGCTAGAGGTCACTCTTCTGTTTCCCAAAATTCAATGGAGTCAGCCAGACTCCTCAAAGTAGTTGACATGAGCCCACAGAGGGTTATATGGATTTTTTTTTTTTTTTTTTTTTTTTTTTCTTTGAACACCTCCACCCTGCTTGCTGGCTGCAGTCTTTCTGTGTGGAGTCTGCATTCACCCACCAAAGACATGTATGTTAGTTTAACTTGTGATTCTAAATCAGCTATAGGCTTGGAAGTTCTCTTCTGTGTTAGCACTGTGACCTGTCTCCGGTGTAACCCACCTGTCACCTTTTGACCGATGGAATACTCTCCAACTACATTCTCAAATCTAAGCTGGATAAGCAGAAAAAGTGTATGAAAGAACAGTTAATAGAATCTTTTTAATGGTAATGTTTATTGTAGACGTGCTATCAATACAAATGAAACTCAAGTCTGTGGAAAACACGCTCTGTTGTCTTTGATTTTTCAGTATTTACCATTTACCTTTTACTTTCTATAAGGTACTTGGGTTGTTTCACTTGTGCATCATTGTTATCACCATATACAATCTTCAGAACAAAAGCATTCATGACTGTTTTGGAAGACTATCCTGTAATTTTAATACAATTAGTTGTATTGTTTAGCCCTTACTGTTTTTGCGGAGGAGCCTGTTACTGGTTTGTGCTTTCAAAGGAGTTTGGCCTTATGCATTTGGCTTAGTCCCAAATTTTTGCTGTTACACTTGTTGCCATGGAGGCATTCCACTGGGGCCGCTCTCAGCGAGGATGATAACACTGTTTTGGGAAGAAAACAGAAATTTTAAAAGGTACATTAAATGCTTAGTTTGCGTGAGTATATCCAAAGTATGAAGCATGTATTGATTTCTTGGAAATGCTTCCATTATAATTTATTATTGTAAACAAGCTTTCTGCCAATGACAGAATATCAGGACTATTAGTTATAATCATCTATTTGATGTCTGAAGAGCTGCATGTTATCTTTGGGGACTAGAAAGAACAGATGTGAATGTTTTTGGTGAATCCTCAGGGCACCTGTGAGTCCAATTACAAATGTCTGTTGATATGACTGATGGCACCTTCTCCCATTAGACCTTGCTGCTCTGTCTCTGGGGTAAAGAAGAGTATGATATGATGCCCTAAAATTGTAGTCACTAAATTTTAGGATCTCTTAAGCCAAACCCAGTTTCAGTAATAATGTCAGAAAACAAATAAGGGCTGCATTACAGTCTCAAATCATTTAGTTAACCATGTCTCCATAGTTTGATGGTAAGCTTTCCGTTTTATTTTCGATCTCTGTGTCTGGCTATTTTGTTATGCTGGTAATGGTATTCTCTTAAAAGCAGGGTTCAGTTAACATGTGACCTTCTTTGTAATCTTCTGCAGTGCACACGATGGAGAGAGGCACCTCCTTCGCCTCCGAGCATGGCAACAGAGGGTCCAAGAAGCCAGCCAAACCCAAGAACCTAAGCCTGAGAATGTACCCCTTTTTGGGGAGCCATACAAGGTAAAACATGCACCTGTAGGTTTTAATTATTGTGGTTATGTATAGCAAGGTTTTTTTTGTGTGTGTGTGTGTGAGGGTTTTGGTTTTTTTAATGTTCACGACTACATTGTGACAGTATGTGCAGAACAGATTTAGGCAGTTTTTACATCATGAATACAATATCTGGTATATTTCATATGCATTTAAAGAGTCCTACCAGATATTCCTTCTTTAGTCTTTGCAATACTGGTACATGACCCAGTCTTTACCACTTTCATTTCTGTCTTTAAATCTATTCAGTCTCCTGGAAAGTGAACATTACTGATCATGCTAACTCACTATAAAGAGGATTTAAAAGAGGTTTTTTTCCATTGCCTTAATTTTAATTGATGGTTAATTGTAGCGACTTTTAGAAAACTATTGGATAAGAATAAAATATTATTGGGTTGTTTTTTGTTTTTGTTTTTTTTTTCTCCAAGGGTGAAAAGAGAAGGACTATATGTAGCCTGAGAGGCAAAAGCCAAGGCCTTGTGGTCAGCTTTTTATTTAGGTTTTTTTTTTTTATTTATTTATTTTTTATTCACCATACTCCCTCTCCTGTGTGAATTTTAGGATCTAGAAACCTGCTAAACATTTCTTTGTAGGTTTTACTACATAAAAGTGAAATAGGAAATATTTCCAGGACAAAAATAGGATTTGATATGCTGATGGATTCCTCTCAGTTCATCCATCACTATAAAGTTGATTACATTCAAGAAAATGTGCTGAAGATTTTTTTTTTTTTTTTTTTTTTTTTTTTTTTTTTGAATATCTATTTGTTAATTTTTGGAAAAATGTTTTATGACCTGAATATCGGCCTTCTATTAACATGTTGATCCTTTTTGTAGACAAACAAAGGAGATGAACTTTCCAATCGAATCCAGAGGATGCTGGGCAATTATGAAGATGTGGATACTCCCTCACCCCTTTCCATTGAGACAGTACCCACTCCCGCTTATGCAAACTTCTCACAGTCTGATCAGGGTCAGTTAAACACAGATAAATCAACCAAACCTCCATTTCAGAACCAGGTCCTTTCCATGTCCACCCAAAGCCAGAAGGAGCCTGCTAGTAACTCCTCACACCCCATGAGAGGAGTTACTACCACTTCCCCGACTCACCATGGACATTCATCCACTTTCTCAAAGCCACCTTTAAACCACGGTCAGGGCAGTCAGCTTAACCACTCATCACATCATCATCATCATCATCATCAACAACAGAAGAACGAAGTCTTCTCAGACCTCAGGGACCGTGCCAGTCTTTACCACGAATTGTCTGATCAGTCTGACGATGTTAAGCCGCTACCCTTCCTACATTCCAGTGACCATAATCACATGGACACTGACACTAAGGACACTGTTGATGGATATCAAGGGTCCACAGACCATGCCCCTCAGTCTTCCAGCAATGTCGATGTTTCCACATTGAAAATTAAACAATCCCCTAAGGATGTATCACTGCCTCAAGCTAACAAAACTAACGCACTACCCTCCCAGACTTTTCCTCTCCTCTTGTCGTCTAAGCAGCCCAGTGTAGTCATGACCCAGAAGCCAACAGCATACGTGCGGCCCATGGATGGGCAGGACCAGTTGATCACAGAGTCACCTGAGCTAAAGCCTTCACCAGAACCATATGCTCCACTGCCAGAGTTGATAGGCAAGTCTGACCTGGGTAAAACAAAGAAAACGCCACAATTTTTGGAGGTGAGTTAATTGTCTTAGATATTACACCTTAGCAACTGTGAGATGTGCAATTTTTTTTTTTTATTAAAAAAAATAATGACAAAGTACTCAAATTTATTTGAAAAAACCTAAATGAAATGCATTTATACAGCACTTTATCCAATTTTGCCTCCCATACTCTTGTTACTAATGGCTGGCAGTGGGCTACCATGTTGCTAACCCAACTTTCAAAACTTTGTTGGGGTTAAGTGTTAACAACACTCCTCTCTCCTGGAACAATAATGCTTAAAGAGGTTGATATGGTGCTATGGTAAATGCACTTTTCGGGATGCGTTATAACTAATAAATAGGTTTGAGTGTATCGAGCCAGGAGAAAGTTAGCTTGGCATAGATGCCACACAGTCAGTAAAAGTTAAGCTTGTTGTTTTTGCCTTATCACTTGTACCCGTATAAAGCAAACAAGACGAAACCTATCAGTTGGCGAAAGAAAGAACGAGGTTATTTGGTTTTCACTCTCAATGCCAAGCTAAGATTTCTAGTTCATGGCTGGAATGTTATATTCATCATCAAGTGGTAATGTTGCAAGAAAACAAATGTCAAAGTATTCATTTAAAAGAAATGTCAGAAATGTTAGTAAAAGATAAAAACTTTTCATACAATTTCAAGGTTAGCTACTGCCACTTGAAGTCATTCATTCTGTCGAGCTTGTGATATTAAGCACACAAGAGTCAAGAGCTGGAGGGAATTTGGTTTTGTTAATAATGTGCATTATTACAAATACAGTCGTATTACAGGCGAATTATCTTTAATGTCTCCACAATTTGTGGTGATTCTGCTTGATTGTTCACTACGTTGAAAACATCTTGTTCTCTTTTTTTTTTTTTGAGAATTTGGCAGAACTCCAGTTGAACTCTATTCATCGGTTCTCTATCACACGCACAAACATACACCCAACCCTTGCACCTGCACTGCTCCGCACCTCCCCCTTACCCTCCTGCAGCAGGAAATCGGTGCTGAATAAGCTGCTGTATTTTTGCTGCTGGGACAAATCCAGTGCAAGATAGCTTCACAGTGACTCACTTGCATTTCTTACTAACACCTCATCAGCATACGGCTATAGATGTCTTATGAACTGTTCTGTTGTTAGAAGCACAATGTAATCATTATTGTTTTATTTTACGATCGGATCAGTTCTACAATATTTATCACAAGAGTATGGAAACTTCTGAAAATGATGCAGCGTCTTGAAAGTTTACTGTGTAAATATTACAAAATGTCTTTTGAGCACGTGCTCATGTCTTTCTCAGGTGGACAGTATGATGTTGCAAGCAGCCTGTGTTTTGTGTCTGTGTTTTGTGACCTCAGCTGGCTCTGATAAATTCACCCCTAGGCTCAGCAGAACAATAAATGAGCTTTGTCACCAACTTGCATAACTGCTCTGGGGGCCCATTCAGTCTGACCTTATCTCAAACACTATCCATTCAGAAGGAAAAACTGGGAGAGACTCCTGAAAACAAACAGAAATGTGGCATGTGGACTCATGTGTATGTAGTATTTATCTAATGTAGCTGCCTGATATAGAGTATTGACAGTTGTTGTGTATTTTGAATGTTTAATCAGAAACACACACCTCAAACCATTGTTTAGTCAAATGTCATACATACGAAATAAGATTTTCCACCCTCTTATGCAGAAGTCTTTCTGTATCTAGCACAGGGATGAAAGTCTTTTTTTCTTATTATCTTATAACAATATTCATTACTATTACTTTTGAAAACTATACAATTTTCAGTTCTGATGAGGGACAGCTATTGCATTATAGCTGTCTCTTGGCTATAAATTTTGGAGTTAATGATGTAAGATGTTGAAGACAGATTTGCTGATCTTTATTTTGTTTAAAGATCTTTGGGTGCTTTCAGAAATGAATAACTATTGTTTTGGGGGGGGTTTCTCTGTAGACAAAGACGGATGAAGCTCGATGTGTGGAGGACATCTTAAGGGTAAAAATACCTGCTTGCATTCTCATTTTCAATTCAAAGGCAAAGGATGAAATTAACAAACTTGTTGGGACTCCAGTGAGAGTGTATGCAGCATGCACTACACATACAATAAATATCCCTTTGTTTTTTCTCTCTATAGGAAATGGCTCATGCTTGGCCACCTCTCCTAAAAACTATACGCACACCAAGCACAGATGAGCCCCCCAAGTCCCCTTTCCAAGCCAAGGTGAAAAATCTGTCCTGATTTTATGTTTCACATGTCTGTATAAGTGCAGGGGTCTTGGTTGCTTTATTATTTCATTTTTTCAAACTTGCAAATATTGTGCAGAGGTTAGTAACTGTAGTCTTAATTCTTCTAAGGTGCTACAAAGTATTTTGTGGATTTTATATATCTTAGTTTTCAATGAAGTCCAGATTGGCCAAGTTATTTTCTTTTAAACTATAGTCGTGCAAAAGCCCCCTCAAATTTTGACAAATTGACATCAAGTACTGTGGTGTGATTGAGTCACACACTGGTAATAAGTCCATGCAGCTGTGCAGTGGCTCTAGACATTAGGAGATAATTTACACATCACTTTTATGCTTCCCGAAGGATCGATATTTTTGGCTTTCACTAGTGTCAGCCAAAGGTCAACTTCTCAGTTACACAAGTCAAATAAATCTGTGATTAAATCAGCTTTTCTTTTGTGTTTCTCTCAGAATATTTTTTTTTTTTGAGCGTAAATGTGGGCGTTAATGTGCAGATATAGCTCAAATACAAGTATGACCTCGATTAATGCTAGCATGTTTTTTTTTTTTGTTTTTTTATCTGTCTTTACAGGAAGCAAAGCATGCCTCTTCATGTCCAGGACAGAGTGAGTGAAGCAAAGAGGCATTCAGTCATGAATCAAGCAACATTAGTTAAAAATGCTGTATTCTATATTATCTTGAAAAATCGGCAGTGAATGCAAACCAGGTGCTAGTCTGTTATGTTTGTGGTTGATGGTGGTAGCAGGCGGCTCTGTCATGTGATCTATTAAACAGGCTCTACAGGCTCTGTTCTGTGGCCACAGATTTGAGAAACCACCCACAGTTTTATTTCATCTTATCTAAATGAGAGAAGTAGTGAACAGTGTTTTACTTCTTAGTTTGCAGTTAGTATTGTTTTCACTATGATGACTTTCATTTAAGCAACAGCACACAGCTCTGACCTATCAAGGCATAGATGGAGGACCTGTGAGGGTGTACTATTGTGTCTGGCACTTAAACATTGGCATCAAGTCCCTTGGGGTCCTGTGGTTTGTGAGGTTGCTCAATCAGATTGAGATCTGGAGAGTTTGATGACTCCATCATTGCCTTGCACCCTTTGTAATATTCCTAAAGCTTCGCTGTTTCTGAGCTGTTTTACAGTGTAGTCTGGCATATGGTAATGCAGGAGTAGGCTCCTGCCTGGGGAGTGCAATGCGCATGTACACCCTGGTTTGCAAGCATTTTTGGATAGGTGGTAGGTGTCAGTGTATAAATACTTAAATGGTAGGAATCAACATAGCATTGTAACAAGATGATCGGTGTCATTCATGTAACCTTTCTGGAGATCAGTGGATTTCTCCATCAACGTTTTTACATGAAATGAATTAAGTACAACTATGGTGCTCTCTCAAAGATGGAAAAATGTTCTATCGGCAAAGTGAGTGGAGACAGTGTATTAAGTCTTCCTTTAGCTAGACATATTGGTTAAATGTCACCAAATTTCAGGTCCTACTGGCAAAGGCAGATGTGCAGTTAGACTCTCAGCTGTTGAAGTACCTGCCATCAAATATGGGGGGTGCAGTGTTTTACCAACACAAGTTAAATGTACACACATCGCAAATATCCATGTACTGCATTAATTCCATGATATGAGACATAACCTTTAAAATCCAAACTCTGCCACTAGATTTCAGTGCAAAGTTTACAAAGGCTTAAAACCACTTTGAACTTCCATTGTTTATTTTGTGGTACTAACTTGTTTACTTTTTCCAGGAAACCATGACTCCTCACCTCCTGAATCATCTCATCCCAGCCAGCAGATGTCCTCATCGTAAGTGCCGTGGCAGATAGCTGAAATGTGACTTGCCAGCCAAAGAACCATGCTAAACGCAAAAGGAAATCACTGGTTTCATGGAATTTATTGAATTATTTTTCTAAAAAGACTTTGTTTTTTTCCTCCACATTATAAAATATTAATAGCTGTTGTTATTGGCTACTCAGAGAAAAAGGTTGACTGGCATCAAGATCAGAAAACAAAGAGCATAAACAACTGCACATAAAGATCATTATGCATTATGGATTATTCGGGATGATGGTTTTTACTATGATTAATCATCGTGTGTTATATCAGCAAACGGTGGCAAATTTTATTCCACTTGCCTCACTCCATATTTAAGTAGTACTATTTAACTTAACCCAAGTATATCAGCATTATTATTATTGTTATTATTATTATTGCTAATGAAAAGGCAAAAAATTTCAATGTTACTTGAAAAAGTCTAAAGTGGTCTATTATCAAAAAAGTAGCAGATTAATTTAAATAACTAATTATTTAACTCAGTCTTTGTGGCTCTAAGTTTATTTAAAAAAACGGCAGTTATCAAATTATTCCTCTCATCAATTTCTTCCTGGCACATAGTTGCCGTATGTATTACTACTAGAGAAAAACTGAATATTTATCCAGTGTTTGTGTTTTTGCTGAAGTTCATTTGAAGCGGCACATTCCAGCGGGGTAGAGTCGATGAGCTCCAGTGAATCAGGGAGTAGCTCGGGATCAGATTCAGAGAGTGAAAACTCCACTGTGGAGCCACCTCAGCCCCCAGCTGGCACTTCAGTTAAAACTGAGGTAACCATTCATTTCATTTATGTACATGTAGAGAATATATTACTCTCTTTCTGTTCCTAAAAAATTTTCTAAAATCAACTTGTGTTTGCAGCCTGACGCCTCAGCAGTGAGCCATGAGGACTGGCAGTTGGGAAACTGGATCAGGTCCAGCCAACCAAATTCTGGCAGTGAAAGTCAAAGCGCGGTACTTGTTCCTGAGAATGCTTCTCATAAAGAACAACAGTTCACTCAAGACTTCAAACACTCCAGTGTTCAGGTGGTTGACTCCACTGGGGAGTCTCAGCCTCAGCTTTCTTCTCACCAAAAAGAGTTCGCAGACAGCACTGCCATTTCTCAGCAAAGCAGCGAAAGCTCTCAGGACAACTGTTGTCTGCAAAGTCGCCAAAAGTCTCTCTCTGCTGATGTGAACAGCTCAAAGAAATTCTCAAAATCGGTGAAAGGAGGTTATCCAGACCGCACTGATGCAGCAACCCCTGTGAAATGTGAGGAAGCTGTAACAGCTCAAACAAAATACCCGTGTTTCACAGATAGACCCAAGGTAAAGACGAAAGTAGGACACTGCAAAAAAAGCAAGGATGGCAGTAACAGTAAAAGGGACATTAAAAGGAATAAACTCGGTTCACAACATTTTCCTAACTCCTGCCCCAACCAAAGCCCTGTTCAGCCTGCCCCACCAGTCAGCATCGGTTGTAGCAAATCCGGCCCAGAGACCATCTGCCAGAGGGGCACCGAGATGCCTCACAAAACAACCCACAAGCACTTAGAGAAGCCTGGGCATACAGCCAAGGCTTCTCGGGAACTCGAGAGGACTCCCAGATCCCTAATGGTGAAGATAGAGCTAAGTCTGCTCTCAAGAGTCCCCCAGACCTCTGGCATTCACCAAGGGATTCCCAGCACTGCAAAACAATCGGCACAGGTCACGGATCCAGATAAAGTAGGCAGTGGTACTTCTGCAACACACAACCACACTAAAACCAGCAGGAAGAGTAAACCACAAAATGTGAGAAGCATGAGATTTGGTGCAGTTCTAGTAAACATACATGTGCACGGAAAGTTTTTGTTTTATTGCTTGATTTTCCTCTTTAGGCTGAGGTAGACAACAAAGGTCTTCCCAGGAAGAAACAGAAGCTGGAAAACAAGAATGCTTCCTTGACTAAAGTTTCTGTGAAACTGAAGTAGGTCCCCTAAATTCGTCAGATCTTTATCATTTAACCGTCTTACACTGTGTACCTTAAATTGTCCTCAATCGTCCCACCTGTAGATGTTCAAGCCATCCAGCAGAGGCCCAGCAGCGGAAGAAGGCCAAGAAAGATTGTCAGCACCCTGAGCCATCTGAAGATACTGCTAAAAAGTCAAAGCTTCAGAAGAGCCAGGCGAAAACACAAGAATCGAGTAAGAAAACAGAAAAGAACAAGGCGTCGCATAAACACAAGAAGAGCAATGGAAAGTGCACAGAGCATCCACAATCTGAAAGGGTAATTAGCCAAAAGTTAAGAAGTTTACTCAGCTAACTAATGTTATTACCTTCCTTCTTTTCCTTTAACCAGTGATTTGATTAAGTGATTTGTAATCTAATCAGAATACTTGGCTCTTAGTAAGCGGAATCACTCCAATTTTAACCAAGATGTACCCTGCAATCCTAGAATAAGTCCCCAAAGGTCAGCTTTGCTGTAACACCATCATCACAGCCCCTCAGCAAAGCTGTGGCTAACAGGTCCTTGCTCAAATTTGAAGAGGGGTAAGATTCATTGCTCATAATGTCAGCTAATATCCTGCTTATGTATTTTTGGAACTCCTGTCACACTAGTACTTTATCTCACAGACAACATCCAGTGAAGCATTACATAAAAGAGGCCAAAAGACTGAAGCATAAAGCAGATGCAGAGGTAGGTTTTCTTTAACTTGATTTTATAAAGTCTTATCCAGTTCAGAGTCATACAACTAACTAATGACCAATATGTACATGTTTCTCTCTCCGTAGTCGGATAAGCTCAGTAAAGCTTTCAACTACCTTGATGCTGCCATGTTCTTTGTTGAGAGTGGCATTGCCATGGAAAAAGATCCGCAGACGTTGTTGTCTTCCTACACGATGTTTGCAGAGACTGTGGAACTCCTCAAGTAAGAAACTGCATGTACCAGAGCTTGTTTGCACTATTATAACTTTTGTTGGTATAATGGCAAAGCTACAGAGTAAAAGTGCTCCAGGTTTTGGATACATGTAACAGTTCAGCTAAGTTTATTCTAAAATTGTTAACATTTTAAATGGAGCCCATCTGATATAGTAATTTTACGACCGATACAATTTTTTTTTTTTTTTTTTTTTTTTTTTTTTTTTTTATTAATCTGATATTCCACTACAGATTTCTGTAACATTTATTCTCTGCCTATCTGCTTGGATCATCTGGTTGTTGTTTTTGTAGTGTTTGAACCGTGTGTTGCAGGGAAGCTGCAGAGTGTCCTGTTGTGGGCAAACTATGTAACAATGTAACAGTGTAACTCTTTTTAAAAATTTCATTTATCCACTGTTATAATCAGCTAGATAAAACATAGATAAATGACTGATATCAGCCAGTAAAATGAGATCACAAGTAATTTGGACTCTAAGTACTTTTAAAGTAAATATTTTTTTATGTGATGGAGAAGCAGTCTATCATAATGTGATATAAAATCGTAATGTTCCCATGACAGCCTTATAGAAAAACAATAGCATCTTATAATGCTGTTTTAGTTATTACAGGCAATTTTTACTGTGCTAAGCCTGACACCAGGATAGATTCAAACTTCAAGAGTGAATTAACAGTGGAACCAGAGGCATGCCTGTTAATCATGTCGCCAAGTATAGAGCAGGGAAAAATGTGCCTTTTAACTTTCCAGCAAAACTCAAGCAGGTAATTTATATTTCTCTAGAAGAAGAAGACAAACACTTGTCACAGTGTAGCTATGGTATTTGTATTTTGGTTCTGAGTTTGATCCATGACTTGATGTGACTTTCTAATTTCGCAGGTTTGTGCTGAAACTTAAAAACTCAGTGGACCTTTCTGCTCCACCCCCAGAGAAAGACTTTCTAGTTTTATGGTAAGGTTTAAATGATGATTAATGTGCTGCTTTCTCCATTCATTACAGTTTCTGAGACCCTATTAACCTATGAAGGTTTGTCTTGATGCCTCCTCATGTAACATTAGTTCAGGCTGTATCACTGGAAACTGACTGATGTAGTAGCATAAAGTTCTTATTAAACAATTCCCACATGTCTAAATATGTTGTCAAAGAAAGCGTAAACAAATAGAAATAAGAAATTAGGAGTTGTAGAATAGATGGATAATATTCACTATTATTCTGTTTTTGTTTGTTGTTTTTTTTTTTGTAAGTCATGTGACCTATAAGTAACAGTCATGTGTGTCCTGTAGTTTGAAGTGCCAGTCTCTCCTGCAAATGGCCATGTTTCGACACAAACACAAAGCTGCACTAAAGTATTCAAAGACCCTCACTGAACACTTCAGTGTAAGTATTTAAAGGAGATGGCTTGTAATGGCAGATTGCCTTATTACGTGTAGAAAATGGCATTGATGTATGAGTACAGGAGCTGGTCAATATTTGTTTTGCTGATTAGATTTCTCTTACAGAGCTCTGCTCAGGCAACACACAATCCTCAAACATCCAGGCAAGTCATTTTCTTTCTATATTACAGTAACGAGTACATTGCTCTCAACTGTGTAAAGCATATCATAGAAGACATTCTGTACTTATATTTTTTTTTAACCTTTCTCCCTTAGAGTGGGAGACAACCTGTCCACCTGCCTGCCATCTCCAGCCACCACCCTCAGGTCCTAGCTCTAACCACAGTGCCAGTGGGTTGGTTGTGGGCAGTACTGTGGCAGTTCCTCAAGCCATTGAACAAATGACTTTCACCTATGTCAACATCACATCATTGTTTTTGAGTGCTCATGACATCTGGGAGCAGGCAGAAGAGTTGGCACGTAAAGGCAGCGGTAAGAACAAAGGAAAAGAGACCGAAGGTTAAAACGACCTGGAAAGCACAGTGAATGTTTGTAGTGTGGAGGGACTTAAAGGCATGGTTGTGCTTTTCTAACCATGCAGGACACTTTATTTGCTTTAATAATGATGCAAATAGTTACGTGTTGGATGTTCATAAGCAATTAATCTTTTGATTTTAAAAATTCCAATAGGTTTACAAGAAACATTTTATCAATCATAATCCACAAAGCGTCATCACCACAGGCAAAGGATGCAAAGTTGGTGAGCCAGTAAAATGTAGTTGTGTGCAGCTGCAGTGAGAAGGGTTTTCCCCCTCATAGCTGGCATCTGCTTGACAAGGATTTAGGACATAACAAAAAAGTCTATTTTTTAAATTAAGGTAATTTTGAGAGAATCTGCAAAGTAAAGATAGTAAACTAAGGAAATATTGAAAGATCCAGTTGTTTTGCTTGCCCTGTTGCTTTGTTGTTCCTGTGGGCAGCTGACATTCTCAGTATGCATCACTGACTAACTTGTACTGTGCTACATCACATTTATTTAAAAATAATAATAATAATACTTAAAATTGTTTGACTGACTTGTTTTTGTTTGTGGAGCTTTCCCATGCTTTTGTTTGCATGTGTTTCAGGTATGTTGGCAGAGCTGGACACTGTTATGGGGCCCTTAAACCTGTCTTCAGATATGACCTCCATGGTCCGCTACACAAGACAAGGTGTTTACTGGCTGAGGCTGGACAGCCAAAAGGTATGACACTGAAGGCCTGTGAACCCTTCAAGCTGCCTCTCACTGCCATAAATTCACTTTGTTATGTTTACCCTGATCACAACCTCAGCTTACCCTCAGGCTTGTGCCATTTTTGGCATGGACACTGACTAATCTCGTCAACAGTATCGATGCGGATGCATGCTCTAAAGGCTAGATTTTGGATTCCCCATCAAGAAGACGACACACACTGATGCTCTTGTTCTTCCTGTCGCTTTGTTTTCCTGGCACTTAAAAAAACATGGACGTATGCTGAAAACCGCACCTTCACATGATGTCAGAAAATACTTACAAATCGGGGCTTAACGGCGTTTGGATGGAAGCACATCGGATATTTGTGAAAATGGACTTTGGTCCTAGTTGGCAGATAAACACAGTTGTGGTGGAAGTACTCACAAAGGTGTTACTTATTTATGCTGATTATACCAACTTTTGTTATTGATGTCAGGAAACGCAGCACTTAAATGATATTTAGACTCAGCTTTTCCTGGTTGATTTTATTTCGTATCTGTTTCATTCTGAAAGTTAAACTTCGGCTTTTGTATCTTGAATTTTTTTTTCTGCTAAAGACCATGAAGTGTGTTGCAGAAGTGCCAGATGGTTACATTAAATTGGCATTTAATTTATTCATTTTAAATTCTCCATATTGGAATCTGTTTTCTGTTGTTTCAAATTGGCTTTGTCAGATTGACAGCACTGTGGTTGTACAGAGACACAGTGCAGGTGCAATAAGGAGACTAAATGATGAGCATATGCATTAATCACAATCAGATGAATGAAGGTAAGTTGGGGTACAGCTGACATATGAACAAAGGTGAGAGGCAGAGTTGGGAAAAACTATTATTTCAGAGGAGCTGTATCTGCACAGGCATTTTTAGAAGCCGTTGTGTATCAGGTGCAAGTGTAGTCTTGTTGATTTCAAGCTATAAACATTTCATTTTGTGTCTTACCTTTCTGCTCCTGTGAGGAATGTTGTTTTTGTGTGAATGATGATTGGGAAGTACCTGACTCACTGGTGAATCATGTTTCGTGGTTTTTGGAATAATGGTGAAGTTGTGGTACGGGGTGAGCTGGCTGCAGTACCGTTTAACTGTAGTGCGTAGTTTGTTAGACCAAAGCAGACTTCATTTTATTCCTGTCATCAAGTCAAAGAAGATTGCACATTTGGCGTTCTCCTCGTGGAAACTATAGCGTACAAGTGTCAAATAAAAGCACGCTCACATTGAAAGAGTTTCTGGTCCATGTGATCATTCCTCCTGTCCATGCTGGCTGTTAAAAGGTACACAATTCACAGTGCTGTTTTTGTGTAACCAAATTCTTGCTACATACTGTAAGTTGCACATGGTTGGCACAGACAACCAGGTATGAAAATATCTTGCAACCTGATCTCATCTCAATTTGTGCATTTATGAGGTGCAGCTGGCCAAACATGGTACATCCTCAGGACAAAGGAAGCACAGTGCTACTGTTATATCACTGCTAATGCCTAAAGCTTTTGTTGAGCTTGCTTAAAAGAACAGAAAGGTAGAGTCCTGGCTGAAGTCGGCCATTACAAGCCAATATGGTCAGATTCAGTGGACACGTCACTGTTTTTAACTTGCATTTTTCCTTATATGCTCTTGATGCAGATCAAATGTAAACACAGGTCACTGGATCTGCTTCCAGAGATGCAGCTGAACACAAAAAGGGAATTTTGAACAAAAAGATCAGATTGAGTTCGGCTTACAAAAGCATTTTTATGCAAAATGAGGACTGTGGATTTTGTCCCCTAACACTTTCATTTTTATTGCTTCATGAACAGAAGGAAACATTTCAATATCCAGTGATCGTTTCCATGCATGCAAAATGTGAACCTAGCCTTTAACCAAAGGCGTGTCTTCAAGTCCTTGTGTAAACAAAAGAAAAAGGTCTTTCTTTGGCTGTGATGGTGGATGTAGTGGTTCACTTTAAGCCTGTTTGTCAGTCTGTGTTGCCTTTAAACTAGATTGTTGTATTCATTAACAAAGGTGACTCTATGTAATGTTCCCTTCAGTTTTTGCACCAGTAAGCTTGATTTGTGTTCTCACACTTTGGTTGGCAAACTTTAACTTAATCAGTGGGAAACTATAGCTTACTAATGAGAGTTTTGAGTATTTTGTACTTAATTTCAGCGCATTATTGTGCAGAAGGGCTGTTTCCAAGACCAACGTGACTGTGGTAGTCGTTATTGTTTACTCCAAGTTTGGCTCAAAGCAATACAGTTTGAGTTGGTAACATTAGTTACACAAGTTTTGTTTGTTTGTTTTTCTACACAGGGAGGGGGATACAGAAATGATTAGTGAGTAATTATTGAAGCAGAAAAAGAAACTTTGGTTTAGACTAGTGCCATACGTGCCACTGGGTTTTGGAAGTTTCACTTTTTAAATTGGTCGTTTCAGTGTAGTTACAAGAATTAAATAAGGGCTGAAAAACGATCAAAGTATTCTGAATTTTATTTTCTCATAAATAAAATTATTATTCTTTTGTAAGTAAGGACCGCGTACACTGGTGCCATGGAATGTGGGATTACATTTTATGTACAGATCTTCAGCAGTTTCTTACCTTGGATGCCTCCATGAATGGAAACTGCAAAATTTGTCATTCAGGATTTATAAATTGTGCAACTTTATCAGTTTTCTGAATTCCTGGGTTCTTGTACTTTCTCATCTGCGGCTTTATTCTCATTATCTTTGGTTGTTGGTGCTTCATTTATGAGTTGCTCCGCAACAGATTTGTCCAAATAGTTATTTACTGGAAACATGTCTAAAAATGGTTTTTGAAGGATGCTTGTTTTTCATTTTGTAAAATATGTAAAAAAAAATAATAAAATAAAATTTTGTGTTGCAGTGTACAGACATGAATAAACACTGGAAATGAAAACACGGTTGTTTACGTTTGTTTATTTAAAAAAAAAAAAAAAAGAATAATTTGGCACTTTGCTATAAAATCTGCAAAACAGCAACTGGCTATATATCGACATCATTACTGCTGCATGTGGAAAAATGCGGAAATGTTATCTCACTATATTTTAATGGTATTAGCTTATTACAACATGTTGACTGGCAGCACTGATTCCTCACAGCAAAAAGTTTCTGGGTTCAAATCCACCGGCCAGCTGAGGCCTTTCTGTGTGGAGTTTGCATGTTCTCTCTTGCCCTTTGAGAGCAGGGATAGTCTGCATTGTCTAAAAATAACAAACTATATTATTGATTTGCAAAAAATATCAGTGTTAATGCAAAAAGCTTGACGATTTATGTGTCCGATTCTCCTACAAAGTTGGGGTTGGTAAAGGCAGGCTGCAACACAAGAATGACATGAGTTTTAGCACTGACATCAATACATTTGTTTAGCCAACCATGATGGGCTAATTAAAAACTTACCACATCAGTTTTACTGTTCCTTGCTGGCCAGCTCAAGGTGCTCGGTTTATATCCACGCACACTGAAGACGTAGAACAGTAGTCCAACTATTATGGTGACGACCACAATGACTGCAACGACGACGCCGGCTATCAGCCCTACGTCTGTATGGAGACAAACCAGCTCAGGTGAGATATTAACCAGCTAGAATCACCCCAATGTCTTACTTTGCTTATACCTATGCTATTGTATTGTATTCTAACATGCTCAATAGTTGTGTCTGGATGTTAAATTGGCAACAAAGACAACATAAGGTTGAGGCAGATGGGAAATTTTAGAGGAAATAAAACTTTAGTCTAACTTTTAGTCTAAATAAAATAAGGGGATCAGTACACTTGTTAATTATTGTGGCAGGGGACATTATTAACGGTTGCCATGACCATTCATCCACAACTTAGTAACTGAAATTCACACTTAAACCTGTAAGGCTGCAACAGGTGAAAAGTTGGGGAATTTCCAAAGTAGTTGTGATTTTTGTCATCTGGGGACCACGAATGTCCCCAAAGTCTGAGAAATCCAAATGGGAGATTTTGCTCTACAAGGACTAGCTGATTTAGACCTGTTGTTGTTGTTGTTGTTGTTGGGGTTTTTTGTTTGTTTTTTATTACATGCATGGCTTAAAAATTATTTGCTGGCATGAGAACCAAGATATATTGTAAAGCAACCATATTTGTCACTTACTGTTAGCTGGAGCTTCAGTGGGATAAATTGGATTTTTGTTCTCATCTGTTTGATAAACTGAAAGACAGATTTACAAAGAGCCTGTTATTCCGCTGCTTCTCATTACCAAATTCAATAAGCGTTATTAAAGCTGCAGGAACTGCCTTACATCTGTGTTGCATTAAAATATCTAAAAAGGGAAATAGAAAAATGCTTACACTGAGGGTGGCGGCAAGCAAAACTTTTCTTCTCCAGGCAGTTGTTGTCATTCCAGCGTCCATCTTTGTACATCTCCACACAGTTCTCGGCCATGTTCCCTGGGTGAAACGCTGCATTGGGCTCATTGGGAGCCCAGTTGAGGAAGCTTACAGAGGTCTCATCGGTCCAGGCCCAGCCAACTGGAGGTTTTAAAAAAAAGTTGATGCATTTTACTGAATTAATCCCTGGTACAATAGCCTTGTGAAAGCAATGAGTCTCTCTCTTTTTCTTTCCATTTTTAAACTCACAGTTGTTATCCCTTGTAAGGCCAATCCAGAGGTTCATATTTTTGCTGTAGTTGAGGCTCTTGATGAATTCCACCTCTGCTCTGCTGTGAATGGAGACCAGCTCCATCCTGCCTGCCTGGCAGTAGTGTTCAGAGTCCGGCCAAGAGAAGCCGACCTCACCGCTGTACACATAGTAACAGTACTTGCCATAGGGTATCGCAAACTCCAGACACTTCCCATCACCAGGGGCGGGAGTGGTTGGGGGTTTCTCTGAGAGACAAGTGTTATTATTAAAGGTTATATAAATGAAAAAATATATAATTAGTCAGAAACTGACTAAAAGCAATTAAAAACAAAAAAAGAGTTTAGTTCTGATTGAGCTTGTACCTGAGGTTTTCTTGCAGATGTACGGTTTCTCTAGGTCACACTTGGTGTCGTTCCAGGTCCCGTGGAACATCCTTGAAGCATGCATACTCACACAACCCTCATCCTTAATGTTAGTGGGCTCTCCTGGTCCCCACTGAGTGAAAAAAACTGGCCAACCATCTGTCCACATGTAGGAACCATCATCCTGCATCACAAGGCAACAACATATGATTAAAGGTTTAGATTCTTATGGATCACACAGTGCCATTAGACAAGCATCAAGGAAGTGACTCCATAAGTGCAGAAAAAAAAACAAAGAAATACCAGTGAGAGAAGACACAGAAGGTTTAAATCCACAACTGATTACTCAGCTGTTGTTTTTTTTAATGGCTCTGGTAGCTTCTTTCATATTAGAGATGTCTGTCTTTGATTCCCAGTTTAATCGAAATGCATCTACTTTTTTTAAAAGTAAATCTTCCTAGTAATATTTTCTCAATACTTTTTATAAATGTAGGATCTTTACTTGCAATGAGGTATTTTCAGCTTCTATAATTAGTGGCTTTCCTGGAGTATTTTTGTTCTATTTGTAGCATATTTAATGAGAATTCTTCTGAATTCTACATGGAACAAAACTTTTCTGTTCCTCTCTAAACAGCACCTTGCGCTTCAGTCCAATCCAGGCATCAGCTTTTCCCTGCAGGACTGCTCCAGCCACAAAGGCCTGGTCGTAGCTCATGTCGATGCTGGCCAGATTGCCTCCCTCATTCTTGCAGGCTGCCTGAGCTGCATCCCAGGTCGCTGGCTTCTCCACCAGTTTGTAACAGTTCAGGTACCATGAGATGTAGCCTGATGGGCAGGGGCTCTTTGTGGGAGGAGGCGGCTGGATACTGCTTGCTAATATTTAGGGAGATTGACAAATACTTAATAAGAAGGTTTAAGCTAGCATGCATTTAAAATGTTTTCTGTAGTCTGTGAAATGCAATTGCATCTAAGCAGGAAGAATTATCTCTGGAGTGTTTACTAACATTTCGTTCTGGAGCAGACGAAGCTGTGATTCTTATCACAGTTGTCATCGTTCCATTTGCCAGTTAACAGCGGGCTATGAGTAATCGTCACACAGTTTTCCTGTTGAGCAAACCAAGAATAGTCAAGGCTAAATGTGTCCTTTCCCTGTTTATGAGCCCACAACTTTACAGTACTTTCCCATCTGCTTCACTCGATTAGTGATAATCTGAAGCAAAGTGTCCTCACCGCTCCATTCGCATTGTTGGGCTCTTTGTCATTCCAGTTGGTGTACAGAACTGGGCTGACCCCATCGCTCCAGGCGTACTGATTCTCCACCAAGAGATCTGACAGACCGATCCATGTGGGGAGCTCCAGGTCCCTCAGGTAACTAGCAACAAAGTCTGTAGGAGAGAACAGAAATGTAAAGAGTCGTCTCTGTTGGGGAAACCTCTGTTCTAACAATGTTATGTTTAATGGTTATATGCTGAGCTTACCATTCTCATACTGGTTATCAATGACTGCCAGGTCTCCACCTTGCTCTCTGCACCAACTTCGAGCATATGACCAGTTTCCTTTAATATCATTCTTCTTTCCTTTGAACATGAAGCACTTATTGTTGAAACGCAGCCAACCTACAGGGGAGGAGGAAAATCGTAATGAGTAATAAACAGAGAAAAAATACTCCAGCTGATGTGAAAGAACCTGCAGCATTAGTCAGCCTGTGTGATTTAACCTAATTTGTATTTAAACTGTGTATGTTACCTGCAGGACAGTTGCCCTCCCAGGGCTGTGTTGGTGGAGGCGGGGTGTGAATATCTCCAGGGAACTTCTTACATACATAACCTGCTGAAGCCCGACCACAGTTGGCATCGTTCCATCCACCTTAACAAGTCAGAGTATATTGCACGCATCATTATAGTTAAGTCATAAAGACACATTAGCTAAAAAAAATAGTGTATTTGATCTAAATTGTCAGTTGACAGAAGGTGCAGTACCTTGATGTCTGTTCATCTGCACGCACTGCTCCTCCCCGTTAGCATTGTTGGGCTCACCAGGAGCCCAGTGAGTGTATGTCATAGGGGAGTGGTCGACCCACCTGAGCACATAAAACAGAAATTTAAATTTCACAGTTTTACATTTAAAAGATTTTCCTTATCTTCAAATCTGTTAAAGTATGTTGAATGTTTTTAACCAGTAGTAAATTTGTGAATTTGGTCTAAATTTACTAACCAGAGCAATGATAACACTGGTCACATATATGAATACCTAACTTATCATCATCAGTGTGACAGCAACGCAAATTAGGCCAAACAAAAATAACACAGCACAGACTGAATGCAAGTTTTTCTCTTTGTAATCAGTATGGCATTGTAGATAAGTGAGATAAAGATGAGTCAACATGTTCCGGTATAAGGGCAAACCTTTCCTTCATAATTTGATTCAAACTGTGGGATCTTTGAGGTTGGGGCAGCTGTTCTCTAAATAAATCAGGCAATTCATGTGGCGTTCATCTAAGTTCATCTAAGCAATGTGCATGTTGATGAAGTTACTCCTGCCGTCCCACACTTTTAATATGTGCATCGTTCTCATTTTTTTTCTGCATACTGTGTGAGGTTGCAAATATTTATTGAAGTCAGATGAAATAATCTGACTTACAGTCAGCTGTGGGCACCTTACAGTTTTTGCATTTTTATAGTACACAAAAGGAAAAAAGGAAAAGCAAAATGTATGAAAATCAATTTGTGAATTTGTAGGGCCCCGTGAGTGCCCAGCACTGAATTAACACACAAAGATATTTTCTGTCTCTTGGCAGTTCTCATTGTGGACTGATTTTTGTGTATAAATGTGACCAAAAAACTAAAACACAGCAAACCAAAGACTGTAAAACTTTGCTATTTGTAATACAGCCCTGGCTTATGCAAATTTTGTTCTGACATTTTCTCTCCCTCAGCATGAAGTTCTGATCTGTTACATTAAATACATGAATACACATGAAATATCCCTAGAAATATTATGATCTGACATGGAAACTCTGCTGCTCAGAACAGTGAAAAAAGAAAATGACACAAAAAAGATCTGTTTAACATTTCTTTGCTTTGGTGCAATTGCTTAGAAACATACTTACACATATTGTCCATCTACTGTGCCAAACATTCTCATTCCAATCCAGGCTGCAGTAACCTTTCCTGTCCCCACCTGAAACGGCAGCAAAACTTATCACTGATTTTTCCACAGTAAATAATCTCTAATGAAGTTAAAGATTTAAAAACATACCATGCTGTTAACATATGCTTGTTCTTCTTTGTTTAGGATGGACACAAGTCTGGCTTTCTCTGCATAGCACCGTGTAAAAGCTGTGTGGAAGTCCACTATGTCGGTGTCATTGTAGTAATAGCAGATGTTTTTGTTCTTCCTCCAGCCGGGGTTCGAGCCACATTCGGGAGCTGAAGTTTAAAACGTTAGGAAAAAACAAACACTCAGACATTGTGAGGGTTTGTGAGGGTCTGAATTCATATAAAAATTTCTCTATCCTTAAGGGAAGCAAATTCATGACTTGATCCCTCTGTAGAGAAACGACAGGTGCCTTAGTTACCTGGTTCAGGAGATGGGGGCTCAGGGGGAAGGATGGGATCCTTTCCTTTAGTAATCTTGCATATCCAATCCTGATGAGCGTCACAGTTGAGATCGTTCCACAACGAGTAGGTGCCATTCGCGTTGCTTACCATCTCTACACAGTCCTCCCGACCCTCGTGATTGTTTGGCTCCCCGTCACCCCAGTTGGTGTGGGACAGAGGCGTGCCATCGCTCCAAGAATATCCTGCAATAAGGGAGGAGTTGTTCTTTAGGTTTATTCTTTATTTGGCTTCCATTTAACCAGGTCCAGTCTGCAATACATATATTTTGCTCACCTCCTTCTATTGGGTTGCTCCTGAGACCAATCCACTTGGTAGTGCCTTTGCTGTACAGGGCAAGAAACTCTTCTTCCTCCTGAGTGTGGATGCTGGCCAGATTACCACCTCTGGCGATACAGTCCTCAAGCGCTGCTTCCCAGCTCTTCTTCAAGGACCAGTCCACGTTGTGGAAGAGCTGCAGTAAATCACCCCTGGAAAATGAATCACTGACCTTCTCTTGCAGATAATCACACTTTCAGATGTTCAACTTGGTGCTGTTATTACCTTATAACAGTGCCTGAAATGGGGTTTGGCTGTCCAGCCAGCACCACAGCCCTGTGCAGGAGGAGGAGTCGGGGCCTTGGTGGGCGGGCTGATGTCAGGTCTGTATTTTTCACATACGAAGGCATATTTGTCCAAGCACTGCTTGTCATCCCAGAAACCACCAACCTGACCCGTTGTCATAGCCACACAAGTACCACCACCGTTGTCTAAAGACAGAAAGAGATTTTGGTTTCTTGTGTTTATTATTGATAATAATAACAATAACAAAAACTAAATTATACAATTCTGGAGAAATTAGGGTGGGATTGTTGTTACTGGCGGACTCATTCTGTAGTTTGCCTCTGGTGCAGCGAAAAAGTTGGGGGTAAAAGAGGTTGGCTAACAATTTTTTGGGGGGGCTTTATTCAGTAAAAGGACTAGATGTTACAATCCCTAACAATGCATTGCTTTTACTGGAGAAAATCTTGGGGGATGGCTGTTATGAGGAAAAGCAGCCCAGAAACTTTACCAGCAGCACACATCGTTGTGTGCCTCAACTTTCGTTCTTTTACCCAGGCTAATCTGCCATTTTTCCTTGGTTAGGTTTAGGGATTAGAGTTCTGATCTAAATTATTAAAATTTGGGACACATCGTCAGTAGTGGACCTTGGATTCATCGGGTGTTTTGGCCATTTTCACTAGACACCCTCATCCAAGGAGGCCCTGCCAGGGTTGATCAGGCCCCGGAGTGTGTCACTGGTTTATGTTAAAATTGTTATTTCTCTTCTTCTTTCTCCTGTTTAGTTTTCTACAGTTTATTCTGTCTATTCACTGCAACTGAGAAATACTTACGTCTTTAACATTTATGGAGCCTCATTTCTTCAAAGGGACAGAAAAGGTGATAGAGAGGAGTAAGACCAGTAAGATAAGATGGGAGAGAGCAGAGAGGAGATCCGGAAGGGGGGCGCCCGATCTGGCTTCCCACACCTCCCCACCGGATTGGGCTATACGCTCTACCTCCCCACTGCCTCCCAGAAAAGGGAAGAAGAGCGGAACATTTTTCAGACATTATATTTTTTTAATATATATTTTTTGGCTTTATTAGATAGATGCAGTGAAGACCGACAGGAAAGTGGTGGGAAAGAGAGAGGGGGAGACATGCGGCAAAGGGCTGCAGGTCGGACTCAAACCCAGGCCGGCCACTATCAGCCATGCGGCATATGGTCGCCTGCTCATCCAACTGAGCCAAACCAGCCCACCTCAGGGACATTTACCTTGTTGTAGTAAAGTTGTCCCTCTGAAATAATTTTGCACAGAGGAAAATGTTTACAGTTTTCTGTCTAAGATGAGGAGAAAAAAATCTGAAATATGTGTTGATGTGTATTACACAATATATACCAAAAAAAACCATTGTGAAAAATGTCCCATGCTGTACTTGAAGCCACAACCTTCAACATACAAAGCAGAGGTGAGAGAAAGCTGGTTCTCCATTTAAGGTCAATGGGACTTTAGCACCAGAAAAAGTGAAATATTTCAGAAATGCAGAGTGAGACAAGCTAGCCAGCTTTATCTAGGTCAGTGTTAGGTCAGTACCTGGCTGGTCTCTGTCCCAGTGAGTAAAGCTGAGAGATGAACCATCATCCCAAATGTAGTCCACCCCTCCACCTGCCCCCCCATGAGCACGCAGGCCAATCCACCAAAAACCAGTCTTTCCTGACAGCGCCGCTGTAAAATGTGACTGCTCATAGCTGCAGGAAAACGGAACAAAGAGATGATAATGACAAAAAGACAATGACGTACAAAAAAGACTATTGGGGTGCACTACCTCAGCTGGAAAAATTTGCCCCTATACAATTTTGAAATTATTTGAATTCCAGAGGAAAAAAACAAGTATGAAATATTCTGTGAATCACAGGGGAGGAAAATTCTTCTTCGTGAGTTTTTCAGAGATAAGAGTGTTGTTGAGTAACACTGGATTATAGCACCATAAGTATAGGTTAAGATTGTATGCATCATGATCCAGAATCTGTAGTTTGGAAATAATAAGCAACCTTATATCACCCTCAGACAGACATGTGACTCACATGTCTTCAATATGCAGCAAGACGGCATCCTGCTCCTCACAGAAGGCTTTAGCATCAGACCAGCTCCTAGTCGTCTCCTCCATCCAGTAGCAGGAGTAGCGATATGCTTCCCAGCCCTGACACACACATTAAACACCTTATTACACATCTGGCATTGTCACTTCTGCAGTGCGAGGTTAAACTTGAAAAGGCAGAGAAATGTGACATTAAGTCGACGTTTGTCGCACCTGAGGACATCCGTACACAGTGGGCTGTACAGAAGGCGGTGGGTAATGTGCTTTGGGCATTTTGCAGACGTATGTATTGAGTTCTGTGCAGGTCACGTCGTTCCATCGGCCAGACTGAAAGAAAATTATGAATAATGTCAAAAAGATCACAACTGACTACAAAGATCACTTTGCTTTCACCAGTGAGGCTTTCACCAGGTTTCTCACCTGGTGCAACATCTCGACACAGTCCTCACTGAACCCATCATGGTTGTTGGGTTCCCCTGGAGCCCAGTAGGTGAATGTTGCTATGTGTTGATCAGACCATGAGAACAAGCCAGCATAAAACAGGTCATTTAGACCAATCCAGACGTCACTGGTGGCTGTGAAGGACAAAAAATATCAAGTTTAAATCAAGTGTGACATAAGAATGTAAAAGGCTTTTCTAAACCTTTAACATCTACTTTAGTTTAAACACAGAAAATAAGTGTAAATCCATACCCATGTACAGGTAGCCTTCCAGCCAGCTCTGCTCTGTCATGGAGAGGATGGAGACAAGTTCAGCACCCAGAGCCCTGCAGCTGCTCTGAGCATCATGCCACGTCTTTTTGTCTCCAAAAGGTTTGTAGCAGAAGTCCCCAAACTCAAACCAGTCAGGTCCTGAGCATCTTAGCTCTGTGGGAGAGAGTGGAAAAAGAAACGGCAGAATAACAACACAGAACAGATTAACTCACAAAATCATCATTATTTCTTCAAAAAGTGGAAGCTGAAAGAAATTAAGAGGTTCAAACTGCATGTCAACTTACCTCCATCTGCAAAAAAGTAAGACACTGCATAGTTTCCATCATATCTGTTGAAAGTAAAGGGATTGAATCAGCCTCTCGGGACTACCCCGCTACTAAAAAAACAAAACAAGAACTAGGAACCTCATCTACTCACTGCCGTGAGGTGATGCCATTCCTCGTGGATCCAGGGTAGAAGTTCTGTCCGTCAGCTTTTAGCAAAGTGCAGTCTCCTCCAATCTCATTCAGCACCACTCCGGCATGGATAGCTGCTGCACAGATGTTTGAGTCCTGTTTAAGAAAGAAGAGAGAGGTAATGCATTGCACTGCCAGAACAACATTAAGAAAATCTTTGAAAAGACATCAGATTTCAAAAGGGGAAAAACATGCTGGTTATCTTTCTGGGAGACACAAACATTCTGGCAATAGTACGTACTGATGTGCCAACCTGGAGGAGTCGGACTAGCTGTGCATCAGTGGTGATACCGACACTAATTAGCAACCTCTGCTACTTAACTGACCATATCAACATCCCAGAAGTTTAAGTGATGTGATGCTTTACTCTAATTAAAAAGTGTTCCTTTATTTATTTATTTTTGACATACCCCTCGATACAATGTAGTGCCGTACACTGTGTAATCAGCTTTGGCACAGTCTGCTGGACAGTGGACACTGAAAGACATATGAAAATTAGTTTAGAAATGTGTGACTAATAATCCAAAGAACAATGACACAAAGAGCTACAAATTCAACTTTATTACAATATATTTGTTTTTAAAAAAAGAGGAAAAATATATTTTTACTTACGTCATTTTATCATTGGCAAAGTTGAAGTTGGGCTTGCTGGCACATGTAACTGCATCTGTTGAACAACCGATATTTTATAATGACAAACCGTATAAATTTAGATTTGTATTTGAAAAAAGGTTTAATCTGGAGTTAAGTCAGTTTCCTTACAGTCTGGCGTGCATCCTAACACTTCAAACCGAAGGCCTGCCTGACTGCTGAACTCCACTGGAAGGATGCGGATAAACTGAGCTGACACAGGAGTCCCCAGCAGCTGAGTCTCAGGAGTGTTTCTGTCTGTTGCTCCTGGTAAAAACTGGAAATGAATGAGAGAGACAGAAAATTGTTATCATGGATATTTAAACAGATAAACCTGTCCAAGAGCTCCCAAGTGTGGCTTTGAACAGTCTTGATCTGGCAGGTGGGAGACCACAGAAAGTCGCTATGTAGTTTCGTGTACTTCTTACTCACATTCCCATCAGCTGTGTAGTCAGTCCAGGTCAATCCATTCATACTGTGCTGAATCTTAAATTTGGTGACCCAGTGGTCATTCTGTGGGCAACCCTGAATTACAATCCCCGTCACTTTTCTAGTCTCACCAAGGTTTACCTGAATCCAGCTTGAAGCAGCTGTAAGAGGACAGAGACAGGGTACAAGATAAGACCTTTGTTGTGCCAAAACCAGAACCCTAACCTCAAGTTTTAACTAACAATTCAAAAATTATTACACATGTGTGATCCCTGGGTTGGTGCATACCATTTCCTGATGGCATCCAGCAAGAATTTCCATTCAGACGAGCTTTGTTAGGAGTGAAGGAGCCAATGGAGGAGGAAGCAGAGAGCATGGCATCTGAGATGTTGCCATGTTCAAGACCCAAGCCATGCAGGCACACTGAGCATTCAAAGCACAAAAGCATGAAGCCGGAATTGCACTAACTCAAGATAAATATGTAATACTACATGAAAATGTTTAGAGAAACCGATGGAGAAGTTACCTTTTTGTTCACAGCTGTAGATGAGCTCAAGATATTTGGAAACAGTGGGGCAGGGGTCTGGGTCCACATTGGCATACGCAAAGCAGAACGGATGGTTGTCACACATTTTTCTGTACCGAGGAAGGATGTCGTCTACTGTGCAGCTGCCTAGAATATAGTAATATCAATATTTACTTAATTAGTTAATTTGATTTACATTGATGCATACCTGCAGATAAAGTTTTCAAAAAATCACTGAATCAAATACAAATCATCAATATATGTTGTAACAAATGTGCAGCACCACTTCCTGAGCCATCGAAGTGTGGACAGATGTCGGCATTCTTTCGTCCGTAGAAAGCAGACTGGATGTTAATCACACTTTCCTGTGGACAGTGAAGGACAGCAGCGGAGCCCTGGCATACCAGTGCAGTCAAAAAGCCTACAATAAAAAGTTGATGCGTTATTCCAGTGCAAAAGTAATATATATTATAGATGAGGGTAGAATAATTAGCCTAAATATGAAAATTTCCCAAGTACCTTTAAACAGAGCAAGGAATTTTTAACACAGCTTTTCCAAATATTCTAGTATTAATTTGGAGGCTTACAATGTTTTACTTTGCACATAGGAAAAAAAATATTTCAAAATATTTCACCAAAACCAAAAAATTATTAGCCTCCCTTATACCAATAGTCAGTTTTGCATTTTTTTTATTTTTTTTTGCTGGATAGCAGCCTGCAGGCGTTTGTTGTAGTTTTCAGCAGGACTCACACGTCTCCTGAACGATCCCAGTCCATTCTCTCAACCTCCTGCAGATTTGATGGTCTTCTTTCATGGCTCTTCAGTTCACCCCACAAATTTTCAAGATGTTCCAAGTCAGGACTTTGTGAAGGGCAGTCAGTAACGTCCACTTTGGTCTTCTGCTTGTTGCTCTTTACCAGGAGTGATGTACGTTTTGAGTCATTGTCAGTGTTCTTCGGGTTGTAAACCTCTCCCTTCTTTCTCTAAATACAAGCAGTGTCTCTGTGGGCAAAGAGCTCTAGTTTCATGTCATCTGACCAAAGGATATGCGTCCAGTGTGCCTACAGTATACTATAGTATAGTGTCTATAGTATACTTCAGTACGGCTTAAACTCATCTTTTCTGCAGAAGAGGAGTTTTTCTTGGTCTGTAACCTCACAGTCCGTTCCTGTGTAGAGTTCTAGTGATTGTCCTTTTCAAGATTATAATTCCTGACTTGGCTGAGTTATTCATTAGTGTCTTTGCAGTTATTCTGGGGTATACATATTTCTCATTCTTTGAAATCTTTCACTTTCTACATCTGCCAGGTTTGATTTTCTTTATAATAGTTCTCACTCCAGTTCTTGAAACATCTCCTGCTTTGTGGGCAGCGACAGTTCTTTTTCTCAAGTCTAAACTGATTTCTTTTGTTTTTCAGGTGATAAACTGAGACAGCAGTTTTTTATATTGTGTGTAAATTGGAAGATAAACCTCAGTTTTAACTTGATTTTACAAACTTTAAGCATTAAAAATTTACAGCACATCATTCCACGGCAGTGGATTGTGCTATTAGTCAGTAAAAGGCTTAGTTTTTCACAAGGCCATTTTTGGTTTTTCTGTAATAATTCTGTTATTATGTGCAAACTGAATGCTTTTTAAAGAAAACTAGTATGTTTAGAAAAGCTATGTTGACAATCTCTTGCTCTGTTACTCAACTGTGTCTTTTTATTGTTTCAAATTAACACTGAGGTTGCTGTTACCATCATGAGGTGGAGGCGGCTCAGGTGTTCTTCCTGGAATAAGTAAACATCTATCAGCAATCTGAAAATTGTCAAATTCTTAATTTCCAAGCATCATCTGGAGCATCATTTCTCACCTCTCCGCTTGCAGACATATCCTCTCTTGTACCCACAGTTGTCATCATTCCAGTAGCCATTGTTTATGAGCATACTCAGACAGTCTTCGCCATAATAGTCATCTGGGTTCCCTGTGAGAAAGGACAAGCATATTTTTCACTTTAGTTTTTGTTTTTAGTCTTTAGTTTTAAGTCTGTAAGTATTTATAAAGCATCAGATTTGGCCTTTAACCTGCATTCCAGTGGATGAATCTGAACGGAGAGCCATCTGTCCACTCCCAGCCACCTTCAGTGATGGAGTCATGACCCCCCATCCACATAGAGATCCCAGTGGGACTCTGCTGGATTAAAGCTGAGAGAACATTTAAAAAAGCAACAAATTATAGCAAGTTGAGATTAGTAATAGATCTAAAGAAAAAAAAAACAGTAAAATGTGAAGATAAAGATAAAACACCAGACTAATGAGCAAAGTTCTATGCCCTTTTCACTCCTTGGTTGCAGTTATGTGTGCTTTGTTGCACCAGCCACACCCAAAAGTGGGAGTGTACCTGTACACCCAGTCAGTCTTTGAACATGATTTACAGTATTTAGGGGAGGAAAAGTCTCCAGTGCCCACTAGTGGTAGCATTGAAAAAGACATCACTAGTGACACCGCTCCAAAATTCTATAATACATGAAAGCTACACAATATCCAAACTGCAAAATTTTTCAAGCATAAATTTCAAGCAAAGATCTGCACATATTAGCTCTGAAACACCTACAAACTGAAAAGTGATAAGTTGACTGAGAAATTGAGAAAAGCAGTTAAAATATGTCGTCTAAAATAAAAAAAAATCACATTTAGCATATTATTACACTGAAATACGATTTAAAATGTCATAATTTCATATTTAGGAGCAACAGCACGATTCAATAGAATCCTTTAGCCCTCAAGTTATCAACCTATTTTAGCAACTCATATGAAAGAATAGGATCATTCATAGCCCCTTTTTATTTCATACAGTTACAGTTCATTCAGTTTTTTTATCTGTAACATGCATTCTGTAATCTTCCTATGTAATGTATTATGTTTTTTAATCGTTTTGTATTTTGATGTTGATGTATTATAGTATGATATGATTCTAATACCCAAATATTAATGAAGCAGTGCCTCTGTAACACTGTTTAACAACAAATGACCATCTTTTTCATCTGAACAGTGAAATAAAGATGTAAGGATCATACCCTGTATGAAGGTCTGTTCAAAGGGCTCAGTGATACTGAGTAGATCTCCTCCCTGATTGACGCAGTCAGCTCGAGCCTCTGCCCACGTCCTCATCGACAGGTAGTTAAACAGGTAGCAGTAGTCATTAAAAGGATCAGCGGTCCAAGAACCGCATTTATCGTTCCAGCCTGTAACAAACACAACTGCTCACACATTTGCATATTGAGATAAATGTATTTAATCATCATTTGTCAGTGTAGCTTAAAGCCTGACCTGGTCCAGATGTTGGAGGCTGAGGAGGAGGTCCTTGTCCCTTGGCTACAGAAATACAAAACAAGGATTAACTCTAAATATAAACTCAATATATAAAATTAATTCAGGAAGAGGCAAAAATGCATTTATAACACCTTTTTTGCAGATATAATCCCTTGTGGCTGTGCAGTAGTCATCATTGAGTTTTCCTGGATCATTGTGAGTGGTTCCTGTGATGTGCATACAGTCCTCATTATTCTGCCAGTTGTCAGGCTGGTTTTCCGCCCATGGGAGAAAATCCTGAGATCAAGAGAAACGTGAGTATTTTCATGTGTAAAATTTTGATGCTGTAAAATATTATGAAGGATAGAGGATAATCTCAAGAAAAAGTTTTTTAGGTATGTGATGAATGTTTTCACACTTTTACACAGTATAACAAAATAGGTTAGAAATACATTTTTTGGTGCCAAACAGGTTGCTCTGGCTTTAGCACTTACTGCAGGGGTTCCATCGGTGTATACGAACTGGTTTTCAACATTGATGTCATTCAAACCCACCCAGGCTGCCCCTGGCATGTGAGCTATCAAAATGTCAAGACAAAAACACATCAGCATTGATAGAGTGTGTTAATGAAATACTTCACTTTCGTCATAGTTTGATGTGTTCTTTTAGTAACTCACCAATCAGGAAACTCAGCTCTTCCTCTGTGTGGAAGCTGGCCAAGTGACCCTGCTCTCTGGTACAGTGCGCTTCAGCATCTTGCCAGTTTTTCACCATCTTGGTCTCAAAATAATAGCAGAAGTCCCCATACAACAAATATCCAGTGTCACAGTGGGACTCTAAAGCAAATCAACAGTCATCAGTAAACGTGTGGTCTGTCCGCAAGGAAAGAGAGAGTGTGAAGTTTGACTCACCAGGAGCTGAAGTTGGTTTCGGGTTCTGTCCCCCAGTCATCTCACAGATGTATCCCAGGCTCTTAAAGCAGTTGGTTGTTTCCCATTTGCCGTCATAATTTCCTGGATGGGAATGTTTAGGAACGTTAATCGGTCTTGTAATAGCAGCTTCATTCTAATGACACACGTAACGATTAGCTTAGGAACAGAGCAACAGAGCACCGATCCTTACCCGTAAAAATCTGTCCACAGTCCCAGAAGTTCTCAGTGTTTCTGGGCCAACCGGCACCATAGTTTGAAAAGGTTATTTCGGTTTTATCCACCCATTTGAAAGTGCCATCCTGGTCCTTATCTGGTGATGTTACATATATAAATAACTTTAGATTTTAGACAGCTTTCTCATTAATCATGTATAAAATGGCAATGTCTTTTTTCACATTTTCATGAGCACCAAATCATAGAGGACCTGATAAACCAATCCAGATGTCAGGTATGTCCACTTGATGAAAGTCTGGGAGCTTCCCATTCATGAAATATTGTTCCTCTTGACTACACATGAAGAACAGAACAAACATGGCAGATGAGAATCACCGTGTGTGATCAAATGCCTGAACTCACGAAGGCTAAATTCTTAAGACCAGACTATGCACCTTATTATTATTTAGGAAGTTGGTAACACTATCACTGGCCAGAATAGTCTCACTTTGATTGGGAACTTGCAATTTTCTTTTTCTTTACCTGTTTATAATCAGGAGGTGAGCCCCTATATCAGAACACTTGGTAAAAGCCTCGTGCCAGGTGGTCAAGAGATTGATATTACTGACCATCCAGTAACAACTGCCACCAAAGCTCTGCCAGCCAGCAGGGCAGATGGCTGCAGGTGAGAAGGGAAAACAAAAGTCGGAAATAGTGAGAGATAAAAACAGAAACCAAATAAAATGCTTTCACAATGGTAAAACTTGTGTTTCCAAAACAATCAGTCTTACTATTCAGTGGACGTTTGCACATGTAAGGACGCTCGTATCTGCAGACATGGGACCTCCAGTCTCCAAATGAACTGGTTTCATCCTTGATCATTGCAATACAGCTGCCAACCTGAGTGTCACTGTTGGAAAATGCAAGTTTGAAGCAAGATTTAGTCAATTAATATTGACTTTGAGAGTCTCTTTCAACAGTATGAAACCTTACATTGTGGGTTGACCTTCAGCCCAGTTTGTGTAGCCCACTTGTGTAGCATCAGACCAGGCAAGCTGACTGTTCCCCACTTCCACTTGACATGAAATCTTGTTGCATTTCTGGAGAAACAAAGGTAAAATTATCCATTTAGAAAGAAGTAAGTCGGTTTCCTAATCCCACACTATGCCTCTCTTACCAGTGTAGAAAGTCCAATCCAGAGGTCAAGATGTGTTTCACCCATGTTTGCCGTGACAAACTGGTTTTCTTCTGCTGAAGTAATGGACACCAGGTCTGCTCCATCCGCCACGCAGTCATGCCTAGCTGATGTCCAGCTCTTTCTTGTGTCTGATTTAAACTTGTAGCAGTTGGAGCCATACGTCATCCACCCGTTAGCTAAGTCACACTGTGGGCTAGGATTTGCTGAGGAGGAAGGAAGAAATTATGTTAAAGCTGCTATAGCGAAGAATGATTTACGACGTGTCCTTAGGCACAGACTAAGCTCTGGCCACATCACACAGCCAGTGGTATGACATGTTTGGGGTGTTACGCTCATACTCATAGAATCAGGGTTACATTTAGTAACTACTGTTTTTTCAAGCCAAACTTCTTAGGCTCACTACTATTTCTCTGGTTGTTATTCCCAAATAGACATCACAAACTTTGCACTTGATTTCTGGGTATTATAAATAATTAAAGTTTAAGTTGAGAAACTTCCAGATTTGTTTAAACAGCTGACATTTTAAAAAAAAAAGCTGTTTCCAGCTTATAATGGCATGGTGTACTTATGCATACTAATTTTGCATGCACATGGTAAAAGTACCCAGAGATTTTGAGTATTTGGCCCCAATCCCACCACACAGAGTGCTCTCAGGTGACATGAATGTTCAACACGCAGATTTTATTATGGTTACAACATACATGGTAACTAGGGAAATGTCAAGCAATTTTTTTATCTTGTATTGTTGGCGTGGTGTATAAACAACAATGTTAATACATCACGTAAGTTTTACACCACAATCCATTATATCAAATGATCACTGCATGCGATGTGTGCAAAACTTGTATAAATAAAACTGGATTGAACTGCATGGCTAAAGAGGTGATCAAACCAATTTCCCTCACTGTACTCTTTTCACTTACAGTTGATGTGTTTGCAGATGTATTTCCTCTTGGTATCGCAGTTATCATCATTCCACTCTCCAAAGTTATAGCCTACCAACTGACCACAATCCTCATTATCATTCCAGTTATCAGGCTGGCCTGACATCCAGAATCTGAAATAGGAGCATAATGGTTAATTATTATGGATAAAATTAAGAAAGATACCTTACATATCTTTCATTTATTTCTTAGTCTTCCCTTTCAATGATCAGGTATTATGTTAATTACTTTCACGCCTTTCTGATATGCCCAACCATGGCTTTGACCCTCAAGTCAGATAAGGAAAAGCTCACCCACAAAAATGAGTACACGTGCAATGGAAGTAGGAGTAGTAAACGCATTACATACGACAGATATTGTATAAAAGGACTCCCATCACTCCACTCCCAGACACCTTCCACGGTGTGGTCATTCAGGCCGATCCAGTAGATCTCTGAGCTGATTTGTGTCCTCACCCATAACTAGAAACAGGACATGAAAATATAAAACCAGAGAGTGAGAAATGATACAACATTATTTATGTAATCTCTGTAATGTCTCCCATTTTTTGTTTCTCACCCGCTCATGAATGTCCTGAATGCTCATCAGGTTGCTGTTATGCTCCAGACAAAATTCATTTGCCTCGAACCACGACTTTGTATCAGTTGAAAAGAAGTAACATTTGTTCTCATACTCCCTCCAGCCTGACTGGCACTGGCTATGAGCTGAAAATATTGAAAGAACACAGCATAGCAGGAAAGTTAGCATGTGAGGCAGCACATTTCCAGCCATAGAAACATAGATATAATATGCCCCTTTTCGGTTATGATGTAATACTACTTATGGGAGAAAATGATCTCTTCACTATGATCTGTCTCTTTTTAAAAAAAAGACATACAGAAAAGAGAAGTTTTGGTGGATGACTGCACTGATTGAGAGACTTCACACGTCACTGCCAGCTCAGCTCCACACAGCATGGTCTGATGTTTAGATATTTACATTACTTCTCCGCTTCAGGTGAATTTCTGTAATGGCTTTTATTATAGAGACTGTGACTACTTTGCTGGGTTGATAAGTACACAACTCCCCTAGTTGATGAGCTGAACGCTGAATGCTCATCAATCATAAAAGTCGCATGACAGAGCTACAGTCTAGCCATGTCAGTCAGTTTGCACAAATCTTTGGGTAAATGTTTCACTTTAACAGCTTTGCGCATGATTTCCACGAATCCTTAATTAGTCAAGCAATCATAAAAAAGCACTGAATTCTAACCTAAATCTAACCATCAATTAATAAAGAATAAAAATTAAAAAATAAATCAAGCTTTTCCTGTGACATCTGCAGTTAAATATACTGCGCTAATGGAAGTAATTATTACATTTAGATTCGTAAGTCTGTTCCTGAGACTTTGGGTCACATGATCTTCTGTGCATCATGTTCTTCAAAATGCTTTTTTTAAACCAATAATTGCAAAACGTAATTATTATTCCCGCAGCTAGGTTACATCAGAAAACTTAGGATTGTAAAATGTGCAGTCCATATTTCTGATGTTTTGCTTTTTAAGATGATTAAAAAAAATCTCTGTTTTTCAAAATAAAAAACTAAATCATTACTTTCTGTGATTGGCACATTTTTGGGGGGAAAAAAGAGGAAAAATAAGATTGTCAAACATACAATTTAAAAATGTAATTATAAGAGCCGGACTTACCTCCAGTAAGAACAGCAGCAAAGCTCAACAGCTTCAGAAGCATTCTTTGTCTGTTTGCTTTTTTAATTAATATTTTTGGTGTCTTAAGGAGTGCTTATGCACATCCTACTATTGCAAAGTCGTTTCTCTAACGTCCCCTGAGCCTGGCAGTGTATGTGTGAGCGAGTGATGTGCTCTAGCTCCAAGTGATGCCACCTCTGAGAAGCTTTTCTTTGGTTTTCCTCTTTTCAGCAGTCTTCCAGGGTCCAAAGACTGAAAGTAGTAAAACAGATGTGACGGTCATTTAAAAACTGCAGCAGTCTGCTACTGTGAGTCAATAAAACCCAAGCCAATAAAAATGAATGAAAAATAAAGATGGGTGTTTTGATTTCACCATGTGGTATTAACCCTAACAACAATTATCAGTAATAAACAATGTTTTTCAATTGAAAACAGAGATTTTTTTCTAAACCTATTTTTACATTATTTCATTTCAGACTGTTGTTAACTAAAACTTTTTTCCTCGAATATTTTTAAAACACAAAACCCTGATTGTTCTTGTACGAGTAAAATGTCATTGCTACTCAAATATCAAAAATTTATCAGCAATTAATTTGATGTAACTGATTTGTTACATTGTCACAAAATAATTGGTCCAAATAGCATGTGAGGTAGGTTTCTCATAGTATATAAAAATGCAAACACACCAGTTTTGAGGTGTTTTTGTTTTTGTTTTGTTTTTTTACACAAAAAAATCCAAAGATTAGTGTGTAACTAGTGCAACTATTTGGAGAAAGAGCGCACTACTCACATTCCACTGCAGAATACACAGGTTATAAACAACCACGTGTCGACTGTCAATAAACATATATGTACAGCCAAACCTCTGCCTTGAACTGTTACTTTTTAACATGGTTTATAAGGATGTTACAAAACAATACACTCAAATTTGCAGTTAAATTCTCATTTATTCTTTTATTGCTGCAATTATGTATCATATTTAAAAAAGTGGTATGAAATGCTAAAAAATAAAAAAGCTGTAACAAAATTTTCTAAGAAGCTGAACTTCTACTGTAAACACAATAAATAGAAATGCAATCAGGAATAAAATGGAAACAACATTTGATATTTATTAAAAAAGGACACGTATATTTAAAACAAATTCCACAATTATGAAAAAAATTATGTCACGCAAAAGTGGGTGAAAATGTCAGGCCACTAAATTAAGAATATTCATTAGTGATCTGCTAGAGAATCTCAAGCAGTGGTGGAGTTCACATAAAGTTAGGGGACTGCAGATACTAGAACTAGACCTTTTATTTAATGAAAAAAAGGAGTAAGTCTTAAAATCAGTTTAGCACAATTTAACAGGTAGCCAGTGAATCTGAAAAATTCTGTTGTCCTTAGCCTGCAGCAGCATTACTAATCATCTGCACTCTCTAGATATTTCACGTGCTAGAAACTAGAGGGGACATAGATCATAGAAAACAGATTTAATTTTACATTTTAAATTTTAAATTACCTTTTAAGGAAAAATATGGGGTCATTTTGAGTCTGTAAATATCTGGCAAGTGAGGACACCAGTTGATGGACTTTTGGGAAAGGAATGTTCTCCCATTTTACTCTGACAGGATTATACATAGTAATTAAAAGGGGACCCAAGATAGATCCTTGGGGAATACCACAGATTAAAGAGAGGACACAACAGGTATCAGGCTATATAGCATCACTTCCTCATGCTACTTGCTTGCTGCTAAATATCAACAAGCAAGACCCATAAACAGCTTCTGCATTCTACCAAAGTCACTGTGTCAGGACTCCTGATAGAGGTGCTCATAAAATGAATGAGTAAAGAGAACAGAACAACCTCATAGGAGGATAGTGGCTGACAGTGAGGGTAAAACAGACAGCTGGTTAACTCAAGTAACATATAATTAAAATGAATAATAATGATGAACAGACTAACAGCACAACACAGTGAATAAATTCCTTTTTCTTTTTTTTTTTTTTAATTTTTGCTTCTTCAGAAAACCAGATATTGCATCTATTAGAGAGTATCTTGCAGAAGTCTTGTACTGTCTATGAGGTAAATGTACTAACTTTGTAATATCCACTGTTGTTTCCATGATTGTTGTTTTTGTTTTAACATTTTAAGCCAGAAGACAAACATCAGATTATTCCAGAAATAAAGAGGAATCTCACCAAGTAACATTTACATATATCTTTATTGTGCCAACTGATACCATGTAAATAAACCACCAAATGGAAGCAGTCAAAAGGAGGAAGAACACCAAGTTTACACAGCAAAGTTTACAAAAGACTCATTTACTAATAAAGTTGGCTTCAATTTTATTGTAAAAATGATATTAATAATACCAGAGAGAAATCTGCAATAATATGTATTTTACTCATACAAACATTATCAGAAATAATATTTTCTTTCTTCATATGGCAGAAATAAGCATGTATTGATGAACAACTTGAAAATTTTTAAATTCTCCATTTCTGACAAAAATATACTCAAGACTTCACATCTAGTCTAGGAAAATAGTGCACAGCAATGGATTAGTTAGTAAAGAATAATGCCAAAGATACGGCTATATTGGTATACAAAAGTGTTCATATATTAAAATATAACGGAACAACCATCCACAGACACAATCTTTTACAAATCTGAAAACACTGACAGTGTTTTCAATGTCAGCCTCTGTCAGTTATGACGAGATCTCGATGCAATAATGGAAAAGAACCAAACAGGTGCACCATATTGCTTTAATCACTCCTCATCTCTCAGTTACAGTCATAACACCTTTCTCAGCTCTAAAGTCGAGGTAAATGAGTCGACTTTCAGCAGATTGTTAAACCGGACTGGCATTTACAGTTTTTGTGTGTTTGGCACTTGCAGCAGCGTAATTCACCAGTCAGTCGCTAATCATTGATTTAGATTAGTGAGCTCTAAATGATTATCCAAACACAATAATGGAGAAAAAAATACCTACAAATACAGCTGTTCTAAACCTTTAAAAGTTTGTTTTCACTAATCTGGAAATGCGAGGGCAACAGTCTTGGACATTTCGTGGCATTTTCACATCACATTTCAGATTCATGGGAATAATTTAAATGAACTGGTGCACAGGCAAGTGTTGAATCCAGTATGAATACCTTCAAACTACTAATGTGTCACATCTCTCTGAAAGATTACAATGGAGTATAAAGAGACTTATTAGGACTGATGTGAAAAATGCTTTCATACTGGCCGACTAAAACGTTCTTGTTCACGATATGAATCAAAGCACCCCTCTCATTCTCATGTGGTCTGTATATATACATGGCTCAGATACTATTTTCCCTTAAACAGTCAAAACTCAGTCAAAGCAGGGAAACAGAAGAAAAGTACAGTACAAAATACAACATCAATGATTGTACAGAACACCTGCAGGAGTCACAAAGAAAAAGATACGTCTTCAAAGTCTCTTTTTGTCACAGAAGACTTCAGATTTGTCAAATGTGCACTTCAAGTCATTAAAATCTCACTGAACAAACTAAACATCGGGTGAAATTTCTCCGATTTTGTGCAGTGATCGGATGTAACGGTGGCCTGGCAGCCAGTCGCCTGATTGTGCGTGGAGTGGAGCTCACATGCAGTTGACCACGTTGCTGGAGCCTTGTCCGACGTCTCTGATCTGGCTGACGTGAGACGAACAGACGGCGACTCCAGCTCCAGCACGGCAGTGAGACACTGAGCCCACCAGCTCCCATCTGAACAGCAAAGGTACACAAGTCAATAGACAATTAACAACAAGAACACTGTGGACTTCTAGAGGTCATTTTAAAATTCCATTTTTTAGAAAACTACTCAAGTCCTTCAAATGTTAGATTATGCGGTACATATATAATGTACTGCATAATCTATAATTATGGACTTTACGGAGTATAGCTCAAATAAACAATCAAATTACAATGTTAGATGGTTCAAGTCCCTAAAATATTTTAATATCTGATTAATAACATTACAATATTTTGCAGGTAGGAGACTAATATATTGAAATCAGGTGATTGGTTTATTGGTATTCAAGCTAGGCCTGATACCAGGAACCAAATCAGCAGTTGTCATAATCATCTTGTGACAAGATGATTGATGATGTTGGATTATTTTGCCCACTGCCAGTAACCCTACTTTCGTCGGACTCTCTTGATAATACTTTTTGGATTATTTTAATGTGCTTGAATAAATAGCTCATTTATATGAATTTGTATTGAAAGACTGAAATGTGTCAAAACTTACAAAGAAAAGAATAAAGTTTTCTAGATTTAACATTTACAAACAATGTATGTAAAAAGGAGTTATCTAATAAATACTATACCTCATTTTTGCTTTTTTATGTATATACATATTCTTGAAGAATAATAGTGGGGAAAAAACAGGCATTTTAAACAGGAATGCATCAGAGCATTTACTGATCAGTTTTCCGCCTACTGAATAAAGTTATTCTCTCACACCTCTGTACACGCAGAAACACAATCCCCATTCTTCTCCTACTGACCTGTTCATTCGTGGCTCAAAAGCCTCCACTGTGTTCAGGTAAATGTTTCCATTGTGTCCCCCGACTGCAAACACTCTTCCCATTACAGTGGCGACCCCGACCCCTCCACGTGGGGTGGTGAGCTCTGACACGTACTCCCAGCGGTGTATTCGTGGGTCAAAGCGCTCTACGGAGCTCAGTGGTGAGTTGTCATCAAAACCACCTTTGGAAAATTATAAGATAAGACAGTCGTGAAAATGTTATCTCTTGGGGATTTTTAGGATATTGTTATAAAATATGAAACTCCCATGTGTGATAAAAGGCAGCATGAATTGCTGAGAATATTGGTAAAACCTCACACTCAGGTTTAACACCTGTTTTTTTAACTGTCACATAAAGACGGCATTTAACGACCTCCCCAATACACTCAATGACGAGTTTTAACACCTCAGTATAGATATCAACACTATGACCACTATTAGAATACCTTCTGGGGGGTTTTCAAGGGTAGCTGCAAAGGCAGAGAGAACCCTCACCAACTACTCAAACAAACATAGTTATTTTGTTCTATAAGCAGGCCTGAAATATGACAGAAACTGCGTGGTTCAAAAAACTAGCTTCAAGGGTTAGTCCTGGTAGGCTTGAAATAACTAAAGAGTCAAATAGCTGTATGCCATTAACCAGGCAGCTATACAACAGTATTACATGTTTTTACCTGAAGCTATTTACCATGTAAAATTTCATAACAGACACTTCAGTGAACCTCAAACAACTCTTTAAATTGAGGTGGTGCAATAAAATCCTCTTCCTGTGAATCAGTTACCAAACAGCTTTACAAATGATGAACTTTCGGCTTTCCGGATTCGAGCGTTTGTTTATAAAACTCAGGGGTGTGTACATCAAGCATGTGATCTGGGTTCACCAAAGAAGCACCCATGAAAGAGGAAGAAAACATTGACAAACTGCATCATATAAAGTCAGTGCAGTAAATTCCAACAAACATTATTGGACTATCCAACGAATCAGCCTGTAGAGAAGAATATGACAAGCATTCTCCTACAGTTCCTCTTACCCACTACATAGAGGCAGCCATTAAGTTTACTGACTCCATTTCCAGCCCGACGCTGTCCCATCTCGCAGACCTCAGTCCACTTGTTGAGATGAGGATTAAAGCGTTCCACACTGGACAGTGACGCCACGCCATCGTTGCCTCCCACAGCATACACAAAATTCTGAAATTGGGAGAGTACAAAGTAGTTACGTGCTGATTACATATCACAGATCAGATAGATGGTTTTTACTTTTCTCTTCAGTTTTACCCCCAGTGCCACAGATCCAACTCCTCCCCTCGGAGTGTTCATCGGCGCCACGGCACTCCAGCAGTCACTTTCGATGTCATAACGCTCCACGTCGTTGAAACAGGAGTTGTCGTCCAGACCTCCAATAGCATATATAGGACCACCAAGGGCTGCCAGGGCTATCCCCCTCCTGAAATACATATGTTCATGAAACTTGCCATACAGTAAATGCTTCACAGAAAGAAATGTACATTCCTTACTATGGAACAGAAATTTATGCAATCAAAATTTTATGTTTTTCTTCTTTCTGTGTGATCATAACATTAAATATTTTTAAATCACTCCAACTTTTCTCCAGGAGTTGCACTGGAGCAAATTTCCGATTTATACCTTTTGGTGTTCATCGACGCTTTCATCATCCACTTGTTAGTGAAGGGGTCAAACATCTCCATGTTTCCCAAGTGTTCGTTACCATCATGGCCGCCAACAGCATAAACCTTGCCTGAAGAAAACAAACGGTAAACAAACAGGGAATTACGATCATGTGACCAGAATATGAACTGATACCATTAATACTGACATACTGCACACTAATTAGAAAAATCACTGATTGGCCACATCTTATAAGTGCTATCAGTATCAAGCATTAGCAGCAGATCCTTAATGTCCAGTTAACTGGAAGGTGCAGCTATCCTGGATCAGACTCATCTGTTCATTTTTTTTTCTTCATGGTTATGATTTCTTCCTCCTCAAGAACACTTGCCTGGAGCTCAGCACCGCTGAACAGGAGCATCCAAGTCACAACCATATTAATATGAGACAATTTAACTGTGCGAGTGATCAGGAGGATGAGGCTCATCTGTGCCCACTTTTGACTTTACTGAGTATGTTGTACTCTAGTCCCTCAGCTTCCATACCCAACATTTCATCATTCAGGTGAAAATGTTCTTGTTTACATTCAGTAATGCAATCATATTCAATCTTTCTTACCTCCTACAGATATTACGCCCACGTGACGCCGTCTGCTGTTCATTTCAGGGCCAAAAAACCAGCTGTTCTTAGTGATGGAGTAGCACTCAATGCTGCGAAACGGGTCACCAGAACCGCCCCGGCCACCCACGCAGAACAACACTCCTGAGGAAACAATTGGACAGATAAAATGCCTCTGAGCACTTCAGGAAGAAGATGAAAAACACTTTAGCCAAGATGGAAAAGTTAATATAAATGAGAAGTTATTAAAAGTTTTGAAAGATGTATTTGAGCATGAGATTCAGGGCCCTTATTTTTCATGGCATGGCAGCAACTTCTAAAATCAGCATCCCCATTTGTGCAGTGTTTTTGTTACAATCCCAGAGAACAATGCACAAGTGGACAGAGCAACACACACATATTAAAATTACTCTGCAGAAGCAGGAGAAAGCAATTTGTTAGTATGCGAGTGAACATTAGGTCTTGAATTTTTTTTGCTAAGATAAGTGTCGAAACATCAAGCAGAGCATTGCTTTCACTTTTACACTGTCTTACATTTCTTTTAATAAAAAACATGTTTGCAAACAAATGAGGTCTGACAGCAGTGCAAAATATAAAGTCTTTCACTCCTTTTATTGTATCTGCATGACGGACATGACTCAAACCTGTAGCAAAATACTCGGAAGCCCTGAGACACCCCTGCTTTTTCCCCTGTGATGTTTTGCACACAGTGCAGGTTTTGCCACTTTCGCAAAATAACTGTGGAAAGGCATAATATGTTTACCATTTTCCCAAAGCCTTTGTCCATTAAACACTGTGTTACTCACAGTGTTTAATGGACAAAGGCTTTGGCCAAATGGAATAGGACTGCCGGTGGTTTTAGTGCATTTTTTGAGACACACTCTACAGGTTCACTTTATGGACATTTGAGGTTAGCAAACATTGCATTGTTTCTCTTGGCCTTCATGCATAAATTGCATTTCAGGTTGTGGTGTTTTCAGGTGGCTGAAGTATTGCCAATTAAATGTCCAGCACCTTCTGTTGTGTCAGAAGTTTGATTTTTGTTGTACATCTTCCTTTTAACATAGTCTTACTTGGCCAGATGAATCCAGGAAACCTCAAACTGCATGGTACAGGGAACAGCTGTGATTGGCTCATGCATACATGGAGTCAGACACTGATTCAAATCTTTCCCTCCTGAACGTCTACTAGGGGTAACTCGAGTTTCTGTTTTCTGAACAGAGTAATTTCTGTCGTATTTCAGGCCTGCTTCAGAAGTTACTGGGGATGGTTTCTGCCTATACAGCTAACCAGGCCTACCAGAACAACCTGGAACCTATTCTAAATGGTCATCAAACCTCGTCTTTGTTGATATATACCGAGGTGTAAAACCTCGTCATTAAGGGTACAGGAGAGATCATTAAATGTCCTCTTTATAGGGGAAGGAGTCAAGGAGCCCTTGATTTGCTTTTGCATTGTGTTCAATTGACAGAGCACACATTTTCAATATCACTCAATCATGTGTACATTTAATGAATTCAATTAACTGCGCAGACTTCAGACTACTATAATATGCCTCTGCAGCTCAGCAACAATGTCTCACTGCCTCCTTTTCAATTTTATTATTACGTTTAATTCTCAAAATGCAAGCACAGTTACACGTTACAGTGACTACTGACTAAGCGAGGAGCATTAGGAATGATGAGATAGTCTGGATTGTTTCAGTGATATAAACAGATTCATCAGCACGGTGCTACTTATTTCTAGCTTGACTATAATTAAAAACCCCAAACCATCTGTCTATAACAGCAGATTTGAGGTACTAATGTAATGTAATGTAAATGGGTCCAAAAAGCCACTTGATTTTATGTCTGCAAGTGTGCTTTTGTAAAGATAAGAAAATGTGCTGTAATGTTTTTCTAAATGCCATAAAACAAAAAAAACTTGTTACATGCTCACAGCAGAGCACCACCATATAAAGGTACCTGCAGTGTGCTTCCGGGGTATGGTACGGACTGAATACTCAAAGTCTGGAACCACCTTGTTGTTGAGGTGCAGGTGGTAGTTCCTGGCTTCATCCATCAAGTCACGACAGCTCAGGTTACCTTTGATCATCTCGTCTTTTGCCACTGTTCCAGTCAGAAACTCTACTGGTAGTAGGGGCAGGCGCACCTAAGGAAGAGACAAACATACATGCGGGTGTCATGCGGATGCTAGAGTGATTATATAACACTCCTTTTACCCACAGTTATTCATCTAAACATTCAGGTAATCAGTAAACCAGGTGATAAACTCTGACTTCTGACACACATTCAAGAATACAACACTAATAAAAAAAAAAAAAAAAAACCTTTCTAGGTCATTCTCAAACCTGAGACATGATCTGGTCCAGCCAGGCCTCATGATGCTGTGGGTTTGCGTTTAGCCATTTCACTGCTGCATTGTACACCTGTGTCTCCGAGTGAATATTGAGGTCGCTGGAGGACAGTAATGTACGCAAGTGCTGGGGAGACACACATGTGAAGTCCTCACACTCCACTACCTCTGTGAAGTGCTCGCAGGCGTAGCGGTCAGCCATGTCCATCAGATCCACACGATTGTGGCTCTCGGCAAAGGTTCGAACTGCCAGGCAGTTGGTGGGATGAAAGTGTGCCTTCATGTATTCACAGCAGGCTCTCGCCACCAACTCAACCTATTCGAAAAAGGAAATAAATCAACTTCAAATATTATGATTTGTATTATATAGTTCAGTGTTTTTCTAGATTAAAACTGTCATTATGCATTAATTTGGTAAATCAAAGTTTAAGCAAAACTATACTTGAAATGCAGGACACCTCTGTTCATGTTATAATCAGCTGCTAGTGCTTGTTGTGCTTGTCTACCTGAAGGATGCAGGCAGCATAAAGCAGTGGCTGGACATTATCCACAGTTAAGGTGAGCTTGGAGGAATAAGCAAAATGCACCAGGTCCTGAATGGCATCCCCATCAAAGTCCTTAATTTCTATCAGTTCCTGCTTGGCTTCAGACATCTCTGACAGGAACATGGCCCTGAGGAAATGAAACAGTCACTTGAAAACAAAGATTAAAAACAAAGCACCAGCTAATGTTTAAAAATGCAACCACGGTTCACATTAGCAGTCAAAAATAGACACTTTGATAGCAGTAACCTTTCAGTCTATAAAACCTCATTTTAGCTGAAAATAAACTTTAAACACTAAAAAGAGTTTGGATTTTTAAATAAATTATTGTAATGTAAATATTTAAAAACTTTCAAATACTGTTCATCTGCAGTATATGGTTGTTTTTTTTTGTTTTTGGGCATGCCACTTTTTTGTGAGAACACACTGCACACCATGCTGTTGCAGATTTTGAGCTGACAGATCTCTGGGAATCATCTTGTTGGTGCAAAAATACCAATTTATGACTCTAGATAACAGTGTTATCAGTTCTGGCATTTCTTTTAGATTCTACTAAAGAAATATAAAATATCATATGTTTTGTGAGAGCTGCAAATAAAACTGAATGTCTGTTACATGCCAGCACAACACTGATTCCTTCCCTGAGTTGGTGCTTTTTGTAATCCTTGAATGATTCATAGTTACAAGGGCTAAAAATGATTGAAAAAGCAGCCAATGTCGTAAAGAAAAACTAAAAATGAAAAAATAAAAGATGGAATAAAGTCACTGGTTTGCCAGTTTTGACCATTGTTATCTTATTTCTTTGCAAATTGGGCATGATGAGGGAGTTGTGGACCGTTCTTAGAACACAATATACAAAATCAAACCACACTGTGTTAGATAAGAATTAAAACTAACAACTGAGACGATAAACCCATTAGTAAAACTTTGTGTCCTTAGGTTGTACATTTTTCTGTACAAGCAGATATCTTTTTTTAAATCTAAGAAGTCCCCTCCCTTTATGGCCGTTAGAAAAAAAATCCAGGTTTAAGACACTGATACAGGCAAAACACACCTGAAGTAAGGGATAACACAGGCCAGCACCAACTTGTGACACTGTATCAACCTGCTGCCGACCTAGAAAAAAAAAGAAAAAACAAAATACATGATACAAGCACACGTTGACATTTTATACATTAGAGCTACACAATATATCAAATTTTAATCTCAATCAAAACTAGTTTCCTTCAGTGACACTGAAAAATGTGTGCTCCAACAGTGCAACAAACTCAAGCATTCCCTAAATCATTGCCTGACTATATGTCTACATGTGCCAAACACCGGAGTTCCCTTTACCACCCAGCATCACTTTTCCTGGAATAGTGTGGATGAAGTCGGAAGTTGATGAACTTGTTCCTTTAAGTGAATCATCATCTGCTGTTTGGGTTAAGTGCAACCAAAATAGATTCTGTGCAAAAGGTTACACCACAACACAACCCACCTAACATATTCAGCTGTCTGAAAACACACCACAAACTGCAGTATGATAATGCATGAAAGCCAAGAAGAACAATCCAAGGTGAACCTGACAACACCAACTCAGACGTGCACAAAAGCTGTGCAGTGCGACAATGCATTCACGGAGCTCACAAACACTGACTGAAATCACAGACGCAACTGCATTCTTTTTTGCTAAAGATGTGTGTCCACTAAAAATGATGAGTATATGGATGTTTCAGGAGAATAATCAACTTCACTAAAAAACATATTTTATCCCCTCATAGAGTTATGTGTGGTGATATGTGGCGATAGCTGCGCTATATACAAAATGAGGGACCTCACTGCTGTCAAGTGCTTTGCTACAAGTTTTATTCACATCATGAAAATCCAATAAATGGAGTGAAACGTTAGCTCCTAGGGGATGCACTTGAGCCAGATGAATAAACACCTAATTTAAACACCTACAGTGGGGCAAAAAAGTATTTAGTCAGCCACGGATTGTGCAAGTGCCCCCACCTAAAATGATGACAGAGGCCAGTAATTTGCACCAGAGGTACACGTCAACTGTGAGAGACAGAATGTGAAAAAAAAAATCCATGAATACACATGGTAGGATTTGTAAAGAATTTATTCGTAAATCAGGGTGGCAAATAAGTATTTGGTCACCTCAAACATGGAAAATCTCTGGCTCCCACAGACCTGTAACGTCTTCTGTAAGACGCTTTTCTGTCCCCCACTCGTTACCTGTATGAATGGCACCTGTTCGAACTCATCATCTGTATAAAAGACACCTGTCCACAGCCTCAAACAGTCAGACTCCAAACTCCGCCATGGCCAAGACCAAAGAGCTCTCGAAGGACACCAGGAAAAGTATTGTAGACCTGCACCAGGCTGGGAAGAGTGAATCTACAATAGGCAAGCAGCTTGGTGTGAAAAAATCAACTGTGGGAGCAATCATCAGAAAATGGAAGACATACAAGACCACTGATAATCTCCCACGATCTGGGGCTCCACGCAAGATCTCATCCCGTGGGGTCAAAATGATCATGAGAACGGTGAGCAAAGATCCCAGAACCACACGGGGGGACCTGGTGAATGACCTGCAGAGAGCTGGGACCAAAGTAACAAAGGTCACCATCAGTAACACACTAAAACGGCAGGGAATCAGATCCCGCAGTGCCAGACGTGTTCCGCTGCTGAAGCCAGTGCATGTCCAGGCCCGTCTGAAGTTTGCCAGAGAGCACATGGATGATACAGCAGAGGATTGGGAGAATGTCATGTGGTCAGATGAAACCAAAGTAGAACTTTTTGGTATAAACTCAACTCGTCGTGTTTGGAGGACGAAGAATACTGAGTTGCATCCCAAGAACACCATACCTACTGTGAAGCATGGGGGTGGAAACATCATGCTATGGGGCTGTTTTTCTGCCAAGGGGACAGGACGACTGATCCGTGTTAAGGACAGAATGAATGGGGCCATGTATCGTGAGATTTTGAGCCAAAACCTCCTTCCATCAGTGAGAACTTTGACGATGAAACGCGGCTGGGTCTTCCAACATGACAATGATCCAAAACACACCGCCCGGGCAACAAAGGAGTGGCTCCGTAAGAAGCATTTGAAAGTCCTGGAGTGGCCTAGCCAGTCTCCAGACCTCAACCCCATAGAAAATCTGTGGCATCACTGCTCTCGAGAAGATCTGCATGGAGGAATGGGCCAAAATACCAGCTACTGTGTGTGCAAACCTGGTAAAGACCTATAGTAAACGTTTGACCTCTGTTATTGCCAACAAAGGTTATGTTACAAAGTACTGAGTTGTATTTTTGTTATTGACCAAATACTTATTTGCCACCCTGATTTACAAATAAATTCTTTACAAATCCTACCATGTGTATTCATGGATTTTTTTTTTCACATTCTGTCTCTCACAGTTGACGTGTACCTCTGGTGCAAATTACTGGCCTCTGTCATCATTTTAGGTGGGGGCACTTGCACAATCGGTGGCTGACTAAATACTTTTTTGCCCCACTGTATTTAAAGAAAGGAACACAGCACAATGTAAAAGTGAAAGCAGTTTCTTGTGGATGTAGTTTTCCTCTTAGGGCTGCACCCAATCAGGTGGATAATGGCGACTAATTTTACTTCGAAACACAGATTTGTGCATTATTAAGAATGTAATATGGATGTTATGATGTATTATACTTCCATGAAAGTGCAATAAAAATGTCTGTCATGGAAACCAATAAATTATCCTGACAAATAATCACAATCTCAATATTGATCAAAACTAATTCTACAGCCCTAATATAAATAAGTTACTCCTTATTACTCCTTATCACCATGTGATGTGATTTTGGCATTAGTTTTGAAATTTTGAACAGGCCAATCTAAAACAAAAAACAAAAACAAAACAAAACCCAAAATAAATCCCACTCTTTATAAAACAGTTTTCATTTCACACTGACATTACAAAACACACAAAAAGCTCCTCTAAAACAAAAAGTATAAAGGAACAAATCTTTCTCGAGTCCAGGTGTAGAGGCCCACCTTCAGCGTGACGTCACAGAGCTCACCCACTTCATAGAAATGCCGGAGCGAGTTATGGAAGTCCTTCCAGGCTTCATGAGCCTCAAAGACAAAGGACCCGTCAGGCTCACATTCTGATTTCAAAGCCCTGTTTGCAGGCCGCTTCTCCTTGGACTTCAGCTGTTTGGCATGGTCTGGCACCACATCCCCCGGTGCCATAGTGGGCTACAGGAAACAACACCTAGATGGTAAAAATAGATGCCGGTAAATACATAAAATCATATTCACTCCACTTAGATCTTTTTTCTTTTGCAGTGTATTAACAATACCGATGTTTTAATTTGATTTGATGGAAATCAGATGATTTTCTGTTAAAATAACCGCAAATTTTTACACATAGGTGTCTGCTACAAGGAAAGCAGTGGAATAGTGAATCTCCTCTCCCGTCTCTATATTCATCAGGCTCTATCACTGTTCATCTTTTCTCACTTTTATTGGATTGTAGCGTTACGACTGTTAAAAAAAACAACAACAATACTAACAGTCTAATCACAGCCTGTAATCAATAATAAGAAGCGCAATTTTTAAATTCCACTGACTTCAACTGCATCCAACAACTGCAACTCAGCACAAATAACAGCAACCTTCAATAGAGGCAACAAAGAGGACGTGAGGGGTGGGAGACATGGCCTGCCAGCTGAGCAAGTTTTGTCAGTATTCCTCCCCCGTTTTAGTGTCACTTCTTTCACTATTTTTGCAAAACACAGGAAAAGCAGTTCTCTAAAACACACAAATTACACTTTAAAAAGGAAAAAAATCAACAATTTAACCCATTTAAAAAAATCTACCTATCGCTGAATCTGATGAACAATTTCCACAATTGATGTGTCTTTATTTAAGAACAGAAAGTGAGAGTAACAGCTGAAGCCTCAAGCTCCACCTACGCCTTACAGATGATGTACTGTCTCGCTTTTTTTTTAGCTATGCCCCTGACACTGAATAGCCTCAGTGTATCGCCCCCTCATCACTAGTCCTCTCACCTAAAAGAACAGAAAACATCAAGTCCCATCATATGCACTACGATCAAACCCAATCACCACTTCTGTTCTACTTTGTAGGCTTGTGGATAGGCTTCAACATACGTAGGGATGCAGCAATATCCATTTTATTTAAAAGGCAAAAGCTGGGTTGGCCTAAGCAACCGTTGGAGTTTTTAAGATGCTAAGATGATCAGACTGTGTTATTTTATTTATAAAGAGGAAGTGGAATGAGAGAGTCAATAATTTAACGACAGAGGCAGTGCACAACTACTGCTCAAAGTGCACACAGAAGGATGATAACAGCCACATTTTCTCATGTGACACGAAAATCAAAACTCCCACTGAGGAACTAACGGGACCAATGTGAGGCACTGAAGTACACAAAGACAGTCACGCTCTTCCAAAGACCTACAGTTGTCATGTCAAATTACTTCACCTAAGGAAACACTACAAGTGCCCTTAATGAGGCCAAATGTTGTTCTTTGTCCTTTGGCCTTTGGCATTAACTGACTAATAAAGCTGACAAGTGAGTGCACACTGAGTTAAGGGTTTTTTTCCACCACATTTTAAGAGACTGAGGGTCAGGCAGCTCTTGAAATTCTCTGATAAATGTCGAAGGGCCAATCTGCAATACAGTTATCTGCACAGAGTTTGCATTTACATCATCTTCTCTGCCATAGATAGCATTTCGCACACTTCATCTACACCTATAGATTACTGTCGCATTTATCAGATATTATATCTTGTACAAGTATCATGCTTTAACTAGCCCTCAATGCACTAAATGTCCTGCACCAACTTAAATATTGCATCTAGCTGTTCTGTTTAAAGGACAGTAACGACAGGTTTCATCCAAGATTATTTTACCACAGGTAGGTTCTTAAACTCGGTCAAAACGGTCGACAAAACAACTGAACTTTAATCTCTGTCGACATACATTGAACCAAAGGTCAACAATTTGTCAATCGAGACGCAATTACGGTTTAGTCTCCACAATATTAGCACCACTTGTTACAAATAGCATGCACGTTTGGGTCTTAAAAACCAGGCGAAATGAAATTACTCTGCTGTACATTATAAATCTAGACAGCTAGGCTAGCAGCAGATTATTGGCTAGCTTGTTTGCTAAAAGCAGCTACTAGACAGATTAGCATCCGCATGACAGCTAACGTTGTCTGACAGGAAACGGACAAGATGAGGGCACAAATTTAGCCCCCAAAAAGTTACAGCAGAACTGCAATAAATAAGTTAATTTCCACAAGCGTTCATATGAATTATAAGAAAAAAATACCTCATGTCGCAGCGAGAATTAAGATGCCGGCTTCATTGAGGGGAATGCTTTGCTGCTTGGCAGTTGCACGTTTGTTGTGATTCCAGGTGCTTCATGGGTAATGTAGTTTCAAAGAAGAACAGAAAAAGAAGCAGAACTAACTAAATGTAAGCTAAATAAAGCGGTCTCTGTGACACCCTGAAATATCCCCCACACACCTGCCTCTCGGTTCTGAGATACTGACACTTTAACGTTGATGTCTGATATCTGAGACATTACATTTGATACTGATATTTAAAAACCTCAGTATCAAATTTCTTACAGTTTAATGGTGCCAGCTTAAAAGTTAAAGCATGTAAAAAGCAGTACAACAGTATTATGGTACATATATACATACACCAGAAGCTACACAGGACTGGGTTCCAGTAGATAACACTTGACACAAATAAAGCCCTAAAGTGGGGAGTAATGTGCAAAGTAAGGGCATTTAAGATTGTAATTACAATTATTATACAACTCCATTCTCCAATAAAATCTTACATAAGATCGCACATTAACACCTTTGTACCCTGAGCTTCTCTTTACTGTACAGCAGTGTATGGCTGGCATTTCAACAGCACCCTGCAAACAACACTGAAAACAAGTTGTGGATGTTTATATACAAGCAAACATGGAGAGGCATGGCTTAAAAATATGCAACAGTGTTCCAGCAAATAGTATCAAAATTAATAGCGCTGTGCTTAGTGTAGTTAAATAGAACAGAGACCTGGTACAAAAACACAGTACACGCTCAGTCAGTGCTTGTATTGTGACATACGAGATACTTACATTTAACTTGCACTGTGATATTAAAAGTATATGGTGAATAAAAATGACAACCAACTCAAGTAAAACACATTCACACAATTATCAGAGACCATTTATTTCAGAAAATGTGTAAATTATGCTGTTTATCCACAGAAAAAAATACATGTTAAAGTGTGTAATTTTTTTTTTTTTTTTTACACAAAGGTTAGCCTACAACACAATGTCCTTTTCTCCTACTTGTACTGCTTCTTCTTCTTCAGGAGAGCCTCTCGTAAAGCAATCTAGATTAAAAGACACAAAAAAAACCCATTTCCAGTTCAAATGCCAAAGTAGTTTCTTGTTTATATACACATTTGTAATAGGCATGTGTGACTTACCTGTTTCTCTCTGAAGGAGCGTTTGCCTTTAGTTCTGACGTTCTGACTGTGCCTCATCATCATGAAGTTCTTATTTCTCCTCTTCTCCTTGTTGCTGCTGCTGGCGTGTGGGTTTAGCTTGGTCCGCTTCTTGACAAAGTCCTTCCTGTCTGTCCGTCCCGCCTAGGAAATCAAACACATCGTTAGGCCAAAATGCTAAGAATAAATCAGGTTTACACTTTGGAAATGCACTGAGAGTTTCTTAATCTCCCCAGAGTCAGTGTTTCACATGGTTTCATATGCATGAACTGATTTTTTTAATTGAAACAAATCTGAATCTGCTCCACATTTGCATCACAATTTATTCACCATTGCTGTTGCCAGTCGTGTTTCCTTGTCCGCTTTTGGTTTCTTGTGCAGTCTCTCAATATCTCTCAATGTCAGCAGCTCTCCTCTGGGGAAAAAATAAATAAGATGGCCATCATTCTCAACAAGCTAATCAGCACAAAGGCCCGCAGGAGACTGTGAACCTGAGAGTAAAACTGTTTTGCACAAACTATTAAGATTTCAATAAAATACATTTCATTTTATGTGCCTTGAATGTTTAAGGTTCATTTCATGCCCTTACTTGTCTCGCTCGTCATCACTGTCCACATTTTTCCTCTTCTTGCCTGGTGCAGCATTGACCTCTTTGGCCATCTGGACCAGACTGATCTTCTTGAAGTCATCTTGGGTGAGGAGCCTGCTGGCGCTGACCGCCGCTGCCTTGGCTTTTCTTTCTTCAGCTGTCATGCTTTGAAGCTTCTCTGCCTGATTTAAAAAAAAACAAAAAACAAAAACAAAAAAAACCAAACAAACATGAAAAACCAGAACAGTTTTATAAATATCTACATCTTATTTCTACTATGAAACAGTATGAATAATGAGGTTTTAGCAATCTGTCAAGCTATGTTTGTTAATTTTTTTAAACTCACCACTTCTCCTGTATCTTCATCAGATGAGTGGTGAACGTCCACCCACTCCCCATCTTCATCATCATCACTAATACTGGCACTCTCCCAGCCGTCTGTTATATACAACAATACAAATATATTATTCACACATTCCGTACGTACACAGAGAGCGCGCAGGTGGATGTTACAACAGTGGCCAACCTTCATCGTCCTCTCCCTCTTTGTTCTCCTCCTCCACCTCCAGGACCTCGGCTCCGGGGATATAGTCTTTAGCCTCGAGCTCTCCGTAGTCTTTGATCTTGGCCTCTGCCGATGCCTCAGTGGGTCTCCCCTGAATGACAAGTAGGGTTTATACTTACAGACGTGTAGCTTCAACTATTCTAGGAACTGGAAAACATTTATGAATATATAACATATTGTCCCAGGTGATGAGAACGGGCTGATCGCCATCTTTTATCTCCTTTGTACTTCTTGAACGTTAAGAAGAATTTTATGGTTTATTAACATTCATTTTACATTCGATTTTTGAGTGTGCTGCCACTACTTGACTAGTTAAGTCAAGAAAACATAGCAACTCACAATTCACTCAAATGTTCATAAAATATCTTTTTTCCTCATTTTACTGCAAATCGGAAGGCAAATCATCATTTTTGAAAATGTTTTTAAGTTCATATAGACTCCTATGAAGCTCACCCTATCCTTTCTGTGCAGCATCTGTGGATTAAGACTCCTGAACAACTGGATAAGTCCTCTGGCAGACATCATTACATCTGAAAATCAAGGCAGTGTACATCATGTGAACATGAATACAGACTTCAACACAATCACAAAAACTTGAAATAGAACAATTACTTACTCTTGTCTTTGTGGGTCTTGTATTGGGACAGGTCCTGCAGAAGGTCCTCGTTGATGGCGAGCGGACAGCGTGCTGCCACCTCCCTGATGGCATTGAGACTGAAACATAAACAAAAGTCAGTTTTATTATAAAATTATAGAGTGATACTAAAGAGGTAGCTACAAAAACACTGTATATACACTCGCTGGGCACCTAACAGACTTCTCACTGATGAAAATAACTAAATCACCCGATCACATGTCTGCAACTCAACTCATTTAAGCACATCGTCATGACGACCTGAGAAAGATGATATAAGTGACTCTGAAGTTGTTGGTGCCAGACAGGCTGGTCTGAGTATTTCAGAATCTGGTGTTCTGCTGGGATTTTCCCACACAACTATTTCTAGAGTTTACAGAGAATGTAAAGAAGAACAACATAAAAGCATGGCTCTATCCTGCTTTGACTCAACAATGGTACAGGGTGTATTTTCTTGGCACACTTTGGGCCCCTTTTTATCAGTTAAGCATTTGAACGCCACAGCCTACCTGAGTTTGTCCCTGAGCATGTCCATCGCTTTATAACCAGTGTACCCATTGTATGGTAGCTGCTTCCAACAGGATAACACACCATGACTCAAAGCTCAAATCATCTCAAACAGTTTTCTCAAAACGGGACAATGAGTTCGCTGTATTGAAATGGCACCAGATCTCATTCCAACAGAGCACCTTTGGAGTGTGGCGGAACAGGAGACTTGATTGATGTGCAGCTGATAAATCTACAGCAACCATTTGATGCTGTCGTGTCAGTTAGGAAAATCTAAAGCTCCTTCCTGAATCTGTGCCACGATTACACGGAGGTGTACCTAATAAAATGGCTGATCGGGGTATGTTATAGGTTTAGTTTGACTCATTTTGTAATTCACAGCATCTTTTGATTATCGCATAAAGATCTACTTACCCCACAGTCATGACTTCCCCAGAGTTTCTCTCCGTCACAAAGTTGTTGGCGATTGTCATGATCACAGGTTCAATGATCTGCAGCAGAACAGTTTTAAACAGGATGAACAGTGTTAAACTACCGTGTTAAATCACCTTAAAACGACTGAGTAAATGTGAGTAAATGTACCTCAGGGGGAACGAGCTGGTGGGAGGCCTGAGCAGCACAGAGAAGAATCTTTGTCACATCTGCAAAGACAGCAGCTAGTTAGAAAAGTCTCATGGATGAATGATTTCTCATGAAAATTCTAATTTAAATGTTAATAATAATAGCTTAGCTAGTACTGCTATGTATCAATTTAGAAAATTCAACTGAGAAAGGACACCAATGTTTATATCTCATCTAGCTGGTGGACACTGGGAGATGAACTTTTTGTTCTCAGGTAACACGGTACAAACAGACATTGCTGATGAGGTATCACTCACTAAAGCAAGAGCCAGTTATTTCCATTTTATTCAAGAGAAGGCAGCAGACATCCCCAAAACTGGGTCTAGATGAATAAACAACAGTACAGGACAGAAAAGAGCATCCGTTTCTTTAACTGTGAGTTGTTTTTACCTCTCTGATGAGGCTGAAGAAACCTCTGGATGAAAGGGTAGAAATTAAAGAGGAAGAGCTGTGAAAGAAAAAGAACACCAAGTGTTTACTCGCTAGAAAAAATAAAAAACACTGCATACCTCACTCATGCCTCAACAGCTGCGATTTAAATGTGGAGTTCAATAGAAGCCAGTACATGTTTTACCAGACCCGACACACAGGACTGAAGGGTGCATTTAAAACTGGGTGAATCTGACTTGAATAAACTCATTCATGAAAGAACAAAAAAAAAAAAAAACAACCCAAAAACAGAAGAGTCACCGACCTCGTGGATTCCAACCAGTCGGGATATGAGCTCCATCATCATGATCTTAACCTCAAAGCGCTCCTTTGAGTCTTCCAGCTGCTTTAAGAGCTTCTCTGAGAAATCTAAAGAAAAAAAAAAGATTTTTATGAATGGAAGCCTAAATGACCTTGAGGCAAATTCTGTGTGTTCCATTTGCTGCAGTGTTGCTGAACAATTAGATACCTTGAGGGTCGTGAATAAGGTGAACTGCAGAGAAATTAAAAACTTCTGCTTTCTTCTTCTTTTTATGTTTCTAAGAGAAAATGCGAGAATAAAGAGTTAAAACAATTCATCCTAGCACAGCATTAAATCATCTCTCAGTTCTGTTTTCTAAGTGTCTTCTTGTCCTCTGGGTCGTGTCAACCATCTTAAAGTTACACAACTGGAATTAGAAACAGTGCCTTCAGTGGAAGGTAAAACAGTGGCACCTTGAGGACTTTCATAGCCTTTTCCAGCTTCTTCTTGTTCTTGGAGGTTTTCTTGCCAGTGGAGAATTTCGCCATCAAGTCTCTCGCTGATGGCCCTTCATTCTTTACAAACACACACAAAGAAAGCCCACACCAAATCTTACTGAATACTGCACAACAAATCCAAACCATATTTGTCTGTTTCAAATGCATTCTACCTTAGCATGAAAGAAAAAAAAAAATTCCATATTGTATCATAACATATCATACATCAAACTATCCATCTTTGGTGCTTACCTCGGATTCTGAGTCACTCTCATTTTTCTCATCTTCATCTGCTCCCAGGAAGAATTTAAGGCCTGCCACGAGGATCTAAACAAGAAGAGTGGCTGGTCATAAGCGCTAATGTTTCCACTTAATCAATATCATAAGCAAAGTATTTTAATATATATGTATGTAGGGCTGTGCGATATGACCAAAATCTCATATCCCGATATTAAGACATCTATCGTCCGATAACGATATAAATCACAAAAATGTAACATTTTCTGTAAATTCTGTGAATGTCGGGCAGCTCGACTTGCGTGAAGCGTTTCCAGCTGGGCTTCGCGTACCTGGAGTCGAGTGTTTTAACTGATGCATGAAACGATACATTTTTAGACATAGGTTGTAACAGCCGCCGTTTTCTTTGTGAGTATTTATTACACGGCGTGCTGCGGGGAAAAGCCTGTTCTAACGTTTGAGTCTAAGGTTTATTTTTTAGCACCTGACGGCTCTTTTTTGCTTCTCATCCGTAAATATTCTGCATCTTTCACGTGATTCAGTTTATTTTGAAAAGTCTCAACAGGATCTTGAGCTTTATTGTGAAAGGTTTATGTGGAAAATAAACAAGCGGACACGAGGTGGTTTTACCGTCCTTGTTGCCAACGACAACGCATAAAAACAAGCGCTTGTCCGTCTGTAGTGTGGTTATATTAAATATAAGAGAAAGAGAGAACTTTAGGAAATTAATATAGCCACTACAGTGACCATCAAAATAATGAAAAAATATTGCCGTAAACAGTTTATTTTGCGACACCACGAAACAAACGATAGCGTAAAATGAAACGATAGACGTTTTTATATCGTCATCCGATATATGTTATATCGAACAGCCCTATATGTATGTATGTATATATATACATACATACAATATATATGTATACATATATATTGCTTCCCCCCCTTCTCTCGTTGTATATTGTTTTCTTTACTTTTGCACCTTTGTGGTTCAGCTACCCAATTTTGCTGTGTAAGAAACCGCACAATGACAATAAAAGCTCTAAGTCTAAGCCTTAATACCCCAAAAATATACCTTTGTCACTTTGGAGAAGCACGTAGTTGTGATAACATTAACTGTTTTGGGATCATTCCTGCAACAAAAAAACAAAAACATGTTTGAAACAAAATAATTATACATTGGCTGTAAAATAGCCGCTTTAACGTTTCTGTTTCACTTTGAACCCACCATATGTTCCTTTTGTACAGCTCCACCATCACATCTAATGAGATCTTTGCTGCTATCGGATTACTGTCTCTCAGCATGGTGTACATGAAGTTCTGTAACATCTGTAACAAATGACAGCACAACACTGTCAGTGTAGACCATGTTACAAAGACTACCAAACAATATTAGGGTGCACAACAGCTGTGTACTTACTGTGTTGACCTTGTTGTTTTTATGTTTTGCGTTGATGTTTTTGATGTCTGCTACAATGTGTGTGTACAAAGTCTGAAGAGAGAAAAACATTGTTTACATGAAAGCAACAAAAACAAACATAAATAAACAGAAGCAATCAGAAGACTGTCCCATTGGTAGGTCTGCAGAAACTCTAACAGCAGAAAACCAAGTCCACAGATCAAAGTTATTAACTCATCACTACATAAGGCATTCACCAGCTAGCAAAATTAAACTCACTGGCCACTTTGTTGCAGGTACATGTTCAAAACAACCTGCTGAAGTTCAAACTGAAGATCAGAATGGGGACGAAAGCTGATTTAAGTAAAAATATCCAGTGAATAGCATGACTGCTTTAGGCAACAGGAGCTCAAATAACCACTCAGTACAACCAAGGTCTGCAGAAGAGCATCGCTGACTGCAGAGTACATCAAATCTTAGTACCAAATGAGTATCACAGCAGGATAACACACCATTTCACAAAACTAAAATCATCGCAAACTGGTTTCTCAAACATGACAAGTTCAGTTCACTGTACTCAAATATCATGTACAGCCACCAGATCTCAATCCAACAGAATGCAGGCTTTTTTAAATTTTAAATTCCTAAGTTTAAAAAGCTTAAAACCAACTAAAGCTACAGAACATGAACAAGCAGCTTTAGTAGCTTTATGCCTAAAACAGCTGTGAACTGGATTGAGTCAACCAGCCAAGTCGTTTAAAAAAAAAAAAAAAAAAAAAAAAAAAAAATCACACTCATGTTTACAGCAGCAACCTGTGGAAAAATATGAGGCTAATATTTTCTTTTTATTATTGCTCTAGCATACTGTACGAATAAATGTGTGTACATATATAGAATAAAGAATCCTGGCCAACAAATGGATAAGATGCCCCAGATAGCATGGTGGCACGTTGGCTCTCGAAATTCTTAATGTCAGGAGTTTCACTTCCTGCTTAAATCTTAAGAAAAAAAACAGCAACCTAAAATAATTTCTATTATCCACATATCACAAATGGTCCTCATGCTCAGTATTGATGTAGTTCTTGGGCAAACTGTCTACATGTTTACACAGACAAAACTTTTGTTTATCTTTATAAATACCTGAACAACAGCTTCCCAGATTGCTCTCTCAAAATACTGAGAAAAAAACTGCAATGCCCCTTAATTACACTGCTGTTTGGGGGAAACAGCTTAGTCTTACCTTCCTAAGCAGCTTGTCATGACATCGCAGCAGCTCAAAGAAGAGCTCTAGGAGGCCTGAGGCATCAATCAAGTCTTTATTCCTCAGAAGGATCAGAGCTTTGCAGAAAGTCTGACAAAGACAACAGAAACACATATAAACCATTCAAGTCTTTAGCAAAACTCAAGTGGCGGGTTCACATGAATCCTGGTGTATGAACCCAACCTCACCATTCGTAGGTCCGGCTCCAGGACTGTGTGGTAACTAAGTAATAACTCAGACAACTCTTTAGGAAACGTGGAGAGCTGCTGGGGGAAGCAGTGACCAACCTGAAGGGCAAAGAATACTTTTATTGAGACAACTTTTAAGATCCAGGACTATCCACTGCACCAAAAACACACCGGGTTACCTGAGCGAGAAACATAACGAGGTCTGCAAGCTCCTTGTTCGGTTTGTCAGGCTGCAGCTTAAAGATCTGCACATTGGACTGATAGTGTCGGTACTGTTGCAGAAACTGCGGACGAAAACAAGAGGATTACATGAGTAAAAAAAGGTTCATATTTTCCAAACAACTCTCCCAGCTAATACGTTTAGCAATCTTAGCTAACAACACTCACCTCCTCGACGTACGACTGCGGATCTCTTTTTATGAGATTCTGAAGTTGAGGCAGATTGTTTGGTAGTTTGTTGTTCTGTCGACCCGACATGGTTTAAGATTATATTATGTATGTGTTGCAGAATAATGAAAAGCAGCACTTCTTACAGGGCGAGCATGGCCAATGTGTACGCTGCCATTTAATTTGAGGGGATCCAAACGTCACATCCGGCCACACTGTCGTCACTTGTGTTTTCGGCTTTGAAGAAGCCCTCGTGTACAAAAATGGAAGGGGAGATAAATCGTTGAATTCAAAGAATGTAAAACAATGCAGAGTTTTTGTGTGATAATATTTTGATTTTATATTCATAAGCGCTCTTTATATTTTGCACCAACTTTTCTTGCATTTAAAAATCATGTAAAATATTTTTTTCAGTATACAAAGAGCATGCCTCTTTGTATACTTGAAGACAGTTCAATAATAATAAAGATAGAAAAATAAAAATAGAGAAACATGTCCAGTAAAGTCAGAGAGCTTTCCAACGAGTTTTAAACGGCGGCCCTGAGAGACTGCAACTTAAGAAAACACCAGCAATAAGAAAAACGCTGTAAAAGAACACAAAACACAACGGAAAACACCACAACAGCAGCACTCATAAGCTTCAGCCTCACATGGCTCCTGCACTGCTCCACTGACTGTAATGGAACAAGACGTCAGACGTGTGTTCCTAGCAGTGAACCCGAGGAAGGCTGCCGGTCCAGACGGATTACCTGGCAAGGTGCTAAGAGCATGTGCCCACCAGCTCACCCTCATCTTCACCAGAATCTTCAATCTGTCACTGGATCAGGCAGCCATCCCATCTTGTCTAAAATCAGTCACAATCATTCCAGTGCCGAAGAAGTCTCCCATCACCAGCCTGAACAATTACCGCTCTGTGGCCCTCACGCCAGTAATCATGAAATGCTTCGAGAGACTAGTATTTCAGCATATCAAGGACTACCTCCCCCCAGAATTCGACCCCCACCAGTTTGCATACCGTGCAAACAGATCCACAGAAGACACCATCGCCATAGCCCTCCACGCTGTGCTGAGTCACCTAGAGCAGTGGCAGAGCTACGTCCGAATGCTCTTTGTGGACTACAGCTCAGCCTTTAATAAAATCATCCTGGACATCCTCATCACTAAACTGGTCACTCTTGGCCTCCCTCCACTCACTGCCTGGATAAAGGACTTTCTTCCAAACTGGCCCCAGACTGTAAGACTCGGCCCTCATCTCTCCTCCACTCACACACTGAGCACCGGCTCCTCACAGGGCTGTGTGCTGAGCCCCCTCCTGTATTCTCTCTACACCCACGACTGCAATTCGACCCACGACAACAATCTCATCATCAAGTTTGCAATGACACCACGGTAGTTGGACTTATCTCAAAGGGAGACGAGGCAGACTACAGAGAGGAAGTCCTGAAGTTGGCAGCCTGGTGTTCAGAAAACAACCTGGCACTGAACACTAAGAAAGCCAAAGAGCTCATTGTCGACTTCAGGAGACACAACACTGACTTATCCCCCCAATACATCAACGGGGAGTGTGTGGAGAGGGTCCACACCTTCCGGTTCCTTGGTGTCCTCATCTCCGCTGACATCTCCTGGACAGAAAACATCTCAGCAGTTGTCAAGAAGGCCCAACAGTGGCTGCACTTCCTGAGGGTCCTCAGGAAGTACAAGCTGGACTCCAACCTGCTGCTGACCTTCTACCACTCCATTGAGAGCCTGCTAAAATACTGCATCACAGTATGGTACGGCAGCTGCACTAAGGCGGACATAGCGAGGCTTCAGAGTGTAGTCAAGGCAGCACAGAAGATCATCGGCTGCCCTCTCCCCTCCCTGATGGACATTTATTCCTTCCGCTGCCTCAGCAGAGCAGCAAGCATCATCAAGGACAGCTCCCACCCTGGTTTCAACCTGTTCAGCCTGCTTCCCTCAGGGAAGCGCTACAGGTGCATCAGCACAAAGACCCACAGACTCAAGAACAGTTTCTTCCCAAAGGCCATAACCACCCTTAACTCATACACAGATAACACAGTCCCAACCCCTCATTTTCCCATTTCCCTCTATAAACCACCACTGTGCAATACCAAATTCTATGTGCAATAACCCGAATTGTATATACATAACACTATTTATTTACATATTAACTTTTTTACACCGGACTGTTTATTTGTACATTTCATATTTTTTTTTCTGTTAATGCTGTTGATATGTATATAGTGCTGGAGAACCATGCAACCCCCACTCCCCCAGGCTCCGAAAGCCTGGCCAGCCAACATTGTAGGGTCGACCCAATCGGTGTGTCTGCGCTGAGCTCTAACCAACCTGAGATCTCATTGCAGGATTACATGAATCCACGTACATTTGCACACATACAGAGATAAACTCCACCAAAGAAACCAAATTCCTAGAAATCCAAACAGAGAAATGTTTGCACACACATATGATTATGCCAACCAACCTCATATCTCCACGCATGCACACATTAATGCATATACTTTGCACACATACAGAGTCACCCTCTCTCAAAAATGTTATTCAAACAAATGTTGAAGGAACATACACACACACATATGAATATGCGCGGAGGTACACAACTTTTTTTCCAACTACAGTACCTTGAAAAACCTTCACACATTTTGTCACTTTACAACAACAAAAGTTAATGGATTTTTTTTAGATCTTCTGTGATAGACCAAGACAAAGTAGCACATAATTGTAAAGTGGTACAAAAATGATACATGGTTTTCAGAATATAATAAAAATCTGAAAAGTGTAGCTTTGATTAGTATTCAGCCCCCTGTACTCTGATACCCCTAAACAAAATCCAGTGATATCAATTGCCTTCAGAAGTCACCTAAATAGATAATCAAGTTCATCTGTGTGTAATTTACTCTCATTATAAATACAACGGCTCTGTGAAGGCCTTAGTAGTTTGTTACAGAACATGAAAACCAAGGAACTCACCAGACAGGTCAGGGATAAAGTTGTAGATAAGTTTTAAGCAGGGATGGGTTATAAAAAAAACATCTAGAAAATGGAAAAGGTTTGCTACAACTGCAAGCCTACCAAGACATGAGTGTCCACCTAAACTGACAGACTGAGCAAGAAGAGCACTGGTCAGAGAAGCTTCCAAGAGACCCATGGTCACTCTGGAGGAGCTGCAGGTGGGAGAATCTGTCCACAGGACAGCTGTAAGTTGTGTACTCCACAAATCTGGCCTATATTGAAGAGTGGCAAGAAGAAAGCCATTGTTGACCGAAAGGCATCAAAAGTCCCTTTGCAGTTTGCCAAGAGCCATGTAGGGGACGCAGCGAACATGTGGAAGAAGGTGCTCTGATCAGACGAGACCAAAGTTGAACTTTTTGGCCTAAATGAAAAGTGCTACGTGTGGCGGAAAAATAACACTGCTCATCACCCTGAAAGTAAAACGTGGTGGTGGCAACATCATGCTGTGGGGATGCTTTTCTTCTACATTGACAGGGAAGCTGGTCAGAGATGATGGGAAGATGGATGGAGCTAACTCACATGGCAATCCTGTAAGAAAACCTGTTGGAGGCTGCAAAGGACTTGAGCTTGGGATGGACACTGACCTTCCAGCACGACAATGACCCTAAATATACAGTTGGAGCGTCAATGGAATGGTTTAGATCAAAGAATATCCATGTGTTAGAGGGGCCAGTCAAAGTTCAGACCTAAATCCCATTTAGCATCTGTGGCAAGACTTGAAAATTGCTGTTCACAGATGCTCTCCATCCAATCTGTCTGAGCTTGAGCTATTTTGCAATGAAGAATCAGCAAATATTTCAGTCTCTAGATGTGCAAAGCTGGTAGAGCCATACCCCAGAGACAGTGATCAGACACATATGTGCTGTTCCACAAACGTGATGTTTTTATTGTAGTCACTGTAGCAAGTGAGATCATGGAGAAACATACAGGAGAGATGGAATGAAAAGATCAAACAACTGATCTTAAGTAAGCTTTACTTAGTTTTTTTGAGGCAAAGAGTTTGCATAATATTTTTGAGTTCTAAATGAGAACTACTGAGGTTGTACAGTGTACTCAAAATAAATAAGTTGCCCTAACTTATTCATCTTAAGTAAGCTATACTTGATTTTTTTGAGTCAGTGAGATTGGATAGTTTTGAGTTCTAGGACCTAATTAGATTATACAGTGCAGGAAGTACAGAGCCCTCTGATAGGCAGCCAGGCAAGACTTTCTACAAAAAAGAATATAGACTATAATAGATTCAATAGATATAACAGAGCGGCAAGTAATGCTAAACATATAGCACCATTAGTAAAGACTAGGTCAATTTGAAGTACAATGTTTTTAGGTTTAACAGTCACTTTACCACTTTAAAACCTAACTATTAAGGAGTCCTGAGAAAATAAAGTTATAAAATAACTGCGGTTCATAGATAGCACCCGAAGGAGAGTTATGTAAATATATTGTCAACCCATACTGACACAATGGGAAGCCTCTCTTTTACAGAATTACGTGTGCCAATGAAACATTTTGACAGTATGCCTATAAGAAAAAGCAGCCTTGAAAGCAACCATAAAAATGCTGTCCAGTATGTATTGGGCAATATAAGCTTTATTTTGCATATCTGGGTAACTAAACAGCCGTTTAAAACAATCATGAATATGTTTGAACACATAGCAATATTTCCAGAATTGTTTTACAATTATAAAACACTGAATTTTGGCACCACACGGTGGTTAAAAACTGGTAAAAGACAAGCCATCTCTGCTCCAATACCTCCTGCTTGAACGGGATGTAGCAGATGTAGGCAAGTAGATTAAATCAGGGCATTTAAGATGAATCGCTACATATAGATGGGCATGGATTACATGAGAACCTGTAAGACAAACATTGCAAAGGAGTCATCAGACAGTGAACACAATGTAACGGCTCTAATGTGTAATCTCTGTTGAAGACCACTGAACTGTTGACTTACTTATACGGTTGATTTTGGAATCACAGTTTAAAGAGGTCTGCTCTCTGATAAAATATAATCTCAAACTACAGCTTTAATTATCTCTTGAAAAGTCAATAGCCTCCATAGAGATTCAACATCAAGATCCTTCTTATTCCGTAATTGTGCAGGAACTGTGTGGAGCGCAGATGTAGTCGTTCTAGTAACCCACAGTTATACAAGCTGTAATCTCTCTCCCTCCAGTGGTGTTTATTAGTAAGCAAATAAGGAAAAGCCACGTTAGGTTAATGCTTCTACGGGTGATGTTTAGTATGTGATGGCAATCTTCTTATAGACAGAACAAAATGCACACATTTAGGCTGACAAATATTCTCAAAAGTATGCTAAAATGATTTATGTACTTAAAAAAAAAAAAGAGACAAAAAAAAGTAAAAGTAAAATATTTCATTCTTTTTTTTCCCCAAAAATGAAACATTCCTCTACATGTTATTTAAAATGTATCCAGTTTAATTTTTCAGGAGATGAATATGTACACTTTTAATTTCATCATTTGCCTCAGGCAGTGAGCAGTTTACTGTATAATAGATTTACAGAGCAAATACTGACATAGTATTCTGTCAAGGCATGTTCCAGCATCAAAATAGGCTTCAAAATACATAATATTGTTCCACATAAAATAGAAAATCGCTGATAATATTATAATTATTTTAGGGTATCCAAAAATCTGAACACCCCCCCGCCCCCATCAATGTACTCTCGTGCGTGATAATTACAATGACAATCAGCAGTTCTTATAGATGCATTAAAAGGGAATAGCAGCCAGACGGGGGGAGGGGAGGGCGGACAGGTAAAAAATATACTTCTTCTAAAGGATTTACTCTTGAGCAATCAAATAGATTAAGGCAATAAAAAAAACAAAAGAAAAGAAAAACAAAACTTGTAGTGTAATTTGGCAACTCTCATTTTTGTTTTGCTTTCATCAAAGAGTCACCCAGCCTCCACATGACAGCGATTCAGGGTTTCTACTATCCTGAGATGTTTTCTTCTGCTTGAAGGCATCGGAGGACATAGAGGATCACTTGATAGCAGAAAATATACTGCTCCTGAAAAAAGAAAAGAAAAAAAAAAGAGGGAAATTTGAGAGAAAGCTTGGGAGCTACTAAGATGTGTAAATACTTAGTAAATGCTACTAAGCTTAAAACCAAATCACCTCTGTTTGGACCATTCCTTGTCTCTGAAGCCTCATGTTCCTGACAACGTCTGAAATATCAAACTACCAAAAAAAAAGAAAAAAAAAAGATTAGAAGTGATACTGAGAAAAAGTTATTATTAAATTTAGAAGATGAAAAATACTGACATCTGCATCTTTACTGATGAGACCCAGAACCACATCAATGCAGATGAGGGTCCCTGAACGACCAATGCCTGCACTGCAGTGTGTGATTATAGGCCCCGACTGATGAACGTGTCGCATGTAGGATATGAATGTGAGCAGCTGCTCAGGTTGTGAAGGTGTCCCATGGTCGGGCCATCCAGTGTAGTTTAGATGAGTAACAATCTGGTTTTCATTAGTCTGGAAAGAAGGAAACTCATATGTCAATGTGGACAATTCAAGTAGAAACATCTTAAATTAGGGATGTCAAACATAAGGCCAGAGGGTGTGAAACAGTCCAGCAAAGAGAAAATTAGGAGTGTGTAGATTTTGGACTTTCAACTGCTGTAAAACTAAGACCCATCACCCCTAATTAACATTCATATTACACCACAGTAATAGTCTGATATTAATAAAACTAAAAAATTAAACTTGATGTGAAAAAACATTTTAACTAAACTAAACATACAAACTAAACTTTTGAAGAAAAAAAAAAAAAAAGCCACGATGTAAAGTTTGACATCCCCGTCTTAAATTATCTGCACAATCGATCTATACACCGATATACATGATATATATTTACCTGGACATCTTTGACCTCGATGAGACGGATGACGAAGTTGTCCAGGTGCTGGTCTTTGATAAGTGTTATCTGTAATCTGTCATCCACCATCTCTGCCGTCCTCGGCGTGTCCGGCCAGTACCGCTGACATTTGACTTTCCCCCCCTCAACCTCCTGGGTCATCATTGCAATCACATTGGACTTCTGCTCCCACACCATCTGCCAGAAGTCCCCTAGAGTAGTGGGTAAGGGTCCTTGACAGGCAATGTACATGAAGTTCTCGTCCTTCACCGACATATTAATGAAGTTGGCGTTGATGTAGCCTCCGTCTTTGCCGAGGACAACACGAGTTGTGTCAACTAGAAGAGACATCATGAAAAACAAGTTTCAGGATTAAAATTTGAATTCAGAGAAAAAGTACTAAAAAAAGGCATTAAAGTGCAGTAGATGTACTGTATATAAAAGACGATGTAGCCTCAGACCATTAATGGAGGCACAAGTGCTGTGGTTGGAGCATGAGGGGACAGTAAACATTTTATTGACAACTTTGTGGTTTCAGTTGTTAGTTCTTATTTAATAGAGAACAAAGTTTATTTTGAGATGGGACTACTTTGCACATGACAAGTCCCTACAGTTCAAGTGTGGAGTGTGTAGGGGTGGGGAAGAGGGAACTGATAAAGCATAGTATCATAATATATTGAGTGGCAATATTGTATCGATATATCCATCCATCCATCCATTTTCTTCCGCTTATCCGGGGCTGGGTCGCGGGGGCAGCAGCCCAAGCAGAGAAGCCCAGACCTCCCTCTCCCCAGCCACCTCCTCCAGCTTATCCGGGGGAACACCAAGGCGTTCCCAGGCCAGATGAGAGATATAATCTCTCCAGCGTGGCCTCCTCCCAGTGGGACATGGCCGGAAAACCTCACCCACGAGGCGCCCAGGAAGCATCCTTGTCAGATGCCCAAACCACCTCAACTGGCTCCTTTCGATGTGGAGGAGCAGCGGCTCTACTCTGAGCCCCTCCCAAATGGCCGAACTTCTCACCCTATCTCTAAGGGAGAGGCCAGCCACCCTTCGGAGGAAGCCCATTTCCGCTGCTTGTATTCGCGATCTCGTTCTTTCGGTCACTACCCGCAGCTCCTTACCATAGGTGAGGGTAGGGACTTGAGAGCTTCGCTTTTACACTCAGCTCTCTCTTCACCACAACAGACCGGTACAGCGTCCGCAGCGCTGCAGCCGCTGCACCAATCCGTCTGTCGATCTCCCGCTCCCTTCTCCCATCACTCGTGAACAAGACCCCGAGATACTTAAACTCCTTCACTTGTATCAATATAGGGACACCAAATATTAGCATCTTATTATATAAAATGTCAATAAAATTATAACTCTTTAGTACTAGCATAATAAATCAATTACTTTTTCAATCCAAAATAGCATTCAGCATGCGGGACGAAGTTGGTAAAACTACAATGGACGTATCAAAGAAAGAAATCAGGAAAGTGCTGTCTATATAAAAATATGGACCCATTTTGGAATTTCCTAAAAAAGGGAAAAAAAAAAAGAAAAAAGGATGGAATAAACACATGGTATTTAAAATGAGGTCCACATCAAAGTAAAATACTCTTGGGATAATACGCGTATAAGGGCTCATGTCACAAACTGCCAAAACTTGCTGAGAATGGCAAGGTAACCAGCTCAGCCCAAAAACCAACCAACACTGGGCTCACTTAGTTTGACAAATCTAGGCCCCAATTTAGAGGAAGTCAAGAAATCACCTATTTTATGTGAAAATATCTGCATCCACACAACACAGAGAAAAAATATGAATAGGGAACAGCATGTTAAAAACACTGAAAGCCAGGTGTGCGACACTTCTCTACAGTGAAGTCAAGGGTGACATTGAGGAAAGTTTGCGAAAGGGTTGCAATAAGTTGTGTTGGAAAAGGTCATAAAGTAGAAAATATTGCAATATATGCTATTGTAATGTGACAATGTATTTGAAATTCAATACTATATGTTGGGTTAGTATCATTATAATATCTTATCTCGTATTTTTGGCTTTCAGGTGATTCCAGTTACTCTGACAGTGACTTTGCGTTCAGATCCACACTTCGTTTGTCATACATGGACCAAGATGGGGACCGCTAAAACGCTCAAACTGAGATTTCACAACAGTAGTCTACAAACCAGTGGGTGATGTCACAGTGGCTACATCCATCGTTCATATACAGTTCATGGTCCATGATATTAATAGTGATCACATAGGGAACTGCTAGTTTTTCTTACAGGGGACAATATTCTTATAGCGGTTCTTCTTCTTGTTCTCCTTCGTCTGACCGATCAAACAGTCATCCAGCGGCTGGAGATTCTGAAGATTCTGCCAGAACGGAAAATGGATATTCAGAAAAATCTAATGAAAACTATTGTCATTTATTCTTTGGCAATGAAATTCAAAGAGTCATACTTCAAACTCCTGTAGAGGCACTTTCTGTTCCAAAAGTCCCCTCATCGTGCGAACCACGCTGTTGAGCTTTTGTCCTGTGTACTGGCCATCAGGGACCACTCTGACAAGGGGCAAAGAGGTCAGCTCGTCCTCTGTGATGATTGGCCCGTCTGTGCGAAGACATAAACGAGGGAATTAAAAGTTTTGTAAGTAACTTATGACAATTATTAGCATGTATTGTCTGAGACATTGACTCCTACCATCTTCTGACTTTGAGTTCATGTTTTCAATTGGCAGTTCATCGCTTCCCCACGTGATTTCATCATCGTCTGGCTGCCCAGCACTCATCTGCAGGTAGCTGTTGGTTCAACACAAACAGCCAAGAGGTCTTAATATAAATGATGTACAACCTTAAATGTGATGAGTGGACATCTAAAAAGTAAAATCGTACTTTTCATTGTGTGGATCGTCAACACTTTCCTCATTCCATCTCACCTTTCGGGAGTTCTGCAGTAAAAAAAAACCAAACAAAAAACAAATGACACAAACAAAACAACATCATAAAAAACAGACTGTTGTTTCTGTGGTTTCTCAAATGATTAGTTTGATTTGTACCTCAGGAGAATCTTCTGGTATAGAAGAGCCATCGCCGTCCGTGTCCTCCGAAAGCTCTGTGCTCTGCTCGGTCTCTCTCCTCTCTCCCAGTTCACCATCATAGTCTGTGAAATATGGGAATGTAGTCCATGTTGTTTTTTTTTTTACACATTTATAACTTTCCAGTTCATTCTGCAGCCTGTGTGTGTGTTATACCTATAGGTGGTATGACAGGACACAGCTTAGTCTTCATGCTACTGTCGCCACTCAGACCTGAAAGAAACACGAGCAGGTTGCTTTAGAAAATATTCAGAAAAAAAAATACACTCATAAGACAGAAGTTTAAAAAATACAAGTGCATGATTTTACCAGTATTTCCATTGCACTTGTCGGAGTTGATGGGTAGAGAGGCCAGGTATGTGTTTGGGTTCTGGTCTGGTGGTCTGGATACAATAAGATGCACCAGGCCTTTAGTTTTACGGATGGTGGTGACAGCTTTGGTATGGGACACACCTGTCATTAGCTCTTCATTCACCTACAAGACAGAAAGCCAGTCAGTCAGTATACAGTCTCAGAAAATCCACAGAAAATCCTTTTCAATTATTTACAGAATGTTTACAAAAAGAAAATGCTTTTTGTAAACATTTTGAATTTGGTGCTATTGTAACACAGAATTTAAGAAATTCATGTTAAAAATAAAAAAAAATTCTACAATTAAATCACAATGTAATGTGTTTTGTTCAACAAAGCACATCGCAAGTCCAAAACCACTCACTTTAAGCAGCCTGTCTCCTACTTGCAGCTTGCCTGAGGACTCTGCTACTCCTCCTGGTGTGATGGATTTAACAAAGATCCCCCTCTCCCCTCCAATTACGGAAAACCCCAGACCTCCTGACGGCGGCTTCTCCAGATCTACCTTTATGAGCTCTTCCTGCGTTTTCAGCAAACAAATGTGCAGTCACCTTTGATTTGTCATTCAACACTTCAGTAAGTTACTTTTTTTTGTTGGTTTGGGTAACTGTCTGTGTTCCATTAACAATAACACCTGATGAGCTGGGAAAACATAACCAACAGAAGAACATGTTTTCACCCCCAGGCACCAACATAATTAAAAAAGAAAAAACTCACCTCTAAAGGACAAAGTGCTGCGAGACCTTCTGTATCTCTTAATTCTTCCCCTTTAAGGAACCCTTAAACAGAAAACAAAGCTTTCACACCATCTTTAAATGTTTGACAAGTAAAAAACTTAATATAAGTAAATGTATTCTTATTTAGATCGATTTATCAGTGCATCTGTAAGTCACATTTCTTTAGATTATAAAGCATACCATTCATGGTGGATGAAACCGTTGTGCTAACATTGTTGTTGAGAAAAGAAAGACTTTTCTGCATAGAAACTGGCTTTCCATCCCTGTTAGAGTAAATAAAAGAAAATAAAAGTTACTGAGATTATTGTTAAGATCTTGTATTTTCTGTAATGTGCAATGCTATTAAGACAAAAAACATAAAAACAAGCACCCAAAAAAAAAAAAAAAAAAAAAAAAAAAAAAATATCACAAAGGATGGATGTTATTCTTTTTTACCTTGTGGCCTTTAGTGTGAGTTCACTGGGGGAGTGCTCCAACAGCTTAGTGCTCTCACTGAGAGTCAGGTCCTGGGTAGGGGCCCCATTGATGTAATGGATTAGGTCAAGTGGCATTAAGCTTCCTTCTTTAGAGGCTAATGAACCCGGAAGAATATCTTTCACATATAAGACTCCATACAAACTGTCACTACCACCATCCAGTACCAAACCTGGAGAATGAATAAAGAATGAAAATATTTAAATTTGATTCTTAAGAACTCATTTCTGATGCAACATTTGGGAAGAGTTTCAAGACATTAGTGGCTGGATATGAGACACACCAGTGATATTTTCTTTTCTTAATCAAGGTTGTTTCTTACCCAGTGGTTCTTGGTTCATCTTAAAGTAAATGTCAGGCAGCAGATGAGCTTCTATGGGGGGTTTAGGAACCTCCAGGACCCTCCCTACCACCAAGTCAACCACCCGAGGGGCAGCACGCACAAGATTGACCACCTCAGTGTGGCCCATATCGCTCACATCAGTGTTATTCACCTGCAGACAAAAAAACCCAACCCATTCATTCAATGTGTAATGGTTTGGAAAACACAAAGAAACAGAGAGCCAGACTGTTTCCAGTTTGTATTTGATAACCTCCTCCATATCTCTGTGTAGGTTTTCAGTCATCCAGGTCATAAAAATCCAAGGAGCTTGGAAAGAAAAGCGACTCGACTTCTTTAAGTTTCCATAGTGTTCATTGATGTAGTTTCATTCTTTAGTTGGATACCTACAACTGAGGCAGTGGAGACTGTCAGAAAACGACTACAGCAAGACAGTGTCTTAGAAAACAGAACTAGCTTTACCCCCAATCAGATTTGCACACTATTAGACCTCTGCCTTAGCGCCACATAATTTAAATACAACAAGGATTTCTACAGACAAAAACATGGATGTGTCATGGCCTACCCAGTGTCATCCATTGTAGCCAACCTTTACATGGAGCTAGTAGAAAGTAAAGTTCTTGGCTCTTTCAGAGGGACAGCACCTAGCCACTGGTACAGATATATGATACAGACTGTTCACATCAACAAACAAAGTCACCAGGGAAGCCATTTCTGGACCGTGCTGTGCACACTGAGGAGAATGGAAACCTCAACATTAAAGTTTAGCCCACACACACAGACCAGTACCTACTTTGTGACTCCCACAACCCTCTGGAACACAAACTTAGAGTAAACAGGACTCTGCAAAACCGGGAATAAAACATTCCCTCTAAGCTAGACAGGAAAGAAAGGAACACACACATGTAGAGAAAGCTCTTAAAACATGTGGTTATCCCAACTGGGCTTTCATCAAATCAGCAAAGAAGCACAGTAAAGAAGGTCACCAACTAGGGAGAAACAGAAGGACAAACGGAACAACATCCCTTATGTAGCAGGTTTGGCAGAGAAGCTCAGGAAAATTTTCTCTGAGCACGAAAACCCAGCCACACAGTCAGACAAAAACTGTTTCATGCCAACTCCCAAACACATACTAAACAACAGGAAAACCAAACAGCCACCTCATAAACACATGGCACAAGACAGAAGAGCCACCTCGACAGGACATCTGCATCTAAAGGAAAAAGGTCACTCTTTAAATGATGCTAATGTTCACATGTGAGACAGAAAAGGCAGATAGATGGCTTCTTTCACTCCTCTTGCAAACTATGTCCATGTGAATGACCATCCTTGACCAGAGGGGGTGGCTTATGACACCAGCTGTCTGCCATCTATAATCCAGTTTTGAGATCCCTTCCCAGGTGTGTTAACGCCCACTTACATCTTGCGTCAGTTGATCTCAATAAGTCACACAATAGGGGGAGGCAAGGTCTCAAAATGGTTTCACCTGAAACCTCTGTTGATAATGATAATCCACACCCTTTTTCACACCTTGGCACATTGTGAATAATGGGAATTTATACCGTGATCATTCGGTCCCCGGGCCTGAGCCTTCCATCTCCTTTGGCTGGATCCTGGATGATGTCATGGATGTAACATCCATGATCATTGCCTTCAGTGAGGGTGAAGCCAAGGCTGCCCTTTTCTGACTTCACCAAAGAGACCTGTAGCTCTACTTCCTAACAACAACAAAAAAACATAACTTCAGTAACAGGAATAACATCTTGATCCACATTTTAGTGGAAACCCTCCTTAAAAACTCTTAGATTATGATTCCCTTCCTCAGTTCTTACTGGGACAAATTCATCTCCATCCTGTCCATTGCCAGGTGCAGTGAGGTTCAAGGGCAGAGGTAGTGGAGGAGGCAGGGGATCTGGGCTTGGGGAAGACAGGGAGGACACCTTCGGGAAAGTGGATGACTCCAGATCAGCTCCCATCGGGGATGAAAGTCCCCTGACCAAACATCCACAAAGCCAAAATTTAGCAAAAACACTAATAATCACATTTATAACTGATAATGCTAATCGAGTATTTAAATTTAGATGCATTACCGGTTGCTGAGGTCTGATCTTGTCATTGACAGATTTGAGGAATAAAAAGCTGAGTGCATGTTGTCATCCAGATGACCACTGCTGTCGTAGCGTCCCAGTCCCGGGTTGCTACTGGAGGTCTGGTAAACACCCCGCTCCCAGGTCTGCCTGCTGTTCTCCACAGAGCCTGCGCTGAAAGCTTCTTCCACCTCCTCATCCCCATCGGTGCTGTCGCTGTAGCTGTTGCGTCGGCCAGGGGTTCTGTGTAGCAGCCTCTCCAGGGCGTCTTCCACAGGGCCCTGTTTCTTACTCCCTGGAGCAGACGTGAGCCTTTCTAAGTTCAAGCTGGGCTCTCCAAACGTCCCTGGCGCCTTTCTAGGCGATGGCTTAGGTGTCTAGGAAGAAATTTGGTTCAATTTAAGTTTTCAACTAATGCTTGAAAGACTCTCAGTGATGAGGAAAATATTAAGTGACTCACCAAAACTGCAGTGTCCATCTCAGGAAGAATGCCATGCTCAGGTCTACAGAGAAGCAAAGTCACCTCTTGACCAGTTCCTCTCAGGGCGGATATCACCTCCTACACAAAGTGTAAAGGAACCACAATTTCAGACATATTATGGCTTCAAATAACTTAGTTCCCCATTTAAAATCACACTGAAACAAATTGTATTACATACATGTTGTGAGAGTCCTTTGAGTGGGGTTTGATTGACACGCAAGATGACATCGCCCACTTTGATACGACCGCTTTCTGCAGCTGGCTGGCCAGGAAACAGTTTTTTAACCCTCACCATGCTGGAGCCAGGGGGTTCGTTGGGGATGTTCTCCTCTCGGCTAAAACTGAAACCCAGGCCTGATGTGTTTTTCAGCAGGCACACCTCAAACACATTATCTGTGAAACAGAAGACATGAATTTGCAGTTATTGCCATAGATGGTCGATGAATGGTCACACAGAATAAGAAAATATAAAACCAGACTGGATGAATTATAACTTAGTATAATAACAGCCATGTAATACACTAACAACCTGTAGAGGGTGTACCCAACCTCTTATAATTACATGCAAGTAAATATAAGGAAAGGATGTTCTATTGGGGGGGTGGGGGGCTCAAAACTGGATTTTATTGTCTGATTTGGTAAAATATTTAGTATATTGGGAACGTGACTAAAAACATACAACTTCAGCACACGCCTGAAACACAAAACAAAAAGTCCATTCCCAACTTATATTTATAACCAGTTAGAGAGAGCACAAAACTAAAGAAAGTCCAGCTGTTGTTGCAGAAGAGCAATTTGTGTAGATTCTGCCCATCTATTCAGCTCTAATAAAACAGTAGTGTGCAAACAATGGGTTGTACACACATGCTCATTTGATTTTAAGTCTTGGTGTAACACTGCTAAAAAAAAAACATACATTGTATGACCAAATTTGATTATTTACAGGTGGACACAAGTATCAAAAAGAAATGGTGCATATACTCTTAAAAAGTCTATTAGCCTTTCAGAGTAATTATAAAGTAAATGTTAAATCACATATGTTCAATAATGTAGAAATTTACTTTAGAAGTCTGAAACTACTCTTTTTTTTTTTCTTTTCTTTTTAAATCATTTGCAAACAAGTCTCCAGTAGTACAGGAATTACTATTCGTTTCCATTACATGTCCTGGATGGACCCTTACATTCTCGCCTACAGCAAAGCAAACTCGTATTGCTTATGGTTGCATAAGAGTTAGAGGAGGTTGTCTACTATTCCTAAGATCAGTGGCTTGATCTGCTGTGTCCATATGTGGAAGCATCCTTGGACAAAATACTGTAAAACGCCTCTGAAGCACCTATCTGGGCTTTAAAAAGTGGCTGCAGGTTGCAATATAAAAGTAATTCGAGTGCTAGGTGAGGGTACAAAAACAAAAAAACAGCACTATAGAAACTACAGTCGTTTTACCATGACTAATCTAGGAGAGGGTGGAACATGAACCAACTAACCTAACTTACTTGATGGTGCAGTTAGATTAGTTATGCAGATAAGTTAATACATCAAAGAGCTGGGCAGCAGAGTGGGGCATGTGTTGCCTTGGAGCAAGAAGGTTTGAACCTGCCCAAAGACCCTGCCTGTCAGGTTATTCTAAAGTCCCATTTTGGTGCAATGGTAAGTGGTTATCTGTCTCTCTGCGACTGCCTGTTGAAAAGACAAGTGGCTAATTTTTTTTTTTAAAAACCCTTAAAATTACAACAATAGCGTGGTGTGCCAGGATGAGAGGCTGAAGCAGAGGGTAAAAGAGTCTTCATGCATTAAACACGTGAAATTCACTGAATCGCACAGGAAAAAACTGGCACCAAATGAATATTAAATGTCTGAACCTAGCTTTGTTGCAGTGCTACGAAAGAAGTCAAAGGATAATCCCTCAACCTGCACTTTGCTGTGCATTTATTAGATTACTGAAATTAGACCACAGAAAACAGGAAAACGCATTATAGGGTGCGTTAAAATTGGATCTCCAATCCCAAAATAAACCACACCACATCCTTTACCTTGTGTGATGAAGCTGTACTCTGGTTTTTCTTTGGCTTCGAGTGGCTGCTCCTTGTTCTTGGTCAGATTTCTGTCGTAGCCGGTGGCAGATGGTGGAGTGTTCTTAGGTGTGAGGGGAGCGTGGATGCTGTTTGCAGGTACGTGACCCCTCTCCAGCAACAAGTGCACTGTCTGAGCCATGCAGGAAGTAAAACCTAAGTGTTAAGATGCCAGCTAGGCAGCAACATAATTTAAAGATACTGCTCACATGGTGGCTCATGGGAACTGTCATCCCCTCACCTGCCCGGTGTCTCTGAGAGCCTCTACCGCTTGTTGATGAGTGGCTCCCTCCAGGCTCTTTCCATTGACGGCCACCACACGATCACCTAAGCCGCAGACAGAAAGGTGATGCCCAAAGACGAAAGAGTCTAAATTTCATTTTTTCCTTTGTGCTACATATTTGTTACACCAGTGTCTACCTTTCTGTATCCTTCCATCAAGTTCTGCAGCGCCTTTTGGTATAAGACCTTTCACATAGATGCCTCCATGTCGGACAGCAGTGCCAGCTCCTCCCTAAGATAATGACAGAACTCTTAGTGAAATGAGCCGAAGAGAAAATACGTAATTCTTTATTTTTCTGTGGGGGTTGATGGCAGGGTTGGATGTGTTTTATATGATAACTGCTTTATCTTTATTGTGGCTTCAGAACTGTAAAGAGAATATCAAACTTTACAAGATAAGTATTTTAAAGTAATTTTAACAGAAAATTCAAGACCAGAAGTTTATATTTTGAAGTTTTTTGGATCGGGGGTTGAATAAAGCTAATACTTTGGTGCATAAGAACTGTCACAGGTGGAGTAGATGATGATTTTGAAGTTTTGCCCAAAACCAATTTAAAACTTGGTCTTGGACACTATGAATCATGACAACATGACAAAAGCTCCTTTTCCTCTTGTTCAAATGAAATTTTAGGTGGATTTTGTGATTCTGGAGTTTGCTTAGTTATTAAACAAAGTTCTTATTATTTTTAAATCTTCTAAAAACTTAAACAGATGTCAAATTTAATTGATACATCAATGTTTGCATACCGAATCAGTATTCCAACCACACAAGTTCACCTGTAACAGCAGTCTGAAGACACAATAAAGTGATTTGTTAAAGTGGTTTAATTAACCCAAGTCAATCATATTCAAAATTCCAGAGAGACTAATTAGAGCAGTGATTACTCACATCATTTAAAATCCCTACTGTAAGAGATACCGTGACATTTCTTTCTTTCAAATCCTTCTTGATTAAAAAATAAAGTTCACATGCACGAGGGTTAGTATTACCAAAAGAACGTCCAACACACGGCAATAAGAAATGAAACCAAACCAAACAACATGTGAACTGGATGAGTCGGGGAAAAAAAAAGTGCAAAACAAAGAAAAGGGTGAAAACCTTGCCGAACAGTACCGTGACACTTAAGCCCAGGCTGCTGTCTTTTTTGGACAGCTCAATGTCATATAGTTCTCCTGGATGGAGACTATTGACCCCTGAGGCATTACCATTTAAATTTTCCATGATGTTTTCCTGCAAACAGAGAATAGGGCATTACAGTGAATTATCACAAGCCTGAACATGCAGAAAGAAATCAAGGTGAGTGAGTAGACTGACTAAACAAGCCGATACAGTGAAAAAAAAACAACAAAAAAACAAGGAATATCATGCAGCATACAGTTGCAAACAGCCTTTCATTGACAGTGTAAATGCAATGACAGGCAAATGTTATAAAGAACAGGCAGTTAGTTGTGCCAAGCATCAGGTTATATGTAATGCTTGTGTATAGAAAACAAACAATCATATTCTGTTCAATTAACATAAGCAAATTTCTACTAGAAGAAGACACAATTTTGTGTATTATACTTAACAGAGCTCCTAATTGAGAGCCTAGGGCAATGTATAAAAGCAGGGAATCCATTGAAATGAGTCCATTTAAAAAATAAACAAACCTTTTTGACCTTTTGTTTCTCTTGACTACTTGAATAAGTCTCTTCGTCCATGTCTGAATCTCCCCGGTCAGAATGCTCAGAGACTTTGGGAGCCTCCAGCACTTTAGATTTTCTAGTTTTGGGAGGTAGAGCTGGTGGTGTAGGATCAGGACCTACATTTGGATGTTGGGCAGTGGGTGTAGTTTTGGCAGCACTCCTTTCTAGGTACTGCTGAACTCCACTAGCAGGGGCTTGGTTGGTTTTAGCCATAATGCTCGTCTTAGAGTCTTGAGAACTGAGGGCAGTGTGCTGCTGAGCTGGTGATGAGTTAGATGACTGTATTCCAGCACTTTGTTGTGGAGGACTGGGGCTTCTTGTTCCTGCATGCTCTTCTGAGGAGGTATCAACGTCTAGTTCTTGTCTCTGGGCAGAGTTAAGGGACTTAAATGAAGACCTGTGCTGGTAGGGTGAATATCCTCCAGGAGATTCTGTCGGAACAAGTTAAAAACAACAAAAAAAGTTTTGGATAAAAGTCAGGATCAATCCTGACAAGGTGCACATGAAACAGAACTTCTACTAGTAACCCTGATTTTACCTTTGTAGAGCCTCTCTTTGGGCTGTGATACGACGAGAGTAACGTCATCAGGAGAATTCTGAAGTATATCAACCACGGTCGTGTGAGAAAGTCCTTCTAGGCTTTTCTCATTCACAGAGATCAGCCGGTCACCTGAATCAACAAGACCACCATTGCTCACACAGACAACTACTACTCATATTCACAGCAAGACAGAAACAAACTTAAGCGCTAACCATCAACACAAGCAGACAACACTATCATCTGAATACGGAAGGTAGAAAGTGGCAACTAAAAAGTAGCATACCGGGTTTGAGGCAGCCATTGATATCAGCGGGACCACCGGGAGTGATGGAGCTAATAATGGTGCCAAGGTCTGCGCGGCCAGAGTTCTCTCCTCCTACAACTTGAAACCCTACAGGACAAACACACACGCGCCAATGTATGAACCCAAAACTATAAACAGTTGCATGCAAATGTAGAGGCAGCTTCTGGCAAACACCATTTTTGTTTATTCAGCTGAAACATTTGCATACAGCAAAATTACTGGTTATCCAAGTCCTTAAAATAGAAAAGCAACAGCTTGCCTAAGGGGGAGTTATTCACTTCTTTTAACTCAGAAATCTGTCAAGTATAAAGCATGTCCAGGGTTCCCCCGGCATTTCCAGCTGTTTAAAGCAGTTGTCAAAACAGCAGAGACTGTGTAAAATAAAACCAATTTTATGAATATATTCATTCACTCTTACCTAGTCCGTATTTCACATCTTTCTTCAAGTTTACAGTTGTGATCTCTCTCTCTGGAGATGGTAACGCATTAACCTTTTTCTTTAGAGAATCTGTCCAAACAAAAAACATTAAATACATGACATCTTTTGTGACACAGTTACATCCTTTTGTGAGTTTGGTAAGCAGGGAAGAAAGTGCAGGCCACTCTGAAAGCACTACACTGTAACTACTAATCAGCTCAAGAGGACATACAGTGTAGCTGAAGGGCTCCCTCTTTAGTAGAACTGAATAACAAGCCGGAAAAGCTTGGCTAAGCTGGGATGAAAGTTGGGTTCAGTGCCAAGAATTAAGCTATTAAATGGTGGGAGCAGGGCCAAAGCCAAGGTCCATAGGCATCGAGCAGTGAGATAAAAGAGACTGGACTTTTTTTGTGTATATATTCATAGTTTGCTAAATCTCAGAGAGACATTGTTGAACAGACTAGAGTTGTAGAGAAAGAATGCTAAAAATGAGTAATAATTGGTATCTGTGGGAACAAGAATCGCATTTCCTTACGTACCATTCACAGATGCTGGGGTTGAAGGTGGTCCAGAGGAATTGTGCATGCTAACACCTGTGAAAGAATGTAACCCACTTATAAGAGCATTCTTTCAGTATTTCAGTATTTCAGGTATGACCTCTATAACTCTGATGCTCTGCACTGCTCTTCACAGGCCAGCATTCTTACCTACTACATATGCTTGGCCGGTATCCTCTATGGAAGAAGAGTCAGATTCTTTTTTGGACATGCTGGTGCTCCAGGCTGCGCTGCTGAGAGGTGCTATGCCAAATGATCTGAGAAAGCGAAATACAGATGAGAAAAATGAGGTGTCTTCTACAATGCTGAAGACACTCTCTTACTAACATTAGGCCTCTGAAATTTCCAAGCTAAAAATCACAGGTCATCTGTGAAGCTGACACAAGGGGGAGCAGCTGAGACAAAACAGACTTGTTGCTTACTAAAAAAGGCACAATGACACAAACACACACTAAGGCGCATGTACACCCCCACACAGACCCCCAGAGGGTCAATTACAGGCTGGAGGTAGAGTTTTATATGTCTCTGTAGTGCAGAGTAGTCTCAGCAACAGATCCTCAGTAACTTTAGTCTGGTCTGAAGAGACTGACAGTGAAACCTAAACACATGCGCAGGATCCCATACTGGGGGAAAAAGGCATAGAAGGACCAATAAAAAGATAAGAAACACATAGTTTTCTTATTTATTTTTCTTATTTATTCTTATTTCTTATTATAAAGTTAAATTCAGCATTTGCTCATAATTTCCTTTCATTATGTTTCATTAAGCATATGGGAAATAATCCGGGTCTTGCTTTTGACATGCTTTGCTTTTCTCAACTCACTTGTCCTGTTGGTGTAGGATGGAGTCTGTGTCTGAGCTGGCTCGCTGATGTTGCTGGAAGTGAGAGGCCAGTTGGTTGGCTTGTGGCTGACTAAGTCCGCTGTGCGACTGACCACGATACGACTCTGCCAGTCTGTCCTCCGGAGACTCTGGCATTTGTCCGAGGTTGTGGTGGGAACGACTCATTGCTCGGGGATTGGAAAGGACCGTGGAGGCCGCTGGATTGAACCCTGGAAAGTGAAGCTCATCTTGGACTAATACTGAGCCAGACAGTGCCTTATTGAGGGCTGCCTCTGAGTATGAGATTCTCTTCAGTTGGTCTGGGTTGGAGCGTGTCGATAGACTTGGGGCCAGGCTGCCCGAACTCGTCGTCATACCTACGGCATCTCCACTCCGAGAGTCGAGGGAGTACTGCATACTGTTTTCTGGTGAGCGGGAACATGAAAGACATAAAATTCTGTCATTCTATAATAATAATATTCACTAGTCCTTATTAACATGAGGCGGGTAATTCCAAAGAGCTAATTTGTTGATCTATTCCAATTAGCGTTGCCTTTGACAGATGCATCAAGTTAACCCTCATCTCTATTAAAAAACCAGCAGTGCTTAGCTGTCTATATATTCACATCTTTCTAAATATGAGGTGCTCTTCTTGCTTACCTAGGTCTTGCAGCTCCTGGTTGTTTTGGCGAGCCTTCATCTGCAGGTGGAACTTATGCTGATCCGAACACAGCTGTAGCAAATACTGACATGTCTTGTTGCTGTCTGTCTGAAACAGGTGCTTAATGCCATCTGATGTGTTCTGAAGGCAAATCTTCTTTTTCTGGAGGATTACAGACAAAAAAGAATTTAAAAAAAAGAGAAAAAACAAAGTGAAAATGGGCATCAATTGGATTACACTATAGTGGAAAACAAATATTGGTATACTGTGGTACAGGTTTATGTAGAATAAGAGACAAGCACATACTGCAAACGAAATCTTCTTTGTCTCCCTCCAGGGGAACCTTAGCACTGGGGTACGATTTCCATTAAGGACTTCAAAAATGAGCACCCCCTTGGAGTAAACACCCAGCATGATCCCTGTCTGAGACCTCTTCTCAGGAAGTACTCGATGGAAGTGGACTCCATATTCTGTCAGCTTCTGGCTCATCTTTAAAGACAAGAGAGACAGTACTAAGATACTGAAATAAGAATCAAATTAACATAGAAACCAGGAACTTTCCAAATGAGAACCAGAGGGTTGGTTTTTTTTTTTTTTAAATTAAGGTCAATGAAGAAGCAAACATCTGTTTTTGTAGTCTCCAGTAAGACAAAAAATACAACAAAATGAAATGTAATCAGACACTTTGCTGTTGTTACGGTACTTATTTTTGGTCAAACATACACCGCATGTCAGTCCTTCTACTGAAGTAAACTCTTTGGTATAAAATAATAATTTACATCACAAAATAAAAACCTTGAGTTGCAATTGATTACTGAAAAAAATAACTTCAGCCAGAACTGAACATATTTTTGATATCTATATGAAAACTGAATTTAAGTGCAGTCTACTTTATTATTGCCAACCTTAAGGAACTCAAACTCCGCCTCAGATTCTGTTGCACTGTAGTAGTTGCTGTGAAGCTTTGGCAGATCCTCCCTGATGGTGGCCTGGCCCACTTTGTCCAAGACAGACATTGGGAGATAGTGCTCCATTCTGAAATAAGTCTTCCCATGGAGCTGCAGGGATCGAGATTATTTTTAAGATACTTTCGTTGTTTTATATATACAAGAGTCAAATGAAATACACTTTTTTTAAAGTCATAAGAGAAAAGTAACTTTTAGTTGACTGATAACAAATAGATAAACAGCAGAGTCGGTACCTCAGGTTGATAGTCACCAAATTCAGCCTGCAATGCCAGAGAAGCCAGCAGCATGGCATCTTCTGTGCCGCAGCGCACTCTTTCCTCCAAGATGTCCTTCCTCAGCTGTAGGTAGTACTGATGTTTGGTCATAGCGTGCCTATAAATCCACAGAAAATTACTGTAAGTGGTTAATATGCCAACATGAACACACTGTGTTATTTTTTTTGTGTAACGACAGCACACATTTGGCATTTGGGTTTTCCAGCTAATTGTGTGCAAAATGTGCACTTACTGTATTAAGTTGATATCATCAAGGAAGAATTTGATGCGGAAAAAAAGGTTAAAAAGCATGTCAGATCTCCTTTTCTTGGACTCCTCCTTCCATCCCTCTGGGGCCACTTTGGATAATTTGGCATCAAGATCAACGAAGAAAAACTCATTTTCTGTGTGTGATTTTCAGGATGAAAGGGTTAGAAAGTCAAGTTAGGCTGGCTTCAGTTTTGCATCTTTACAGGAAATTGATCAAAATGAACAACTAAAACCAACCAAACCGATATTTTTTATGTGCATTTATACACTTTTTAACTTTCCACTTCAAAAATGAAAACATTTACTTTGAATACAATTTGAGCTATTTTTAACGAACTGTTTAAATGCTTTTTTCTTATGTGAGAATGAAGACCTCTGGGGGCAACTACTAAAGACTAAACAAACAAAGAACAACTGTGAAACACTTACCAAAATCCCAAAATAACACAAGAAAATGCACATCCATTCTCTCACACACACCTCAAACCACAAACATACAATACCTTTGAGGTATGCGAGGCCGAAGAGATGATGCTCCACAAGTCCAGTGTGGGCAACCACCATGTCAAAAACGTCTTTACACACTGCCTTGATGTCACAGCTCAGCTCCAGCTTTTGGCCATTGAGCAGCACCACACCCACCTTCCTCTGCACTTCTTCCACCTTCCCACGTTTCTTGAGTTAAAGAAGACAAAGGATGGAGTAATGGTTTACAAACAGAAATAAAAACATGAATTCTTTGGCTTCAAGGTGGCATCATTTTACATTCTCACCATTATTGACGAGGGAACAGATAAGGGCACGCAGGGCTCGCTGGCCATCTTCACAAACTCGGGTCCGTGAAAGTTCTACCACATAATAAAAAAGTCACTGTTAGATTTAAGTTTTATTTTACCAGCACACTAAAGGGTCTTTTGAAAATTACAACTGCCCTCTCACCCATGATATAAAATATGCATAACACAAATACTTCACACTCAGCTGCCACTTTATTAGGTATACCTATTCAGTTGCTTGTTAATGCAAATATCTAATCAGCCAGTCATTTGGCAACAACCCAGTGCATTTAGGCATGGAGATATGGTGTAAACGACCTGCTTAAGTTCAAGCTGAAAATCAGAATGGGGAAAGAAGATTCATGTCAATCTGAATGTGGCACGGTTGTTGGTGCCAGATGTGCTGGACTGAATATTTCAGAACAGGAAACGAAGGCCAAAATTCACACAGGCTCACTAAAATTGGACAACAGAAGACTGGAAAATATTGCCTGGTTCAGTGATTCTTGATTTCTTATGAAACATTCAGATGTAAGGGTCAGAATTTGGCCTTAACAACATGAAAGCATGCATCCATCCTGCATTGTATCAAGGCAGCTGGTAATGTTGTAATAATGTGGGGGATATTTTTCTGGAAAACCTCGGGTCTCTTAGTACCAAACAACATAACCAGCTTGAGTATTGCTGCTGATTACGTTGATCCCTTTATGACCACAGTATGCCCATGTTGTGACGGTTACTTCCAGCAGGATAGCATGCCACAAAGCTCAGATCATCTCAAACTGGTTTCCTGAACATGACAATGAGCTCACTGTACTCAAATGGCCTCCACAGTGACCAGATCACAATCTAATGGAGCCCCTTTGGGATGTGGTGGAATGGGAGATAGGCATCGTGGATGTGCAGCTGACCAATCTGAAACAACTCTCTGATGCCATCATGTTAATATCCACCAAAATCTCTGAATAATGTTTCCAGCACCTTGTTGAATCTGTGACACAAAGAATTAAGATACTCTGAAAGCAGAACTGGTACAACCAGGTTCTAAAAAAGGTATAACTCATAAAGTGACCAATTGTGAAAAACACTTTGCATTCATATGATGCTTTATAGTGTTGTACACATTTCCTCGTTGATTTTTTGTTTTGTGTTTTTGCTATAATTGAATCTCACATGAGTCAGAAGAGCAGGACTCCTCTTCCTTAACAGATATGCACAAAGTTTTTCCAACTGGAAACCTTCACATCCTAAATTCCACCAATTATAATCAACCACGAACTCACTAAAAAGTCTAGTCCTGGCAAGGGTGCTTAACTTATTGGCAATATAATAATCTAGTATTTGGGGTATACTCAGAACAGCAACACAATTGTTACCATGCTTACCAATTGTGTTAACAAATACTGCTAAATTAGACCATACTATAAGGAAAAAAGGGAGAAAGAAAATCCACACGTCCCACAATCCTACATACTTTTAATTACTATAAGGAGGCTGAAATGAATTATGTACTCCAGTCAGCAGTTCATCTTTAGAGCATCAACAAGTTTGCTGCCAATGAGCTCATGTGAGTCAAAATTATACATCCATCATCAAATATTGCAGTGCAAACAGGCTTCAAGGCCACAAACACTAAGAACTTGGATGCCGTTCTAGAGTTACTGTGCTCCATAGTGATAAAGGAGCCTTTCTATTTAAATAAGAATGTTTTTGTAAACAAAAAAAAAAGGCCAAAACTGCAAGAAAGATTATAATTAACAGAACATCAGTAATACTGTTACATGTGCAAACCTTGGGTTTGCGGGGAGGTACAGAAGAGGTATAGAGAGACTCTTGAAGGGCCAAGGGGTCATCTGTGGGGTAGAGGTTGGCCCTGGACAGCCTGTGGGCCATGTGGGCCTGAAGCCGCTGCACTTCATCCTCCTGCCTCTGCAGCAGCAACTCTGCTCCAACCAGAGTGTCATCAGCTGCTCCCTCATTTTGCCTGGAGGGAAAAGAAAAGAAGAGGATGGGCGTCAGAAGAGTCTGATGCTGTCTACAAGCAGAAAGGAAGCCATTCTCTCTGTGTGCGTGTGCGTGTGTGGTGGGGTTTATGTGAAGATGTGTCTTCTATTTGCATACTTTGTTTCATTTTTTAATGTAACGGACAAGTTTAAAGCTAGCAGCAAAATGGCTCTTTGTGTACAGCTGATGTTTTTGCTTTAGCATTCTGGGGAAAAAGGGAAGAAAAAGGTGCTCTGCTGCGGGACATATTGTTGAGCAGGCTGAACAACAGCAGGCAGTTCTGATCTATAATGCCAGAGATTAGAGAGAGACAGAGAATGTTGAATGTGGATGTCACATTAGATGACCTCACTAGTGAAACATGGAGCTGACCTTGCCGAGCCACACCAGCTGTATGTTTGTGGCTTAGAGTACCAAACAGGATAGCTTCCACGTTCACCAGGAGTTTTGTGAGGTGGGGGTGGGATGGGTGAGGGGGATGCATGAGGGGGGTGGGAGAGGCTAAGCATTACCTGTGTCTGTTTGCATTGTGGCTTGCCAGCGACAACGCGTCATGTTCAGTTGGAAGTGCCAGCTGGGAACCATACCTGCCAATTTCGCCAGGTTTCTTAGCTAGAAAAGACAGAATGTCAGTACAATAAACAAAAACAAAGGAAAATGCACATCAATTAACACGAATACTTAGGTCCATAATGTAAATATGCCAAAATTAGCTATACAGGCTAATTTTCCTCTGCAGTCGCCAGTAGGCTGGTGGCATTTTTTTAAAACATAAAGAAAAGAAAAAAAAAAAAACCCCAAAGATGCAAAAGCATCCAAGCATAGAGGTGCACAAAAAAACCAAAGGGCTAAATGCTGTTTTTACATTTTTATAGTCAAACAGACACGCATGCACATATGGTGCTGCAAATATACCTGCAGGAACATGTCAAAGGTGCAATTATAGAAGAGTAAAATCAGCAAAACAAATGGGATCTCTGTTGCCTTGCAATAAAGTGTGCTGCATTACAGCAACAGTAGGTGTAACAAAGTAATGACATACAGTTTTTCTGTCTTATAAGTTATTACTGAATGCATGTTTAAAAACAGGTTTGAATTTAGTAACACAAACTAGGTTAGAGATGCTTTAGAATTCCGCTACATTCTAGTGAAGAATATAAATACACAAGTTTCTTTTTCAGTGTTAAACTTTGGTGCAGGGTTACATTAGAATGGGCTTCAAGTCTTTTTGGCCTTTAACTAAATTTTGCAGCAGGGATTTGTTTTTAGTGATATGGAAAAAGTTAGCCAGTTAACGTCTTAACCTTTAGGCTGATCTTAACTGAACTCATCATTGACTAGCTCTGCCTTCTGTTGTGTTGACAATTTTAAGTAAATTAATCTTGAGTACTCCTAGTGTGGAAACCATTATGCACACTACTACTACAATAACAATGAGGTGCGTTGCACAATTTCATTTTTCACTGACAGTAGAAAGGAATTCTTGCCTTGTGCAGTCTTACATAGTGAAAGACAACATGCAATTTGTTTAGCGGCATCAGGCAAGCAAATAACAGCAGCTGATTGGAAGTTACCTCAACATGGGAAACTGGCAGGTCTGCTGCTGTGCTTCTAAATCAAGCAAAAGCAGCGGCACTTCACTTTAAGCCTAAAAAGTGCACTATGAAGTCACCGTAAGCCACAGCTCAGTATGGCTCTCTCGTAGTATTATTAAGTGACTGATTTATTCTCTTGCATGCACATAGCCAAGATGAGTTACATGTGTGCAGCACCTATCACCTGTTAGTTACATTTCACAGTATGCTATGTGTGGGTGGGACCGCCATTAAAAGCGTAATAGTAGTAAAGGATGTGTCAGTGGCGTCTTTTACCTAGCCTGTAATCTGGATCAGAGGAGGCGAGTGAGGGGCTTTCACTGGATGAACTGTAATCACTGTGGTACCTGTGGTGGGTAAGGACTGGGTCTGGCAACAGAGAAAATTATTTGAAAATTATTTTACATACCACACAGTAATATAATAATAACAATAATAACAACAATAACAACAAAAGGGATAACTTCATGCACTTAATACAAATTAAGGTGTTAAGGTGAAGCCGTGTATTTGTCAATGTTACATAAAACAGAGGTTTACAATAAGTTGTATGAGACTTTATGGGGCTAGGACAGCATATGAATTGATGGGCGCATGTTTTCATTTACTCCACAATCTACTGAAACCAAACGGTGACACTAAGCCTGTAAAATAACACACACAAAGCAGGATTTAGTCATGCTGTGGGTAAACACTCCTAATGAAAGGCATATGTACCTACAAGGAAAAGCAGATTTAGCAAGTGTATGCAGGCATGCCTCCAGTCAGGTTAGAATGTTTTTTTTTTTTTTAATTTAAGGCGTAAACTTTTGTCTTGCTAGACTGGGTGAACCACAGCAAGTACAGACCAGTTCTCCACAGTTAAACTTTTCTCAAAGCAAAGCCCAATTAACTCAATAATAACCTAAAAATCTGTGGTAACTAAGAAAAACAAAAAAACAAAAAATATGATTCAATCTGAAACTTACCCTAATGTATCATGTGCTCTTTGCATTGCACACAGAACTTGAAAATCCTGCTCCTCAGTACCAACTACATAGTTTGAATGAATGGGATTCCCAAGTCACTGCTAAGGCCTTTTATTTTACAGTTTCACAAAACAACAAAGTTCACCTTGTACTGATCTCTGTCTTACGTAAACATGTTAAGCAAAAAAGCATTGTGGCCCGACAGCTACTATAATGTTAGAGGAAGGAGGACTGGTTGGACTATCACCCAAAATAGTTTTCCATCTTCCAGTGGACGGTGACTCATCATTTCCTTTAACACAAAAAGGTGCACAGAGGAGCAGTCTTGTGTAATTTACAGCAAATTACCCATGCAGTCACAATGACTTACATTTCTGCTTCAAAGCCCTCACTGAGACGTACATACGTGCAGTCACCTGCCTTTATACTTAGGTGAGTTTTAGAAACGCTGAGGTGAAGAATACAATAAAGAGAAAAATTATCATCATGAAAAAGCTTTTTCTAAGAAGTGGAGCTTACAACATATTTATCAATATGGATTACTTAACAACACTTTACTGAGCTTCACAGAAAGGAGGAAACATGATAAAATGCAATAGAAGCATTTGATTTTAAAGGAATCTACTTCTACTATCTAGCTCCCATTACTCAACTACAATGTTTTGCTATAAGTCAGAATGAAACTGGAGGTTATTTCAGTTTTATCAACCTTGTCAAGGAAAAAAAAAAAGAATTATAACCCCACTGTTTAAAAAAAACAAAACAAAACAAAAAAAACAACCCCACACCCCGACTCCCTAAGTCTGGTGAGGTCCTGGAGGTGCTAAAAATAACAGAAAAGCTTGGAGCCTATCCCAGATAAATTTCATCCAGGGCGGGGCACCCATTTTGACAGGTCGTTGGTCAATCCCGGCAACCACACTCTTTCCTCCTCATCTAACCCGATTGTCTTTGGACTATGGAAGCAACCAAAGCACCTGGAAAAACCCATGCAGAAAAGTTTGAGCCCAGCTGTGAGATTACAACGCTGTGCTGACCCGAGCAAAACATAAATATATTTTTTATGAATGTGGCAACTTGAATCTGTACACAGATTTAAGGTGATTCATGTGCCACAAACTCTTTTTGGTCATGGAAACAGCTCTAAATGAGTTAGTTGTAATGAAGACAAGAAAAAAAAAAATCACCCAAAACCCCCCCAAAAAACAAGTAATTCCCAGGACCAACGTTTCAGTGTGTCAGGCGGTGCTTTTAGGTCATTTCAAAAAGTAACAGAGAGGGTCACGGCTGAGTGGAGAGTGAGATTTTCCTCATAATGTACATGTTTAAAAGTAAGCAAGGGAACAGAAGGGTTAGAGAAATGCCGAGTTCAAAAAAGATGTAGTGCATAGCTCATTCTCAGTGCCACCAATTATACCAGCTTTATTCACAGGAAAATATAAAGGAAACCATTAAAGGTAAATAAATAATGCAATAAAATCCTTCTTTTTCTTAAAGATTGTAATGACAGAAAAAAAGATGAGTACTTCTGTTGCTAGTATGTTTTGTTGTAATTAAATACTTTGCGTGAGAGAGAGCACTCCCCACATACTTGCTGGAAAAGCAGCCTCTACATAACAGTGTCTACATACTTTAAGGCAAAGAGCGTCAATTCTAGGAAAGAATTATCAAAGCATGCATTTACCACCAAACTTTCTCCAGGCTGCACTTCATCTTTCATTTGTCCTCACATACATGTTTATCTCCATGATCTGACTTTATGTAGGTGACACCTCTGCATGTGCTACAAGTGTCTACAGTCCTTCAGCTTTTAAGTATTTTACACTGAGAAAAAGACCCTACCCCGACTGTGCTCTGAGGTTATTTAGTGCCTGGAGGTCAAGGGACATTGGACATTATTCATAATGTGAAGAGGAAATAAGTTAGGTAGCTCAAATGGTTTAGAAATAACAAACATTTAACAGCTTTTCACAAAAAAAACAAACACTCAGTAATCTCACCACCTGCTGACTCAAATAGAATAATTAAGACAATTTCAAAAGGCTGTGATTTACAGACACACCTCCCCTTCCTCTGGAGCAGCAGCGTTCTGTACTGCTGTCCAACATGGACCCACCCCGGCAGAAACCCACATAATCTGCTGCCAAGTGCCGGAAAAGTCCAATAATGTTAGGAATTCCCTCATCTGCTACGCATGACTCCTATTACAGCCTACAGTTCGACAAGGAAAGCTTTGACTTATTTAAGACTGACACCAAAAATGGTGTGTGGGGGTTGGGGGATTTCTTGGAACTGTTTGAGACAGAAGAGCCCAGGTAGAGACATGCCCATGCACACAAAGGCATGCACACAAGCACACAAACGTGAGCGTTGCAATACATTTAGACAAGACTGGTAAATGCACGCACACACAGGAGGGCAGTCAAGGGCTGTTTAACCCTGTAAAACCTGAGACCACTGACCACTGCTGTGCCATCACTTTCCTGCAGAAAAGAACAGAAAGAAGTGAGAGAGAGGGAAAAAAGAAAAGGAAAAGAGGTCTCTGCCAAGAAACACATCCAACAAGGCCCCCTCCAAATGGTTCGTACTCAATTAGGCCCCCATTCATGGTGTAGCCAAAGAACAGTTGGCTCACCCTTCACAGACACCCTCAGTCACTTCTGATGGCAGTAAACAAAGCTTCTCTCCAGGATGCTTTGTAATATCCATCATTTAATATTAATGAATAGACCAACCCTCTCAGTCTTCTCTGCACATTCACAAGCAATCACAAACACAACAGTAATGCCATTTTCCCCACAATTCCTTGGTAAAAATCTCAATTTTTTAAATATTTACCACAATGTTCAAGCCTGCAGCGTGTGACAGTCATCCCAAAGCTTGAGTTTAAATTTCTTTCAATATGTGGATCTTAAATTGGAAATATCTACTGGTCTTTTTTTAGTGACTCTTTAAATCTGGACCTTGTTTTTGTGTCATCTTAGCAGTTATATGAAGGTGTTGCGCATGCGACCCATAAGGTGTGAAGTGACAAAGTCTTGCACTTTCATGAGATGAAGAAATTAAAAAAAAAACCCAAACCCTCAAATCCTCTAAATTACAATCAATACAAAGAAAAAGGGAGTGAAAGAAAAGAAGGCAAGAAGGTACTTGCTGGGGGATGAAAAGCCACAGTCGGGGAAAAGAATGCTTGGTTGGTCAGCATCAAAAATAGCTGCGAGAAAAGCAGGGAGGCTGAAGGCTGGAAGGAGCAGAGAGTGGGGATGTTGCAAGAACAGCAAGAGAGCAAGAGGTAGAAGACAGTGGTTTATTGTATGAAATCGTTCAAGCCTCATGCGCCTTGAACGGCTCTCAGCTGGCCAAGAGACATGTGACTCACTGCATAAACTTACTTTACTAAGAATTTCATAATCTCCAACAGGAAACTTAAAGCTCTTATAACAGATGACTGACGTGTTAAACAGTTCTGCTTGATGTCCTTGATTTCAGCATTGTTCTATTATTTTAAGACTTTTTCTTTCAGTCTGTAACACACTGAAAGTACATAACTAGTCTGCATCTATCCTTTATATGCATGTTTATAGCCATAATAAAAATTTAAAAAAAAAAAAGAAAAAAAAAAGGGATTTTGTATATAACATCTCTGACAGTCAGCAGCAGGCTAGAATTAAGCCAACCTATAATTACTGGTCACTGTAGCAATGACTCATTCTGTCTAAACCTTGCTGCCCAGCCACCACCAAGCCAGCACCCAGTTCCCCATACTTCACAACACTTACGTGGTAGTTACTACAGATGGATACGCAACCTGTAACTAGTCCAACTGTCCGGTTGCTCACTTGATCCCGTTGCTTTAACTTTTTTTGTCTTTCAGATCAGGTCAGCTGATAACTCCATGCTGTGCCTGATAAAGCCATGCACTACAGAGTCTGACACTTCACTTACATCAACTGACCCTGAACTGGTCTGTTTTACTTAAGACTTCCTTCCTTGCCACAGTTGCAGACTAAACCCAAGAAATTTGTTGTGGCCAACCACACACATAACAGCAATCTTACATCTTTACACACTATAGGCCGCACGTTGTATGCTCCGACAAAGGATTCCTAACCACACATGACCAAAAGCTCAGATGTGTGTAATGAAAACAACCAGGTGCTTGTTGTTTGTGATGTGTTGAAATAAGGAAAGGCTTACGTCAAAAAACATCCCATGGCATGAAAACCTGAAAACTATGTGTAGTTTGCAGGTTTTCAGACTAAACAGCTTGTTAGTCATTCTGTTTATATTCAATCAGCGCCAGCTTCCAAGAAAAGGCCAAAACTGCCATGATGGGGTTTTTTCCTAAAAGTGAAAATCATTCACAACACGTTGTCGAGAGTAGGAGTCACAACCATACCGTGATACCACTTTGAATTACATGATTCTGGTTCGTATTTTGGTTTGAAAATTTTTCAAGGAATTTAACAAACACACAAAAAAATCACTTTAAACTTAACCCTGAAAACATTCCTCTGTACAAATTCTCTATTAAATTAAACCCCTAGTTTCAGCATACTCACCATCCACTGCTTGTCTTAGCGCCTGAAGTTTCCTCTGTTTTTCCTTGATCTTGTCATAGGCACCGGTGATGCCCGAGCCTACAGACAAGGCTGAGTGGTGATGAGGCTTCCGACTGTTCAGCCCATCAAACTCAAGGTATTGAGAATCCCTTTCTCTTAAAGCTTGCAAAGGTGACTTGCGCCTGCCACTGGAGTGTGTACTTAAGGCACTACTGCCTCTTCTTGCATCCTCCAAAGCCCCAAAGCGAAGAGCCTCTGGGTCAATGCAAGCCAAGTCCACAGAGGAAGCCCAGGTCTTCCTGGGCTGACTTAGCTTCAGTTCCCCACTGTAGAAAGGCAGAGATCTACGGTCCAGTTCCACAGGCCGGCCTTTTTGCTGGGGGTGAAAGGGGTGCAGATGGGGATAAGAACGCTGGGAATGGAGCGAGGGGGGCTTTGGGTAGAGTTCACTGGGTGAGTCAGAATTGGTGTGATAATTAGACAGGGAATACTGTAAGGCTGCCCCGTCATCCCCCTTCAAAAGATCCTGGATTGGCAGTGAGCCCATGGAACGACTAAGGCCTCGGTTTAGAGAGGTTTGTTCCTGAGTCTTCGCTCTGTAGCGCTCCAGAACCCGAGGGGCAGCACTCCTCCCTAAGAGCAGGGGAGAACCAAAATTTTAAACACCAAGCAGATACAGAGGCTGACAAGTTAAAGTGCTAAAATAGCTTCTTTTTGTCCAATAGTATATGACGGTTACACCTTTGCATGTAAAACAAACAACAGCAGCCCAAGGAATAAAAAGCTAATATTACTACAGTTCCTCAGTTTGTTGAGAAACTATGTTTCCATTGTTTTAAAAGGAAACAAAATTGTGGCCCAATAACTAACAATTTCTGCCACAAGCATCTTACAATCTAGCACTGCCTTTCCCTGAATAAGAACGTTTGCTTTTACCATCCATAAATTTAAAGTTTGCCTTTCCAGGCATATAAACACTACCAGTAAAGTCTGTGTTTTAGAGAGAAATAAACCAGTGAAGTATGCAGGAACAAAACAAAGGGAAGAAATACAGAAACAAGAGGGTAATCGGGCAGATGTTGAGGCCTGTTAAAATAAAAAAAATTTCCTGCATGTGGGTTGGTTTTAATCTAGAAAGCATATGTTTGGAAATGCATTAAAGATAGCCAGACTTAAGTCTTCCAGGAACTCAGGAGGAAACCTGAAAAAACGTGACTGAGTAAAACTGGAATTTAAAAAAATAAAATCCAAAATTTATGCATGTCTTTGATTTGTCAAAGAGGTGAGTTATACCCCTGGACACGCTGCCAGTCCATCACAATGATAACATGCACAGCATGTGTAAAAGGAAAAAAAGACAATATCTGAATTCCCTAAGCAGCAATGAGAACTTGGAGCCACTGGGTTAAGGGTGACAGAGAGAGAGAGCTGGTCCTTTCAGAGGAAAGATGCTTAAGAACTGAGTAATACTCTTTGCATGTACTTTCCCTAGGGCTGGCTAGGGATCAACCAGGGAAACAAAGCACTGATACAAACAGGAGACCAGCAGCTACACTGGTGACTCCAAAATATGCATCTGTAATCAATGCCATGCCGTGCTTACATAATCGGGATGGAAGCCATGTTTGTGCTCTGCTCTCCTCTTCATGGCCTGGAAAAATGCCCGAGTTCTCTCAGAAACCACTGGGAAGATTTGTTCATATTTTCCTGAATTAAATCCGATTCGAGGTTGTAACTTGGTGTTCCTCTCTCCGACTACTTTCACTTCTTTCCCACAGACTCAAAGAGTGAGTATGTGACTGACAAATGGTTAGAAAACAAGGGGAGCAATTTACTTCTGATTCTTTCTTCATTAAAATATAGTTTTAATAAACATCAGGGCAACCAGCATCAACTGTTAAGCCCTCACAGCTTAAAGATTAGGAGTGAGTAAAACCACCCGGCCAACATATTACGATTGCGACCCCATGAGCTGCCGTTCTTTCGTGTTTTGCCAAACATTTTAACCGACTTATGGACCTCTGAAGGTGTCCCATGGTTTCTGGCACCACAGAAGGAGTTCAGTAAGTTGTGAGAACCCCTAGCACCCTTTTGCAATTTGATTGTTTTTCTTTCCATGAACAACTTTATACCAACAACAACAAGTGGCCAAGTCTTCATCTCTGAAGACTTGGCCACTGTCAGTATAATCTTCAACACAATGGCAATTCACTATTCATCTAACATATACCAGATTGTTATTTAATCTTCCATGTCACAATGTTATTCCCTGTATCTATCAGTGGACACATGTTTTGGTTCGTCTCTGGACTTGCTTGACAAATTGAATTTCTAAGTGTTCTCAAATGTTCCAAACAAAGCCTGCTTATCTAGGATCTGGTGATTTGTTTTAGAGAGAGGCTGAACTTGTGACCCTCATATGAAGATTACACAGAACGTAGGTAAACAAAACATTTAAGTGCAACGGACTAATATTTGCTGAGTTCGACACTAAAAATAAATAAAAACCTTATCGCGTTGGCAGCCTTTTATCCGCCTGCAGCCAACAGATACGACTCAGTGTGGAAATGAATGATTTTGAGCACACCACTGCAACATTACTGTGTCACTTATGTGCGGCTCATCTTACCTGAGGGCAACCCTTTGCCCCTCAGCCTCTCCCGAATCTCTTTGCTCCGCTCCGGAAGAGATTCTCTGTCAGTCAGCAGACCGTCCAGCTGTGAAAAAGACAGAAAATGAAAAACAAAGAGTGAGGGTGAAAGAAGGAAGACGTCCTGAAACATGTTCTATCAGCACGACCACATTACCTGTTGTATAATTCAAACCTAGTGCGCTTTTGGAAGAGCTTGTTATAGCTCTTTAACACACACTTAGCGAAGAAGCATCCTTTCTATAAAGGCTTTGTGACAATTTTGCAAATATGGACTCCTACACAGGAATGCTGAATTTCATGTTATATACATCATCACATTTTATACCTGAGAAAGGCTGCCCAGCACTGTCCTGACGAGTCTTCTGATATAACTGAAAGGAGGGTCACAGCTGGAGTTTCGGATGTGTTTGCTGGAGATGTCCAGGACTGTGCGCAGTGACATTCGACTCAATGTAATGTCATCACACATGTTGAGGAGTAAACTGTTTATGTGTTCTCCCAGCTCCATAGGCTGCATAGGGGAGAAAAAAAGGATAACACAGTTAAGCTACAAACAGTGAAAAGAGTATCTTGTTCTCAAGCATCCTGGCAAAAGGTTGGTCTAGATTTTAATTAGCATCACAGTTACGACATAACATCAAATTAAATTTTATGAAATAATATCAGAATTCATCTCTCTGTTAAACAGAGAAATGTTTGGCTGCTTTTGGACCGAACACTTTATAGCCAGTATGCAGTTGGGAGGGTTCAGCAGATACATAACAAGCAGTTGTTTTGATCTACAGTAGATGCACATTCACAAACAGGAACTGAAGCAAGGCTAGGACACCACCTAATGTTGTCATTCTTTAGTTTCTGTTAATCCTGTTTTCAGCTTCTTCATTTTCTGTTTTTAAAAATGGGAAATTTTGGTGCTGTATTCCTGTGTTTAACCAAACAAGGTACACTTTCATCTGCACATATCTCAAAACCTTAAACTTTGTCTTATCATGAGAAAGTACCCAGTCCCTGACGGAAGCTTAAAAAACAAAACAAAAACAAAAGGCCCTAAAAACAGATTTCTGAGAGGTGTGATGGTCCCCACTTCAGCTGTTTGTAGAAGTAAAAACATGTATACTACCTCCAACAGTTATTACATTTTAAAACAGTTTCTGTTATCCAATAGTGCCTTCTTTACATGCATTTCTGTTCATTCTTCATGTTTTTCAACAAGTCTGATCACTTTACATCATGCTGGTGTATTGCCGGGGTATCACAGAAGTACTGTGTTGAGTTTGAGGTCATTTGGATGAAAAATTCTCCTACTTTAGATAAAGAATTGGGTAAATGATAAGATTTTAATGATACCAACTCCAGTATTGACTGGGCTTGTATCCCTGATTCTTTATCGATTTCCTGGGTAGTTAAATTTAGATTTAGTTAGATTTCCCCATTAATTTTTGCTTTAGTTATTGAACCACTGGCAGAGGCCATTAGAAATAATCAAAGTATATCTGGATACCAAATACAAGGAGTTGAATTTAAAATTCTACTATACGCAGACGATGTTCTGCTGTTTGTCACTAATCCCCAGGATGCTATACCCTCTGTATTATCTATTATAGAAACTTTTGGATATCTCTCCGGGTATAAGGTTAATATGAATAAAACTATTGCTTTGCCACTAGGAAATTTGCCCAGGACATGTAATATCCCATTTACCTGGTCGGGTTCGGGATTTAAGTACTTGGGGATACACATTTTACCTAATATAAGAGGTATATTGAAACAGAACATAGACATAGTTCGTAACAGTATTAAAAAAGACCTTTCCAGATGGATGGATCTCCCGGTCTCTTGGATGGGAAGAATAAATTTAATTAAAATGAATGTGTTGCCCCGGCTTTTATATCCTCTACAAATGCTCCCAATAACTCTTACTAAAAAAACTGTAAAAGAAATTGAAAAAGATATGTCAAGGTTTATTTGGAGGGGTAAGAAACCCAGATTAAGTATGAAAACGTTACAGCTGCCCAAAGATAAAGGGGGTCTTGCCTTTCCCAACATCTTGCTGTATAACTGGTCATGTCATAGTAGAGTTATACATGAATGGATCCACACATATCTAAAAGACACAGATGATCCCCTTGAAGCCTGGACATGTCAGCCATTTAATCTTCTAAGTGAACTAGTGAGTAAATATAATAAAAAACATAATAAAGTAATGATTGATACTTATTTAAAAACATGGCGTGATATGAGTAAATACACTGAAAGTAATCCTATACTTAGTTATATAACACCTTTTTTAAATAATCAGCACTTCACACCGGGAATGGAAAGTGCAGTATTTCAGAGATGGTTTGGTGCAGGAATACGTGTGGTGGGTGATCTGTTTGATGGGAATGTTTGTATGTCTTTTGAGCAGGTCCAAAAGAAATACACTATACATCAAACGGATTTTTTTGCATTTTTACAGGCTCGCCACCTAATTACTTCATGTCATGATGCTTTGCATAATACAATGCAACTAGGACCCATGGAAAATTTCTTCCTACATTTAAGTGCAGATAATAGTACTATAAGACAGTTTTATAATGTACTACAAGGTTATAATAAACACAATATTGGAAAACTGATTAGGAGCTGGGAGGGTGACCTCCAGTGTCAGTGTGATGATCATGCCTGGAGTGAGTCCATACAATCTGTGCATTCTTTATTTCTTAGTAACAGATTTAAAGAAATTCAATATAAAATTTTACATAGACAGCATAGAACACCTATTTTTCTGAATAAAATTGATCCGAGCAGGTCTGCACAATGTATTAAATGTAAATCTGCGCCGGGGTCCTACGTGCACTGTCTTTGGACTTGCTCAAAAATCTCAAAATTCTGGCTCTGTGTAACTAAAGAACTAAAAGGGATATTTAAAAGCAGAATACAAAGAGATCCAGCTCAGTATCTATTGGGGCTGCCAATTTCGAACAAATTTCCAGATAAAAACAAGCATATACTTCTATGCAAACTACTGTTTTTGGCAAGAAAATGTATTCTTTTTAATTGGATTAATGAAAAACCACCAACAATAACTCAGTGGTATAAAGAAATTTTTAGAGTATTACCAATGGAAAGACTGAGTGCAAAATTAAGTGGCAATGATGATATTTTTTGGGATATATGGCGCCCGCTATTGGATTACTTACCTGATGATCTGAAGAAAACCATACTGATAGGCACAACCCCACTTCACTGGCGGGTTGAGTTTGTCAGGAGATATATGTAAATGATTGGTAGACCGAATTATATATACTGTATCAGTTTCCCGTCTACATGTCTCAGATTGCTCATTGTGGGGTTTTTCTTTGATCTGCTTTGAGGTTGTTTTTTTTTTTTGGTTTGTTTGTTTTTTTTGTTTTGTTTTGTTTTTTTTGTTTGTTTTGGGGGGGGTTTTTCTTTCTTTTATTGTTTCTGTTTTGATCTTTGTTTTGTTTTGTATAAAGGGAAAATTATTAAAAAAAAAAAAAAATGGGAAATTTTGGTGCTGTATTCCTGTGTTTAACCAAACAAGGTACACTTTCATCTGCACATATCTCAAAACCTTAAACTTTGTCTTATCATGAGAAAGTACCCAGTCCCTGACGGAAGCTTAAAAAACAAAACAAAAACAAAAGGCCCTAAAAACAGATTTCTGAGAGGTGTGATGGTCCCCACTTCAGCTGTTTGTAGAAGTAAAAACATGTATACTACCTCCAACAGTTATTACATTTTAAAACAGTTTCTGTTATCCAATAGTGCCTTCTTTACATGCATTTCTGTTCATTCTTCATGTTTTTCAACAAGTCTGATCACTTTACATCATGCTGGTGTATTGCCGGGGTATCACAGAAGTACTGTGTTGAGTTTGAGGTCATTTGGATGAAAAATTCTCCTACTTTAGATAAAGAATTGGGTAAATGATAAGATTTTAATGATACCAACTCCAGTATTGACTGGGCTTGTATCCCTGATTCTTTATCGATTTCCTGGGTAGTTAAAGAAAAGAAAGAAAGAAAAAAAAGAAGATGACTCTGGTATGCCGAAGCACCACTACTGTGATTTTTGCCTTGTTTTGCAATACATGACTGTCAGAAAAACATACCAGCAGCAATAACAGGTACTGATAAGACTGGAGGCATGTTGGAAGCTTTTCTTAGTTTCCATCACCAGTACAAAATATTTTTTATGCACTCCATCATCTTTTATTTTTTCATATTTTTTGGTACTGTAGCATTTGGCTGTGGGCAGTGAGCTAGCAACTGATTTCCATCATTTACCTTATCTTAGAAATAAAGGGGAGTTTTTCAACAGAGCTGAATGTCGTAATCCACCCATTCCACAGAAAAAATGCTTTGATTTTGTTTTTTCCTCCATATATCATGGGATTTTTCAAAATACGGGATGAACAAAGTATTTCTTTACCTATCCTACTGGAGAGTTGAGTACAATGACATAAAGTTATGTGTTTTAAGTGCACACAGCAGCACCTTTAAAGGTGACAGGAAAGGCTGATGAGATGTGGATGGATGAGAGTGAATGGAGCCTCAGCCTTTCACTGAAGCGGAGCAGATGGCAAACTTGAGTGTGAGATGCCTCTAAACTGTGGGCGGTATTTTCTCACAATAGTGAGCACGCTGTGCAGATTATCTTTTACACCTGACTGACTCTGGTCGAGATATGAGCACAATGTCTTCAAACCATCTTTGTAAATTCCAGAGTGCCTTTACCTTTTCTTCCATTTCTTATCTAGATGTGAAGATCATAGTTTGGAAAAAGCCAGATATGCCTGAAACCTCATTGATGATATATATACACAGGTATCTGTGGAAGTATTTGGTACTAAAATAAGCCTAAGAGGGACATGCGCTACTTTCTCCTATTCCAGTGTGCTCCATCATTTCGGCAGCATGCCTGTGCAGGTTTGACAGCTGAATTTTAAGTAATGCCACAATGCTCAATATGATAGATACTATTAAACCTGGACAAACACAGGTGTGTCTCTTCCAGTAAAACCCGTTCAACACTTACTGTATTTGCCAAGTGTGCCATTTAAACACCTGATGTCATATCTTTAGTCCAGTCTCACACAGCAAACAATGTACTAAAGCATCACTTCTACACTTTAAAATGTGCTGCTATCCAAACTCTAAGATTTTTTAATGTATATTCAGTTCACTGAATATAAAAAAATAGACTTTGTTAAAGTGTACACAAAATTCCACATCCAAAGCTGTCCAGGTGGCCGGATTGGAGCCTTTGGTGGGCCACTCTGGACCCCCAGGCCATGTTTGACACCCTTGCTCTGCACATTTGGAAGGAAGCGTCTGTGTTAAAGATTTACCTGACTATGGGGGATCTCATAGTCCGCCCCCCAGAATAAGGTCATCCCCAGAGAGTACATGTGCATCTGTGAAAAATAACACCACTTAGGAATCATATATAACATTATATTTCATTCACTCAAGACAAAATGCATGCAACAGTAAATATATATGTACAAAGATGAGGCACAAAACCTGAAAGCAAGTCAAAGATAAATGGACTAAGGCTCAACAACTGCTAAGAGTTTTTAGGGGGGGCGGGGGAGGAAAAAAAGTACAGGAGCTCTCAACCTAAATCCAGAAACATTTTTCCATTTTCCCCTCCTTACTCCTCTCCGCTCGTTGCATGGAAGAGAAATTACTTCCCCTGAATGTTGGGCTTGGTAGAGGAAAGAATAATTCAGCGACTGCCAAAGAATGCAACACTGCCTTCAAGGTCTTTTAGGAACACATCACAGAGTACAAATTTAAAGAAACACTAACACTTTCAGAAAACGTGTAACCTTAGACGCTGCCGATTAAAAGCGACAATATGACCTCTATATGTCAAAAAAGAAAAAGGAAAACTTGCACATGACGTATGTTTATCCGCAGTCTGATAATGAAGGAAACAGATTATATTCTCTACACTGAAATAACTGAGCTGGGGAGACAGGCCCAGGGTTGGAAAACTGACTCAGCAAAAAACCATGTTGAGGTCTGTGGGTCTGTGCCAGAGACGGGAATCCAGTCATGCAAGGTTTTTGCTCTTCACCAGAGAGGCAGAGTTAAAATGAGGGGGTGTGGTGTACTGTGATCGCTCACAACTTCAAATCTAAATCTTCTACATGCTGTCTCTGCTTTTCCAGTGAAGATATGCTCTAACCGTACACACTGACTGTTAGTATCGTCTATACCCAACATTTAACAGTAACGTTGCAGAACAGACTAAATGTACCAAATGCAGAAAATGTACAAAACTTTAAAAACGCAAGACATCTGACAAAACAAAGACAAAAACTCGTGATAGACAATACAGAGAGGACAAAAATAGCTCTGCCTTGTTTGTTCATTTTCCATTTAGCATGTCATTTGCATGTCTTTTGAAACTCTGGATGCTAAGGAAAACAATGACTAACATCAGCAAAATGACGTAGGCAGGATCTTAAAGAAAAAGAAAAAGAAAGCACGACACACAGCTATGCACGTAAGGAAGATCTGTCTGCCAGTAAAGATGCCAAGTATGTGTAAACCTTTCACAGTAATGATGCTTTCTCACAGCATTTCTAACCATTTAATGAACAATTATTCGTCATGCTTGAGTAAGTGAAACCAATAAGCAAAACAAGTTATAAACATTTTTCTAAGAATCATGGTGATTTTCTTTTGGATTGTGCAAAAACATCTTTGGGAAAGACAATTAAAAAATTCCTCTGTGCAGGAAACCCCCCGATGAGCACACAGGTGTTGACACATATTTCTCTAGCCAGTTTCAGGCTATTAAACTGATGGTTTTGTGCCAACAAACCACCAAAAGGCAGAAAAGTTAATCAGGTCTGACTTAAAAAAAAAAAAAAAAATCTCCATTTAAGGGAGAAAATGCACCTACGTCATTTGTTAGGATACAACCTACATGACTTGGTAAGAAAGAGCGAATGTAAACATGGCTATGTTTAGAACAAGGGGTACTCAACAGTCGCCGACTGGTTAGATGACACCAAGTGATGGTTCGAAATGAATGTTTAGTTTAAACATAAGATTTCACTTAAAAATATGGGCAACAACAAGAGATTAGAGCACACACACACGTAGACTAAACATTTTGGCAGATGCTGTCGCCACGTGGTGTATTATCATGGTTTATACCTTTTCTATGTCAGAAACAGAAGTCAAGGAGTTCCCCTTCAGGACCTCTGGTGCTGTGAAGGCTCTTAAGTCCTGCTGGGTGACATACTCATCTGTGAATGAGATGTTGCCAGATGGCATGAGCAGGAGGGACCAGGGAGATATAATGAAGCCCATGGCTGAAGGGTCTGGAAATGGAAACAACATTTCAATGATTAGTTTGCCATCACGGTTGAACAGCAGAAAAAAAACAAGATAAAATAAAAAATAAATCATACTTTATTCACATAAATTCTTAGCCATTACCACATATTCACACAAGGACAGTGTTAAAGTCAAGATCTGTGTTTTTAAGCTTAATACTAGCATCAAATTTTGTCTAAGCATTTACAGCCTGGATCCAGTGACTGTACACATATCCAACCACAGTGGATGTTTCTCGCTATGGCTTTGGCGTTTATGGAAATTCGAGATGATTGAAGTAAACAAAAACACATGTTGCTTTCTTAGTTGGCAAGAAAATAACTGTTGGGGCATGGTTGCAGAAAGGAATGGCCACACAGCGTAATTCTCTTTTCCTAAAAAGCCACAGCCAGTGCGATGTTGGGAGAAGGTTTTAAAAATACACAAAGGAATGTTTGAGCAGCGCTGCAAAATTCTTTTCTTTGACTGATAGTTAACTCTGAGACGAGCAGGGAGACGAATTTGATTTGACGCAAAAAAAACCAACTCCTTTTACAAAGCTGGCTTTTACTAAGTAAATATAAGTTTCCTGTTTAAAAACTCATGTGACCAAGATCTTACTCAAAAGTAGACTGGTTTAGTAGTAAGTCTATCCCATGCAAAGCTTTTGCTGACCAGACTGACTCAGCCTGAGCACACGCATTTCATGACAAATTTTAATACATTGCAAATAATGCAGAAATCATGCTAGAAGGATAGCGCTTGTCAAGCCAACAGAACACCATGCAATGCAACATTACATAACCTATCATCTTCAAATGTAAGTTTTTAGCGTTTTGAACTGCTCACTAAGCTTAAGGAACAGGAAATAATTTTGAACAGCTATATTTATAGCCCATCCAGCTAGGAATGAGAACTAAGCAACTCATCCACTTGAGAGCTGGTACCAAATTATCCAATTCATCAGAATCGTATGCCTCTAAGCTAGAGCTGGGCGATAGAACGATAACGATATGTATTGCGAAATAACTTTTACTCAATAGAAAAATTTAACTATTGCGATAGGCCTCATCTCTCGTCCTCTTAAAAGAAAAAACAGAACAGCCAATCCAAATTAAGTAGCGCAGAGCCGAACCAATCACAGCCGCAGCGTCGCGTCACGTGACTTGTTACGTGCAGCACAAGTGCCAAGGCGCACATGTGTATTTGTTTTTGCAGCCGTGCAGCCCGGGTAATGAAGGAAAGGAGTTTGCCGACTAGAGAAAAATCAACCGAGAGCGTGAGCGAAGGTTACCGAAGAAAAAACCGATGATGGTTCCAATGCCGGAGAGCTTGTCGAACGGAAGGGCCACAGAAGTTCCGTAGTGTGAAGGTATTTCGGCTATTTCAAGTCTGACAAAAAACAGAGTAGCGCGCACTGTAAATTGTGCCGAAAGCAAGTCTGGAAATACAATAAACCGGTGCATGCTCAATCTCTGACTGAAAGTGCTAATTCGTCATTCGGCTTTTGTCAGACTAAAGTAACTGTTAAAACTGTTTGAAAAGCTAAGCTATACAACAAGGAGAGATTGAGAATTTCCTTTTAGTTCTCAGTTTATTTGATATTGACAAAAGTTAGTCAATTTTGTCTGTTCTTCTGTAAAACGACCTAAGATTTATTTTTAGAATTAATATTTTGTTTCTAAGTGGAATTGACAATTTAGTCTGTTTGTTTGTTCTATTTTAAAACTTAAACGCTTTAGCGGCTGCCTTTTGTGTAGTTTGTAATATTTGCCTTTATTTATCTGAAACTGAAGTCTCATGTTCCTTAAGTACATCTGCCCTGTTGAACTTATTATGGGAAATAAATATTTAAATCAAAACAAGCTGCTGATTATTTCACATTTTACTTGTGAGCAACGGCACATTTAAATCTTACAAATATAGTTATTTGGCTTATATCGTGATATATATCGTTATCGCCTGAAATGAAAAAAACATATCGTGATATGAAAAAATCTTATATCGCCCAGCTCTACTCTAAGCTAAACAATTCCTTTTTATCAGTGCTGGCGTGTTTTTCTGACAAGTGAGCATTACAAAATGAGACTCATGGTAGCTGAGCTTTTGAACACACAGGTGCAAGCTTTTTTCCCCTATTTGTTTCTTCTTTAATAGAAAACTGAATTTGTGCTCTTAATAAGAACACTGACCACTTAACTTTTTTCCCCCAAAGAGGCCCCAGGTCCTTAAGTCACTCTCACTGAAATAAAATCTCAAAGTGAAGTGTTTTACATAGTAAAAAGAAAATTAATCATAGATGTGCAGCAGAGAAATCCACAGCAACTGTGTTACGCTATCATATCAGACCAAATCTCTGAGGCACTCCTCTAATATATAGATGGGACCATGAAGAGAAATTCCTACAACAAATTAGAAACACTCACCCAACACTTATTCAAACAAATCATTCTTATACAAACATACAAACCACTACTGTTTACACAAGAGAAAAAAAACTGTGCTAGTGGTGTTTGACCACATTAGTACACTCAGAGTGCTGGAAAATCTTGACCCTACCTTTAACCACAAAGACAATGACAAATCTGGTGCAAAAAGCAAATATCTAACACACTTCACCAAAAACAAAACAAAAAAACAAACCTATTGTTTTCTCTTTGTTTAAAGTGTTTCTTGTCATAAATGGCCACAACTTCATCTAAGAGAACATCCAACACAAATATTAAAGTTAAATGGTTACTAATATTAATCCACTCTGTCATAAACGTCGTTACATAGCTTTTAACTATATAACAGCTGGCTTAAACATCTGCTCATCAAATTGTAGCTTCTCTATGCAGTCTAAAACTATCCAACTAAAAATATACTCAGCATAGCAACACAACTACACAATAGCAAAACAAAACTTATGGTGCATTCATATCATTGTTCTCCTACAAGTAAGTCTTGCCACCTAGCACCCATATGGAAAAGCCTTTGGACACATATTTTGAAGTATTATATAAATCAACCACAATTTCAGTGGTTATGAGACAGAAACCGCATGTATAGAGTCAGAAGTCAGCTCTGATATAATTGGTTAAAAGGTATGTTGACATGCCCCAAATGTTCTTGCCACGGGAAGAGATGCTTCCATCAGGACTTCTGAGAGAAAAGACTTTAAACCAGGATTCACTCTGTGTCTCTCTTCAAATATCTCTGATTAGAAGAGAATATCATAAATAACTGGTACATCAATGCCATGTCAAGACTACTTTTATCGAAAATATTCCAAATATCAGTCTTTCATTCCTGTCCTTAATATCTTCAGAGCTTTATCTCAATAGACAATAAATTTCTGCATAAAAGTATTTGAGCATAGATTGCTTGTAATTAATGGTGAATATTTACAGGCTACGCTGATAAGAGAGGGTTCCTACAGCATTACCAGTACTGTCTGGAAATGAAACCAATCAGAAAAACTAGAAGTTGAACTCAAGCTGGTTTTTGCAGACTGTAGAAATGCACAAAGTCAGTGGTTGGCAGTTTATTTGACACAGTCCTGCCCTATGTAATCAGGTGCAATTAAATGTTGTCTGAACACCCAGGGACTGCAATGTCTGCTGACTCACTTCCTCTGAGTCACATGTTGTTAAAATTTTTCTTAAGTTACAAACTGATATGATTGCAAGGAAAACCAAAAGGCATTTATAGGCACAAGTAAGTCACAAAGATTATTTAAATACATTAAATACGGCAGATTTAAAAATCCTACTAATTATGTCATTCTCTGATGCAAAACACTGACAAATAAAAGTTTGCGTTGATTCAATGTTTTTACAGATTTTACAGCGAGGAAATAAAATTATGACAATACAATTTGACACTGAAAACTCACATGATGTTTTTTTTTTTTAAAGAAAACAACACAGATAGATATATTAATTTATTTTGAAATAATAATGCATGATGATGACAGAATAAGACCTCTGCCTTTGACTCCATGTTCACCTACCTTTGTGAAAAAGTTCTTGGAGGCTCTCTGCACTCTGACTCAGCACTGCCCAGACCTCCTCTTCCTGGAGAGGACCTCCTCGAACCTCCAAGGCTTCTGCCAGAGACACATGCATGTTCCCTGCAGAAATACAGCAAGACGAACATGAAAAATTTAATTTACACAAAAAGACCTTCTGAAATCTACAGAAATACATATTTTTATCAAAATTAAGATTGCTGCCTTGAAATTTTAATGCTTCTGTCCAAGTTTTATTTATTTTTTGAAACGATTGCAAAAACTTTAAATATTGTTTTCTGCAAATTTCCCCCATAAAGACAACATTGAAGCCTGCCCGTACCCTTTAATTTAATTGTTTTGACACCTCAGTAAATATCAATAAACATGTTCTTTAACACCAATTACAATAGTTTCCGCATTTTTCCAAGGGTAGTTGCATAAACAGAGATCACCCTCACTAACTTCTAATGCACACTATAAATAGGCCTGAAATACGACATGATCTGCTCGGTTCAGAAAAGCGCATCAAGAGTTACTCCTAGTAGGCTTTCAGGGGGTGAAGTAAAAAATATAGCAGACCTTTAATTCAGTCCATTCCATCAAATTTATTGATTATTCGTCCACTGATGTTGGACGAGAATGCCTAGCTTGCAGTCTCCGCTCTAATTCATCCCAAAGGTGTAGAGGTCAGGACTCTTTGGAGGCCAGTCAAGTTCTTCCACACCAAACTGGCTCATCCATGTCTATACGGACGTTGTGTTATATTGGAACAGGACAGGGCCATTCCCAACGTGTTCCCAGAAAGTTGGGAGCATGAAATACTCCAAAATGTTTTGGTATGCTGAATATTAAGAGTTCCTTTCACTGGAAATAAAGGGTCAAGCCCAGCTCCTGTAAAAGACCATACTACACCACAATTCCCCCCAAACTTTACTTGGCACAATGCAATCAGACAAGTACCGTTTTCCTGGCAACCGCCAAACCCAGACTCATCTAGTCTAGTGGAGAGGTGTAAATTGTCACTCCAGAGAACACGTCTCTATTGCTCTAGAGTCCAGTGGTGGCCTGTTTTACACAACACCATGCAATAATTTGCATTTCGCTAGGTGATGTAAGGCTTGGATGCAGCTGCACAGCCATGGAAACCCATCCCATGAAGCTCTCTACGGACTGTCCTTGAGCTAATCTGAATGCCACATGAAGTTTGGAGGTCTGTAGTGATTGACTCTGCAGAAAGTTGGTGACCTTTGTGAACTATGATTTTACGTCTCCAAGTGCTTGATTTTATACACCTGTGACTATGGAAGTGATTAAACACCAGAATTCAGAATGGGTGAGTGAATACTCAGCAAACAGAGATTTCTTGATTAGAAAAAACCCCAATCAGGCTCATGAGTGCAGAGATTAATTCAATTGTCAAGCTCTGCAATGCAACAACAATATTTTAATGGCTCTATTTAACACCTTGTGCACACTCGTTTTTCACATTCCTGGAACAAACCAACAGCGCCTCACAAAATACTCTCAAAATGCTTTCAGAGGCACAGAAGTCATTTCACAAAACATTCTAAGTATTTTTAGGTCAAACCCACACAGGAAGTCAACACAACAGGTTAGACAGGATAATAAAGAAGGAGCCTGCACAAATCCACAAGATGACACATATAGTTCAGTCTCATACACCTAAAATGGATTTGGTGCTCTCAAATTCAAGGTTATCAAAACTCAGTGACTCCAAATACATGAGTAACTAAATAATCTATCTTAAAGGCAAGTCCCATAGTGAGACATTTCACTCATGCTACTCTGAGAGCTGGTGTTATGCAAGTAACCAAAGGTTACGAAACAAAGACACATTCTAGACTTCTAACAAAAGCAAAAACACTTCACAGTCCAGCAGATTTAAGCTACAACATTCCCATACCTCAGTTAAAACAAGAATCTCTATTAGAAGCCGAGGTTCGTTCCCATGCATGTAAAATGACAAAGGTCTAATAAAGTGTATGCATATCTCATATGTTAGGCATGTCAAGCGTGAATTTGTAGGTTTGTTTTGTCATGTGTTCTTGTGAATGTGCTTCTATCTGTCCCTGTCAAGAGTGAGCATGCCCACTCACAATGACTGGACAGAAGCATGTGGGAAAGCACTTAATCCACCAACTTCCTCAAACACAAGTACACGCATGCACAAGAAAAATTGGTTGACCCAATCTGATTTTAACAAATACCTGACTATACTCAGTCATATATACATATATATATTCTGTTGTTACATTCAAAACTAATTCTACTAGTGTCCCACACTCATTCTCTGAGTATAAGAGGCTACACGCAAACACAAGCATACAATCCTGCAGCCTCTCAAAACAATCTAAATGTTGCAAATGAGCATCTCCTTAGTTTGCAACCAATCTACTTTAGAAAGTCTTTCAGAATCAACTGGACGCAGTTTGTCTACGGTCCCTGTGTGTATGTTTTATTCCTTTTCCTCTGTGTCCTGTGTGTCTTAAGACGTTTTTCTGCACGGTATGCAGAGGGGGAATGTGCATTTTAGCAGTTCCGCTGGCTTTTTATAATGAACCAGCTATTACTTGCTAACACAACTAAACCATGAAAAATACTTTGTGTATACACTACTCAAAACACCAATTACTAAGTGTACTGGCCTGGCTTCTGTGTGTGTGTAAAAAAAAAAAAAAAAAAAAAAAAAAAAAAAAAAAGGAAGAAGAAGAAAGAAATACTACAACTGTTTGTATTTGATTACAAATACTACTAAAAGTCAGAAATCATTTTTATTCATGCACTAAAACTTAACTAGATTCCCTGCCACATAAAAATCACCTACAAAGACCATTTTAAATAGGAAAATAAAAACTATTTGCTGGATGGACACATTTTAACCACTGATTCAAATAATCTACTATCTCATTATTTGTGTTTTTTACTGTCTCCACTGTGCAGCTGTTTACTTTTTCTGGACTGTTTTGGTTTCATGTACTGTAATGTGATTCTAACCTCTGTTCTAAGCTGTACAACAGGAGCTTGTTGGGAACCAGTATTAACTTAGGTGGGACAATTGAATGTATTTAATGTTGCTTTTTATTTTTCCTGCATCATAAAAGGAATCAGTCATCTGTTTTACAAGAGCATCCGCCATAAGTTTTTGTTACCTCCATATTTCTGCCAACGCAAGACAAAAGACAACTTGCATTTCTTGAAAGTCAGCAGCTTCCAGAAAACTCATATTTCACATTCCCGGAGAACGACTTCATGTTCCAAAAATTTAAAGACTTTAAGGACCTTTTAATACATTTTTAATAAATTTAAGATGTAACTGTTGTAACTTAAATACCTTTGGGTTTTTGACTGTTTACCCAGCTATAATAATTCTTAAAACTTTAATTGGAGCTCTGTTACCTGAAGATTCAAATTTGTTGTCATTTGCTAGATTTTAGACAATTATTTCAAAAGACTAACCTACATATTGTCGAGGTCATAAGGTGAGAATGGACTGAAACAATCAATAGATTATGTAAACATACAGAATAATTACACTGTTGCTCACCTGTTGAGACTTCACACCACAGTATCTCAAATACTATACAACAACATACAGGCTGGTACAAGGTGCATAGTTAGCATTAGTGGTTGTTAGGAGGATTCTTCTTGAATGAAGTAATTGTACTTTTTGGCACTTCTAAGATGCTTTACAAGAGGCAAATGAAAATGACAGTTTTATTTTTTAATTCACGCTTTTTAAATTCAGGCATACTTTAAATTTTTTTGTATTGAAAAATCCAATACATAATACAAAATGTTTCTTTCGCCAATAAATATAGTTAAAAAAAAAGAAGAACTATGGGAAAAAACAAAAACGGCATGTTCAGAGATATACATTAGAAGTAGTTAAAGCTAAAATATTATTGGATATATGGATAACTTCGACATTCCACCCAATTCCATGATACTGTTTTAAAGGGTCCATCTGTGAATAACTTTGCATGTACAGGTTTCTTTCACAAAAGACAGCAACACCACAACATGTTATATTACTAGCTTTGGCTGCAATTGCCTTTTATGGAATTAAAAAAACAAAACAAAACCCACATCTGCCAAGGGCTGTATATTCTTTTCCATTTGGCACTTAAAAACATGTGTTAGCCATCTTGTTAGAGGATCTCGGTGACCTTAAACACTGACCACCAAAATTCTAATCAGTTCAGCCTTGTATCCAAGTGAGTTTTGCGTCTCATTTAAATACATTTCCTCAAAGCTTTCAAGAGATATCACATGAACATAATAGGATGTGCAGACACAGACATACTATCAAACTGTAGCGGCATCCATATCTGCCCAGTGTTGGTGGATGTCTGCGTGTCAGCAAAAAGATTACAGTTAGTGATGTCACTGGCTGACGTTATCATGTCAATTTTCTAAATTAAAAAAAAAAAACATTAATACAATGCACTTATTTTTTTTATAGTTACAATTTACCTGCCAAAGAAAATCTAAGAAATGCTAAATAAATAAAGAGAACAATTATTTGCACTGCCACTGACTATTCACCATGTTGGTATTATAAAACATTGGTATTAACCCAGAATTTCACATCCATATAGCACACAGACTAAATAAATAAATAATAATAGAGCTTAACAATAAATCTGGAAAAAGGGGAACATATTTTCCACCTTTGATATACAATAGGAATAATATACGGTCAAATCAGCCCATGAAACAAAGCATCTGAAAATTACACTTTCTGTTTTAGTCAAAGCTATATTTACCTTAGACTTTTAGCTTTCCTGCCCAATTACTGAGTCATTAATCAAACTTATTGCAAAGTGAAATAATGCTTTAATTTATTTAAGAATTATAGTCCTACGTTTATTCATGTAAGAAATGCACAGATTTGTTCTCCTTGCTGACCGGAAACACATATTTACAAACACGACATACCACAACAATGCAATACTATGTATTTAACCAATGTATTTACCCCTGCTTAAACCTGCGTACATGATTTACATTAAATCTACCCTACAAACCACTGAATGAGAAAATGGCACAAGGAATATCTTCTCTTATCTGTAGTTTTGCTTTGTTTTTTTTTCCTCTTTAAACTCCAGCTACTGTGCTGCACTGACAGCTCTGGCTAATCTTCCCAATCGAGTGATGGAATGATACCAATGTAAGCAAAACAGGAAGCTCCAGTTTTACAGACTAATTTACCCTGAGCAGAAACTGTGAGCTCATTTCACTTCATTCAAACATAAACGACCATATTTGCGTCTTCGTGCGCATGTGTGTCACATATAAATGGCTCTGTTGTGTTGGTTTGTAGTGCAATTTCTCCAGGATATAAAAATGTCACTGTAAAGCTGTAAAGCATTGTTGCTTTACAGCATATTTCCTGATGTGGAAATATGCAAATATCGAGGGCAATGCAACCGATTCAGAGAGTGTGCCTGGTGTACGTGGTTAAAATATGCATTACTGTGTTGCATTTATAAAATAATGTGTGTTTGTAGTGAGGATTTAAAGATGTAAAATTCAGATAACAAAAGAAAAAAAAGGGGGGGGGGGGCTTTCAGACAGAGGGCACAACTGCAAGAAGGAATAACCTGCCAATATCAAGCATCAGCCTTACTTCACACTATGCCCGTTACCTTGTTCTGGCATCAATGTACAACTAGCATTTAAATATGTTAAATATAAAACAGCCCATGTCATTTCTCACCAGATTGCTTTGAGCTGATAGTAAGGCAACAGCAACTCAAACATCCACTTCTTAAAACAAAGGTAAACAGAAAAACAGTTAAGAACAGGAAACTGAGGCTACAGTTTACACTGGCTCACTAAAATTGGACCCTAGAAGTTGGGAACAACTTGGTCTGATGAGTCTTGAACTCTATTGCAACACTGAGAAAGTAGGGTCAGAATTTGGCATAAACAACATGGATCTCAAGACAAAGGGTGTCCAGCTCAGTACCAATAAGTGTACCTAATGAAGTGAAGGTGAGTGAATGTATTTAGATGTGCTTGATCACAGCTTTGAGACAAGATTTCATTAATCAGAACTCAACACAAAAGTCCCGCCAAAAAAGTCAAGAAAAGAAATCCAAACAGGAAAACAAGCATAACTGCAATAAAAGATCAACCAAACAGCAGCCACTTAAAACATGTACCAGACTGTGTAACGTCACATTAAATTCATTTTCATTTTCTGTTGAAAAAATGTACTTAAAACATTTTTGAGCTTAAAATCTTTCATATTTGGATCAGATATCGGTCTGACACTGACTCAAAGAAGTAGCTCAGGTATCTGTGGAAGCACTGAGCACTGGTAGCGATCTGTCCAGTTCCATATTGTTCTGAATTTATTTTGCACTAGTTGCTAAAAGGACAACTCAACATACCACTGCTTGTGTGAGAGGAGAGGTCCTTAAGGCAATCACAAATTCAGGCACAGTTAAGCCTGTCACAATGAGCTAAAATGAAATGGAAGTAAATAAATCAGGTAAATAACGTAAACAGGTGAACAAAAAGTTTATCTTATATATCTTGGCCCTGTTAAGTATTTGGTTTTTAACCAAACAATGGCAATTTAATACAAATGTTTACTTATAAATCTATTTCTTATATTTTGTTTTATAATTTTACAAAGAAACTAAGTAGAAAGGTAAGCTTAAGTGTCACGTGATGATGACTTTCATTTCTCCAATCAGTTCAACCAGTTCCAGGTATTAGCACACAACCAAAACTTATCTGCATCAGAACCGCCAGCCGAGATCGTGTCCCTACCGCGTAAGTTGGCAGCCAATCAGATGTAGCAAAGACACAAAAAGGAACTTAACAGCAACCATGTCCACACCTAATGTTTCATTTGAAATTTGACTGCATTACATGATATTACTGCTCTGAGGTGTTCCTCTTTCCCTTGGACCAAACCTGCGGCCTCATTTGGTCTAATGACATTTCCCTTTTTTGCAAATTGCAAATCTCACAACTGTGAAAAAAGAAAAAGAAAAAAGAAAAAATCACAAGAACATGATGGGAAGTATCCAAATATCAGTACTGGTGACTGACAAAAACATGGCATTTACCAGTGTCACTGGCTGATATATCATATTACATTATATCATCAGTAGCAGAAAGCATCTGAAAATCCATTTTTCCACTTTTTGTCACCAGGGAACTGAGAGACCTTGGACTAAAACTTTCATGACAACTGAGGGAGTGTTGTTGGGTGACTATGTGTGAGGATGAGAGAGAGTAAAAAGGGTTTTACTTAATCTCTTAGGTCAGCTGGAGAAATGTCAAAGACCATCGGTCTAAAGTCGCACCAAATTGTGAGCAAATCCCATTTAAGTGGATAATATGAAAAATCCAACATGGTTGTGGTTCTATGAAACTCTCTGGGGATAGAAGTGTTACAGAAACCATTACCATCCCCTAAGAAGACATCACAAAAGAAAAGCCGTGTACCAGTGTTGTTACGTCTGGCACTATGAACTCATCTGCTATAAACTGGGTCACCAGCCTGTTCTAGCGCTGTATTTTATTTCTGAAAATAATATGTGAAACAGTTTCCTTTCAGTGAATCTTAGTCTGGAAAAGAGGGTTAATGAGTAAGCAGGCCGAAATTCTTATGCAGGAATGCAGGTTAACCATTCTAGCCATCAGGAGGCGTGAAGTTGGAGGCGAAGTGGGATACTACCCATCTTGCTCATTACCCATGAGAATGGGGAGAGCGGGTGCTGTGAAGCCCGATTGTTTTGTGGCCCTTGTTATTTCAACAGAGACCTACAGTGGAATGTTTTTTATCCTCACTCAGGCTGCTGTGCAGGCCAGCTCCTCTCTCTCATTGGACTACGGTCCTGCTCATTATTGAGGGTGCTTAGGAGGCAGCGGGCCAAAACAGCGAGACCAGACAGCCTTCACCACCTCAGCGCCCCATTCTCTGTTTTTCAAACTGTGGAGATGTTTGTTCCCAGATATTCCTCTGAATTCCCATACCATAGCTAGGAAAAAAGGGGAAACTAAACAAAGATTAGTCTGCTGCTGTTCATGTTTAAAAGCCTTGGCTACAGTCACAAGGATTTTGAAGAAAATAATCCTTGGAAACGTGATAATGTTCTTTACTCTGCACTTTTCCTTTCCTCCCACCTTCCGCTGTCACGGCTACCAGTCCACAAAATGGATTTGAAAAGAATCACCTGCAGCTAAATAACAGAAGCACACATAATTCCAGTTTTCCTGCTGTCTTCCAAGTTCATCCCTCAGCAATAAACAAAAACCTAACCCTGCTCGAAATCATCTGAAAACAAGCCTAGCTGCACTTTGGGGGCAATGTGGCATAAAAGCACCAGATTCCACTCTTCCTTCCAAAAGCACAACTCATAAGATATGAGAAGGAATTTGTTCATATCCTCCAAACATCAGAGCTGTGGTCTCAGCTGGCAAGCACATCTGGAACAGAAGCTGGTAAGAGGTGGTGGGGAGGGGAGAGGGGTTACCCTGCGCCAGCACTGAGGTGAAAATCGTCCTGAAGGTTTTACATGCCAGGAAAATTCAGTACCAAACTCTGAGTGAACCTCTATTCCCTGAATCTTACTGTACTGTGCAGCCTGCAAGCACATGATTCGTATTTAAAAAACACACCCGTGTGTGTGTGTTTTGAATTTGAAGAAAGGCTTGATCAAGATATCTTTCGCGAACACGCCTTATGACATAAGCAATGAGAATTCATACATAGCTAACTAGGCTGCAAGCTACTGAGTTCATAAAATGCAACTTTAAGCCAGAATTATGGTTTGAAAACCTCAACCTTCACTACCTGTTAAAGTAGCTGATGTGGTGCTCCACTGCAAAAATTAATTTCCAGTTGTATTCACAGCTGTGTCCTGCTCATGTTTGCTTATGAAAGAAACTGAGCAGAGCATGAGTGACTCAACTAAATAAAATGGGAAAACCCAGTGGTGAGTTTTCATTATTTTTGACTGACGTACAATCAGTAGACATGCTTTTCCACATTACTTATTAATGTCTAAACAGGGATGCTGACAATTACAGCAATGGGACCAGTACCTTCCAAGTACGTCCTGTTAATCATCTCTGAGTGTTGGTGTTTGTCTTGTTTTTTGGTTGTTTTTGTTTTGAACAAAGCCAGGGTAGGAACCAGAAAAGAGAGCTTAGACTATTTTGTTGAATATCAGCCCAGCTCTGGACCAACAGCCCTCACTTCTCATTTTGGTCTCGACCTCATCCGCTCCATTTCTGTTAATCACAGGGTTGCTATGAGTACAGTGACATGCAGAGCATGGTTTTGCAAAAAAAAAAACCTCACTCCAGCTCCCCCCCACCTCTTCCCAGCACACACACACAAACCCAACCCACTGTCTATATTCCTATTTTTTCCTCTTTTTCTTGACGGTGCCCCATTATAGCCACTTTAAACCTGGTCAGGCACACAGCCTAACCTGATCGTCTGCAAATTGACCTCTGACCTTAGGTTAATTACCATAGAAAAGCGGTGAAGTTAAGGGGGAAGGGGGCCAAGCTGCCTTCCCCGATAAAACCTTCAGTCTGTAGAGACACTATACCGCTTCACCTTTTGCTAGGGTTTAGAAGGAGAGTGTACGCTAAAATGTTATTCGCATTTCTCATAATTATCCAAAAATGTCCAGGTAGAATCACTTGAAATAAGTCAGTCTGCTAGTCTTGTGCTATTTTTGAGGTGGTGTTTCCACCCTCGCAAAATTACAATACGATGTGATTAGCTTAGAGATGCTCCATTTGTCAGGGATTCTGGACTAAGTTAACAAGACATGACGCATAACTTTTAAGGTCGAGACATATTAGTTAAATATCAACAGCGCAGCCAGCTAGTAGTTCTGACGATGTTAGTTTTGTTATTAGTTTTTAAAAAAGGGGTGGAAAAGACATAAAACCTCCGGTATTTGAGGCTCCTCACGAGTTACTCAATCCCTCGGTTATCCCGGTTTGGCTAAAGTTAGCTAGGACACTATAAAGTTTGTTTACATCACTTTCTGAGCGGTTCATAAGAAGCTTACCGGCCGAGACGAGCTACAAAATCAGCTGTGAGGGAAATGTTGGTGCTCGGACGAGGTTATGAGTGGGCATACAAACGGCACCAGACGCCATCCCATCCACAAAGCAACATCTTGGATCGTAGCTGTCGGCGAGGCAGGCAGACAGGCGGAGAGGCAACAGGTTTACCTTTCCGCGGAGCAGTCACCTATAAAAATCCACTTCCACTGAAGCTGGCCACAGCGAATGAAAAAAGAAAAAAAAAAGTAAATCTGGTCTTCTGAAACTCCTCAGAAGCTGCGCTTGTTGGCCACTAAACAGTACTGCTCTCACCACCAGAGAAGCCAAGTTACCATTACTGCTGAGGAGTGGAACAACTCCTCCCTTTGCGCGTGGGCTGACTGGAAGTAACCAGACACCTTACTGTGGCTGTCTATTGGCTCTCCGCGAGGGGACTGTCATTTAGCCGTTCCTATAGTAACACAGTACCAAGTCATGGAAGCAGAGTATGTATCCAGGTCCCCGACGTTTCTTAAAAAGTGCTCTTATAAAATTAAATATTGTCCACTGAGATACATTTAATAGTTGTATAATATAGAAGGTTTTTTTTTAATTACTTTAAGATACATTTCTTTGAAATACACCACTTCCATAGGGTTATGTATGGTATATGTGTGAATCTAGTAGTGAATCTTGTGTATTTTAATATAATTGAAAGGGTGTTTTTTAAACAGTTCTTAAACCATGGGAAATTACGACGGACCTGACCTGTTTCCTGTTTAAAATAATTCCAAAATTAACCATGATTTCTGTATATCCCATAACATCAAAATGAGTCAACTAAGCAGTCAGGAAGCAATTCACTGCTGAGTACTTCCTTCCTATAGGTGCTCTTGTCTTGATGGGCTATTTTTGTGGTTTACTTTGCGCCATCTTGTGACATTTATTCCTCATTACAACCTTTAGTAGCCAGATTGTGGCCAAGGGTTATCTCTGCCTGCCTGTGCCTGTTAGTGCTCAAAGGCATGATTATTATCACCAGCCATTGCCTGCAGTGATAAGGCTTGATTACTTGACACTGATTTTCCACTTAGATTGAAACCAGTATTATCATTTCAGCAGATGATGCCATTGCATATAAACCATTTCATTTTTTGCACAGGCATGTCTCTGTAGGTGCATACTTAGTCTATTTCTGAATGCAATAAGACAAATATTTTATGCATTCGTTATATTTTTAGTCTTATTTGTAGGAATTGTTATACTTTTATTCGTATAACAGTCTGTTGGTGGGGATCTTACAACATCAGCACTATAGATCACCAAGCACAACAACTCAGTAACAGAGACAAATATGTTGTAAAAAATAAATAAATAAAGGAGAACAAGAACAACCAAACCAGAACAACAATCATTAATACATGATATGCCTAACCATTATGGCTAACTATTATGACGCCCTCAATAATCCGATAAAATTATGATATTTGCAAAGATAAACAGCATCTTTGATTGGCCCACCAAAGAATATGTGACAGAAGATAAGATTGTCTCTTTATTTTCAATTCACTGCATTTCTGAGGATGCTCAGAATCATACTCAATCATTTGTTAGCTAGTTAGTTATAGCTTTCCTTCTAAAAACATGTAATATTTGGGGAGGCTGCTTAAGTTTTTTTCCACTTTTGTTACACTGTTATGATAAACCGTTACAGCCGTTGGAATGTCCTGTTGTGTACCTGTTGTCTCCTTTGACTGACTAGCCTTTAATCACTCTACATTACCTGGAGCAGAGAGGCCTCATCTGGGGACAGAGTCTGGATAAGCAAGTTCTCGCTAAGCCTTAGTAAGGAGTTCTGAATTTTAGATTTCTTCTTCCTGCTATTTCTGTCAGTACTGTCCTTAATACCTCCTTATTGGCACTGGCCTGAGCCCTTGAGGTAATTTGCACTAAAACCCTGAAAGAGTGGATATGACTGTCATGATAATCTTGAATGTGGGGCACCTGGAACTGTTGGCTGTGTGTGTGTGTGTGTGTGTGTGTGTGTGTGTGTGTGTGTGTGTGTGTGTTAGGGTGGTGGTTTTCCAGTATGTTTAGCCTTTGGTTCCAGCTGGAAAGCATTAAAAAAATCTGACCCTCCATTGCACTTACTTTGAAATTTGGTCCTTTATCTGTGTTGAGTTAAAATAAAAGCTTGGCAATAAATTGTCTCAGACACTTCAGAAGTAAATGTATACAGACTGATGTTTTGAAGCTCTACATGCAAATCCCCCTATTGTCCCCAATGTTGTGTCAAAGCCCTTTTAACTTATAAGACCTGGCCTCTGTACTCGACAGTGATGAATTCTCACACACTGAAATTCACTCAGAGGCATCAGACCAGATTATGCTGGTATTTTGCTAGTTTGTGATTACAGTAAGTTAATTCAGTGGTTCCACAAGCCTGGGAACAAAACAAAACAGCAACCACTGCCTCTGAGTTTCCGTGAAGCTGGTGCATTTATCAGCTTGGTTCAGGAGGGATTTTTGACAAATTATGACAGAAAGGGATTTTTTGTTTTTCTTTTTGGTTGCTTGGTTGGTTTTTACAAGAAAAGACATTTTATCAGCTAACAAAATGAGCAATGGAAGATAAGCATTTAACAAAGTAAACCAGTGGCAGAGGCAGACTATTTTTCCAGAGTTGGTCTGGCTGAGACTATTACATTGATGTGATTATCTCCTTATCTTCTTCTTCTTTTTTTTTTTTTACTTCTTGGCTGGTAAATCTCACTTAGGCTAAATATTCAATGTTTTGGTCCCTCTCCCTTTTAATTTACATATGCAGGTTTCCATGCAGAAATCTCTGTGTGGAAGCCTCCTCACAAAGCTCACAAAACAGTTTAAATGTCTGCTTTGTTTAATGTGTTTGTGTGTGTAAAACTATTCCTCTAAAAAAATAACACTGTACTGGTAGTATCTGTAGTACCTTGCATATATTCTTAGAACTGGCAGTAGTTTGTTTGAAGTGGTCAGATGAGTGGAGTAGTCGGGGCTGGCAGCAGACACGCCCCTGGAAACCTGAGCAATAACAGAGCTTCATATCCTCAACGATCTGCGTGACCGCACCAGCGGGACGGTACAGGATGGGATGAGAAGATGCTCTAACACGCCCCTCCCATCCGGGGGGACAGCTTCCATGTGATCTCTCCCTCTCCCCTCTCTGTCCTGGCTTTGACGTCAGACGTGCTCCTGTTCGGTTGCCATGGCAACATCGCCCCCCATTCCCCCCTCTTCCCTCCCTCTCCTCTCTCTCTCTCTCTCTCTCTGCTCTGGTGAGGTCCACAATGGTACAGCCAGCATCTTGCAGCACAATGGTTGCAAGGTGGTGAGCTGAGGGAGAGTGATTCAGCATCAGCAAGCCTCGGTTCGGTCCACCTCTGCTTCTTTTCCCCCTTTCTCTCTCGTCTTCTTTTTCGGACCCCTTTTTACCTCTCCCTCCTCACATCAATGAACGTTTTCATGAAGCCTTCAGCTATGGTCTCCGCAGTGTTTCCCGTCGGGATGTTTTGAAAAGGACAGGCACCGGACTGGGATCGTCATCAACTGGCACGGAATGGTAAGGCCGGACGGATTTGTTTTATTTCAGTGTGGATGCGATGCTTGGATCTCGTGCCTGGCCGGAGGGTGGAGTGATGAATATTGATCGGAAGGGAAGGTTAATGAAGTCCACTAGTGATGCCTCAGTGAAGGGGGGAAAACGGACAGCGATTGATAAATAAATAAATAAATAAATAATCAACCCCATCTTGAGTCATTCATAGCAGCGTGTGTTGTTCTATAATTCACTAAGAGGGCTGTGGGGGATTTCATAACGACGCGAGCCCTCTCCTGACAAAATATCTCGCATCTTGCATTGCCTTGAACGCACATCGATAATAACATCATCCAAATTGGGTGAGAGAGAGAGAGAGAGGGGTGGGGGTGGGGGGGGGGGGGGGGGTATCCAGGCTACCTCCCTTTCCATACATCCACACAGTCCGATTAGTCGGCGTTATGTATGTTTGATTGGCGGCTGAAACTGGATGCTGACTGAGTGATGCTCTTCATATCTCTTCATAGCCTTACACAGGCTACATATTGGAGGCCTACATGCAGGGCTTGTCCCTCCTCCTCCCCCTCACAAGTCAACTGCGCACCTTGTGCATTATGCAGACCATCAGTACTTCACAGAGATGATGGGGGGGGCTTGCCTCATGTCTTTCATAAGTGCTGGAAAACTGTGTCCTCCTGCAAACAGTCTGTGCTATAGTGGTGATTTATAAGCCCATATGGGTGTCTCTAAGAGTCGTGGTTTTGCTGCTGTGATTGTTTATAGTGTATATGAAAAGAAACAGTTGAAGTAATTTCTGGGCTGTTTGTCATGAAAGCTGAACTTCAAATAATCCTAATCCTGCAGAGAGAGAGAGAGAGAGAGAGAGAGAGAGAGGTGCTGTTCAGCCCTAATGTGGGCTGCATGCTGTGTAGTGGATTAAATGAGATGAAGCTGCAGAGGAAGGTAATTTCTCTAAATCAGCTTTGTCCTGAGTGCTCGATCATTGGGAAGGCATGGCAAACCCACCTCACCTACTGCACTGATTGCACAGGTATGCAGACATGAGCAGGGCTCTCTGTTCTATTACTATTTCTTGTTTTTGTGCAGGCCCATAGTCATGGACTAATTGCTGGCTTTGTGCTGTGCAGTGGAGTCAATAGATGTTTGAAGGGATCACAACAAACTCTTCATGTTCATGACAGGAGGGAAATAGAGTTTTCTTTTTTTCTTTTTTTGTGTGCCGTGACCTTGTGTGCTGAATTATTCAGGAGCAGGCTTCCATCCATGTTTGTGAAAGTGCTGCAGGGAACAGGCTTAACAGTTAAACAAAGCTTTTTTTATGGGTGTCTCCGCAGCAGCTGAAGAGTTGCTTTTTATTTCTTTTTTATTGGATAAATAGGCTAAAGGTTCTACCCTTTCTCCTCCTTGTCATCTTTAGCTGCCAAAAAGGAACTCCCCCCCCCCAAAACACCTCTGGTGAATTTCAAAAGTAGCTCCAGCATTATATAAATTCATATTTAAAAAAAACAGTCTGTTTGATTTGATGTGATATTGACTAGCAGTGAGGCAGCTTGTTTATATAACGGAGCATCATCAATAGAAATAGTCACCAGTAGACTAATATTATGCTGCACCACTGCACTCATTTTTTTCCACCATTCTGTTTTTGTTTTGCTGAGTCTGGAGCATCAGTGCAATAATCCTTTGTTATGTAATAAAATAAGGCAGTGCATTAAGTTGAGATAATGGAGGGATTTCAGGCTTTATTAATCAGCAAAGTAGGGAATGTTATCTTCTAGCCATTATTTGGTTGGTCACTCCAGTCAGTTTCACACAGTCTGTGGTAATGTCTTTAAATGTCCCGTTTTGCCCAAATAGCACTCCTAGTCTTAAATATATTCAGCTGGCAATGCTATATAACAGCAAAGTCATTACAAATGAAACCACAGGGAGGAGAGGAATGGATAAACAACAAAAAATAATAATTGAAATTACTGTAGAGATTCATGGTAGCGAGTCTGAAGGTGAAAAAAAAACCTTCCTCCTCCTGACAATCAGTTACTTAAATATCCACATCAGTCATCTGAGGGCCTGTCTGTCATTGCTCTCGTTTATGGAAGGTCAAACTCATCATTAGATGAGGATGGGTTACTGAGGAACGCTGGCACAGTCTGCCATCACCCAGTGACCCCAGCTGAGCATTGTTCCTAGCTGTGGATTGGTGCTAATAATCCATATTACAATGACAGCTCAGTTATTAACTTGGGTGAATTAAATTCAACAGTTGTCTCAAGATGGATAATTAAACAAGAGAGGAAAAAATATGGAAAACACTGGCTGTGAAAAAATGTAAGCAAGTAAGGGAGAGAAGATTTATTTAGCCAGCCTGAAGTAGATTAAGACGTGCTTGGTAAGTGGTCACACTTAAAATCACATAACTATTAGTAATGTCCTAGATATAACTGCTTAGAAAGCTGAAAAATGTGCTCCGAGGACATCTTTCATAGCATGCTCTTATTTATTTTAGTTTTAAAAAATGAAATTCTCGCTGTGTGCCAGTTTATTCCCCCCCGAGTCGCAGTATTGCTTACAACTACAGACAAACAGTGACAATATGCCTGCAGCATGGGAAATGCAGTTATGTAATTGGATTTGATCTGACAAATATGCAGCTTTTATTTGCCTTTACAGATAGCTGCGTGCAAGACTTTGAGCTGTTTTAGATTTGATCGCAATCTTCTCACACTGCATATGAAGATAATTAGGAGACAACAAAGGTCACCGTGGAAACTCAGGTGTTATCAAAGGACCTGAGGGTGGAGGAGTTACATAAATTCATCAACACAGGGGGGGTCGATTTTTGTTGTTTTGCTCAAACTGAGGTGTTTACAAGTATAAAAAGTTCAGAAAGTATGCCACAGTTGAAACAGAGCAATAGAAATGTTCACAGTTCACATGACAGTGCTGAAAACTTCTCTGTCATTATGCCAAAATAAAAGTTAAAAGTGTTCAGGATGCCATTTTTGCAGGATGCTCCAGTTGTGGCTCTTCTTCTTCTCCTTCTACTGAATGTGTGTCAGGTTTTGCAAGAAAAGCTGTAAATCAGATGATTGCACTCAGCACTTGCCAAAGGTGTACATGTCGTTACTATGCAGCCTATCAGAAAACTGCAGTGTCAGCGTGGTTTTTCGGCCAGCGTGCCTGCTGTTTACCTAAAGCAAATCAGAGGATGTGAGCAAGACTACGTACGAGAGCAGAGACAGAGGAGGTGAGCAGATTTGCAGCTGTGAAGAAACAAATCGATGGGTGTCAGTGAGCGTTCGGATTCTGACACCCCTTAGATGAGTCAGTCCAAGTCTTGTTCTCCTGCCTGGGCCCTGCAGTTACTTTTCTGTTTTCCCCGAGCCCAAAAGGGGGAGGCTGTGCTGCGTTTAGCTCAGGCTGCACAAGGAAAAGACGAGGCATTCGCTGCATACTGCAGGAGAGGCTGAGGCTGCTGAACCAAGCACTCACAATGGAGCTCCGAGGGAGGGGGAGGGGAGACAATTGCAGGCAGGCTGGGAGCCTGGGAGTGGGAATGGTGGGAGCGAGGGAGGGACAAAAGACAGGAAGGGTAGGGAAAAATGCAGGCTCTCATCAGTGCGGACGATGGAGGGAGGAATAAAGAAACAAGGGGGATATGGGCAATGTTGTGGTGCGAACTGGGTGACATCAACAAAAGGAGTGGAGTGGGAAGATGGAGAGAAAAGATGGATATGAGAGCAAACATTGGTATCTGTGGACATTTTGACTGGCACATGACTGGCTTTATTGTGCTTTATCATTACTTTTTAGTAGTCAATCAGCCTGACAGCACAGACAGTGCCTTTGCTGAACAAAGAATACAGTGGGGAGAACCGTAGAAGCACAGCAATGACATCCTGTAGCAATGTGCGTGAGTCCAACCAAAAAACAGGCATAAAATGCCCGCTGAAAGCAGGTGAGACATAGCTACCACACAAAGACGAGCATCATTATTGCCTGTTTCCAACACCTGCACCTCTAACACTGTTCCTGCCGGTGCTTATTACTACACTGTACCATTGGAGAAAATACTTTTTTTCTCTGTCTCAGAGGCCGCTATGACCGCTATGTCTACCATTTCTGTCTATGAATATTTTCAAAAGCAGAAATGGCAGACATAGTCAAACACACCTTTCAGTCCTGAGAGACTCTTGGTAGATATTGGCATGACGCCCCTTGGCTGCAATTCTGCAGCTAGTAATGAAATGGACCCTCATGACACACAAGAAATATCTCATAACAGATCCTTTAATAATAGTCTGTGGGCTTTTAAACTCACCACACTTGAAAGGTCAGAGTCAGAAGAACTTGACGGTACCCCAAAGCCTCTTAGCTTTACTGCAAAGGTTTTGTACTGGTTATTAGTTTGGATAAATAATTTTAGTATTGGTGTTGACCACAATATTAATACACTGAGGCCCCAAAAGGAAAAAAAAAACAGCAAAATCTGTTTTTGAAGATTACTTTTGTGTTACCTCAAACTAAGGTTTGCCTTTCCTTTGACCTGGGAGACAACTAACACTGTATCAGGGCCATGTATTATAGTAGACCACCTCCAGTTCAGACCATATTAAAAGGAATAACTATTTCACTGTATCCATAACACTGAGTGCAGCCTTTGGATAGCACTTGTTAAAATGAATGGGTGCAAAACTGTCTACTTGTTCAGCTGGCTGGGCTTTGCACTAAAGCGACTGTATTCCTCAACTCTTTTGTTGAGTTTGTAACTAAACACTAGCATGTTGAACTTAAAAGAGAAGAAAGACACCATAGGAGGAGTCAAAGATGGAATAATAATCATATTCGGTCACAGCTTCACCTGTCTTAGCCATGCATCTGTGGCAGGTGCATCTGTGACCCCAGCTAGCAGCCTCACAACATGAGCACTGAGCACCAGATACACTGCGGAGCATCCAAGCTCTCCTTTCTTTAACATCTGCAGATACTTTTTTTTAAATGGCCTGGATCAATACACTAAGTGTTCATACGGGGTAGAAGGGATTTACCGCGAAGGTTACTGCAGGCCGCACTCAAAACTAACTTACAGAGTGTGGTGGTCAGTTTTCTCTTTTAATCAGCTGCTCTAGTGTTTCTGCTGATCATGATCAAAGATGCACAATTTTGATAACCTGGCGTGGTAAAATATGATCTGCATTTTACTGTAGAGCTACTGTAGTTTGCCTCACCTATAGTGATAATGTGATTGGTTTGGTTTATCAAGGAAAAGCCTTCACCATGTACATTTAAATATCTGTATATATTATAGCTGAAAATCACTGTCATACATTTAGTATTTTATGTGTTACACACACAGACAAATACACCAATACTCTCTTTGGAATAGTTCTATGTAAAAGACTATTTGAATGTAAATTGTAAACTATATAACACCATATAATATAAACCTTTCTGCCAGGTATGAGCAAAAAAGAAGCATCAGAAAATCTCAAACCTCCTACAGTTGATTGAACAAGAATTAGGAACTAATGCTGTATTTTAGGATCCTGCCTCCTAACTAAAGTGATCACTAGTTGCCTGAGGTACAGTTGTACCCACAGGGGTGGATGTAACACAATGCCCAGGATCCAAATAACAAGGATCAGCTACAACTGCAGGCAAATGCACGTACACGCAACATCCACTCCAGTTAATCCTGAAACGTACCATACATCATCTACATTAGCCCATTTAAGATAATTAAAACCTTTCTGCATTTCCATGCTGTCTTTTTCATTGTTCCGTTCTTGAGTTTCTCTAGTTGTCTCTTAATGGCAGTTGGTCACCTTTTTTGTAATCATACAATAGATTCATTTCTGTAAATGCAATGCTGCTTCTGAGAGAGTTTACTTGCGGCCTATGTGAAATAGCCTGAATTTGTTTGCACTGCATGATTTCTCCTCTTTTTATATGTCTCCTATTTTTTTTGTGGATGACTGTTAGCAATTTTTTAAAAACACCATAAAAACCAGAGCCAGTACTTGTAAAACTCTTCATTTTACTTTTTAAAATGTATTTATAAACATTTTTAATCTGTTTTCTTTCTTTATTTTATTTGTTAATGATTCCATTTCTACAGCCTGCTTCCCCATCTAATAATTTGGGACTTAATAACATGCATAAAATATAAAGTTATTGTTTCAGTTATCTATGTCTCTTGTTTAGTTTAAGAAAAAAGAAAGAATCAGAGCTAAATCAATGTGTTGCTGCTTTTGTTTAAAGAAATCTGCATTAGTAATGATGCTTTTTTGGGAACAGTAAAGTGACTATACTAATAGTTATTCAAATATGTTAAAGCAATTACATGGTCTGGAACTGGGACTGATGGGAGTTCACTCACTTGGCTCAACTGGTCCTGCATTTAATAACTTTGACACAGGCTCTCAGTTATCATTTTCAAACTAGGAAAACAAAAAAAATAAAAAATGTCAGACATGATGCCAGTGCTACTAAAGTCCTACCGACTGCTGCCGTTTTTATATAGTTTACAATGCCAAGACTCCTCAACATCCTATAAAGCTGTTGCTTTCTTAAGCGTGATGCAATGTAGAGTAATACTTCGGAGACAGTTCTCACCTTCATAGAATCAATCCAGGTTTCAAAAGCACAGAGCTGGAAAGTGAACTTCCTGAAAATGAAAACTTTGTTCTTTGAGCTCCTGAAGCAAGATATTAGCACCATGCAAGGCATTTATGCTGCCATTAGCAAAGTTAGCTTTCTTTTAAAGGGAATGAATCCGACATGAGACACTGTACTGTTGGAAATTGTATCTGCACTGCTCACTCTAAGCTGTTTTCTACACAGTTTTGTCTGATGCTGCGCTTTCCACACTCCTGATAGAAACCCCTGCAACCATATTAAACATGCCCTATACATCACAGTCTTCTGCAGAGCAAGGCTGAAGGTGAAAGGCACTTTAAAGCAGAGTAAGTCATGCTTGTAACTGCTGTAGTGTTATAAAATCTTCAAGGTCAATTCATTGTAATGTAGGCAGGTCTTAAAACTCATCCTCACATTATCCTTACTTTTTGCTTATTCAACCTCTCAATCAGCTGATGCCGGCTTGTACTGAGACGACATATTGCAGTCAGGATGATATATGGACATTTTAAGGAGTGGTAACTGTAGGTGCAAGCAGCATTTCTGCCATGAGGACAATCAGCAGAATGTAATCACAGGGTTAAACAAACAAAGCACAAAATCTGGTGGGGTTTTTTGTGTTTGTTTTGTTTGTGTGTGTTTTTAGCTGTGGGCTAACGTGGGAGGGAAGAAACTGTTGTGGTGCGATTTGTTTTGGTCTGTCATTTTCATTGCTTCTTCATGAATAACTTTTCCTGATAATTACCCAATTTTGCTCATTTTTAACGACGTGCCAGACAGTCACATTCTAATTTTAAAACTGTAATCTCCAAAAAATGTTGGCTCCCAGGTAAATTGTTTATGGTCTGTACTCAGTCTCTCCTTCATCTTTCATTCGCTCTGATGGAAGTGTATTCACCATCTGCTGTCTGTTAAAAGTCTTATGGAAACGTGTTGCATTAGAAATGAAAGCTTTTTATTGAACTGTTTATTTATCATTTTTTTAAAAAGCAAAGAAAGCATAATTAAAACGTGTTTTACTAGTTTTTTTTCTGAGGTTGCAATATTTTTAAATGAACGTCTGCATATAAATATGCTGCTAGGTTTGACAGGACTGTAGTGTGCAGGATCCCGCCACCATCTAGGTGGTGTTTACCAGCGTATACTGCTGGAAGACAAACAGTTTGGCCTGTGAGGGCTTTAATAGCTTATGTACTCACGCAGGTAAAGATTAGAGCAGCACAGATACAGCTAGCCCCGTGCCAGGGCTGATTCAGTGTTGACCTGTTAGATTAACAGCAAATATTATGCTACTTAATGTGGTGACCGGGATGCTAGTCAAACACACACATGTGGAATGACATTACTATAGTGGTTTGACGCGTTGGAAACTGTGGGCTCAAAAATCACATATCTTTCTCGTCTCATTATCCTACCCTTTTCTTTGTTTCAAAACAGATTTTAAAAAAATCAGTTTATGAATGATTATTAATTAATTTCTCCTAATTTAATAGCACAAATTCCTACCACACCCAACAGTGAAATTCACCCATTTACTTTAACACTTTTTCAAGTGAAATAAGCTGAACCAGAAATCTCCCACCTTGGAGTCCCTTATCTCTTTTCTAAAAGCTGCTCTGCTCCCTTTGGATTCAGCACACGCATTAAAGTGGGAGCTATGACAGTGTTAGAGGACAGCTAGAGTTAAAAGAGACATTTATGTCCATTTGCTCCTCAGAGAAAATTGCAGAGTCGGATCCATTCAATGCTTTGCGAGAGACGAGGACGTCCTCCAAAGTGTTTGGTGACATTTGTGTAGTTTTACAACCACATGTGAACTCCTGAACTACTGAAAAAGGTCTTTTATCCCCCCCCCCCCCTTCTCTATTTTTAGTAGCATCATTAACATCATGTATGAACTTATTCGAAAGAAGTGGTCTTTAGCCTTCTAGGACTTTCATTACCTGAAAACCCCTCAAAGATAGAGTCATTGTGGGCGAGCTCTCCCTCCAGCTTAATGTGGGAGCTGCTGTCATTCAGAGCTCATTTCCTCTTTGCTTCACTCTGGCAATGAAAAAAAAAAAGCTAAAGAAAATGGGCAAATCTCCAGTTAAACCAAATATACCCATTAGCTGCTGTTTCACAGTAAAAGCCTCAAAGCTTTACCAAAATTCACTGCACTGCTTTTATGCAAATGCAGTCCTTGATGGTACTGGCTTTTGAAAAAGCTTTTTCACCTGTGATGGTAGTGTTAAATATATTCCTGGGAAACCGCTTGTGTAATCCTCTTAGTTTCCAAACTGATATGTTCCTGTAGGTTAAAAAGGTTAACAAGTTTAGTATTCTTGTGTTAAAATAGGAGGTTGGATAAATGCATACAGTGTCAACGGGAAAACGGTTGACATCACTTTTTTTATTTGCATTTGTGGCACTAAGATTGAAAAATCAGAAAAACATGTAGCTGCACAACTTATATGTCACGGATTGATTTCTATGACATGTCATTGTATATTGAGATCAACTATCAATGCATATGCACATGTTCACAAGAATAATTTTTGGGGAGATCAGACCATGCAATGTTCAGAGAAATTCCAAAAGAACCCAAGCGCTACATCTCACACTCTACAGGCCTCAGTTAGCATGTTAAATTTTGAAGTTCATGACAGTACAATTAGAAAAAGAGTGTCTGGAAAATTTTCTGGGAAAAACCTTTTCAGTCTTTGAAGTCAGCACCACACATGACTTTATGTGAGGAAAATTATGACTGATTTTAGAGTCACCAGTCAATTTCCTTGCTTTTCCTTTGAGTAGTTTGGCCAGCTGTTCCTTTTTCTTCCCAGTGTTTATGCACACATATTCTTTGGACACTTGAGACCAAAGTGGAGGTGTTTAGCCTTAATATAAAACCTTACATTTGGCAAAAACCAAACAGAGCATATCAGCACAAATACTTCATATCAACTGTCAAGCATGGCGGCGGAGGGATGATGATTTGGGCTTGTTTTGCAACTGCAGGACTTAGATGGCTTACACTCATTGGATGGACCAGAAACTCCTTTTGCATACCAAAGTATTTCAATTTCAAATGTGAGGCCATCTGTCCAACAGCTAAAGCTTGGCAAGAATTGGGTAATGCAACAGAACAATGATCCCAAAGTGAAAATGATCCCAGTGACGTGAAGCAATGTAAACAAGAGTGGGCCAAAATTCTTCCACAATGATATGAAAGACTGAAAAAATCACACAGAAAAAAGTTGAAGTGGTTTTAGAAGCTAATGAATTGGGGTACTAGTTTTTAAAGGTGCTGATCAGTAAATTTTTTTAAAACTATGGGCAGCTATTTCTTTCGCTCTCCTGTCTTCAAGGTAAGCTATCTAAAATTTAACAAACCAGATCTCACACAGAGGGCAAAAGAAAGCACGTTTTAAAAAATATAGATTTATACTGTTAGCTTTAAATTTACATTTACACAAAACCTGTATTAATCAATTTTAAAGGGAAAACTTGCTTTCAGGTGTTTTGGAATTCAGCAGCAAATATCTTCTCATCGTCTTTCACTCATCAATAGGACCACCTCTTCATGTCTTATTTTCAACACGCATTGATCACTGCAACCACACTGGAATGTGCTCTGATGAAGAATCAATAACTGGTCAGTTCATATTTATCGAGGACTGGGAGGTGACGAATTGTTGTTTTTCTCATTTTTATTGAGAATGATGGGAACAGAGTAGAGAGGACACAAGTGAATTTTCCTGGTGGGTTTCAGTCCCCACACGGGGAGAGGTGTGAGTGTTGTTTTGCAGAAATACAATAATAAATCTTTGTTTTGCCATTGTATATGTGACAAATTGCCACTACCCACACCCGCACCTACATGTGCTCACTCTCTGCTTCTACTCTGTTTGTGTCTTTCAGGTATTTATGAGCAGACATTTCTTATATAACTGCAGCCAACCAGTCCTGGATGTAAAGATAGCCTTTTGTCAGGTGTGTGTTCCTTACAGGTAAAAAAGGTACAGTATTCATTCACTTCCATTCCCTCTATTCTTACTCTGTATGTTTTTTTGTTTTGTTTTGTTTTTTCTGTGTATGCAAAATGAGCTCTTAAGCAGTTGTGTGCTCAAAAAATAATTTGAAATGTTTAATTAAGAAAAACAACACAATTTGTGCAAAACGGTTTGATTAAGAGGTTTGAAGCAAATGTCCTAGAGGAGCCTTTATCAGAAGTTGACATGTTTTTCATGTTTTGTATATCAAAACAATTCAGCTAGCCCTGATTTTCTACTTTAGTTCAACACCTCCACTATTTATCTTTAACCGAGGTCTATACCAAAAAGAAAACAGTATAATCTGCTCATTACTCAAGCTTAATTGCCGTCTCCTCTTGAGTTCCCACAGTGTAAATACAAAACTCAGCTAGGGTTGTGATTCCATAAGATAAAAAGTCTTTATTTTGACTCTTTTTACATGCATTGTGTTGCTTGTTATAAGGAAAAACCACAGACAATTCAGTTGGAGCTCAGATAGATTGGGATGTTTGCATTGTACATGAGATTCTACCCGAAAGTTTAAAAGCTGCTAAAGATACCAGATATACAGGAATAATCTGATCATAAGTTTGGAGGACATCAACCTTCAGCACCTTAAAGCAGATTTATCAATCTTCCATTGTGCACAAAGAAGATGGTTCAACCATAGCAGTGCATATGCAGTAACTTTGCTTGGTTTGTGAGCTGTGTTATAATTACCAAGTCTGTAATTACCTGATATGCTTTGTTGTGGCACCATTTGGTTGCCTCCTTTGCCCAAGTAATTACAGCCTGATTGCCGGGTGAAATGTAGTCAAGTAAGGACTAAAGCTAATGTCGTTAGAGGGGCTATTACAGAGATTATATTTCTGCATTGAATTTGTTCAGCTGTAAACTCAGCTAAGCCATAAGTCCTGTCTTGTTTATTCTACTTTACCATTTTTACCAAATAGACCTTAACGCATGCTTTTTTGTTGCCTTTACAGCAGTTAAATGCATGTTATGATGTGATGCTCTTCTTAGATATTAATGATGGTTATTATGGCCATATATCATATAACAATGATATCGATTTTAAAATGAGTAATCTAATAAAAACAAATGTGCAGTGTAGATGTGTTACATATGCATTTTATGTCATCCCATTGCAGGGTTTTGGAAAACAAGTGGATGTGTCATATATTGCCAAGCATTACAACATGAGCAAAAGCAAAGTGGACAACCAGTTCTACAGTGTGGAAGTGGGAGACTCTACCTTCACAGTTTTAAAACGCTACCAGAATTTAAAGCCCATTGGTTCTGGAGCTCAGGGAATTGTCTGGTAAGTGCTCAATGGTACATTTCTCTAATGTCTTATTTTATATCATATCAAGCTGTTTGATGGGCTTTGGTGTAATCTTTAATGCTCAGTTAACTCATTGCTAGCTGATTTTCTAACGTTTGTTTTTAATGTTGGAGTGAATTTGTGAGGTTTTCTGAATAATTTTGCTAATTTAATATAGATTAAAGTCATATTTTCTATTCTTCTGAAAAGCCTGGAGAGATTTCTTCTTCTTTGTTCATTTGCACAAATGTTTGGTTTAAACTTTATCGAGGCATGCAGATGCAGTGATTGTAATTGTTTGAATTATCTGTGTCTGCTGATAAATGTTAATATCTTTAATGTTATGAAAAAAAATAATCGTTAAATTATGTTTTATGTTGACATTGGGAACATAGACTGTATATAAAAGATGGATTTTTAACTTTTTTGCCTTTAGAACTGACTTAATTCATCATGGCAGAGGTTCAGTAATGTGTTTAAAACATACATTTTGGTCCATGGTGACCTGATAGCCACACAGTTGCTACAGATTTTTCAGCGGCACTTACATTATAGGAATCTCCCATTCCAATCCAACTGAGCATTCCAAAGGTGCTCTACTGGACTGAGTCACATTTGAAATGATCCTGCTGGAGGCAGCCATCAGAGGATGGGTACACTGTGATCATAAAGGAATGGACATGGTCAGCAACAATAATCAGTAAGGCTTAGGTGGCTAAAAGATGCTAAGTTTGTACCAAGTTGTCCAAAGTGCGCTAAAGGATTTTCCCACACCATTACACCACCGACAGCCTGAGCTATCGATATAAAGTAGGACTTGAATGCAACATCATTTCATGTTGTATGCAGCAAATTCAGCTCAAAGGCATTTCAGCAGAAATATTTCAGCAGAAATCCCAGACTAATTGGACCAGCCAACGTTTTTCCAATCTTCTGTACAATTTTAGTAAGGCTGTGTGAACTATAGCCTCAGTTTCCTCTTCTTAGTTGACAGGAGTGGCACCCAGTGTGGTCGTATGCTGTTGTAGCCCATCTGTTTAAAGGTTCAGCATGTGTTCAGAAATGCTCTTCTGTGTGCTTTGTTTTTAACAAGTGGGTATTTGGGGATGGTTGTGCAGGAAAATCCTAGTAGATCAGCAATTTCTAAAATACCCATGTCTATCCATCCTTTTCCACTTATAAAATTCAAGGTCATGATGGTGTTGTTGCTAAAGGCAAGAAGTATGTTACAATCGCCAGATAACCTAACCCCACGCATGTCTTTGGAGTGTGCGAGGAAATCAGAGAGAACACATGCAGACCTTTTTGCTGTGACGGTGCTGACCACTGTGCCACCATGCTAGCCTTGCTCCTGTCAGCATGCCAAAATACATTGAGTTACTGATTGGTTAATTGGATGTTTGCATTGACAGGGAGTTGAGCAGGCATACCTACTAAAATCCGTGTAGCTTGAGAGGCTGAAAAATAAAGCCAAAGTGCCCTAAACCTAATTCAGGCGACTGGCAGGGGGGCTTCCTTATTAGCTGCCTGTAAGAAAGATGCACTGGTGCAGAAGTCTGTGGGAAAACAACCCTACTTCTCAGTTGATCTGTGACCTCAATAAACACTTTCCTGATGAGTTTACAATCTTAATTGCTTGTTTTAAGCCACATTTGGACTAAAATTGATAGCAAATACTTAAAAAAGCCAAAAAGACAGTTAAATTGTTGCTACTTTAAAAGAGTAGCAACATTAATAATACCACGTGATAAAAGTATGAATTGTAGTTGTGGTGTTTCTGAATAGACTTTCATGAAAATTACACTCATCAAATATCAAAATTAGCTTTTTTCCCTTAATATTTTCCACAGATTTGAAGGGTGTAGTCTTGTATCCTTCCCGGTGTCCTCCAGTGAGCTGGTGACATATCGTTTATTTTGAATATGGATGTATGGGCCATAAGAGCCTTACAGGGTGGGCATTAAGTGGACCCTTAATCCAGATTGCAGAGGAAGCTTGTATTCATTACAAGTCAACTCACGCACGCCCTGTCAGAATGCAGAGGAATGTCTGCCAAGCCTCCACTTAAAGGAATGCGTCTTACAGTCTTTGTGAAATGACCAGACAGAACTATAAGTTCTATTTATGTTAATGTTGTGTCACTGAGGGTGATATTCTCGTGCCACAAACTCTCCCTGAGATGACTTGAGCTGACATTGTTTACTTCAGTGTATATTGTGTCGTTTTTGAAGATTCGCTAGCTCTCAACTCTCCTGCCCTTCACTTGACCTCTCTCATTGTCCTTCCTTTGCTTCCCATGTCCTCAATCCCACTCTCCTTCCGCTCCAAAGCAATTTCGTGCATTTGCAAAAGAGCTTGGGCAGGCTGTAACTGCTAATGCTGGGATTGTGCCCATTTTAAGGATATTGTAGAGATGGATGGCAGGGAGCGCAAATCTAATTGAACCTGCTCTGCTGTGTGCTGCTTGGCTGTGTCCACAGCTGTCATCTGGTGTCATATGGTGATAGTATTAAAGCAACCAAACCACATAAAACCACAGAGAATGATATAAATATCCTTGACCATATCCTGATCATAGAGATGAAATTGGTTGAACTATAAGGCCTCATTTAGATGTTCACAAACACATAAAAGCATACTAAATGACTTTGACATGTGTATTTATCAAGATAAAACAGGTGACTTGCTGTGTCTTAACTTCAGCATAATCCCTGACTGGGTGACATAATCATATTTACATAAACATCTGTCTGATGGTTTGCACAGATGGTTAAATGCTTACACATTTTATAACATGCATGGGCTTTCACTGCAAACAAATAATATGCATATGAGCAGACAGAGATCCACAAGCTTGTCTGGAAAAAATCAGCAGTGACTAAGTACACATTCTGCTTCTCTTATGCAATCAGTAGAGTCTTGTCCCAGTAAAGCCTGAGAACATGCTAATGAGGTAAAAGTTGTTCTTGCTTGTCTTTGCCGCAGTTAAAAGTCACTCTGCTAATGTTGTCGCCCACAAAAATCCCAATCTGTGCACATCTCTGACCTTATGAGTTGGTCAGAATGAGCTTTCCCAAGCATCTTAGGACAGATGAAGGCTTTAAGTAGTTTAGCTGGTTATGACATCATCTTTCACTCAGTTACAAATGTGATGACTGGCTCCAAATCCCTATTGGATCAATGCTTTTATGAAGGCTCCACTGTTTCCATGGCCACACATCATCTCTGGCCTGCAGTCTCCACACAGTCATGGCAAACCACAGCGTATCCCACCCAGCCGTACACAGTCAGATGCCTCGAAACTCAATTTTATAGCTTCTCGTCAGAAAAGGCACATTTTGAGGTTGAGCCGAGACAGTGAGATGACATTTTTATGGCAGCTTTTTCTGTATTACCGTTCAACGAAGGCCAACATAAACTGCCACAAACAGCTAAAATACCTGAGGCTTTCAGAAATTGGGATTGTGTTGAGCCAGCAAAGCACCCACTCTGCTGTAATGGTCATCAAACTGGTGTCAGCCGTTTTGTGGAAGGAAAGGGCATCTACATATAACACACATTCTGCTGTGTGGTTTAGTTTCATTGGTAACACTTCAACTAGATAGATAGATAGATAGATAGATAGATCAAACTAAATACCCTTACTTTTTCCTCACTAATTAAGAGGTTAAGTAGCAACCACTTAGCAGTTTTAGCAGTTTATTCAGGTGTGTATTAAAACAACACCAAGAAGGAAAGACATCATCAATGATCTTAGAGAAGCAACTTTTACTGTCCATCAAACAACACAGTTGATGATCTCCATGATCTCCTCTGTATACCAAAGTACTCTAGAGTCAAACTGAGCCTGTCTGTCTGACATACAGCAAATCTAGATGTGAATGGCTGAAAAAGAAAGGAATCGGGGTGTTGCACTGGGCCAATCAAAGTCCCGACTTCAACCTGGCTGAAGTGCTGCAGCGGGACTCTAACAGAGCTGTGAATAAACGAATGCCAGCAAGCCTCACTGTAAAGGAGACTGGTCCAAATTTGCTCCATGACGATGTGAGAGACTGGTAAAAGTCACAGAGAAAACACTTAACTAAACACTTGCTAAAAGTAGTACAACAAGCATGTTGCCTTAATTTATGTTAAATAAATCATTTCTTTCTACCATAACTGTGAAGACAAAATGCAGAAATAAATACAATAATAATTATTAATAAAAAATAAATCAATTGAATATAAGATTAGATAAACATTTGAAATAATAATAATAATAATGATAATAATAAAAATACAATATGAGAGTAAACACATTAAATGAAAAAATAATGTATACATTTATGTTTAATCACAGTTTGTGATGAATTTAATGGGCTACTTATTGATTTTAGTTTTATTAAGTATATAACTTACTATTACTGTAATACACAGTTGTCAGACAGCTAGCAAGTTATAATTAAGCCCTATAATCTTCATGTATTAATAATAAGTTCTGATTTATGTTATTTTTACAGAGAGAAATAAGTTTAAAGCTTTCATCTTTCATCTACTTTTTTTCCTTTTGTGTCAGTGACTGTTGACATTAAGCCATGGATTGTTACAGTGTGCAAGAGGAATACTGATCTCTGTGGCTTGTTTTCTGCAGTGCGGGCTATGATGCTGTCCTGGACAGAAATGTAGCCATCAAGAAGCTGAGCAGACCCTTCCAGAACCAGACCCATGCCAAGAGGGCATACCGGGAGTTGGTGCTCATGAAATGCGTCAATCACAAAAATGTAAGCGATTCAAACGAGAGGTAACAAAGGACCAAAGGAAAATGTATCCCGACTTGAATGAGATGCAGTTTAAAACTGCACCCCAGTCTGAGTCTATTTCTGGCTCCTGCTAAATCCCTTTGCTACAAAAGCAGACAAGTCGCAGCGACGTTATGACCGTGCTAAATTCCATGCCTCCAGAAATGTACTGAACTGGCAGGAGACTGAAACAGAGTGCTTCAAGGCATGGATGTAATCACCAGTGCCGCAGTTTGTGCTCTTCTGTCTCTTTTTTCCATCCTCCACATTTATCCCCACTCTTTTGTTCCATTTCGGCTCTCTGGTTTACTCTGTCTCTCACTCAGCGGCGTCCTTCAAGAGGGTCATTACTAACTTCTGCCCACAGTCCCTTGCTTTAATGTCTTTTCTTGTATTCTTACTGCTCTTTGTTGACCCTGTTCATGCTGTTCTCTTTTTCAGATTATCAGTTTATTAAATGTCTTCACACCACAGAAATCATTAGAGGAATTCCAGGATGTGTAAGTATATTCATGAAATATAAACGAAACGTGTTCATTTAAAATGCCAGACAAAATACAGGGAGTCCATTTATACTATATTAGGTGCTTATTACTCCTTTGCACCCCATTCGTTTTGGACAACTATTCGAGTGGAATCAGTGAACGTACTGTAGGTGTAATGTGAGGCAGCTGGAGGTGTCCTGTTTCCATAATGAATGATAAATGAGAGTGAATTCACTTTTAGAACAATGTCTGTGTAAATAGTACCACAGTGGGAGTTATGGGCCCACGTGGAGGCTTTCACTTTCTCAGCAGTAACTGGTGGGCCACACATCTCACAACTGTGTCAACCATTCATGCATAAATTAAACTTTTTTTTGTTGTTTTTTAGGTATCTAGTGATGGAACTAATGGATGCCAACTTGTGCCAGGTGATTCAGATGGAGCTTGACCACGAGAGAATGTCCTACCTGCTCTACCAGATGCTGTGTGGTATCAAACATCTGCACTCAGCCGGCATTATTCACAGGGTAGGAGAGCAAGCCTGCTCCGTCTTCTTGTTCAACTGCTGGATTTGGTTTGTGTTGTGTGCTTTTAAATCTTCAGCAACGTCAATTTATCGTACACGTTTTGTGCCATCACCTCGATCGCTTTAGTGAGAAAACACTACAGAGACCAGGGCTGAGAAGCGGGAACAAGTGCACACTGGACTCTGCAGGTTTCGCGTCCCGCCTGCATGAAGGCAAATGAAATTCCGGGGCAGACAGCATTTGCGTTCGTAGAAAGCACCTTCCCTGTGTCAATAATAATTTAGTCCCGACATTGCTGCAGTTCAGAATTACCTCCTGTAAAATAGCAGATTGTTGTTCTAACACCCCGAGTTGTGTGAGGATCAAACAAAGAAAATATGTGTTGATAGAATTTTAGAGTTGCTGGAAGGTTTGTTATCATCAGAGAGAGGCAGTCTAGTTCATCCTCGTTCTTTCATTCCCCTTATTTTCCACGTTTTTGTTCTATTCCCTTAAATGAAAAACTGAAGTATTAAACTAAAGATTTTCTGAGTCTCTCACATGAATCATTAACAAACAATAATTAAGGCAAATGCCAGTTAATAGACTTTCTATGAATAACAGCAGGAAAAAAATCATTAATATACATTTTTCTCATTTCCTATTGCTTTTGCCAGGATCTCAAACCAAGCAATATAGTGGTGAAATCAGACTGTACCCTGAAAATCCTGGATTTCGGTCTGGCTAGGACTGCAGGCACCAGTTTCATGATGACCCCGTATGTGGTGACTCGATACTACAGAGCCCCAGAGGTCATACTAGGAATGGGATACAAGGAGAATGGTGAGATTAAACAATAACTAGAAACATGTGGGATTCAAACTGGAATGCTTTAAGGGCTAGAGTCATGGTATTTACTTCTTAGTAGTATTAGTATTTGCTTTTGGATCCAAGTACAACTGTAATTTGTACACTGCAAATTGTAAATAAAAACAGAATGTGATGATTTGCAAATCTCATTAATCCATATTTTATTCACAGTAGTACACAGAAAACATATCACATGTTTCCACTGTGAAAATGTGCTATCAAAAAAATCAAAAACGCTCAAGCTAAACAAATGGCTGGAAAAGTGGTACAAAAAATGGTAATAAAGTGGTAATAAAACAAATTTGCAACTGCTTCGGTCGTAATATTTTTCTTAAAAGAGAAATTATCTCAGTTTAAACACTTGATGTAATTCCTATGTTATATTGTGAATAGAAAATGAATTTATAAGATTTTCAAATCATTGCATTCTTTTTAAACAGCAGCCTATTTTGGGGGGGAATTTTTCTAATATGGTGATATCATCAATTACACTTTGTGGTTTATTGGCACTTTTTTGCACTTGGTTATGTTCTTGCTGTGGCAGTGAACCAACATAAAACTGATGTGGGGGGAAAAAAAGCCTTTGGAAGGTTTACATTTTAAGAAGCTAATTACACCCAGCAGCTGCGAGGCTCTATGTGTTTTTAAACCATCTACGATCTGAACAATCAAACTGCTCACAGATGATCGTTTGATGATGATTCTAAATTATAGTGCCATATCATTAACTTTAAAACCTTATCAACAATTCTGGTCGAGTGACTTAAAGTGCTGGAGTTATGAGTCACTGATTAAAAGCCCCCAGAACATGTGACTGAGTGCCAGCCTCAGTGACTCATTAGCCATATTCCTCTGAAGAAGGGAAGCCTGAAAGCTCCAGGGCTTTGAATTTCCTGCCACTAGTTAGTCTATCTAAGGCGCTGCTTCACTGTGCTTCACTCTGCTCTGTCTATCTCTGTATTCCATTCTGATTTGAATCCTGAAACATGCCTCTCACTAATTATTCCTCTCTCAATTAAAACCAGTTAGCGTCTGATCACTAATGCCAGTCTATGAGCTGTCTATGGACTACACTAACCTTTGCTTTCCCTCCTTGTGTTTTGCTCCCTCTGTGTCTCATCCTCACCTCTATGCGTGCAGTGGATATTTGGTCGGTGGGGTGCATTATGGGAGAAATGGTGCGCCACAAAATCCTTTTCCCTGGCCGGGACTGTATCCTTGTTAACAAAACAGATCAATTCTCTGACTGTAACTTTTTACATGTTGTAGTTTTGCTCATGAAAGTCAAGTGACACTCACACTGGAAATGTTTTGGTTTTTTTTAGTTTAAAGTAGAACCTTCCATGTTCAATTTTAATTGATTGTAATGCTCCCTGAAAGCACCTGAGAGTATCTGGAAGTGCTATGTCAGCTAAGGAAAAAGAAGCTGCCGCCATGCAAGCAGGTAAAAGATCTTAGAAATATAACTTTTAAATGGTGTTTTGGTCAAACAGATACCGAGCCTGATGTTTGCTGTATGTTACTGAGGTGAACTAAACCACACTCACATCTGGCTGGTTTGTAACACATATTTATAGCAACAACAACTTATCTTCTTTAACGCTTTTCACTTAACCTAGTAACATCATAAAATGCTCTTTTCAATGCTTTTTTTCACTGGGAAGAGGAAATTCTTTCTTACCTCATTTCTGAATATTTAAATGTGTGCTCTTAGAGTGCTACCTGGTGTTTTCTCTTGCAGTGATCGGGGTGTGATTGCATCCCGGAGAAGATTTCCTTCAGTAGGGTGGATTTGTAAAAATAGTCCCTGTGCTGGAGTTGAGGACATGCGCACATATGCGATGAGCACATCTACATGTATGAGTCAGGAATGCTAATTAAATATTCAGTAATGAGTGAATAATATTGAGTATTCCCTTTGAGCATGTGTAAATACCAGCCTGGTTGAACTCAGTTAGCAGTGTGTGGAAAGTTCAAAGGTTGAAAGTGTAGTCGGTTAGCACGTTAGCATGCGTAACAGTTTATAACACGGCCCCAGTAATTCCCCTGTAATTAAATGGAGTTATTTGAAATTACAATGTAATTATATTTACCCACAAATACTTAGAGACAGATACACTTTGATTGTCTGCACTTAATTTTAAGTGCAGACAATCAAACATTTTCCCATCTTACATCGTAAAAACACTGTACTTTTCAGGCCAGAGGTCTTATTATGGATTAGATTAATGTTGACTTTTGATATCTTTATTTAATATTTATAATGTTGATGTGCATGATGGATGTTCTGTTATTCAACTGTCCTTTTATTCTACCAATATATATGTGATAAGGACTGTTCCCACTCACCAAGTGTAACTTGATTCATTTTCTTTCACAAGCACTATTCAAAAATAACTTTCAGGAAATTTCAAGTTATTTTAAATTTTAAGGTTAAGGCCACTCCATGATACAAAAGCACAGCATGCTTACAATGTAAGATTGCCAAATTTTGCTTACTTTTCTACAAAATTATGTAGAAGTTAGTAGTTAGTAGTTAAACTTACTTGCAGTATAATTTGTGTTTCCTGTCCTAAAAAATGCCCGGAATTCTACGACTACGTAAAATAACTCATGCACCACTTAAATGTACTTACTTACTTAAAATTACTTACAGACCGCTTGAATTTACTTACAGTATATTTTTTTTCTTTGTTTCCTGTAAAATCCTGACTTGTCATTCCTTATTTTAGTGTGCCTGTCTTTAAGTATTTGTAAGTAAATATAATGACACTGTAATTTCAAAGAAAATACAATGAAGTGCCATTCATTTACAGGGGAATTAGTAAAGAGCCATATGATAATCTGTTACCTTCGCAAGTAATTAAGATGAAGAATAAAGTGCTATAGGTGGTAAACATTCAGCTAAGGTGATGCATGTTTAGGTGTGAGTTTTGGGATAACCTATATTTTACCAGTATCAAATCACACATGCCTTATAAAGACTGAAACCCAATGAGCTCCATAAATTCAGACACACAGATTGGCTACAACATACTGCTGTAAGGCTCGTGTCTCATCCCCAGCTGAAAACAGTTTCTAACAAATACGCAATTTAATTTGGAATAGGAAGTAAAAGTTTCCGACTCTTTACCTGAATTCAGGGGGAACAAATGGCAGTGAAAGCAAAGCTATTTTCACACGTTTTGTTGTTGTCACAAGTCTGAAGCAAACCATCTCCTGATGTGTTTTCACGTGTCGCACACGACAGGAGATTGCTTCAAAGTTGTTCTCACCAGTAGAAATACTCAGCTGATTTAGGCGGGGGTGCTGCCTGAATAGAGAGTACAGGGTGCAGGACACGCATTGCCCTATTGTTTATTGTGAATCCATTAAACAGTTATCTGTGCTATTCCCAGTGAGGTAGAGACCATTTAATGTCTGACACCAGTTAATTGGATATTGCCTTTTAATGCGTGTCAGTCATAGGCTTTAATGTATCTATGTATAAAAGAACCTTAGCATAATGACAGATAGACACATTTCTTGAGGCACACTGCACTTTCTTTGCAGTTTGCATGCAGTTCCAGTGCCTACCTTTTCAAATATGAAACATGAAGCTCACAGGTTTTGCAGACTGTTTGCAGATTCTTGTAAATGATTCACTTTTTTTGCTGTTTAGGAACCTCAAGCAAATTCTGTTTGAGGGTCAATATTCAGATAATTAATGAATTTATTAGGATCAGAAAACAAACAAACAAAAAGCAGCACATATACCATACAGTGGTAGTACCACTAACTGTGCCCTCTTTTCATGTACCTGCTATAGTGTTTGACAGTGAATTGAGATTGATCACAGCCACACATGGCAATGGTAAAGGTAATACTCTGCTGTCTGCAGCCCTGAGCACTGAGTCCCTGAAAGATTAATGTTCTGGAAAACTAGAGAAACCCAGCAATGAGCCAAGCAATATCTTTCTCCTCTGTCTCTGCTCCCAAAATGACCTAAAAATTCGTATCATTTCATCACTCCATACCTTTTTCTTTAGATCAATAAAGTAGAGTCATGCACACTTTTGTTAATCTTCTGCTTATAGATCAGTTCTGGACTGGTACCCTGTTGTCGCAAATCTTAATGTACTTCATTGATTTTTCAACTTAGAAATATTGACCTGGCTAAAGTCCACACGTCCCAGAGTGTCTGTCAAATGATACAGAGTAGGTAAGAGTCCACCGGTAAAAGCCCAGTGGGCTACAGGGTTACTGGTTGTTCTGTGATGGATGAGTGGAGCAGTGTGTTTAATAAGTTATATTGGAGTTGTCGGAGGAACCAAAGGTGGATTTTACTGTGGTCAATAAGCTTGAAAATATATTCTCTCTAGAGAAGGTGAAATGATTTTAACATTTCCTTCTGTACAGAGGTCTTACGTAGGTATTTTTTCTACTTAGTAATCATACAGCCACCATTACCTCCTTTGTTCTTCAATTTTTAAAATGTGGCTGACTTTTGTTTTAAAGTACGCTCTCTGCAGAAATGATTAAACACTAGCGGATACATAGTTTGGGTAGAATTGCTGACTGGTGTTGGCCTATTACATGACACAAGTATTGGGTCGCGCTGCTTAATCTTTGAACTTGGGTGTTTTCAATTTTGTTGCCACAGGGGTATAAAACCAAGAAAGAATGGGTGGTTCTGAAGAACTCACTGAATTTGAGCGTGGTGCTGTAATAGGATGCCAGCGTTGCAACAAGTCAATTTGTTCCCTCCCAGATATTCCACAATCAGCCTCCACAATCTTCCACTCCCCCATGAAGTGGCAGACCATGGTTGCCAAGTGCTGAGGCACATAGTTAGGCACTCCAGACCTCCTTTGGCATTAACATCAGCACAAAAACTGTGTGCTTGGAGGTTGGGGAGGCATCGGTTTCCAAGGCTGAGCAGCTGCATGCAAGCCCTATATCACTAAGCGCAAATCCAAGTATCGGATGAAGTGGTGTAAATCATTGGGTTCTGGAGGAAACTTGTCCTGTGGGTGGGCGAATCATGGTTCTCTATCTGGCAATCTGAATTGTGAGTGCATTGCCAACTGTAGAGTTTGATGGAGGAGGGATGAACTACAACAGCGATTGTGAGCCAGGCCCTTTTGTCCAGCAGCACTGTGTGACCTCACAAAAGGTCTTCTGGATGAATGGGCAAAAATTCCCACAGGCACACTTAAAAATCTTGTAGAAAAACTTCCCAGAAGAGTGGAAGCTGTTAGAGTGGGATGTCGGAAAAATCTCCTGTGGGTTTAATCAAATAGGGAGCCTAAAACTGTTGTGTATACAGCATTGGTATGGTATTAATGTATATGTTATGATATACTATAGCAAATGAAGCTTGAACAACACAAAATAGCTTGTTGTCCAAACAGGGCCAAAGGTCGCAGGGTGTTTAAGCGTTATGTGCTAACTCTGTTGTCACACCTAATAAACAGCATATGTTTCTTATCCTTTTCTATTTTCACAAAAATAAGTTTAATATATTACACAGCATTAGTGTGTTATTTAATTTTCTATTGAAGAAATAATGGTAGATTTGCAGGTACTCTGTTCCTGGTTGAAATTCTCAGTATTTCTAAATGGGGACTTTAAATTGAAGGTCAATGTGTTTGTATCACTGGTCTGCTTATAATGATAGAATAATCAGAGGAACATGAATGTGCCTTAGAGTATTTTCACCCTGACAAAAAAACCCTCCCTGACCATTTAAAAAAAATTTAAACACTTTGCTATTTGAAAAAACGGAGAAGGAGGAATTTTCATTTAAAGAAACACGCAACACATTTGTGCCAAGTAAGGAGACATTGTTTAACAATTGCCAATGTGTTCTGTATTTAATTATATTAAATGGATCAAATTACAAAGTGACAAAGTGGGTTGGATTGGCTACTAGAGAATTGTTGTTGGGATGTACACCCTCTCTGCAGCTTTACAGAGCTTCATAGTGTTTTTTTAAACACTGATGAGCTGTCTAGCCCCAGTGCATTGCTTTAACTGTTAGCAGGGGGCCTGTTTTCTACAAAAAAAGAACAAAAAACAGCTGTGATGACTCACTGTAAGCGACCTGCCCTAAGGACAGATGCAGTTAGCAGATAGCTGGTGAACATCTGGTCGCTAATAGTCACATATTTCCCTCAGCAAATGTTTGTGTTTGTGTGTTTATGTGGGTGCGTGTGACCTTAGTGGACATGTGGTCAGTCGGCTGCATCTTTGGAGAGTTGATAAGAGGGACAGTGCTGTTCCCTGGGACGGACCGTATCCTTCCTCCCTCTGTTAGAAATGTAAACCTGAAGGCAGCAGGAACCCTGCAGCGTTTTTCGAGGGCAGTTGCGAATGACTCTGAGTCTATCGAGTATCATGCGTTTTGGCACTGACATGCTGAGAAAAAACAAAAAAAAATCACCTCGAGGTGTCAGAGCAAATCCAACTGCTTGCTGAAGAGCCGTGGATAAGAGTCTTAGTGGATTAAAAAACCCCACCTTACTAGGCACTGGGTGGATCATGGCCAGTGTGCAATAGAGACAAAACGGAGATGGAAGCGTGAGACGTTCCAGCAAAATGAAGTAACAGGGATCTATAGTGGCCTCTGGCAGCTCTCTGCCCTAACTGGCACTCGGTGTGAGAACATTAGGAGGGGAAGGTTTGGAGTGTGTCGAAGACTAAGAGAGAAAATATTTGTTGTAAGGAAGGAAGTGAAAGAAAAGCTGACACAACTATACTGGACACATGGCTACATTTATACCGTACACGTGTCTTTTAATCCAATCAGTCATGTTTTCATCAAAAGGTTTTTTATTTTTTTATTTTTAGAAACACTTAACAATGGCTGGAGACAAAGAAAAACAAAAAGAATAAAAGGAAAAAAAATTTAAATAGAAATCTTGTGTTTTTCATCATTTAGAAGTCAGCTGGGGTTTTTTCCTAATGCTAATGGATGCTTATTTTGGTGGTTAAGTGGGACACAGCTGACTTGAGATTAGAAATCATTTATTTATCTTGGTCACAGCACTTTGTAGCACTCCTCCTTGTGCTTTTAAATGGAAAATGAAGTCAGGATTGTATTGTAGAGCGATACCTGAGGGGACACTGAGCTTTGCAGGGTGACAGGATGCTCCGTATTCCATGTGTGTTTCCCTTAATCTTGGCCTTCCACACCAGATATTGATCAGTGGAACAAGGTGATCGAGCAGCTGGGCACGCCCTCGCCAGAATTCATGAAGAAACTTCAACCCACAGTGAGGAACTATGTCGAGAACCGGCCAAAGTACGCAGGCCTCACCTTCCCCAAACTCTTCCCCGACTGCCTTTTCCCTGCTGACTCTGAGCACAACAAACTCAAAGGTGAGAACCTGTAATTATGCACAGGGAACCTGACAGGCAAGCAGTCATTGTTAAGCAGTGATTCTGTTTTATAGATCAGGCATGTATTTTTAATTTGTGTAATATACTAGGATATTAATAATTAGAGCTATTTGTATCTATTTGAGCTATTTTGCTTTATTTTGTGTCTTTGTAATATATTGTCTTATTTAACATAGCTGTTTTTTGAGCATCTGCGACCACATAATTTTCTCAGGGATTAACAAAGTATTTCTGAATCTGATTCTGACATTACAGGTGACTTTGCTTCTGACTTTTCATTTAGTTCATTAGGTTTATATCTTTGTTTATAACTTCCACAACTTATGACATTTGAATGTTATTTGCATGTTAACTCTGTAAATATGCTATTCTTATTCTCAGCATCTTAGCTGCTCTGTGAGTACATATCACCTAGCAGCTAAGATGACTATACATTTTGTTCATTTCATGTATACTGTAGTATGTGAAAAACTAAGTATAGCCTGCTTCTATAGAATATAAGAGGGTAAGTAGTAGCCAGGTGCTGCAAATCAAATGTACTTGATTAATTTGTCATCATTAACCCCAGTGTTAAACAGTGACCATGAACTGTGTACCAAAGTATTCTAGAGTCACATGCAAGGCCATCTGTCTGACAGCTAAAGCTTTGGGTGATGCAACAGGACAACGATCCCAAGCACAGCAGCAAATCTACACTCAATGCCCCAAAAGTCTCAAATTCAGAGTCTCAAAACTCAATTCAGTTATTGCTGCTAAAGGTGGATGCACGAGCTACTGAATCGTCAGGTGTATTTAGTTTTTTAACAGGACTGTACTTTTACATTTTATCTTTGGTCCTCCTCCGAGCATCAGTAAACTGCAGTATGTTAATCCTGTACCGTGTGAGCCGATTTCAATCGACTTCTTATGCAGAGTGTTAACTGAGATGTTGTTTCTTCTGTCTCAGCTGAGAATTGAAGGCATCAAAAACATTTCCAGTGAGCTATAAAAAAAAAAAAATGCTTTAAAAAAATAAATTATTATATTATATCAAAGCTCTCGGATTTTGAAATTCTAATGAATCGCTTTTGTATTCGAGCCGCTCCCCGCTGGAGTGACACTGTTAAAGGAATACACCGAAGGAGACAGACAGAGTGAGAGGGTGTGAGACCAAGATGAAGTGTTTTGTGTGTTTTGTTTTGTGACAGGTAGGAAGTGAGTCAGCCATGAAACATCCTTTGGGTTTTATTTATTTTGAACCTTAGGGGGAGGACGAGTCACAGTACTGTAGGACAGAGGGAATGAAAGAGAGGTAGGTAAGGAATAAGGAAAGGTGAAAGGAGAGAGACAGAGGAGCTATTTTTTCAAGTTTATCATTTTTTTGATGCTGTGATGATGCTCAAAGGGTACGCCCAACTCATGTGTCTGTACTTGCTTCAGCTTCTTCGGTCCTCTGCTGCTGCAGATTTATTTATAGTGAAGGTCAAGTGTGTAGGAGAGGAGGTGTCGTGTGGTTTTAGGGTTTCAATTTCATATCAGTTCAAAACGGCCAGAGGATAGAGAGTCTGTCCGAGTGAGTGACTGGTGATGCTTATTGAAATTTTTGCTGATAGATGTCCAATTTACTGCAAACTGCAAAAGAACCAGTTGACTGAAAACATCTGTAACAAACAGATCTAATGCTTCATTAAAAAAAATACATATGGGACAAACTGAGGAGATATCTGGATGGTTGATTATTAAAGAATTATCTAGCAATAATTCAGATTTCAACCTGTCTGCAGATTAAATACTTAAAACCCAATAAACCCTATGAAAATTCTGTGAAGCCTTTTTGATTTATCTGCTCTAATAACAAGTAAAACACAAATATAAAGAAAAATTTGGCACAATTTATTCATAACAACAAAAACAGTTATAAAGTTACAATATCAGTTACAAAGAGATACAGATGTAAGCATACAAACACATGGCCAAGCCTGAGTTCTTACATCTGCTCATACAGTCATGCTTCCATGTAAGCAAAATTTAAGGAAAAGCTGACTTACAAAGACTTTCAACAGTTGATTCAGTCAGCCAAAGTTTAGATGCTAAAAGCTCAAACGTGTCATCATCTTGGGACTTGCAATAAGAGTGTGGAACACTTAAAGGCCCTGACCTGATCACTGGAGAGGCCCATCAGCTATATAAGAGGTGCCTGGCCATTCATATGTAATTAGTAGAAGTTTAAAATTTCATGGGAAGCCAGTGATGGGAAAGAAGAACGGATGGACATTCGGTGGCTAGTTTTTGCCTTGACTAATTGAAGATGGGCTAAAGAGGGCTGAGAGATGCGCATTCAAAGAGAATTACAATAATCAAGATACAAGAAAAACTTTAGCGTGTAATAAGAGTTTGAGATTATTGGCTGACTGTATAGCAGATGGTCTGATGCTGTTTTAGAGGACTAGTTTGACAGATGTTCTTCTTAGAGAAGCTATCAGGGCCAAACATGAGAACCTCAGTTTTGTCACTATTGAGCCAGAGGAAATTTGGTTAAGGAAAACAAAAGAAATAAACTGGAAAATAAACAAAAATAAGAAATAAACAGACTTTGGCCTTTCTATTCTCAGGTTGTGAGATTACTGTACTCATCCTCCAGAGGTCACCATTAATGCATCTTTGACTATTAAAGACTATTATTATTATTATTATTAGTAGTAGTAGTAGTAGTAGTAGTATTAATATTATTATTATTATAATAATTCATTGAATCTTGGAATCTTGAATCTTTATTTAATTTTTTGACCATCGATTACCTCTAATAACCACAATGCATGCTTGTATATATTTTAGATGTTACCCATATCATTTATATTAACTCAGGGTAAAATTAAACCAAGATACTGCACTTTGCTGCGAGAATCTGGTTTCTAGTCACAAGCTCCTGTTAATTATTCTCTTTAATCCCTGACATTTCCCGGTTTCTCTCTCTCCTCCCTCTTCCATTTCCTCCGCTGTTTGGCATGTAATACTTTCTTGTTTCATCAAAACATCTGAATAACGTTTTTTCCTTTTTAAATGTTTCTTTTTTTCAAACTACAGCAAGCCAGGCTAGAGACTTGCTGTCTAAGATGCTGATTATCGACCCTGCTAAGCGGATGTCAGTGGATGAGGCCTTACAGCACCCCTACATCAACGTGTGGTATGATCCGGCTGAGGTGGAGGCGGTGAGTAGGACTTCAGCAGAGCTGTGTATCGATTACCATCCCAAGCTAAATCCTCCTCACCCCGCCCCTCCCATGTTTTAATTTGTACGCACTGATAGTGATTTATAGCATGACTAAACTGCATTTTTTTTTAACCGCTTGCTATTTTGATTACTTTTGTTCACATCTAATTTGCATTTTTTCCCCTCACTTATATTTTTAGTCTTTAGTGCAGAACCAAAGGATTTTGTAGATTTCTGTAAAATAACCCAAAGTCTTTGCTGGTAAATTTTCATGCTACACTGAATGATTTATATAGTGGGTTGTTGGGTCTTGTAACATGAGAGGGGTGGTGTTGCTGGTTGATTTGGTGAAATCTGGCGTCTTCATCAGCGCCTCATTAGTATGAGGTGACAGTGAGATTGGGTAAAAAGCCATCTGCAACCTGATAAATTTTTACAGCAGTACAAGTAATGAGAGCATGACCAGCTGATGAACGTCAGTGCTGCTGTTCTACTACGTGAAATACCCTGTTGCCTAACACACTCACTGTATAGTAGTTTTTCCTCCTTTACAGAAGATTTCATGACTACGGCCTTGTCTTGTCATCTGGTGTCTGATGGTTTTTAAAGATGACTTTGTTGCTTCTGTTGATGTATAACATGGCTGTGAATGGCATTTCAACACGTTTTCTGCTGTTTTCCCCCCCTTCTCTAATGTCACCTCATCCTGATGAAGGCCAGAGATAACATCCAAATATCCATGGTAAATAACAAACTCCCTACATCAAAGAATGCACTGCAATTGGACGTCTTCGACTAAAGAGTGTAAATGAAAGAAGATTTTTGGACACATGTGGTTCAGTGCTTCTGCCATATTTGAAGATATTTAAAATTAAGAGTAAAGAGACTGTGTAATGCAAAGTGAGGAGCAGAAAATGCCAATCAAATGAAACATCCAGAATATCTGGATATTGCAGTAATCACAGACTGTATATAAAAGATGGAAGTAACTTCTGGGTCTGAGAAGTAAAGCCAGTGCAGAAATGACCCGACTGTTCTTTTGATCTGTGGTGTATATGTTTATTTAAAAGAGATAATGCATATAAATTACCACAAGCGTTGAAATTCGTCATGTAACTATGCCAGATTTAGCCACATGGGCTAATTTTCATGTGTAGCTCCTGCCAGGTTAAAGGTATATTGAATGAATGAACAAAACAATGATTGTGAGCATAATTAAAAGACACAAAAACATATAAAATAAAACACATACCAATATAATATATAAAAAAAACTATAAAAAGTGCTATTCAGTAAATACTGTACTGACTTTATGGTAACTGTCAGGAGTCTTTTTAGTACATCAACATGTTATTTTTGTAAATGATGGTTCAAATTAAAGTAAAATAGATGATAAAGTGAGTGCTTTATGGTGCAACAACCTAGTGACTAACTCGTTGGTACTGTAAGAGTACACAGTGTCCTGGTTTATTAGTCATTTTCACTCCATGCTTTTCATTTTGTAAATCAAAATGCAGCAGACTTCAAAACAGATATCCACCAACTACTGGGTCACATCAGGGTGGTTATGTCCATCTTTTATATACAGACCGTGTGCTGATTTTAGTGGAGCTCACATGTGAGCAGTCACTGTCAAACTGCACATGCTTCACTCTGCATATAGACCAAAACTCGTATGTCACAGGAAACCTAATCTATTCATTAAAAAAAAAGTAATAGAATACAAGGTTTTAATATTTACTGTAAGAATTTCTTTTGAAGAGAGCTCCTCAGCTACTTCCACAGCTCCACAGCGTTAACATCTACAAACAGTTGGTTTGTCCTGCTGTGGCCGCTCAGTGCTGACCCATAACAGTCCCCTCAGGGTTACACCAGAGAGGTTCGTTGGTGGTCCTGTCACCCGCACTGACAAAGATGGGCAGGATTACGATGTTGGAGTCTGGGGAATGAGTGAACGAGTAGTTAGATGGGCTGACTCGATGCCAGTCAGCGTATTCTCGACCTAGTAGACGCGATGACAAGTCCCATGAGGGAGGGTCTGGGGGGGAGAGCACTGGCGCCAGATGTTTTCTTATCTCACTATCCTGCCAGATATTTAGTCCTGATTATAAAGAATGACCTAATTTGATACATTTTTTGTGTATCAATGGCAGACAATGAACTTATAATGCATTTTATGGAAGCAATACATTACTGCTTAATTTTTATTTAAATTTAATTCATAGTCAACATGTGCCGAACGTTTAGACCCGGCATGCTGTTTGTTTGTTTTTTTCCTTCCATTTGCACATTTGAAAGATGCATATTTATACCGTGATCTTGTAGGTATTGCACTTGGGAGTAATGCTGGGCCGTTAGCTGAAATGTTACTAAAATGGAATTGTGTTCTCTCTCCTCTTTAGCCTCCACCTCAGATCTACGACAAGCAGCTGGATGAAAGAGAACACTCCATTGATGAATGGAAAGGTGAGTGCTGTTCATCTGGGCTAAAAATAGAAACTCAACAAAGCACAGATATGGTAGAACGATAAAAAGCTGTATATTATATGTGCAGTAATGTATTCGATGGAATCATTTTTTAGTGTTACCATGCATTCAAATGATCTTGTTTTTTCAGTAGTTAAGGGTAATATGAACACTGTCTGCATAGATCGGTACAGATTGCACATATTTTTGTCACTTAGTGTGTTCTACTACCTTTTTTCACACCCCTTGCAGAACTAATCTACAAAGAGGTGATGAACTTTGAGGAGAGAACGAAGAATGGCGTTGTGAAGGGACAACCTTCACCTTCAGGTACTCTCAGTGCATAAGCCTAACCGCTCTGTAAGTGAATTTAATATAACCTTACTGGAGTTATCCCTTGTAATTAGAAAAACCCATTGTGCTGTTGACCACATGTCTCTGTCCCTTGCATCTCAAGTTAAATGTTGTTCAGTTCAGTGATGTCACTTTGTGCCTGATGATTTGTGAAGATTGCTATTCTGTGATTGCTAAAATTGCTTCATAGTACAGGATAATTCAAATACCTTTATGATTGTATGTTTATATGTATTACATTACTGTGTTTTAAGCTTTGGGTTTTGAGGGGTCTGTCTCAGGAAATGTCAGTCTTAGACTTGGCTGCAAATGGCCTCAGAGGATAAAAACTGCTATTCTTATGATGTGCCACAGGATGGCAGTATAGAGTCACTTTGAGCATACTAACCAGCCCAGTCAGCATTTGCAGAGATCCATCTAAAAAACCCCAAAAAACTGCTTGTTTAAAACCACAACCACACTTCATGAAAACAGTAAGAAGGTAGATTTGGAAGACTGAAAACACAAGGAGAAGAAATTAAACAGAAACAGACGCCTCAGATCACAGAACGCCTTTCTGGGTGTCCTCTTTCAGTCTGTTGTACAAAAGTGAGTGGGATTTTCCCTCTTAGAAAACTTATAAACCATCTCTCACTATAAGCCGGGCAACAAACATCCTTAGTGCCAAATATAGTTAAGTAATATGGTGCTCGTTTTTGCTCTCTCTCTCGGCCCGTCTTTAGAAAATTCACGAGCTTCATCTTTCTTCTTCTTCCTTCCATCTACTTGTAATTAAGCAGATGGGCCGCTGTATAGCGTCTGACGCAGTGCAGGAGCTGCAGACGACAGTGTCTCATTGCAGCATGAAGAGAAGACCTGCAATCACACACAGTCAGACCCACTTTGTGTGTTTAGATTATGATATTTTTAATGATGTTAACAGAAGATTTATCAGCCCAGTGCTGCAGTATTTATTTGCACGACACTGTGCATTATCTCATTATCTCCAAGAATGTGAAAAAATGAGCAACAGTTTAGTGAGTGTGGAAGATATGTGTGTGGGCGTGACGCTGTGATATAATTCAGACTTTTTTAGGAGTCATAATCACATATTACTGCTTTTGCCACAGTTTCTCTAAAGGTTAATAATATGAAGTAATGACTTAAACTCCCATCTTATATATCGCTATGTAACTAGTGTGGATTATTGCACGGTACAGTACTTTATGCTGTGCTTCTCTCACACATGAAGCTTTAACTGTCACTTCTGATTAGTTACCCTATAAAACCGATGCGCGCTATTAATCTTGCTTTATTTAAACAGTTACTCCCGACAGGAAACAGACACAAACAGCAGACTCACAGTGTGCAAATCCTCTGCACAAATTACTGCATTTGGTCTGTTTCCTGCATCTGCTTTAAAGTCTTTTTTTAAAAGCTGACAAAGCAGGAACCAACTTCATAGAGGTATAAACTGGTCACTCCGTGCTAATAGACAGAGCATGTACTCACACACACACGCAGTTCCAATTAGGCTTCTGAGGATGTTGGAAACAATGTAATTTTTTTTATGCATAATATCATTATGTATATTACTCAGCATTAGTCTGTCCAGATGAATACTCAAGTTATGGATGGACCCCAACTCATACTAGAATCTATCCATAGAGGGAAAAATCTCTTATGTACTGGGCTGTAAATATGCTTTATAACATTGGGCATCTATGGGGACTAACTCACTTTGGGAGCCAGGTTCAAGGAATTGGGACTTTTGTGTTGGCTTTATTTTTCAGCTCCAGAGGTTGCCATTTGTTACACACACAGACCTGTATGAAGGCATAAATCATTTTAAGGTATATAATTAAAAGGAAATCATCAAATAGCAGCTTGTTGGCATATAAATGACTACAACAAGCCACGCTGATGAACTGCTGAAACACTGAAGCCTTTAATGATATTTCCTGTGGAACCCCCCGGACCCACAGCTTAATTATCTTTGTCTCATTACAGATGCACTGTGATTGTGATGTCCCACAGATGTTGTAAATGTTGTTGACATCTCTATCTCATGGAACAGCTAATCATGAATCAGCATTTATCTCACTCTAACCTGTGTGTGCACTCGTTTATCTCCTGCGACTGTTTCTCTGCTCGCATCTTGGCCAGGACTCTGTTACGTTGTAACCCCCCGCTGCTGTTGATTCCCTTAGCACAGGTGCAGCCGTGAACAGCAGCGAGAGCCTCCCTCCCTCCTCCTCAATCAACGACATCTCCTCCATGTCCACCGACCAGACCCTGGCCTCAGACACTGACAGCAGCCTGGAGACCTCTGCAGGACCCTTGGGGTGTTGCAGGTGACTAGCCGCCTGCCTGCGCAACCCCATGTTCTTCCGAAGGTGAAGAACTCAACAAAAACGACCGCCGGAAAATACGAAGGCAAAACAAAAAGACAAAAAAAAGAGTAAAGATCAAAATTAATATATTAAGAACAAAAATATGAGATATAGGAATCTGAATTTATGAAATCTAAAGCCTGTGCATTGTCACTGAAAAACAGCAGCGGTATTCAAGTAAATGAGCTCAGATATATGTTAATGATCCTCTAGTTGCTTTGCTTATATTACCCCTCATATTCTTGTATATGGCATCAGATCAAAATGACCAAGCGCTTAGACTTGCATCTCCTGTAAAGTGCATATTGGCTGGCTGCTGGTCTCCCAATTCCTTACAGACAAAAAAAAAAGCAACCAAAAGAAAAGCATTTATGCTCCGATCATTGTGGCAAGGTGGGCTGCCATTTTTGCTCATCACTACTGCTAAATGGGGACTTTGCTCTCTTTCCTCCCCCAGCCCCTCTCCCCTATTCAGCTCTTATTTAATTACACTGCTGTATTTTAACATCTAGGCTTTGTGTGAGACACCGCCACCCGACCCCCCCCCAAAATGTAAGGTTTCCTGATGTGTTTTCATGTGGTAACTCTGCAGGGACATGTTCCTGCTGTCACCAGGAGTGACGCCCCCCCTGTGCTAATTTGTAAATATTGTAATTCTGTACAGCTGAAGGGCACACAGAGTGGGACTGACGGCCAGTAAACTGGGATTTTTTTCCTTCTATTTTTCCGACTAGCACACCTTGCCACATCACCGCTTTCCACCTCAGTTGCCCCTGCCTATCGCTGTAGTCCTGCATGATTAGATTTAAACAATGCTAATCTCACTGTATGCTAACGAGTCTGTATAGAGACTTTTGTTTATATACAATGTAAACTAACTGGGCACAGTAGGACGTGTGAGTGTGTGTGTGTTGGTGGACCACAGGCAAGCCAATAAGACACTGATAAAAGTCGGGGCTGTTTAGGATGTAAAGGGCCAGTACACACAGAAATAAGTTATTCTGATTGTGCTCAGACTTCACGAGACAGCCTTCAAGAAGTCTAATTTGTGTGTAATGTCCCTTTTTATTTCCCCTGGCAGTGTATGATCGGTCCCTCAACCACAGCCCTGCATGTCATTGTTTATCATTAAACCCCCACAGGCACAGGAGTTGGATCGGTTTCACTGTGGAATAACCACAAAGAACCTTTTCCCCTTTTTGTTTGACTCTTTAAAACATAGCAGAAGTGATACAGTACGGAGTTTTTAAGACAGGTGATGAGTGTTAACCTTGTAGCTATGGCTCGTCTTCTCATCTGCTTTATATCACTGCAAACCACACAAAAATGTCGCAACACGAGAAAGCACCCATTAAATGATTTCATAGGCGAAAGATTCTTTAATTTATTGATTTATATATTTTTGATAGATGGAATCTGAACATGGCAAGTGCCTTTTGGAATGAAGCATTGCAGGTGCAGAAATGATATATTTTTGTTTCCCTCTGTTTGTTCTTGTTCTGCCTTAAAACTGTCTGAGCCCCAAAGCTTAACTATGTTTTCCTCAGTGTTTACATAAAAAAAAACCCTCACACAAATCTTTTTACATTTTAATTTGACCTCCTTGGTTTTTTTTTAAATTTCTCCTACAAAACCAAATTAGCTTCCTTGAAATAGTGTAACCATATTTTCTCCAGCTGGGGTGCAACGCTCAAATATTCACATGCAAAATGCATTTGCACTTTGCAAAGGCTTGGCAGCTGTACTGCTCTCATCTCAAGTTAACGTCACATCTCACATTTATCTGTGCAAACTCAGTGTTCTTAAATGAAACAAGAATATAAAACAGTTTTTGGCAGACTGAAATAAACTGAGATCCACTATGGCAGAGTTTATTTCACCCACTGTGAACCTGCATGGGCAAGTTAGGGTAATTTGGCATGGTAAGACCTTGGAGCTGGATTTATATGGACAAAACATACATAATTCCTCACTTTAGGCATTTTATTTTGTTTCAAAAGGTGTTTTGCGATGATCCGGTAAATGACAGCAATTAGGTTAGATGAAGAACACGAATGCTCACACTGACTTGTAATGAAACATATGGGAGCCTCCGCATGTATGAAATAGATTCAGTCGCTGCCATGACTTTAAGGAGATGTGGAGACATCATTGCCACATATTTATTTCAGTGACAGTATAAGTCTGTAACCTTCAGTTCAGCTGCTGCTGCACAATGACTCTTTTTTGCATGGAGTTGTTATGTGTACAATCTCTCACAGTCCTCCACATTATGGAGATAACTTCAAAAAGCTACTTTGTTAACACTCTAACTCCCTGTGGCTTGTGTACAGTGAACCACACACAGACTAACAGACTAACCTTCGCAGAGCTCAGAGGGTAACTGAGGTTGGCGTCTCCAGAATAAGCTATGGCTAGCTTGGCTTTTTGTTCAGGGTCTGGCCAGGGCAATCTTTTAAAACAGGGTGCAACTTTGATGAAATCCTTTGTGTTTAAAAAAATGTTTTGATGAATTTCTCACAAAAGGGGCGCAGAGTCGACCTCTACACCACAAACACACAAAGTACTGTTGCAGTTTTTTCTACAGGGCATTTTTAACCATCCGAACACACTCTTCTTTCTGTATCTTTATATGTTCTGGTCACGGAGTACAAACACTAACATTGCTAATGTTTGGGTTTTTTTCACTTTTTCTGAATGTGAACTGTTTGATCTTTTTATAAGACGTCCCTCCAGACAATTCTGTTGTGATAAAAGGCGCTTTAGTTCAGGTAAATAAAGTAGAAGATTGAACTGGGTTGTCAGCGGTGAATGTAGAAATGAACGGTTTAACAGTCACGCACATCATTGATGCTCTGCTCATCAGTGTGTGTGTGTGTGTGTGTGAGAGAGAGAGAGATTAAATCAACCAGCATTCAACACAAGCTGCAAGTCTGAGTTGAAAGGTGTGATGTGGCGTCTGGAGAAATGATTTTGCAACACATGTCTTCATTTTTCTTTTTTAAATTTTAATACGAGATCATGACTTTTGTGCAATTATTTTGAAGAATGTCAATGGCGAGTAAGCACAGTTGTGTGTTTAGTAGTAGTTCATGTGTGTATTCATGTTCTGTCACTTTGAATCGAATTAGAAAACCACTGTCATTCCAGCCTTTAATTTTTTGGAGGGGGTCTTAAAATGACCTCTTATGGATTCAGGATTAGTTTGCAGTTTTATTAGTAAGCTTAAGAGCATTCACACACTATGAAAAATGATTACATGTCACAAGTTGTACACAGCTGTGCCAACTTAAAAACAAAAACAAACAATCTTTGGATCTCCAGCTTGGCAATTTTCACCTTTTTCTTTCAACTTCTATTGTAAATAATAACAGTTCAACAATGCAATAAACACTTTATTGCACTCAGACAGGGAGGCAAGCTACTGCAAGGGGTCAGATGCTAAAATGTTTAGAGTCTTAAATGTGGAACTCTACAATGACGAAACCCTGTATAGCTCATCTGAGTCAGGTGATGTTGTTATTCAGTTCTTTTCTGATTCCTTCTCTCTTGTTTCTTTTACTCCGTGCTGTTTTAATGAATCATTTCTTTGACATTGTCAGGTTTAAAACAAAAAAATTCAAAAAGAAACAAACAACAAAAAAAAGAAATGGTATTGTTTCAGGCTGATCTCGAAGCTTCAGGCTATAGCGTTTCAAGTAAAGTCAAAAACAAATGCAAAAGAAAAAGAAAAAACTTACTGAAAGCTGTTACTGTAAACACATTTTAAAGGAACTGTGTATGTAAAAAATATTATGTATTATGTATGTGGTTGAAAATAAACAAAACCTTTGACCTTGGGCGTTCGTGGACCTTTTCTTTTTACCTGGAGACTCATTTAAAGGCACTGCAGATTTGTTTCAGGCCTTGCTGTCAATAGGAACCATTTATCCAATATGTCACTGTGACCCCTACACAGAATCTAATGTGCTTTCAGGCACTTTCAGGTGGATACACAATCTTAAAGCGGCGCCATTAACTAGTTCTCTGACAGAGAAAAATAATGTAGCATGAGAGCGCAGCATGAGAACAAGTGCACTGACCTTTCTCAGTAATTTCAGGTTGATAAAGTATACCAATGAAATGAAATGCACTCGATGGCCACTTTATTAGGTCTACCTGTTAAATAACGCAAATCACTGATCAGCCAGTCAGTGGGGCAGGATGTCAGTGCATTTAGGCATGTAGATATGTTTTACATTACTACCTTAAATTTAAACTATGCATTAGAATGGGGATGAAGGTTGATTTAAAGTGATTGAAAACATGGCTTTGTTGTTGGTGCCAAACCACGTTGCAAAACCATTTTTAGAGTTTACAGAGAATGGTGCAAAAAAGAGAAAATATCGAGCGAGTGGCAGCTCCCTGAGCAAAAATGCCTTTTTGATACCAGACGTCAGAGGAATATGGTCAGACTCCTTAACATGCAGGCAAGCGCAACTAAACCAAGGTATGCAGAAGAACATCTCTGAATGCAGAACATATTAAACCTTGAAGCAGATGAGCTACACCTGTTGACACACCTGTAAACTAAAAACTGGAAACAGAGGCTAAAATTGCACAAGAGGACACTGGAAAATGTTGCCTCCTCTAATGAATCTCGCTTTTTGCTGCGACATTCAGATCATAGGGTCACAATTTGGGATAAACAACATGAAAGCATGGATGCATCCTGCCTTGTGTTGACAGTTTAGGCTGCTGCTGGTGGTGTAAAAGACCGGAGCGTTGTTTAAACACCACCTGACCATTGTTGCTGACCCTGTCTATTCCTTGGACCAAAGTGCGGGTTTCTTGAAAACGAGTGCACTGTACTCAAATGGCCTCCAGTCAGATCTCAATCAGAATGAGGAGCCAACAAATATGCAACAACTGTGTGATGTTATCATGTCAACATGGACCAAAATCTCAGAAATGCTTCCAGAAATTATTTGATGCTGCAAAGAATTAAAGCAGTTCTGAAATTAAAAAAAAAAGTAAAAGGTGTGTAGTGAGTGCAGATAGAATTTCTAACCTAACTGTGCCTTTTGTGGTAAGACAGTAGACCGCATCACTGGGCATCACTACTTTTGGTAATTTAAAATTTTTTGCATCAGCTAATACTAATTTTTCATGTACTTTGTTAGCAGCAGTAGACATCAGACACTTGAGACTGGCAGCACAGGAGGCCTCAAGGATGTCTTTTTTCCTGTTCTTTATTTGGACACATTATGAAATACAATCAAGCACCAATCAACACCACATGCAACTTAGGGCTACAAAACATTCGGAGTGAATATTTATAAAACAGCTCGTTTTCAGAAACCTCTTTTCCAGATAGGTGTGTGCATCTCGAGGCAAATTATGAAAGACTCACAACAAAATTAAGGATTTTGATTTTTCTTTAAAAAAAAAAAAAGCACACATTTTAACAATTGTTTTTTTAATGTGAATATTTTCCACTTTTCTCTAAGTTAAATGACTCAAAATAGTTTTTTCCCTCTAAACAAAAATAATGACAAATAAAAGTCCACTCACTAATTGCGTTAACGTGAGGCTAATCAGATGTTCTGCCTCGTCTTCAAACATGTGAGTCGCACATTTAAAAAGGAAAAATGACAACAGAGACTGGCATTAAAATCCATCTTTATTCATATTAAGTCATTTTTAAAGTTCCTTTGTGTATCAAGTATTGTCATGAAAACATTCCACTATCCCCGTCCACTCTGTCTGGCCCTCCATCCATAATCCGCCCTTTTGTGTGGAATTCACAGAACGAGGTGACACTGTCAGCTTGGCTTAAGCCCATTATTTCCCGGTGAAGGCTGTGAAATGAGAAGCACAGGCTCCCCTCTCCCTCCCTCCCTCCTTCACTTGTTCAGGCACTTTTCTCTTCTTTTTTTTGACTCCATGTGCACATTCCAGATGTCCTGCAATGACCAGCAGCAGGTTTAAAAAGAAGCCGAGCAGCAGGTCCGCGCACACGTGTACGCACCAACTCCTCTCTGACGCAGGTCCATTCCTGGTCTGATCTATCAGAGGTGTCCCGTTTTGTAATCATTAGCAAATCCACATCATGTGCAGACATTTGGTTTAGGGCTACATAAATACACTTCATCCATATACAGTCACTTTACAAACATTCAGTTAGTGTACGCTGACCCTCGTAGACTCATGCAACCATCATGCACATACCACTTATTACTGAACTTTGCAGCCAGGCTGATAATGTCATCAAATTAGAGGCTTTAAATTCCCAATTATTTCACAGTAATGACCCACAAACGTGTGCTGGCCTAGAAAATCAGCAAATTGTATCTTTAAAAGCTGCATCCCATACAGTTTCTTATCTGAAATTCTGAATTCAAGACTTTAAAGATTTATGCCAATAACCCACTGTGCAACACCTTAAACTGTAATCTAACAAGCTACAAATCATTCTTCAGTATCAACTCAATTCATGCCATATCCATCTGAATATCAGTAAACCACAATGCAAACTATCTAATCTAGTCACGTCTGCATTTATCTATACAATATTTACAGTACAGGCTCTTTTTCTTTTGGTCATGGGTAAATACAACAGCACAGAAGCACAGGCACACGCATCGACATATAGACCGACAGAACATCCAGTACCAACTTGCAGAGACTGAACAAACATTTAAGTGCAAAAGAAAAAGACAGAAAAAAAACTGATAGAAAATATCACACTTTTATAGCTTTGCTTAAATATCACGAAAACAATGAAGTGTCAGTTTTACTTCTCTTTACAACATATGACATCTGTGTACATGAGCAGACGCAGAATTATATTGAACACTAAGGTGTTTTTTGGTTAGATGGTAAAAATGAATAAAAAGGAGGAGTTTGGTGTGGTCTTTTCTGCATTTTCAGGTCCAAGGTTGGTGTTGTTCTTCTTTTAAATTTTTTTTAACATTTTGTCTTCCCTTCTATCTCGGAGCTAACATAAAATGGTAGTACCATATGTCCTCATAGGCTGCGGTGTACTGTCCCTTTGCTCCATTTCCCAGCCAGACAACTGAACAAACCCCAACCACTTCTGGGAGACTGGAGTGTGTCCATGAGTGTCTGTTTAAATAAGGCTATATACAGATAATGTCACTCTGGCATCACTCCAGGTGATGTCTACATTTATAAAGGCGGCTTACATCAGCCCTATATCTCCTATTTCTTAAATTAAAACGTGCCGTTACCCCTTGCAATGTGTTTTCCCTCCTTCGATCAGCAGCCAAATCTTGTTTAGAGTCTCTCTAAAGTTCACATCATTATAATAACCCAGTTCCTGTCTTGGCTGGCATCTTTTTTCAGCCTTCCTTCACTGTATCCAGATGGTGTTGTTTCGCTCTGGTCGGCGGGGATCGGTGGCTGCGGCGTTGCCAGTTGCGGTGAGGTCACTAAATGTGGAGAAAAACTGTTCCATCTCTTTCTGTAGCATCTGGTTTCGGCGCTCGGCGTCATCCTTGGCGCGCTCAGCGTTGCGCAGCTTGATCTCCGCCATGGTGTACTTCTTCCTCTCCTGGTCCAGCTCCTCGTGCAGGTTCACCATTTCAGTCTCCAGCTCCAAATTACGCTGCTCCAAACTGCAAATGAGGCATACACGGGATTAGGAAAAGATTAGTAGTACCATAGTGAACAGAGGATTTGCTCATCTCAGAGCACAAGGGCAAGTGTTAGTAGCTGCAGATCTTTTTAATTTTCTTAATCACCTAATGAATTACATGCAACCACAATCACTGGGGCTGTGGAAGTGTATAGGTGCCAAAAAAACAAAAACAAACAGGTGCTCAAATGGCAAACTGATACTGCGCCATAGTTTTCCATGTTAATATAGCCAACTTTAAGATGAACTAGAGCTCAAAGAAAAAAACAATTCAAATTTCCTCTTTCTTGACGGCTGTATGGGGAAATTTTTCTCAAATTTGACGTTCAATCAATCTGAAAGCTTAAATAAGTTATGGATTATTCAAGAAAGAGCTATTTTGAGTGACTTCTGGGTACCTTTTCTTCCTGTTCAGTGTTCAGGTTAGATTAGAGATATCAAACTTTGATTTTCAGTGGGCCAGAGCAATTCAATTTGATTCAGTTTCCTTTATATAACACCAAATCACAACTGTCGCCTATGTGAAGTGCCACCAGTGAAACTCTTCTTTTTGTCAGAGTAAAGAACTACACAGTTAATGCCTGCTACAATGTTACATAAAAAAAAAGAGGTGTAGTTTCAACCATACGTCTCAGTTTTGTTTTGCATTTGCAGCAGCAAATGAAACAAATCTGTCAGCATGACTTGTAAGTAGAAAGAAATAATTGCTACTTACTTACTACTTTTTCTTTTATTACTTTGGTACAGGATGAATGTAGAAAAGCTGTAAAACTTAACAAAACACAATTTATGCCCAGTTTTACATTTTCCAAAGCCATGCAGTGGGCTGAATTGGAGTCACTGGTGCCCGACTGGTTCCGGACCCCGAGCCTCGTGTTTGACAACCCTGAGATGAGTTTAGTTCTGAACTAGTTTTGCTCCTGTCTAAATATGGTCATGACCATCTTAAAAAACAAACATACAAAAACAACAGGTTGGCAAAGGTCACAAAAAGGCTTCAAAATGGTAATCAAACCATTATTGTAGGTATTAAACATTATTTTGTGTATTTATGTGTAGCTATAGCCTAATTTTAATGGAAATATTTTGTGGAATTTTAGGCCTCAACTGTTGAAACAAAAAACGCTAACACCCAGGAGTGGCTCTTACAGGATTGTAGCTAATGGAACAGAGTGAAAAAGACAGCTTCTGATTGGCTATTTGATCCTCACAGGAGCGCTTGCCTATTTTGTTGCTTTCCCATAATACGACAAAGCCATGTGGTTGCCAAAGACTAAGGCAGCTGTTCAGACCCGTGTACACTCCTGCTCATTAACGGGAATGCCCACTAATAAGATTTTGATTGGTGGTTTCAGTTTTATTTCATCTGCAGCCATCAGCTTAGATGATCTGCCAAAAGGCCACTGTGACCTTTGGACAGTAATGAGCCAACAAAGGGCAGCTGGTGAAGCAGGCAGGAGGTTACAAAGGCTAATGAGATAATGATGGAATCAGGTGAGGGGCATAAAAAAAGAAAAGATGTGGGCAGACAGGAGGAGGGTGTAGTCACTGCCAGTGAACTTGAACTCTGCGCTTTAATGAAGTGGTGAGATGTTGATTTATAGAGTGGATCCTGATGCTCTAGAAAGGTTTATTCACTGCCTTCTTGTGAAATGGAGGGAATGGTGGATGTAGTAAAAAAGGAAAGAAGACACAGAGCTGGGTGGAGGATGTTATGTTTTATCACTCATGTACTGGTATGTCTCTGTCAACCTGACTAACGGATGAAGCCTACTGCACTAAAAGAAAACAGTGGTCTCTTAGAGCCACCCATGCAAAACAACATTTTAAAGCAGGATTATAGTTGGGACACATTTTTTCTGTTCACTGCTGGCATAATACAGAACAAAGTAAGGCTGTGAAGAGCTGTAGCATCTGACTAATGTGTGCCAGCTTTTCATATCCAGAGGAAGGAAAAATTCAAAATAGGGACTTGTTTTTTTTAAGTGCTAGATTAAGAGAGGTAGCCTGCACCTAACCTCATTTTAAGATTTGAAATTTCCTTTTTTCTCTTTTGATGCGACTGATCTCTACTGGTCTAAACCTTTGAAGATGACAGTATGATACAGAAGAAACCTCACTGGTTTATATGCCTGATCACCTGAGAAAAAGGATGGATAGCTTGCAAAAAAGGCCACACATGGAGCCGTACCTTTTTATCCTGGCCTCATACTCGGTCTTCTGCTTGTGCATTTCCTGCTTAAGACTGGCCACTAGACTGTGCAGGGCGCTGTGGCTGCCGGGTCCATTACCAACAGGAAAACCGTCGCTGTTATCACTGCTGCTCGTGCCCCGACTGCTCCTCCCAACGTCTCCACTTCCTTCTCTGTTGCCATTTCTGCCCTCTCCTTCTCCTTCTCTAGACTGGGGATGCTCGCAGTCCTGTGGTGGTCCATCCAAGTCTTCGTAGTGCCCTCCATAGAAGTCCTGCTCTGGGCAGGTGGTTGTGGAGGAGCGACAGGAAGTGGAGTTGTCAGGGAGGGAGATTTCACAGGAGGAAGTGGACCAGGTGGCACTGTCCACGCTCTGCTTGTCCTCGCAGCTGGTGTTCAGACACGTGTTGGCGATCTGGTTCTGCTGCTGCAGGTTGTGATGGTTTAGCTGCACATTATCGTATGTGGACAGACGATTCTGATTGGTTGTCTGATCTCCGCCGTGGCAGTCACGAGCTTTGCTGTTCTCACGTAACATTACACAGCCATTCGGCTGCCAGAGGCTGTTGCGGCTGTTCGGACTCCCTGTGACAGCGTCAGTCCCATGAATGCCCATGCGTACAACTCCAGTCCCATTCCCTGTAGTGCTGTTTCCACTCGTGACGCCGCTGGTGCCCATTTTTGTCCCCGAGCCTTTGAGTGTGCCACTGCGACGCACAGGTAAGCTGCCACCTCCACTCTGGCTCTTTTCCACAGTGGGATCTGAAGAGGGTGAGGAGCTGAAGGATCCATTGGTAACAATGCCACTGCCTTTACTAAAAGCTGGATTCTTTTTAACGGTCAGCGGTGGACTGCGGGTGACGTCGAAGCGTCCCATGACTCCATTGCGGGGGCTTGCCGATCGTGGGAGCCACTGTTGTCTGCGTGCTGACGGTGTGAAGGAGACTCGTTGGCTTCCCAAACACACTGCCGCACAACGTGTGTGTTGTTGTTCTCAGCATTCTGAGACACTGTAGTGATGGCTGAGGTAGATGTAGTGGTTTGTCGCCGTGACTGTTCAATATTGTTGTTGACGAGCTCAAGGGCAGTAGGGCTGTCTTCATCTCGGGGGAAAAGCACGTCGTGGTGACCAATCAAAACAGCCATGAGCTGCTGGACCAGAACAGTACCTAAAAAGAAACCAAATATCATCATCAACTTTCTTTTAAACTCAACATTCATCTTATTTAAGATTTTAAACTAAATATTAAGAAAGTAAGACACGTGTACCTGACATTCAACACTCACCTTCCATAATTGCTACTGGATCCTCAATTTTTGGCCTCAAGATATTTGGCCCAAAGACTGTGGCCAAGTTTTGGACACTCATTTTATTCACCCCTGAATATGACTGGACTTCATCAAGAAACCTAGGGAAATGGAAAATATCAGCTTCTCATGGCTCAACAATGTAAAACTGTATCCAATGTTAATTATCAGTACCTGCAGATGTATTTTAGGAGGTTGTAGTTCACTGGAGGTAGACTTTCCACAAGCCTTCTCAATTCCTTCATACCCTGCAGATAATAAACGGTTTTAAAGTAACAGAAACTCAGCAAAATAATCATTCATAGAAACTTTTGCAACAGATTGTCTGTAAAGCCCGTGATTGATCACAATGTGTATAATGGAACAATCACACCCAGGATCCAGTGGGAAATGAATCAGTGGAAAAGAGGGGGGGCTTATGTAAATATATACTCACTGGTCACTTCATTAGGTACACTTATTTAGCAAACATCTGAACAATCAATCACACGGAAGAAACTCGAAGCATCCAGGTGTTTAGATACTGTCAAGACTGTTTTGAGCTGACAGGAAAGCAACGGTAACTCAAATGACAACTTTTTACAAACAAGGAATGCAGCAGAGCATCTCTGAGTGCACAGTACAGTGAACGCTGAAGCAGATGGGCAACAGCAGCAGAAGTCACTGTGTGCCACTCCTTAACTGAGAAAAGGAAACAAGGGCTACAGTTTGCATGAACTCACCAAAATTAGACAATAAGATATTGGAAAAATCTTGCCGAGTCTGCTGAATCTTGTTTTCTGCAGCAACCCTCACATGGAAAGGTCTGAATTTGGCAGGATGAAAGCATGGATCCATCCTGCCTCGTATCAGCTGTTCATGTTGCTGCTGGTAGTTTAATGGCATAGGGAATATTTTCTTGACACATTTTGTATCACCCTTAGAAAAACCCGAGTTTCATTTATACACCACAGCCTACCCACCAGGATTGGTGCTGATCGCTGCTTCCATCCATGCTATTTTATTTTATTGCAGCTTTATATTTAATTAAAATCCCTTTTCTCTCGATACAAAACCTTGACTAGAAAAAGCAAACCAGATATAAGAGGATTTATCATTATACCCATTTATAAACTATCTATATGGATTTGCCACTGAATCAGAAGTGGTCTCAGTTAGGTTACTGAGAATAAAGGATATGTGGAAACGCTCTGAGGCCTTTTCACTGGAAAAAAAAAAAAAGTGAGTTCTTTTCCATCCATCTCCTTTAAACTTCAAAGTCCCAGGAGGGTTAAAAAGCGGGGAAACTCTCATCCACACTTTACCATATGTCTTCTCGTACCCATCTGTAGCATATCATATACACACACAGACAAAAACCACAAACAGGTTCAGAAATGCTGAAGAGGGGAAAGACACCAAGGGAGCAAAAGGCTAACCCCAGCCATGCTGCCGACTGTGCCTCATGGTCTGAGTGAAATCCTATTTAGATGTTAAAAGTCAAGACGGACTCAACAAAGTCATTGTGTGAGAAACACAGGGCTGAGCGTGGATGACTGGGCGGCAAAAGAGCAGATTAAAAGCCAAAGAATAAGACTTCTGTGAGGCCTTTTCAGTACCAACTTTTATTGTTATAAAGGTTGAAACTTAAAAAAGAAAATCCCTATGGTGTGTGAAAGCTAATTTGCCGGTAGATGTGGGTACAAAGAAAGCAATCATCGCATGTTTCTTACCATTTCGTCATCTTTGCCCAGGAGCTTGGCGCAGGACAGGAACTCATCGTACTTCTGGAAGGGGATGACGGGCTCGGGCAGCTCTCTGAGATACAGTTTCAGCAGAGAAGCTACTGTGTGCACGTCTGTGTTACTGTTGAGAGAGACAAGACACCCATAAAAAGTTAGGGCCATCATTTATCCTGGGTCAACCGCATGGAGACAAACAGCGATCACCATGAGGCCAACTCCAACTTTAGGTTTTACACCGTAGGGGAAAAATGTCAAGCTGTAGTCGTTTATTTAAAGTGTATGCATACAACTGACAGTACTGACCACCTACTGACTGCTAATGCAGGTGGTACCATCATTTTCCAGTTTTTATTTTCTATGTTTCGGCACTTTCTGATTTATTTAATACACCAGCACCAGCCTAAACGTCTGCCAAGAGGCCACTGCAGCCTTTGGAGCAGCTGGCAAGGCAGGCAGGAGGTTGCAAGGCAGGAGGTCGCAAGGCAGGAGGTCACTAATGAGGGAATCAGCAAGATGAGGGACATCAAAATCAGACACAGGCAGAAACACAGGAGGCTGTAGTTTCTGCCACAGCAAAGCCGAAATAGGAGGGCAGAAATGTGTTACTGTGCAGAGGATGTGATGGACGCACTCGTCAGTGTGAATTTGAATTTCAGGAAGTGATGAGATGTTGATTTATAGAGTCGATCCTGACAGTTTCATCCAGGTTTTATTTATGTTATTGGTGGGAGTGGCATGATGCCATGAAAAAAGCGATCCACAGTTCGGCAGAGGACGGTATGTTTCATTACTCGAGCATGCCTCTGGATGAAGGCTGCTGCATTAAACAATCAGTGCTTAGTCTCCTACAGCCACCCACACGCAGCATAATATAAAAGCAGGTGTATATAATTGGGAAGTATGATTTTTCCTTTTTACTGTTGGCAAAATACTGAACAAAGAGACGCCTCGGAAAGTTCATGTGGCGACTACCACGTCCCTGCCAAAGGAAAGAAAAGCATGAAATAAGGGTTTGTTTTTTTCCCCAGTCCATTAATCCAGGACATAACTGAGCTGAATTTACCGTGAAGAGTGTGATTTTCACAGTTTACTGATCTTTATTGGTCTGAAATAATTACCTGTGGAGATAACATATATAAATGAGAGCTTGGCTGTCTTATAAGGCTTATCAAGTGGATAAGTAGTTAAGAAAATAGATGGACGGGCTTCAAGTGCTTTTGAAAAAGATCAGAGCAAACACAGTGATGTTGTCTTTTCACAGTCACAAAGCTTCACGGTGATCCAGTGAAAAGGCACCTTTCACTTCAACGTCCCTGCAAAATGCATAAAGCGAAAGCTGCAAGTCTGAAACCCATACTGATGTTTAACATTTTACAATAATAAACACAACCTGCAATTCCAACTTTCAGATGTCTTTTGTTTTTATATATTCTCAAATCTTAGAGCAGGCCTTTATGCATTTTGCAATATTGTTCTAACTTCCCAAAATCTGAGTTCAAGTCCAGACATACTTTTAGCTGTACAAATAGGAAACATTTTGATTATCTTGGATATTTGCACCTTCTGTATCTGTAGGACCGATCTATGTTTTAATACAAAATTTGGACAAAGTGGCGGTTCTTGTTTTGTTTTAGATACCCTGTGCATCTAAAACTGTCTACTGAGGCTGCTGTTCCTCTGGAACCAGATGGGGGCAGTTTACATTTACACAAGTTTAAGATACAGATTGCCATTAAGTTTGTACAACAGCAAAACTGTCTCAATCAACTATTTTCAATACGCTAAACGGACTGCATTGGCTAACTTCCGTCCATCCGTTACGGCTTATCTTCCATGACTCCATTGTTAACATGAAATGCTTTAAAATAAGCTCATATTATACCTCGTACTGTTACTTGGCTACTCTGCAAACACTTCTTTAGCAAACACATTTCTGATATTGTGACATCCCTACTTCTATGTTAGGTTTTCCTGCCCTACTTGGGATTTTTCAGAGGGCTCAAACCTTTAACTGGTGATTGTAAACTGGGAATGAATATTGTGACTGGTTGTCTGCCTCTCTGTGTTAACACTGTGCTGGATTGTCGATCTTGTCCAGAACATACTCCTTTTCTTCCCTGACAAAGTGGTGCCATCTCACAAACTAACATATAGGTGTCCATCCACCTATATGTCCTGTTAAGTGCTTATCCAATGCAGGATAATGGGAGTCTGGCACCTGTACCAGCTGTCACTGGGTGAGAGGCAGGGTTGAATCCAAATCTTTTTTCTGTGAGGCGGCAGTGCTAATCTCATCACCACTGTACTGCTCAGACTCTTATTTTTGTCTATTATTGCTCTGTAATGATGTTTGGGAGAAAACTGTTGCATTCTTGTTTTCTTCATACTGGACAGAAAAATTTGTCTTTGATCGATTTAGATTTAGCAGAAATTGGGTGGAATTCAGTAAGCTCCAAACAAGATGATGACTTTGGACTGATGGGACGCAGAAAAACTCATTTGTGCACAAAAATGTTCCTCTGAGCAGACACGTCAATGAATTGAGCGTGCCGCTTTCTGTGCTCTCCACACACCCACTCAGTCCAGAGGTCTAATTCAGCAACAGAAAATACTTGTTAAGGAGGTCAAGGGGCACATAGGTCCTTAAAACATATTATATAATATGGTAACTGCCTGCATTTGTTTATTATCTGTTTGGTTGTGCTCAAAAACGCAAAACCGGTTCAGTTGTGATTATTTGAAATCTGAATAATGTGTGGCAAAATGCAACACACAAATAACCGACAACAGACTTGTGTTTTCTCTAATGTAATGAGGCGATATTCAAGCTGTTGTGTTCAGAGGGATAAAACGAAAATTAGCAAGTTAAACACCTATGTTTGATAACGATGACAGCTTCATCTCACAAGCTAACATTCCACCAGAATGACCCGAGAGTGACCTCCAAGTGGTAACCATAAAACTGACAAATTGGACATTAGCCATGCAGTAGAAGAAGAATCTCTCCTTTTGCTCAGACAGCCAAAGGAGGCCAAGTGCTAATATGAATTATGACAGAATTTGGGAGACCTGCAGAACTCCCACAGTAAAGATGGCTGAACAATGAGGCTGTGTTTTAAATATAAGACATGAAAAGAGCTGAGGAAATTTGTTCTGATATATCATCGTGTGCAAGAGACATCTCACCAGGTCAGGTATGAATATGGTGCCTGCAACTGTAGTTTCTAAAACATAATCCTTCATATAATTCACCTTATAGATGGACAGATAGTGTGCAAATATGAGGATGACCTCTCCCTGCATGGAGGGGAGTTATCATACATTTTAACTATCGTGGATTTACCACATTGGTCTTTGTGATAGCGCTGTTTAAGCAGCTTGACACTTACTCAGATACTTATCTTCAGTTTAATAAATCATAACCAATAAAGTTTTTGCCGATCTTCAATTATCACATTGCTCAGACTTTAGATACATATTAAATATTCCTAAATTAATTATGTCTTTCATAATTGATACAGGTTTCGAGCAGCTGTATCACTCAAGTTTCTCTAAGCAGATACAACTGAACCCTGTACTAACCCGCCCACTTTTTTTGCATTTCAACTCCCCGATCTGAACGTATCAAGTCGACATTAAAACGCACTGAGGAAATCTAAACCAGCCTGTACGGGCACATTTCTGCTTACCAATCAAAAGAGGGCTTCTCTCCACAGTCAAAGGCATCCTGCAGCTCTTTGACCAGGTTGGCCTGTCCTGGCAGCCTGAAAAGGCCCTCTTCCTGAAGACCCCTCTGCCGAATGAAATCCACGCACTGCTCTACCAGCATAGGGGCGAGCTTGTTCCCAAACCGGCGTTCATACCGCACGGTCTCTTCCAGCTTCTGACCAAAGATCCCTGGAACACACACACACACACACACACAAAAAGTTTACTAATGCTATAAAGGTGATAAATGTCAACTCTATTTATGCTGTTTACATTTTTTATGCAGCCAAGCTTATAATTTAATACAGTGTGTACAACATATTTATTTATATTTTATCTGGAGAAATCAATGCTGTTTAATATGTTGAACTCCCTGACATTTCTCAAAGAATTACAGAGGCCATTAGCATGCCATCTACAGCTCAAGTAACATCAAAGAGGGCAGTTAAATCAATTGAAAGGAATTTATGATAAGGTTTTCCTGACAATCCAAGCAAATAAAATGTAAAATATTCTCTCTCGCACACACACACTTAGTCTGATGATCAAATCTCTAACTTCCTGAGCACCTCTCGCCTTTTGTCCGAGGCAGACGCTGTAGAAAAAAAACAGCCTGATTTCCATTTACAGCCGTCTCATGTGGATGCAACACAAGAGGGGATTAAAGCTGCCTTCCTGAGAGATTTGGATCTGCATACTTTTCCAGTCTCCAGATACAGACAGAGCCTACACACACACACACACACACACACGCGGTACAGTCGGACACCGGAAACAGATCCAGCCTACCAGCATCCTCCTTAACACAGCACGAAACTGCTTCAAATAGACAGACACTAAAACAGACACTAAAAAACTAGTAACTTAAGATTTTCAACAGGTGTATTGAGACTTTTCCCACAAACTGCTGCAAAGGCTTCAAAACATTTCTCATTAGAAGCGAATGTGATTACTCACCCCTCTTAAAAATGACGCAACTTTTAAGTTTCCAGAAAAAAGGCCTGCTTATAAGTTTGTGATAAGAAAACATACCAGAGGTGCAACTTTTCAAGTGCCTGCAGACAAGCATTTTCCAAAAACCAGCCCTAATCTTTGCAGAAATGACAGAGAACAAAACAAAAGCAGTGGAATAGACTGGATGCATCAGTTTGACAGCAGGTCAGCCAAACTGTTCTCATTTTCATCTCTCAGAAAACTGTCTTTGCTTGATGAGAAGAAGCTCCTCAGAAGTCTGGAGTCACTCTGGGATTTTGCCACTTCAGTCTTCACAGCAACCCAAATATGACAAAACAGTGAAATATCTGAAACTGTGGGTCCATTTTTCCAAATATTAGACAGATCTGAGTGGAATAAATAAGAGCTCAGCTTCACTTTAGTAAAGAATGATTAACATCCGCGAGTAACGAAAGGAGAAGAAAAAAAAAAGTGAGTGAAAATGAGGTCATCCCTCCAGACGTTCTGGTCATGAGTCTAGGAATGTTTTCCTGGGTCACATGTAAATGTGTGTGTGTGTGCACCAGCTTATGCAGAGTATGAGCAAGTGTTTATAAGAATATTTGGCGCTCCCAATAGTGCTGGATACGGGACAAACCACAAGACCTAAACATGCACATGAGTGACATCTCTGCAAAAAATCTTAGTATCTGCCAGCTACATGGGATATCTCACACACACACACACACACACACACACACACACAAAAGCATAAAAGTGATTTTAGTTCATGGACAACATACAACCTGTTTTATCAAATACAAACCAATGGAACATTTCATGATAATCCATATAAACACATAATACACCTCCAATTGCTTCTGTGACCTATAGTGTAAAGGTCGAACATGCAAACGTGTAAAACATTTGCATTTCATGAACTGCAAATGTACAAAACTGATGAGACAAATCTGGGATGTCCTTAAGGAAATAAAGTTTAGATTCAACAATATGCCTCCAGACAGAAACATGCTGACACAGCTCTATTTGTTTTACCATCGCTCGGTGTGCCATGGCAGGACTTAGGTAATGCCTTCGTTGTTAGAAGGTTTAAAAAGCGATGATTCAGAGCTTTGGTATGGATGAAATCAACAGTTAGGACAACTACTCTCGGGGTGTGATCTGCATTTATGATTAGAAGAATTAACATCATTTAAAATTTGCCACTTAATTAGACACAATACGGTTAAAAACGTTTTTTTCCCTCCTACTAATAGCCTATAAATACTACTTAATGCGCAGAAGCATAACATAAAGGCAGCTGATGGCTGATCTCACATCCTGCACCCGACCGACATTTAAAAACAAGCTGAAAACTTTCTCCAGCTTTCAGTTTTATGGAGTTGAGATCAAATGAATTTTAGAAGAGGACACTGCAAACCAAAGCCAGAAGACAGATAAGCACCACACTGTTAAGTACATTTATCTGTGGGGTCACACATTTAAAAGCAATTTTTACTGTAAGTTGTGACAGTTTTGGAAGCCACACTGAAGCTGAAAGTGCACAAGCGCGCAGGAGGTGAGGAGCTGAATTAATAGATGAAAATTGTTATGACCACCACTATTAGTGAAAGTCAGTGCGGCACAGGGATCAGACAAAACTGGACAGAAATGGCACAGCAGTCTGGAACAGCTGACATTTAAACCACAGAGAACATGGCTTGGAAATGAGGCATTTTGAAAATATTAAAAGAAGCTCTTTTCAAATTCAAACTCCAAACACTTCCCCAAACGACGAAAAGACAACTGACATTTACCATGACACAGATCTCCAAAGATCCAGACGGAAAAGCCGCAGCTGCACATCTCACACTCTTTCCTGCTTCAGTGTTTGTTGCGGTTAATGCCACATCGCAGCGAGTGGCATCACAGCATGACGGTAAAGATTTCAAGGAGGGCTCATTCATTCTGGCAGTCGCCTTCCTGTCACTTACTGAACAGAGTTTCACCACACTTCAGGATCACTCATCAGCCAATCCGTGCTCAGCTAGCTTCTGCTGCTACTGCAAAATGTGAAAAGCTGGAATATGTGTGTGTGGTGTGTGCGCGCATGTGTCTGGGCTCTGTGTATGTGTGCATGATAGAGACAAAGACAGCCTGGCTCTGGTCCAGCATGGAGCCACCTTTCGTGTGGTATCTTTGACGAATGGCTCGTCCTTTTGAAGAGCAGTCAGCTGCAATAGACATCAAGCTGCCTGCACTGAAAACAGAGGGGCCAGCTCTGCCTCCTCTATTCATTTTGTTACTGAGAGCTGCCTGGACTGGCTGCCCGGTTACAAATGCTGCACTTGTGCCCTGTTCTTACACAAAGTAGGCCAATGTCTGCCAGTGCGGTGGATAACGAAACCACGGCGGCGCAGCAGGAGGCTCGGTAATCAGCGCACTAATTCCACCAAAGTCAGGAACAACTTCATGCAAACAATTACAGCATCGTGCACTTGAGCGATGACTCACAGCTTATTTTATGATTAGATTTCAGTTTACTTGACACATGTAACCACTATAAAATGCATTTGTGTCCTTTTATTAGCATGACCAGGCTGGGTAAAAATGAAAAACAAAAATTCTATGCGGTGATTCAAGAAGCAAAGACTTGGATTTGTCAGTTCAAAAGACACCGAAAACATTATATCAAGTAATGGCCAAGTACTGTGATAATGCCACCCGGAACACATGCCATGACGCCACAAGGGGAAAAAAAGGTTTTAAATGCCAGCACACTCTTATTTACTTTACCAGCTCTTTGTGCCATAGATTGCTGCTGGAAACATCCACAATACACAGTTGCTGCAGATTTGTCCAGTTCCACCACATGCCAGAGATGATGGATTTAAGATCTGCTGACTGTGGAGGCCATTTCGGTACAGTGAACTAACCCATAGTTCAAGAAACCACTTTGAGATGATTTGAGCTTTGTAAAATAGCATGTCTTTCGAATGGACGCTTCAATCGTTAGGGGACACTGTGATGATGAAGGGATGGACATGGTGTCCAAGTGTGCTGAGAAAATACCCGACACCATTGCACCACCACCAGCAGCCTGATCAGTTGATACAAGTAATCTATGCTTTCATGCTGTTTACACCAAATTCGGCATGTTGCAGAAATCAAGACTCATCCAATGAGTTTTTAAAAATCTTCCGTTTTCCTATTTTAAAGTGTGAATTGTAGCCTTAGTTTCCTGTTCTCAGCTTGAAGGAGCGGCAGTCAGTGTGGTCTTTTGCTGCTACAGTTCATGTGCTTCAAGTTCAATGTGCTGTCCATTCAGAAATGCTCTTTTGCATCACTGTTCAGCAGACTGGTCATTCTCCTCTGACCTCTAGAACAAACAAGACACTTCCTGCCAGAGAACTGTCGCTCAATGAGGTTTACTCTTTTCCTCTGTAAACCATAAGGACGGTTGTGGTGGACAACAACCATGGCACATTCAAAGTCACTTAAATCACCTTTCTCCTCCATTCTGATCCTCAGTTCGAGATTCAGCAGGTCATCTCGACTATATCTACATTGTATAAATATATTCATTGGTTTTTCATCACAATCGTTTGTTACTTCTGATATAATTCAAATGACAATAAAGTAGGTAAACTTTGAATGCACATTCCACAGGTATGCACATTGTATAAATATATTCATATATTAAGACTTTTACTTGCCCAAAACGGATTTTGCTGACCAAAAGGTCCCTTTTCAACATATCAGCTTTATCTGGCCTAAACAGAGAGTGAGTTTATACTTTCAGGTAGGGGCTGGAGCACAATGCTGTGAAGAGAAGATGTGGGCTGGATTTACTGGAGACAAAACATCTTGAACGTCTTCGTTTCACAACTGCTGGAAACCAGAATAGTATGTACTAACCTCCACCAAAAGGCGCCCAGATGACTCTTCGGATTGTCTTCACCCAGTCTTCCATGTCATTCTGGGTGCTGGCCATAAGAAGGTAGGTCTCATGGTTGGCTGTCATCCGCTCTCTGTCTCCACCTGTATAAATAAAATGGAGGAAAAATTTAAATGGTGCAAGATTCAAAACTGCACACTCTCCAGCAAGAATTAAAATAACATGAATCGAGAATAACGTTTTTCAGCACAACAAGAAATCACCAGCTGGCTGCAAAACACATTTCTGAACAGAGACTAATGACAAGACAAGACCTTCTGGTAACCAAGGTTGCCATTAAATGTCTTTGTTTGACATAAATTACTTGAACTCCATTTCACAACTATATGTCTTCTGAAACACGTGCACCACACAGTCAAAGGCAAATGCTTGTATCTCAGCATGTTCCATTAGAGGCAGGCTCTGTATCTTGATTTAACCTGTGGATAATGGCCACAAGCACTCTGCTGTCATGTCATACCAGACAGACTGAAGTGGGGAGACTCTGTACCTGTTTCACATAACCAATCTGGCTGCAGTAATCACTATGACAACAGAGCCTTTTTCGCAGCTTTACATCAGCTTCATCGAGATAAACAAAACAACTCGCTGCATTTCACAGGGATGCACCGGGCCTGCTGCAGAAGAGACGAGCTCTTAAGAAGACAAATGAGGCGTCAGACTAGCAGTTTAATTATTTATGACTCTGACCACCAGGGATCCTGCCACATTGATTGCATCAGATGGATGAGATCTGCATGTTGCATATGAAAACTATTAATAGACTACAACACAACATGACAGGCCAGCAAGGGGGGGGAGGGGGGCTCAGGTTTGCTCCTAATGAACTGAAACAAAGAAAGAGAGGGATAAAAAGAGATGCCTAAACTGTTTGCCGGCTCACACAGAGAGTCATGCATGTGTTTAATGTGAATGTTGCCTAAATAGTGCTTTCAACACCTGAGCTGTCAGTTTGGTGCCGAGCTTTGACAGTTAGATCGATCTTTCTTGTCAGGCAGCAGATGCCAGCGTTCGCTCAGTTTGCCATGTTCACTTTGTTTATAGATGACAAACTCCCTGCACAAACACACAATGTGTACACACGACAATAAGTAGACTGACTATACTTAATGTAGAGGATAAGCTTCTATCATCTGTTGGTATGTCATATTTGAAAAGAAGTTTCACATGAGTTAAAAATGCAAGGCTAGTATCACGTTACGAAGTGTGTAAATTTAAAAGCGCCTTCTGTTACCTGTAGGCTTCTCAAAATCCCATGACTAACAGCACAGACATCACAGCATGTGTCAGCATGTATCAATTTAGTGGGGTGGGGCTCTCTGTGTCCTGAAGAATAGGTAAAAAAAGGAAATTTCTGTCTTCCTATCTAAGGACAATACATTTGCTGTACTTTTGCATGACCTCAAGGTTACTGGTACATTACCAGCACTCCCCAACTGTGCTAATCAGTTTGATACAGAAATAAGCAGAGTAGAGGTTCCTGGCACAACTTCATCACTTCCAATTTGCATGGAGAAGAGGAAAAAAATTGGAAGAGGCCAAAACTCCAGCAACACTTGAAATGTATGTGTTTTGGCTGGTAGACTTCACCAAGTTGCTAAAATTTTGACCTTTTTATACAGTAAAGAATACACAAAAATCTAACTAAAATAACTGGCAATGTTTTACAAGCAAAAAATACAATACAGGAAATAAATTTTTGCCAAATTTGACAGTATTCAGACTTTGAAGACACCTCAATCATTAAGTTAAATAAAATTTAACCTCATCATTAACAGTCAAGGATGATAATTAAGGTTACATGTGCCATAAAACAAACTAATCCAATAGGGCGCTACCTTTTGTTAGCAACTATTAGATTCTATATAAAAAGCATAAAAGTAGTTATATTTGAAGCCACTCTTTAAACCATTTTATTAATAAAATAAATGATCTGGCGGGTTGCTACTGTTCATATGGTTCCTAAATATCATTACAGCAGTACATGTAGCTGTTTAGCCTATTGATAGTCAATCTAAGCATCCATTAATCACCCTTAGAGTAAAAGTGTCTGATCAATGCTTGCAAAGGTTTGCAATTCGGCTCTCACATTAAAGTCGTTTAAGTTTTGATCTTTTTTTCGATCTGTATCCAGAAACTAAGACTCATTCTCACAGTAGTCTAATGCGCTCTCTCGCTTTCCTAATCCAGTGATTAGTCACGACCCGCTATTGATCGTTCGCAGAGCTCCCATTAATTAATTACACTTTGCGCGAAGCGGATACGATTCATTAACCTTGCCACGCCCACACATTTACCTTTGAAGACACTTGACGTTTGTGTTTATGCATGCAGAAAACTTATTCGGACGTTCCAGTAAATGTTTGAACGTGGCCATTCACGAGGAAAACAAAAACAAAGCGGCAGCTTTAGCTCACCTCCCAACCGCACAAATCACATCCGCGGCGTCATTTTACCTTCCCTCGACCTGCGACACGCAGTCGGTCAGTCATTCAGTGAGGCTGTTTGTCAACGAAAACAGAACCAAAACGGTGCACTAACCGGTAACCGAGGCGCTCACTCGTGCTCGCACATGGGAGTGTTTCTTTGGCCACCGGCGTAAAAGCTCCGTCGCTCCAAAACACTTCGCTTGGACCGCGCCTCCGCTTTTAATTCAGCACGGAGTCCTCCGTGTAGCAAACTCGAGAAAGCAGGGGATAAAATATTAGCTTTAATTCAAAGAGCGGGTGAGAGCGGCACGATACCGATGAGTTTGCGTGTGCCTACTGTTTCCGACACACCGTGTGAGACTGTGGCGACCAGGGCCGTGCAAAGCTGTTTCGGGTTCCAGGGCGAATGAGTTCCCCCTTATGGTCACGTGTCACATTCAACATAGTAACTTAATGCTCACAAACCAGTAAATATGAAATGAAGAATTTGAAAAAGTGCCAGAGGCTAGTTTGTATAATATAATTTTAGATGTAAAGCAGACATAAGCAACCAATTAAACAACAACACAAATACAATGTATTTTATTTTTGCAACTATGACGTTACATATCAAAGTTGAATTATTTTTAATAAATTATGCTATAAAATCAAACATTTTTAGAAATAAATGCACATTATTCAAATTTTTGTTGCAGTTGACTATCACTGTTACATTTTGACATTAATATGATGTAATTTAAAATGTAAACCTAAGCAGCAAATTGAAGAACAAAGTAAAGGGAATGCATTTTATTTATGTGGTGATATATCAAGGTCAAAGCATTGTTAATATATTATACTGTCAAATATAACACTAAAGAAACAAATAGGATATTTTGTAACTGTGTAACAGCCTTACATTCGTTTTTACATTTGTATCACTGTCACCTCAAACACCTTGAGACGACTGTTGTAAATTGGTAGTGTATAAATAAAATTGAATTGAACTGATTTGAATAATATCATTTTAAACTTAAAGCAGACAATACAGATGCGAATACTGCAGCCATTCCCCAACTCTCTGTGAAAGGTTCTCATGGCCATTGATCAATGGGCTTTGATCAGTGGTTGTTGATCGATGGTCATGACAATTTGCATATTAATGATCCAGGAACTCAGCTCAAAGTCCATTGTTCATTCAGTGGGCTAGTTTCAGTCATTGTGCAAAGGTACTGTTTATAAGGCTGGGGGAACCTGCAGTCAGCTGAGACTGAACAAGTCACTTGGATGAGTGACGAAACATTTCTCCCAGTGAAAACGCTACATCCAGTTGAACGGAAGACCTGGATGATTGAGCATGCATCAAGACGACTTACTGTGCAGAGTTATTTGTGAAACACTAAGCCACAGTGCCTAGAGATGCATTCTCTCTAATGGCCTGCAGGGGGCAATGGATCCAAAAACAAGTAGGATTATATAAAGGCGAATAAGAAAATCTCCCAACTGATCATGAGCTGATGAAGTTATGATCTGAATCACTAGTTTATAGCGTTTAGCATCATGTACATTTTGTAAATTTGGTTCACTATGGAGTAAAATCAATAATAAAGAAATGACTACTGTATGAGCAGGCAGTTCAACCCCTTGCTTGTGATACCTAAGACGACTAGACATCTGGTCTATGAGTGTAGTTCACTGATGTATTTCTTTTATAAGCTGCCTATAATGCATACTAATTAACAATTAATTCTTCTTAAGTTTGGTCTTTTCATGCGGTACACTTGCCTTGAACAAGGCAAAAAAAAATTAAAAAAAATAAAGTATTACAGGCTGATTTGACTCATAAGTTTACAGTGCATATTTCAAAAAGAGAACCCAGTCTTAAGAAACTAAAATCAATTCATATATGTACATTAAAGCACAAATGAAGAATCAGTTTACCATGCAGCAGGTCCAGTGTAACAGCAGTAATTAATTAGGCTGTAGCAACAAGGAAATGGCGTATGTGTAACACTTTATACAAACTGCCTCAACAAGGTCAACCTGACGTATTTCTCAACCTGAGCATGTTATGATTCTGAACCAATGCCTTGAGTCATTACCCACAGTTACACCAATCACTCCCACTGGCCAGAAAGGTTTCTGACTCAGAGGCATCTCCACCCTGCCAGCATTGTTTGCGTTAATTGTCATGCAAAGTAATTGCAATTCCCTGGTGTCCCTTCGAGTTCCTCTGTCCACATTTAAAATCAATCAGCCTTCCATTACTTGCATGGACAGACAGAGCATTTCCTCTCGGAAACAACAGTTGTGAAGCCGTTAAACAAGCGTGCAACAGGATTAAGCAGCATACCATGGGCATTACAGCACACTGCTCTTCCTCCTGTCATTTCCTGTTGATGATCCGCTTTCTTCCATAGCGGCCTAAGTTGGCCTCATAGTTTATAAGGTTGGGTGAGATGTCACACTCACTTAGCACATGGAGAATATAAACTATTTAGGGCTCAAGTGGTAAGTGTTTGGAGAATCTTACTATTTAGAAGCACAGAGCATTTAGATAATCCCATCGTCTCCCAGCATGCAAAGGTCAATCACCGATTTATGCCCTAAAACTATTCTTATCCACTTTCAGTGACATGGAAATGGTGGTAAATAATTAATAATGTTAACTTCAGAAAGAAATGAACATTTAGCTCACAAATCATGAGCCAAAGGTTAAATTCTGACTATAATAAATGAAGATAATTTTTGACTGATTCTTTTACGGACAAAGTATTTCTCTCATACAATTCTTGGGCTGATGGTAGTTCAACTGGCACTATGTAAAAAAAAAGACACTTTTATGACTTTATAAATGATATCAATCTCAGTAGGTGTTCATATGCAGAGACGGTCTTCGTGTATAACAAGACTGTACCTGAAGAGACAACCGTGGCAGCTGTCACAATTCGCCTGATTTGCCATGCTTTGGCACACTGCTCCCAAGTTTTACAAAAAAAAGAAAAAGAAAAAAAGAAAGGAAACCTCAGCTTTCAGACCTTTACTTCAGAAGCAGCTTCCATTCAGTGAGACATAGACATTAAGGTTCACACTGAGACTTCATAGAAGAAAAGTTAAGGAGAAGGGAACACACCATATTTTTCATGTTTTAGCAGTAACTCTACTGGTGATATTCTCTGCAGTGGAACATGTACCAAAATGACAAGTTAGTTTAGTCTTTCCATCTGCTACTTCAAGATCAGCATTACCAGACAGAGGATTAATACAATCAACTCCAAAACCTGATACAGCAACAAACACAGGAAAGACACAGCTAAACTGAACTGCATGCAGCTGCAAGAAGGACTGTCAACTAGACCACTTCGCAATAAACTCCTTGGTTTTTTTTTTTCGAGAACAGCGTTCTGTGAACAGATGAGACAAATGTTGAACTTTTTGACAGAATGTGAAACACTGTGTTTAAATAAGTATGGTATTGCACACACACCAAAACCTCAAATATAAAGCCTGGTGGAGCAAGTTTTGTGTTCATGTTCAGCATCCTGGCCTATAATACTGGTGAGAATATATACAGACTGTATACATGTGACCTCTGTGAGGACAATGGTAAAGCTTCAGATTACTTTAAACATTCAGTTTCAGATGCTTTTTTTCCTCCTCTAGGATCTGTATAATGTCACAGAGATGGGATAATAATACAGTCAACTCCAGCACACAACTCTGATAGGGAGCGCTGCAGCTCCTTTAAACTTCACACACTGTTCTGCAACAACATAGAAAACTTTTAGTGGATTTTCAGTTCAGTCAGATTGTTCGTCTATATGAGTTGGACAAAAAAAAATCCAAATGGATCACAAACTTTTCTTGCAGCTGTGCATAAACTACATTAACAACTTGAAAGCACATCTCCAAACAAAACTATAGCCTCTCACTGACAACCTGGGATCAGGTTCAGTTACCTTTACATGTGAATGGCAGGCCATCTTAGATGGGCTCAGTGCAAACGGCTAACAACTGTTCATTCCAGCTGAAACCACTGGCTTTAATAAGTGGCCAAACCAGCTGCACATAGTCTTTAACTAATGGCTCAAAACAGGTGGGAGACAACAAAGGATCCCACTGTGCTGTAATTGCTCACAAATACCTGGATCCCCCATGCACTTCACTTCGACTTGCATGTCTGCACTGAGCCCTCTAGGAGCCACAGCGGAGTGCATCTGTGTAGAGCGCCACGCTGTGGCTAAAGACCATAGAATATATGGTTATGTTTTGTGCTGATAAACAGTAATATGTTACCAGGCATGAATGGCCCAGGATACTCACACCCTGTAGTTACATCAAGTATTATGATAGGTTACATGAATAGTAAACATATAATATAAGTGGATGTGAAGCGCCTGTCTTTTGGCTTCAGTTATACATTTTGGAAAGTTCCAGTTACTATAAGATTGACGTCTTTCTCATATAAATATATATTTTACATCAAATATGGTGACCGCTAGCTTAGCAGATAGACTGTAACAATACCATGCCTGAGAAAGTAATTGTCTGGCACATAAACTCATGTAAAAACACAACTTGATTTAAAGTTTATATGCTTTTGAGTTGTTGGCAGGCAGATTTGTCAAAAAGTTGTTTTTTTTTCCTAAATACCTTCAGACAGCCCATCTGTTTCCCCGCCTCCAGGCTTTGTGCAAAGCTAAAAAGCTACCTAGCAGTTGTAGCCTCACATGTGAAGAAAAGATCTGAAAACAGAATATCAGTTTTCTTGCACATATGTCAAAAAATAAGAAACTTATTATTAAAAACGATAAAATATTAATGTAATGTGGTTCTAAAGTATAGAACGCACACCTTAACAGTATTACATTTCCATATCTTCAAAGCAGTTTTAGTCCATTGAATTGATAATTGCAAACCTCACTCCTGCGTTATAACCACATAGAAAAAAAATTAAGGCAAAAGGAGCACAGTAGGTGTTAAAAAAGGGGCCAAAATGAGCTAAATATTCCGCACACACAAACGTGGAATAGATTTTTGTCTGCAGACTTGTTGTGAAATGTTAAGCTCTTCCAGACCCTGACTGCACATCTTGCCAAGTGGAGGAAGCAGCTGCTGCTGGCAGAGAAAACAATGCAGACACTGTAACTACCTTGTTTAGCGATAAATGACAAAAATCTGTGTCATAGTTCTCCCAGCCTGTGTGTGTCCATGTTGAGATTAAAAGGAGCACATCAGCGTCTGTTCTCTTTTGTCTTCTGGAGTCGTCTTGTTTGTGTGCAAGCAGGGGCAAGTTGAGATCAATAATAGGTCTAATGATAGTCTTCTCCGAGGTCCGTGCATCATAAATGACTCTAACATCACAGGAAGTCGGTCACTGGGTGGCGAGCTACGCTACACGGCAAAGGGAATTGTCCATTCATACGGAATGATGAGCATTAAGAGTGGAAACAAAAAGGAAAAAAACAACACTTTTCCCATTTTCTTTTTCATCTTTTGTTTATGACTGTCGGCACCCTTATCTACAGGGTCCATTTCACTCATGAGTAATATCATCTCCAGATGGTCTAAACATGCAGCTGTAACAAAGAAGCCTGTAGTAAACAAGTTAAGGAAATACTTAAGCAGTAGCAGGACAGAGGCTGTGCATATAAAAGCTTTCAAAAGGCTCAAATAATAAACTCGTTACCGTTACCTTGATGGGATGACAATAAATTAGTTAATCCATACTGGGGTAAGCTATGAATCGACTGGTGAACCACCTCCATCCCTCGTTCGTTATCTCCGGCAAACCCAGGGTTGGAGGAGGGGGGAAATAAAGAGGCGTCCTGAATGAGTTACAAAGTCCTGGCTGTCTGAGTCAATGTGAGGACGGGAGTTTCTGACTGGAGGAGCTGCTCTGCCAGTTTTTGGCCCGGCTCAGAATGAGTGAGTGAGCACAGCTGAGAGGGTGTGAAAGAGAAATGGGAGGGAGGGAGGGAGGGGGTGGGAAGGGGAGATTTGGAAAAGCAGGGGGAGGTTGGTGAGTACACACACACACACACACACACACACACACACACACACCCACATCCACAAACTTCTGCAGAGCACTGTAATGGGAACAATAGGTAGAGCTCTCTGAAGGCTTAGGCTTAACGGAGGCCAGGGTTCTACAGAGGGCATGACCCCCATGAGCAAACATGCAATCTCCCATTCCCACCACAATGCTTTTTTAACATTAAGACTATAATGATGTGATCATATTGACCTTTCAAATGTGCAATCAGGCATTAATGACAACATAAACAACATTTAGAGTGTATGTACAAGACTAAAACTTCTGCTTTTTTACTCCACTTTATATCAGTCGATGCAATCGATTTATCAGAACTAAAAACCTTACATCTTCGGTGTACTAGTGGAAAAACATCAGCAGAAGGTCGAATGAACACTCGGCTACAAAGTATACTGGAGATTAAGCTGTTTAATTTGCCTTAGCTTGCATGGCCGATTTACTAAATACGAAAAAAATATACACCAGCTTTTGGCTGTCTCTCTATCTTGGCTTAAACTAAGAGTCATTCTCTTTTAAGATAACAACATAAATGTATTTGCAAAATGAGTCATCATCAGCAAAAATGGCAAAAGTCAGTGCATGCTTAAATCTTCTCAAATGTGAGGATTTGCTACTTTTTTCTGAACATATAGATCATCAACTCAAAAAGGTCACCTGAGGAGCTTAGGCTAACCTTTTTCATTTCTTGTGACATTTTATACAATCAAAAATAATTCCTAAACTTACATTATAATAAAAGTTACATCTTTTCTGTCTGTGTTTTGAAAACGTTAAATCATCCTTCAAAGTATTTTCAAAACAGCTCTACTCTCTTTACAAGTCGGCCATGCTGCTGGTGATACAGCTCCCCTCTCTGCAGCTATATCTTCCCACGTATTTCTAATGGGTGTCCCGTTTCACGTAGCCCCCCCACCCTCCACCACAGCAAGGTATCGACGGTTAATTCTCACCCTGGTGTCATGGTGGTCCTTGCCTGTCAATAGATGTAGTCTGAAGACAGACATCACAACATTAGCCTGAATCCCTAAAGACCTCGTCTAGCAGAGAACACAGACTCCATAGATGTTTCTATGGCTATCCATTACCATCTGATGCCGAATGAGTAACATAGTGAATAGGAGTGGGGAGGTCAAAGGGGACGGGGATTGTTTGGCTCTACTGTCTCTCTTACAGGCGCCCGTAGGAAAGTGGATAATCATGGCATCAAAAAAGGGGGAAAAAAAAAAAGGAGACTAACAGCCACATCTCAAAAATCGCTGTATTATTTGTTTTTGAAAGGCTAACATGATACCGTGTCTAGCTGACCCCACAAGAATATGCATAGTCGAAGTCACTGAAAGGTTGTCATGTTTTAAGGTGTAGTTGCATTTAAAAAAAAAAAGAAAAAAAAAAAAAAATCAAACAAGTTATTATCGAGTTATTCTGCGAATACACATTCACCTCTGTCGTCACAGGATATGAAAAGAAATCAAGTCAAATTGCAGCTGTTGGGTAGAAAAAGTGAGTGGAGTTTTAATGAGCTGTCATGAGCACAAGCAGGGAAGCAATGGGTCAGTCCGTTCAGGGAGGTCACAGGACTGTCAAAGAGCCAAGTGTCTCTGTTCTGATTTCATGCCAACCAAATAAAGAGCTATGTCTGTGTGTTCTGCCAAGGCTGCTGTAAATATACCATTATGTAAGGGGAATCAATTTCAACTTCTGAAGGAAGGAAACACGGCTCAAGCAGGCCTCAAAGCCCAGAGCTTGTAACATAAGTTGGCGTGATAATCATAAAGGCTAGACACTAAAGCAGAGGTGCAGTAAAGGGGAGTCACACAGTCAGATTTAAACAACCATACTTGCATTTTATTCTTTAGGTTTTATCATTAGTGTGTGATTTAATGTAATATAAGCTTTTTTCAAAGAATGTATTAATATTCTTCTTCCAGAAAAAGAAAAGGATAACGTTGGTATATTCACGCCTTCCTCCAATGGAAACTGTTGGCTGCCTTCGGGGTGGGGAAATTTGAATCAAACAGTCTAAAATAAACTGTTTTGCTTTGAAAAGCTGCTGCAGGGGTGTAAAGCATACGCGATTTGCAGTGAATGTGCTAATGGATGGGAAAAGACCAGAAGAATCCTTTAATATGTGACTTGTTTTTTTTAAAAGAAGGGTCCAAAGCCACAAAAGACAATTGTAAACATTCCCAAATGATATTCATGTAAGTTCTCCGGTGTCGTTAAGAAACCACAATCATTCTGTTCAACCTATTTATTGCCGTGGCAGCATAAAGCGGACTTAACTCCTAACACATTTAAGTTATTCATGATAACAATTTAACGAGCGGACCTTTTAGAGAACTGACAGCTTTAGTGGCTACTAGCTGCTGGATTGATATCTCATTTAAATGTTAGGGAGTGCTGAGTTTTGGTGAAGGCTGACAGCTGTTGTCACTTGACCACTTGCACACAATGCTGGGAGGTTAAAACAATACATTAGTGATACAGGGACAATGATGCTGGAGGGAAGCTTCTGGAAAGGTGCAGAACACGCAGATCCAAGACAAAAACCTCGAATGGCTTCACAGAAGTCAACCCTCCCACAGATATAACGTGCTTTTAGTCTGGTATCGTCATCACCACACTGTCTGAGAATTTGTTTTGTGTATAACCAGAGACACTTTGAACAGCTAAGCTCTCTGTTGGGCTGGATTGTATCTGACAGGATGAGTGGTATACTGTATTTTTTTAAGTGAATGCATTCAGTCTGTGTGGAAGGAATACGTTGTCACGGTTATGTAAACACACTGGATCACACTATAACAGATTTGACAAATGTGTCGTGCACCCCTGGCTTGGGAGACTGTAAATCTGTGTGGGTCTCCTTGCCAAAGAATTCAGTGATGTGAACTCTGCACTACCAAAATGTTTGTCCGACATCTAAAACGTTTTTGATTTACGTACAGGATGCTGTCAGGGGTAATTCCCACACAAACAGTGTAATATCGGATTCCACCCATCAAAGGACTTTTGTGGTAAAAAAGCAAAAAAAAAAAAAAGAGGAAAAAGCAAAAAAAAAAAGGCATGTGATCAGCCTCAAATATCCGCGTTGTTAACAAGGATATTTTTAGATGATGCAGTTTACTTGATTACTGAAATCAATTACAATATTGTTGATGGAGCCACTGGGAGACAAACTTCCTGGCGCTTGAAGATTGCAGTGAGCTTTTCCTTTATCCTCACCAGAGAAAAGAACAAGGAGTGGACTTGACAAAGTACCTGTTGCCCCACTCAGTAATACCTTCTAATATCAGCTTTCAGCACTGATGAGGGCCTCAGGGTAGATGCACACCTGCAGTCCCTGCAGTCAAAATAAGTAGTCTGAGTCAGCCTGGCCTTTGGGAAGCCCTTTGAACCTTTCACACAGGGCTGTGGAGACGTGACTTCTGGTATATTTTGACTAATGGAGGCAGAACAGACGGTTCAATTCATTTTCCCCACGAGAACCCATACATTTAAAAATATATATGCATGCAAGCTTTTCCCTAGCTCAGCTCTTGTGAAGAATAGAAATTCTGAAAACACAAATTATCTTTTCCCTTTAATTTCATTCACCTTGTAAAATGAAGTCGTTTTGGACACGTCTATGAGAAGTATAAATCAGTATTTTCATTTCCTAGATTGCTGTAGAGATGCAGAGAGATTGAGGAGCCTGTCGGAGCAACGTTATTTTGATAGAGATGAATCTGACTGACAGTCATCATTTATCATCCTGGACATGAGATTCCCACCAATGCATTTTCTACTTGGTGACTATGGCTATAAAACAAGAAACATGAATATGGATAACTATTAGGAAATGTGTTTCCAAGTTACACTGTGCACTTCTATAATAATCTGCTTAATAGGGTCAGGTGACTGGGTGAATATGCTGGCTCTAAGATCAAAGTTTCACAATTTTGAGGAGATTTCACCAGTTTATTGAGTTTTAGTTCTATATACATCTGAAGGATGGCTTTGCATTCATTTTTTAAGATGTTGCTGAAATTGCTTGTGGAGATCTCTGCACCCCTTACTCATGCTGCATAAAGACCTCGTCAAATACACTGATTGTCATCTTTCTCAAAAAACCCTTTATGCACCATAAAACACTCAGGTATGAAAATGTCTGCAATCTGGACATTCAGTTCTTAGTGTGAGCTTCAGTAAGTTGGACGAACAAGTGAGTCTACATTATTGATCACTGCAGCATTGCTGTCTACACTCCAAATTCACAGCACTATTCCCCCCCCCCGACAAAGTTGGCTAAAACACTGCACTGTCTGCTAGAAAGGGATGCGGCGCACTGGGGGCAATTAAATAAAAACATTGGAGAGACAAAGAAATGCAGATGATGATGAAGACTCTCAGTGTTGACCTTCTGCTGAGGTTTTTCCACTAGTACAGCAAAGACATAAGGTGAGAGGCTGCAACTGCAGTGATAGGTTGCCAATATGTTGCAATGTTGCAGATGGACAGCTATCCACACTCCACGCCAAGTTAGAATCCCCAGTTAATTTAAACACACGGACGTCTTTGTACTGTGGAAGGAAGCCAGGGTAGCTGGAGACAGCACACAGACCTGTGGCGAATATGCAAACTCCACAAAGCTGATATTATTAGTTGGCATCATCATTTGCCGCCTCCCCACCAGTTAAGTAATCAAAGAGACGTGTTGGTTTCATTCAACACTTTTCACATTTTTGGTTTAAAGGTGACAGATTTCAGGATGTCTCGGCTAAAGTCAGGAGAGTCAGTTTGCGCTCTTGGCTTCTAACACATCACTTTTATTGAAATACTCTTTACAACTTCCCAGACTGCTTTAATTCACTGTTCCCACCTTTGCTCTCCTCACTGCCATCATTCAGCTTTTTCTCATGTGTAGCCAAACATTATGTACAATACAGTATTTCTTTTGTCTAGTTTCTCTTCTCATTTGTTGCCTTGGATTTTCACATGAGAATGTCTTAACTAGGATGGATTAACAAGCAGCCTGGGAGCTGTGAGTTCAGGACTCTGTTCTGTTATCTGCCCCAAGCAGCCAAGCAAAGTGAAATTTGAACCGGCTAGGAGAATGTTCTCCACCAAGCATGATTTTTCTTCCTCTGGCAAGATTTATTTTAAAGCTACATATATGCATAGTGCAACCAAACTGATACACACTTACATGTATTGTGTATGGTTTATGGATGTTATTCCCTTTAAAGACTTTAAATTGTAATTTACATTTACCCATTGTATTTTCACCGGAAAACCACAGAAGGAAAAACTAGGTTTTTCACAATTTCACAATTAACTGGAAATGACATGGTAAAGATAGAGAGTAGGGTTGCCAAATGCTGACTTAATAACAGCATACCTCCGAACCTACTCTGGCATTAACATCAGTATAAACTGCACTAAGGCTTCACAGCCTGTTATCCATGACTGAGCAGCTCCTGTAGGTGTAAAAAACAAAAAACAAAACAAAGAAAGAAAACCCCACACTAATAATGCTTTACAAAGATCTAGCATAGACAAAGATGAAATAATAGTTTAAAAATTAACTAAACTCAAACAAATATTGTGGATGATCAAAGTTATTTCTAATTGTGAAACCAACCTAAACGAGCTGCTTTTTTGTGGCTCAAAGTCTATGTAATAAGACCAAACAAGCTACTTTTGACTCCTAAAATATTTCAAATTCAATGAAAAAAAAAAATTGCATCAAACCCTGACATCAAAAACCACGAACATCAGACTGTAGATTCTCACCTGATGTGAGCAACAATCAGAAATGGGTGGCAAGTTAACTGAAATCGTGTGAGGACAGGTTGAACTGTATGATTCAACTAGAAAAACACAGGGAAACAAGGCTAGGGCTTAGAGCAAACTAAGTAAAATCACAGGAATTCACGGTACTTTGTAAAAATATGCCACAGTTACTTGTTTTGAGCTATCAGTTGTAGTCCTCCTACAGCAGGGACGACACAATACAATGAGTAGCTGGTAAAAATACCAGCAGAAGCACATAATTCTCAAAAAAGGAAAAAGATTATCTCATGTACTTAGTCACAACTTCCATTATTAAAAACTTATTTTAAATGATTTAAAACATAATATTTTGTTGAAAGGACACAAGGTATAATGTTTTAGTTAGCTAAAGCTAACGTATATTACTTTGCGTTAGCTTTAGCGTTCATATAATGTTAGCTACTGCAAACATTTTAGCCTATGAAACACCACAGGCTATACCAACTGTCTCAAAGAAAAAGGTAATTTGGGATAACTTCAAGTCTTACTACTTTTCTTATTGACAAGTCAGGGTGAAGCTAACGCTGCACTACAGCATCTGTAGGCGTATGCTGCCCCCATCAGTTTTGAAAGAATTGCAGCCTTGGTACATATACCGCCAATGGTACCTAAGTGCTGCCCCGCCCCCCAAGTACTGATGTGTTTTAAGAATTTTGGTATCAAATGGTGTTGGAAGTATTGTTTGTATGACATCCCTAACAGCTAGTGTACCATTAGCCATGAATATTTACAGGTTTCCATCTGGTCAAACACATTCTGTATGAAATATTAATGCCTAGTTTACTATATATGTTATTAATTCTTTTGTCAGAAATAGTTAAATGATCACAAAGCATATTTACAAAAATGATACCAATGGAAGGAAAATTAATAACTTCTTTCTTCTCAAAATCAATCACAGCTGCAAAAACTGTAAACCATAAAGTGTAACTTGTAAAACACCCATCTGCTCACATTCTGCATATCTATATCTATTTCTATATCTATCTATCTCTATATCTCTCTCTCTCTCTATATATATATATATATATGTCCCACAGAAAAAGAGAAATTTGCAACTGAACTACAAGCAGCTTTGTGCCTGTCGTCAGATCCTTCACTTTGAATTAAGTCCAAAAAGCATATCATAATGACACCGTCTAAATCAAATACAGATGTATTAGTTTTCATTATTGGTTTGCAAAAAGACACACCTGGGTTATAGTTTAGATCCATGGGATGCAGATGAAGACGCGCCCCCTCTCAGGTGAAGGCTGAGGTAGCGAAAGCCACGCTCTTGCTGCTTACTGGTGACCCCCACGTGCCACTTCTTCATCTGTTCTTGTTGTGCACCACTAGCAGCTCTATCACCCTATTTTTCTGCTGAAACACAGTCCGCTGCACTTCATATTCTCCCCCACCTCTCTTTGCTTATCCTCCACGTCATATAAGTCTTCTACAACTTCATTTTGCTAAGTCAAACGCAGGTCAATGTGACACATCGATCAGCGGCAGTTAGGCGAGGTCAGGCCAAGGCTAGTGTGTCTGCATGCCTCTCAGGAAGACTTTTTCTCAATATACAGTACACTTCTGTCAAAGGAGCTGAAAGAGCGGAGGAAGCACATTTTTGAGACGCACGCGAAACGACTGCAGGACAGAAAGCGATGAGTGGAACGGCGAACCGGAGGCAAGATGGTGTGTCTGCTCTTCTCTGAAGAGCCCCTGAAGGAAGTGAGTGGGGTGGGAGCTAGTGGTGGAGGGAGGTGGGTTGCATCATAAATCAGGCGTCCCTCCCCGGAGTGGGACCTGTAAATCTGGTGAACGAAGAATGGGCACTCAGCCGAATGATTCATCCACAGTGCTCTATAAATACTGCTGTAGGGTCGGCAAGGCTGCTGCTACTGGTGGCCAAGAAACCCAGAGACACTGGGGTTTCTCCCTCTGGACGGAAGGTCTTTAATAACCCCCTTATCTTTTTCAGTCCAAGCCAGACTTGTAGGTGAACTACACATTACTTGCTTCCTTTAAGTGGGAGAGAAGCTGGCGGAAAAGGTATTTAACATTTAACACCAACACTACCTGTTGGGAGTCAAACACAGGAAAAAAGGGAAAAAAAGACATGTGGGAAGAGATCTAAATATTTACCCAGAGGAAAAATCAGTTTACATACCATTGGTCTGGACATTCATATGAACTGACCCCGACAGACAAACACAGTATAACAGTCCAGCTGAAACTTACTTCAGTGGAAGCCCAAATGTGTACTCACTGAAACCTGGCCTATCAGATACATGGTGGGGGGCAGGGGTTGTGGAAAGACATTGGAGTGGGAGTCTGATAGTGGACATCGGTATGCAACTTTCAAATACCAAGCCCCCCTCCCAGAATAAGGCTGTTATGTAAGCATCTGTGCTTCCTGTCCTGCTTCTGTCTCTGGCTTAAACTGTTTTCTGCATTTTCTTGAGAGGATCGAGAGGCATGGATTCTTACAAACGGGGATGTAGTGATGCAATGGATACAAGAAAGGAGGAAGTCTGGAATCCTAGAGCCTAAATGAGAGTGAGGAGGACATCTCAAACATCTACTACATACAAAAGGCATGCAGCATATTGTCTGGAAATGCCGGCCTCCCTTTTCCTGCTTTTTGTCACGTCTGTCCGATCCAGATGTAACATTACAATTATGGCGTGTTTAGCTTTATGCTAAACAACACATGTACCACTTATTGTCCTTCACAGATCGAATGCAAAGTAGTTTGCTTGCACAAGCTTGTGATTTATCATCTTTTGAATGAATGACAGCTAATGGAGGACACACCATTAAGTGAAACGCCTCTTTTGTAAAGTATGAAAATGTAGCAGGCGACATTTCATGTCCATTCATCCAGCATGTTATCCTCTAGGGCTGTTTTTGCAAATGCCTTTTCCCATTTACCAGCTGATCAATCATGGCTTCATGAAAAATGGCCCTAGTCAACACAGGGTACAGTCTGAGCTATTATGTGGACTCTCATGGGTTTTATTTCCACCACTAAAACACACAAACTGCACATTGTGTTGTTATAGAGAAATGTAAGTGGGCTGAAGCCACTAATCAAACTGCTGTTGATTTGCTACTAACATATAAAACCAAAAACTATATTTATGTTGCGTTTTGCGTAGGAAGTTGCCTTCCTGCGCAGGAAAAAAAAAAAAGTATTTTGTTGACTGTCAAACCATCAAATTCAATGTGCAGTGGTTTGCTGTTGATATTGCAATCCCTCCTAACAATCATTTAACTTAAATTTGTTGAATCAAATCATTTTTATGCTCTTCAGATATTGTTCTGATATGAAGTTTCAATCACCAGTCAGTTAGCATACTCTAGTGTAACAAAGGAAACAATGTGTATGACAGACTCTTTCAAGCCAAAGATGACCAAAATGAAGTAAGTGTGGCAATACACTAGGTTCTTATTTCTACAGTGAGAGGCTCAAATGGCTGTTGTTGGTTGGATTTTGTTAAGCCTCAGTCACACAGGCCTAGAGATCAGCTCCTGAACCCCTGGAAACCACCGGTAGCTAAGGAAGTTAGTTAGTATTCTCTGACCAGTTGCAAGTGGTTGTGATGAAAGCCATAGTCTTATCAGTGATCCTCTGGCAAACATTGGTTGCTAGGGAAAGATGTATATTCTCCAGCCGGTTGGTGACTGGTTGCAGGAGATTGTTGGCAGTCGCTTAGTTAAACTGGTCACAGAGAGGCAAGTGGTGTGCACCAAAAACCTTGCTATTGATTTGGTCGCTAAAGGAGGGTCTGCATGAAAGACACAGACTGGTCCGGAAATATTGGCCAACTACTCACTGAGCAATAGTAAAACTATGAAGAACGCAACACAAACCGGATTCCAAATAAACGTTCCACCTTTGGAAATGTGTTGGCTGCAGCAGTAAGGCACAACATTAAGAATACTCTGTTTCTGGTTTCCATTTCATTTTTTCTACTTCCACTAGTGCTCAGCCAGTAGTTAGCAAGTGTCCGCGGACAAGTCGGTGCCTTCCATGAAAACCACACAACAAAATGCTCATAACCAAAGACTCTCAGACACTCTCACTTGCAATATTTTTAATGCAGTACCACCTTTATGACCAATTTCCTTCAGCAACCACTCACTAACCAGTCAGGAAATACACATTTTTTCCTTAGCAACTGGAGGTTGCCATGGGTCACCGACCGGCCTTTAGGCCTCTGTTGACTAAGACCTTAGAAATGTGGGATAGCCATCTCACTTTGTGCTGCTGCTATGACCTTCCTGTGTTCTACGAGTATTGTAGCATGAAATGACAGTCTTATCGATGTGGACTGATAAGAAAAAAAACAAAAAAAACAGAATGAACCCACACAATAGCTGGAGATAAAATATTCAAAAAGAAATGTTTTTGGATTCCACAGAGAAAAAAATAAAATAAAGTTAAGTTGTGTCTGCAAAGCCTTGTTTGTATAAAATTTCCTTGAGCTATAATCAAGATCACACCAAAGAAAAAGCAGCATAGAAATAAACAGAAAAGCCTACCACTCAGTACTGGGCATCATCGCTCTGTCTAGGTACATCACACTTTATGTCATACCCAGATTTGTTAGATCTGCACAGTTTGGTTTGCAATAATTGTTCAAATGTCAGTCTGTAGGCTGTGAACAGTTCCCAATTTAATGGTTGCAAAACCTGAGTTATAAAATGTACAACACAATTTATACCCTTTTTCCCAATTACAATGAAAAACATTAGTGAAATTAACAAGTCTCTAAGAGTGCAGTGTGTGTGTGCGTGTGTCATTACAGAGATTCTCTGCTCTCTGAATTATAGTTGACAGACAGATGTGCGCTGTCATGTGGAGGAGGACGAGTCGCACATTTCAGCTGGTAGTTTGAGTTCCTTTCAAAATGTGCAGCTTCTTGTGTTTCACAGTCCACTGAGATTCACAAAAGCAGCTCTCTGTCATTTATGTGAAACAGCAGCACAAAATGACAACAACAACAAAAAACTCAATCATTTACTTTTTTTGGCAGGCGTATGACTCCTGTATCCTTCATTTGGGGTAAAAAAACAGAATAGTGCACATGCTCTGGTTTTACAGTTGCCAGATGCAGTTTTGGCTCTGGCTATTTCTTTCAGCATTGTTTGCTAGCACAAGAAGACAGGTCACATAGCGGTCTTCTGTCACTGCTCTGAATAAATCCATCCATGGTACACTTAAGAAAGATGTCACTGCAAAGTGGATCTGGATTGTTAGCACGGGAATATATTTTACAAATTTCAGATACCTCCTTAATCACTTTAGTGATCGAGGTGCAAATTCCACACATCCTTGTCACAGAGACACGTAGCTCAGTTTTTCTCTTTAATAAACCAAATAATAGCAGGCAAGCACTTCTGTCATTCTATGGATGATCAAGCAGCTTGGGCTGCTTGATCATCGGAGACACCTTGGGGAACTTAGTGACATTTTTCTACAAAGCCACATGAAATCAAGAGCAATTCCTGCTACCCTTACAGCTACCTTTGAGGAGGAAAAAAGATTATACTTGTGCTTTGAGAGCCAGCAAAAATTTCTACTCTTCAAATCAATTTGCCAGTCAGTCAGAGTTTCTTTTCCAGCACCCTGTCAGATGCTTTCAGGGAAAGGGAGCTGTAATCAGTTTGAACAAACCCTTCAGACCTCATAATGCTATACTACCACCATTCACCCATACAGGGGAAGTGATCCTAAACACGGCTGACACCGGAGAGCCTTTTAAATCACAGCAAGCCAACGTCATCCAAACATTTTTTCAATGATAGTAATGCGTTTTCTAGCTATTTCAGCAAACTGCAGAGGAAGTTTACAGACGCTGTTGAAAAACTTTTGAACTAAAAACGTGATTTGAGCTAATGCGATGGACTGTCATTACATACAAAATATAGTAGTAGCCAAAAACATAGGATAAATTAGATACCCACCTCTAAGCTCACTTTGTCACTGGCAGCAAGACTTTGCCTACTATTGCCAGCCTTCAGTTAGCCATTTCCACACAGAAGGAGGATAGTGAAGACAGATTTTAGTTGGACGCCACTTCTGGTTAAAGATGAATAATTTGGTCAAATGTGCATTTATTCTACTGGCCACTGCCATAATTTGCCATAACAACTTTATTCTCTTCTAACGCAAAATTTAAGATAATGCTTGACTTTGTCATGGTGCTAGTGGGCCTTGAGCTAAATGCTAACGTCAGTATGCTAACAAACACATACCAAAAAATATCAATGCTGTTATTTTGTTAATAATTCATGTACTTCTTTTATTATAAATATTTTAAATATACATTTGATTTCATTTATTTATATTTTAATGACATATCACATTTTAATAAGAATTTAAAAATTGCAATGATGAAGTGACAAAACCAGAGCAATGACCCGTGTTTAGGAATGCTGTTCAGTTAATGACTTCCAGTTAGCTCTATATGGTTGTCCAGCCTGCAGTCTCATTGCTTTGGCACACTCAGCGCTCTCATAACATTGGTTTTTGCCAAAGCAGACAGCTGTTTCAGGTTAAAGCACTCAAACAGCTGGCGAACACAGGGTAGCATTTAACTGCTAAATAAATCTTTAAAAAAAAAAAAACAACAAAATAGGCCAGTTAATATGAGATTTATATTTATCTTTTGGGCAGACACATCCCAAAATTAATGGTAATGTGGCTGTATTACTATTACTTCTTGATATTTAAATAGGCAAGCATAAACTGTAATTTATGAGGTGATTAGGCCTACTGACCAATGTCAACATCGTCACAACTTGTTTCTGCTGCCCTCAAGTGGTCAAAAAGAGGCAGGGCACATTCTGAACAGGTCAATCTATAACAACTGAGCCTTAAATTACATATTTTGGCTAAGTGATAAAGTGATTGTGTAGAAAAATGTAAATGTATTGTATACAGAAATACTTACTCATAACTGTATAGAAAGCCGTTTCCTTTTTCGCAAGATAATTGTGCTAAATAAAAAGTTAAAAACACCATCAAACTTACTTAAATTGTTCAGAGCAGAAAATACAACAAGCACCAATTTCAGTAGCTTTTTATAGTTTTAGCAATCATTTCAGCTTGTGTTGAATATTTTACATTAGGCCAAAATGACGGACTGATCTAACAGATAGCTACTGGGATAACTGTATAAAAAGAAAAAAAAAAACCATCCCAGTGTTAATACGATGCATTTGGTCTGTTATTTCAGTAACCTTCATATCAGATGCTTCATCTTTTCAGAGTTTGTGCCTCAGCGCTCAGTTCTAAACACTGTCTGAAAAACAAACATCCTCCCCCGAAGTCCTTCCTGGGGGAAAATGTCACTAATGAGGCACTGTGTGGTTTTGGAAAACACCATTCTTGATGTTGGATGTTACATTAGAGGGAACTACTCAGTTATTGAATTGTGGATCTAGAACATTAAGGAGCATTTAGTTTACAGATGCCATGAACAGGTCAATACGAAAAGGTTATGGGAAGAAACTACTATTGTGACTTTTTACACACACACACACACACACAAAAACAAACCAATCCAGTGGCTATTACTTTTTTAATAATATTAAATCATCATCAGACACACTTACTTTAAGCTGAGCATTGACCCACGATGTGTGTCTGAAGGTGGCCTTCTGTCTCCGTGTGATCGCGAGCATAAATTCAAGATGTAAAGAGAGCAACAACAACGAGAGATGTGACCCACAGAAGCTCCACGCACGGCATGTCAGTAGCAGCAGACTGCAAGGCCATATGGTGGTGTGGCACAGACACCACGTTATTGAATTCATGTGCACACTGGGAAGATACAGTAGATACAATCACACCCACACACTGATAAACAAGCACAAGAGCAAGAGGAATAAATTCAGTTTGTGACCTTTTTCAAAATGTCATCGAAACAAATTCTTAAGAGGAAAAAAAGTGCACTAAAAAACATCCCACAGGCTCTGACAAGACAAACTAATGGGAGATGTACAGTGAAGGTTGACAGCTTCATATGCAAAAATCAAACCATTAGTTCTACAGGCGACATCATTTTGCCAAAATAATATCAATAAAATCTATTACACTTATAATGCACGAACCAATAATGTTGCTCACATTGCTCCTAGATTTCTGGAGCATTAGATGCTGTGTGGGCACTATGCGTCCGAATGACGATTAAATCATCATATCAGAACATGTAGTCTGAAACACAGAGCATGCTCATCTCTGTCTGTTTAATTTGACCTAATGTATGCGTGGATTGACTCATATTCAGTGAAGTGGGTGTAGGAGGTGGTGTCGGGTGGGGAAATTATTTGATTTTCACAAGCTTTTTCCATTTATGTAGCAGGGAGCTGCCTCACTGTGTATGCTGTTTGGTAGCTGGGTCTGCTGCACATTAATGGAGATGCAGACAAGCACCTCTGTTTTAGCTTTTACAGCCTAAAAAGAGATAATGTGTGTAAATAAGCTATGGCCAGGAGTCCCACAAAGTTGCATTTTACTTAAATGAACAAAAGTTTTCTCAGTCTGAACCTTCAGGTAACGGTTAGGGTCGAGAAAATCAAATAGTTTTTGATGTGTGTAAGTTATGATATTTATTTATCTGCCCCGTTTCAAAAGCTAAAAAAAGAGAAATAAATCACATGTTGGAGTAGCAGAGGTTTAAGGCTTGGCATGGGATTAAATAACAAAAATAAAAATACATACAAGCTTAAAATATTACCAACAAGGTATAAAACTGTGTGGTTTTTTTTCTTTTGCATTGCAAATTAATGCAAAGGAATAAGGAGGAAATGTGCGCTCGGAACATTTGCTTCTCTTTGGATAGCAGCTTGAAATAGAAGTGCGGATAGAAGTCGTGAGCATGTTATGGGGTTAAAATAGCACCTGGTATTTAGAGACTTCATAAACACGAGGCCACGGTAGCACTACAGATGGATGCATACGCACATGATATCATGAGAAACCGATTGGGTCTGTCAGCCCTGTGAAATAATCACGACTACAGTAAAAAGACATTGGGCTAAAGTTTAAAGCTGCATCGACTGCCTTCAGTCAGTGCCAATATAGAAGAAGCTATCTGTGACTAATAGGACATGAGAGCCTTTATGAAAACCACCTCCGTGTGTCCTGACACTGAAATGTCAGCACAGCAGATTCATAAGTGTTCTTAATGACTCTACAGGGGCTTCTTTAACCTTAAACACTGCTGCCTGTGGGCTTATATTGTCACTCTGTCATATTTCTTAGCCACAGTTTTTTATTTGAAATCTTCCATCCATCACTCACTCATCAACTTTGAGTGCTTTTAATTTAGCCCCACACTTTCTCATAAAAGACGGCACAGCGGTCCATGGTCTTGAAATTGCACGTCTGTCTTCAGCCTCCAATAGTTATCAGTACTATTAGCCCGACATTCAGTCATTACTAGTTCAAGTTATTTAATAAGAAGGCTGACGCAAAGTATTAGGGATTCCTTCAGTGTTATACAGCACGGCCAGTTTGCGTGTCATTCACTCAAACAAAAATAATGATCCGAATAGTCTCAGTTTCAAGTTTCGAGCTCTCTGGGACTCTTAGCTTCCTAACGCATGTGAATACAATTACATCAGCATGATTATCGGAGCAGGCGTCCACCTCAGTGACAGATGATACCCACGGGTCTTCAAGGTGCCCTCCCCAGAGCTGTTGATCAGACACAGATGGGAAGCAATCACAAGAGCAGGATTCAATTATTATCCCCACCAGCTCTAAAATGAAAATTAAATATTTACACGAAATATATCAAATAACTATCAATGAGGATATTTTAACACAGTAAAGGACTCCAAGCATTTGGACTTTTTTTTTTAGAAGCTCTTCTCTACTTTTAGTTGCAGAGTGTTGGCAAACACTATCAGAAAACAGTATGTTAAAATATGTTTGTAAAACTAAGGTTAAATCAAAGTCATACTTGCACTGGACTTGCACATTATTTCAAACAATATTTGAAAAGGACATGAGGTCATGTTAACTCGCAGCACAAAAGCTAAAAACTTCTGGAGCTGATATATTTAAAAACTTGCACATTTTCTGTGTTGTAATGAAACAAAAAAGTCTAATTTTTAAAGTTTCATATCAACCTTAAGGTCACAGATTTCAAAGGGTTTTGTTTTTAGGTAGCATGTGGCATTTTTACTGGCATTGCAATGTCTAAGAAAACCACATGAGGGCACTATACCCTTTCTTAAAAAAAAAAGGCCCCAAAGCCGTAGATTTACTCAAACCCAGAAAAACATTAAAACACATTCACTGTGAGAAAATGCTGAGAGATGAATTGCTTATAAACAACAGTTTGTCAGCTTTTCAGTTCACTCACTCAGTAGCATTTAAGCTCGAAGCTGTCCACAACAACATGACGGAGTTTCTCTCATGAATGAAGGAGTGGCAGTCTCTGTAAACGAGCAGAGTACTATTCCCTTAATTAAAAAGCAGCGGTTTGCTCGGTGACAGAGCCGAAGACTGAGCCTGGGGGCAAACACAGACAAAGTGACACACACTGCACTCTTGCTGGAGCTTTGTGCTTTTTGGAAGCTTACAAAAAGACGTGCATGCATTTTCTCCATCAAAACCACAGCGGGCAGTCTTTCCAGCTCAGATAATTAATCACAGTTGGGTGACAGGGAAGTGACATTTAGCAGCGGCTTAGATGTGTAGAAAGAACGAGCAGCGTATGCCTTTTTTGGAAAGATAGTCGTAATTTGCTGCTCTGCTTCCTCACTGCATTGTTCTGAGCTCTGTCATGCCATGCAGAAATATTATGATGATGATATCTGACATTCTTGAGAGGATTTAACAGCATTGCAGGAAATAGAACTGCAGCGCGATCCTTGTCACCGGGACGTTCTGATATGCGTTTCCGATGTATGGCCTACATCTAGACAACACTTTCTGTCTATGAGAGCTATAGCACCTCCAAGATCCTACAGTTGGGAGGAGGATCCACAGGCACACATTTGTCACAACATTACTCATGTAGTTTAAAAGTGTCCAGCACATTCACTTTGTTGTTATTCGCCTTCTCCCTAGCTTGGACACGTTGTGACGTGTCAGCGCTGTGGCTGCTGTTTAAAGTTTGGAAAACAATAGGTCCACTGTGTCTGTACCGGTGTTTCCCTGTCAAACAGCTGAAAATGAAGACAGTCTAAATATTGTTTTCACTGTGGTGCACTCACCTCGTAAGCCCCCTCCCCTTCTCCTTTCTTTCTCACCTCCTCAAGTTTAACACACACATCAGCCAGATGTGGAGGGAAAGCTAAGAGCTGAAAAACATCAGAGAGTGCTCAGCACAGGTGAATAAAAGTCTGATGTGTTTTGCAACTTTTTTTTCCAGTTCCTCCGAGGCAGAGTAACTAAGTAAAACTTTCCAGAAAAGCTAAAAATACAGAGAGCCTCCCCTCCCTGTATTGAAGCGGGATGCTTCTATTCAAACCCCTTGTTGTCACACTGCTCAAATTTAAACCTCATCACCACGCTTGCAGACAACAAGCATCTCTGTAGAGCTCTTTCACCTCATTTTGCATACACCCCTCTCATCACTTTCTGTCTGTCTGCCAAATTCTGTCTGTATGCTGTGTTCAAACTGCAGGGCCGCATTTAGACCAGTGGAATAAATGTGTTGTTTTTCCCCTTTCATTTGCTCTTTCTGCTTCTCTGAGACTTCTTTATTAGCTTCCTCATAACAAGCCATGTTCTTGTTTTCCATCAGTACGAGGCTGCAGTGGATGACGCCGGATGGGAAAAACTGTTTTGTAGTAGAATGCCGAAAACTCTCTGCCAGGCGGTTCCATCCTAATTGAAAGACCCTTATTGTGAGCAAGTAAAGTCACATTTTAATCCGCATGTTCTGGTCTGTGTGTAATTTTACAGCATCTCAGACACTGCCACAGCAAATCTGCCTTTAATAGTTTAAAAATGAAAGCTTATAAGGGACACTGATGTCACAGCAGTGAAGTAAGGCCCCATGTGTAAATCAGAGGCCCCAGTCACACTGACCTGGAAACCAGTTGGCAACTACCTGACAAATACAGTAGCTAGGGACAAAATTTGTACTAGTCACTATGAAATTGATTGCTAAAGCCCCAGTCATGCAGGCCAAGCGACTGCTCAGTGCTAACCACCAATCACTGGGGAAGAATGTGTTTGACCAACAGGTTGGCGAGTGGTTGGCGGAGGTTTCTGGAGTCACTGGGTAAAACTGGTCTCAAAGAACAAATAAAAAACGCCCAGAAAAACTCATTGTGATCGCTTTGGTCGCTAGCAAATTTCTGTGGTCAATCAAAGTAAAAGTTGCGCCTTGAAAGCGTTCACCTCTTGCAACCTATTTGACCCAACAACAGCCAGCAAAATCCAGCGACTAACCAACAGGTTGGGAAATGCACATTTTTCCCGAGCTACCAAAGACTGCTAGTGTGGGTCTCAGGCCTGTGCGATGGAGGCTTAAGCCTAATTATACAGATTACATTAAGAACAGAATTGACAAGAAGAGTTTTGAGAAATATGCTTGTTTGTGGCTGAGATTTAGGTAAAAAGATTGATGTAACTCTCATTTATCTATATGGTGGTTACTTTAGCTTATCCTGGGAAAAGGGTTTCGGTGTGAGGGTTAAACCAAGGTACAAGGGATTAACTACAAAGACTGGTGGGTGAAGTTAATTAACTTTGGACAAGCAAGTTCACAAATATCCTCCCAAACAGTTTCCACACCTTTTAATAGGAAAAATGGCAAAAATCATTGTTTTGTAAAAGGTTGAATTCCTAAATTCAATGCTATAAATATCTCAATTTCACAGCTGTCTAGAAAACTTGGCAGGCTTTTTAGCTACTGGTGGAAATGTTAGCTACAACAGTAGATACTGCTGTATGAGTAACATTAGAGGTGAGTGAGAGGTGAGCACATTTAAACAACAGAAGTTGACCCAAAGTGATTTAGAGATTTCAGCAACACTGTCCATGTATTTACTAGGTATCAGATCAATAGCAAAATTTGCAGCATTGCACACCACTAGGTGACATTACTTAGTCATTTCACTTCCCACTTTTGTATTTGTGCTGGCAGCACACTTTAGAGATACAGCACAATGAAGTAAGTACTTAAATTAACAACCCCTGAATTTACAATTGAATACAATTTAAGTTTATCTTGCCTCTCACACTTTAATCTATCACAACAATGACTATCAGCACATGTTCTTTTGTACAGTACTGTACAATCACTGCCAGATGCATTATGAAAATACACTTGAGCTCGCTGCTACCTTTTCACTGATATAGTTGGCTGTAAAACCTTTAATACGTACTCTAAACACCGGAACCTTTTCCCTGCAGCCTTTAAGTCATTCCAGCAATTCTGAAACAATGAACATCATATCAAGACTGAAACTCGGCGAGCTCTGAACGATATCGAAACGCATTTCGCATCACTTAGCACCACAAATGAAACAAACAGCTTTATAAAAGCCTCACTTCCCAACAGAAGTAAACGATATGTAGCTTATGATGAGTCAGTATTACAAGGCAGCTGGAAACTGCACTTTACAAGTAGAGAGAATACACACTGGAATTTAAAAAGAAATTCCTTTTCCTTCTTACAGAAGTTGTAAAGAATGTATTAAGGTGTACTCCCATGGGAAAAAATAACTGTAGAGGTAAAGACTGGAAGAAATATTTTCTAAAAAGAAAATTATATGTTTAAACGCATAACTAGTTACTGTTCACATTCTTCTTCTTAACGATGCCTAAAATGAAAACAATAAAATACGGCAGCTTTGGCCCACGTGGACTTAAAAGTTGTCGGAGTAATCGAATTGGTTTCTGAATTTTAGCAATTCTCGGCTAGAAGTGACAATAAGCTAATTTGTCTAATGCTGAAAACCTGTGTCGAACTAGTAATAGTGAAGTGTGATACACAAAACTTAATGTTTTCACTTCTCTTTTTACATTTTTTTCACAGCTGAAATGCACCCCGGATTTAGAAAGACGGGTTTATGTTTTTAACTGAACTGTTGCAGGAATGGAGCCGATGCTAAAGCTAAAGCTGTTTTTAGGAGACTTGAACTTGTGTGTCCAGAAGAAAAGAAAGAGCCAGTAATACAAATTAAGGATAATTATACAATTTTTTAAACTTCACATCTTAAATCTAAGATTCCACCGTGTTTTTGCAGTAGCCATATTATGGACTGTTTACAGCATTATCAAAAAAACAAACAAAAAGAAAATGAATCTTGCACCAGCCCTTTATGCACACTTTCAGTTCTTCATCTGTTTGACACCATGCTCCTGAAGTCACTCACATTAAGACAACCTCTGATTGTCTGCGTCTCGCCTGGCTTCCACAATCAACACCCTTCCCATGCAGGGAGCGTAAGCCCCATGTTCTCATGCCTGATGGTCAGATAGGAAATTTGTGCTGAGGTAAGATGTAGGACTTCCCTTACATGTCTCACTGAGTCACCGTGCCCTCCTCCAGGCCCAGTTTCAGTCAGTCTTTTGCAGAAGTTTGAAAAGTCTCACGCTAGCTGCTGTGTGAATTACCAGCTTAAGTCCACTCTCAGTGTGCCTCAACAAAGTCTCCCAGCTTATATCTGCGTGCGCGCTGAATGCAAACAGCATCAAATTACATAATGAGCAAACCTTTAGATGCTCACTGTGGCTTTATATTGAGAAATCCTTTTTGTTTCACTTCACTCTTGTTGCATCATACTATTCAGTAACAAATACAACATGTGAAACGCAGAATCAAATGAAACTGTCGCACGGTTGCAAAACAATCATGGGCAGCTTTGAGGAGTATTATTCAAAAGTTCACCTCTCCAACTGAAATGTGAATACTGAATGAAAGAGTAGCAAATGAACTGATCTCTGCAGGAAGCGCTTAATCCTCATCTGACGTTAAAAGTGTTAGACAGCCAGCAATGAAACGACAAGAACACCATCAAGATTTTTTCAAACACCCCGTAACACCCACGTATTGACCCCTAATACCCCAATACTTGTACCACTATCTGCTTGGTTTGCGTGTGTTCAGTGAGAAAAAAAAGTCTTGGCAATTATACCTTGGTTTCCTCTGAGGGACACTCAACTGGATACACACCAGGGAAAAGACTAACACAAATAAAGTATGAGTGCTTATAGCATACATCCGGTGTTTTCTACTGGGTTTTTGAGATCAACTGGGGCTGTTGATGCACTCTGCTACTGTATCTTTTAACAGCTGTGTCTGTTTTCCCCCTGTGAACGAGCCTTTTAAATATCTATTCCATAAGCTCACATTCTCAGCATTACTCTGCCTGGGAAAATATCCCACATTTCCTTCATGCTGTGCTTAACCACGTTTTCACATGTTGTAAGAGTTTGAATTAGCCTCTGATTGAAGCTACAGAAATGGTAAAGATATGTGTAAATGACTGTCATTTAGTTATCGCAGATGTTATATAGGAAAATATAAAAAACATCACATTTATTCCTGTTATTGTTCTCCTGGGCATCCTCAGCACATACAGCATGAACAGTCTAATAATCCATGGTTGTTGTTTTTTTTATTACTCTACTTTGTTGCATTCAAGCCAAAATAAAGACAAAAAAAATAAAGTGGAAATCTGTATATTTAAAAAAAGCTTAACAGTAAAAACTGATCATGAAGTAAAGCCCATAATGTTATGTAAAAACAGACAGACGAGCTACAGACCTCACTGTGATCCCTTAACAAATCCCCAGTAGAAGGCAAGCAAACAGTTAACCTCATGTTTTTGTTCCTTCTGCTGCCAAGTAAAGATTGCTTTCACCATTCTGTCCTCGGTAAAAGCAGGAGTGATTAAATTGCCGTAATCTCATCCTACCTGGAATGACCTCGAAAAGAAATTTTCCCCCTTCGTCGCCGCTGATTGGATGCTCTGTAACTTTGTTTCCACGTAAAAAAATGGCTCCCTGTGGAGAATAAAGAACAGAAGCGATTTTTAGACCACACAAAACAACATTTACTGCCTTTTGGTTCATAAATGTTAGTTATTTGTCAGCAGGTATTTTTTGACACAGTCCAGATGAATGTTCAAAGCTTTTTTTGTGAAATCTGTTGATCAGTATTAGTGATTAATGATGACATCAGTTCACTTCCCTGCCCAGACTACACAAATTAGCTGTTCTAGTCATAGACTGTATATAAAGGATGGATGTGGTCACTATGACACACAGGCTGGCCATTAGAGGATCTGTATGTTTCTTTCATCCTTTGAGAAGGTCTTGAATTAGCCCACTAAAAAAAACAAAAAAACAACAAAAACAAAAACGGTTCTTTGCCCTCCTAAACATGAAGCAATCATTTTGAGTAAAATGCCTCTGAAATATTTCAAGTTTATTTATTCAAATAATTAATCACATTAATTAATACATTTATTATTCAATTAAAATACCAGCATAAAACAGATTTCCACTGTAAACTATAAAGGGCTTTGGTTATTAGACTCTTGCAGTTTTACCGTTTATATATAATTTTTTCTCATTTTTATTGTCATACGTTGTGTTGTGAGACGGCCCAAATGGAAGGAGGCAGGAAGCAAGCTTCCATAAGAAAAGGTTACTCAGAGACATGAAAGCAGACACAAAGTGCTTACCATAAACACCATGGCAGAGCACAGCTGAAGACTGAGCTGTTTAATCATAGACTGATTACAGATGGGAAACAGGAGAGAGAAACACAGGTGAGAACACTTAAAAAAACAAAAAAAAACAAGGACTATCACAAGGTAAAACTAACGCAAACCATAATGGAAAACCAGACTTCAAAGTCTAACAGGAAGTAACAAAAGGAGACTAATCCTAACCCAATCACCTGCATCTGACAACACAGAACTTTGGGGTGGTACAGCAGGAGGTAGAGCAGGTCATCTGCTAATTGGAAGGTTGGTGGTTCGATCCCTGACACTCTGCATGCCAAATATCCTTGGGGAAGATACTAACCCTAAGTTGCTCTGTGTGTGAATGTTAAGCATAAAAAAAAAAAAAGAACTTGTGTGAATGTGTGAGGCAATAAAGTATTTTGTATAAAGCACTATGAGTGTTTCAGTGGAGTAGAAAAACACTTTATAAGAACTGGACCATTTACCATAATTAGGAAACACAAAGGAACAAGGCATAAACACCGAACAAGCCAGAGGGAGGAACTGAGAAGGAAACACTGAAGCAACTTAACACAGATAACCTTAACAAAGTAGAAGTTGAAGCTAAATTAGGACATAAAGTATTAAAACTAAGACTAGAAGGGAAAACATATATTAATATAAAACAGGGAAGAAACTTGACTTGAACCGCAAAGAGGAAACTGAATGTGAAAATACTAACATGGGTAAATTAACTTAAATTACGCCACCTGGCTAATATGTGTTGGTCCCCCTTTTGCTGCCAAAACAGCCTTGAACCATCGGGGAATCAACTCCAGTATCTGGCACCAAGATGTTGCCGACAGATCCTTTGTCCTGCAAGTTTGAACTTTTTGGCAGGGCACGTTATCCTGCTGAAAGAGGCCACAGCCATCAAGGAATACAGTCTCCAATGAAATGCTGCACATGGTGCGAAACTATGATTAGGTAGGTGGTACATGTCAAAGTGACATCCACATGGATGACAGGATCCCAGCAGAACAGTCCCCAAAGCATCACACTGCCTCCATCGGCTTTCTTCCCATAGCACATCCTGGTGCCAGGTGTTCCCCAGCTAAAAGAGGCACCTGACCGTCCACATGATGTGAAACAAACATGAGTTATCAGGCCAGGCCATCTTCTTTCTATTGCTCTTTGGTGCTCATTGTTAGCGCATTTGGCAGCAAACAGAAGTCAGCATGGGGATTCCTGACAGGTCTTTGGCTTTGTAGCCACATATACAACGAACTGTGTATGGTGCACTGTGTATTCTGACGCCTTTCCATCAGAACCAGCATGACCTGTTTCAGCTATTTGAGTTACAGTATCTCATCTGTTGGATCAGACCACACATGCTAGCCTCCGCTCTCCCTGTGCATCATTGAGCCTTGACCACCTATGACTGTATCGCTGGTTCACAACTGTTCCTTCCTTGGACAACTTTTGAACCACTACAGACTGGCAACACCCCGCGAGAGCTCAGATTTGGTGATGCTCTGACCCAGTTCTCTAGCTATCACAATTTGGCCCTTGTCAGACACTCAAATCCTTATCTTTGCCCATTTTTCCTGCTTCTAACACATCAATTCTAAGGACAAAATGTTCACTTGTTCCTTAATATATACCGTCTGCTAACATGTGCTATGACAAAAAGATAATCAGTGTTATTCAATTCACCTGTCAGTTGTCAGAATGGTATGCCTGATCAGTGTATGCATCTCTCAGGTCCTGTGTCAGGTCTTTGCTGGATTTTCTTTTCCTATTTCTTAAGGACATGACTTTCAGATACTGTTCATCTGCTACAGATAGTTTTTAAAGCCTACCACTTCTTTTTTCCTCTACTTGTTCAGTTTACTCAAATTTATAATGACACCATGTTGACATATTACAGGTTTCCACATAACAGTGCTTTAAAAAAATCACTTTCTTGGTGCAAATAAACTGTTTTATGCCTGTCAAATTGTGTTATATTTCGCAATTTTTTTGGTAGATTCACCTAAAAAAATTGAAGTGTGTGTTTTCGCAACAGACTGTTTATCACAAAGTGTCTAAAGACAGAATTTACTTTGGTTCTTTGTCATGTTGTCTGTTATGTGTAGACACAACACTGGTGAATCCTTTGAATTAGGTGGCAGTTTTATGCTTGTATGATTCATAGGTCAGTGTTAAATATTTCAACAAGAGAACTTTTGGAGAACTATTACTCAAGACCGCTTAAAAAAAAAGAAAGAAAAAAAAGTCTGATTTCCTGGCAGCAAAATGTAAAGAAATAAGGGGTGGCTCAAGACCTTTGCAGGGCACGTACTATATAAGAACTCAATAAATAACAAACACCAGCAGTAAGAGACTTCAGAAGAGGTAAATAAATAAATATATAACTCAACCAGAAAACACTAAGAACAATGAAAATCAATAGAACCCACTAAGTAGTAAAGAAATCCAAAAACTCAAAACCCTGGATTCAAGCCCCAGGACCATGACACTGGCTTCACACATGATACTGCACCATAAATTCATGCAGTTTAGTAAACTTACCAACTAACAGCCAGGTGCTTACATAAGTTATTTCTAACAGAATGACAGACTAGTGCCATTAAATGTCACCAGTAATTATTGTGTGGTTGAATATTCTTTTCAGATTACCTCGTCCTTTACAACAGATTCAGTGACTTTTTGTGTTCATTAACAGGTTGGACATCAATGGCACAGTGCAGCATCTGACAGTAATTAAAGTGACCCCTTTGTGGGTTAATGCTAACGCAGACAAGATGTGCAGAAGTGACAACGTCAGTACTCAGGACTTGTGCACATTAACATGATCAGAGAGAGTCAGTTTCCTTCCTGCTCGCAGAAAGAAAAGGGGACTTTTTAATGAGCCATAACTGTGACAATCAGGAAGTTGAAACCCTACCTGAGGCCACAGATGAAGCGCTTTGAAGGAGGCTATAAAGATGTTCAAAAGAGAGGGAAATAAAGGAATGGACTCGACTGACGTGGCTGTCAGCAAGACAATATGACTAGCTTCAATATATCAGGATTAAAAGCCAAGGTTTTTTAAGAGGTTCCTTTCATAAACATTGTTTTAGTTTGAGGGAAATGAGAGACTATTTAGATAAACAGTGTGCATTTGAGGAGAGATTATTTTTTAAATGCGTGTCACATTTTGAAACCCCCCCAGAAAAAAAGGCGAGGGCCTGTTAAGCCTTTCCATAACATAAAACCACAACACCACAGATACTCCTCTCCTCCATTTTAAACCACAGCCACACTTTCCATGCATCCTCCCTGGTGGCCTGTTGTTTGCTGCAGACAAACCCAACCGCAGGCAGAGTAATATTTACCCAGCAAAGAGCACGTTTGCCTGGCCCAACCCAACGCGAGACAAAAACCCAACCTATTTCGGGGTGTTTTGTGCATTTTTACATTGTTGTTAAGTGGAATGAGGTCACTTTTGGAATCGGCGCAATGACACAAAACCAATTATCTTTTATTCCCAAACAAAAAGCCACGCACACACATATGGGACAAAAGTGACTCAGAGAAATCCATATGAGCAAAGCAACAGCAGGAGGCTCAGGCTTGTAAGCAGCAGCCCAGCCTCCAGGAGGCTTTTTCTGAGGCTGCGTCCAACAGTGTCCTCCAACTGAAATCTAATTTCATGTGTTTTCTGAGACTGCAAGCAAATACAAGAACACTGATTGCGGCTTTTTTCCTTATAATGGAAGAGAGTACAGAAATTTCAGTTGGTCCTGCTGGTCAGACCAGCCTGTAAAAACTGCAGCTATTACCTTCCACATGTGACATTGATTTGTTGGTCATAAACCCAACAGCTTACTCCTGCTGATGTGCCATGTTTGTTTTTATTGAGGTTATAGGGTGAATGTCCTCTCTGTGGCCCTTACCATTGGCTGTCTCATTAATTACCTTTGGCTTCTTCAGTAAATTAAAAGGAACGAGCAAATATCTGTGACTTTACCAGCTTAATAATCACCACACAAGTGCTAACATAGTAACAGTGTTTTAGGATTCGTACTAGATAAGGTGCAGGGAAATTTTTTTTCTGAAAACAGCTACATTGTCTCAACTTTTAATGGCATGAATTCAACAAGGTGCTAGAAACTTTCCTCAGAGATTTTGTCCATACTGACTTGATACCATCTCCCATTCTACTACATGCCAAAGGTGCTTTATTGGATTGAGATCTGGTGAACTGAACATCATCATGTTCAAGTGACCAGTCTGAGCTAATCTGAGATTTGTGACAGGGCATGTTATCCTGATGGAATAAGATGGGTACGCCGTGGTCATCAAGGGATGGACATGGTCAGCAACAATACTTAGGTTGGTTTTGGTGTTTAAACAAAATTGATAGTCTCATTTTTTTTGCCTTTCCTAGCCAACAACAGCCAATGTGGTCTTCTGCTTAACGATTCAATGCCTTCTCAGAGATGCTCTCCTGCATACCTCTTAAGTAGTCGGACCATTCTCCTCCAACCTCGAGCACCAGCAAGACATTTTCACCCAGAGAACTGCTGCTTACTGGATATTTTCTCTGTTTTGATCCATTCTCTGTAAATCCTAAAGATTGTTGTGCTGGAAAATCCCAGTAGATCACCAGTTTCTGAAATACGCAAAGCCCTCCGTACATATAACCTGCTATCAACTCCATCTCACATCACCAACAACACCACCATGTTCAGAGTCACTTAAATTACCCATCCTGATGCCCAGTTTGAACTTCACCAGGTCGTCTTGACCACAATAATAACACTACTAATAATAAAATATTGAAATACTTTCTCAGAATCACTGCATAACACGAAGGAATCATTCAAAGCTAGTAAGAAGAATCAACTGCTTCAGATAAAAGCTTAAGAGTGAAGTCAAGCTGCCATCTGTTTTTGGTGCAACAGGTAATTCATTACTTGGCTTGTTGTTCAACTGACTTTGTAGACAGTAATTAGTGTTCTCCAGCCCGGCTAACCTTTTACAGCAAATCAAACTCAGCTGGAGCTTAGCTGGAGACCTACAACTGGTCTGCCTTTCTGGAGTACCATATGTATCCATTAATTTGACCTTATGTATTTATTCTTCACCATTTCTGGGTCTAGTTTTTTTTAAGGGGCAAAGAGTTACTAATGTTTTTCCTGCTGCAAGGTTCAATAACGCAATAAATGTCACTATTCCACTGTTACACAGTAGGTATTTCTTGCACCGTACCACATTCAAAAGCAACTATAAAATAAAAACCACCAACTGTGACTGCATAACCTTCATAAATATTAATATGCCAGTTAACTAGAGGGAAATGGGAAACTTCTTCATTAATTTTTATTTACTTGTCAAATTAACGTTGGGTGAGTAATACGAGAAATTAGACAGAATAAATGATAGACTGAAATTACCACAGGGAACCTAACTTGGTGAATTACAAAGCAAGGGTGATTTAATTTAACTGACTGTATGAGCTGCCTGGTTAAAAAACAGCCACATGTTAGATGCGATGCAGCCGATTGAGTCCCAAGCTTAAAACCCACAGATTTTAAGATGTTATCTTTAATAATAATAATATGAAAATAGTCTGAAAATGTATAAACACTGTAGTTTTTGATAGAACTGCAAACAGTACACACAAGTTACATTTTACGGGTGTATTCCATCAACTACAGTAAAACTATGGTAAAATAAAATAAAGTAAGAAAATACTTTTTATAGGCTACATACACAGTTCTCCTTGCACAAGATCATATCTAATAACTATTTGTATCACAAAATCATTTCCAGGATCCACAAAACAACACTAACAACTGTTTTCCTCCACAGTGTAGGCTGTCGGTCAGTGACATTACTTAACCTCATTAAAGCAGCAATTTCTTTATGTAACCCTATTAAAGTCAGACAACATCATTAGTTTATGCGTTTATCTTTTGCAAAGACCTAAAAATACGCCCACATTGCAAGAACATGCTGCTGAAGTCAAACGTGTCCTCCATCTTCATAAGTTGAAGAAAAATCACAAGAAATTGGCAAAAGAGATTCTATCAAAGAAGCCTCTTCGTATCGTTAACTGCAGTTCATTTACTTCAAAGCAAGCATTAACAACATGTATGACAGCTACCTTGTATTAAGCTACAGGGGCTAAATTAAGGTCATTAGTCATACACTTGTCTTTGCGTCACGTTGCTAAAATAAGGCAAGGCCTTAGAATGAGATAATGCACAATAATACCAACGAATAATAAGACATAGATTGTATCTTATATTTCATTTACATGTTGCCAATGAAGTCTATTTCAGTCCATTCAGGTCTGCCTTAACATCCTGTATCTACACCTTTAAAACTAGAACCCAGGTGTAGGAAATATTTGGCTTGCAAAGTCTACAAACAACAAACCACCAAGGCAGGAGGTATTTTCCTGTTAAATTACTTTGCAGCTATAGCCCTTAATATAGTCCTTGTACTGCAGCACATTATATATTCCACTGTTAAGTAGAGAGAAAAAAACTGAATACAGCTGCACCAACCACAGAGAAGGCATATCCCTGCTCATCAACTATGCTTGTACTAAAGTTTGGATGTCTCCTACATGTGATCTGTTACCAATATCCTTCTCTGGATGCCCCGACAGCAGGAAACTCAAAAGCTGTCTACAGCCCACAAATCAAGCTTCACTATCACAGCTTTGTTCTATTAAACAAATGAGACAAGCAGATGCGTAAAGGTTTCAGACATCTCAAAGCAGACTACCAGAATTCTTACAAGATGGCCTTTCCCAGGACTTGAAGATAAGTGGATACTATGAAGGACCTATAAAGCCTTTAGAGTGGATCATAGAAGACAAACTGATAACATATGTGGTTTGGTGTACCACAGGAAATGAATGAGGCAGATGGAAATGAGGTCAGCAGCACGTTCCCCTTACTGATTTTATCCTCTATACAGATCATATTTGTCAGATCAATAGATAAAAAAGTCAAACTATAACAACTGAAAGACATAACATGGCATGCTGAGAAAACAGAATAACATACGGTTCCATAGATATATGAATGATATATGTACAAGTACGAACATGCTCAGGACTTTCTCAAGAACCTTGAAACAACCTTATGCAATTGTTTGTGCTTTAAAATAACCAATAGGTGAGTTCTTCCTCTGGGAAGCATAACTGCAGACTGCATGTTAAAGTTACCAGTTTTTTTTAGATATTTGAAAGAGACATAGCTGTGCATAATTTTAAACACCACTGAGATAGCTTCATTTAAAAAAAAAAAAGTAGTTAGCACTTTTTAGTATTATTTCTTAATGCAAATGTAATACAGATTGGCAGTGGTGTGAGCTGACCTGTATGTTCATGAGTGTGACTTCATATATTTCAGCTCTCAAAAACAGAAGGAAGTAAGAATGAAGGCAGAGCGAACAACCCATGAAAAAGTGACATGCGTGACAGGGGTCGGGCTGACTTCAAAGTTGCGTCAGCGAGGTCAGATTTAAAGTTAAAGCAATTCAAGCGGCTGACTGTTAAGCTCTAAAGTTGATGGCATTAATTATCTGACTGAAACTTGATTCGGGTTTTAGGCCAAAGCCACCAAAGCATGGTTTTGATTTATTTGACAAAGCAGGCTTCACTAGGCAGACGTGAAGACGATGAACGTGATGTATAAACTACAAAAGAATGCAGAGAAAATGGGATGGCATTTCTGCTTAATAGAGGAGAATGGCAGAGGAAGCAGAAAGAAGCAAGAGTTTCGATGTTGGTTAAGAGTATTCTGATTTAAAATCTCCCAGCAAAGCAAAGTTAAAATTAGCAAAGACAAATTAAACCTATTAAGGCAAAAGGCACAAAGAAAGTCTTTAGACCATCCAGAGGTGAAGACCAGTTTTCAGTATATTTGATACCCAAATCTGCCCTCAAATCTCCTTCGGGGGGTCTTAGAGGAGACAGGTGGGAGGAATATGTTATAACCTGATATTGCTGATATGGATTTTTGTCCAACAGGTCACTCCTTGCTCTGACTGAACAATGACCTTCGCACAAAGCACGTGTGGTTAGCATATGCAAAATATGTGTTAGTTTGTCCACATGTTTGGTTACCCATTCATTATTAGTCATTCATGGGAAACCAGATCAAGGAGAGTTCTCTAAATTATACAGAACATCAGCTAATCAACATTCATGAATGTAAACAGGTGCTAAAACAGTTAACAACTTTACAAAATCAGTTTTTGCACATTTATTTTAATAATTTACTGAGGGGGAATATTTGTGTATCTCGCCACTAGAGGCATCATTAAGTTAGGTCTCAGTCACACAGGCAAATTTGTATTTCCCAAGTAGTAGTTTCTGTTGTTATGAAATCCATTTCTAAACCACCAGCTATTAGGGAGAGTTTGTGCTCCCCAGCTGGTTGGCAAGTGGTTGCTAGTAGTTCCCCTTTTCTTGTGGTTACTTTGATTGCTAGCAGGTAGCTGCAGTTGCTCGGAGTTTGGTCATTTTGAAATGTTGATTGGTTGTGGAGCTATTGCTCAACTTTTATTTAGAAGACCAATTTTTTCCCGTTATCAGTTTGCATTGCACTTCTTCAAGTTTCACTGCAGCTCATTCATTAAAATGGCGAATGCTTGGAGACAAGTCATAATCTTTAATGCAAACTACAGAATACTGCAGCAGTCTAGAATTTAATGTAAACCATCGGCTCCTTATTTTGGACAAAATAACAATGTATCACTAGGAGTATCAATATGAATCACACCTTTTAGCAACAAATCTATTGTTAATATAAAGATAAGCTATAAATTAAATATAGTGAGTCAACAGATGTGAGCCAGTGCTTACTGTGCTGCGTTATGACCAAAGAAAAGTGAAGTATTCTAAGACAGACAGAACAAGAAGCTCTGCAGTTCAGTTTTTTAGTGAGTTGGGATTCGACGTGAGTAAATATTCCATGCAGCTGCTTTGCTCCAGCAATACAAATACCACTACATCTGCACATACCTTAAATTCACTGTTTTACCCTCTTGCACCATCAGGTATTGGAAATAGAAAAAGTCCTTAGGCTACAAAACTTACAGGAACTTGTTGCAAGTCCAGTGAGACTTAATTGACTTCTTCATCCATCACTGCAGAGCTTATTAGACATGCAGTCACCCTACAGGAGTTAAAGGAAATAGCTTCTATGCAGTATATGCAGCCTAGGAATACTGATAGACGGGGCTGCCTTCTATTAATGATAAACTTTTTTCATGCTCTAATATATTTAGGCTAAAGGAAATGTCTTTGCCCTAATATTATTGCCCATCCATAATTTTAAACAGCCCCCCATGCATGCAAACTCACTGAACCACTTTAATGGAAATATTTTGTCTATTCCCAGAGGATGATGTCAGCAATGCTTTTCATGATGTTAACACAAGGGTTTCTTGATAATGTCCACTTCTTGGTTCACATGCCTCATACATTCAAATATAATGCAAATCAGATCTGCTCTGGATTTGATGTGACTGGCTGGAACCCTGCCTGCTATAAAAAGCTTTTATTACTCTGTGATGCCTCAAAAACATCTTTGTCAATGTCAAACGAGGGCTACAGAGTTACCGTTGTCATCAAATCAGCAGTAACACACTGTTGCAGAATGAAAAATTACTGAACTGCAGTGGCATTTTATTTACTCCAGTTAAATGCCAAGGTCAAATGGTTTTCAGCTTAAGCAGGGAAAACAAAAGGACTTTTAGTACACAACTGCACTGCTGCATTATTGATATGATGTAATTTCTTATTAAATCCAGCTACTTCTCATTTCGTCTGCCTCCAGATGTGCCCCCCTACACGCTATGAATATTAACTAACCTGTAAGACATGCAGCAGCTAAAATCATAATAAACTTATGAAATTTTAATGTCTTTCATTTCTTAAAACATTAAATCATTTCAATGTATTAATTCACAATTCTCTCATTCATTCACAATGCTACTTTCCTTACATCCCTGGCACATAGATACAAGGCTGAGTGGTTTGAATTACAATAACCATACAATCTCACCCACTGCATGAATAGCGTCTTTGTTTATGGCTCAGCCAGATGAAATCCTAGTAAATGCATGTGTGCATCTAAGAATGCGAGTGTGTACATGCGGGCTTGTGTGTGTGTGTATTCCTTCATAGACGAGTAAGTGCAGGCAGATGGCATGTTGACACTAATCCTACACGTGCTGTACCCTGTACCCATGCTTTTCCGTGACCCTTCACCTCCATCTGACTCCCATTCTTCGGATTCCTCACGTTACTCAGAGAGGTTCGGCCTAACTGTATAGCATCAACATGTCTGCCTACATCAGCAATCATTTCAAATAATGTTACAGTATCTAAAAACATCAGAATTCCTATGAGTGGCAGTATTTGAAATCAAACAAATGTTATGAAATGTTCATTGCATGAAAACAAAAACAATGGTATGTCAGGTATAAAGTCCTAGCGCATCACATATGACGACATATTACAGTCATTCTGAGGAAATCACATTTTTTGTTTTTTATTTATTACTTGATTGTCAGAGTTGGGTTTTTTCCACAGCTTCCTGACTTCATAATTACAAAGATTATTCAAAGTTTAGCTATTTAAGCTTTGACTTTAATCTCAAAAGACCCATCTACTTCATCGGGATTTGTAAAAACAGGTTGCATGGCAGACACCAAGTTGGCTGCAAAGACAGGTACCCGTAAAGCAGCAGTGAAGCTATGAAGAGAGCGACTCAAACCAGAAACGGGGAATCTTCACTTCCAAAGTAAAAGTTGTGCTTTACCACTGAAACCAACCTGTTTCAAAGGGTACAAATTTTTACTTTGAAGGCAAATTGTTCTCACAGTTTCACTACCACTTAGTGAGTAGCTAGTGAGTATTTGGAGACAAGTCAGCAAAGTAAGGGTTACCATGGCAATCTGCTAGCGGCCAAAGCCATCTCAAGGAGGTTTTTGGTGCAGCATAGTTTACCTCTTTGCTACCAGTTTCACGTAGCAACAGCAAACAACCTCCAGCAACCGCTTGCCAACCGGTTGGGTATTACACATTTTTTCCCCTAGCGTCACTGACTGCTCGACAGGTCTATGTGACTAGAAGTTTAGCAGTCAGTTTTATAGTAATGCTAATTTAACTGGTGGCATTATGTTTCTAACTTGACTCTAGTGGTCCCAAGAGCCAAAAAAAAAGCTCTTGTAGGATTAAGGACTGATATGACAACTCGAGCTGTTTGGTTAGACTAACAAAAGGATTAGAGGAACTAACCATAAATACTGTTAGGCTTTCAGTATCAAAAATAGATAATGAAACCTAGCACTCTGCCTAAGATAGAGAGAAAAGTCTTAAGAGTGCAGTGCTAGCACATTGTGCCACTGTAAGTAAAGATAAAGCAGTTCATCATGTCTAAATGCTACTATTTTCCAAACTTGTCCCCCCGTTTTTCTTTTCTTTTTTCTTTTTTTCCAACTGTGTGTACTTTAAATTCATTTATTGTGAGACTTTATATTTTTTTTATATTTTTTTTCTCAAAAAATGTAGATTCAGTTTGTGGCAGAAACTGGTTAAATATGGAATTTTTTCCTGTCTAATCATTTAACAAATTGTTAGCCAACAGAAAGTAGCACATGTTCATGTGTCCGCTGAGGTATCCCCAATTAGGCTAATGTGATGGGTAACAAATGGAGACTTCACAGCATGTGAGAGAATTAATCAGTTGCGTCTCTGTTGGATGTGGTTAATAGGTTAGCGTGGGTAGATATTACTCCACCATATATAGTCTAAGTAAAGTGGAGGATCTTAGTGCACCTCGTGTGTTTGTGTCTTTGCCCTGATCTTAAACATCAGCGTTCGAGGCAAAAAAAAAAAAAAAAACCCTGTTTCTGGCAGTTTTCTGTTTCCTCTCAGTCCCGTTGGTATTCCTCCTATTTTAGGTGTTGGAAACTCTACACTGGTTATCTTGTATTCTGTTCGGTACGCTGTCTTTTTGGAGTGTTCTGTTTGTGCTCTTACATGCTTCTCTGCTTTGGAGGTCATGGAGATTTGAGGACTTTGAGCACACTCCTCTGTACCTGACCTAGTTTCACTAGAAATTTCCCATTCTCTGCAAAAAAAAAAAAAAAAGTAGCTGAAATTTATTACAGCTTTAGAAGTAGGGCAAGAATGGAAAGTTGCTAACCAAAGAGTATTCCACAGGTAGATGGAGTTACAGGGACATTACAAATAACTTCTCTGAGCAGATGATGATAAATATAAATATCATGTTGTTTACTTTTTTTGACACAGCTTCAAAACCTGGCCTTCCCAGAAAAAAAGAAAGAAAATCTCTCCTCCCCCTGTATCTGGCCTGCGGCCCACCTTCAGGTCTGGAGCTTTAACCTTTAGAGACTTCTGCTGCTGCTTCTTGGGTTTGGCTGAGGCTCAGTTTCCTGGGAAATTGGCCAGGCAAAGAATTGTGGGTTAGATGAGCAGAATAAAGATTTCAATTGTGCACAAGTGATCAAGTTTCCACTGGAAAAAGGAGATATTGTTTGGTAGGAATAAATATTACAAAAGGATGTGGTCTTTTGTGTATTTGCCAACTAGGAGCAAGCTCTGGTGTAAAATAACTGCAACAAAGGAAAAAAAACAAAAAACACGAAACATCTGCTAACTGATATAAAGATTAAAGGCATGATATGAAGTGACAAGCTACTCATGAAACACACTCTTAGAGTATTTATGAACTAGTATTTAATAACAAGTTGCTATCCAGCGTCATTATATTTGACAGCCAAGAAAGGGCCATTGACTCTTTCATCAAATTCAATAAATTAAACAAGGATCTTACTGAACTAAACTTGTGGAATCAATATCCGCTCTCTTTCACATTTCGGAGATTTCCTCTGTACTTCTGGCAGCTTCTTTTTCCAGTCTACACATGCTAAGTGAGGGGGCGTTCCTTGTTACAGTAATGTTAGAGATAGCCTTAAAACTCGTGTTACTCATTGTCTATTCTCATTTCAGGATAGCCGTGTGTGTGTGTGTGTGTGTGTGTGTGTGTGTGTGTGTGTGTGTGTGTGTGTGTGTGTGTGTGTGTGTGTTTCCATAAAGACAAACTGAAAACAGTTTGGTTTGAGAGTCAAAACAACCTCATTTGAACCACAGCTCGATGTTATCATCTCACCTGGCAATACTGTAGCGTGTATCTACAAGAAATATGGTGGTCCTGAGAGCGAATACAGCAAATACAGAAAGCACAAACAGACACTTCACCACTGCAGGGTTTAGAGTACATATTTAGATTCATATCTGATCGTACTGTTAGAGTGAGCAAAACATTTCCAGCACATTTCCCACTGTTGAATGACTGACTTCATAGTGACACACTGTATGCCAGCCATCATTTTATATTGAGGCTGGACCTTTAGATTGAGTCAGAAAAGTAAAATCACCACTTGTGACGGCTCTAGAGGGGTGGCTTAAATTTTACTGAGGCTTAGAATTATCATTAGTGGCAATTGCAAGCTGCTTTAAGTAAATGCTTTTATTATGTTTGTATCTTACTTAGGACATATCAGCATGTATCCATCTGTGTGAAACACCCACACGCTTCCTTTTTCACAGGACTTTATGCAGTCCTGTTAAATAAAAAACAAAACAGCTTCTATAGCTGTCAAGGTGGTAAGTAAAAGCCAGGTGCTACTAATCAAATGCACTTGATCTTTTGATCATGAAATGTAACCACTGCTATTAAACTGAATGTTTGACAGTTTGCTGGTCTGGAGCTTTAAGGTGTGGCAAGGAGAAAAGGCATCGGCAGTAATCTTAGAGAAACAACTGTTGCTGCCCATCAATCTGGGAAGGATTATACGACCATTTCCAAATAATTTAAAGTCCATCATTCTTCAGTGACAACGATTCATCACAAGTGGAAAACATTCAAGACAGCTGCCAATCTTGGATGTGGATTGTCCCTGAAAATTCACTCCAAGGTCAAACCCTTGGAGAGCTGAGAGAAACGGCATAAAACCCAAAAGTGCCATCTCTGACTATAGGCCTGTACTATTATGTTAAACACCATGATAGTACAATTAGAAGAAAACTGACCAAGTAGGCCTTGTTTGGAAGTGCTGCTAAGAGAAAGTTTTTTCTTCTGTAAAAAGAACATGGGAACAGCTTATGTTTGCAAAGTTGGATCTGAACAAATCACAAAACCTCTGCAACAACCTCTGTGGACGGACCAAACCGAAGATGTCTGGTCATATAACTCAGCGCCACGTTTAGTGAAAACCAAACACAGCATATTAGCACAAACACCTCAGCCAACTATCAAGCGCGGTGGTAGATCTGTGATGATTTGAGTATGCAGCCACAGACCTGGGTACCTTGCAGTCACTGAGTTGACCATCCTCTGTGTACCAGAGTCACATGTGAGGCCATCTGTCTGATAGTTAAAGCTTTGCTAAAACTGGATCACGCAACGAGCACATGCAAGCACAGAAGCAAGTCTGCAATAGCGTGGCTGAAAAATAAAAGAATTAAAGTGCTGCGATGGCACAGTCAAAGTCCAGAGCTCAACCTGATTGAAATGCTGTGTTGGAACCATAAGAGTGCTGCGTATAAACAAATGTCTGCAAACTTCAATGAACTGAAGCAATGCTGTAAATAAGAGTGGGCAAAAATTCCTCCACAATGATGTGGGAGACTGATATCATAAAGTATTACTTTTTAGTTTTTCACAGGACGCAATAGAGTCTTGTGAAAAACTCACTTTTTGATATGACTGTAAGAACGTACCTTGCTAACCAACCATGCTTACAGTAGCTAATAACTACTAGGTGCATAGGTTAAGGTTTCAGAGCCCATAAAACAAACTTCACAGATGCTACACCCATCTTTTACATACAGTCTGGTCATGAGTCAAAGAGCTGTCTGATCCAAAAAAAACTCAATCATCATACAGTGAGAACTATCATCTGCATATGTGTGGGTGTGTGCCGCAATTTTTATGTTAGTTCGTCTTCTACACTCACAGTCTTACCAGAGCTTTAGTCTCCTCCTCATCTTTGTAATAGTAGAGCTGATCCCCTTTCAGCACAAACCAGCGACTGTGCCACGTTTTGACAAAACCTCCTTGCTTCCGGAGCCACCCACACCTGATGACATTCGACTTCTGACCCTCAGTACTGACATGACCTCCGCTGCGATGAGGACTGCCGTGAGACACACACTGGTCATCCATCACAGCTACTCCAACCTGCAAGCAAGCAAAAGAGTTCCAGATTGATTAAATTCACAGAAGCTGCAAGTTCCACACAAACCAAACAGCACCAGTATTTTTGCAAGATGTCAACCATCATTAGAAGGATATGGAAGTTCTAATATATTTTGTCTGTTCTTTTGTGATTTGTATTAACCTATAAGCTTATTGTACAGGCCTCTGCATTGCTGGATGTGAAGCTTGAGGCACTCAGACAGAGTTGAGTGTTGCAAGGAGACAAAGGGAGAAGTGGAAATGTGGGAGGAGGAATTCATAAGCCAGATAACAAGTCCACAGACCAAACCTCAAATCTCTTTTATCTTATTCAGTGTGTCACCCACCTACACATGTTGGCCTGCTAGGTCTGATCTTGTCCCAGTTTTATATTTTATCTCTCCTATGTTTAGTGCCTCAATCTCTTGAAGTTGCAATTGGCAAGATGCATTGCCATTTTGCTGATGACTTTTAAAGGTCTTCATAGCCAGATGCCACAGTGAACTGACCTGACCACAGACCTACATGTGGAGGCTTGCTTTTATTTTAGTTTGATCCATTTGTACAATTTGAGTTGTTGAACCTTATTTATAATGTGAAGCACTTCACTTTAAGTAGCTTTAAATAGAGAATAGTTTCGGCCATTTAGTGCTTATTGACTAGCATTAGCATTGCTAGCAACCTAAACTAAGATGATAAAAAAAAAAAAAACTGCTTAAAAACGGTTTGTCATAATAGCATTAGCATGTCGCTGTTGGTGTGCAAAAACTAACAGGGCTTACAGGGCTGCTGACATGGCTTTAGACTGTTTATTAAGGTGCAGCTAGGCAATTAAAATACTTTGTACAAAGTCAAACGTTTTTGTACAGTTCTCATTTTTTACAGAGTTTTATTTAGACAACAACAAGTCAACAAGATTAGAATATGTTAAAAGATAGGCGACTGAAATAATGTAGTTAGCAGTACCTAAAAGATTAAACTGGTCTGGTATACTTCCATCTGTGCGTTAACAAATCATTTTCATCTCTTTCATCCCATTTTTTTTAAGTTATGATTTTCCCAGAATTGGACGGCTAGAATGACTGGGCAGAAACAGTGATGCATTTAACCCTTTAAGAAATAAGTTTACTGTCCAAAAAAAATGCAGCCAAAGTGAAAGAAGTTGTTTTTGTTGGTCCTGAAATCTGTGAACTAGCGCTGAAGCCATCTGAATCAGCAGCAATGGGAAACATTCATGCACAGAATTTTCTTGGCAATATCAGAGCAGAGAATTTTGCTGAGCTTGTGGATAACATGCTGAAAGCACATCAACTAATGAGTGCCAGAATGTCACTGAAATTGCACTTTTTACAGTCTCATCTCGACATTTTCCCACCAAATCTGGCTGATGTCACCAAGGTATAAAAGTAATGGAAAACCGACACCAGGAAAAATTGAATCAGAGCATGATGACCCACTACTGTTTGTTCTTGCAAAGAGAGACGGGTGTGCAGTGCATGCGCAAAAGCAAGTACCTCAAGCATTTTTGTGGATTTATTTTGAGCTAAATTGACAGAAATACGCTTTGAAGAGATCCTGATATCGTCTTCTCTTGTTTTTGTCCAGAATAAACACATTAAATCAGTTTTTGCAAACTTCTAGCAATGGTGTTGATACATTATATTGAGATAAACATCATTCACGTCAAACATCAACGATGTGTATCTCAAAAATGTTACATGCAAGCTTAAATCAGATTTCATGTCTGAATTCAGTCGGAAAAAAAAAGGATAAATAGCCCATCTGAAGTTCTCAGCAACAAATTTTATTTATCAAAATATATTGTCTGTGTGGACCTGTGTAATACAAGTCAGTGCAGCCTGCATCTTAATGTACCCTATAACTCCTATAAATATACACACCTGCATCATCATTGACATATGCTAAGACTGCTGCTGTCAGCTGTAAGCACTGCCATGTTATCAGTGGCTCTGGTTGTGCTTGGCTTGGTGAATGTCCAACCATCCCACATGGACCAGATGTGGACCAGATGTGGATCAGAAGCAGCTCTGCAGTTTTCCAGGCAGCAGTGGAGCAAGTGCAGCCAGGCTGCTGGCGAATTCAAAACTCTCTCTGGTTTGGTCCAAGTAAGAATGTCACCAGTGCACGTTCATGCACGAGCATACTCGCGCTTTTGCACTCCTCGAAGAAAATAGCTATTTTCCCATTACAGTGCGGTGACTACAACCTACTTATTATCTTTTATCCATCTCAAGTTCATCTTTGTTCCACTTTCATGCTAGATGAATACATAGAAAGCATGAGTAGGGCTTTTCTGTCAACAAAGAGCTCAGTTCATTCAGAGAAAAATGATGGTGTGGGCTCATCTAACACTAATATTGGTGGGAATAATCTCTGTTTCCCTGCATGCATTTATTCGTCATTATGTTGGCCAGTCTGCAAGCACACAAATAAACAGAAAAACCACTAATATCAAAAGTCACTCCAGATTCACTGACATGCTCATAGAGTCACCTGCTGTATTTTGAGTATGAAGCCATAGCCCCACATTTTTATGCCTCCTGCATGGGGCATAGCTAACAGCACTGCTGGGACCAGCCAGTGGTAAAACTATGAATTGAAACTGTAAATAACTCAGCCCTTTCTTAATGTGAATATCTTGGATCTGGCTGACAATAGAAACACCATTTAGATTTACATTACACTGTGGCCCAGTCCAGGGGTAATAAATTGCCGTACAAAAGCATAGCCATTACTAAATCTATAAATTACCTGACAAATGGAATAGAAGCAGAAGAAAAGTTAGTGTTTTTGTCGGCCCATGCAGGAAACGCATGATGAATGGTGACCTTTGCAAAGTTACTCATTTTAATTGTTATGGTCTCACTAAAAGCAAATTCATATTTGTGGGTTACATAAACAAGTCTAATAGAATCAATAGAAAGAACAGCAATAAACAGATGAACAATGTACAGTATATGTATATGATCATCAGGTTACAGTTATGATCAAATGTCTGCAAAATAATAACATTCTCGTCACCCTCAGGTATACTTTCTGCTCAGTACTAATTATTATATATTATATTAACATGCTGACAGTGGTTATTTTGCTAAATGGGCTAAATAGTTTTTTCTTCATTTAGCAGTCTTTAAAAAGCAGTGAAACGCATGATGCTTTATCACTTATGCACATCACATTCCTGAGTTTTAATTGATAGAAACCCAATGAAGCAGATAACCATTTCCTCAAAAGCTTGCATACATGTCACAAATAAGAAATCATAACAGCAGCAGATGGTTTATGTGGCCATCAAGCAACAACAACCCAAACAAGCGCTAAAGTAAGCTCAATGACCCGTTTTCCAAACCAGCCATTCGTTTTGGAAGACACCTTCCCAGTACGTGCTTATAGTTGTGGCTGTAAGCACATTTATGAAGCACCAGCAAAGTCTCTTCAGAACACATCACTGTTATATCGATTCAGCATTTTGAAAACCACCTCCAAGAGCTGGATACTGTGTCCCAGTAAAACACCTGTGTGTACAGATGCATGTGTGCAGCAGCGTGTCAGTCCCTTGAGCCACAGTCTCAAAATAAACAGCGGCACATCGGTACAGTAATATTAATGACTTTTTGGTCTCCTGGCACAACCCCACTGTTAGGAAAGGGAGGGAACTAGTGATACACGAAGACAAGAAGGCTTTCAGATTCAGTCTGCTTTATACTTGAAAGTGCTTTCTTTTACATGCAACCATACAGTACATTTCAAATGAAGACAGTAATGTAATCAATGTTGTTTAAGTTAGAGGTTGACATGAACCCTTGTATTTGTAAGTACGGTGATAAGATCAAGCATGATACAGAATTTGGCATTTAATTTCCAAAGCAACAATTTATCATTTAAAACCAGAAACCAGAAAGAGCAATTGTTTATGAGCTTTTCAGCAATTTGTATTTCTGACCTAGTTGGCAACACTGTGCAAAGACACGTTCTTGACTCTGTACCACCATCTGCTCGGCTGTGATGCTGCTCTTATGCATGTGCTGCAGACTGAGCTGAGATCATGCTAAACAATAAAAAGAAGCAACATGCACTCACTGGCTGCTTTCTCAGGCGCACCTGTCCAGCTGCTTGTTAATGTAATTATCTCATCAGCCAATCGTGTGGCAGTAAGTCAATGCATTTAGGCATGTACGTATGGTCAAAACAACTGAAAGTCAAAAATAGCTGAAGTTCAAACTTTCATCAGTATGGGAAAGGAAGGCAATTTTGTAAATGTTGCACGGTTGTTGTTGTTGTGAGATGGGCTGGGAGTATTTCTGAAACTGCTGATCTACTGGGATTTTCCCACACAACCATCTTTAAGGTTTACAGAGAATGTTCTGAAAAAGAGACGATATCCAGCCACCACAGTCTAGCTGGGTATTGTTGCTGACCATATCCGTCCCTTTTATGACCACAGTGATGGTTGCTTCCAGCAGGATAGCACACCACAAAGCTCAGAACATCACAAACAGGTTTCTTGAACATGAAAATGAGTTCACTGAAGTCAAATGACCTCCACAATCACCAGATCTCAATCCAACAGAGCACCTTTGGGATGTGGTGGAGCATCAAGGATGCGCAGCTGACAAACCTGCAACAGCTGCAGCACCTAGTTGGAGCTACGACATGAAGAATTAAGGTAGTTGTAATATTAATATTATCTCTCTCTCTCTCTCTCTCTCTAGAGATATATATATATATATATATATATATATATAGATATATATAGATATATATATAGATATATATCTCTCTCTCTCTATATATATCTCTCTCTCTCTCTCTCTCTCTCTCTCTCTCTCTCTATATCTCTATCTATCTATATATATACACTTGTACTTAACACTATGCTAGAATTTTCTCATAACACGCCTGAGAACTTTGCCCATGATGAAGAAAAAACACCCTGACCTTCACTGTAAACAACAGCTTTGTATATATTTCACACACACGTACACACACAGACACACCCGCACACTCAGAGTGCTGAGTTGTAGATATCTTCGTGCTGTCCTTCTAAGGTTGTGCAGCATGCACTATAATTTCTTAGCAGGGTGCAACATATCTGTGGTTCTGTGGCAGTCCGATAAAAATGAATGAACTGAGAGCGCACAAGTCAAGCAGAAAAGAAAGCAGGGACTGATTTCTCTGCGTTGAAGTGAGAAGAAGTCTTTCAAAACACCATCACTGCTGGTCCCTTATTGAGCACAGACGTATTAATAGGCAGTCTTTGTCCATGGGAAACTGAGCCAGGTTGCATCAGCTTCATGGACTTTGTTGATTTAAAAATATACATGTGTCAATGAAATAATAAAAATACAGGCAGCGGATGTATCATAAGTGATGACAGCTGTTTTTTGAAGCAGGCAGAAAGGCACCAAGTGGTACAATAAAGCATTGTTTCATAGTACATAACCATGTGTTAAAAACAAAAAGGGGCTCTATGTTTAGCTTGCCGCTAAGGGTTCAACATATACAATTCAACATATACAGCCATAAATAAAGTTATGGCAACCTTTACACATTAGTTGGCCAAGTTTTAAGTGATGTCATATGTACCATATGTTGGCTACATCATGGATAACAGTATAGCCATACGCTAGGAAATAAAGATATCTAAAAGGTCGAAAGGAAGGTGACCAAGGCTGTAAAGTCTCTGAAATGTGACACCAGAGAGCTTCCTGTCTACACAGGACTGGTCTCACAGCATCAGGAGGTTGCTAGTTTTCACTGCTTACACACACTGTTTGTTCCCCATATGGGAAACTACTGAAGCTAAGAGCACACAAAAGAGGCTTAGCTGCTGTTTGACATGTTTCTTTATTTGAACTGAACTAGTTTGGAAGAAAGGAAGGTTGAGGCCTTGCTGCACTGTGTGGCTCTTCCTTTGGGAAATTAAAGTTCTGCTTTTCTCGCAGATAAAGACTACAAAAGAGCTAGCAAAAGATATATTTGGGCTGTAAAAAACAAGATATTCCACCCTCTGCTTATTGGAACTATAGAGATAATTGCATAAATGGTTGAACTTTTTGGTCTTGGCAGAAAATTTTGCCACATGGGCCACCACAGGAAGTGACTGGTCACAACAGCAGCCCAGAGCACTGCTGAGAGGTAATTGGATTCAACAAAGTTAGAACTACTGACTTTCCCACTGTGTGGCTGCCACAAAGCATGAGGATGAAATGTTAATGTTAAATTACATCTTCTAACACTGAAATCTGTGCAGTGATGTCAGGCAAATTACCAACCATTTACTAAGCATCAGTACCGTGTACTTTTGCAGCCAAGCTTTCTGTTGTTGCATGACACATCAGGGACAGTTCCTGTGTAGTCAAGCATCCAAACCCAGCTAACCTACATCTAGAACTCGTCCAGCTTCTGTACTTGTGCTCGTCATGAGCAGGGCTTAATTTTTAAAACAGGCGTGTCAAGCATAAGGCCCAGGGCCCAGAAGCGGCCCAGCATAGACTCCAATCCGGTCCAACGGAAGGTTTCGGAAAATATGCATAGATATGAACTATTGATGAAGATTTCCCCCACTGCTAATGTTACTACAAAGTAGTTAAGAAAAAGATAAACAAGTACAAACACATTAAAGTTCCTGTGTTTCACTGTTGCCTATAGAGATTTCACAAAAAAAAATCTATGAATTAAATGACAAAACACAGAACTGTTTCTATAATTTTACACATTAATTATGTAGAAAAATGAAATGTATCGTTGAAGTTTACTTTATTTCCTCTTGTATTAAGATATCTCAGAGATTAAATGTTTAGTTACATTTTTTATACTGACAGAAGAGAGTTTTACCAGTGCAGCCCACTTATGATCAAAGTGGACTGCATGTGTCCCATGATGTAAAAGCATCTTATATTGAAGCTTGTAGATGACATTTGGTGGTACATCTGCTTCAAGTTACAGTTACCCCTCTTCATTTAATACTGCTTTGGGTAGTGCATTAAGGCACCATTGCCAAAGCACATCATATGCCTGGTTTTGCATCACAAGTTGCTTCTGAAAAAACAGCATTATCACTTGATATCCTAGGAAGATAAGTTGGGTAGTTTAGCAGGGAAGCAGTAAAAATACAATGTTTGGCTCACTTTTCAATCCATCATGCTTTTAGAAAGGATAGAGAATAGACACTACTCTCCAAGTAGTCGCATGCATGCATCTCCAACATACAGACAATTACCAAGACTGAAAAACCTGCCAAGAGTCATAAATGATGTTCATTGGTTGGTCTGCAGCTTGTGTGTGTGTGTGTGTGTGGGGGGGGGTAAAATAATAAGCGCCTCAGGTTTCTAAGAAAATCACATTTTTCAAAACCTGTTGTGACTTATTTGTTCATAGAAAAGTCACTGACAATCTCAGCTAAGTAAATAATCCCCAGCTTGAAGTATTAATGATTCACTGATAGAGAGAAGAGATAAATTCATTGCACATTGCAGCAAGCACTGCCATTACAATCTGTCTGTCATCAGTCCTCAGTTCTGCATTTTCAGCAGCTGTAACCTACTTTGAACCTGGTGCTTGCCAGTAAAACCAGAGTCAACTTTCCTTGGGTCATTTAAATCAGTAGTGCAAGAACAAAAAAGCAGCAATGGCTCATCTTCCTTTCTCTGTCTTCACCATGGTTGACAGGTGAGTGACTCCACCCTGAACTGACACACTGTGTGTCATGAAGCTACATTTAAATTTTTTTTTTTAATGTTCACATGCATATGTACCAACTGTGCTAACAGCACAAAAGACCACAAAACACGCAAGATGAAACATGAACTTGCATTACCAGTCAGTGCCATCAACTCTTTAAATATCTCTAACCGCCCTCACCCCCTCTCTCGAAACGCAGAGGGCCTCTGTGACCAGCATGTGTTAAAGACAAATATAACTCTCGGCTGCCAAAGCTGCTACCTCGAGAGCAGTCTGTTTCTATTAGACTTCTGTTATAAAGTCACAGAGGTGAGAGGACGGCATGCTGCTTGCTGCGCTGTTGCTGTGCTAATCACCGGAAAGGATGTGAAAGAGGAAGGGCTTCAGAGCAGTCACAGATGGAAGTACTCGCACACATGTGAAAAAAATAAATAAGGATAATAATCCATTGCTCCATTCAACACTCACACAATTTAGGTCTACGGAGATTTAACATGGGACGGGGTTACAGGGAGGTCAGGATCTGAGGAGCTATCTTTCATTATAGGGTAAGAAACATCAATGATTGCTTACTACCCACACAAGTCATTGTGAGTCATACAGAAAGATGGATGGATGGAAGCGAGACGAGAAGCAAGGAGGCGAGGCGAGCAGTGTAATATATTACAAACACTAAGGGTCAGTTCTTGGAGAGGAATTTCTCGGAGTTCCCAATAAACTGGCTTTATTTTATGAATCAGTGTGACGAGTCAGCTTCTGTTTTGTCTACACAACAATTTAGACACCATGTGTGCCCCTCGTTCTCCACAATGCTGGCTTTTTGGTATGATACACTCATTTCATTAGCATACCCCCCACCCACACACATACACACACACACTCATTTCCCTCCATGCCATGTGTCACAGTATGTCTGGGAACAGAGCAGCAACCCTGTGGAGAGATGAAGGTGAAGACTTCACATTGACCCCTGACTCATCTCACACGTTTTTGACACTGTGACAACTGAATGACAATACTGTTAATTTGGTTGTCTCCACAGTATGTGAAGAGGTTATTTTCCTGATGGGAAAAAAAAAGGACGCCACGCAAGATCATACGCTGCCAGGTGAGAGGTGCAAAGTAAAAACAGCTCTCAGTGACCGCAGTCATTTTCACTAGTGATGTTTGCTGGAAGGAGTTTATGCTGACTCTGCATTATAACCTCCATAAATGTCACACAAGATGCTGTGCCTGGCAACAAAACCAAAAAAAAGAAAATTGTCAGTTTGAATATAAAGATTAGCCATGTCTAATCTTTTTTCCAAAACATGAAGAAAAGTAAAAAAAAAAACAAAAAACCCCAAAACACCTTTAGCTATAGGACTTCCAATCTGAACTCCAGATTTGCTGCAGTTCAATCTTTCTGGTCCCCGCACCCTCTTCAGTAAACAGACATTACATGGCTAGACCTGGGAACAGTCCCGCACAGCAGCTGACACCGGGAACCTGATCCCTGAGCTTTCCAGCAGCACAGCTTGTGAGCTGCAGACATTCCTGGCACACGGGAGTCATCATCCTTCCTTCTACTGCTTTGCTCTCATGTATTTCTTTTCCATTCACAGTTCTGTTTTACCGATGTTCTGTCATGATCCTTTGATCTCTTTCTTTTCTCCACCACGTTACTCTCTTTGCTGACTACTTTTTCCATTTTAGTAAGCTGGAATGAGTGACATTCTCTCTCTCTCTCCCACACACACACACACACCAGCTCAAAAATGTTTCCAAACAGTACTGACTATCTTGTGATCACATCGTACCAGCCAAGATGCCAAGGTGTTCTTGGTCCAGAATATTTGAAAAGAATATAGGATTCAGGATAAAAAGAAATATAACAATTGATAGGTTATTTTCATATGAGAAGTTAATTATACAAAAATTCAAACTAATGTGGGACAAGGGCTTAAAATGTGTGTGGGAATGCAGGCCTTACCCCCCTTGGTCCCTGTACTCCTGGCACACTTTACTCAGTAATATCAAACCACATCAATCTTTGAAATCAGGCAAACATGTATGATGTGTTTTTACCATAAATCAAATGCATCCACAGATAGACAAACTTCTACGTGCTAAAGTCAAAAGTACTCAGAACTGAGGTCACAAGCAACAGTCTTACCATTTAAAGGATTATTCTATTGGTTTAACTGTACGGCATAACAAAACCTGCCACTTACTAATTTTTCCCGAAAGACAGCTTAAAGACAGTTTTGCGCTATATTGCACAGATTCACAGCAGCTTTGACGTTTCCTTTGTCAACACGGCAGTCACCGCAGGTGTCACTACTTCACACTACCTGCGGCAATAAATCACTCTAATGAGCCATTAACCCAGCGATGGCGCTTTAAAAAAAAAATGTGCCAAAGCAAAACCACATGCCATATTTACTGTACCGTAGTCTAAGGTGAAGAATGCCCTGTTATGACTGAAATATAAATAGTAACAAACTGTCCGTTTTGCTTACAGCATTTTCATATTCATAACAAAGAGTCAACAGATTTACTGAACGGACTCACCTTTCAAACGAGCAGCCCTGTTGAATCCCACAGCTCGGATGTGTGGTGATGCCCAGACACCGTATCCTCTCCAGCGACAGGTCAATCAATCAACTACAAGACAAATCCCGCTCACACACAAGCTCAAGTTGTCCTCATGCTCAGCTGCTGCTGCTGTTGTTGTTGTTGTTGCTCCCCTTCTGGACTGGCACAGTGTATGAGTGTGTGTGCAGTGTGGATTGAGTTAGCCGAGGCTCAGTCGAGCTGTTAGAAACTTTTCCCCTGACTGCTCACACCATCTGCACGCTGAGAAAGTCTCCGCTGTTGGACAGGATGACTGTTGCGGTCAGCACAGTCACACACACGGGGCACCATTACAGCTGGAGTCCGCCCAGGCACGTGCACACGCACACAAACGCGCTCACGCCGTCTTTCTCAGCACCGCAGTGTCTGCAGTCCCAGCTCCTCCAGTCATCCCGGCTGCTGAGGCGCTCACGCTCGGTGTGAGGAGACAGCAGTGTGTGTTGGTACAGAGAGGTGGAGGAGGCGGGGAGGGGAGGAGTGTTAGTGTGTGTGTGTGATACAGAGAGAGAAATCATGTTTGAGGAAGTCTCAAAGAGAGAGGGAGAGCTCCGACTGAGCAGTGCCCCAGCGGACTTTCTCTTTTATTTCAGCATACAGAGCAAAGTAACCAGCAGTTTTGAAACTTGTGCGGCTCATCTTAAAATTTCAACAGCCAGGAAATTTCCCACAGCAGGCTTATAATGCGGAATAAACAGAAAAAGTCTTGACTTTTCCACACACCATCTGTGACTAATCCAGCGTGCATACACACCCAGGGTTTTACGGGGTCTTCAACATGACATGTACAAACGACTGCGTGCAGGCAGCTCAGCAAACATTTATTCAGTCACTCTGTCCTCACTTTGGTTCCAGCCCAGCTGTATACATAGCCCCTGGAAAGTGTTGCTTTTTGGGGGGTTGGTCTAAAAGTTGTTGATGTTTTGTTTTTTTTTCTAAATTCATAGTGCTGCATTAGATAATTCTGGTGAGGAGGAATTTTTCATTCTGTAATTAACAAATAAAGTAGTGCCTGGGATGAGATCGCATGAGCTGTCACAGTCTGAATCACTGTATCTGTGCTCCTGCAGGCAGAACTTCTGACTTGTGTGGCAATTTCCGATCATTATACTTGTTATTCAGAATATTTTACAATAAAGAGCAATACGGCTTGCTAACAAGGCTAGTTATGATCACACTAAACCACTTTTTTAGGTTATATGAACAAATATTGCTGCTCATCTGGTTTTTTTTTATGCTATTTACTTTTTTCTACTTGGAGGGAAGGCTCTCTTTAATGAGCTTACCATTTGTATCACTATTTGTAAAATAGCTTTCGTACTTAAATGATTTGTTTTGCATGATCTGTGCAATATGTGATGACTGAATGAATCAATAAATATCAAACATTTAATTTAAAATTGGTGATAAAAAAAAAAAATGCATTGGCTATTTCAGGCCCCCATAGCATAATAGCATAATGTCAGTAAAGGAATAGAATAAATTTTTTGCATTTGAAAGAAAAAAAATATTCCAAGCTCAAATGTATAATTTATAGAACTGGTCAGCATGCAAACTAAATTTTATGTTATCACCACAGGACCAGCATTTATGAATTCCCAATTTATCCCCTGAGCCTGCAAAATGTGCTCATTACCAACGGAGAGACGCAAATTCCAGTCTGTGTAGGAGGTAGCCGGTGTGTCCACAATAATTACTTCCTCAAAATCAAATCATCTGCATGATGATGAGTTTGTTTGCAAACTCACAGGTAATAAGATGCGGGCAAATTTGACCTGTTGTGGTGTTGCAGTCTTGTGGAGGAGCTGGTTGAGTGAGGTGACGGAGAACTTTAAATGAAGTGCTGACAACTGTGGAGGAGATAATATCAACAAGCAAGGTCCCAGCTGGGTTCCTGACATAGTAGAGGGTCAAGTGAAGGCTCAGGCCTTTCTTTATTATCTATTAGCTGGCTGTGGGCGAGAGAGAGAGATCTATGACCTGTTTAGCACCAATCATTAAATTGTGATCATAATTCTCTGGTCATTAGCCATGCAGGCCGCCAGGCTCCACTTATGGGAACATTAGCTTGTCCTCTGCTTCACTTTGGAGTGAAATATCTCAACAGAACTGCAAATGCTTTGTAATAAAATTTCAGTCCCCAGAGGTTGAATCTCACTTATATTTCCTTTATGGGTTGTAATGAAGTTGACACTTTTAAAGCCAGTTAAAGTCAAGTAAATTGCATCGCTGTGATTTTTTTTCTACAGATGTTCATGTTGTGATCATCACTGTTACTGGTGGTTTTAGTCAAACTTCTAAGTCAAGGCGACTGTGCTCATTTTAAACTTCACATCTATAGTTTTGTATTCTGCTAGAGAAGCTTGGCATGGCTCACGGTTGTGAAAATAAGTCTCATTTATCAGTTGCTATCTGAAAGAAGCCCTTTTAACTACCCTCACCCTCTCTTTCTTCTAAGTGGCCATCCCTCACAAACACAAGGTGTGAACAGCAGGTGGGTGGGGCTTCTACACACCAAGGTTGGGGGCACCCACTCTTACTGACATACAGCAGCGTGTTAACATGCTGACATCAGTGTTGACACTAGAGCACCATTTTTAAGAAGCATTTTCTCACAAATTGCTAATCAGATGACTAAAGACTGTTGGCACATCAATCATTTAGCTTTATTTTTAAAGCTCTTGTCCCTCTAATTCAGTAATAATAAAAAAACAAAGCTTTTTAATATCTGGCAATCAAAAATAAACAGAATTCCTGCTTTGTAATAAAATCTAATCACTTTACAAAAATTAAGCATCCTTATGAGAAATCTCACTAAATAAAATGGAACAAACAACAGCAGGCTTGGAGCCATCTGTCCTCGGCCATCCCTCTGCGTGTTTTATTATATTTGCAGGACGAGGAATGCTGAACATGAAACAGTGTGACCTTGTGACGTAGGAAGTGGCCATCTGTAAACAAGCTGGAGCTGCATCTACTCCCATGGGATATTCTGGGAGACCTCATCTGATAGACAACTTATGAGATTAGTATGGATGAATCTTCACAGAGGAAGCCTCTGGGAATGAGTTTTTCTCAGTGTGTCTCCTGTTCTCATGGCCTTGCAGTCAGAGGTTTTGGACTGGTGACTTCTGGACAGACAGCAGGAATCTCTGGTGAGAAGAACCTACTCACTGTGAATGGAAATATGGAAATGTTATTTGTTTTTCAGCTTTTCAGCTTCATTTCTCCATTTGTAAGTTTCCTATTCACTTTTGTCCCCTTGTGTAAATTCCCAAAGAATGAAAGCAGTAGCTGTGTGATCTTCAACTTCTGCCAGTCAGTGTGTCGTGACAGTAAGTGGGTAGATAACCACAGTGGGCAGGTGTCTGGGAGCACTTCCCTTTTAGCATCATAATGAGGTTTAGTTTGGCAAAATCTAGAGAGCCTTTACAGAAAGGTAGAAAGGCTTACGTGTTAGACTCAAAAGCAGATAAGCAGCCAGTAAACAGAGTCTCATTTTACAGAAATAAATGCCAGCTCACTAACTAAGGATGCAAGATGCTCCATATAGCTTCAGTGGCTGTAATCAGTACCCCACAAAGCCACAAAGCAGACACACAGAGGTTGTAGCTGGTTGGCAAACGGTCCTGACAGAGAGAAAAAACAAAAATACACCAGGCAGATGCAAAAATGACTTAAATAAATGGTGAATGATGTTGGTGCTTTTTTGACTCTGAGTGAAACTCTTTGACCCACTTTTAAAGGATGTCTGTGTTTACAGCTTGTTCACACTGCCCCCCAATAGTAAAGATCAGTTATTGCTTGATTTCTATTCAAAAATCACACAATCAATGACAGTGTCAATTAGAACAAGAAGGGAAAAATACTATAATGAGATCCCTTTATTCAGAACAGCTGTACAGGATAGTATTAAACTGTACAATGGACAGCTCTCCATAGCAAAGTTACCTCCCTGTTTGTATTTGTATGACATATAGAAACCAAAGTATGACATGATAAATTATATCCGCTCGTCTGTTAGTCTGTTTGATCTGTGTCACTCATTCATCCTTGTGAAACCAGGTTAATGGCTACATATCTGACTGATGCCATCATTGAGGTTATGTTCAAACAAGCCATATTAGCTTTTTTTTTTTAGTTTACTACCTTATTTTTGCCTAGTTAACTCAAATGTATGAGAAAAAATTGCTTAGTTTACATGCTATATCTGCACAGCTGTGCCTGAGCACTGTCTCTGATGACAGGGAGCTGAATGCACAAAGCTGTATCAAGGACAAGGACAGAAGAAATGAAAATGGAACACGATGTGAAGATCTGAGTGCAACAAACTTACCAATGAATTTTGCAAAAACAAAAACACATTTTAGCCCGCAGGTATGACTGGCTACAAAAGAATGCAGACATGCTTGTGCTGGCAGGGTCGTGCTTTGGACAAAGATAAAGTGAAAATGTTTAAATTGAAGTATTAGAAATGATATTCTAATATTTAGGTAACTGCATTTTTTATGTTTGTGCCAATGATTATTTGGGTGTTGTTGGTTATTTATGACATAAGCTTGGGTTTGCTGCTGCTTCCTTTCACTTCATCTCCTTCACTCAGCAGTTTTTGGTCCACATTTTGTGTATTTTACTGGAAATATGTGTGATTGCATGTGATGCTTCTATTCAGTGATGTCATTGAGATGTCAGAAATGTGTCCGTTTAACTTAGCAAGCAGATGGGTGGACAGATAAGATGTTCAAATGTGTATAAAAATTTTGAACTTGAATTTTGACATTTTCACTCTTTTTTTCCCCACACACTTGTGTTTTAAATTTACATCACCTTCATACAGATACCACCTTCAGCTATAAGATAAAATGCATCTTCTCAACCTTCCTCTATTGCCAGCTAATTTAAACCTCCCAGTTAAACATGCACAGTAAACAAGTGGTGCCATTCAGAAGCCCTAATTCGAGGTGCATTCATTCCTTATAAAGTCATTTGGCACATTCTGTAATATACTGAGTGCTGGTGTTTTGAAAGGAAGTTTTAAAAAAAAAACAGACACAAACACACCCACTCACAAAAAGACATGTTCATTCCATTCCACTTCTTGCAGCGTATTTATCTCACCACGGGGCACATTTCTTTTCCTTCTTTCTCTTAAACTAAAAAATCCAGTTGACCTTGAGTTACATGAAGTGCACATGTCTACATATGCTAAGGTACCTGAAATATCTAATAGCACCTGGGTAAAAGTAATAATTATGTATCAGTGGTGTAAGGTTACCATTCTCTTTGTATACAATAGTGCTCTCTGCTGGCGGTCTCTAAAACATTTGAAATAGGAACTTCTGCAAGCATGTTTATTTTTCTCTTTTTATTCTTGTCCGACAGTGCAAAAAGAAGCCACCAGAGGTCCATGTGTCTCTCCAACAATGGGTAATCACAAATCTATGTATTTCAAAACTCTGTTCACGTTCACTAAAATTAAAAGCTTTTTAATGGGCATTTTTTTAAATATGCCCATTTGTAGCTTTTTAAATTAATTTTTTTTTATCATAATGTGGACTGTGGGAGGAAGCCGGAGTACCTGAAGAGAACCCATATAAAAACAGGGAGAACATGTGGACTCTACCCAGAAAGGCCCTGACAGTGGAGTCAAACTCAGGACCTTCTTGCTGTGAGGCAAAAGTGAAAACCACCGTGCATACAAGCTTTATTTATATATATATATTTAAAGTATTTATAATAAAAGCTATATTTGTTTAAAAAAAAAAGATTGATAATTTGTGTGTGTACCTGTAAACACACAAGTTGTATTTCTAATCTCAAAACCTCTCCTATACCCCGTTTCACTGATATTTCATGTTTCATGTACTCTAGCATTTGCTCATCTTAATCCTGCCCACACATTATTTGCCTGCAATGCAACTCCCACTTTACTGTAAAGTAACATGATGAAGCAGTGTTTATTGCATAGAAAAATAACACACTACTTCTTGCACTGAGATAATCTGACAGATGGTGTTAATTCAGACTTTTGATTTTGGAGTAAATTAAACCTCAGTTTCGTGAGGGGTGGCAAACCCAGGGACCAGAATTCAGGCCGACCCACTGTAAGGGAGGGCATCCATTTTCAATTTTAAAATTTATAGTCATAATTTTACAGTTTTTCCTACTGATAAAGACCTCACCCATGGCTTTTCATACACCAAAGTAAAAGTAATAGATAAGCATTTCAGTGAAAGAAAAGTTTCTGTTTTTCACAGTGTGCTATAGAATTTTCTTTTTGTTTATTTGTCTGTTTTTTTATACTGGATCCACTGTAAAAAATAAATACATAAGATATTTGCTTTGAATTAAGAAAAACTTTATGTTTTATAATTAAAGGACAGTCTTGGCAATGAGTTACAAGAACTTTGTCTGTGATTTTACATATTTAAGCCTTACAATTTAAGCCCAAAGAGTGGTGCTCACAAATTTCTTTCATTTACTACAGCATCATTTCCTCATTATGAAGAAAACAACTGAGATGTACTGTTGAAATTGCACTTCTTTGTCTTATATCAAGCTACAGTATGTCAATGATTAAATGTGTCATTAAACTTCTTCACACTGAAAAAAGGGGAGTTTCACTTGTCCAGTCCACTTAAGCTCAAACTGGACTGCATGTGGCCCACAATGTAAAATGAGTTTGACATCCTTGATATAAAGTAAATAACTTAGCAGTGGATTAGAAAGGCGATTAAGTCAAATTCAACTTCTATTCTGCCTGCAACCATTAAATATCTGCAAGCCACTTAGCAACCCACTTCCTTTTATGTTTACAAACCCCTAACCCTAATCAGTGTCATGTCTGTCACAGATACGTGTTCTCCTCAATGTCTTGCTGCTGCTCTCAGTACATCCTTTATGAACGCACATGCAAAGGCGGGGCAGTCCCGATCCACAGCCATGCTGTTAAAAACCAGTTAACGAAAATGCATCTTGTCAACTTTAGTGGTCAAACTATAATTTAATATCAAAGTTTGAAATATGTCCCCATTTACTTCTTTATTTCCAAAACTAAGATGCAAGGAAGGCTTTGTGACTTTATGACTACGTTTTTGCACAACATTTCTTGTGAAAGATAAATTTGTGACTCATTTGTTCTGATAGTGTTTAATGCACATAACTGGGAGTAAAGGAAATGTACTAATGGTAAATATTTCTGATTTCTGCAGAAAAAAGGACATTTGCCAGGAGAACATTTTTCTAATGCCAGAAAATTCCTTACTGTTTCCAAATTAATAATAATAAAAAAATGTATCCCCTTTCATTAAGTAATAAAAAAAAGGTCCTTAAAGCAGTAAAGCAAAGACTTAAATGAATAAATATCTCAGGCAATTATGAAAAAAAAATCATTTATTTCTTTGTTTTGTTTGTTGGCTACTAAAAGTAAGTCTCCATATTCTGGAGGTGTGATGATAAAGCTGCTGGGGAATGTTCCTCCTCACGTCACGTCATGATGGAAAAGACAATCCCCCCCAGGGGTCAGAAATCTGTCAGGTCGCCAAGGTCAAGGCTCTGACCTGTTGTTTTGCTGCTATCAGTTTACTACGTGAGGTTTCTGAGAACCATTAAAAAAAGAAAAAGCGAGAGAAACCATTGATTAAAAGAACCAAAAGAGTTGATTAATCTGACCGAATTTACGTCATTTGAACAGACCAGGATGGTCGCGACGTGCTTCTTGTTGCTTAGTTTTGATTACCTGCAATCAGTGTAATCAAACTCATCACTTAATTTCCTTGTTTGCAGTGTTTGTCAGTCTACTGCTACAATAAACAACCTGTTGAGGCAGAGCCAAAGTATAAATACCAGAACATCTATTTGCAGTAAATCAGTGTTATTTACTACTCCATTCACGCACCTTTGTTTCTGCAGAGGCGGCAGTGACGTGTTCAGGGAGTCAGATAAAGGGTATTTCTCACCAACTCTTTCCTGTTATTTTCCAGGGTCCTTTGTTTGGTTGCGGGACCTCGGCCGGTCGGTTCTCAGGGGAATGAGAGGAACATTTGAGCCTAAGCACTTGAATGTGTGAATGCTCCTGCCTTCACACACAGACTGTCCCATACCTGTATGTATGTGTGTGTGTTTGTGTGTGTGTTTGTGTGTGTCACCTTGTCCTTGGACTGAGAAGCAACACCCATACAGTGTAATTTGTGTCTTTTTCAGGAAACTTCATCCTTTCTGCTTTTTATGGCTATTGGTCAAGGAAATGTGAGGATTGGGAAATCATGAATGTTCCTGTAAATAATAATACGGATATGCTGATACACTCCTGTTCATCATGTTTATGATTTAGAAACAAATTCAGACTGGCCACATTTTAACTCTGCCGTAGTGTTTAGAGGTGAAGTGTTGATTGAAACGATAATATAACGGACGTGAAGCGTCCTCTAACTAGCTCCCAAAACAAGGACAGGGCATGTGCAGTTGTGTGTCACGTATAAATTCCAGAGCTTTCGGAGTGTCACTTGAAAAACCCCATGCTTTTAAATTCCTGTCTTGGGCAGACACAACAACAACAGGAAGAAGGACCATTTTCACAGGTGTCAGGAAGCACAGGAAATAAACAAGCTGAATACTGGAAAACATTTTTGTACCAGTAAGAGTCAGAGGTGAGGCTAATAAGAGTTATTTTTAGCTCGGCCAGTATTTTCTTGAACTTTTTTTATTGTCCTGGATGTTCTGTAGTTATTTTTGTTTCAATCTCCAGCAGAGTTTCTATACGTTAATGCTGCCTTATGAAGGATTACATACGATAAGTATCGAATCAAGTGCCACATGTAATGAATGATCATTAATGCCATGAGGATTCCTTACGATTTTAAAGAATTAATTTAATTTCATTGAACTGTCACGATAAGTGTTATTAAAAACCAAAATATATATGTATATGAATACTTTGACATTTATCAGAGTGTTACATTATTGTTTTCAAATGTTATCATGAACTCATATAGTTAAAAAATGTGCACAAATGTTGAGCCACCCCTCATTTCTAAATATTTTGCTACAGACAAAGGTGCAGCAATATAATAGAACATATGTAAACATACACGGGAAGACAGTATATAAGACAGTATAAAAGGCTAAAACAGGGTTTGAACAAGTCTTGAAAATCAATATTTGGTATGGCCACCTATATTCTTCTAATCATCTTGAACTCTCTTAGTGGACATTCAAAGCTCTTCTTTGGATGCTGGCGGATTTTTGCTCTGTTCTCTGTCAAGATGATCGCACACCGCTTCAGTAATGTTGAGGTCAGGGCTCTGAGGGTAATCCACAGCTCATAGTGTTCAGTTGTGCATTTTTCTATCCAGGTAAGTTTTTACTGCACTGGCAGTGTGTTTGGAAGCATTATCGTGCTGGAAAAAGAAGATGTTGCCAATCTGATGCTTTCCAGATGATATTGTATGATGGATCAAAATCTGTTTTTCAGTTCCATGAATTCTGACGAGATCGCTAAACCTCTGGCTGAAATACAGCCCCAAACCGTGACAGAGCCTCCACTGTGTTGGTTTTACAAATTTTGTCCCTCTGTCCTGATCCCCTCTGTACATAATGATAATGATTTGAACCCAAAATTTCACATTGGGATTCATCACTCCATCAGACTTGTTGCCAGAGATTTGTCAGTATAATTTGGCATACCACAGCTTTTTCCTTTGTTTTTCTTGACATCCACCCTTCCACTGAGACTATTTCTAATGAACAGTAGATGATCAAATAAAGGGCTAAATGCATCTCTCAGGGGTTTTTTTTCTTTTCTTTTTTTTAAGGACAGACTGCCCACACTGCAGACATATGCTAAGTTTGTTGCTAATACCTCAGTGGGAATCATATTATTTATGCAAACAATACTATTTTATGCCTGTCAAATTGGGTTATCTTTAGCATTTATCATGGATTCAGCTAAAAAATGGAAACAAATGAAATGTTTTGTGATAGGCTGCTGATAAAGGCAGCCTGTCTCCACTTGGGAGCAAAAAATAAAGAAATGAGGGGTGGCTAGTACTTTTACACAACACTGTTTGAAGTGCTTTGTATAATCTGCACAGAATTTGTTCCACTGTTTTTCTGTAGATTTTAGGATTTAAATAAAATTGTTAAATCTAAAGTTAGATACCTTTTTCTGAAAAGTGTGTATTCTTAATGATGCTCACTGACTTAAAATTTGTGTCTATCTTCTCTGGTGTTTAAAGAAACCGATGGGTGAAATGGAGAAAAAAAATCCTGTAAATAAACAATATTATAATGTTTGCTTTTCTTGTTCTTGTTACAAAACTAAAAGTTTGTGTCCTTCATTACATAGACTGAGAAACCTTCCTTCTTTGAATCCTCTTTCTTTCCTCCTTCCTCAGTTTTTCTTTTTGCATTTTTGGATTAAAATGTAATTCATTGATTGAGAGTTGTGTTCTGCATGGGAAAAAAGCATATTTTCCCATTTTTGAAAGCTAAGAAACTAGGGCACCCAAAAATAATGAGAAGTCAAAGATGTCTGTAAAAAGTCTCAGCAATAAAATCCATTTTTGCTCCTGTGTTTGGATACATCATGTCACATCATCATGGGAAACCACACTGACAGGAATTCCTTTTGCTCAAAATATGCGCTTCTCATCAGACTTCTTAATATTTTTGCACTCCTCAAAAGACCACTTTCCCCTCCCTTAAATAAATACCAAGGTTTTCTATCCGTGTGACACTTTGGTCCAAATTTACAACTATATCTGGACAGTAAATTTTCTGCACACAAAAATACTCTGGGAATAAAGAGAATATTCATCTGAGATAAAAAATGATGTCTTGGTTTGTGGGGGGTTTTTTCCTGGTGGAACCCAGCCTACTGCAAAAAGAGAAAAACCCAGAGGTATATGAAGAAATGGCAGAGCTCCCTGCTGCAGTAATATGGCGATAAAGCACACAGCCAAGCAAAGCCTGGAGAGGCTTCTGGCTTACAGTGATTAATCTGCTGTGTCCAAACAACTCTGTCGCCTTGCACAATGTACTTACAGTTAACAACATGAATGGATTCCGCTTATTTATGGGCTTATTTGTCCTTTATATTTAATTAGTTTAATCTACAACTGCACAATATGTTAATTACCATGCAATAATTAACGCGTTTACAACATACCCACTCGGTGTTTCATGTCTGGCTTGATTTAACAACCAAGGCAAATTTTGTATTGCTAAATTAGGCAATTAAACGATAACCTTAAGTGATAACTTTGGTTTAATTGCAAAAGCATTCTCTACCACACCCGGTGTTGTGTATGATAATGCCCATTTTGGATCACTGTACAGTTCAACTTTGACAAACAAAGGCACTCTAAATGACACTGAAGCTAATGGGAAGAGACTGCAGGGTCATTTTCATTAATTTATTGAGGAACAAAGAAAGATCTGGAAAGAATAACATAGTCTGCATATTTCATTAGAAAAGATAATGGTGTCAAACAAAAACCAAGCAAACCAACTAAAAACTCTAAAAGCTGTAACAAAGTGTTTTTTCTTTCTTTCTTTCTTTCTTTTTTTAAAATTTGTTATCTGACGTATTCTAATAAAATATATCTTTCAGTTCATTTATAAGTTAATGCTACATTTACACTGAATAGATTCAGTCTTGTCAGCACTTGTCAGCGAGGGTTGAGCCGCTTTGGAGCAGTGGATCTGTTTGTGTTCTGATCTGTGTTCTGCACAGCGTTCACTTCTCCCGAGCCCACCTCAGTCCCTGAGAATACAAGTAAAGGAGACCATTAGCCTTTCAGTTCATGCAAGTGATACATCATATTCAGAATTTTCATTTAGTCCACTTGGCAAGACATTCAACTTCTACTATCCCATAGAGAAGTTATTACTAATTACACAAAGCCTTCAAACCTTCAACTTTAAATGAAAATAATATTTCTCCTTTACCTGCTTGTGGTTCATTCTTAAGCTTGCTGGCGATTTTGGCAAAGAAGGTGAGGGTGAGACAAGCTCCGGTCTCTCTGTCACATATGCCTCCCTTGCAGTTGCAGGTCTTACGGCACTCAACCCCATAGGTTCCATAGGGACAATCTGTAAAGAAAGAAAACGTTTATTATTTAGTGGATATTTCTACAGCATAAACTGCAAGTCTCAGATTATACAAGGTATAATCATCAAGTTAAATATTCAGCAAGGATGTCCGCATCTGCACATTCTTACAGATGTGTGCTGTTATTTGGGAGAATTTCTAAAACCTTGGGCAAAGGCTGTAATAACATAAATGGATACTGGGTTTGGTGCAGTAACATCAGTGTTATCAAACTGCAGCATGCAGAAACAGGTCCCAGATTTTTTTTTAAGGTTATTTAATGAGAAAATACCTTTGCAAATTCCATATTCGTCTCCATAGTCGTCTTCATCCTTGTAGAACTCGCAGAATAATCCTGGTCCGCACTTCACTCCGTGCATCCCCGACACTGTGCGGTAGCAGTGCTCCCCTCTGCCGGCTGCACAGACCTGGCAACAGCCGCAGTCATCCAGGACCGTCCGAGAGCACCGCTGCGTCCCGCCACACCGCTCCGCCGTGCATCTGTCGGGGCAGTTCACCGCGTACTTCACACTGGCGCTCCATGCCTCAGCATCATGCACCACGAGTGAACACGACACTGTGATAAGCAGAAAAAACATCACTGCACGCGGAGGAGCGGAATGAGCAGAAAGCTTGAAAGGGGTGATGCTGTCCTTTGGATGAGTGTCCTGGTGAGACTAGAGAAGCTGAGCACCTCTGCGAGACTTAAGCGGAGTGACCTGTGGTTCATCAGGTTGCATGGTTATCAGCAATGAACAACTTTGTTTTGCACATGGCTTGCTCTCGTCAATTTCCTCATTCCGGTGTTGTTGTCCCCCCCGTTTTTTTTTTGTCAGTCAGTTTTGTCAGTCCCTTTTTTTAGAAATCCGGCTTGGAAGTGGGATTAACTCTGGACCGCCATCCAGGAATTGAAATTCGTGTGAACTGATGTCACAAGTTTAGTTTGGTTTGTTTTTGTCTGAGTGGGAACCCCCGGAGCTCCGATAGCATTAGGTTTGTCGCCACTGATTCAACTTTAGTTTTGTGTTAGTTACTGGGCCTGTAGCTGTGTGAGAACTCTTATTCGTTAACAGGTTGCACAATAGGAGATACATCTTTACACACATATGAGTTTCTTGAATTCAGATTGCATTTAATTTTATGTGCACCTGAAATCACAGAGGAAAGGCTTTCAAAAATAAATTCATATAAATTTACAATAATGTTTAGCTCTTTGTTATATTTACTGCATTCATATTGTTGAGTTTTATAGTAAGAAAAGGGAGATTGAAACGATTCTGATGACAAATCTTTGCTCCCTCGTTATTTTTTTAAGTTAAAAAGAGCTCCTTACGTTTCTATTTAACCTAAAAGGTAAGGCTGGAAAAATACTATTATTGGACATCAAGAGTAGCAATCATCACAAGATACTAGACATAAGCGACTCAGGAGAACAGAAATGAAACGTGAGAAAGAATTAACCTGGTTCCGAGCCCCCGGGTCGCTACAGATCCTACATTTCCCAAAATGCAACAAAGTTTCAGAGGCTCATTCGTCTGTGTTTCTTATTAATTTTCATTTTGCCTAATTAATACTGTTAAGTGCATATTTCCCGTAAGTATTGTATCTTTATAAAACTTCTATAATTTATAATAAGATTTTTTTAAAGAGCGGTTTAATGGGGTACAATTATTTTGCTACAACTGTGGTTTAGGAAATTCAATGTGGCTACAGTCTGTCTCTTGTTTATCCACTCGGACTGTTTTTCTAACCATGCAGTTTTTTTTTGGTTTTTTTTAACAAAAACTCAAAGGTGTTAGTGACGTTAATGAACTTCGCTCCGAGACACACGGTGGCGGTAACACGGTGACCAAACACCGGCTGCCATCGGCGATTAAAACTCGTCCGAAGAAGAAGAGGGGGAGCGAGGAGAAGGTTGATGATGATATTTGCGTCCAAGGGAGACCTCACTGGGACACAGCAGGTAACGCAAAACATTTACTGGCTGTGTTTTTACTGTCAATGTGCCGTATATGTCTCCCGAGCACTTTTCATTTTAAAATGACCTTTACGACGTTAGCGACCCACGCGGGGGTTTATTTTACCGGGAGCTGACAGGCACCAAGTGGAGGGGCTTGGTCGGGTTTTGACAGCCATGGAGCAGACTAGCAACTGCACTGCAGCCAGCATTAGCTCAGCTGTCACCGCAGACGCAGAATAATGTTACCGGTGTTTGTGAATGACACGGCGGAATCTGCGCTTTACGTTTGCCGGTGTTTTTATGGGTGCAGGTCGGTAGCTACTATGTAACAATGAACCAGAGAGACGTGAGCCACGTAACGGTAACGGTACTAAATGTTGATATAAGCTTTAAAGCGAGAAGCCAGCCCGCAGGACTGTGTCATGCTGTTAATTTAAATACTAAATGTCCTACCGGGTTGTCATTAGCGTGGGTGCCCAACTCATTTATGCTAGAATTATTATTATTAAATTGTATTTATCATTATTATTATTATTATTGAATTTCATTTATTTTTAACCGGTAGCTTGTTTTATGGTGAACAAATTTCCTTTGTTATCCAGTCCTGGTTTTGATTAACAGTCATTCAAGTATTCATTATGCTTTTAGTGATCGGGGTTGTCCTGGCAACGGCAGCCCAAACGTCCCTTAATTGGGTCGGCAACTTCCTCCAGCTCATTCTCGACAACTTCCAAACCCCATCGTGCCGAAAGGGCGTCCTAGTGTCAGCTCACCTCATCCAGCAGTCAGTATAAAGGAGGTTGCGTTTAAAATCTTGATTATTTTCATGTGGATTTGAGCTCAGCTACCTTGCACAAAAATGTAGTCTTAAAGTAAAAATAAAATAAAATAATAATATTTAAGAAAAATATATAGATTACATTAAAAAAAGATGTTTATGTTGGGAAAGTTGGATTGTTTTATGGGAAAAGCATTTGTTTGTTCCATAGAAAAGCACATTTAGTTTTTAAGGGTTCCGAGACAGAATCTGCTAAATTGTCAGATTTTTATCATCTTGGTCCAAAGAAGATATCACTGCCATGCATGGGAGTTACTGATATACTGCTGCCCCCCCCCCCCCCCCCCCCCCCAGTTGCTTGATCCCACCTATGACAGTTGCAATTTTTATTGTATAGCACATTTTTATATACTTAAACTCATTGCATTTAATGCGGAAAAAAACAGAAAAAACAAAACCAACAAACGATGTAGGTTTATTGAGCCTTTGTTTTCATTTTAACCAATTGGGACCTTTGGCCCAAACTGTTATCTGCTCTAGACAATCAGGAATGGAAGAAGTGTTTTTGTGTGTATACTCTAGATACTATATATAATGTAGATTGACATTTGCTGACTAAAGTCTGAAATGAGCTGCTTGGAATAAGAAAAGAGAACTAAATTCACATCGTGTCCTGAATGTTGATATCCTTAAATACCAGACGGTCTGCAGTGTGTGATGGTTGCGTCTTACACTGCTGGCAGTTTCTTGTTGTCGTCTGACCATGGAGCTCACTACTATATCAATGCCTGCTGTTATTTTTGGCCAAAGTGGAAACCATATAGCCCCACTGGCCTCAGGGACAGCAAGAGAAATGAGAGTCTGTGACAGGACTATGGATACATTTGTGTGCTCACATGTTGAGCAACCATTAATTTACCTGATTTTACTCATACCTGCTTGTTTTGGTACAAGTAGAACCTGTAGAGTCATCCAATAATCAACATAATGGTAATCAAGATGGCTAATATCACTGTTTTGTTCACCATTAACTAGAAGTATTAGTTCATGTATGTTTAAAATGTTTAAAAAATGATACTGTAAATGTACGAGTGGGTATCAGGTCTACTGGTTAACCTGCTTTAGAATATTTAAGATGAATTTGCGTAAGCAGTGTTTCAGGGGAATGTCATGCCTACTAGTGCTATGAATGTTGACCTCCGTATTGTGACCGTTACAAGGACTGTCGTGGTTTAATTTCTGTTATGAATGAAATGACTTTCAAGGGGTTGGATACAGTTAACCAGCTGGTGTCTGATTATCTGAAAAATATTATGAGTGAAATCATTATTTTCCCTACTAGCTGGAAAGCTGCTTGGCTGGAGATGCATCATTTCCAGTCGACAGAAACAGACACGCTCTTATTTTGGTTGGAAAGCCAACAGAAATGCAGCAGATCACTGGGTGAGGATGTGGGGTTAGGTAACCAACTTTAAATGAATGAATTATGAATTTAAATTTGACATGTGCTATTTTGTATTGCATCCCTTTGTGCTTTGTGGCGTAATAACTTGTAAGACAAATGCACCCTCCTCATTAATGTGGGTGTGCTAGTTAGCTGCTATCATAGGGTGAGCTGACCTATTTCAGTGATACCCACCGGGCCTATGGCATTATCCTGGATGTAGTGTATGTTGGACAAGTGCCGATGCTAAGGAGAAACCTGACACCTTCACACTGAATGCACTTGGCAGGAAAACGCATCAGAACACTGGCTTTCTGCAGAAAATGTTGCCTGTAAATTTGTGATGAAGAGAGATGTGCATTTCTTTATGTTAATCTGTACTGGAGTGGATATGTGTCAATTTTCTATATTAGACTTTCTTTAAGCCTCATCCTCTCTTTTGATATGTTTTTTTTTTTTTAGGTATACATCAGAGTATAGATAATGCTCAGACATGGTGCCTTGTCAGACCCATGTGTTGCTGAAGTGGCAGGAGCACTTCAATAGCTCCTGGGCGGCAGAGGACAGCCTGCAGACAGCCAGGAGGCATGGTGCTGCCACGCTCTACGATAAGCTCCTTCACAACAAGGAAGTGGTGACCCTCGCCCAACCTGTTCAAGAACTCGCAGGCCCACGCCTTCCGGACTTCGAATGCGAGTCCAGCGCATCTGCGGAGAAGGAAGAGTACCTGTCCTCCCTGCTTCGTAGCCAGCGATGGCTGGCTCACCGCGTGCTGACGCAAACCTCCTACACCCTGGGTCTCCACCACAGGCTGGTAGTTCTACAGAGAATCTACTATGCACTTCACAGCAAATACCATGACAAATTCCGTGTGCAGCTGCCCTCCCACTCCAAAGACAGCGGAACTGAATGTGGGCAAATTGAGCCGGCCTCAGAGACTTTCCTACCAGGGGGAGCATCCAAAATCAAGTCGGGTACAGATGTTCTGATAGAAATGGGTGTCAGGACTGGCTTGAGTCTGCTCTTCTCACTACTGCAGCAGAACTGGAGATACGCAGCTTCTATTCATCCAGAGTCTGTGCTTTGCAACGATGTGCTCAACACAGCGTCCTCTGTCCTGACTTCGCTGCCACCACTCTCTCTGGCTAATGAGAATAAGATCCCGTCAGTGGGTCTGGACTGTCTGGCACAGGTGGCTGACTTCCTGAAGAAGACATCGGTGAGCAGCGGGAACGGTGGCGCAGACCCGACTGGTCGGAGGCTGGCGCTGGAGCTGCTGCTCGGCCTGGCCATGCAGAGAGGCTCCCTGAAGTTTCTGCTAGAGTGGGTGGAGGTAGCCTTGGCTGCTTCCATGTCCTCTTCCACCCCTACACTGTCTTCCTCCTCCTCCTCCTCACTGAGCTCCCAGCAGTCAGCCGGTGTGGGCTTTGATGTCATCCATCAAACTCTTCTCCAAATGAGGCAATATTCGGTATGCGACTTGTTTTCATATCAGTCTTTGGATAATCGTACTTTTTTAATGTAACACTCGGTCACTGATGGTATTTCTTAAATTGCATGAGATAGATTTGTTCTGCAATCATGTGATATATTGGGCATATTAGTTTACTGAAGTTTAAGTTCAATCAGTTCACATGCTGTGGCTCTGTTCCACTTTCAGAGTGATTTGAATTAGAGCCATGGTTGCTTCATGCATTTATTTTTGGCAACAGCCTTTCATGAACATACTGATAAAAGCCCCATTGTCTCTAAAGTAGGAAAATGGCTCTTCACGTTCATGCTTCTGTAGGCTGTCCTTTTCAGAAATGAAGTGTGTCATTGAAGCTTGTAGAGATGGGTTAATGTGCAGATAAGGATTAGGATTGAGTCAGCCTTGCTGTCCTCTATAGATATGCGCATTGAGTCATCCTTTAGCAGGTTAATCAGCTTTGTAATATTTCTGTACAAATGGCAACCAGAGATGGCCGTTGCCAGCGACTTCATTATATTGCACATTATTTATCACGTAGAGGTGGTCAAATTCAGTCTAAGTATTGGAGTCATAGCTGGTGCTGCTAGGCTGAATTACATTTAATTGGCCTTATCTAACAAAGTGGCTGGTGAGTGTAAAAGAATAAGATTGCTGATTTGTTTCTAGTGAGACAAAAAAAGTTGAACACAGCCTGCTGCTTTCTCCACTAACTAGTGTGCCTACAAAGAGCTATGTTGTTGCCTGCTTGTGTTCAGTCTCTGTTTGATCATGCTGTGGCATGTCGCTGTTCTTAAGGAGAGAAATGTTTTTCCTTCTGATACATACTTCAGGTTTTGAAATATTTGGTATCCAAAACAACAGACTGCAAAAACAAGTTCATTTTGTTATAAATCCAAATCTGCATGCAACATTTACACACACTGAATGTCAGATTAAAGTGAAAACATACTATGCTGAAGGATCAACAACAACTATTTATTTCCAGGGTTTTCGTGGCGATCCCGTCAATACTCAGGTGCTTAAGAAGGATGCAGATGGACATTGTCGACTCTCCCAGGCAGCTCTCTGCTTATTTGAAGAGGTGAGTGAAATCTTATTGACATGCATATCGACACTATTACGAATTCATGGCCGTTTACAGTAACTGACCTGAAAGGCTTCTCTCTACACCGACAGATTTGTAACCTAGCGTCCTACTGCTTGTGCTCGTGTAGCACGGATGCAGCTGCTCCCGGCACTGAGAGCAACACAGTCATGGTGTATGTGTGGGGCAGCAACAGCAGCCATCAGCTGGCAGAGGGGACACTGGAGAAAATCCTGCTGCCAAAACTGACGCAGGGCTTCAGTGATGCCCAAATGGTATGACAAGCCACAAGGGTAGGGCTTACACTATTTAAATGAAATAATTAATGTTCCTATTATTTATTGAAGTTTTTACACTTGATAATCTCTAATTTTGTTGGTGGTATTAATAGGTTTTCCACATGCCTCACACTTGAGGTGGGTTTCATATTTTTTAAAAATGGTTACAGATGTTAAAAATCCCAACTGTGCGAACAAAACAAAAATTCCAAATAAAACAGGTGAAAATGCCTTTTGATATGAGTGCTGTATTGAATGTGGTGTTGTGAGTTTATAAAATTGAAAGCACACCAGAACTACATTAATAATTCATTAGAATTATCTTAGCGTGCCAGTTTACATCGTCCACTTTAATCTTCTGTTAGATTGAGGCAGGCCAGTACTGCACCTTCTCTGTGTCTGCGGATGGCTCAGTGAAAGCATGTGGAAAGGGCAGCTATGGCCGTCTGGGCTTGGGGGACTCCAACAACCAGTCTATGCCCAAGAAGCTTGTACTTGAACCACACAGGAACATTAAGAAAGTGTCCTCCTCCAAGGGCTCCGATGGTCACACTTTGGCCATCACTGTCGAGGGAGAGGTGAGAAGTTAGAATAACTGCTAGTAAATATTTTAAAGGTTTGTATGCTGGATTTGTGACACTACAACTGCGATATAATGTGTATACACTCACCGGAGATTTTATTAGGTACATCTTTCTAGTACCAGGTTGGATTTTTGTCTAGAAACTTGCTTTAACTCTTCATGGCACAGATTCAGTAAGGTGCTGGAAACATTTATCAGAATTATTGGTCCATATGACCATGATAGCATCACACATGCATTAATGATCTGTCAAACAGGTGTACCCGATAACATTGTTAGTAAGCGATGGAGCTTTCCCGCTTTTCTAAGGCCAGTTTGGTAATATATTAAACTTCACACATTTCACACCCACTCAAACATCCGTATGTGTGGGTGATGATTTATACTTGCTTTTATTCACTGTCTTCCACTACCACTACATTTTAATTAAACTGATTAATACAATGTAAATTGTCAAATATTTCTTTCAGGTGTTCAGCTGGGGTGATGGAGAATATGGGAAGCTGGGCCATGGCAACAGTGCTACACAAAAGTATCCCAAAATCATACAAGGACCGCTGCTGGGCAAAGTAAGCAGGAAATGGCAGCTTGTAGGGAATAAAAATGTTGGTAAAATGTTATAAGCCAATTGATTTTAACATAATTATATAAATAGTGGTGGGGGGGTTTTTTTGTTTGTTTTTTTACAGGTTGTTGTTTGTGTGTCTGCTGGCTACAGACACAGTGCTGCTGTGACTAATGATGGAGAGCTTTATACATGGGGCGAAGGGGACTTTGGCAGACTTGGTACACAGCTTATTTCTCAAATTGCTCGATCTTGTCTCAGCCATTTCAAAGTGATGTCATTCCTCTGGTAGCATAGCAACAACCTCTGATGTCCTGTGTCCAGGTCAAAGTGACAGCCAAAGTCGGAACATGCCCACACTAGTGAAGGATATCAGTGGTGTCGGGCAGGTGGCCTGTGGCAGCTCCCACACCATCGCTGTGGCTCAGGATGGGCGTACTGTGTGGTCCTTTGGAGGAGGGGATAATGGTGAGTGGATGGTATACTGTTTGATTTAAACACAGTTAGTTTAATTAAAGTACTTTTAAAGCATGTTTTCATGTTTGTGACAGTGCCACAGCAGTATATGTTGTGCCCGATCGTGCTCAGATATGACTCATCCTTGCAGGTAAACTGGGTCACGGAGACACCAATCGTGTGTATCGGCCCAAGGTCGTAGAATCCCTGCATGGATTCATCATCAGGAAAGTGTGTGCTGGTAGCCAGTCATCTCTGGCCCTAACCTCTGCAGGACAGGTGAGATGAAGTGTTTTTGGTTAGATTTAAATTAATTAAACTGCCTTTTGTCTGTGAAGTCTTTGACAAAACAGATTTTGTAAAACTAATTTGTAGACAAAAAAGAAAAAAGTTTGGTGAAGGCTTTTATTTTAAAGGGAATACCAAAGTCTTATTAACAAATGTTGCTTTCATTCTCTATTAGCACTTCTTTAGTATAAAGTTGTAGTTCTGATAATGAATTCATTAGTGTTTACCGCATAATTACTACAGACAAATATTCTGTAGATCATTCCATCAGTAAATCATAGATTAAAAAAACAAAACATTTCTTTCTTTAGGTGTTTGCGTGGGGCTGTGGCTCATGTTTAGGATGCGGCTCCTCTGAAACAACAGCTCTGAGGCCCCGGTTGATAGAAGACCTGAGCATCACCAAGATCATTGATATCTCATGTGGAGACAGCCACTGTTTGGCTCTGTCCCACGGTAAGACATCGTCAACAGCTCACACTCCCTTAATAGATGATTATTACACTTATAATAAAAGAAATGTGCTCCGGCTGCAACGAACCTGGTTTTCTTGTCATCAGAGAATGAAGTGTATGCGTGGGGAAATAACACCATGGGCCAGTGTGGGCAGGGTCACACTTCTACACCTATTTCCAAACCCAAGAAAGTGCTTGGTTTAGAGGGTGTTTCGATCCAGCAAATTACAGCTGGCACATCTCACAGTCTGGCTTGGACCGCAGTTCCAACTGACAGGTAATCCCTTAGCTAATCATTAAACCAATGTACAGTGTAGCTTTGTTGCTCTGTGCTGTCTAACTGTATGACTTTAATACAGTTTGAAGCAGAATGTAAAGAAATTGGAGACCCAAAACTTTTAAACAGCACTGCGTTTCTTACTACTTATTAAATATTTGTGCTTCTGTTTTCAGGCAGCTTGTGGCGTGGCACAGGCCCTTTTGTGTGGACTTGGAGGAGAGTACGTTCACTTATTTACGCAACTTCCTGGAAAGCTATTGTGATGGAATTAGTAACGACACCCCACCAGCTCCCTTTGTTTGTAAAAGGTGTGACATTTACATTCAGTTAGCAAAACATACTCATCTACCTCAAGGAAATTTCATTCAAACTAAAATTATATGAATTTCTCTGTGCCTCAGGGACCACCATCATTTTATTTTGCTGTGCATGAAGCTGCTGTCCATCCACTTGTCCCTGGCCCACGCCGGAGGCACTGGTGCTATGGTTCTGGGTGCTCAGGGCAGGCCCCTGAGAAACCTACTCTTCAGGCTAATAGACACTGACATGCCAGACTCCATACAACAAGTAAGCAGACTATTTTTGTAGTATTCTTACAGTGACATACAGCAGTAGGGCTGTGCTGGTGCTGGTTTATAAACCAAAACATTATGAAGCTTACTAAGAACCCTATTAATCTGTGATTTTCAAGCTTCCTGGTTGAATTTAACCATAAGTCAGTTTCATGAAATATTTTGGCATGGATATTTATTCTGTGCCAGGAGCAGGGGATGCACTCCAAGACCAGGCTTATATTCATACCAGTTCCTTTTTCAAGTAATTCAGTTCTTATATGTATTTTACATAATTTTTGTTGACGTGCATTAAAAAAAGAAACACACAGGTTACATATTTCCATTCAGTCGAGTACTTTTACTAAACAATTCATTTCAGTTTTATTTCTCTAGCACCAAATCACAGCAACAGTCCCCCCATAGTGCTTTATATTGTAAGGTAAAGACCTAAAAACATAGAGAGAAAACTCTGTTACCATTATTTTTTTTCTAACTATTCAAGGGACCTTATTATATTTTTTGTCTTGTTCTAAGATGTGTGTTATATGTATTATTGCAGGTTTTAAGATGATTGTATATGGCTGTTAAATTGACATCAGTGGTTAGGGCACTATATTAATTCCAATATACATGCGTATAAACTTCATTGGACAAAAAGTTTTACAAGCTTCCATTCTGTGTAATCACACATGTGGTCAACCTGTTTATTTATTGAAGGAAGCACTAACTGTTGATCTCATGTATTTTGATGATGATTGTTACCCTTCCTATCAATCCTCAGGCAGTTTTGAACACGCTGTCTATTGGTGCGTCCCTGCTGTTGCCTCCACTTCGGGAGAGAACGGAGCTGCTCCTCTCACTCCTTCCTCAGGGCCCTCAGAGTTTGAATGTTCTTTCCAAAGGACAGGTATGAAGGTTCTGTTTTAGCAGTGCTGCAGTGACAGGATGTGTATTTTCCACATTTGTGTCTTAGCTCATTAGAAATAGTCTGCATTGAATCTGTAACCACTGTTTATTTTGTGTATTTAAACTGTTTTAAATAAGAATTCCTCCTTCACTGCTAGTTTTTCCTGGTTTTAGTAATGACAGTGAACTGGATAGCTAACAAATGGATGGATATTTGGAGCCAGATAACAGTGTCTGCTAAATCGATGTGCTTAGTTGGAGTGTTGCTTGGCAATGTGTTGAAGACTGCTGGAACACTGTGAAAACAAGTGATAGTGAAATTGTTAAGACTTCTCTGCAGCAATGTTTCTGATAAATTCACATTTAAATTATGAAGAGCTAGACCATCTGTTCTTCTTCGCTCTGTGTCTTTTAAAGCGTCTTCAGTTAGACATGGTCCTCAGCAGCCTTCAGGACCAGAGCCACGTAGCCTCTCTTCTAGGTTACAGCAATTTTGGAGAAGTGACAGCCCTGGGGCCTCCAGTGACTCCTTTGTCGGTCCGACAACCGTCTTCATCCAGCTCTGTTGATGCCTGTGACCCTCTGCACTTAGCAGAGGTGCTGCTGAGAACCCTGCTGCTTAGCATAGGATTTTACACGGTAGGAAATAGAGGCAATTGTGTGTGTCTGACTTGTCTGTGAGTTAAATGGGGAGAGTTTTCACTTTAGGTTAAATTAGTGCTTTCAGGGTTAATTTAGAATTTTTTTTTCCCATGTCAAATTTTTTCTTTTTTTGTTTTCCTAAATGTATTTATTTTTTAACTCAGTTAAGGGTGTTTGTACTGAACTGTTGAGGTAAATGAAGCATAGCTGAAAGCTTTTAATTTACTAGGCCACCTAAATCCCAACCCTCACCTATGGTCATGAAATCTGGGTTAAGACCAAAAGAGTAAGATCACGAATACAAGCGTTTGAAATGAGGGCCCTCTGTAAGGTGGCTGGGGTCAGCCATAGAGAGAAGGTACTGTAAGAAGCATCCACAGAGATCTTGGAGTACAGCCCGTGCTCCTGTATGTCAAAAGGACACAGGTGGTTTAGGAATCTTAGGTTTAGGATTAGTCCTGGTTGCCTCCCTTTGGAGGTGTTCCAGGCACACTCAATCAGGAAGAGACCCCTGGGTAGACCCAGATTATGGATGGATGTTTTAATAAATAAAGACTTTAATCAATAGTGTATCAGTGGGGTTTGATAAGTAGTTTTTTTAAGTTTTAGCAGCTTGTCTGAATATTGTGCACATTTTTACTGTTCAGTCAGACTGTTCCTGTTCTTCCTAATGCTTTCCGTTGATGTCAAAGGAGTTTGCAAAGAAAAGCGTCTGGACTTCTTTGAGTTGCTTGAAGACGTTTCACCTCTCATCCGAGAAGCTTCTTCAGTTCTAAGGTCAAATGGCCGAGAGTCCCAGATTTAAACCCAGTGGGAGTATCCCCCCAAGGAGGGACAAAGGACCCCCTGGTGATCCTCTAATCACATGCGCCAAGGTGTGAAAGTGGGTGTGGGACCTAATCAGCCAGGGTTTCGGGTGAGCCCATTGTGAAACCTGGCCCCACCCTATCATGTGATTTCCTGAGGTCAGATGGCCCAGGATGTGAGTGGGCGTTAAGGCGTCTGGGGAGGGAACTCAAAACTGGATTATAGATGGCAGACAGTTGGTGTCGTAAACCACCGCCTCTGTTCAAAGATGGTCGCTCACAGTGGACATAGATGGCCTCTTTCACTCCTCTTTCAAACCATCTGTCCTCTCTGTCCAATATGTGAACATTGGCATCCTCGAAAGAGTGACCTTTATCCTTAAGATGCAGATGGACTGCTGAGTCTTGTCCCGTGGAGGTGGCTCTTCTATGTTGTGCCATGCGCTTGTGAAGTGGCTGTTTGGTCTCTCCAATGTAGAGGTCCGGGCATTCCTCACTGCACTGTACAGCATACACCACATTGTTCAGTCTGTGTTTTGGAGTTTTGTCTTTCGGGTGAACCAGTTTGTGTCTGAGTGTGTTGCTGGGTCTGAAGTACACTCAAAGAAGTCCAGACGCTTTTCTTTGCAAACTCCTTTGACTACGATGACCTGGATGACTGAGAACCTTCACAGACATCTTTCCGTTGATGTTTTTCTTCACACAGGAGCAGCAATTTGGGGAACTGGAAAAAAACAGCGACAAGCAGCTTGTTGGTGATAGTCGGGGACAAATGGATCCTCCCTCTCACTTTCACCAGCTGCTTTCTGGACTTCACAAACACCTGCTCGCTCATTGCTACATCAGTTCCAGCCCAGAGGTAAACAAGGAACTCTGCCAAATGCAAAGAAAAATGAGTGGTACCTCATTAGAAACGAGCACTTCAGTAGAAAGCGAATTACACATTTCTAAATGTTTCTGGGTACAGTGTGCTGGCATACCAAAACTAGTATTTTACCCAGTGTTCTTAGTATTGCAGTTGCATTTAAGTTTGTATTTTTGGCTCTGTAGGATGACAGCAGTGTAGCACTGCTTCGTGAGCATCTTTACCTGCTGCTTCCCTGTGCTACTGAGACACTCAGGAGATCAACCAAATTGTTAAAGGAGATTGCCCCAGACAAACAAATCATCAAAAAGCTGCAAGGTAAGAAAAATGGTTTTGGTGTTTGGCAAGTGTGTGCTATTTTCACCTAGCTACACCACATAAAAATTGATTTTCTGCTGCTCTTTTATTCATAAAAAAACACAATTAAAGTCACTTCCCTTCTAATCATTTAAATATCTGAAAAGCAATTTTTAATCTCTACTTGGCTTCTATATTTATTGTTTATGTTAGCTTAATTCCTTTACTCCTCTCACCTCTTGTCCCAGTGGTGTTATACAATTCAGTGTCTGGCAGCCTGCTGTGCCAAGTAATGTACTCCTTGCTCCTGCTGCCCCTGGGCACAGTTCAACCTCTGCTGAGCCATCTACTGGGCTTGCTGGAGCAGCTCAATGACTTCAACAGGTTGCTGCCAGAGACAGTCTTGCTGGAGGAACAAGAACTAGGAGTGAAAGATCAGAAAACCTGCTCAGGTAAGCTCAGTGCCCCTTAGATTTATGCTGGACATGTATTTCTTTAGTATTGTTTGCTGCATTACTACACTAGACCAATCTAACAATCTCAAGTGATATTTCTTATAGATAAAAGTGAAGAAAACACAAGCATTGGGCCGCAGGAGGAGGAGGAGTGCAGATGGGCCTGGCTGTTGGACCTGGAAAGGTCTGTAGCGCTGGCAGTCGGCCGCTGCCTCGGTGGTATGCTGCAAGGCTCGCCGCTGTCCCTCCAGGAGAAAGCGTCAGAGGTCTGGCTATCAAATGTCCTCTTCAGGAATGGCCTGGAGATGGACTTTGAACAGCTGGGTAGGAAAACATGCTGTTTGCTCTTCAGGTTTTCACATGTGCAAATGCTTCATAAATCCTTAATGCAAGATTTATTTTGCACCATATTACCATGATCTGTTTGGTAATAATAAAAGCCTTCATTTAGCTGTGTAAAATGGCATTAGTTATTTTTAATAGCTCCAGGCCAAGAGGATATTACAGTCACGGCAATTGTTTTAGTTTTAGTCACGATAAAAATATATACATTTAAGATACTGTGCCACACAGAAGCCTGACCTTTTTTAAATGAAAGGTATCATTATCGTTATGCTTAAAGAACAAAGAAAATAGTCTGAGTCAATCCTGAGCAGTTTTCATTAACATTCTACATGTTGCTTTAATCTGTAGACTCGAGCATGACATGGCTGACCGAGGTAGTGCTGCTGGGCAGTACTGATGCCAGACTCACAGAGCTGAGCTTGAGTGAAGAAACCCGGACTTTACTGGAACTGGCACTGGGCTCATCCAGAGGACTTGCAGGTGGCATATGGCAGAAGATGGAGGATTATGCTCACGGCAAAGGTACTTGTGCTTGTTTATGTGTATAATTTTGAAAGTGTATATTGTTAATAATACAGCTTATATTGAACTAATTTCCTATTTTCAGAATCTTGTATAGATGTTTTTCAAATTTTAGTTAAAATGTGGAAAGTTTTTCTTTGTGTCTTTTTAAAATTGATCTGTATTGATTGCTTTGATAGCAGAATGGGAGAATGGAGGCTCTTCAGGTGATTGTTTGCTGCAAGTTGTGTGCCGCTGCTGTCTGGCTGCTCTCCTGAAACACACGGGCCTGCAGAGTGAGGCCTGTTGGCAGGACAGGTCAGTTTACTGAAGCAGTCAAAGATGTATTGGGCAACACTGAAGGGGTTTCTAGTATGTCAAACTTTTTCTTTCTGTCTCAGTGTATATTATTGTATAACCTGTTCCACTGTGTTTATCTACTCTGCTGAGACAGCCATGAGCCCTGTGAGATGCTGTTTGACGTCTATGAAACCGTTTATAAAATCAGAAGTGCTCTGTTGACCCTCAAAAGCAGTTCAAGGATGACACAAGTAGAAGCATCTACCAAACAGGTACCATTACAGTATAATTAAATATATGTAATCCTGATTTCATTTAACAAATTTGTAAACAGTTTGTCTAAAATGTATATTTTGTAAATACTGCTGCATAATTGTGATTAGCTTCATTTCTGTCCATTAATTGATTTTTAACTTATAGCAATCTGATCATTTTTATCAGGTAAAATTATAGATATGTATTTAAAGCATTTACTTAAACTGCAGATCTCTCAGTCTCCTCAAAGTCCTGATGTGGAAAGGCAAGAGCCATGTACCTCAGTGGAGCAGGTGGGGAAGGATAATGAGCAGCAATCAGTAGGACACTGTAGCCGGGAGGTGCAGGTGCCCCCGTCACCCGCAGCAAACCACAACCAGGAAGAGGTTGCAGACGATGACAGATTTGGCAGTCGTGTTTACCTGTCAGGTTAGAAATGCAAACTGTATTTGTTCTTGTTCTAGTAAACAGCACAGCCACACGCACAGAAAAAAATATGACACGTCTTATTTTCACACATCTTTCAATGTCTCTGCAGAAGTCCTAGAATCATTCATGGCCACCCGGGAAGCCATGCAAGTGCAGCAGAATGTGACAGTCTACGAGTCATTCGGCACTTCCACCCTTCAGAGCAGCGTGGAGAGCCCCATCAGCCCTGAGGGAGAGCCTGATTCCAAGCAGCAGTGGGAGAAGAATGGGGAATCTGAGGAAAGCTTGTCTTTCCCTGCTGCCTGCCATCTGGTGGTGTCCCGATGCCTCTTCCTTCTGCTGGGGGTCAGGCCTGCTTGGGTGGAACCCAGCGAAAGGGAGAACATTCAGGCTGTGAACACTGGAGGCAGGTAAAGACTGTGGTATGCAGTGTGTGTTTGTTTTAGTGTATTTGTGTTCTGTGTTAGCAGTTTTTGCACTAACTGTCCACAACATCTAACTTTCAGGAAATTGTCGGCAGAATCCCTTACAGTGACTGCCAGTGGAAGAAAACAGGTCACTATTGTACTATCAAAATCTTCTCAAAATTTGGCTTTACAGCTCTTTATCAGTATTAATATACTGCTCTTATGTCTTATTTAGTCTGACCAGTCCAAAAACACATCTGGATCTGCAAGGAATAAAATGGGTAGGTGGACAAAGTTCATATCATCTACTGTATAGTCTGATTATGTTATAACCTACATTTTCAGGCAGTCCTTTTGTACGCTGTCGTTAAGAGATGGTATAGACACTGATTGTTCTACTACAAACACAAACCCAGACAGCTGAAGTCTTAAATTATTGTCAGGTAACCCTTGGAAAACAAGACCCAAGTGCTCTTTTGCACAAAATGGGACTTGGGGATTTGTACTTCAACATTTTCTTTAAAAATAACATAAACATTTGTAGCAGGCAGAATAAATAAAGACTGATAATAATAATAATAATAATAATAATAATAACTAGAAAGTGCATTTTCTGAAGAAACTGCAGTGTGAATGCTTGAATGTGAATGTATGCACTGAAATGAATTAATTGCTGAATTTAAGTTAAAAATTTTGAATGAAATGAAAAATACAGAAGTTTTCGCCTGGAAAAAAAAAAGTGCTGAACTGCTAAAAGCTGACATCCACACAGAAGAAGTTGGAAAATAGCTGAAAAAGTTTTAAATGTAAATTAGAAAAACCTAAGAAATGAGAAAAGAAAATTTAGAGTCAGAAAACATCTGAATGAATATTAAAAGTTCATATTCTTTAAATCACTGAATGACTAAAATGTGATCCCTCCACTTGGATCCACACAGTTTAAAAAGTTTAAATGTCTGAGCTTTGAAAGACACGGTGTTGGAAAGAGAAGAACAATGGCTACGTTTTGAGGGTAAAATGATGGCTGTAGAGCAAACACTGTGGACACAGCAGCAGTTGAAAGAGAAGTGTTTAAGATGAATCTTGGCAGAGTGAGAGACAGAGCTCCTTAAGCAGGCAGGTGTGAGCCTGGTTGCTATAGTGACTGCACCCAATGGCTCCATACACACAGACATGCGCCTCACTTTTGCTGCTTAGAATGAACAGAAAAGTCAGCCCGAAACAAATCGCTCCCAAATGAAAAGTACAAGTCGTATGGACAAAATTCTTTCACAGTGAGCGGCAGCAATGTCTAGTCTACTGAATTCTCAATTTTCATGCCTGTGGAGTTTATTATATGGATGTGGTGACAGTGTAAAGACCGCCTGTACTTCTGATTTTCAGACAAACTTTCTGAGCCATTTTAACATTGGAGTCTATGGAAGAGTTGGAGGGAGGAGGCTGTGCATTGGTGACATTTATGAAAGAACCATAACACCTATTACAATAGTAAACACATTGGATGAAAGAGGACAGCGATGGCTACGTTTTGAGGGTAAAATGATGGCTGTAGAGTGAACATTGTGGACACAGCAGCAGTTTTAAGAAAAGATTTTAAGATTAATTCCCCCCCTCCTCTCACTCTAGCAGTTGAGCTGTCTCACTCTAGCCCCAACATTCCGTCCCATACACACCCATTATAAACTCTGAAACAGCTGAAAAACATCATGAAACTTAAACTGGAACTGAAGAAAAAGTATAATAGATATTGAAAAGATAAATACAAGTTGAATAGTTGAACGTCTTGGCTTCGTTTTAAAGTTTGAATGGTGGCTCTATGTCAACGTATGTGGAAGTAGATACAGTTGAAAGAGGAGTAAGTTGAAGGAGAATTTGAAGGATCTCTCCCCATTGAAATACATGGGAAATTTTTGTTGAAAAAAGTTGAATAAATTTAAAAATATAAATGTTAAAAATGAGAAAAATACAAGCACACATGTCCAAAAGAAGAGGAATCTAATGGTGTTTGAATGGTTTTTCTAAGTTGAACGGTTTTGAAGGAGATAGAGTCCAAAAAACGTACGGAAAAATAATAATAAAGATTTGAAGAACAATACTGTGGATGCTTAATCAGCATTCAGACTGATTAAGCATCAGTCTGAATGCTCATCAATATGAATCCTCATTCATATATGTCATGTGACAGCCTAATTCGTATGACATCATACTACGATGGTTCTTTCAGATCAAAGGCACATATATGCCTTTGATCCCAAAAGGCTTAAATAGGGGTGCAATCCTAAACTTTTAGTCCATTTATTTGCAGCACTCCTGTTCGCAGCCCTCGTGTTCGCAGCATTCAAGCGTACGCCTTAGAAACATTTTGAAACAGTTGGTTCTTTTACACAGTCATTTTATCAAGACTTCAACATGTCTGAAAGAAAGCACAGTGAAAAACCACAAGCTTACGCTGGCTGTCCTCTCGAGGTTGCAAAGCCAAATTCCCCAAATGACGTTTTACCCGTCCGAAGGGCATCTGCTGAAAGTAGGCAGGTAAACCAAAATCTAGAGGACAGGATTAAACAAATCCAAGCAGAAAAGATTAAACTTGAAGAGCAGTGCAGACAAATGGAGACCCAAAATAAACAGCTGGAAGAAAGGCACAATGGATTTGTCAAGAACCAACAAGTCTTGCAAGTAAAGCTTAATGAAGCACTGCACAGAAATGCAGAAATGGTTCATGACTATAAACAACTGGACACTAAATACAGAGAACTGGAGGCCCGAAATAAAGACATGGAAGAAAGGCACAAGGAATTGCTCGTGAACCAACAGAAGCAGCCCAACGTGGACATCATAAATGAGGGCTGGGGAGTAATGTTTAATCAAGCTAAGCAGCGGATTGTAAGCCTGATGACACAAAAGAAGCAGAACATCCATGAGTTAAGAACAATGTCCTGCCAGCTTCAACGAGCACAAGCTGTTAGTCTGGAGACCCATGGGAATCTCGAACACGCTGTCAACCTGAATCAGCAGCTGCAAGTACAGCTTGATGAAGCCCTGGAGAAAAACCAAGAGCTTCTTCAAGAGAAGAAACAGCAAGACATAAAGGAGAAAGAGATGGAATGGAAACTTTACAACATGAAGAAACAAAATGAAGTCTTGCAAGTAAGGATTAATGAAACACTGCACACAAATGCACAAGTGGTTCATGAGAAGAAAGAACTGGAAACTGAATACAGAGAACTGGAAGGCCGAAATAAAGACTTGGAAGAAAGGCACAAGGAAATGCTCGTGAACCAACAGAAGCAGCCCAACGTGGACATCATAAATGAGGGCTGGGGAGTAATGTTTAATCAAGCTAAGCAGCGGATTGTAAGGCTGATGACAGAAAAGACGCAGAACATCCATGAGTTAAGAACAATGTCCTGCCAGCTTCAACAAGCACAAGCTGTTAGTCTGGAGACCCATGGGAATCTCGAACACGCTGTCAACCTGAATCAGCAGCTGCAAGTACAGCTTGATGAAGCCCTGGAGAAAAACCAAGAGCTTCTTCAAGAGAAGAAACAGCAAGACATAAAGGAGAAAGAGATGGAATGGAAGCTTTACAACATGAAGAAACAAAATGAAGTCTTGCAAGTAAGGATTAATGAAATACTCCACACAAATGCACAAGTGGTTCATGAGAAGAAACAGCTGGAAACTGAATACAGAGAACTGGAAGGCCAAATAAAGACATGGAAGAAAGGCACAAGGAAATGCTCGTGAACCAACAGAAGCAGCCCAACGTGGACATCATAAATGAGGGCTGGGGAGTAATGTTTAATCAAGCTAAGCAGCGGATTGTAAGCCTGATGACACAAAAGAAGCAGAACATCCATGAGTTAAGAACAATGTCCTGCCAGCTTCAACAAGCACAAGCTGTTAGTCTGGAGACCCATGGGAATCTCGAACACGCTGTCAACCTGAATCAGCAGCTGCAAGTACAGCTTGATGAAGCATTGGAGAAAAACCAAGAGCTTCTTCAGGAAAAAGAGCAACTGGAAAAAATGCAGGAAAAGACACAACTTATTCTCCAAGACTTACAAAGGAAAAGTCTAGAAATACTCGCATGTCATAATGAAATGAGGGAGAAAATCATTGAACTAGAAGGAGAAAGGGAAAAACTGAAAAAACAATGCTCAGGCATGCAGTATAGGATCAATGACATGCTGAGAAAGAACGCAGAGCTCAAGGAACTTAATAACAAGTTGAAGTGCAAAAACAATGACATGCAGGTTCAAGAGCAAGAACTGGAGAAAGCGCATAATGACCTAAAGTGCACGCTTCAAGAAATCCAGAGCAGAAATGAGGAGTTACAAGACATGTACAGCAAAGTACAACAGAGGAATACAGACATGCACGAGGAAAAGCTAATACAGGAGGCAAAATCTAAAGATCTGAAAGAAAAGCTTGAAGAAAAACAAGCACAATTACAAGAACTGGAGAAAAAATGCAAGAAACTTGAGGAGGAAATTACAGTAACAACTGAAGACCTGAAAACCCTCATCCTACAGAAAAAAGAGCTCCAGGAACAGTGCCTGAAAAAGAAGAAGAAACGCTTCTGGTTTTTCAGGAGGAGGGACCCTCCTGCTTCCTCACTTGATCATAAGGTGGTGTAGCCTGGTTTTCCTCCACCGCTTTTCTATCTCCTCACCCCTCTACCTCCCCTCTTGCCCTTTCTCTCCTTCCACCTCTCCATCATTCTCCATTTTTTCCTTTCTCCCCTCCCTCACCCCCCAACTAGTCAAAGCAGATGACCCTCCCTGAGCCTGGTTCTGCAATAGGTTTCTTCCTTTAAAGGGAGTTTTTCCTATCCACCGTCGCCGAGTGCTTGCTCAGAGGGGATTGTTGGGGTTTTCTCTCCTCCTTTCTATCCCTTTCTTTTCACCTCCCCTCTTCTCCCTTTCTCTCGTACCACCTCTCTCCATCACTCTCCGTTTTTCTTTCTCCCCTCCCTCACCCCCAACTAGTCAAGGCAGATGACCCTCCCTGAGCCTGGTTCTGCAATAGGTTTCTTCCTTTAAAGGGAGTTTTTCCTATCCACCGTCGCCTAGTGCTTGCTCAGAGGGGATTGTTGGGGTTTTCTCTCCTCCTTTCTATCCCTTTCTTTTCACCTCCCCACTTCTCCCTTTCTCTCGTACCACCTCTCTCCATCACTCTCCATTTTCCTTTCTCCCCTCCCTCACCCCCCAACTAGTCAAAGCAGATGACCCTCCCTGAGCCTGGTTCTGCAATAGGTTTCTTCCTTTAAAGGGAGTTTTTCCTATCCACCGTCGCCGAGTGCTTGCTCAGAGGGGATTGTTGGGGTTTTCTCTCCTCCTTTCTATCCCTTTCTTTTCACCTCCCCTCTTCTCCCTTTCTCTCGTACCACCTCTCTCCATCACTCTCCGTTTTTCTTTCTCCCCTCCCTCACCCCCCAACTAGTCAAGGCAGATGACCCTCCCTGAGCCTGGTTCTGCAATAGGTTTCTTCCTTTAAAGGGAGTTTTTCCTATCCACCGTCGCCTAGTGCTTGCTCAGAGGGGATTGTTGGGGTTTTCTCTCCTCCTTTCTATCCCTTTCTTTTCACCTCCCCACTTCTCCCTTTCTCTCGTACCACCTCTCTCCATCACTCTCCATTTTTCTTTCTCCCCTCCCTTCTTCATCTTTTTTTTCTTTTTTCACCCTCACTTAACTTATTCTTAACTAACAATAAACACAATCAACCATATTTTTACTTGTGTCAAATCAGTGTCTCTTCATTCAAGAATAATTCATCTTAAGAATAAAAACAACAAACGGGTGATAGCTGTGTGTGTTGGTGGGGCGGCACATTTATGTTTTATATTTTAGCAGTATCTGTCGTGATCTGCTGGTTTGACTCACCCAATAAAGAAATGCATAGACAAAAAACACAGAGTTATATTTCTCTTATGTATGAGGACAAAATTTCAGCAGATGTTTAACATAAGAGAAACACCTGCATAATATGCATTATTTAGACTGATGAAAAGCACAGATTTTATTTACATTTGGGTTAAAAAATTTAAAAAAATCTATAGATGACCCTCGAGTGGCACTGCATTAAAAATGGGGATGATTCTGTCTTGAAATGACTGCATGGACTCAACACACACCTACATCACTCTCTGTGATCACAGTTCACTGTGCCATCAACAAATACAGAAAAAAAGCTTCAAGTCATGCCAAGAAGAAACCATAAGTGAACATGATCCAGAAACGCTTCAATAGCAGACAAATCAAAAAGTGAAATTGTTTTTGAAAAACACGGACATCGCAACATCCAGACTAAAGAGGGATTACCTGACTTTCTTACAGTTGTAATTTTACAGTTACAGTTGTAATGTTTGGCTGTTTGTGTGCAACCTACCTCTTTCCCCTGAACTGAAACATAGCTGTCTCTTCCAGACCATTTCTTCAGATCTGTGTGTTTAATCGTGTAATTTACGTCCACATGGAAGGGAGGATAGATTGTGTCGTTGAAGCCACATGAAATGAAGAGTCCCATCAGGAAGAAGATGGCAGCAAATATGAATATCACGAACCTTTGTGGTCCCTGGAGTGTAAAAAACAAAAACAAAAAAGAGTGGTGTCACACAAGAAAATATAGTTAGTAGAATACAAATGTTCACATCAGGTATTTCAATTTTGTGCCACATTTGACTCCAAAGGTTTTCTAAGGAAAATTATCTGCTGATTGCAATTACAGATAATAATTTTCATACCGCCATGCTTTGTTGCAGCAAGCCAAATACTTTGATCTGGATAGTGTCGTGAAAATTTCCTTAATAAAAGGCAAACCATTGGTGAGGTTTTATTTCATGTACACATAAGAGAGAGTGCATTCATTCATGCAGTCTCTAAAAGGAATGTGGGGCTGCACGTTCCTTTATACACTTGCACACAAAGACAACTACACAACTCGGCTCACCCTTGGACCCCCCCCAACTTCCACTACCTGCAAGAATGTCAGTCATGCCATAATAATAAGACATCCTTTCCTGACTGTCCTGCTCTGAGTGCCGTGATAAGTGTCTGTCCCAATATCCTTCATATAAACAATGCATACATTCCTGATTAAAAGTTTAAGACCACTTAAGCTGCAACAAGAAGAAGTGGGAGTGAGACAAAACATTTTTTGCGCGTGCAATTTATTGAAAACAACGCTGAAACAGGATGTTTTACAGCTGATCAAAAGTTTAGGACCACATGCCTTTAAAAGGCCAAATCTGTGCAAAAATGTGGATTCATACTTCATCACATCACAGCAAATACCTTTGTGTCTAAGTAACTGAGAATAAAACCCAGAAAAACATGAAGGAGATTTTCCTGGCCTGGCTTTTTATAGCAGATAACCTTAAAAATATTCTGCAATATTCTGCAGTTTTGCATAATTTTAAAAATTTCTTAAGCATTGAACAGCAGAAATTAGGCTTTCTTGTTCTTGAAGTATACACACAGACAGAGAGAGCTGTGCAAGAAGTGTGATTTTATCGTGGTGGGAGCAAAACAGCAAAAGTAAAAGGGAATTAATGATGACAATTTCTAATGGGCAGTTCGCATGCACCTTTTGAATATTTCCTATTTCTTGTCCAATTACCCAATTAATTAATGAAATAATAGAATAATCCATTTCTGAAATAAGTGATGAATGCTTGCCAGACAATTACAATTATCCTGACAGCAGAAAGGGAAACATGAGGCATAAGTTCTCATTTACCAAATGTGAATTTAATTACAAATAATATCTTGTGATATCCGTTGGAGCTGAAAGGATGTTCAGGTTCAAGCTTCACATATTGACAAATTTATTGTACACTTCAAATTGTTGTTCGATAGAATAAATGTTAAGTCAAATCAGTTTATTAATGAGCACATTTAAAAACAACAAGTGTAGCCCAGGGTTGGAACACAACTAAAAACCTGTTAAGACTCAGTCTGCGTTAAGATAAGATAAGATAAGATAATTCTTTATTGTCATTGCACAGTCATACATAGTACAGTAGTACAATGAAATTGGAAAAACTGTTGTTGTGGAAGTTTTCCACTTAAATAAAGCCTGCAGATGAGCGGTGAGCGGTAGCTAACATTCTTTAATCAAAACACACAGAACAGAAAACCAAGCTTGATGGAGAGCCTGCATGACCACGGGGCAGGGTCAGCAGAGTCTCACTGAGCCTAGTGTGGCTCTCAGTTAAATACCTTCTCCAGGAACAAAAGGCAGTACACAGCTGTTTCACACCTTAAGATTCACACTCCCTTGCTACCTCCCAGAGTCCTTGAAGAGACAAAAGACTGGTCCTCTGGAGTTCCTGTTTCCCCCAACATCCTTACTACACCCCCTACCATTTGTCTTAAGTATGAGTGTCAGACATGTTAAAATCACCAAGGCATTACAATAACGTGATTAATACATAAGTGAAAGAAATTCCATTACAATCTCCTACGTCGGCACTACATATAACACGACACGATATGACACATCACAACGCAACACAAACAACACAACACAGTATATTAACTTAGAAATAAAAAAGAAGAATAAGTGTTATGTGTATTGCACACTGTTATTATTGCACATTAATTATTATTGCACCTTGTTATAAATATTATTATTGTTATTGTTTTAAACATTGTTACCTCCCCTAAAAAAAAGTCCAGGCAGGTAGCCAATCAGGTCAGCTATTTGCATTGATTAGGGCTATTGCCCTGTTGTAAAAGCTGTAAAAGCTAAATACCAAGGAATAAAAATTAGTTTTCAAGCAGGTTTTGAAGCTGTCAAGTGCTGGTTTGGTCCTAACTGGAAAGAGCAGACTGTTCTATGCTGATCCATTTATTGATTTTTTTTTTTTTTTTTTTTAAAGAATAAAATTCTAAAATGCACTGGGAGCCAGTGGATAACTCCCCACATTTTTGTAAAGGGGTTTTCATATTGTTTTTGAGAGGGAGCTAGATTTGTGAAAGATCGCCATAACAGTGAAAATAGCATATTTTTTCAAAATTGAAGATAATGTAAGCATGGCAGTTGAAAAGAGTACTGGGTCCACCCAATTTTAAATCTTCACTCCAATCAAAATAGCAGAGAAAGTGAAGTATGTCACAGAAAATTACATTAACAACAAAACAAAACAAAACAATGCAGGCTAATTGCTGACTGCTAATGCTACCAGTCATATGCAAAGTCTTGAGTCGAATGTGTGACCCACCTGCCCCTGGGACTTTCAAATTGCAGGAAACCAGCAGCAATGTGAAGCTGTCACTTTGTCCTCTGAGTAAAACTGTGTTGTGTTTTATGAATAGAAAACGCCATTAAATAAGTGTGGAACTAAAAATTAATCAGTAATGAAAATTATTTGATTTTTCAATACAGTCGTCACAGTGACTGTAGATAAGTGCGTTTACATGTGGACTTTTGATATTTGTTGGACCCACTCTCATGAGAATGAAGTGAGACAGATGCTCAGGTCAGTTAATCAGAAGCATACCTGATGTATGTATACGTATGCATACCCATACCGCATCCCACCAAAGTCAGCTACTATTGTCTCAGTCCCAAGAAACCCTGCTTTGGACAGTCTGATCACAGACTTGTTAAACTCAAGCAAATGCTGCATGAATGTATTGTTAAAATGTGACTAGTAGTTAAAGGCAGGGTGAGACTAGAAAAGTGCCATATGTCGGTAGAGGTGGGAAGTAATTAAGTACTAATACTTTCTTACTGTACTTAAGTAGAACTTTTCAGGTATCTGTACTTCAGTGAAGTAGTCATTTTTTCTGACAACTTTTTACTTATATTCCCTAAATTCTTAAACAAGTATCTGCACTTTGTACTCCTTACTTTTTAAAAGCAGGCTTGTTATTTTTGATTTAAGGCATATGAGGGAAGCTATTAGCTCGTCACTGCGAGCCTTCAAACATCAAACTGATTTGAACCAAAACAGTAACACGTCACAGGCAATCCTATTCGTTTATCAATCGCCAGGTGATGCCACAAACCGGTTGGTTTGCTGTACTGTGATGGAATTAAAGTAAAGATGAGTGTGTGACTAGTGCACAGTGGTTGTCTAGTAAACAGTATGGACAGGATGGAAATCAGCCAGGACAACTAATGAAACATCTGCTTACATCTGGTTGAAGTCAGGTGTATAAATCCACATAGAGCAACAGGCCAGCTGATCACAGCCTGTACATTAACAAAATCTACTGGAGCTCTTAATAGAAATGATAGTGAGTTGTGCTTCTTTTTTTTCCCCCACATTGAGCCATTCAAAGCATCAGCACTGACGAAACACCAATGAAATCCTTTACATCGTCTTCTTCTTTTTACCATCTGGGATGAGTGAAGGTGATGTTGTACTGTTTTGCCCAGCGTGCAAACAAACGTTTCTCTGTAATAAAACGATGTTGGCCCTGACTTCGCCTGTTCTCATGCTGGAAGTATGTTGCACATTCATTAACCCACCAGCGATCGTAGTAGTGGTATCGCACCTTCTTGATTCCGGGCGTTCTTATGGGAAATAAAAGACATTTCTGGTGAAATGGTTTTTAACATGTCTGTGAGTTTTAATAATGGGTTGAAGTTTTGTAAAAGGACAGCATGAGTCTTAATGTTATACTCACCCACAGTGATTGGGTGGAACCATCCCATATGCTTTGATGTTATCACATATCTCAATGGCTATGACCATGGTGAACCAGCCTGTACTCAGCTACGAGTGAGATTGGTCTCTGAGCAGGAGAAAAGTGATATATGAATGTGATATAATTCAACAAGAAGAATAAGAAAAGACATTTTGTCAGCACACTTGATACTCACTGGTCATATCCTGTCTCTCTTAGGAAAAGATCATCAAATGTGAGCATCTTGCTAGGGGTGACAGTCAAATAGGAGATGTTTCTGTAGGTCATGCTGACTCTCTGGAGCGATCCATAAAAGGCTGCTTTGGGATCTTTTCTTATCTTGTACGGAGGTCCCCAGAAGATGATCACAGAGTGGCTGTCTGTACGTCGTAGGAACTCATTGGGGTTTCGGAACACATAGGACACACTGGAGTGGCCCCCGACATCAGATTCATACCCCGTCGTAGGAGCGTCGTTAATGCAGATCACACACTCAGTGTGGTCGATCTCATCTCCCACTCCACTACCCAGGATGTGGCCAGAGCTGGTCAAAAAAGCACAGTTATGACATTGCATGGTCATACTCTGAGAAGGAAACATGAGAAGGAGCTTTTTAAGTAAATGTGTTCAAACAGCAACTGTCAGGGACAGTGGTGTGGAAATATGAGTCGACAGATTTTCATCTGCACTTGCACTATGTCAGTTGATTTATTCTTAAAAAGTGACAATACTAAAACAAAGTGCTAAATCTAGTCAACATTGTCAACAACAATATGTTAATTGGCCTTTTTTAGCAACACGGCTCATTTAAATGTGTGCAAGTTCAACTTTTGTTAACCTGAGAAATGACAAAAGAAAATTTAGAGTCAGAAATCATCTGAATGAATATTAAAAGTTCATATTCTTTTAATCACCAAATCACTGAAATGTGTGAGAATCCACTACAGAAAGATCAATGCTGTAGGTTTTAATGATCCAGTCAGAAAAGATGATTCTAAAAGTCATCAACTGACTCCAAATGCCCAGATCTGAACCACCTGTTTGCTGGAAACAAATCCACCATCAAACGAGTCTAAATTTTATGGGCCAATCAGAATGCTTGATCCAGTTGTCCAGGACTAACTACTGACTTACTATTACTCTGTGGCAAGACCCTGTCAAATCTGCCTCGGTGCACCTGTAGAACAACTGCTTCTAAATCCAAGACCCTAACTCCCATCAAAATCATTTTCAAATGGTGACGATCCTGAGGACTTGTTCCATACAACAGTGTGTTCTTCATGTTCCTGCTGTCAAAAATTTGGCTACAGGAGCAATTAAAAAAGTGGGGTCTTTCCTGCTGTTGAGACAAACTCCTGACTGAAAATACAATGTATTTCTGTGGGTCGGTTAGAGGGTTATCTCTCCACTTGGATCCACACAGTTCAAAAAGTTTACATCTCTGAGCTTTGAAAGACACAAGCTGTGTCCCAAAACGTCGGCTGCATCCTCCGGAGGCTGCATTTGAAGGCCGATTACGTCACAGCCAGGTGACGAAGGCTGTCCCAATTCGTCGACTCCTTCAAATGCGGCCGACAAATGCGTCCTTCATTTCCCCGAATTTGAAGGATGGGTCGGGTGTGTCCTTCGTGGCCCACCATATCCCAGAATTCATAGCGCGGCCCAGCCAAATTTCAGCTGCCAACAATGGCGGCCGCTACTAAGTTTTAAAATTAGTCTTATTAATCTTTCTGGGTCACAAAATAAACTTCTAACATATTTTCAAGCGAGAAAGTAGGTGTGTAAATTCCAAATATCTGCTTGGTTTATCAAGACATTGCATATTTGCAAAAGTACGCCGACGTTTTCGGAGACGTCTGTTCAGCCGGGGGGTTCAATGGTCACTCCAGTCGGCGAGAGCAGCGGACTCCCGGCTTCATCGTTTTCAGACCCCCGCTCTTTCGCCACTCAGGTTAAACATGATATATAAGTCACTCGGATAACTTAAAAATGTAATTGTTTGGCTTTTTTCGGTGTTTTATTTGTTCCGGAGTAAATTGGGTTGGCTGAGATCAAAGTTATTAGATTATTAGATTAAATAAAACTTTATTAATCCATCGGGTGGGTTTCTCCGGGATTTTCACACAGCTGAATAAACGTCAAACAGAAAACTGATTAAACCGAAGTGTGAGACGGTCGAGAATTTACGCCAGTGTCCTGTTATATTTTAGATAGCAAGGAGCAAACAGCCGAGTTTATTAAACTCCACTGAGACAGCGGTGACGCAAATCTGAAGGCTAGACCGTCCCATTTCACAGCCTCGCACTTCCGGCCTTCTTGGTCTTCGAAGGACCCGGCCCACGTAGACCGCGAAGGCCGGGTCCTCCGAAGGATGTAGCCGACGTTTTGGGACACAGCTACAGACAGCAGTCCCTCTCTTCTGCTGCTTTAAATGAACAGAAAAGTAATAGTGAAATAAATGCTTCCCAAGAAAAAACTGCAAGTCGTATTGACAAAATTTTTCACCCTGACTGCCAGCAATGTCTAGTCTACCGAATTCTGAATTTTCATGCCTTTGGAGTTTATTATATGGACGTGGTGACAGTGTAAAGACAGCCTGTACTTCTGATTTTCAAATGAACCTTCTGAGCCATTTTAACATTAGAGTCTATGGAAGAGTTGGAGGGAGGAGGCTGTGCATTGGTGACATTTATGAAAGAACCATAACACCTATTACAATAGTAAACACATTGGATGAAAGAGGACAGCGGCGGCTACGTTTTGAGGGTAAAATCATACCTGTAGACCAAACGCTGTGGACACAGCAGCAGTTTAACCCTCTGGGGTCCAGGGTATAATTGGCCGTTTTTGACTACTTTTGATTTTACCTCTATATTTCACCTTTAAAATGTGTTTTTCTTGCCTTGTTTGGTATCATTATTTTCAGCACAACCTCAAATATCTGAAATTTGAGTTATTTTTTCATTTTGGTATACTATATTAGCACAGTTGATCTAAATTGAGACAAAAAATTCAAAATCCGAGTGGAAAAAAGTTATATTTTTTACTGTAAAACCCACAAACATGTTTAACGAATCATTTTCATAACGTGAAATGCAAATAGAAATTGTACATTTCTAAAAATTATGCACAAGCTTTGCAAACAACAAAGTTATATGGTACTATTTACCTAAGAATGCAGCCAAGGCCTCAGGCGTTTTTTATCATTTTGTCAAATTATTTGTGCAAGTCCAAAAAATGTAGTTTGTGTTCAGTATAAGACAGGAGAACACCACAGGCCTAAACCCTGCAGGTCTGACAGCAGGAGGTGCATCAGTCCAGTTTTCCATGTGGGAACAGCGTTTACACTGGAATCTGCCTGTGACAGCTTTTTTAGAGCAAATGTGAAATTCAGCAGTCTAACTGACACACAATACAAAACAATAACTACACAACAAACTAACTACAGCCTCCAAACACGCTAAACGTCACTAATGTCTCACATGAAAACTCGCTCTCTCTCTTTCTTTCGCTCGCCCGCTTTCCGTTGCGGGTGTCACTCCTAAAAACTTCCCCTTCTCCCTAAACAACCAAAGGTCACATGTTGCCATATCATTTTTTTGATTGGCTGACATGGTAAACTCTAACACCAATAGGGAAGGGGTGTTTTTTCTTTTTCTTTTTTCACTCGCAAGCGGAGTTTGCTAGCGCTGTCTGTAGAAAACGCTGTTTTTACCGTTCTTCCCGCTGTAAACACCGCTGTTTTGTTCAGAAAAAAACATCGCTTGTATTTTTTATCATAACTCTGGTTTTACGTGGCCCATCGACACAATTCAAAAACTGGTATATAGTTTGAAGTCCGCACTTTCGAGCCAAGTTGAAATGGAGACTGAGGCGCTGCATCTTGTAGCTGTGTCGTCTTAAATTGGTCATGTGATTTTGACGCGCCGGCGCGTCCGGCGACCCCAGAGGGTTAAAGAGAAAATTTCAAGATTAATTTTTTCGCTCCTCTCACTCTAGCAGTTGAGCTGTCTCACTCTAGCGGCAACATTCTGTCCCATACACACCCATTATAAACTCTGAAACGGCTGAAAAAAAGGATGAAACTTAAACTGGAACTGATGAAAAAGTATAATAGATACTGAAAAGATAAATACAAGTTGAATAGTTGAATTTCTTGTCTTCGTTTTAAAGTTTGAATGGTGAGAATTTGAAGAGTCTCTCCATTGAAATACATGGGAAATTTTTGTTGAAAAAAGTTGAATAATTTTAAAAATATAAATGTTAAAAATGAGAAAAATAGAAGTAGTCATGTCCAAAAGAAGAGGAATCTAACGGTATTTGAATGGTTTTTCTAAGTTGAACGGTTTTGAAGGAGATAGATGCACAAAAACGTACGGAATATGATATAATAATAATAATAATAAAGATTTGAATAACAATACTGTGAATGCTTTTCAAGCATTCACACTAATAATAATAAATTTTATTTATGAGCGCGTTTCAAGTCACCCAAGGACACTTTACAATAGGATAAAGCACATAGTAAAACAATGGCAAAATAAAAACAGTAAAACAAAAGCACAAGATAAAATTAACAAACAGTGGATTCACAGTGAATATGCAGATTTGAACAGATGAGTTTTGAGTTGGGATTTAAACTGGGGGAGAGAACCAATGTTTCTTATTTCTGGGGGCAGAGAGTTCCACAGCCTAGGAGCAGAGCAGCTGAAAGCTCTGCTTCCCATGGTGGTGAGGCGGAAGGAAGGTAAAGCAAGCTGGATAGAAGAAGAAGTTTGAAGTGAACGGGCAGAACAGGTAGTGGTTAACAGGTCAGAAAGGTAAGGAGGAGCGAGCTTATGAATGGCCTTGAAGGTGAGCAGAAGAAGTTTGAATATTATCCGGAATTTCACAGGGAGCCAGTGAAGTTCCTGAAGAACAGGGGTGATGTGCTGGTAGGAGGGGGTTCTGGTGATAATGCGAGCAGCAGAGTTCTGAACCAGTTGAAGCTTATGGAGGGATTTTTGGGGGAGACCATGCAGAAGAGAATTGCAGTAGTCAATATGGGAGGTAACAAGACTGTGGACAAGAATGGACGTAGACTGGGTGGAAAGAGAAGGAAGCAATCTGTTAATGTTGCGTAGATGGAAGTAGGCAGAACGGGTGAGATTATTGATGTGAGATTTATAGGAAAGTGAACCGTCTAGGACAGGGGTCTGCAACCTTTTACACCCAAAGAGCCATTTGGACCCGGTTTCCACGCAAAAGAAAACACTGGGAGCCGCAGATACTTTTTGACATCTAAAATGAAGATAACACTGTATATATTGTTTTTTATCTTTATGCTTTGTGTGAACAACTAAAGTGTGTTGCTTATGAAGTCCATGAAGTGCTACAGAGAAAATTAAATTATATTTATGTAATCAACACATTTTGAACTCTTAAAGAAATATAACAAAAAGAAAGACACCAACCTGAACTAAAATGATCCATGTAGCAAACAAAAACTGTTGTCAGCTGCCACCCTTATATCGCCTTTGCGCTGTTGGAGCCTTGACCTGACTCTTAAAAAATAATTGGAAAAAAGCACTATGCTGCTGAAAAATGAAAAATAGATATTTGCAAAATTCTGCCTAAATATGTATTTTACCTGGTTAATGCGTGCGGCGGGGCGTGGTTTGCAGCGCCGCTGCAGGGGAGGCGGACGCACCTGAGCGACACCCGCAATCACGCCTTGCTGCCTTTACGTCTGCGCTATCTGTGCTGTTGTGTTGTTGGTGGTGTATGTCGGGCTGTGAGCTGAAAAGCTACAGCCGGCTTTATGCGTACAGCAACCGTGTGTGAAAAGTGCTCAATAAAGAGATGCTCAAAAGCATGCTCATGGAAACATCGTCAGGTCTGCTGTGATTTGTTTACAATGGGACTTCTGCTCCTGAACCTCTGCGCACAGAGTCCGCAAATCGGGGCTATACGAAGTCAGTTTACGCAGGACTGTAAGCTGTCATCTGTCAGGCGTGAACGGTGTTTGTCTTTAACATAGTTCACGGTTGAGAACAGCTGCTGACATAATGTGGATCCGAAGATCCATAATTGGCCTACCTGGGGTTGAAAGTCTCGATAAATGCATGGCGTTTCGGCGGGTATACCGTCTTCCGCGAGTGTGACTCTTATTTTGAGCGATGAAAAAATAATAGAATATAATTTTATTTTTATATTTCAATATCACAATAATCTTCCAATTTAGAACTACGAGTTAAAAAGAACTAACATAAATAAAATACACTTCAGCTAAATACTTCTAATTTATTTGCCCAAACCACGCGGAGCCGCAGTATAAGGACTAAAGAGCCGCATGCGGCTCCGGAGCCGCAGGTTGCCGACCCCTGGTCTAGGATGACACCAAGGCTCTTAACCTGAGGAGAAGGGGAAAACTGTGGAGTTATCGATGGTGAGTGAGAAATGGTTCGCCTTCAAAAGGTTGGACTTGGTGCCAATAAGGAGGATCTCAGTTTTATCCTCATTGAGCTTTAGAAAATTAGAGGTAAACCAGGATTTTAACTCGGATAGACATTCTGAAAGGGAGGAAGGTGGGAGGGAGGAATCAGGTCTGCAAGAGAGATATAACTGGGTGTCATCAGCAAAACAGTGAAACTGAAGATCAAATTTGCGGAAAATGGTACCTAGAGGGAGGATGTATATTATGAAGAGAAGAGGGCCTAAAACTGAGCCTTGGGGTACACCAGAGGTGATGGGGAATAGACGAGAGCGGAATGATCTTAGTTGAATAAACTGGGAATGGTCGAGGAGATATGATTGAAACCAGGCGAGGGGTGTGTCAGAGATGCCGAGAGAGGAAAGTCTGCTTAGAAGTACAGAGTGAGAAATGGTGTCGAAGGCTGAGCTCAGATCTAAAAGGACGAGAATGGTGAGAAGACCAGAGTCAGCTCCGATTAGAAGATCGTTAGTGACTTTAAGTAAAGCAGTTTCTGTACTGTGACATGAGCGAAAACCAGATTGAAATCTCTCGTACAGGGAGTGCAGAATTATTAGGCAAATGAGTATTTTGTCCACATCATCCTCTTCATGCATATTGTCTTACTCCAAGCTGTATAGGCTCGAAAGCGTACTACCAATTAAGCATATTAGGTGATGTGCATCTCTGTAATGAGAAGGGGTGTGGTCTAATGACATCAACACCCTATATCAGGTGTGCATAATTATTAGGCAGCTTCCTTTCCTTTGGCAAAATGGGTCAAAAGAAGGACTTGACAGGCTCAGAAAAGTCAAAAATAGTGAGATATCTTGCAGAGGGATGCAGCAGTCTTAAAATTGCAAAGCTTCTGAAGCGTGATCATCGAACAATCAAGCGTTTCATTCAAAATAGTCAACAGGGTCGCAAGAAGCGTGTGGAAAAACCAAGGCGCAAAATAACTGCCCATGAACTGAGAAAAGTCAAGCGTGCAGCTGCCAAGATGCCACTTGCCACCAGTTTGGCCATATTTCAGAGCTGCAACATCACTGGAGTGCCCAAAAGCACAAGGTGTGCAATACTCAGAGACATGGCCGAGGTAAGAAAGGCTGAAAGACGACCACCACTGAACAAGACACACAAGCTGAAACGTCAAGACTGGGCCAAGAAATATCTCAAGACTGATTTTTCTAAGGTTTTATGGACTGATGAAATGAGAGTGAGTCTTGATGGGCCAGATGGATGGGCCCGTGGCTGGATTGGTAAAGGGCAGAGAGCTCCAGTCCGACTCAGACGCCAGCAAGGTGGAGGTGGAGTACTGGTTTGGGCTGGTATCATCAGAGATGAGCTTGTGGGGCCTTTTCGGGTTGAGGATGGAGTCAAGCTCAACTCCCAGTCCTACTGCCAGTTTCTGGAAGACACCTTCTTCAAGCAGTGGTATAGGAAGAAGTCTGCATCCTTCAAGAAAAACATGATTTTCATGCAGGACAATGCTCCATCACACGCGTCCAAGTACTCCACAGCGTGGCTGGCAAGAAAGGGTATAAAAGAAGAAAAACTAATGACATGGCCTCCTTGTTCACCTGATCTGAACCCCATTGAGAACCTGTGGTCCATCATCAAATGTGAGATTTACAAGGAGGGAAAACAGTACACCTCTCTGAACAGTGTCTGGGAGGCTGTGGTTGCTGCTGCACGCAATGTTGATGGTGAACAGATCAAAACACTGACAGAATCCATGGATGGCAGGCTTTTGAGTGTCCTTGCAAAGAAAGGTGGCTATATTGGTCGCTGATTTGTTTTTGTTTTGTTTTTGAATGTCAGAAATGTATATTTGTGAATGTGGAGATGTTATATTGGTTTCACTGGTAAAAATAAATAATTGAAATGGGTATATATTTGTTTTTTGTTAAGTTGCCTAATAATTATGCACAGTAATAGTCACCTGCACACACAGATATCCCCCTAAAATAGCTAAAACTAAAAACAAACTAAAAACTACTTCCAAAAACATTCAGCTTTGATATTAATGAGTTTTTTGGGTTCATTGAGAACATGGTTGTTGTTCAATAATAAAATTATTCCTCAAAAATACAACTTGCCTAATAATTCTGCACTCCTTGTAGATGTTATTATTAACCAGGTGTAGATGAAGTTGAGCTGCAACCACTTTTTCGAGTATTTTAGAAATGAAGGGTAGATTGGAAATCGGAGAGGTTGTTAAAGTTGTTAGGATCTAAAGAAGGTTTTTTCAGTATAGGAGTGACTAGAGCAGTCTTGAATAAGGAGGGAACGATACCGGTGGTGAGAGAAGAGTGAATGATAGCAGAGATGAGTGGGAGTAAAGAAGAGAGGCAGGATTTCACAAGCCCCGTGGGCATGCGGTCAAGATGACATGTGGCAGGCTTTGATTTACATGTGAACTCGGAAATATCGGATAAATCAGGAAGATGAAAAGTGGAAAACGGCTCAAAAAAGAGAAAAGGTTCTGAAAAGGGCGTAGACACAACATTTGATCTGAGTTGCTGGTGGATGTTATTGATTTTCGTAGTCCAGAACAGCATCAAGGAGTTGCAGGTTTCAGAGGAATAGAAGTGTGGTGGTAAAGCGTTGGGGGGTTGAATTAGTTTGTTGAGAACTGAAAACAGAGTCCTTGCATTACCCTCATAAGAACTGATAATACCAGAGTAGAAGCTTTGTTTGGCCTTGCTGCTGGAGTCTTTATACTGAAGTACATGGTATTTATAGATTTCTGAATCAACAGTTAAACCAGATTTCTTATATTTACGCTCTAGCTGGAGGTCAGAGGCAAACCAGGGAGCAGAGCGAGCGAAGGAAACAGAGTGGGTTTTTACAGGAGCCAGAGAATCAAGGACAGTGCGTAGACAATTATTATAATATAACAACAAATCATCAGGAGTAGAATAGAAGTCCGGAATCTGAACATTGTACAAACTGGTAGTGAGAATGTCCATATCAATGTTCTTGATGTTGCGGAACGAGATGAGACGGGTTGGCTTGGTAGAAGAGCAGCAGAGAGTGAGGTTAAATGAAAGGAGGAAGTGGTCAGCTATGGGGATTTCAGTAGCAGAAAGATTCGAGGGAGTAAGACCAGAACAGCAGACCAAGTCCAGGGTGTGTCCTTTAGAGTGAGTGGGAAAGTCAATAAATTGTTTAAATTCAGAGCCTTCGAGACAGGAGGAAAAGTCTCTGGTGAGCAGAAGGTCATTATTGTCCATGTGAATGTTGAAATCTCCCACCAAGATCACATTTGGGGAGAGAGATGAAAGATGGGTTAGTAGATTAGCAAAGTCACTGAGGAAGACAGGGTTAGGTTTGGGGGGGGCTACAGGTATACAGTAGCTATGATGGTGGGAATGGGTCCAGTCAGCTCACATGCAAAGACCTCTAGAGAACTAAAGGTATCAACATTAACTGGCAGGACTTTCAAGTGCTGGCGAAAGAAGATCGCGAGACCACCCCCACGACCTGAGCAGCGGGGTTTAGAAAAGTAAACAAACCCCAGAGGAGTAGATTCATTTAGCTGAGAAAAGTCATCAGGTTGTTGCCAGGTTTCAGTTAAGCAGAAAAAGTCAAACTTACGGTCAGATAGGAGGTCTTAGATGAGAGGTCCCTTATTTGTCAATGAACCAATGTTTAGAAGACCGAAGTTGAGTGGAGTATTTTCTTTTTTGGTAATCGCGGTGGGCGCCCTGGGCAGGTGGGCTGCAAACCTTTTGACATTAGGACATTAGGGAAAACCTTTTGATCATTATGACAGCCTGACTGTCTTAACTGTTCTGCATATTCTAATAATATTGAAAAATGTAATAGTTTGTTGCCTGTCAAGTCAAGATAATATCCAGAGAAAGATGTTAAGAGAATTAATATAAATGAGATGTTTTATAGTCCTTCATACAAAACCCTCTCTTTGCTCTAGGTTTACCTCTGTGTTCTTTGGGGATAATGAAAGATGCTTGGGATCGCCTGCGACAGTGCATCAGCCCATCCACCACCATGTCCCACTACAGCAACAACACTTTGCCTATTCTTAACCAGGTGTTTCACTTTGTCTGTGGAAACCTGGCCCATTTATCACCCTGCTCAGTGGTTTTTTCCCCTGGTCAGAGTTGTAGTCTGGCAGATCCAAAGTCTATTACTTTTGCCATTCTGCAGCAGCAACAGCGGGCTGAGGTAATTCAAATTTTACTTTATAAGACAAGTTATTAATTAATGCTGTTTGTTGTGGGCCCAAAATGGTGTTCTGTAAGGAACTTAAAAGTCTCTCTTATGATCTACAAACTCTGTCTGTTTTGATCAGATGCGGCTGGAGGCCTTGTGTCAGATGTCAGCCTTCCTGTCTAAGATGGAAGAAAAGAGCTGTGAATCCACAGCATCCTACCAGTTTCCTGCTTTGTTGCATTCTGTGCAGCTACAGTTCCTGTCTGGATGCTTTGCCTTAGGAACACAAATCATTGGCTCCCACACTGCTAATTATGAGACCCAGCACTACATGGTACATCTTAGACGTTTAGAAGTAATGAATATGCTTGCTAATCCAGATGGAGACACTGAAAATTGTAGCCATGCTTCATTTTGCTCTTTTTTCCCTCTTTTCTCAATGCAGTGTGGCACACATTCAGCTTCTTTGGATACACAGAGAGAGTTACAGTCTGCAGCCCACACCTTCTACCAGCAGGTGGTGCGTGTTCTTAAACAGAGAGTCCTGTTTGAAAGAAAACATCCAGGTAGGTTTCTTCTTACACAGTGTTGCAGTGTTTAGGTTTTAGTATATATTTGATAGTTATATTTAACATATTGTCCCTGTCACACTCAGGTTCTTGCCAGCACCTTCTTCTTGCCACAATGTTTGCACTGAATTTCTGTTACCAGCCTGTGGATCTGGTGCTAGTCATCAAATGTGGCATCCTGGAAATTCTTTCCACGCTGACCAACAACAGCTGTGTGCTGATCAACCAGGGCTGGTTTGCAGCCACAGCGTCTGGATCTATGCTATTAGGTGGAGCCGTGAGGCTCGCTTGTGCCCGCCTGCTTCAGATATTGACTGTAGCTGCAAGGTGAGAATGAAGAGGTTAATAAAAAATAAAGAAAGAAAGAAAGTATACAAGATTACTACTTATTTTATTTTCTTTACCCTTGTTTAAAATTTGCATAACAATTTAACCTGTGCTTACAGCTCGTGTGAGGATTTGCTGCCTATTGATGTATCCCAGGCACTTATGGAGGTGATGTGTGAGCAGCTCCAGAACATCTTGTACAATTTCCACCAGCAACAGATAGCAGAGATGGGAACAGCCGGGAAAACTGATGTGGACTCCTACACAAATCTAGTTGGTCGGGCAAATTTAGAAATAATGAAGGGCGGATATGGCATTTGTAAAGCCATTAAATCAAGTCACCCCTCTGAGCATGTTCTTCCTTCTCTTTATGTTGTTTTAGGAGCAGAAAACAGCAAAGTGGTTGAATCCCAGATTGCGGATTTCTTGGTGTTTCTGAGGCGTGTACTGTCATTAAGAGTAATGAAAAGACTTTCTACATTTATAAGATGGATCGATCCACTCATGGCCATTATTTCACACAAGTGCTCTTTAGGTAAGGCAATTTTTTTTTTTAAAAAAACAAAAAACAAAAAGAATCTGTGTTAATACTGTTAAGACTGAACTTTGCTTTTAAAATTAATATCACAAAACTCTGCTCTTCAGGATCTCCACGCTTCCAGAACCTCCGCACTAAGCTTCTGACCTTCCACGTTTTAGAACGACTGTTACCTGCTTGTTCTGAGCCCGTTCACATTGAACAGGTATGATGTAAACATGTAAATGTAGTAAATGCAACAATTGAACAAAATAGGTCAAGAATACTTGAGTGTTCTGAACAGTACCAAGTTGGCATGACATGTTAAAGGTGATGAATGCAGGATTACCCACTTGTATTTTTCCCTGTTTTCTTGTAGATTGTTAAACAACTCTTTCAGCTCTTGTCTGTTTATATGTGGGAGGAGCCTCTAAGTCAGAGCAACCATGAAGAAATGCCTGAAAAAGACACAGGGGTAAGACATTATGAACACCATGTACTGAGTTACATATTAATAAAGCTACAGCATCTTATCGGCTCATCTTAAGCATGTGCACTTCTCTATATGTCTCACTTATGTTTTATTATTTGTGTTTTTACTGTGATCTGAAGTGATAGGAGTCATTTTTTGTTTTTTAACTGTGCTTTCCCTGCACTGTAGACTGATAACCTTTTGAGAGAAACGGTTACACAAAATAATACTACACACCCTTAAACTTGTGTGTTTTTATTTGCTCGTGTTTTATACTGTCTTGATTTGCAGAAAAGAAATCATGTCTGTTGCATAAATAATCCTCCTCTTTGTATTTAAAACATTAGATGACATTTGAGTATTTTTGCAGTCTATTAAATTTTTCATCCAGCCAAACAAAAGCCACATAAAAATGTCAAAAAGTGCCTTCACTTTTTCTCTGTTTAAAATAGCCAAGGATAGCAGTAATCCAAGAGGAAATGCTGTTTACGGCAAAATGAAATGCTTTCCTGGCAGTAATGAAACTGAAAACAGTGGGGCCGCTCGATGGAACAGATGGGCCTGTTCTCTGTGGTTGACTGAGATGAAAAGTGTCAGAGGATAGAAATGTACACGTATGATTAATTATCAAAACTATTACATCAGGAATGTGAAATGAATATTAATAATTCAAATAAAGCTAAACTCTATAATGTTTTATTATTATATTTATTATTTCATGTGAAAATGGGATTTTCCTGTCTTTGTTTAATTTAAGTTTAACTTTCAGTCATGCATTTCTAGTTTGTTTTTTTTTTCAAAATTTTCTTTTTTTTCTTTTAGAATTAATGTGTGATTTCTAATTTGTCTTAGTGTGTTGTCCACAGCAGTTACCACCCTCTGTATGCTACAGAAACACTTCATCATTAACATCTTTTCATTGACACACATTATATTGCAATATTTGCTTAAGATTACTTTTGCAGAGAAGGTTATGTTTTTAGTAGTGTTTGCGCCTGTGCGTGTCACTCTATGGACACAGTAGCTCGAAAAGTTTGGAATTCATTCTGATAAAGCTGCAGGGGTGTAGAGGGGTCATGTTAACAGTCCATTAAAACTTCACCTCTATCCACCAAGGTCGTCAAGGTCAACTTAACGATTTATTGGTAGAAATATTTTTAAAAAAGCCTTAAAACTTCCATTCTTCCAAGTGTGATGTGTATCGTCGAAATACAGAAAGTACTGTTTAAAGATTTAAAATATCATGTCACATTTGACTTCTGACCTCTCCTTGTTAATGTCAATGGCTTGATCTGAAGGTCAAAGTTATAATAATGCTATATGTATGCTATATAACGTTATATATAAACGTTAATTTGGACCTCTGACCTCTTCTTCAAGGGCTATCTTTTTTTTTTTTATCAGATTTTACTGCCTCTCTTTGTACTGGCAATGTTTAGGAAATGATACTGGTGTATGTGGTTTCCAAATACCACATTGTAGTTTGCACCACAACATAAAGATTTGACCTCTGATCTTACTTTTACATTTCACTTCTGCCTGTATTTCAAGTTGATCCCGAAATGATTTTTTTTTTTTTTTTTTACTGCACAACAAACTTCTGTATGCGCAATTAAAAAGAACAAAGAAAACAAAATTAATATATAAATTATACATACACTATTCATTTAGTAGTAAATATAAACGTGTTTAATACATAAAATACATGTTTAATATTTTATCAGATGTTTAATTATGTATCAAATCCATTGTTTCGTAGAATCCTGGCAGCTATGATGAATGTATTCCCATTGGAGATTTTTCCTTTGACCCACACAAACTAATGTGCTGTTCTCTGGAGAGCGGGAACATCCTCTCACATGGTTCTGGAGGGAAAGGCTACGGTTTGGCAACCACTGCCATTACCTCAGGCTGTTTTATATGGAAAGTGAGTACTAGTTTACTCTGTACATGGACCACAATTACACAGTTCAAAGTTTGTTATATTAAATATTAATTATAGTTTACAAATGAGAATTTACCACATTATGCCGCTTCTCTCCACAGTTCTACATTACCAAAGAGAATAGAGGCAACGAGGGAACGTGTATTGGTGTTTCTCGCTGGCCAGTTAGAGATCACAACCACCATACAACTACAGACATGTGGCTGTATCGTGCTTATAGTGGCAACCTTTACCATGGAGGGGAACTGGTGCGCACACTTCCCTCCTTTACACAGGGTGACACCATCACCTGCATCCTGGACATGGAGGCTCATACTGTATCATTTGCTAAGAATGACAAGGTTTGGTCAAATAGTTACCATCAGTATTCCTCAGATTGAGTGCTGTGCTCTTGTTTAATCTTTGTCTGCCTGTTTTCTTTTTCTTTTAGGAACCAAAGTTGGCATTTGAAAGTGTGGTCGCTAATGAACTGTATCCTTGTGTCTTATTCTACAGCAGTAACCCTGGAGAGAAGGTACTCGGTGTACTGCACAGATTTATTAGATTTATTACTTATTTGAATCGGATTTATAATATGCATGGGTAACGTTAAATATCTGGAAACACAAGCAGCTACACATACAGTGCAGTGACCTAACATCAAATTACTGGATAATTGCTGCACTGGGCTATACATGGAAAAAACTTGTGGTGTTTCACATACTGCACTATATGTTTCAAAAATATTTTTTACTGCAAAACCCCCCAAACACATGAAATTCTGTACTCGTCACAGGTGGCTCTGAGTGATCTCCAGATGAGAGGCATGCCCAGCAGTCTGCTTCCTGGAGACCCTCTCTGCAGCCCCCGGGCTACTGTGCTACTCGAGTCAACAGTGCAGCTGCTGCGTCGGCTCCACCAGTGTGACCAGTGGTCCCCACACATAAACCAGTATATTCATACCCACCTGGAGCTCATTGGTCCCCTGCTGAGAGAGGATAACTCAGGAAACTTCAGTACAGGTCATTTACCTGACATTTAGGTCATTTAGACAGCGTCCCCAATGGTCACGTTTAACTTGCTCACTTCTAAACACACCTAACTTAAGTTTTCTTTAAAAAGTTAAGTAACACTTTGCTAGTATAGAAAACTCTCTATTCACCTGTCTGTATTTATCTGTAAGGAGAAAGACTGATAGGCATTAATTCAGATATTACAGTGGTCCCTTATCGCAGGAGTTATGTTCCAAAAATAACCCGCGATAGGTGAAATCCACGAAGTAGCCAACTTTATTTTTTACAATTATTATAGATGTTTTAAGGCTGTAATACCCCTCACTACACACTTTATACACTTTTCTCAGACAGGCATGAACATTTTCACACTTTTCTCTCTTGTTTAAACACTCTCAAAGTTCAAACCGTAGGAAGATAAGTCCAGTATTATAGAATGAAACCAAAGGAACCTGCAGGTGCCTTTGACGGTGCAAAACATTTCGTCTACATTGTTGTGTTTGTTGGGTAGAAAACTTACAAACATACAGTACAGCACTTCAAAGTCACACTGCTAGCGATCGAAGATTGTAAATTGTAAATTTGACAAGCTGAATGCATTCTGTACTGTACAAGAAACACAGAGATTGATTGACAGTGGTCTACAGCCAATCAGGAAGCAGAACCAATGTGCTGTAAAAAAAACAACAACAAATAAACAAAAAAAAAACCATGGAAAAGTCTATACAAAAAAATCCACGAAACAGCGAGGCCGCGAAAGGTGAACCGCGTTATAGCGAGGGACCACTGTAATTGTTTTTGAATCTGTATACAAATGTAGTGATGTGCACCAACTGCAGTATTAATTAATCTTTAAACAAGCTGCTTTCCCCACACTGGTCTATTTATTTATTTCGAAATAATTATGTTTATGCTTTATTTGTAATTTTGTTGTCCTTATTATCAAAATTCACTTGAAGTCCATTTTCACTTGTTTAGGATTTTATTTAGGTTTAAGGTTTCGTGATCTACTTGCAGTGGGATACCAGGAGTGTGTGGCACTTGTTTGCCAAATGGATGTTACGCTTTGTTTTACTGTCAGTGTCTTATGTTCCCCTGCAGGCCTCAGTGCATCACACAATGAGAAGGAAGAGAACGACAAGGACCTGACTGGTGATCACACAAAGGACGTGCTGTCACACTGTCGGTTACTGTCTGAGGCCAAGCTGGCTGCTCTTTGCACTGAAGTGTGGCCGGTATTTGCTCTGATTGGAGGAGTCGATGGTGGTCTCCGCGCTGGAGGTCTCTGCCTGCACAAGCCCAGCGGGCGTCGAGCTATTCTTCTCGGCGTTCTGAAGGAAGGAAGCTCTCTCGCCAAGCTACAGTGGGAAGAAGCAGACCTCTCTGTCAGGTATTACAAAATGCGATCATATTCCCACTTACTTCTGATGAATTTATTTCTTTTTCGTAAATGACGATTCTCATTAACCTCCATGAAATGATTCTTATATTTTCTTGTCTTGGTCCTTTCAGCATGTGTATGATTCTACTCTTTCCCTTTCTGTTAGTTTGTTTTTCACTCTCTCTACAGTCTGTCTAACATTTTTACTTTATTTTCATCATTTAGCCCTCTGATCTTACTTTTTTTCTTGCTTCTTCCTCTTCATTCTTAAATCCATTAATCCCTGTTGAATCCGTCCTGGTATCACTCCATGCTGTATCTGTGGGTTCTTCCCATCCTTCCCAATAACTAAGCTCCATGAATTCTTGGTCACCCAGCGACACGCCGATCATCTCACTGGATCCCTGTGACATATCCTGCTGCGATGTCACCCGCCTGGGAGGCCTCAAACCAACCGTGTTGTTAGATCTGATTTATTTGATGGGGCTGCTGGAGGAACAGGGTTGGCTAGGTGCTCACGTGCCCCCGAGAAGGAAGTACTCTGGGGAGAACATCAAAGAATACCTGGATAAAGACATGCAAGATGATGTCACGTGGCTGACAGAAAATGAAAGGAAAAAGGAGCAGAAAGATGAGAGTGTCTCGTCACCATCCTCAACCAAAGATGCAGCAAAGATCGCTGACCTGCAGGAGTTGACCTCTCAAGCTCAGCCTCTGCAGGCATTCCAGACTTCCAAAACAGATGCCTTTGCACTTGAACTTAGGGCACTCAGAGTGTCATACCTTCTCACTGGAGGTTTGAAATCCCTGACTGTCATTTTCAGCTGTGAGAAACTGTCAGATCTGCTTCTAGTGCCAAAACACGAGCCCCCCAACTCCTCGGGGAGTTCCCTATCCAGTCCAAACTGTGACCAAGCTAAAGCCGGCAGTAAACAGTGGGATGAAAGTGCTGAGCTGAGATCGGTGCTGCAGTATGTGGTGCAGAGCATGGTGAAGTGGGCAGTCAGACACTGTCCCATCAAACAGACTGTGTCTCTTGCTGATTTGGAGAGAGTTCAAGTCATGATATACAAAGGAGCTGTTAAAGGACTGCAGGAGGACAAAGAGAGCAAAGGTATGTCAGTGTTTATTCACCAGACAGAAAACAGACAGAAAACACTTCATAGAAAATATAGAATGCAAAACCTACATGCTATAAATATTTAATCATTAAGTCTTAATAAAAGACCATAGTTACTAGGTTAAACAGACTATAGCTACAAGGTAAAAAACTATTGCAGTATGTTAATGATCACTATTCAAACCTAATATATTTGCATCTTAACTTTGAATTTTTCTTATGATGAACTTGACCTGGTTCTACTGTTAGACTTGAAGTTTACCTGTGCTTGTTGCCACTAATTTAAAAAAATAAATAAATAGAAAAATTTGTATAGTAAGAAACTTGGAGTCATAAAACCTTCACGGTGTCTTTTCCTGCAGAATCAGGCCACCACTTGTCTTCTCAGCCCATCTCCAAGTCCTCAAGCTCTGTGTCCTTGTACAGCGTGGGCTCCGAAGGCACTGCCGTCTTTGGCCAGTCAAACAGAGCCTCTGCCTCATCCTCTAACACTGATTTGGCATCCTCTCTCCCAATAAATCTTCAGGCTGACAGCCTCGATAATTTCAACCCTTTCCTTCCCATCAGCCTCCTCCAGTGAGTATAAATTGTGACAAATATGTTATTTTAACTTGATTTAAAGTGATTGTGTAATCCACATGAAACACCAAGTCTGTTAACTTCTCTGACAAATATCACAATAATTAGTCTTATTGTCAGTCCTCATGTTGTTGCTGATTGCTGCAGACCTGTGTCTTTTGGCAGCAACAGCTATTCTGAAGTCCAGGGAATGGGTGAGTTAGGATGTATATGGAAAAATGAGTGAGAGATTTTGCCTGCACTCTCTTTAACCAAGGCTGCAGCTCTGCCTGCTTGTTCTTCTTCTAACTCAACCAGCTGACCGTAGTGTCAGTGTTACGTCTGCTTTCAAGAGGCAAACAGAAACACAGCTCTAGTCACGTGTGTTAAAACTGCAGATAACTTTTAAAGCCCTCACTTCTGCTTGTTTTAACAAGAAGAAGGAGAAGATTTTGACCAAAGACTTCAGAATGATATAGGTTAATATAGATGAATACATAATTAGTTTTACTGTGACTTTCATATATGTAGCAGTGAATCAGAATGAATAAAGCTCAACTGATCCTTTCATTTACTTAATATGTTAAATGTCTATTGAAAATGTAACCCTACTGGTGCAGCGCTGCTTCTGCTTTGTCATTACTCTACATGCTGTATCCTCACTTCCTCTAGGCACATGGTGCTAACTCGGTTCCCTACGCTTACGGGACTGGTTAGCACTCCCCCTGTGTTGCACCCTTGCTTCAGCCTTGCCAGCTCTGCTTCTTGTGATGCCTTCACAGAACAGCAGACTAGCTTCATGGAGCCCGGTCCCTGCAGCACACAGGCCAGAAGCAGCCTGGGTAAGAATGAGCACAGAGTCAATGGTGGGGAGAAAAAACCCACGAGAAAAAAAAGTCATCTAATTTAAGAAAAATATCTGATTTTAAGGATTCTGAGCAATAATGGAGTGTGTAAAAGAAAATGTCTTAGTGTCTCAGTTTTCCCTCTGATGACCTCATACTATAACTATCATGTGATAATTAGGTTAATAATGCCCTGAAGTTTATTTAAAGGAACACAGTAGATGAGTAGTAACTAAGTTGGAATCGTCTGTCTTATGCATGGTTATAAATGTTTAGCCTTTGGTCACAGCAGACTTGCTGCTCAAAACAGCATGTGTTTTGCTCTGCTGTTAGTCAGATATTAATAGTATCAAATGCATGCATGCACTCACATGCTTGAATGGCACCTTTGTTTTTCATTGTCATTTATGTTGGTGGCATTCTGAGTTAGGTCCTTTAGACTAAAGGTCTCCTCTGTGTTTCATATCATGGGATAGAGTGGGATTAAAGGGCTAGTTGATTTGCAACTTTAATAATTTATTATCTACAAGCCTGCAAGAAAGTGGAGTTCTTTACATAAGATGAGGAGGCCTTTCATAATCTAAACTTGTAATAGGCAGCATAAATAAATAAAAACAATTGCTAAATTACACATTTACTTCCCGAAATGGAGCTGTGGGCTTGTTTTTGTTTTCTGTTCTTTTGTGCACTTTTTCTTATCTCCTCAATCACCAGAACGGACACAAATGTTTGTCACCAGTCGGTTGCTAGAAATGGGATTCTCTATGAGACATATCTACTGGGCCATGGAGGCAGCAGGTACTGCTTTGTGTAGTGTGTCTGATGCCACAACATTTTTGCTTCATGTGCTTTATCTTCTTAATATCTGTCCTTTTACTGCGTGTTTCAACCTTCCTGTAGTATCTGAAATAGGATAAGTGTTGTCGTTTTGATTGAGAAAATGCATTTTCTTTGATAAGAAGCTCAGTTTTCTAGTTTTGGGATTTTTGTGTTGCTGTTCATTGGTGGACATCAACTGAGACTTTCCAGTTTTTGAACTGGGTTTTTGTGAACAATCCGCACCTCAGTGGCTCCCCACCTTGGCATTACTATTTACTGATGGGTTTCAGATTCTCTTCACCACTTGTGGAAAAGTTTTTGCACAGTTCACTTTCTTTACTTTGCAGTATTTCATAAAAACCTCATCTTCACAGAAGATTTGCATTGTTAAAAATGGACCAATTCACAATATTTTGTTCTCATATGGTACACATACACATACATTATGAGCATGTAAGCAACTTAAAGTATGCAAATATTGTCACATTTTTGGCACCACCTTTTTTTTTAATCAAAATTTTAGACCTTCACCCTTTATATCACAGATTTCGCTCTTTTGTCACACCTGTATTTGTCAGATGTGCCTGGTGATCTCAGACTATAAACAGTAGCGGTCACATGGTGATGTCTGACATGAATTAGCAATGCAGCACTCTGTGATGCATCTTTTCCCTTTGAACTGACAGTTCAACTTCCCTGTGGTTCCCGCAGATGTAGCAGGTGACTTGGACTCACAAACCATTGAGGTGTTGGCCAGCTGGATGCTAGAGCACCCCCTGACTGAGGAGCAGCAAGTAGCTGAGTCACCAAGACCAGAGGGGGCTCCTGAGACTCCGTCCCCAGATGGGCCAGAGACAGTTCAGTGTCCCGAGCGCCCCACCAGTCACACCACTGAAAGGTGAGCGATCCAATGAACATACACTCAGTACATTCAAGGAGTACACTGACAGCCTTGGTTATTTCATTTACAGCCTGTTGCCCGGGCTCGACTGGATAGAAAGGGAGAACTTCTTGGATGTCCACCTCACTAGGAACAGACCTCCTCCGGCCCGGCGGCGACGCTCAGGCCCCACTCAGAGGACCTCGTTCCGAAGGGCAGGTCAGACACAGAGAAAAATCCAAATGAAATGCAAAAAATTTGAACTATAAGATCAGCTGCGGACAACATTGCCTTTTAATATAATGTATTTTCAATTCTATCGAAATTTTTCATTTTCAGACTTGCCATCACCCAGCCCCCTCCCCCAGTTGTATCAACAGCACACAGCTGTCAGTGATTGGCCGGAGCAGGTAGAGTTTCACCCCTACTCTGCTGAGGAAGAGTCAGAGCTTGGCTACATGGATGATCCATACCATGAAGAAAGTTACGAGGACCTCCTCACCCCTTCATTCTTCAGCTTGGAGAGAGACACACTCCAGATAGTGGAGGTGACACATAAGCACTTAATGTGCATCAAAAAATGTCATTTTAATCTATCTCAATCTCAATATAAGTGACTGAATTGATATCCAAAGTTTGTCCAGTTAAGCAAAGATTTGGCTTTTATGCTTTTTGACACTCTAAGTCCCTAATGCATAACTTTTTAGGCTCTTCTCTTACTGTCCTTACATGTATTTTACTTTCCCCCTTTTAGGCTGGAGAGGAACACAGTCAGATGGTTAAATGTGAGCTGTGCAACACCCTCACCTTGCAGTTCAACAATCACATAAAGCGGCGACACCCAGGCTGTGGGCAGAGTGCTGCACGTAAGGGCTATGACAGCACTGGGGCCTACGTGGATGTTTGGTTCAAAGGGGAATGTGGCTCCAACTTCCCCTTCTACCTCCTCTGCAGCACCTGCAGGGAAAAGTACCTGGCTGCAAATGCAAGCAATCCAAACTCCAAATATGAAAGGTACAGGAGATATTGTACAGATGGGAAATGGTAGACTCATGCAACATGCTCCACATGTAATGTAAGGAAGAAAACCTTTTGGATTTTCTCCTTTTCTCACTTTTCATCATTGTTGTGTCCTACTTTTAAAGGATTAAAGGCCTGACATCAGATTTAATTGGCCAGATGGACAGCACATCTGATGGTATGGAAGGTATTTTTTATCTAACGTGAGGTACAACAGAACAATTATCTTTGACTTTATAGTGAATATACAATATGAATGGTCCTTCTGCTTGTGTAGATGACTGGGAGATGAGCCACCAAGATGAGTATGACACAGAGAAACTGACAGGTCTGGAAGATTTTGGGCTCCTGCTCAGACCACTCGGTTTGACTGAGAAGAAGCTGGTGCCAGACCCCATTGCCTTTACAGAGCCAGATCCACTTGGAGCGCTAGTTTACAGTTCAGCTTTTCCTCCAAGAGCACCAGTTCCCAAAGGTATTTTTTCATTTTGTTTTGTTATACAAAGAACCAAGTGCTGTAGTTTTTGTAGTTAAAACAGAATTACAGAACCTCGATGCATAAAATGATGTCTTTTAACAGGTACAGGTACAGAACTGAAAAACAAAATGATAAAAAAAAATGTGTCTGCATATTTGTACATAAACTGCCAGACATTCACAAAGAATCAAGCCATAAATACTCAGAAGCTTACTGTCCACTGTTTTTTATATTTTGGTGAATGGTTTGCTAAGTTTTTAGACTTGTAACACACGCCCACATTCCCTCTGTGCATGTTGGCAGCGAGACCCCAGGATCAAAACCTAGTTTTATTCACTGCTGGGTGGTGATTCATCGCTCACTTATCATAGCGCGACATCTGAAACACAAACAGTACTTCCAGCTGTCTTATTGGATCTAGGATTGTGAATATCTTGCAAAATCATTTTTTTTCCTTTTAATTAAAATGTTTTTACGTATTTCTTCCCCAATAGGGAATGCCCTTGTCGAGCAGAAGACCTCTTTGAGCCTTGGACAGCAGGCAGTATCACTGAGGGACTCTCATGATAGACTGAAAGCATTAAGGAGAGTCACATCCACAGCCCAGATTCTGCTTGCTTACAGCATCGTGATGAGAGCGCTGTCCCAGACTGCCTCAAGGTTAGTATGACTGTATAATCGACAACATTTTTTGTATTCTTTTTTGAATTTTATTCTTTTGCTGAGTGGTTTCATGAATCCTTTCCTATTGTCATCTTCAGTGCATCAGTGAGTAGCCAGTCTAACGGACTTGAGTCCTTGGGTCTGGCAGACATCCGTATTCTGGTGCGTTTGATGACTTTAGCGGCAGGTGGCAGGGCTCACACCTGTGTGGACGGTCGGTCCAGTATGAGAGGGCTGGTGACAGATGGCAGCAACTCCACCTGCCTCACTTTTCTTACCTCAGCCATTGGCAGCGTGGTGTCCCACAGTCCTACTGCTTACAGAGAGCTGGTGGAGATATGCACTCAGGTTAGTTTTCTCCCGTCAGTCTGCTGATTATAGATAATTCAGGTTTTGATTTCTAAAAGCTTGATAATGTCATGTGATCTTGTGTAAAATCAGGTTCAGTTCAGTCTCATGTGCAATTTTGGTGTGTTGAAGGTTTAAGTAATTATAGCCTCCATGGGCATCCAGTAAAGGATGTCCTCTTTAAATCTTTATTTATGATCTACCTGAGTGTGATCTACAGATAAAGATAACTCAAGTTATAAGAGGAAAGTAAAAAATTAGTTTCCCAGTTGACCGCTCTATTTTGGATGAGTCACTGGAAAACACCAAAGAACAAATACAAATAAACTTAATCCTAATTTTTAATTTCATAACTACAACACTTTACTCTGTTGTTTGACTGAGCACAAAAATCAAAATAGTATTTATTTATTAATATGGTTTGCCTGAGCTTAAAGAAATTCTAAAAACGTGAACATGTGTTTAATGTTATTTCTGTTAGGACCTGATGGCAGCAGCTACAGGGGTTAATATTGGAGCCATCAGTGACCCACAACAAAGAGCATGCCTGAATGCCAGCTTAACAGCTGCAAACCCGGGAGCCCAGCAGCAGAGGGACTATCATGACCAGACGCCGCCAACGTTCCTGGTCACACAAAGTCTGGTGTCCCTGCTAACTGAAAAGAGCCATCACTGTTACACCCCAGACAAAGCTGAACACGAGACTAATGGTGAGAGAGAGACTGTTTGTTATACTTGATGCACTGCGTGTAATGATTTAATGCGCTGTTACTAAAGTAGCTCTCCTCTGGCTCAGATGCAGGAAACCAAGGGGGCTCTTCCTCTTTGACTCCCTCCTCTCTGCCACACCTCAGTGCCAAAGTTGGCCCTCTGGAGCTGGCAAATGCATTGGCAGCATGTGTCCTCTCTGCTCGGCTAACCAGTAAACACCGCCAGTGGGCAGCACAACAGCTGGTGCAGGCTTTGGCTGCCACAGGAAGGGACAGTTCTCATCGACCTCAAACATACAGCGACCTGGCTGGTGACCTGCGGAAATGCCCTCTTAAGAGACTGGAAGGACATTATAACAAGGTGAGTCATATGCGCATCCTTTTTTTGTTGTTGTTTTTTTGTGTGTTGTGTAAGATGTGTTTTGTAGTTTGTTTTGCTGGAAAGATTGAGTTTTAATCTTCTCCATTACCATAGGCCTGCTGCTAAAAAAAACACCACTTAGAATATAAATGATTACACTCACAGCTGTAACTATGACTTTACACTAGTTTATACTGCTTGGGATCTTGCATTTCTCATGTAAATGTGAAGTATATAGTAAAATGAGTTGGCATGTTCTCCCTCTGCCTGTGTGGGTTCACTTCCAGGTACCCACATTAAAGACATGCTCAGTGGTTGATTAGTAATTCTGTCTCTGTGTGATAACCCTGTGATGAACCTGCCTCTCGTCCTATGATAGCAGGGATAGAGTCGATCCTCTTGTGGCCCTGAATTAGATAATCAGTTAAGAAGATGGATGGATGAGTGAATGTAAATTAAAAGTACGTTTTCACTGTTTCTCTTCTGTTTAGGTGGCCAGCTGTTCCTGGAGCAGTGAGCAGAGTTTGTTGGCTACATGTTCTCAGGACAAAGTGGTACAGCTATGGAGCATTAGCCACAACACCGTGGAGCTACAGACCACCTTCTCCTGTATTACCAGGTTATATACTTATTTGTAGTTTTGCATTTTATACACAGATTTATCATTTTATGTTTATTTTCTGGATCTAACTACCAAAGCCTTAATTTACAAAGTCTAATATACTTGCTCATAAAGTTTTAATTATACTGCATTTCGTTGCCCTGTACCTGTGACATGTGCAATGAGAATAAAGTTGAATTCTATTCTATTCTATTCTATTCTATTCTATTCTATTCTATTCTAATGGATCGGTGTTGCTGTAACGTATCCTTTTTCCCGTTGATACTTGCAGTAAGACAGACCGATCAAGCAGTGAGAGGGCTGGCAGATGTCATCACATGTCTCCTGTGTACTGGAGTACAGGGGGGAACTTTTTGGCTGCCCCTGAGAACAAACACATCAACATCATGAACATTAGAGGTAGTTTTCAGCAGTGTCTGATTTTTCAGTTACTTGCAGATAATAATAAAAACATAAAGTTTATATTTAAGTTCTGTAATAATGTCAGATTAATGAAGAACTCTTTCTTTCAGTACTCTGCATTTTATATAAAAATAAAAAGGATAAAATAACTAAAAATATAATTTACTGCACGAGACATGGAAGAAAAAAAGCTTGGTTATGTTTTAATATCAAGCTTGAATGCCTGATAGTTACATTCCTTCAAAAAAATAATAATTAAGAAATAAAATTAAGAATTAAATTAAGAAATTAAAAAATAATAATAAGTAGTATCTGTATAGATAATAGTTAAACAATATTTTAAGGTGAAAATAAAGAAAATGTAGAGAAAATTCTCACTTTCTGCAGATGAATATGACACGACTGACAGAATCAACGCACACAGCCCATGTGACTGTGTTTTTGCTGCTTTTTAGGATCGCTCTGTCACGTGGAGAACCAGGATTCTCGGGTCACTGCTCTTTGCTGGGCTCAGGCCTTCAGTTTGTGGGTGCTTGACCAGTCTGCAGCCTGTAAGAATAGACCCGCTGAGAGCCTGTTGGTGGGACGGCTGGATGGCTCCCTGTGCTGGCTGCAGGTCACAATGCAGGAGACAGACCTGCTTGTGAGGAGCACTGAACTCACTGCCTGCCACAGGAACGAGGGTAAGGAGAGTCTTACACACAGCTGTTGCTGCTTAAAAACAAAGCTGGTGACCAAAATTGAATCAATATATTAACAGGTGTTAAATCTGAGACGCAGCTAACCTGTTCCTGCTTTAATGCTATGCTAACTGCCTGCTTGCTCTAAATAAATATAAATTATGAAGACTTACAGACTTAAGAGTGATATCTATAAAATATTCTTAGTAAACTCTCATCACAGAAAACTGCAATAACCTCATATGTCCTCTAGCTCCCCAGTGTGTAGCCTGGCACAGTGAGGACAAAGCGTTTGCAGTGGGCTATCCCAGTGGGAAGATCCTGTTGTCCACAACAGAAACTTATGAGAACGAGCAGCCCGTAGTGCTGTCTCTCTTCCAGGTTTGCCATCCACACTCACTCTAACTGCAATGTATTAGTGAGCATTGCAGAAAATTTGGTCTCGATATTGTGGCAGTTTTGGGGGGGTTTTTTCTCTTTTGAAAATATAAAGTCATCTGTCATGTTTTTTATCTTTTGCTGTGCCACATGATTTCACTTTCCTAACATGAGAGGCTTACTGACTGCTCAACTACCCTGCTCTTTACGATATAGGACAGCGTGTGCTCCTTAAAGTGGGACCCCACAGGACACTTGCTGCTCTGTTTGGGGAGGTCAGAGGTAGTAAAGGTACTGGGACGCTCTGGGAGCTCCTGGGTGACCCTCCACAATCTCTTCCACACCAGTACTGTTAACATTGCTGAATGGTGTCCACTCCCTGGCAGAGCACCTGATCCCAGACTAATGCTGGCCACGTATGTGTAATACATTTTTCCTTCATTTTATATACCAGTAACTACTGACAAAAAGTTTTGTAACATTTTAGAGAAGGACAAGAATAAGAAGAAAATTCGTGTAGGTTTCATGCTGATCATTGATTTCTGTCTGTCTTCTCTTTGTTTCGGCAGAGGTTGTCAGAATGGCTCCGTGTATGTCTGGACACTACCACAGGGGGGCACTGTTGTATCGTTGCCCAGCATGTTGAACAGCTCCCTGAGCCAGGACAGAGACACTGAGACCAAGGTGAGTTTGGATCTGCTGCTAAAGCTCTTTGGTGCTGTTAATTTTGTTTCATTGCTTTCATAAAATCACCTGTTTGTGTAACTGATTTTATCTTATGAAATCGTCTTTCTTCTTCTCTTTACAGCAGGATAGTGCAAAGTGTGCATTTGTACTTCATGGCCACATTATGGCAGTGAAGTCCCTTTCATTTTGTTCCAGTGGATTAGCCCTAGTGTCTGGCGGGATAGGGGGTCTGCTCAACATCTGGTCCTTACAGGTCAGAAAAAAGAGATTATTTGTGTTTGCCTCTTAAATTAGTGCCAACATCCCTAATTATTAAGTCCATCTGCTTTGTGTGGTAACGAAGGAACTGCTTGCTGTGATTCACTGCAAAATTGTAATCCATGTGTTTCTTTCTGCTTGTTACAGGATGGTTCGGTGTTACAGACTGTTACCGGTTTGGGTTCAGTTGTTAGCACTACGTGGATACCAAACATGGGGGTTGCTGCCTGTTTTGGGAGGTCAAAGGTAATATGAATCACTCAAAGCCCTAATGTGTGGCTAGTATATCTCATTTATTTCTATATTTATAATAACGTTAACATCTATGATCATTTTAATTCCCTCAGTGCTGCTTGGGTAAAAATATCTGTTCTGTCATTTCCCAGGACGTTTTGTTGATCTGCTGCACTCCTGACTGGATCAACCAAAATCACGTGCTAGCTTCCTGTCGTATGGTCCTCAGAAGCCAAAACATTTCGGGTCTAAATCGGGCACCTTGTTTGGCTGTCTTCCTGGAGAGGCTGCCCCTGCTGCTGCAGGAGCAGTACAACTATGAGCGGGTTATTTATTTAAACTGCACGTTGAAGCTGTATTGGAGCTGTTTCGTGTTCTACAACTGAGTCATGACTTCGAATGTCTTCTCTGCAGACCCATGTGGGAGCTGGCGACCAGCTCGTCCACAGTGCCTTCCTGCAGAGCCTGGCCTCCTTGACAGTTGGGTTGTCCTTAGAGAAACACCTGTGCTGTTACCCACACCCGCCACACCACACTTACCCCGATGCTCACTCCTGCCCTCCAGAGTGGACCTGGCTGGTCACTTACGCCACCACAGTGCGCAGTGCTGAGGCTATAGCCAGTGGCACTGCCTTCCCTGAAGCCTTCATTGTTTCAGAATTTCAGGATGTGCAGGACAATCAAATTGCCAAGGCACTGGTGAGCAGAGACATTCTGTTTGATGCTGTTGCTTTGTCTCTATTATATTATAGTCTCTCTTGTATTGACTTCTTGCAACTTTATGCTCTCCTTTGTCCTTTAGGACAATAGCAAGTGGAGTTTCAGGATGGATGAGCAGCTGATGTCATGGGCCACCAGTAGACCGGAGGTAATAGTTGTGCCATTCTTAAAAACAATTCAGGTGTGAAGGAAACGAAAGGGACAAACATTAGGCCGTTTGATTGACTGAAAGTGCTATGTGCCCTCCTGTGTTTCTAAGGATTGGCAACAAGGGGGAAAGACTGAGGTGTATCTGTGGGGCAATGGACGTTTCGGGCAGCTGGCTGGAATGGGAACCAATCTTAAGATGCCTACACTGGCACCCTCTCTGTTACAGACACAGCAGGTACTGTTTCACTCAGGGTGCAGTCTTTGTTCCTGATTGCTGCTCTTTTATAATGCTACTTCACTTTTTTGGGCGATTCAACTGTCTTTCAGGTTGTGTGTGGTCAGAACTGTACCTTTCTGCTCCAGTCCAATGGGACTGTACTGGCTGTAGGAGAAGGACAATATGGCAGACTGGGCCAAGGGAATTCTGATGATCTCTATGTTCCAACTATTATCTCTGCTCTTCAAGGTAAAGTATTCCCAAAGGGGGTAAGAACCAGTCTGCGCTGGTCTGCTTTTGAATCTCTCAGTGTTTTTTTGGGGGGGTTTTTTGTCCTCAAGAGATTGGGAGGAAAACTAGTTTCCTTGTTAGTACTGCAGTTGGATGTATTCACTTGTAATTAGGCCTAACTGTTAATTTCCTTTAGTTTCTAAATTTGTATCAGTCTAATTTACAATTGTCTGTGGGCAGGGTACGTGGTGGCACAGCTGGTGACATCTTGTGGGTCAGACGGACACTCGATGGCCCTGACTGAGACTGGGGAGGTATTCAGCTGGGGAGACGGAGATTTTGGAAAACTGGGTCATGGCAACAGTGAAAGGCAGAGGAGACCCAAACAGATAGAGGCGCTACAAGGAGAAGAGGTCGTTCAGGTATCGAGGAAGTCTTTGCACCAAACTTGTCATGTGGTATTTTAATGTTTGTTTTCAATAAAGGTAATCATCACTTTATTGTATTTTATTAAATGCAGCCACTGTGTGATTGCAGTGCTTCTTAATTTGTAGCCTAAAAAAAATGAATATTTTCAAAGTTCACTGACTGAGTGAATTTAAACACAAATATTTGTTGACATAGATGAATTTAACACAGCTTTGCTTTGTTAGCTCGCTTGTGGCTTCAGGCACTCTGCTGTGGTTACAGCCGATGGGAAGTTGTTCACCTTCGGTAGTGGTGAATCTGGCCGTCTGGGTCAAAGGTCGACATCTAACAAAATGCTACCTGAAAGGGTGGCTGCACTAGAGGGATATCATGTTGGACAGGTAAATCATGGACAGCATTGGCTTTGAATGTAAAAGACTTCAAATGTAAATTTTTCTACTGGAAAAAAATCAAACTTTGGTTACGTTTCTCAGGTGTCGTGTGGTCTCAGTCACACTTTGGTGCTGTCTCTTGATGGCATGGTTGTGTGGGCATTTGGAGATGGAGATCATGGTAAATTGGGAACTGGTTCTTCAACAGCAAAATACTACCCTCAGGTAGGCCAGCGCTACCAAAGATTCACTTTTAGGAATCCTGGAAGGACAAAAAGTTTATGTTTGTGTTATTTTTTTTTTTTCCTGTTTGTAGAAAGTTGAGCAACTTTGCAATAAGAGAATTAAGAAGGTCTGTTGTGGAACTCAGTTCTCTGTGGTCTTGGCCTGTGATGGACATGTCTACACATTTGGTCAAGGTACATTTTACTGTCAAAGTCAAACATGTTATGTAAACCGACCAGTGTTTGCATTATTGGTTGAAATATTGTTTGCAAGCTTCCCTAGATCCCCAAAAGTTCATTCTTTGCGTCTGGGTGTTTTCAGTGGGAGACTGAAAATGCTTCCTTACCTGAATGATTGAGCGTACATCAAGATAATTTAAACTTCCTGCTACCAAGGAAACTAAAACTTAAAAAAAAATGCATTACTTTTTTCAGACCGCATGATTGGCCTGCCGGACTCCATGCTGAAGAACAAATCCTGCCCCCAGGTGGTGCCGTCCCTTGAAGGACTGTTTATAGAAGACATTGCTGTGGGCTGTGAGCATGTGCTCGCCATGTCCTCCACTGGAGACGTCTATGCCTGGGGCTGCAACACCGATGGACAGGTAATCGGTGTGCTCTGAAAATTACAGGCTGTGCTTACATTGCACATCTTAACATCTTGCCACGTTGCGTTTTAATGCTTGTGTTCCAGCTTGGCCTTGGGCACACCAACCCAGTGAAAGAGCCCACGCTTGTCACAGCCCTCCAGGGTAAAAACATCAGGCAGATCTCTGCTGGCCGCTGCCACAGTTCGGCGTGGACCACCCCTTCTACCTCGATGAAGAACTCAGGTACAGACACACTCAGATACACTATAATGGATAAATGGGAACACACCTGGTACTGAATATTTTACTTTCATCTTCAGGTGGCTCTGGAAATTTCCAGTTAGGCCTTCCACAGTCAGTCCCTCCCCAGTACACCACTCTGAAAGACTGTAGCCCTGATGTTCTCAGCATGCGCCTCAGGGTACTCTACCACTTTTCTGATCTCATGTACAAATCCTGGAGGCTGCTCAACCTGGACACCAAAAATCCGGTACCTGTAATCCCTTTTTTGCTCTTTGTAATGTGTTAAAAGAGTAATTCTTAGGACTAAATACTTCCTGGTAATAATTGTGCATCTGTTCCTTTTTATTGTCCTTTCCATCCTTATATCCAGGTGTCCACTTCACGCTATAATTCAGGAACAACAGCCATTATACGAGGGGAGCTCAGAGGCCTTCTATCACCCAAGGTCAACACTCTGCCTCTTGTGCGCTCGATTGGCAGAACAATGACCCAGGGCAAAACATATGGGCCTCAGATCACTGTAAAACGGATTTCCACAAGGTAAGAATGACCATGACATTCAGCGTGTTGGCAGCATGTGAATGTCTTCAGGAGCCAGCTGGTGGAAAAACAGGACTTGGCCAGAACGGCTTGCTGTGTTTCCAATTGGCCGGCCAGGATTAATAATGGAATTTCAGGGCTTTTGTTTGGCACCTTTGTTGTTTTTGACCTGTTACTTGTTCTGTGTGCCCATTAAAACCTTCACATTCCCTCACTCTCACTCCTCTGCAGAGGGCGTTCGACCAAACCCATCTTCGTGCAGATCGCAAAGCAGGTGGTGAGCCTGAATCCTCTGGAGCTGCGGCTGCCGTCACGAGCCTGGAAGGTCAAGCTGGTAGGAGAGGGAGCTGACGATGCTGGCGGAGTGTTTGATGATACCATCACCGAGATGTGCCAGGTGGGGATGAAAGCTGCACATTAACGTCAGAGATTGCTAATAATGCAGGCTGGAACGTTCTTTACTTTAACTGATAAATGGTAATGTGTTTACACCAGGAGCTGCAGTCTGGTGTGGTGGATCTTCTGATTCATACTCCCAATAGCTTTGCAGATGTGGGCAGTAACACTGACAGGTGCACATTTAAAATAACAAAATAAAAACATTTATGAGTGTTTTAGAAGTGTAACAGAACACGCAGCCTCTTGTACTAACTGAATATCTTCACAGGTTCCTGCTTAATCCAGCGGCGCACTCGGATGACCACATGGTCCAGTTTCGCTTCTTGGGTATCCTGATGGCAGTGGCCATCCGCACTAAGAAACCTCTGGACTTGCATCTGGCTCCTTGGGTGTGGAAGCAGCTTTGCTCGATGCCACTCGGGGGAGCTGACTTGGAGGAGGTGGACCTGCTCACCTACCGCAACCTCCAAGGCATCCTTCACCTCGAAAACAGTGGAATCACTGAGGACAATTTCCATGTGGTAAGATATTGTGTGAACTGGGTTATTGCAGAATGAATTAATATTAATGTTTCCTTTACTCCTTCCTCCTGAGCTTTGTGTTTTTCTCCAAGTCCTTTATTTCTCAACCCTTCACCTTATTCCCATTATTATTCCTCTGTGTTATCTCCCTCTGAAGATGATCCCACTGGATTCGTTCGTGGCCCACAGTGCAGATGGAAGGCTGGTACCTGTGGTTCCCGGAGGTCAAAACATCTCTCTGACCTTTGGCAACCGGACTGAATATGTGGAGAGAGCTCTGGAATACAGACTGCATGAGATGGATTCCCAGGTTTGAAGTGTTGTGGGATGATTTGGCTGTGACTGGCAAAAATGTAGTCAAGCGTTGACATGAAAAAAAAGTATCTGAGCATGCAGCCTGCAATCATACTGATCAGGTCGCTTATTTTATGCCTATAGTTTAGAGTAACTGTTTCATGTTACAAAAACTTTTGAGTAGAGTTTTGTATTTCATTTATTTGGTACATTTTTGTTTTAGTTCAGTTTATTTGTGTTTGCTTGTTTCATTTTAGTTTAATTCTGCTTTATTTTTTGCGCCCCGGTCTGCCCGCCAGCTTCCATTAGTGCTCGCTGCTCACTCTGTTTGTTGTTCTTGTTGTTCTCGTCCCTCAGAAGTATCAAAGCTGAGCTTGTTCTGTTATGTCCAGGTGGCAGCAGTCAGAGAGGGCATGTCTACCATCATCCCCGTGCCCCTCCTCTCCCTGCTGACGGCACAGCAGCTCGAGCAGCTGGTCTGCGGCCTGCCAGAAGTCTCCGTCGAGATGCTAAAGAAGCTGGTGCGTTACCGCGATATCACCGAGAGCCACCAGCTCATTTGCTGGTTCTGGCAGAGCTTGGAGGAGTTCACGAATGAGGAGCGGGTGCTTTTCCTACGCTTCATCTCTGGCAGGTCCAGGCTGCCCTCCAACCTGGCTGATATCACGCAGAAGTTCCAGATCATCAAGGTGGACAGGGTAAGGCGATCACAACCAGGTGACGAGGCTGGTTACATGAACAAATACCAAAAGTTATTAAGGTTTACTTTTTTTTCTCTCTGCTGCTCACATTTAGCCCATCAACGGACTTCCAACCGCTCAGACCTGTTTCTTCCTTCTTCGCCTGCCCCCTTACACGAGCCAGGCCATCCTCGCTGAGCGCCTGCGTTACTCCATTCACAACTGCCCCTCCATTGACATGGACAACTACATGCTGACTCACAACACCGACCCAGCAGACAGCTCTGACACCGAGGACTGAAGCAGAAAACTCCAGACTCCAACGGGATGATGAATGTTTTTCTCTGATGCCATGCACATTATGCACTGAACACAGATTTTTATTCACCAGACTTGTACGGTTGTGATGTTTATATGTTGGTTAATTTAAAGATATGCTTAGATTTGAGTTTCTTTTCCAGCTGTGACAGATGTTGTAATTATTGCAGTGCTTATTCTGAATCAAAACTACTACAGGGAAAACAGTAAGATTTTTTAAAAATCTACGTGAATAAGCCACAGTTAAGGAGTTAAGGTGCCTGTTGTTCGAAAATGTGTAATAATTTATTGACCTCTGAAACATACTGTAATCAGTAAAACTGTAAAATAAAGAGTGTTTAAATAAGGAATATGGTGTCTAAATAACATTTTCAAGTTGAAATAATGTAGGAATAAAAACAAAAGATCAAATGTAGATTCATATTTTTAAATGCACATATGATGTAGGTTTGGTTTAGTTTCTCTTATGTTTGTTTATCTTTGTTCTCTTTAAATGCACTTTAAAAAGTTTGGAGATCAGTAAAAAGGTTAAATGTAGATGCAAACTATAATGTGATGTGTAGAATTGACATATACCATTTGTGATAGAATTTTAAAAATAGTTTTAAAGATAAAAAGACATTTTCTGAAAGTTTAAGAGAAAATCAGAGGTCCAGAGTAACGTGATATTTAGAATCCCCATATATTATTCCTGTATGCCTGTGTGTGGTCAATACAAACAATGGCAGTGAGAAATGTAGGTTTAAAAAGCTCTGTATGGGAATATTATCACTTTGACCTTCAGATCAATTTATTGACCTTAAAGAAAAGGTCAGAGGTCAAATGTGAGATGATATTTTAAATCTTTAAACAGTAATTTCTATGTGTTGACAATATCCACCAAACTTTTAAGTTATAAGGCTTTTTTGGGTCAATTTTTAATCAGTAAATAATTCAACTGACGTTGAACGTTTGTGGATGCAAGTTGAATTTTAATAGCTTTAAATCCCTACAGGTTTAAGTTTTATCACAATTCATTCAAAACCTTTGGAGCTTTTTACAGACAGAGTGTTATGCATGCACGCAAATGCTACCAAAAACCAAACCTCTTTGGTAGCAGTAAATATCTCCATATCCCAATGCAATATAAATCAAGTACAAATAAATAAATGGATAAAAACACATACATCCATGATTGTGACTGATTGTGAGTTATGTAACCTATTCCAAGGTAACTGACTGAGAGCTCTGCTAAACTGCACTGAGACCGATGTGTTTAATCAGTTAATCAGATTAGATCATTAGATTAGGATGACAAACTTCATTTTTTAAACAGAATTAAAAAAACAATTTCCACCGCCCGTTACAAGAAGAACACTGAAGCTCTGAATGAAGCTACACATTTGTAACAGAATCTAACTGAAAACACGGTTGTGTAGTCAGTCAACTTTCTCTAAAACAAATAAATCCTGTGAAGAATCATGGCGCATTAAAAAAGTACAGTAAGAAACAAAAAAACAGTTCCAGTGAGGGTTTCTGCTGAAAATGATGCACCTAAAAATATTTTTATAAAAATCTTCTTTAACTGTTTATCACATAGAAAATATTTTTTCTGTGTAAGGCCCAAATATGAATGGCATCAAACTGGTTCGGTCATTACAACAAGACAAGAGTCCAGACAAGTTAGTGACTTAAACATAGCAGTGCCTGAGCTCAGCTTGCCAACATACTCACAATACTAACTGTTCGATCTCCAGCCATTTGTAATAAACAGTGAGAAAAACAGTGCCACTATAGATGATGGTGCATCTGTGTCTGTGTGATTAACCAGTTTTTCTTCGGACAGAATAATCTCTGGGATAAAGATGATGTTAAGTAAACAATAAATGACAATGGGGGAGCTAGAATACTAAAATGTGTGCTATTTCCTGCAGTCATTTCTATTGGAAGCTAAAACTCAGTCAGTGAGAGTAGATATCCCTAATTTGGTCATCACCGGCACACAGCCTCGGCTGTGAACACGGACAGTTGGTTGATTGAGCAGCTGCACCAAAGCTGCTTCGTTAAAAAGTCCAAGAGTTAAAAAAAAAACAGCTGGGAATGAAAGTGTAATGGTTCCTTTTAAAAGTGTTGGCAAGGTTTATGGGCAAAGCACACCACAGCCCAGGTATGGTAGGTCCAGGTGTTGTTTGTTGCATGTTTATGAGGCTGAGTCAGTCTGCTTCAAGCAAACTGGCCACAGTGCCCTGAAACAAGTCCAAAATTTGGACAGGTAGGTATTAGATTGACGTAGACAGGTAGATATTAGACTGCAAGACATAACAGAGACAAGTCACTATAGGTCAGATTGGAGAGGGATGAATAAACTCAAAGGGAAGCAGACTTCATGCCTCTCAGAATTCAAAAGTAAAAAAAGCAGAAAATAACTGAGAGACCTGCGTGATCTGAATTCTTCCACCTTTGCAGAAAATAATATGTTAATGTGGGACTGCATTATTCATACGAGAGAAAAAAACAAACTGGAAAAATATGGTCATTTCTTTCATTTTCATTTGCATTAACCTCTACTTAAGAAAAAAAAAAATAACCGAGAAAGCAACATCTTCCCGATTGTACAAAAAAAGAGATCTTAATCCGGCTCCCTTGGGTCTAATGTTGTCCTGAGTCAGCACAGCTGGTGCGTCTGCAATTTGTCTGTGCTGGTGTGAGGTACGTCTGCTCTGACCTTATTACCCATCTGTTTTCCCTGTGTGCTGTGTGGCCAATAAGGCACAATTCAAGTCAGCAGCCCTGCAGCTGAGAGGGGGAGGGTTTCTCATGAGAAGCCTCGCCAGATATAAATAAAAGCGCCATCTATCAACCTAACAGGTCCGCAAATTTGAGAAGGCAGGGCAGAAAAAAACAAAAACCAAAAAAGCATCAAGGACTTGTTTCACAGATTTGGTGCAGTTGTACTACTCTAATAGATATTCCTGTTGGGAAGTAGATGTCATTTCAGGTATTTTGTATTTAATTCTCTTTGCAGATGGTTGTAGATGCCGGGGTCATTTAGGGAGACCCAAAAGGGCATTAGACTACAATAAGTAATCACAAATGAAAATATCCTGTCTGGAATTACAAGCTGGAACAATGTAATCTTAGCCAAAGGGGGATTATCTGGATATGAAAGGTTCTCTGAACTCTCTGCCGAAAGAAACAATTTGTCTTACTATATGTTATAAACCAAAAAGCTAAAACATGAAAACTACTGGCAGGTGATGTGACATTATTGGAAACTGGGTCCTTGCTTAGATAACCCGGCTAAACTTTGCAAATGCAGGACAATGTGCCCCCATCCACCTCAGATATCCGCTTCTGATATCTTTTAGGTATGATAAGGTGGAGCAACACAAGATTGGAAAGGTGGTCTTAATGCTGTAGTGGTTGTCATGTTTTTTCTAATGTTCTTAATCAAACATTGTAGACACACAGTACTTCCTATTACCACTGGAGGGCAGTCTGATTGTTGCACTTCCCACTGCATCTACCAAGTTCAAGAAATCAATTAGAATCAGGGGAGATCATTAACACACACACATGCACACACACACAAACACAGATCCTGCATAGCTGATGATGCATTATCACTGTTAGCTAATATCTGTCACTGTGTTTCTGCTAATTTGATCACTACAAATAGATGACAACCTGGATGAGCTAAAATGACTCCAGTGACAGACCTTTTCAAACCTGAGCAACAGTAGCACATAGAGCTCTGTGGATTCATGCACTTTTTCCTACTAGCCACGAGTGCAGATGGATTTAGTCTGCATCATGAAATTATTTAAAAAGAAAGAACTGCTTGCGTGTCACCGCTCTAATTAGGTCACTTACATTTGTTTCCGCCCAGGTGCAAACAAAACATGTACGCTGAGTTTCAGAAGGAACCCTTGGATATCTCCCAATTTAGCCACATTTTTCATCCATCACAAATCACAAAAGGGAAGCCAAGACTGATTTTCTTTTCTTTTAGTCTGCCAACTCTGTCATCCACAAATCGATTGTTTGATTTCAAATCCACACTGGTGGTGCACAGAAGCAAAACTGCAGTAAAAAAAAAAAAATTGGATTGTAAAAATAGCAATTCACCGTCGCTACCAGCTTCAGTTTAAATCTATTTGCTTCCCAGGAGCCAGACCTTGTAATGTTTAAAGTGTTCTTGAGTAATAGTTCTCCCGGGTTTCTGAAAATCTTTTTGCATTTTTCTTTGGACTTTGGCTGCTTTTTCACTCACTCTCAGTCCAGTCTAGAGAGAGGTACAACAGTGAGTGTTTACAACCAGCTGTAAAACATGGTAGAGACTGTGTCATGGTTTGGGACTGCATTTTGGCTAGTGGTGTTTGGGATATGGTGGATATTATGGAATGCAAAAAAGCACCATTAGATTTTTACCCACCTGCAAAGCACCCGATTGGCAACTGGCAACTACATTTTTCAGCACGATCCCAAACACTTCACCAGTGTGCACACCTTGGATAGATAAACACACAGTGGAACTCTTTCAGTCTGGCCTATCCAGAGTCTGTACCTCAACATTACCGAAGCAGTGTGGGATCATATTTACAGGTAATGAACAAGAGGCAGCCAACATCCAAATAAGAGCTTTGAATGTCCTCCAGGAAGCCTTGAAAAGTATTCCTGAAGTCTACTCAAAGGAATTACAAGGAAGCTTGCCTAGCAGCGTGCATGGTGGGTGGCTTAAAACAAAATTAATATACTAAAGTCATTCTTTTTCTTTGTTTTCTTTTTTACAAAATATGTGATGTACAAAAGAAATCAGAGGATCACCAAAACTGGGAGGTAACTTTATCGTGACCTTTTCATGTGTCTTTTCACAGTGTTTTTAGTGCAAGTGTGTGAGACACGTTAACAGTAATTTTGAAGCTTAACCAAGTTATGTGCACAGATCATATTTTCTGCTCTGTTAGACTGAGGTGGCAAAGGATGTTTCATAGGTTTTATTTTCATTTGTAATAAAAATTCATGCATCTGGAGAACAGAGCAGGTACCCATCCTGAATTTTTAATTAGTCAAAGGCTGGTGTGACCTATATAATCTCGCTGAAGCAAAACAGGAGTGACTGGTCACCTGATCCTCCACCCACTAACACCCCCTCCTGTTCCCCTCCAAAATCAGAGAAGCCCATTTCATCTCGGTAGTGAATGAATGGAGGGCTGCTTTGAAAACAAGGGCACTTGGGTGCGGGTCAATGAATCGCTGAGTTAATGTGCTGATGTGACGTGTGCCTGGGCTTGTTTGAGTGTACAGACTGACACCTTCTCTTCTCTCATTACAGGACAGGACAGACAAGGTGTGACCCGTGTCCCTCTGAGATACTTAAGACTCTGGTACGGTTTCAATCGGTGATGTCATGTGTGTGTACTTGTCTGGTTGCCAAATTACAGTCGGGATGTTGTGATATGTGCCAAATAGGTGACAGGAAGGAACTGAACACATGCACAAAGACGTTATCTGTCATTTCAGACCCACGATTTGATAAATACTGCATCTGTGCAGCAGCTGTGTCTTTTGCAAATACACCCATTACCTAGACCTTTCTTAGTTAGATGAATAATGCCGTTTCTGACCTTTGTCATAAAGTTACAGCCAGCATGAGCTGGTGTAGTTTAGCCTAAAGATGGGAAACAAACTTAACCAAAAGCATGGAAATATATGCGCTTGCCTGAGTGTAAATAGTTTAGGGGATGTAAAGTCAGTCGTCCTGTCACATACACACTCTGTTTTATAGAAACCGCTCATGAACAGCTCAAACAACATGACACAGTCCAAAGTGCTGACCTTTTATCAAAACCCCAGTACCGCTGAGAACCTGCAGGAGACACTAGAACAGATCTAAGGGCCCAACCACTTATCCTGATAAATTGTAGCATTAGTTGAATCGGCATGGGTTAATTTGCAGCTTATCATCTTTAACATTTGTCTGTAAACATATTGGACACGTTATGAAGTTTGCATTAAATGCAATAACATGCTCAACAATGTGTCCCAAACTCGTTGTGTCCCAGAAACTGCAGTTCTTTAGGTGGCCAATTGAGGCTCCAAAAGCGAGACCGCATCCATGCTAAGCTGCCAAATTTACTGCGGACCAAAAGTTTAGAGGCTTTACAGTCTGATACCAAAATATATGTGGTCTCGAGAGATAATTTATCTAGGGTGGTGGGTTTGTTTTATAGCAAACCCTTTTAAATTTAAGGAATAAAGGAGTAGAGTGAAACATTATTTGGGGTGTAGCCACTTTGGCTAACAGGTAGGAATCAACTAGGCTGCTAGCTTAATTCAGCTAATCAACTAGCTAATATTTACTGCTGTCGACTGAGGAGTTGGTGCTGTCATGAAAACGCCCTTTTACCACTGTCGGTTTTAATCGCAGTTTCCCTCGAATGGCCTGCGGAGTGACAAGCCAAGGTGTGTCAGGGAACTTAAGGAGGATTTAAGTGACACTAGGTGGGAACCTGGTGAGACTGCTCCGATTAATAATTCAACAGTGTCTGAAGGGGCAACACAATCTCCTCATACTACTGAACCTTTCTGGAATGAACCAAAAATACGACTCTAAAACAGGTATCAGGTGTAGCTGTTTAATTCATTGGGTTAAGTAGATTTTAAATGGCTATTTTTAAAGTGTTGGTTTGGTGTGTGCCTCTAGGAATAGCAGTGTCATTCTGTCAGTCCAGCACTTTGGTCTTGACTAACAGATGCTGAAAAGCAATTTCAATGAAACTTTATGTTCTCCAGCTTTTTCAGCTTTTTCTGCATCTCGTCCTTTAGTGATACCGAGGAAATAGTCGACTAAGATGATGATTCTGGCACATCTACACCACCATCGGTCCTTTGATTTTTTCCCCCTAATAACCTTGAATGCGTCTGCTCTTACACTGCCAGCCTCTCAACATTTCTCAGTACCACTACACTGGCTTCAATCTAATTTCCCCATGAGCGTCATCAGACAAATAATCTCATCTGAAAATGAGACTGCCCCACCACTTTGGCCAGCAGCTGCAGTGCCACCAGATCTCATTTCAAATACATTAAGTATTACCTCCAGGCTTTTAAAAGGGACTTGATCTTTTTTAAAATATAATTTTACCTCCTATTGAAAATGGAGTTTTTTCGTATTGAAATAACATTTTAGAGGACAGCGTTGCCTGAGGCCAAACACCACCAGGACATGAGCAATTATGGATGTAGAACTAAAGGATGGAGGATATAAAACTGCGAATAGTGCCTCCTGTTGTGTTTTTCAGAATAAAGTGCTATGAATTATATGAATTAAGCAGTCTAAATAATCAAGTTATTTACCTTTTTATTTTCACAAAGGTGCCTAAAAAACTCCCCCCACACAACTTACTCATTTCATTGTGACTGGGCTGCAGTTTGACATCCTCATCCCTATCACAAAAGGGAGATCCTGCATGTAACTGACACAAAATACCCTCTGAGGCTCAGTGTATCCTCTTTCATTTAAATCCATGTTATGATACGTCAGCTCTGCTAAATGTCTGTGTAGCTGGAGCTAGTTGTCTAATATCTCTGGCTTACAAACACTGCGCAGCGGAGAGTCCATCCATCCTTTGGCTCACAGACAGTTCATCAACGATGGCTGGGGCTTTACCTCCTGTGGGCATCAGCCCGGCTTCATACAGCCAAAGCTGGCTGGCTGCTTCCAGAGGTTGGAAGCCAATACTAAACAACAGAGCTTTCATTTTCAATGAGTTATTACGCAACAACATCTGGGCAAGAGACCTTTGCAGGAACAGAAATTTCTTTCAACCCCTCGCCCTCCCTTTTATTTGCTAATGATGTTGAAATCGGGAATCATTTTGTATTCTCAGTAATCATGAACATCTGGTGTTTGCCATCTGGCTAAGTTGCTATCGGAAGAGCTTGACCATGATTATTAGACAAAAAAAAGAGATATACAAATGTACAGGCTGCTTTAAGCTGGGCTATTTTTTGTAAAGTTTATGTAAACATACTTCCACGTGTACAAGCGGTGGGATGAAATACAAGTAATCCATTTTTGTGCTTTTGTTTAGTTATTTGGATACTTTAACAAAACTGAAGTTTTAATTGCAAATTAATTGTATTTTTTTTTACCTGCATTAGCCCTCAGACCCTCACATAGATATGTGTTTCTGGGACAACATAACCTCATTAAATCTCCACCACAACCACACAGAAATAAATACAATGTTTGCATGCTGTAGAATTGGGACAGAAAAATGATGACACAGGACAAAAAGGACCAAGTTACGTTCCCCGTGTGCTCAAAATACCAAAGAAAGTAGGTCTGTATCATACAGTGTAAACGTGGCACCTGCTATAATGCACATATATCACAGACCCACAGACAGTATGTCACACACTAACAGGCATGCATTCGTGCGCGTATATACTGGGCTGTGTGGCAGCCTACACCAGCCACCAGACAGCGTCTGCAGGGTAATCACGCAGACAAAAATAGCTGTGTGTCAGCCTTTCTTGTGATTTATAGTCCTTTAAAATCTGCACTACCAGAGATGCTTTCCTTCTTCAGTCACTGTAAACATGCTGCCGATTTGACATGTTGGTCCTCTCCCTTTATATGCAAGTGTAACTAAAGCAATGATGTGCAAGGAGATATAGTAATATAGTTCATACAAAATGCACTTTTACTTGGAGCAGAACACTGTAAAATGGGTGTAATTTCACCCAAAATATGAATCTCTGCTATCTTTAACCAGAAAACAGCTAAACAAAACTTTAAAACTGTCCCGTATGTGACTTAATGTCCAGCGTAAGCTCTATTAGACTAATGGTGTAATGACAAGCTGAGGAAGATTGCTGAGACTTGTTGCTCTCCCGTGAATATTGCTAGATGTTCCCTGAGACAGCTGAAACGATGCTGAATGCCGGCCACACGGACCTGATGATATCCATGTGTGGACTTGCGATCGATTGCTGACAGCTTTTTTTTTAAAAAGTCGCAGCTGAATAATTCAGTGTTGTCACTCCAGGTATTATCCACCTTCCTCTGATCTTATACTGTACGTTACATATTCATGAAGCTACAGTTTATGAACCTGACCTACATAAAAGTCTTTGTATACATTTGTGCTGACATCAAAGGCATGAAGATTATATTTTAAGCAGGGCCCGTGATTTATCTCCAGCTACTTGGTTAAACTGCAATATTAATCATGCAACAAACTGAGCCTGATCTATAGTCTAAAGTCTGCAAATGCAACTAAGTCTCTCTGTGCCAGAGATATTCTTCTTTATAAAGAGAGATAAAGAACAAATACATACAGATTTTATTAGTTTGCTGTGTATGAGAATCTAATTTTTCAAGGCGCATTACCAACCATGTACATATGATGGAGTCATGCAAGTATGATGCATAAAGCACTGGTTTGTTAGGGGTAATAATCCCAGAGATTTAGTCTCAGCTCAGGTGGATTGTCCTCTCTTTGCACTTGAGGTGTCTGTGATCACATCTTATCCTACAGTGCCGGTGCGAGTGTTGTACACACTGCTCTTGTGTTACACACAAAGTGTCAGATGCCCCGTGCGTGCACTTGTAAACACATCCCGGTTTGCAGACAGAAAGAGGTGTCGCTGGTAAACTCGAGCGCTTCTGACTACCTTTCCAGAAGAATCACGAACAGCTTCGCTTCACACTCAGACTGCACTCTGCTGGTTTGACGGGAGATGGGTTAGCACTGTTATAACAAAGCGAAAATGCGGATTTAAAGGAGTGATGTGGTTTCCTCATGTATTAACATCCTTAACATATAAGGAGGACACAGCTGAGCCCATAGGTAGCAGCAAAGGATCTCTCATTCATCATTAAAGTGATTTACAGTTCTGCACATGTGAGGCAAAAAGTTGAACATATTTCTTCAACTGTATGAAAATCCAAAAAAGATGAAATGGCTTCATGATTTCTGATTCTTTGCTAATGCAGTGCATGTTCTGATTCATAATTCTGACCATACATGAACCATCACATATGTCTGTTTATTAGTTTATATTTTTATGTTTAACTAATAAATGTAACCCTTTGTATTTGAATCTATAATTCCAGCTTCAAATAAAATCCATGGAGAGGCTTTTGAAGAAAATTTGTTCTTTGGCACCCGCTGCCAGTGATGGCAGACATTAAAAAAAGGAAGTGTCAGATGTAAGTCGACATCTGTGTTGGGTAAAAACCCAGAATCACTGTAAAGTATATTTATAGCAATGAAAAAAACAACAAAACAGACAGAATTGCGTAATGAGATGAATTGAGGGAAATGCACAGGGATGACCTCCTGGAGGAAGGATGGTGCCAGGGGAACGGGGGTGGACCGGGAGCAGTACCAGCTGTTTGCCACGTTTTATGCTGCCTATGTTGTTAATATGATGGTAAAGTCAGATTGTGCTGTAGATAGGCTTTTAGTGTTGCTGTAGAAAGGATTTTTTCGGAAGGCAACATGTAAAAAACCAACCAAAGAACAAAACAGCAGACCAACAGTGAAACAAATAAAGAAATTTAAAAAAATTGTGTGCATGTAAGACTTGTTGCGTATAGTGTTTATTTTTATTCATATGAATCTGTGCATGTGCGTACGTTTGAGTCAAGCCAATGTGCCTAGCTGGAGTAGCGTTTTCAATTAAGGCGATGTTTGGGCAGATCAATCACGATATAGCTCGCTCTCTGTGTGGCGGACCCTTAGTCACATGTCCCGCACTGCTGTTGCTGCTGCACTCTGCAGTTTTTATCATAGCAGCGTTTCTGCTTGGGGTCCTTTCGTATGGCTGGAAAAGCACACAGAAAACAGTCTGAGGCACGTGTCTCTTGTACCATTGTCGATTAGTGACACTTTAGAATTACCTTCTAAGAAACCGTTGAGAGTACCAAGGGCAAAAAAGGAGATTTTCAGCATTTCACCTTATGGCTTGATGTCCATAAAAGGGGAAACACTGAGATCAGTTCAGTGACTGTATGCTCTAGCTGTGAAGCCTCATTTTCTTGAAAGCCCCCTTATGGCCTGGGTGCTGCCAGCTTCCTGCAACTGCTGACTGTAATATACAGTGACAGTTTGTGTCCTCTCAGCTGGAGCCTTTATGTAGTAACTGATAGCTTTTTGTCAAAGCTCTTTCACATGTGATGCATGACTATGTGGTATAAGTGGGTGGACTGGCTTAGAATCAACTTAAGTCTGACCCTGCAAAGCAGATTTATTACAAGCTTGTAAATGAAAGCAATGGATAATAGACTAAAAAAAGAACATCTGCTACCCTACATACGATCCACCAGCCACAAAAGGGTGACAACTAAGCTCTGTTTTGATAGTGCAAGAACAAAATGGTCAAATTCTTTAGAATAGAAGCCACAATAGTTTCTCAGTGATGCAAGTGTCTGCATATTTGTAGATTAGGTAATTATATTTACTAAAGGTTTGGTCCAAACCCTGCAGGCTTGTGTATGATCAGCCCTAACGAGGGCAACAGAGACAGATATTCATTAGTGAGTTTAGGCGTAGACTTCCCCTCTAAAGCCAGGGAGATTAATTATCAAAATGGCAATAGTTTTATACCAGTGAAAAGATTAAAGCAATTTTCATAACCCACCCAGTGTTGCAAACGTAGACTGACAGCTTTGTCGCCATGCTAAAGAATGACCCCAGAGGTCATTTGTCCAAGCAGCTTATTACAGGGTTGGTGCTAGATTGGATCGGCTGAAGGGATGCCCTATCCTGCTGTGATTGGTTATTTCTCTGTCAAGCAACTGGTGACCTTCTGGGCTTTCAGGAAGATCATGCTTCAGCTTAATGGGTCAGTTCTGTCCTTGGCTAAGTAGCTTGTTTAACATTTTGTGTAACTGCTTTGCAGCTCACAGATAGCCCAGGAAATGGGATTTTACAAGACTTGACTAAAAGCACAAATGATTTCACAAACTGTCAAACAGGCCAAACATGCAAATTATTAAAAATACTAAAAGAAAAACTGAAATCATGTAACGTTGGTCTTTTTGCAAGCATTACAGTTTCACTCCTCTAAAAAATGTGTTATATATAGAAGGATTACACAATATCCCAAATACATTTTGCATGTCAAAGTCATAATATGGAGGAATAAGTGGTGACTAAAGATGCCAAGTAAATGTAGTAACATAAAGTACAGTTACACACACTGAAATCCCGAGTCTTATTGCAATGAATATAAAATCATCTACATGGTAAAGTGTGTAAACTGTACTTACATGGGTTGCTTCAGACTTTAGAAGCAAATTACTGATATAATTGTCTCAATCGAAATGTTTACACGGCAGATTATCTTAGACAACGCGGGTGGAGCAAAACAACTTAACTGCACAGCCTCAAATGAGGACTGGAGATGGAGCTCTTCTTTCAAATGTAATGTCAGTATTTGTGGACCAAGCAACTCCTGAAAAACAGCATCCGTGTCTTTTGCCTGATCCGTCATTCTGATGTCTGCACTCAGCATTTATTTATGCCGGCTTCATGCTCAGGTAGTGGATAATCATCTTGAATGTGCTCGAGGGCCTAGAGTTCGAGGCCACAGTTAAAAACCAACATTTATACAAGAACTGATATTTGCTGTGTGGAGTGTCTCTAGATCTAGAATAGTATCATTTGGTTTCTGCCTTTGTTAATTATTGATAATATTGTCACATATAGTAATCAATCTCAGTAGGCCTGAAGCAGGGAGTAATGTGGTTTTCTGGATTACTGCACTAGACTTACAGCTGATTTCATTATTACTGGCGACATCCTATGAAATTTTCATAATCACATAAAATGATATTAGTTCAACTTCAACTACTGAAAATGTATAAAATTATCATTCTTGACGTTCTTCTGTTAAAAGTAGTATTTTAGTGGTTATTAGTGCAACAGAAAGGAAAATGAAATAATAACCAGTCTGAATGAAGAGCAGAACGAGAAACTCCAAGTCACCGAGGTACCAAGGTACTGGCCCACCACCTCCCAGTTTGGTGTTTTGGTGCTGATGGTGGAGAGCACTATCCCCATAGATGTTCCATTGGGTTAAAAGCTACTGACTGAAGGCGTTAGGATATGGTCGTCTTGGTCATTTTGCTCCACGTCATCTTGAGCAGAGGCTGGAGTCATTATAAAGTTGGAAGAGATAATGACGCCTTTTTTATCAAATAATAAATGTGATCCATGCGATTTCCTTATTCTGCCTCTGATGGGACAAGAGGACCACAAACAATGGCAGCAGAATACTCTAACATAAAAAAACCCTCAGTCCTTAAGATTCACATGTTGGGTTTTTTTGTCATGGAAAATTATACTAAATTTGAGCAAACAAGCACAATCACATGCACATCTAATGAGGACAATCGATGCTGATAGTAAATTATTTTTTATTTACTTATCTAGATTTATGTGTTTTTTATGTTTTTATTTTGCTTTTTGCCTTGGTTTTTTGAGATTTTTTACTTCTTTTTTTTTCTTTTTTTTTTTTCTGTAGACTCTTAAAATAAGTTTACAGATTGAACTTCGAAACCTGACTAACTTTGGAAACTTATGTGTAAATTGGGATTTAGCAGGTCAGGGAACCCTGAGATAAAGTGTTGCAATACAGCGTGGGGAAAAACATAGAAATAAGTGGGAATAATTTGTGTTGTGCGGTCCAGTTTTTGATGTTTCTTCATGTGAGGCTGCGATCAGTTGATCTGTGCTTCTTCTGCTGTGAGATTCACTGCTCTTTGTGGATTTCGCCGACTCAATTCGACAAGATCTGAGCAGATGTTTGTGAGTAACTGCTCATTACTCTTATGAAGCGCTGGCGGGATGCTGAATTTCCACGACCACAGCTTTATTTACACCATGAGTGCATCACAGGGATAAGAAGGAAATATGTGATGAGGGTGTAAGCAGAACCGTGGGATGTCATTATTTCCTTTTTACTCCATGCTGTCAGCTGGAAGCAACGCTAGGTGACAGCACATGAAAAATGAACTCACCCAACAGTTTTATGTAATCGTCCACAGATCAGATTTAAAGACATATTTGATGAAGGTTCTGGAGTATCCACTTTAACCCACAATCATGAATAAACTCTTCTGGACATGAGTAAAAACCATGTGTGTGACTTATCTTTACACCATCTTGAAACCTCTGTATTTCACTATAGGAAGTGTCTTCTGGTGTGACCAATTACCGAAGCTCCAATACCACCATGTCTGACATGAGGTCCCCTATAGTGCCACGCTCACCTTTGACATTTTAAAGCAAATTAGTCTTTGGTCATTAAAAATAGACAGATATTTCCCATAACTACCTATTGTTCCACATATAAGATAACCATATGACCTAACACTGCACTTAAATCTGAGGATTATTGGGATTTTTAAAGTAAAAGACTTTGCTGCTTCAGTAATTTCAGTGACTCACAATACTCACATGAATTACGTGCTGGGTAAAACAAAGACACTGATAAGAAATACTTTAAAAACGCAGACAAAAACCCACTAAAATAAGACCGGCAATTACCACCTGTCAAATTACACTCCTCTAAGAGTGAGAAATACAACAATCAGATAAATCCACCCAAAGAGAGTGGGGATTAAAACGCAGTAAAAACACATCAATCTAACTCTCAGTCTGCTATTAGTCATTTCCTTGAATAACACAAGCATTTACAACAACAGACTAATAACTGTGCTTTGCCTGTCACATCCTCTGGAGAAATGCGAGTCGCAGTAGACGAGATGAGAAAAAAGGAGTTTTGACACCTAAAACTAACACTTCAATCCAACAGAGTCATGCTAAAGTGTTGCTGGGTAGATGTCAGGTCTGCTCATGTCAAGTCTGGGGAGCTAAGTGAGTCATTAGTGATAGATTCATTAGCTTGGGATCGAATTGGGGCACCTTGCCATTGTGGGCTTTTTAATTATTCATAAGGATGAGCTCAGAGGACTTAAACATAGATTTAAAGCTCTGACCTGGGCCTCTTTTTTGTCCCAATGATCCTAATGATGAATGAAAAAACAGAACATAGCTGTTATGCACCTTTACAAAAAGGAACATATTTAATATACGTGTTATTCTCCTTTCTTGTTTTTACTGCATATAAATGTTTTTATCTCTTCTTCCATAACGTGGACGTACCTTAAGTGTACTCAGGTGTGAGTGTCTTCCATGTTGACAGTGGGTACTCAAGCAGTCTTGCTGCTCCTGCAAATCAGAATCACAACCCTGTGGTCATTCATCAGCACGCTACAGAAAACTTATCATCACAAAAAAACTCAGATAAAAGAGTCAAAGCTTTAATCAGGGTGGCTGTTTGAACAGGGACTACACGCAGTTTAAAAACCTGATTCCTGATGGTCAATTAAACATCAGGGCTTTAATACACTAGGCTGTGGCCAGGAGGCTCTTATCTCACTTTCTGGTAGACAGACAACAGAGTAAATAATTAACTGGTTTCGATAGCTGTGGTAATTTAAGACATTTAAATGCACCAGCATTACACTTTATACCATGGCAGGTAAAACCTAAGCATGCTTTAAAAAATACACATCAAACTGGATCAATTTGTACTCCTGCAGACCTAAATATTACTATTTTTTCCCAGCAAACAAAAACCACAAATAAAATGAGCGGCAGGGAAATTTTGCCTTCAGTATTATTGTTTTTATACGGCTGGGTCAAGAAGAAACTGAACACAGGGCTCCAAATGTTGCTTGTTTGGTTACTGGTGGAGTTCCTCAGAAATAGAAGGTGAGGAAAGACATTTTGGCAAATTGCTGAAGCGGACTCGATCAAACCTATAATTTACTTTCCATTAAAGTTTTAAATATAGGTCAATTACTGCAAAATATGGTCTCGTATTAATGGGATACACTGAAGGTGAATAACACAAACATGTCACAAACTGTTCTTACAGTGAAACATTCCCTGTCGATTACTTACATTAAGACAGTTTTTAGTGTGGTACTGATAAATTTATGTGATGGTGAAGTGTCAGTCATCCATGTCCATCTTGCTACAGTTCACAAAAATCACTGAACTTACAATATTGGCCATATTTTAGTGGAAAGTGCACACAGTGATCAACTTACGAATGGAGATTAAAGACACTGATTTATCTTGGAGATAGAGTAACTGTTTGCACGCCTCATTGAAGTCTCTGAGGATTTTGTGCAGGATGGCCAATCAGTGACAATAAAACATAACTTTTATCCTGTACGTTATAATAACCTGTGATTTGTGGTAAATTACTAACATTCTGATTTGTATGAGAACTTTCTAAAATTTTATATTCAGTTATGCAAATGAGGTGTTTTTAAAGTATATATCAGCCTGCATTCTTGGTCAGACCTGAAATATAAACACTAAATGAAATAAATGTCCAAATCCTTATTTCGTCTTCTTGAACTATTAGAGCTCATTTTAGGAATATATGCTTAAACAATAAATCAGAAAATACAGATCCAGAAATAGAAGAATGATGTTTTTTTGTTATACCAATCAGAGGTTTTTATTATATTAACAGAACACTGTAAAAAAATACTTGTATAAAAATAAACTGGAAAGTGATGGGTATAAATGCCACTAAAGTGGAAAAAACAAAATTAAAAAACAGTTGTTTAATTGTAAAATTCCTTATGATTGGAGAATTTGTGTGTTAAAAACAGACACCACCATTAAACTGACAGGGAACATTTTTTGTTTTGAATTACAAGGTCTGTGAAACTATACTTAACATGCTTATAGAATTATAGAAGTATGAAGTAAAGTGAATGATAACTCAACAAAATGTAGCAAAACACAAACATCAAAAATGATATTTTTACAGTATTTTTTTAGTATCATCTGGTTTCATGGAAGTAAAATAGCCCAATAAGTAAAGGTGAGAATGTTTTCATTGATTTATATTGAGTAGTATTGATGCATATTTGTTAAAAAGCCAAAAAACCCCAAACACATTTCTCTGTTGCTACACGAATGCTGATGAATCACTATTTAAACAGATTATTTATTCAAACTGTGCTTAAATCTGGATTTAAAGCCTTGACCTGGACCTCGTTTTGGTACATGAGCTGCTTAATATTGATTTGTTGCTAATACAACATATCAGTGAGCCTGCTCCAGCGTGCTGATACAGGAAAGGCATTGGAAATCAATTATGCTGTACACAGTCAGCTGGCCACATGAGACACTCAAATCAATTTTTCCCTCTCAATATTCAGCACGAAAATTCTGAAGTGACTTTTAATTATCTCTGAGGATTTCCCGTCTCTGTTTCTGTCAGTACCTCTTAATACTACACGTGTTCACATGTTTAATAGACCTTTCTCACAATGGCCCTTTTGACGTGTCAGAGGAGGAAGAGGTGGGACTAACAGACCGAACTGATGCGCCCTGCACACACGGCAGCACTGCCTTGGAACTGGCTCAGCCACAGTAACTGATGTTATTAATGTTTACTCGGGTTTTAACCAAATCTGATAAGCATTTTAAAAACAAACGGAAACAAACACGTAAACTGTAGGATTTCCACAAGATTAGAGAAGCATGTTAAAATTTGGAAACATTGCACTTTAAGAATTCCTCCAGCTATTTAGTCTTGATTTAACAAAGTACTAGAAAATGATAACGCCCATCAAAATAATTGCCTATTTGCTTTACAAGCTTAGCATACATCCACCAATTTGCATGTGGCTCTTGTGGTTTTGGTCACGGCGTGTGGAAACAGGATGTTGACTTCAGGGTTAACCCTGGGTTTTCTGTACTACACAGGGTGTTCACTTCTTATCAGGGTATATTGCCTTGATAACTTATGTGGTAAAACTAACCAGATTAGAGATCACCAGCTATGAAATCATTATCCAGGAGCAATCAAGTCTCCAAAAAGGAAGGTCTAAATTTTTCTAACAGAATCTTTAATGAGAAGTAGGCTAAACTTGATGAATATCCAAGTGCTTGAAGTGCACATACATTCATTCGGTGCTGTTGATATTCAGCTATCACACAGCGATTTTCATCCCACATAAGGGATTTATTTGGAGCGACTGTGTTCTGCTTTCATGCTGCGTTTACACACTTGATATTTTTCTGTATTTATTTCGTCCTCTGTAAATAACAGTTCCCCATACATCCTTTTTTTTTTACTAAGAAGGTGGTTCACGTCTTACCGGGACATATCACCATGGTAACTTGTGCTGTGAACTTAACCTGCTTCAGAGTAGATTACATTCCAGATTAGTAGGTATGAAATCACCGCCTGCTAACCAATCAATGTCCATGGGCACTGACCAATCAATTCTCTGGATAATAGTGTCACCACTCCTGGAAGATCCCTTGAACCTCTGCAGAGGTAAGAAGGTCTAAAGGTTTTTGGACCCTCCTTTGTGTTTCCCTGAGGAGCATCAGTAATAAATATACACTGATTAGGTTTAAAATTACAGCCACCTGCTAAATGTTGTGTTGGACATTGGTCCAACATTGGAAATTGGAAACATTGGTCCAAAATTGGACATTGACAGACCTCTTACTGCCAAAACAGCCCTGAACCACTGAAGCATGGACTCCACTAGAGTCCATGTGGTACCTGGTACCAAAATGTTAGCAACAGATCCTTTAAGTCCTGGAAGTTGCAAGTTTGGGCCTTCGTGGATCAGATTTCTTTGTCTAGCACATCGCACAGATACTCAATTGGAATAAGATCTGGAGAATCTGGAGGCCAAATCAAGATCTCGAACTTGTCATTATATTCCTTAAACCATTTCTGAACCAGTTTTGCTTTGTCACATGGTGAGTTATCCTGCAGAAAGATACCACAGCAATCAGGAATACTTTTTTAATGAAAGGGTGCAACAATGCTTTGTAGCCTTTTTTAAAAGAACATTCACATGGATGGCAGCACCCAAAGTTTCCCAGCATAACATTGTCCAAAGCATCACACTGCCTCCACTGACTTGCCTTCTTGCTACAGTCTGTTGTGATGCCAGGTGTTGCCCAGGTAAGTGACGCACCGGGTTGTCCATGTGATGTTAAAGAAAACTTGATTCCTCAGACCATACCACCTTCTTCCATTGCTCCATGGTCTAGTTTTGATACTCATGTGCCCATTGGTGATGGTTGATAACCAGTTCTGTGTGACCATTTATTCCAGTTGCCAATATTAGAATAAATGAATCCAGATAATGGAAAGATACCTTGGGTATTCTGAACTCTCTTTGTTGTAAAGTAAAACAAACAATAATCTCAAAAATGACAAAGGTAGCACATGAGGAACATGACAGACAGCAACCACACGCAGGAGAAGACAGTCAGGACCATCAGCTGGAAGCAGGAAAAAAAACTAACACAAGACACAAAAGTAAAGAAGACAACAGACCCAGTAATGTTCAGACTCCTTAGCAATGTTGTCACATTTACATTCATCAGCAGATTTTTTTAATAAGCACTGTGTACGTTTTCATTTTAAAAATAATACAGCAGGATAGAAATTGATAAGATTTTACTTTTCTAAGAATCCTATTATCTATTGGGCTTATATGTCTTTAGAAAAGTTGGCCTTCATAAGTTAGCATTGTAACTGTTTTGTTATCTCTGAGTCTGAACAGAAGCAGAGTAGAAGAAAAAGACTTGAATGTGACTCATGTGTGGAAAAGCTACAGCATCAAGAGTTTGACGTCACTGTTTTGTAATGTGCCACAGTCAGAAAAATAACTGAAAAAAGGCACTGATGATCTTGGAGGTACAAGATAGAGTGGACGATTTAGAATCTCTGATGAGAGGGCTGGTTACATATCTGTTTTTATCACTGAATGTAACTCCCATTCAAAACTGTGATCAGGAAGTGTCAGAGTTGTGGTACACCTTAGACAAACACAAATTTGATTTGGAGATGTGATCATTTGATTTTTGCAGTTTGCTGGGGAAACTTTGAGATTAACAAATTTCAGAGATTAAGAGATTTTTGCCTCTGTGACATGAGTTCAACTCTTTTTGTCCATCTGCAGTGAGATTCTCCACGCTAAATATGATGCTTTCATGTTAGCAGGTTAAAGAGGGTTTTTGCACTCCTGACACATACGTTTGTTGATTTTACATTGAAATTCTGACCACAGAAAGACATTTGCTATATTCCTTTTTGTTTACCCTTTTTGTATGTGAACCGTATAATCAACCCTGAACCCAGTAACTCTCAAGGTGAGCGCACTGTATGTGGTAATGAGCAGAGCTGCGGGGACCCTCTTTCTTCTGGGAGATTTAACCTTGCTGTTCTGCTGAAGCAGCACGCCAAAACACCAGGAAGCCTCATAACCATTTCAGAATGGGAAAATTGAGAGAACTGAGGGATATATTGGGGCTTGGGGCAGTCTGATAAAGAGGAAATAGGAGGATCAAAAATGCAGAAATAAGTGAGGGCTAGCACCACTCGTAGGGAGGTGGGGAGGCGCAGTGTTTAAACAGGAATAATGAGGGATAAGGTAAAGGATGGATGAGGGAAGTAATGACGTCACAGGTTACGTATTGCTATGCTCTGCAGGGTAACCCTTCACTTCATTTCCCGAGCCCGGGACCAGGAATACATCGTATCCTCTTACCCTAAAACGTTCTGAATTCATCTAAAGTAATTCCCTCCTCTTGTTCCCTGCCCTAAATGCAGACAGACACACAAGCGTGCACACACACAGACGCACATTTGTCTGTCTGCAGCTGGCTATGGTCTGCGCTGTCTGGTAGCTGGAGCACTTCAGATCATCATGGATTACTATGAGCTTTTCCCAACAGCCTCTAAAATCTCTGGCTTTCAACATTTAGGCGATTTGACTTTTTGGAGCCATAATTAACATTTAGATTCCTCTCATACTCAGCCAGCTAGCACTCAGCCATTGTTTTACTCTGCGGTTTCTGCACAACTGACACGTGTACACACATTTCTGATGTTACGAGGTTCTAAAACTGGAGAAGATTATTTGTTCATCTGAAAAGATCATTCTATTAAAATACAGTCCATCTGCTACTGTTAAGGATGTTTATCTTCAAGTGTCTACACATGGTGCACAAGAAAAATGCATGAAATCAAAGCTAATGACAGAGACAGTTAGGAAAAAAATAAATTGAATAGACACTTTAAATTCTGTTGAATATTTCCAGAATTTACTCTGCGAGGTTAACTCAATGCATCCGACAGGTGCTGCAGAGAGAAAAGAGAGGCACATATAGAACACATATTCACCCTTGCTAATGGAGCAGATAATAAAAGCTCTGAGGCAGACAGGCGAAGAGGCAGTGATAAGATGTTTCTTATATTAACATATAAAACAGCAGTAAAGACACTTTCAATCCGAAACTGCAAAAAGCTAGAGTTGGCAAAAAAAAAATACTGCCAACATAAAAGCTTTTGTTTTATTTTTTTGTTCTCTAAGACAAAGTCGTCTCCAAAGATTCAGAGGGATGAAGACCCTGAGTTGTTCTGTTTTATTTCTTGGAACAGAAACGTGTGTGTCAGTGTGAACTCAAACAGTTATTGGTGCATTAGCAGAAGCACTTTGCAGACACTTTTGTCTTGAAATGTATACGTGAGGGTCAATGTATGAATTTTTTTAAGGATTATTTTTTAAATGTAACAAACCTGTTGTAATAGTGTAGTAATTACCAACTTCTGTTGTGAAGGAATAAACTGGTTAGTGTGATGAGATATCTATCAGATCACATTAAGCTAGCAGAGAGAAAAAAGTTGCCACTTTCTGTAATTCACAGGGGAAAAAATGATTCAGTTTCTCACTTGTTCAAGCACTTTGGCTGGCTGTACAAAAAGTCCAAGCACACACACACACTCACACAGCACACACAGATGTGGTTAATGTTAAACACTTTACTCAGCAAGGCTTGGTGGCTCACTTCATAACTGTTGTGAAAGACGCCACCCATCAAGGGATCAACGGACGTCAGTAAATCCATTACTAAAAATACTTGCCAATCCTTTGGGATTACTACGCTTAGCAAGTGGACACTGTGCATGCCACAAATCTGGAATTAGGCAGAGAAAGGCTGTCAATGGTGCATCAACACCTGATCCACTGTCTAGGCATATGCGTGCCCGGGGCAAAGGTGTCGTTAAGTGTGTCACTTCAACTGACCTGCACCATATGGTACACTGAACTTTGTTCACTTTCTTGAAAAAGGTTGGCAAGAATTAAACTAGTGGGAATGCCACTTAAAAGCTGTAATTTTATAATAAAATGTGTGCTTTAAAAAGACTTTAGCGGTTATGTGCTAGAAATACAGTATGACTGTAAGCTTTGTAAACATGAAATGCATGCAACAGAAATACAACAGAAAGAATACTGTCACTACAGTTTGACATACCATACCATATAAACTGGATTTGTGTTTGTTTTCTATGTGACCCCCAGTTCACACACACAGCAGGCAATATATGGATCTATTAAGAATAAATACAGTATATCTAATTATTTTTAATTTAAAAGATCTTCAGTTTTTAGAATATTAAACTAGTTTGGAGCATTTTTGTTTTGTTTTCCAACATAATTTATGGTTGATAATAACCCTAAAATCTGTTTTCATAGCCCTTTTCTATTTCTTTGTCTATCATAATTTATTTAATTAGTTTTAGTTCAGAATATGTTGAGCTGCTTTCTTGATGTTTAAGCCAGATAAACAGTAACGTGTGTTGCATAAAGCATGTCATTTCCATATTCTGCTGGATATTCGACATCAGACCAATACAAATATTTATTTGATATGATGTGCAATATAGTTTCAATTATAAATATTTAGTATATTCATGCAACAAAGGCATCACAAGTAAAAACATACTGGACCAAATGCACAAAGCAATTAAAACTGTAAGTATAAGCAGAGATAACCGAGAAAGGGAAAAATAAAATCAAAGCCATTTGAGTATGCTGGGTTGCTAGAGCTGAGTGCACTGCAGCAATGTGACACAGAGTGGATCTGGATGGCTGGTACACATACCTGTAGGCCTTATGAGGAGAGTAGGAACAAGTAACCAAGGCAGAGTAGTTCAGGTAATTAACTGAAATGACAAAACAGAGTAGTAAATATAAAAATAAGAATGTCTTATAAAGACATAACTCTGCATTCAGTTCTGTGTTAAAAAGTTTTGAACCTATACAGCTATCCACAGACTGCGAATGCAGAGTTTTCCCATCTATACCATCCATCTCACACAGAAGGAAAACTGAATGAAATCCTGCATACTTACAAATTATATTCACTGCAACAGGTGATTGTGGCAGAAGGTGCAAACATAACAATATGTTATGTTTAATAGGTAAAAATTTTCATAACTACCTAATTTTGTTGCATTTATAGGCACTAAATGATTGTTAATTCATGTTGTATGTTTAAAGGTTGCATGTTGTCAAGAGCTCAGTGATGTAAATCTAACTAAGCTGCAGTAACAGACATTTCAGCATTACAGCATTTGTCCCACTATGACTGATGAAGTCACACCCCACCTACCGCATACTGCTGCTCTACATCAAGCTAATGCATAATGATAATAATGATCCTGCAATTATTTCAATTTTAATTATTGCCACAATTTTATTATTTATAGATTTTTTACATAGTAAGAATATTTAAAAAAATGGTGGTTGACATGTTGGCTTATAGCTCACAATTAAGAAGTAAGTAAGTGTAGCTTCTTTTGGACTTTAGAATCGTCCATTTCTATATTTGCATTTCTATCTGTTGCTTTTGGACATTTCACAAATTGGGCAGCTCATTCTGATGATTATAAACCAATAACCGATCATTTTTATCACAGTCATCTTGCTGACTGAGCTTCCTAATGCTCTCATTTGTTTGTACAAGTCAGTTCGCTGATTAAGTCAACCTTGGCCTCAGCTGGTCCCTTTCCAATGCCTCAGTCTCATCCCGGAGGTCCATGATACCCTGATAGTCTCAGCTGGAGACAGACCAAAGCTTTCAATCTTATTACAACACTACCATCTTCCCAGCCCCAATCACGGTTTAATTAAAGTAGTCGGCCATGGGACAAGCGTCCAACGAGGACAAGTGAATTAGTAGTCACGTCTGGCCCAAGAGGTGGAAGATTTGTGTTTTTTAATTTGTGTTAGTTATTAAGCTTGGTCTCTCAGATGTTTCAGTGAGACTACAATAGGTGATTTACAGCATTTACATCCACAGGTTATTATTCAGTGGAGAAGAATTTGAATACAATGGAAATGGTAAGACTAGAGTTCATGTATTCCTATGTGACAGGTGTCTGCTAAACCTTAAAACAATTCCTGTTTGTAGGAAATCTGGTTTTACATTTAATGTCTTGCAGAAAATGAAACGAGTCCAAGGAGGCACACAGTGCCACTATCCTGCAGAGGGGTGATGCTGTTGTTGGCAAAAGCAATGACTGACAGTGCAGGGGTATGTAAGGTTTCATATCTATCAGTGTAAAACTGGATGTAATCTTAGACACACAATGCAATTTCAAAAAGGCCACTGAGACAATCAGAAGAATCACAAACACATTTTACAATGTAGGAAGCGGGTTATTAAGTACGCAATTCTCTGGATATTCATCATAATATTATAAAGCTGGATTAGATCCCACTAGGATCAGATTAAACTCGCAGCTTAAACTGCAACATACTGTATGTTAAAGTGTTTAATACAAATTTCCATACGAGGATGGAAATCTCACTATTGATCTGTTCATATTCAATATGTGTGACTTTTATTTTTTACCTAAACATGATTAGATGTGTAAAGAAAAGTCAAATAAAATCTCTGAATAATTTGTTTTTCTAATTTTTGACATTTTTACCCCGCTCACCACTTCTCCTCTGGCTGAATTATCAGACAGATTTGGATGCAGGATGACGCAGTGAATTAATCATGAGGTTTGGACAAACCCAAACAAAGGTTTACTCCCAGATGAATGTGTTCCTCCGTGATCCACGTTCTCCACCCGCTAAAGTTATTTGTGTTGTATTTATTCTCTGACATGTGAATGGGCCATCTGTGATTTGCACTTGTTCAATATCAGTATTACTTTAAGCCATAAATCTTATGCAACATTTTTCTCTAGCAGTACCCCTCCCTGTCCCATTAACTGTGTAGTTACACAAGCGTTGTGTAGTAGAAACAGTTGGCATGCCAGCTAATCCAATCCAACACTAACCCAGCTGAGAGAGAAAATGAACAAAAAATTAAGGGATGTCTGTTTCAATTATGATAACATTTGGATCATTGCATAATAATCCACTACCAAACATGCAAAATATCTGAGCTAATGTCCTCTAGTGATATACACAGCCAGCTGTGAGATTTTTTGTTTTGTTTTTTTGTATTGACAGGAAAAGAGTGGCTGCGTGGGTTCAGCTTGGGTATACGATGCCACATTGTGTAAAAAAGTACAGTTTCAGGTGATACGAAATGCTTCTGACAACCACACTTAATTGGACAGCAGTGGCTCAGGCAGTAGAGCAAGAGGTCTGTCACTTGGAGGGTTGTTGGTTCAAGCCCTGGCTCCTCTAGGTGCCAAAAGCACAAAGTACTGTGTGCTTGTAGAAAGCTTAGTTAGAGTTCTATCTATGTAATTGTCCAATAAGTTATTTAAAAAATATCAACCAAGTTTATATAAAATTTAAAAAGGTCAAAAATGTATTTTTCCTTCAGAAAAACAAATATTTTCTCAATAGAGTATATTCTATTCAGCAAAATTTTACATTCAAAATCTTAATTACACTCAATCAAATCAAAGGTAACAGAAGATGGATTCACAGTGTTCATAAAGAGATGGACATGGTCATCAACAATACTCAGGTAGGCTAAATGAGTTTTAAGAATGCTCATGTGGTAAGGTACCCAAAAAGTGCCAAGAAAATATAGCCTGCACCATAACTCGAGCACCCTGAACCTGGATGGATCCACGGATTCGTGTTGTTTACACCGAATTCTGACTCTACCATCTGAATGTCATTAGAAATTTAGACTGCTTAAATCAAGTAACATTTTTCCAATCTTCTTTTGTATGAATTTGGTGACCCTTTAGTGGTGTTCTGCAGCTGTAGCCCACCTGCTTCAAGATTTGATGTGTCGTTCTTAGAGAGCTGCTCTTCCTGTTTATTGACTTGAATCAACCATTCTCCTCTGACCTCTGGCTCCAACAAGACATTTTTTGCCCAGAGAACAGGTGCTCACTATGTGTGTATTTTGGGTTATTAATATCAGCACCTTCATGTATAAGTCCAGTTTTTCTAGTTGGCTTTTTTAAAGTTAGAGGTACTTTAATTGATTTATGTTCTTTTGGGTAGTCAACAGTGCCTTTGTTTAGGCTACTGGGTTAACATACTCAAGTGCAGGACTCAACAGCAGGTTGAATAACTCAAAAACAATCTCAGGGTGAAAACTATATCTAAAGCCAAGTCCAAGAGAGAATCCTGAGTAGGAAGAACAAATCCAAAGCCGAAAAGAGAATCAGAGAAAGCAAAGAACACAAAGAGATTAAAACAGATGGAAAGGACTATTCGTACACATAGGGTAATCAGGGAAGTGGAGACAGCTTGGGGATATGAGACACAGGTACAAGCACCAAAAAAAACGATATTTACAGTTAGATACAGGAGACAAATTTCAAAGTAAAACAGGAAATACCCCCCCAAAAAATCCCAACAAAAATAGAAAGATGAGAGAACGTACACTGAATGCAACACAGAGGCACACTGCCTTGATAACCTTCTAATGTGACCATAAGCTTTCTGAACAGTAACAGTAGCAGTTTAGTAACTTTAACCTAAACCATGATTTCCCATGAATCTAAAAAACTGTATTACCAGTTAATACCATCAGAAGCCTGTATTATTTTATGTTAATGGTAATTAATGTTCCTGGTATACTGAACAATGCCATTGGGGACTGGAGCCATGTTAAAATAGCTTTAATGCATTTATAGCATGACCAGTGTATAATGGCCAGTGCCTCATAACCAGTCATTCTTACACTTACAGGAGTACCTTTTTTTCTAAGAGTTCTGCACCCAGTCAAACATGTGCATAAATGGACACACACACACGTACACATATGTACACAGTACCTGAGTGTAAATATGCAAATAAATGGATGTATTTATGTGCCCATCTGTTTGTGTGTGTATTCTAAAATATCTCTTATTCTTAGACCTATTGATAGTGTGGAAATGAAGAAAATCTCATTTCATGCTGTGAGTCTGACATGAAAATCACAGCACTAGATTTTCCCATGCATAAGGCGAAATTTTATCCTTCACAAAATATCCTGACTCTTAGCAGTAATGTCTAAACAGCGTTTCCATGGCAGATGGTTTGTGTGACAGGCTGTCCTGCAATTATGCCATTAAGGGGGAAGCCACTCCCTGTGCTCTCTCACTCTTTCTGCTTCTCTTCATCCACACTCCCAAGCGAGCAACCTATAAAACCGCAACTACTCACTATTTCCTTTTATTAATTAATAACTCAGTTATTCTTTTGATCAATTATTTAATGATTCAGTCTTAACAATGTCAGAAAAAGTGACAAAACATGAACATTTTCCAGACTTGATACCTTGCTTTGCAAATAATAAAGAAATGTATCATAAATTTGGATGTAAAAAAGCAAAAAAAAAGCAAATTCCGATTAAAGTACGATTAGCTGATCAGAATTCCTTTTAACTTGTTGGCTGCTTCTGTAGTTTCTGTATTGCTCCCGTTCAATTTCCCATCTACTTTCTCCAGCTTCCAGTCTTTACCATCCTTCACAACAATTATTTCTGCACTTTATTCTATTATTTTCCCACTGCAATGTAATTCCAGTACTCAGACTCACACCCTTTCTTTGGTCCATCTTCTTTCTTGGTCTATTCCTCATCCTATCTTTACCTGCAATCCTTGAGATTTATTCTGGATAGAGACCTAATTCTAGGAGATTTACGCAGTGATTCCATTATACATGTCCGGTCAACCACGGTTCGCATAATTAGAGAAAACACCCTTTGGAAACAGCATCAGTGGAACAGTTGGTCATCTCTTAATTTACACAACGTGTCAGAATGTGCTCATTAATTCAGACGTTACCTGATTAACTACGGAATTCTCCTACATGGAACAGAGCATCTCTTTGTGGTGCATATAAAAGTTTCTACGCAGCCTATACGTCAAGTTTGGAAATAAAGCAAACTGCAGCAGGTAGTTACAGGAAATGTTGGATCCGATCTGCAACACCTTAAAAACTGCGATATCCACAAGATGTTTAACTTGTAGTTTAATGTGGCCGGTGGCACCCTCTTTACAATCTGTTTCATCCAGTTGGCTTCTATTGTAACTTCTCAGCAGGAAGCAAACCAGGTGCCAGGCGAACCATAGGAAGTACCCAATGTATATCGGTTTATTAAGAAATAAAATAATAAAATCAGCCCTCATTAACTTGTCATGCGTGTGTTTTTTCTTCTATAGCAGCGGCTTCCCCCTGCCGTGTGTGAAACTGTTGGCAAAGGAGGGGACTGGAGACGGAGGAGGGGGGTATCGTCAGCCACATTATGTAAATAAGGTGCAGGAGCATGTGCCAGTTAAACCGCAGTGTCGTGCGAAGTGAGATGAGGCACAGGCTTTGGACGGCAGAAGCCGGGGGCCGTCGGTAGATGGCGGTAACCCAAGAAACCTGATCCACCGGGTTCTCGGCCACTCTGTCTCAGTTTGCAGCACTCGCGTTGAAGGCAGAGGAGCCGAACAGTTTGAAGGACATCAAAAGAAACAGGAGAGCTCGCGGCGCGTCCTCTCTCCCCCCCGCTCTCTCTCTCTCGAGCCGGAGACGGAACGCGTAGTCTCAGAGAGAAAACAGAAGAAACCCCCCCAAAAAACAGAAAACGGGAAAACTAAGAGCGCCATGGAAGACAAATCTAATTCGTTCTCCAGCAACAAGGAGGAGAAGGCGGATGGGAATAATGTTTTTCAGAGGCAAGACTCGATACAGAAAAATAACACGGGGAGCCAGAACATGAAGGACCATGGCAACTCAGTGGGCTTCAAGGGGGAGCGGGAAGAGACCATGGTTGGTTTTGATGATCTGGAGGGGGCGTCCAGGCAATATGGTTTTATGCAGAGGCAATTTGGGGCCATGATGCAGCCCGGAGTCAATAAGTTCTCCTTGCGTATGTTCGGCAGCCAGAAAGCTGTGGAGAAAGAGCAAGAAAGGGTTCAGACGGCCGGATACTGGATCATTCATCCATATAGCGATTTTAGGTAAGGGCTGGAATAGACACCTGCTCAAACCCCCTCCCCCTCCCCTTTATTTTATCCACCCTCACTGTCACCCTAAGGTCTGCAAGCTATAGCCTCCACTTGTTATCGGCACTCTCTCACACACAACCTGGCCCAAAGCGCATACGCTAATCTACCTCTGTCTTTAGGCAATCAGGCTTCCGCTGGTCGGGGAGGGGAGGGGGGCTTCTGTCAAAATGTGCTCGGTGATTGTGTGTGTGTGTGTGTCTTTCATTGCGGCATTTTTAGTGTTATTATTATTATAAGAGAAAAGGGAGGGACGCATTAAGGCTAAAGGTGTTTCAGTGAAACGTCCTTGGGTAAAGGATGGTGAATGTCATGATTGGAGAACACACACAGAGCTCAGCCCTCCTGACTGCTTCACACCAGCGGCGCAGTGGCAGCTTCTCATTGCGACACGTTCCCTGCTCGTATAGGGGCGACCGTACCTGGACACAACGTGACAATGCCATTGCACCATCGGCGGTTGTAAACATTTCTTTGTAGGCGGATGTGAGCCGATGGGCCTGCGTGCAGAAAGGGAAAAAATGCACAGAATGCGGTAAAATCGTGCAGGGAGACGATTAAGGAGAAGATGGCCGTGTTTTGAATTAATTAGTAACAAAAAAACCTGATCATTGAGTCTTATCAGAGAGTTTTTACATGCATTTTTTTAAGCTGACTTGAATGAGGAAATGTGATGGAATGTGTTTGTTTCAAAGGAACCGCAGAAGGATCGTGCCACACTTCCTTCCTCGGCACCCACTAAATGTCATAGTGGTTGATCATTTGGATTTGGTCTTTGGTTTGTCTGATTTATTTATTTTTTCCTCTCAGCTGCACCAGCTCTCTGGCTTTATTGCAGCAGAGAGTTTGAGTTTCAGACCAGCTGCCTCCAATTTGCTTACATTTCCATACACAGTAAACAAATGAATCCAGGTAAAGGCGGTACGGGCTCACCCCCCCCCTCTCTCTCTCTCTCTCACACACACACACACACACACACACACACAGACACTCACGAGCTGCATGTTTACAGTTCACCTCTTCACCAATTAAGCATCTCATCTGGTCCAGCCTCTGCACCAGTGTCACCTGGCACAGCTTGGTGGTGACAGTCATCCCCGTTTTCCGTTGTCGCAACATGTAACGTGTCGGGGCACGTTGTCCCCCCCCCCTTCGGCTCCCAGTGCCTTCAGCTTAGAGCTGTCCATGGTCCTGAACTTAGAGCAGGCTGGAAAAATGCAGCACTCCCTTTTTCTGCAAGGCTTTCTTTTGCTGCGGATTTTTTTTTTTTATGGCAGGTGATTTCTTATTAAAAAAAGGTAAAAGGTTACATTTCCTGCTGGGTTATTTAGCTACATACATTTGTTGTGATTAATGAGATACCACATGGTACTCATGGTAGCGCTAAACTCTATAAATCTTCATGCCCCACCCCTTCCAAGATCCCCCCCGCCCTTTCCATGCATAAGAATAAAGATAACTAGGCTATCATCGCCTCAGCCACACAAAGACACACTCATATGTGCTTGCCCCTCTGCAGACACAGATGGACAATGATGGTAGGCAAGGATTAGCACAACACAACAGTCAACGAGCTTAACAGACTCTGAAAACAATTATGTAAGAAGATTGACCCCCTCCAAAAGATAGCCAAAGGGTATGACCACAGCAGTTCAGTGAAATGGATACCTGTTCCACAGCTATTAGTGAGTCAAGAGATTAATTAGTGGTCCCAAAGTGAATGGGCTGCATTTGTTATATTTGAGGAATTTCAAAAAATACAGTGGGGGATTACAATGAAAATCAGCAGGAAAAAAAAGGCTCTGTAATGAGAACATATGTGTGATTGCTCAAGCAGACTGGGCCTTCGTCTTTCTGCAGTATTAGAAAATGTTTCTCTCACTCACGCTGGCAGAGGCACCCTAAGGTTACTTCCTCATGACATTTTCCAGAGGGCTGTTTTTCAGAAGACGCTCTTGTCCTCCAGACAGTGCAATGAAACGACCCCCTTCTATGCCGCTGAGATCGCCTCCTGGCTTGAAAGTGCTACCTTGAGGTTTTCATCCCAGTTTGTGCTGGCGCACAAATGATGGAAGAGACAAGGCTGCTTCTTTGTTGCACGTGGCTCCACGTACTATTTCTTTTCTTTCATTTTTTTATTCTTTTTGCTAGGAAGTCTTCGCCACTTGTTCATTAATCTTATACTGGTATATACTCTTATCTTAAAGTTATGTGAGCAAAAACAGAAGACACAAAACACTATCTTTAATGAAAAGCATTACGTAAGTACAGACCATGAATGACACCAAGCATTCACACGGGCTTTATATTGCTTTGTCGAGTGTTGAAACTCAATATTCAACATATTCTTTGTACACAGTAGCTGCTTAAAGATTTATGGCAGGTTAGTAATATTCATTATTAATAGATTTTTGAGAGGGCCCGTGCACGGCCTCGTGCACCTCTGGTTTTGCTAAAGGTGGCTTTGTCATGCTCCATATGCTGTTGTTCAAAGACGCTGTGCAGGTTTTAAGCCTTTTCAAAGTAAATTCTCATGTTGCAGTTCTTTTAATTAACAGAACGTAATTGTAGAGTCAATTGTGTTTCTTTCAGATAGTGTGTACTCTAAAACCTGCATTCTTCTGAGTGGTTAGAGGCAGAAATTTAACAGTGTAGCTTTACTACCCCTAATTTATTCCTACAACAACAGCCTTATTAAAAAGAAGAAAGAGGCGAGTAAAGCTAGTTTTGAGTATTTAATCAAGCTTGAACAAATCTTTTCCCACATGTTCTGTTTTACTCATCTCGACATTCGTAGATGACTCTGACATCCTTTTTTTTAAAAACAAAGTCTTTCTGTTTTTCTCTCTGAGCATGTGTCGTGCTGTACCACGGTGTACCTGTTACATTGTAGACTGGATTGGGCCGGGTTGTGCTGAGTAGGATCATGTGGACTTCATTGTGTTGCTTGGCAGGAGAGGGTCTGGCATTGATCATGATGGATCACTTGTTGTAAGAAGGAAACCTACAAGACAAAATGTGCTGGCTTGATTTTCATGCAGATTTTTTTTTAACTTTCTTGTGATTAATCTGCCTCAGCTGGATTATTAGAGGCTCACTGCTTCCCCTTTTGGGGTTCTGTAGCTTCCAGCTCTTGTTATAAGTGGAGCATATTGTCTCAAAGTATTTTTTCTTCGATACACTCAAATCGCATACGCTTTTTTTCTAGTTCATGCTGCGTGAATACATTCGGCAGAGTGACCAGAGTGCCACAGTTTCTCCGTTGCTGCAGAGCCTACAGTGTTTGGGAAATGTCTCCCATTTTAAACAGTCACAACAGCAGCGTGTTATAGCATTCAGACCAAGTTTTTTTAAATTGATTGTAAACTCGGGATAAAAGATGATTAGCAGAGTGCACATTTCATCTGGATGTGAATCCATAGCTGGGACGGGGCTTGAGTGCTGAAATGGGCTGGAAGGGGAGGCTGTACTCCGACAGCACCGGGTGAATGTGGAAGTAGAGTACTTTAGCTGGGGCCCGAATGCATTGCTAGTGTTGGTGCTGCAGTTACAGTTAAGTGCACTGCGCTCGGTTACTGGTTTAGCTGGGGTGCTTTCTTAGAAGTGGCACATTAGGCCAAAAGCTTAAGCTTAATGCAGTATCAGAGCTGCCTCTGTGACTAGGTCAGTAAAACAAAAGAGCCCACCTGCACTGGTCTTACCATAAATAAAAAAACTGTTTTTGGCATTTAAACTTCCAAATTAGTATTTTCATTATTTCAATCTGAAAACTTAACCTAAAATGAGTAGTTTATTACAGAAGCAGAATACAGTTAGACTTTGGTACCTATGCCCCTGGGAGTGATCTGAGGCACATAGAGGAGGATGGTGGGGTGGTAGAGGGGCTAGCACACCATGCTGTGTGGGCCAATGCACTGATGCGTCAAAGGGAGAGTTTTGAAGTTACACACTCTGTTGTTTTTGACTTTGGTATGTGATGAGTTACATGTAAACTCTAGTAGCATTGGGGTTTCACTCCATTTGACAGATTTCTTGCATTCTTCTTCCTGATGACAAATATTTCAAGGTTGCTTAATGTAAATCTTGAACTCACATTTTTGTGTATTATTTGTTATTTAACTATTTTTGCTCTACCGTTGTTCCCTTTTTTTTTTTAACTATAAATATGTTTGTGTTCATTGATTTTCTATCATCCTTGATCCCCTTAGATTAAAGTTGAAAAAGATCAGTCATGGTAGCCTCTTCTGTAAAACTGAAATATAAACAATTACAAGAAGAAAAAAGTCACACACAGCATGACATATCGGGTCAATAAGCTTCAGCTTATTGAACGGTTGATACAATGGCACACGTGCTAAAAACTATAAAAGCACAGCTTTTGTATGTTTTTTTTTTTAATGCGCTCTTATGACTCATAATGCTATAGCTCGGTCCTCGTACGCATTGTACTTGTTGCGTAACTTTGTTGTTATTGTGCTGACCTGAGAGGACTCAGTTTGCATCATGGTTTAGCATGAACTCAACGAGCTCAGCAGTTCAATATCTGCTGGGGTAAAAATACCTATTGTGGACCTCAATGTTTAGTTGAAGTGAAGACAGTTATCAGACATATGATCTGTGGGTATTTATAAAGCCAAGGGCTCGGCTTAATTTATTGAAACAGATCCATTACTGGGTGGCAAGTCTGCCAGACAGGCATCCGGCCAGCCAGTTCATTTCTACCTTCAACAACAACGTGATGGTCAGCAAGGCAGAGCAAAGGCAGGCAGTCAGGGAGCGGGGATAACGTCAGTGGAGAGTTTTTAGAGTGAGATAGGATTGCTGAAAGCATCTATTTTCATTCATGGTTGTCTGGCCTTTACTCGGGGCCCAGAACACTTTGTGAAAAGAGCAGGGTGCTGATGAATTACTTCTGGCTCTGTTCATCGAAAGGCAGAGGGCAGGGACATTAACGCAGCCAGGAAGGATGGAGAGGGTCTCAGTCTAAAGGGCCCTGAATACATATAGTAAGTGATAGCAGTACATTACTGGATGTCCTTGAATCGTAATTAACTTTGAGCCAGAGAGTTTTGGTACGAACTCAAGTATATACTTCTCGGAGCGAGATCTTAAGCTTGCATGTAAGAGCCTTTCCAGATCTGAGCTGAAAGATTATCTAATATTGTCGGCTGTTTAGATACTTCTGAAACATGTTGCATGTTATCTGCTGATAGCAGAAGTGGCAACGTAAGATCTATCAGGCTGTATACCTCTGCAGGCTGAAGCACTGGATAGGCTGCAGTGAAGAGTTTCACAGGCAGTGACTGATGTCAGGTGGCTACTACTGACTTTTATAATCCCCTTACCTCTCTGCTTCCCACATGAAGTTGGAGTTGGAGCAAACTGGCGTTATAGCTATCGTAATGAAACTTGTTTCACACTTTCCCTCCTTTCCCTCAGAATGAATTGAGTTATCGCTGATATGTAACCTTTTAAATGTTCTAATAAAAGAAGGGGATGTAGCTTCGTGCTCTTGAAGCTTATCCCATTTGTAGGCAGCAGAGTATTTGAGCAAGTTCAGATTGAATAAGAGGCCCAGCTAATGTTAGAAAGTCATGTGACCTGACATGGTAAATACTGTATTTAAATGTCAGAAGAGAGCAGAGTAATCGGGCATTTTTGTAAGCAGAGCTTTATAAATCAACATTGTGCAGTGCTGCTCTTTTCTGGGACTGTTCTACCTTTTCATAAGACATGCAGTGACAGAGTGAACAGTCACCTCTGACCGTATGCTATGCACTGGGATAAACAGAATTATACATATAAACAATATCGGCAGAAGAAGCAGAAAAGAAGCATGATTTCTTTTTCCCTGTGGACTTCAGTTTTGTGGCTACAGCATGTTTTATCCCTTGCATTACTCATTTGTTTCGGTTTTTCCACAGGTTCTACTGGGACTTGATAATGCTCATCATGATGATGGGGAATCTAATCATCATTCCTGTGGGAATAACCTTCTTCTCAGAGCAGACTACAACCACCTGGCTGGTCTTCAACGTGGCTTCGGACACCATCTTCCTGGTGGACCTGGTCATGAACTTCAGAACGGGGATCGTCAATGAGGAGAGCTCAGAGATCATCCTCGATCCCAAAGTCATCAAGATGAATTACCTGAAGAGCTGGTTCGTCGTGGACTTCCTTTCCTCCATTCCAGTGGATTATATATTTTTGATAGTGGAAAAAGGCTTTGACTCAGAGGTATATAAAACAGCCCGCGCCCTGCGAATCGTCCGCTTCACCAAGATCCTCAGTCTTCTGCGTCTGCTAAGACTGTCCCGACTCATCAGATACATACATCAGTGGGAGGAGGTGCGTATATATTTGTCTTTGTCACATAAATAAACAAAGTTGTGCGGTCTCTTACTGTGATTGGGTGGGGTCCTTGCTTGGGATTAGTCAGGAGACTTACCTTATCTGTAGGTAACTAGTGTAATCAGTTTCAGTTCTATGATGGGTGAAATTAATTTGAAATCTGAAATCAGAGCAGATCCTCTCAATAGGAGAAAAATACTGCACGTCAACCAGGTAAGGAAATCCCAAACAGCTGAGTCTGTTCATCTGGATGTAGCGTTTTCAGTGGTGAAGCGTGACCAGAGACTGAAGAAGGTGGATGAGTGATGAAGTGTTTCGCCACTGAAATCGCTACGTCCAGATGAACAGAATCAACGTTTTGGGAACACATTTAACAGTTTACCATTCCAGTGTTCTCCAGTGTTAAAAGATGAATCTGAGGCATAGTGAGCAACCTTCTTAATAGTTTAACTGTAGTGGATTTAATGTAAATATCACAAGGTTATACCCAAAGGATATAACAGAGAGTGATGCATTACTTACCCACTATTGAGTCACTGCATGTCTCACACTTTTTCCAACCTGAATCCAGCGTTCTCATCCTTCTCCTAAGGACTAAGTAACTACACATCATCATGACCCTATCATTTCAGCTAGTGGATCCAGTTTCGATATCACGGCCAAAGTCATTACCGTGTGTACGATTTCGTAGTTAAAATGTAAATAGGTGAACATAACGCTGTCATTTTTAATCAACTTGACTCTCTCTTATTTTAAATGTCCTTGCAGCAAAGCGTCAGGGACACGTTCCTCCATTATTGTTATACTTGCTGTTAGCCACGCTCTTTTAGATTGTTTGATATGCACAGAGTGCATTAAAAATATATCAGCAGCAAGAGGAGTGCAACAAGGCATAATGTGCTATGTGCATGGACTGTATATAAAAGATGGATGCAGCCTCCAGGTTTGAAAAGTGGAATAAATTTGTATGAAAGTATACGGGAAGGTTATAGGGAGTAACCCCTTAACAGCTCAGTAAGCCCATTCTTAATTAATCTAGTGCCTCATTTGCTAGCTTCATCCATCTTTATTCTACAGTATTGTGCTTATTTTGTAATTTATGGTTAAATTATGTAAGATATACCTGCAGGTGGGGCTACCTTGTGCCTTACACATTTGGCACTATATTATATGAGCATCCAACATTCTTGGTTTGTCATTTGGAGAAATCAAGAAATCATTACATTTGGCTTAAAGTGAACAAAACAAACAAACCAAAAATACTTAATTACTTACCAAAAGTAGTTAACAAAATTGGAATCTGTAAACCAGAGATGATAAACTCATTTTTCATTGTGGGCCACATACTGCCCAGTTTGAGCCTTAGAGTGCCAGAGCAGTGACTATCCCCCATCTGTCAGTGCAAAGATGTTTAACTACACAGCCCTGAGATGTGTTAATATAAGACAAAGAATTCAATTTTAACAGCACATTTAGGTTTTTCCTCGTGATAAAGAAATGCTGCTGTAGCAAATAAAAGAAGTGTGTCAGCCACATTCTTTGGGCTTAAGTTGTAAGAAATACAAGCGTCAAGTTACAGAAAATGTTCTGGTAGCTCGTTGCCCAGACTGCTCTGTAATTATAAAACAGAGAGTTTAATTGTTTAATTCACAGAAATTCCTTTTTTTAACTGCATTAATAAAATGCATAAAATTCTGTAACAGAAAGTGAAAAAACAGGAACTTTTGTGTTATTAATTACTTTGGTGTAGTATCTATATCCATGGGGGAGGTCTTTATCTGAGGAAAAGCTGTAAAACTAATGAATAAATACAGTTAGAAGTCCAAAATTGATCCCGCCCTTCACATTTCCAAAGCTGTCCAGTGGGCCGGATTAGAGTCTTTGCGCGTCCAATTCTGGCCCGCAGGCTATATATTTTACACCCCTGCTATAAACCAATCGATGACATCACGGTGGCCACATCTGGCTTTTATATAAAAGCTGCTGTTGTGCCCGTGTAAACATAAGCTCCAGTCAGAACTGCCTGATTCCCGGTACCCATACTACGGATCAGTGAATTTTTATAATACAGAAAAAGATCATCTTTCTGCTTAAGTACCAGCGAGGCAGCTGACTTTTACAGTGTTTATGGTAGCTTATAGCTTTCTGTCAGTGTGTGCTTTAAACATTTTTTATTATCCTTACTGCGTAATGTGGCATTTGAAAAACAAAACCATTATTCATGCTTCAGTAAAGCATTATTAAAGCTTTGCTGAATACGGTCTCTGGTTCAGGATTCTCACACACACATACAAGCACACATACGTCACACAACATACACTGAAAGTGAGCGCACTATAGATGGTGGTTGCTTGGTGTTATTTTCCTGGTATGCACACTATGTGGGAAGCTGATTGTGAGGTTCAGCATAGTTTGCAGACTTGTATACATTGGGAGGATGAGACAACGTTGGACCAGGATAGATGCACAAATATTCAGTGCTGCAAGGTTAATGAGAATCTGCAGTGAGGACGCAGGCAGCCAGTGCAGTACAAAGTACACAGGGATGTGTCATAATGCCTGGCTGCAACAGCAGAGCTTACAGGCCTGCGCTACTCTCAGTTCATCTCTCTCACGTCATTCATCTTTGCCTCCAATCATTTCGCTGCTTATCAAACTCCGTGGCTCCTTCTTTCCCTCTGGTTCGCCCCCTTCCCCCCAGTTTTCTCACCCTCTCACTCGCACAGCATGTCCTCCTTTGGCATGTTGTCTTTCTTTAAGACATGTCCAACCCCTGTGCACTTAAGAAGATAGTTTAGTATAGAAGCTTGCATCAATTTACTTATTTCGCTGTAACCATATTAAACGAGCACACCGAGTAATAAAACAACGGTGAATCAGACACATCCACTGGAGATGCGAGAGGGAAGAAAAGGCACTCGGTGGAAACATTCCAAGCTGTCGTAACATGTTAGGTGTGGGATGCAGGATTAGAGCTTTAATGGAGGGACGAATGTAAGTCTCCTGCCATTGCAAAGATTTTCAAGCTGTGAACCTTCGTTACATCAGCCGTGGGACGGACCCAACTAGTTATTCAGTCAGTTTCTACAATAAGTCATCCTCCAAACTGTACGTCCATCCGTCACTCCTTCATCTGGTGTTTGCTCCCTTCCGCCCTCTTCACTCTGTCACCATCTTCTCCCTCCATCTGTGGAGTAAAGGAGGCTGTTATTGCACCAGTGCGGGCTGGCCATTCAGTCTTTTTTCATTTTTCCATCTCTGCTAATATCCTAGTCACGGTCTCTATCAGAGAAAACCTATTCTTATTCTTTAGGGTTGTTACACTCCTAAAATCTTCATTTTTAGTTCACAAGAGCAGAATTTTCCCATTTAGCGTGATCGATACTGAAACTGTATCTAATATATAAAAAATGAGTCACCTGCAGGTATGTCTGAATGATTTAGCTATGAAATTTGTCAGTAAATACTCCACTTTCCTTTATTAAAAGTGCTTGTGGCAAGAAGGATCCTGTTACAAGCAGTTTTGCTGGGGAGTGGATATTGGGTATTATGGTTGCAGTAAAACAGTTGAACAGCTACAGTATTAGGACCCAGTCAGGACCTGACGTGCCTTATTTAACAACTCGCACAACTGCCAGTCATTAGAAAGACATTATAAACTCCACTTCGATGACTCTGCCTGTGCCAATTTGGAAATGTAATAAAGATGGAAGGAAAATGTATGCAGTGAAAAAAAAATACCATTACTAGTTTTTTATGGCAACAGATATTAAGACTTGCGCAGTGCTTGGTGGCTGAAAAGACGTCTACTTGTACAAGAGTGCATGCTGCTGTTTGCACTGTATCCAGTTGTCTGGTTCCCTGTGTGTTTTCTAAATCATTCATCATGTGCGTGTGCAAACATAATTATTGCAATGTGCAGTACTTAGGGAAATTGCAGTGTACAGTGTGAAGGTCACGTAGAGCAGTAAATTCTGTGTGCTCAAACAATCTGAGTGGGGACCAACCGAGGGGAAGCTTGTGCACTTTTTACACATATGAAAGTAACTACTGATTTTTCATACATTCACATCAGCAGTGTTGGTCAAGTTACTTGAAAATAGGAATTAGTTACTAATTACTGAGTACTTTCACATTACTTTATTGATTACTTATTTTCAAAATGAATTAGTTATTTTATTACCTAGTTACTTTTAAAAGCTTTAACTTCTACACAATCAAACTCAGAGTAATTTTCAGTACTTCCAAGCTTTAAATGCTGCATGGTCGTACTCTCTCCTGCACTCCATATTATCCACTGTTGATATACACACGTCTGTTGCTGCCACGGACGTCACACACTCGTACGTCCTTGTCATGAGACACTCTCATAAAATCACAGTTTAGCAACACGGTAACGCAGCATCCTTACTGGAAAGTAACAGTAATCTAATTACTTTTTTGCAATAGTAATCTCTTACTATACTTGTTACTTGAAAAAAGTAATCAGATCACAGTAACGCATTACTGCCCATATCTGCTCATAAGTGCTAAAAAGTGCAGAGCTAAAAATGTAACTTTCTGCTCTTCTTTTCTCCACGTGCCTAAATGCACTGAGGCGCTGCCACGTGATTGGTTGATTCAGCACTGTGCCATTCACGATGTTAAGAAATCCTACAGCTCATTATTTCCCATAAACAGAGGATTGGGAAAACAAAAAGTCATCTAGCTTACCTCTCAACTATAGCGCTTCATTAGGGAATTATGTGTAATTATTAAGAATTTAACAACTGAGAAAAATAATGAGAAGAGTTATCTGGTTATTTTACACCTAATTTCACATGATTTTTTTTGTTTTAACTTTCAAGGGCATTTTGCCCCCTGCTCCTATTCATTTCTAACCCTGCTTCTCTTATGTTTCTCTTATTATTTCATGCCCTCACAGACACAGAGCTAATTATCCCAATGACCTTAAAGTCACAGTCGTGTTTTTTTTGTTTTTTGCTCTCTCAGAATGTTGGCACCTTTGGATATGTGCTAATGTCAGGCAGATCTTAATGACGTGTATTACAGGGAAACGATTTATATACTATCCTATTCAATGCTGATTTTAGTTTGTTTTATTTAATAAAAATGCAAAAGGATAACATTTTTAAACTGCTGTGGAAAATCCCCAGAGCTCCCAGTGCCACATCTGGCTTATCACAGTCACCAGGCCTCCCGCCAGATCCCAGCTCAAGCAGGAGGGCTCAGGTTGGGCTTGTGGCAACATACCATCCCCCAAGGGGGACTGTACCCTTTTTGAGGGTACCAGACAAAAAAAACAAAAACAAAACAACAAAAAAACCCCCCAAACATCTGTCATACAATATTTATTGTTTATTGTACCTTTAAAATAGATTAAAAAACTGTTGTTGGTCGTATTATGAAAACAGCTGCCACTACTCCAGTTGCTGTTATGTGGTCTAAGATATTAAATAACCATTACATCTGTGGTTAAATATGCTTCAGTTTTAGCATAAACCCCCACTTTTATGTGTTTTATTTGTCATCCCTTTTGCTGCCCTCTTTGGCCAGGTCTCTCTTGGAAAAGAGATTTTAATCTCAGTGATACTTTTTACCTGGATAAGTAAAGGATGGGTCGTGGTGTACGGCACAGTGGAGTTTATATAGTCGTAAGTATGTTTTCAGTACTTGCTGGTAATGCATCTGGATTGCTACTGTTGACACCAGCTTTTCTTCGTGTGTGCTGAGCATCCACATATGTCGTGACCAGCGTTGACTTTGCTGCCCTGAGCTGCCTTCAAGCCTCTCTCTCCTCTTCTGTTACTTTGATCTGTTGGCTGATTTCATGCATGTGATAGTTCAGTTTTCAAAGGTGGCGTCCAAGTGCTGAGACACTAACCAGCTGCTTGTAGGAAGCGTCACCTCCCATGTGCACCTTGAGTTTCTCAGCACTGGAGTCACAGACGAATAGTACAACCTGTTTCTGTTACCGAATAAGTCAAATTGTCCTTTTATTTCCCTTCTAAAAACATTTAACCTGGTATTATTAATAATGCACTTTATCTGCAAACACTGCTGGTTCAGGCTTTTTAGTTGCATACTTTAAAAACAAAAACATGAACAGTAGTATCTGCTACAGATGACTGCAGAACGTGATGCAAGTGATCTGATTAATTAGAATCTGCCTGTAGGGATCTGTCGTCCTAAGCAAAGGTGCTTAATTCACTGTCGGTAAATTGATCTGAAAGGGGGGAAAATGTGAGCCAAGCCAACTGACCCGAGTATCCAGTTCACTGAAGAAGAGGCTTTAACTGCATTTCCCTGGCTATATTTGGTCCCCACTGAAATATCCCATGCTATTTGTGTGACAGCCTGACAGCATACCCTTTTACACCCTGCCATCTTCAGACAAAATATGTGAACGCACTGATGTTTGTCAGTTTGTGTTTTCATCAGTGGCTTATGTTTCAGATTGATCGGTATGCTAAATTAAAGCCAGAGCAGATCATCGGACCTCTGTCTGTAGCTCATTTCAAATAATGCACAGTGAATTAAACACGGGCTCGCAAACAAACAGCCACGCCAATTATTAAGTCAGAAAACAGCTTTCAAAAATTAAATATTAGCTAATTTATTTGATTAAATGTGTTTAAGATGTCCAAACAAACGTATTAAACAAGACAAAGAAGGTGTCTTTGCTAGATAAAGGATTCTTTATAAACAGCTGATTATTCAACTAAGTACTACAGGCACTGAAAATTAAGATATAACCTTCTTAGTGATGAATAGAAACTGACACGAGGTACTGAAACAGTAAGGTGAAAAAGGCCGTAGTGTTCTGTGAGCCACTGTGTACTGTAGTCTGCCACGATAGCAACAAATACTTTGGTGCCAAAGCAGATTAGTGGGACTGTTTGCAGAGTCCCGTGGACTCGATTCACCTGTCTCAGAATAGGCAATGCCAAGTATTCGGTGCCTTAAGGTCTCTGCCCTGGTGTCATGCAGGGACACAGGTGCATAATCGCACACACACACACTGAAAGTGTGCTGAATCATAAAGTGCTGACTCATTTGTGAGGTTAAAAGAGAGATCATGAAGAGAAAAAGAGAGGAAACAAATAGAGGAAAGCACCGGAGGTGGGGTGGAGGGTTATAGTTTTCCGTTCTAATACTTTGTTCCTTTGTTTATTGTGCTGACCCTGTTTTTTCTGTAATTACAGCTTGTACAATTATGCAAGATGAACGAGAAATTAAATTGGATGCAGTAATGTCTTTTTTAGTACCTCTGATAAGATAGATCGTCCGCCAGTTTGTCAGCAACAATCTTAAATAAAGACAACATGAATCTATAAAGAAGATATACAATCCTTTTATCACAGTGTTTACTGGAGGAAAATTAAAAGGAGCCTGTCCTCATCATTACATCCTCTTAGTTTAAGGACGCACAGGCAGTAGTGGTGAGGGACAGCTGCGCTTCTCTCCTCTGTGAAGGAGCAAAGGCACTGGCTGATGACGATGTACAACTGCTTCCTGTTTCCTGAGATTTGATGTGATGTGATGTGAGAGTTGTTGTGAGATTGTGTCATATCTACCAAATGTGTTTATTTTTATATGTGTATTTCATACCTGTGAGGCATTTTGATGTATGGATGCTGCTACAGTGTACAGTATTTTTTATAATACTTAATGCTGATGAAACAATAGCATGGATAGGATCACTGCAAATAAAAAATAGGAAAACATGTGCACAATAGTATAGTTTATAGAGATGAATTTAACAGCATTAAAGCTTTAAAGGTGGCAGCACCACTGAAAGTTGAGGCAGCGGAAGTTGAACCGTGAACATGTTCCAACTGTGGAGCAGGTGTGAGCTAGCCCAGATTTTCTGTTGGGCTAACTCAAGAAGCAAACACTGCCAAGGCTGCACAGCTGGTTGTTTATATTTAATGTCCCAAGATGAACAGGGGGCATTGATTTTCAAAGCACAAAAACACTCTGCTCTTGCTTATAGGTTAGGTCGAGGACACTGCAGGACAGGAAGACTTTAACACCATACTTTATATGGTGCATCATAGTTTTCTTGGTGCCTGGTGATGTGCACGTCATTTATCAAACTGAGCCGGCAGCCAAGCAGCAGCTTGTGTGTGAAGTGAAGGAGGAGATATGCTGTGAGGCTGGTTGATCAGGCCCCTGAAGATATTGATAAGTACATTAGCTTAACAGACATTTGAAAACAGAAGATTCACGTATTGCAGCTTTGATAAAACTGATGTCCACTGTGACGGTACCATGACATTTTGACTGGGCATTTCTAGTCTGCATTAGGATATTGTTACATGAGAGTCTAGGGACTGCTTGGATCTAGGGTTCTGCCTCTTGAAACATATGCTTTAATGCTTTCTCTTTTCTTAACGGTGGCTCTTTTAGCTCAATCTTCTGTTATGCATTTTCCAAGTCATGTTGCCGATGGACTCTACAGACTTTTACTAAATTGATGACTAATTACATAAAAATGGCAGTGCTATTGTTTTTATGAACTGAATTAAAAATCATAGACCATAAAGCATCTGCAGCATTAATACACATGAAGAAAGGCAACATAAACATGAAATAGCTACATCCTGTAAATCCAAATGCTGTGTTTATGAGGGGTGGGCAACTAATTTGGGAAACTTGTGGAGAAAGGTACCAGTGAGATGAATTCAGTTCTGCTCAATATCAATTTTATCTCTTTATAAAGTGCCACTGGTAAGAGTAGATGCTACATTTAAGTGATTGAAATGTGAAATCAGCGGCGCAAGTGCGCCAACATTTTATCACTAGCCCCAGCAAACATGCTGTTAACTCCATGAACTCCCTCTCGTAGTCTCTTTCACGGCATGCATTGCTTCCATCTCCTTAATAAACTCTTTGGTTATCCCACGTACAAAGAGGAGTCGCTGAGCTGTCATGGAAACACCTGATCTCATCCAGAGCCAAGTAGAAAAAGTTAAAATTGAAGCTGAAGGATTTTAAATTGTTTTCCAATTTGTGTTTGGTGTTTAAGATTTTTAAATGGCTTGGTACCTTCCACAATGCTTTATTTTATTGACTTTCACCCAAGAGAATCCATAAAATCCAAACTGATGTAACTCCTGAAAGACTCACAGACTTCTAAACACTTTTGTGTGTTATGCAATTTACTTTTTGTGTGACTTTTTTGTGATATTCTGCATGTAACCTGCCAAGTGACTGCAGATGCAAATTAGCTTTAAGCTAACGCTGGTACAATGCTTCAAGTGGCAACATTTATGTTAATATTGTACATGGTCCCTTTTCAAATAAAATCAAGAATTCTTTTTAAACATTTTTAAAAAGAGACTGATATCCTAGAGCCACCTTGTTATGATTCGCCTGGAGAGGGGCAGGTTCTCAAATGCTTCTTTTTTTGCAGGGTATGTTAGCGCATTACTCTTTGGAAAACTCCCCATCAGTGAATTGCTTACTGCTTATTGTTGTTTTTCAATTTTTATGGGAAATCAAAGAGCTGGTCTTGACTGCTGCATCCCTGGATGTTTGAAACTTGGTAAAAAGTCCTTGTTGCAGCTTTGCTAGTAAAGGTTTAGCTGTACGTTCTTGCTCTGCATTAGCCAAGTTTTATTGGAGATTATGTATCGGAATTTGAGGAGCAGGACCACGCCTCCAAACACGCTCCTTCCGGTTGTCATTTATAGAGGTTCCCCAAGTTCTGCTAGCTGTTCATTCTCGTTTACGTGCCCCACCTTCCCTCCCTCCTTGTTCTCAATTCTTTAACTTCTTCACTCCTATTTAGTACATGGGGATCCGCCAGTCCCCTTCGAGGCCTTCCCCAAACCGCAGCTCAGTTCATGTCCAAGCATTCACCTTTACCTACTAAAATGCTGTCAAACCTAAAATGAGGACGTGGGCCCAGCTAGTGAAACTCTTCTCTGCATGTTTAGTCCCAAGAGTGATTTAAATTGTCATCCACAAACTAAGCACACTGCTTTATCTCAGACTTCAGTCTATATCTTATTAAAAACTTCTGCATTCTGCATTAAATGACTGACAACCTTCACGGTTAGCAAACCGAGATATCTCATCAAAGTTTGTGCTTATTCAAATACAGTGAAGCTGCATTCGCTTGCACAAACCTGCTTTTATAATTGATAAAAAAAATAGCATTTCCCTTTGAAATAACCCGAAAAGTAACCCATTCTGTGAGGAGGAGTTATCAAAGAGGGTTTGCTGGCTGAAATGAGAAAACTACACTTATTTATGTTCAATTGCCATTGACCTCATGCAGGCCGGTCAGGGATAACCAAATGGACCAGATGTAGCTCGGGGCCATACAATTCCCAAGTCTGGTTATAATAAAGCTAGCTAAATTAAGTGCTTAAACAAACAATATTGGATACGACTCTAAACCTTGTGCATATTTTCTGTCCAGTGTTGCTAACCATTTAGCCAGAGAACACTCTTCTTACTCTTCTATGAATTCTTGCTTACAGTGTTTGCACATGTTTATTTGGGCTATCCAAATCAAACTGTTCCATAGCGTGTGGATGGGTGTATTGCTATTGAAGGATCCACACATTTTGTTGGTCACTGGTATAAACACACAAGGGAACTCCACCTTGTACTGCAGAGTATGCTAGGTTTCTGGAGGCGAAGCAGACTTGTTTTGTGTTGTGTGTGGGAGTCGCAGGCTGCAGGCTGCAGGCTGCAAAAGAGCTCTGTCACGTGTTTTCATGTGTGACAATGTGCCTGTCACACGTTTCATATTTTGTGTGCAGAGGGCCTTCTACTCGCTTAAATGAGAGCTTGAGCCCTTCAGACATTAAACATGTTAAATGATCTTCCCTTGCACAGACAGGGATCTTCTTAGCTTCGTCTCTTTCTTCCCATTTTCTCACACACAAATACACACACAAACAAGCAAGTCAAGTCCCACACAATAGCCTAATGGACTCCTCCAGTCCAATTTTGTCAAGCAAACAAAAATGAAGGACAGTGCTTCTTCCCCCTCCATGCTGTCTGTGTTCTTGTCCTCTCTGTTTTAAGACAAAGCTCTGACGTTGAATGTAATGTGCCTTGAACTGTGTTCTTGCTCAGCTCACAGAGGGAAGCTCGCTCTTGGCCCATAGGGTGGAAAATCCCAGATTGCACCGCTTGAAAGAACGTTTTCCTCCTTGTTCCCTGCAGATTTAACCAATTTCCCCTTTGCCAAGTCTCTCATTACTCCTTCTGTTGTTAGTTGGTCTTGTTAACTGTAGTAGACTGCTTCCAGTAAATTGCTAGACCATATGGTTTAGAGTACAGAGTTAATTGTCAGGCTCAATGATTTGAAAGCAGACAGAAATGTATAGTGCTCTGCGGCAGAGCTAAGATTCATTGAATCAGTCAGAGGTTTGGTTAAAATACAATATGCTGCAACATACATAACATATATAACATATTTAACAGCATACATATAAAAACAGAGGGATTATGGGAAATATGAGATTTTGAAATATGGGTTCTGTTAATAAAAAATACAAATGGTGTCATTCCTGCAGTGTCAAATATTGAATTTCTGCAGCTCATAAACAGAACAGCAGGAGGGAGAGGGGGCCTAGGAAGCAGTGAAGTCAGATGAGTTGGAAATAGGGCAGAAAACTGAATCAAAATAATGAACCATCACACTGAAAATCCAATTCAGTTTTATTTATAGAGCACCAAATTACAGAAACAGTCACCTCAAGGTGCTTTTTATTGTAAGGTAAAGAGAAAGACAGAGAAAAACCACAACTATCAACGACGCCTTCTGAACAAGTAATTGGTGACATTGGGAAGGAAAAACTCCCTTTTAACAGGAAGAACTTTGGCAGAACCAGATGCAGGGAGGGGCACTCATCTGCTGTGAGAAGTTGGGATTGCAGGGATTGCATTTTTATGCTTCCAGGATCGGCAGATCTGTAGCATTTTTAATGTGTAAAACTAATAATGTGCTGCAATTACTGCAATACAACAGATGAAGGGACAATATGGGCCCAACAGTTAATGGTCCATACAGATATTTGACTGATACTTAACAGCGGCGTGTGTTGGTGTTAGTTTTCCAAGTGTTGTAATAAAATCTACTTTTGTGTGCACCGTAATATTATATACTTTCTGTTATGGCTATTTTGTAGCTGAATGACCTTTTTGGTTGTCGCAATTTAAGGAATGCCTGATAGATTCAGGCCCAGACGAGCCTTTTGGAGCATGATGACCTTAGCGTCTCCTGTTTGGTGTCCTTCATTTTGCTCCTCCAGAGGCTCAAGGACAGCCTGTCTGGGTGCTGATAGTGCACAAGCTCACTTATCTCACTGGGGTATAAGACGTACTCAAAATGGGGATGACCATACGTGTTAAATCTGGAATATCCATAATAAATGTATCTGTATTTCATACTGTACGTCAACATCTCTTGAAAGTTTATTTCACCAAGGTTAGATTCCTCTGCCTTTACGAACAACTGCTGGCTGGTTTTACAGGTCGCTTTGTATTGTAGTGTCATTATAAGCTGTGCACGATGTTCAAAATGTTTTATACTGCTCCGTTGAGAGTACTTCTGCTTATTGCATACTCTGTCTGACTCTTTTCATCTCTTACTGTTGCTGTCAGTCCGTCTCTCAGTTCAGCCTTTTATTTGATATAAGATATGAACGGACATGTCTGCACAGTAAAGACGGCAAGACAGAAAGCGACAGGAAACAGAGTCATGTGTGTATTATATTCAAACTACCAACTGTTTCTGGCTATAATTTATAGTAATTAATACTTCCAATCACCTTAAACCACCCTTCTCTTCTTATACTGGTTGCAGCAGCACCAGAGCAGTGAAATAGAGCCAGCTTTTTATCCCAACAACTGCGGCTTATTTTTATCATAATTTTGTTTTTGAAAACACATCGTATTTCAGTAAAAAAGAAGTCCTGATTTCTGTTACCCCTCTCTGGAGTTCTGAGTAGAAAAAAGCTGTCAGTGAAAGCAGCTTTGATCTTCTGTCCATTCCCATGGGATATCCCCTCATGGAGACTAGTTTCCCTCTGCAGGGTGCGCACAGTACAGAAAGTTGTCACATGACACATCAAGAGTCCTCCAAATGAACTATGCTGGTTGATTGTTTCTGCAGTCTAACACACTTCATGTGCTGTAAGCCGTGCTGCAGTGTTTCCAGTGTTTCAATAAGGGGAACAAAGTCCAAAGCACAGGCACACTTAACATCAGACTGGTACATGGGTTCAAGGTTTGTATGTGAACAGTTACATTTTTATTGTCACTCGTTGTTTTGTTTCATTTTCACTCGCTTTTTTCATATTTTTAGGCATAAACACTACTTAAGAACAGAAAAAGATCATGTTGGCGGTTGAAAAATACCCATGTTAGCTCCATTTTCTTGGTTTGCAATCAATGTATGGGTTTGTTTTTTTACTGGAATACTGTAACAGAGGGGCAAGTGATCGGTGTAAGGAATACAGTAGAATACTTTGAGTACTGGTTGGTAGTGATGTAGCTGTGCATGTAGGAAGTATCTTGGTGACATATCCAGGGTCACAGTGAAAGACGAGATGCCTGGTACGTAATGCTACAGTCACACACTGGAAAACAGTGGTTGGAGACCGTGCTATGACCAAGTGTGACCGCGTGCTATCAACTTGTGCTTGTTGTGGTTGTTTCAAACATGGGGACCAGCTCCATGATCATCTGCAGTCACTTGGTGACTTCAAAGTGACTTTGTACGAGCAACTGAATTATGTCTAGTTTCTAAATAGTTTCTACAGGACTGCAATTTAACTGCAAAATGACAGGCACTTTGCTTTTATATATCAACAAAACCAGAAAACTAGTTGGCAACCAGCTGAGTTGAGTCTTCTATTGTGAAGATATGTGTCACAGACAAGGTTTGCTCATCAGCACAGACTGACTCTGGCCACATTCAGAAATTAGATGCCAGTTTTTTGCAAATGTTTTCCAACTTGTTTAATAGTGACTGCAGTCAGCTTGCCTCCCATCAGGCAACCTTTGCAATCACTATGAAAATATGATCACTCACAGGTTGAGCTGCATGCTCAACCTCTTGGCAACCAGTTGGTTACCAAAGCTGCTCAGTTAGTGCGGTTACTGGGCAACAACAAATTTTTCTTATTTGCAAAAGTATGACCTTCTGATTTTTTATTCTAGAAATCTGAACCACAAAAAGGAAAAATCAGAGCATTATAAAATCTCATTGTAAAATCCAGTTCCCACTGTACACAGCGTACAAAAAAAATTATAATTTTGAATGCATCGTAAGAAAATGCCCTTGGATGGCAACACAATAATACAGTTTAAATATAAATGTCTTAAAAAAAGACTAACACCCTTCTTGGACTTATTAAACAGTGTTGGGAGCTGGGTTGTTGACCTTGACTAGCTAATCCTCATTTTATCTTCTTCCAGAGCTGAAATTCACTTCCAAAAAGCACTGGTTCCTTTTTATATATATATACACTGATATTGCAAACGTTGCATGGGCAAGAGGAACAGTCTTATTGGCTGCAGTTGTTTGGGTTTTTTACGATCCACTCAACTGCAAAAAGTTTCATTTTATTTGATGCTCTTTTGAGAATTTCCTCCAGAAACAAAAGAAGAAAAAAGAAAAATTGCTGTTCTGTGATCTAAGCCTTCATGACTAAAAAACAAAACAAAACCTAAACCATCAAAGGTTCAGCTTGAAAAAAAGTGGTTGATTGACAAAATGGTTTGAGAATATTCGTCCTTATCAACCAACTAATTGAATAATTGACCAATCACTATAAACCTGTTTGTTATTGACTGATTCTGCATGAGGAGTGTAACGATCCCTTGATTGTTTAAAGGAATAAGCGCCGACACTCATTGCAGACATCCTGTAATGATGCTTTGTGTGCAAATTAATTGATTACTAACTACTGAAGCATTAGGGTTTCACTTCCCAAGAGCTAATGTTGCGGTGGATCAACTTAGCGAAGCACCCTTCATCCATCTGTCATGATGACGTGCTCATGTGCTGAAATCCAGCTGTTTATGTGAATCTAAGCACATATATGGAGGAACCACTATGGCGGTAAACAAATGCATGGCTACAGTATGGACAGGACTATATGTAGCATGTCAGCTGTAGTCATGTAGTCAAGAGATATCTGGAACTAGTTAGTATGATGCTGCTCCACTGCTACTCAGATGAGTAATTATAACATCAGACTGCCCTCAAGGGTGTATGCATTCACTCTTCCATTTCCTGATTTCCTCTTTTATGTTTTTCCCTTCCTAAAACAATCATCCCGAAAAGACACACACTGTTAATGCCATCATATTTTTTTAACCAAGCTTCAGCTGCAACTTTGAGTATGATGATTAAAAAGAAATATATAAAAATCAGTCTAAAATCACATCACCAGGCAATCTCCATCCCTCCACCCCCAAGCGTATTGGGACGGGTGTGTCCTCACTGCACACTGTGATACGGTCCATCTTGCTGATATTTACATGAGCACAGCGGGTCACCCTGTGCAATCCAGTCAAATCCCTCCTGCTCTCACATGAGCACTAATCTTCCCTGACTACCTTCTTAGTACAACCACAACTCAGACTACAGCACTCTCTCTGTCTCTCTTTCACTGCTCTGCTGTGACATTTGCACAGATGAAAAACTTGCAGTCCTCTTTCTTTCTTTCTTTTTCAGTCTAGCCTTCATTAATGCAGATCTACTGGAGATGCACAGATTGTCTTGACTAAATTAGATTTTTTTGTCTGAAGTCTGATCTGCCAATTCAGATTTTGGCTATTTCTATTTTTACTGCTTTCAGGAACTATATTTGACAGCACAATCATTTTGTAATTTCTCCTTTAAAAAGAGTTTATTTTTTCTGAAGCAATAAAACAATATAATAACATTTGCCCCCCCCCCCACACACACACACACACACACTGCATAAGGGTTCCGAATCTAAAAAAATACTTAAATGAATTGCAGTAAACCCAACTTTATGCTGTGCACATACATACAGGGGATGTGAGGTCTACATGCTACTCTACTGAGCTTCTTCTTTCATTGATGCATTGTGCGCTTACATTTCTGAAGAGTTGCTCCTTGGGATAATTTGACTGGGAAAAAATCTGATCTACCCTGGTCAATGTGAACACAGAGTAATACTGTGTCAGCATTAGTATTTTCTTCTTTGATAGAACTCTTTTATTTCTGGCCGGGGATTGTTGTGTGAAAGATGCACGCTTCTCTGTCAGCTCATTGTCCGCTCACAGCTCGTTTTTTTTTCTTCTTTTTTCCTTCTTCCCTCCGTCAGCCTTACTTCGTAATGATGATTCCTATAATGATGCAGTGAAACTGTCAACAGACTTGCATAACCGAACAGATGACGTTAAAAATGGGTCATGTGGGAAAACGGTTATTCTTGAGGGCACTAACGTGTTTTGGACAATATGTCCACACATGCCTCTTTCACTTCCCAGCAATTTTCTCATTGCACCGAGTGCACTGAGTTATAAATGCACTGGTGCTGCTGTCCGAGCTATAAGTACTGCTTGTGTTTGTGTACATGATTTATTAGACCTGAGCTGATGTTATTTTGTTACCACTGCTCAGGTTACAGGTACAAATCAATAGAACATTCATCCATAAATACATTTACTTGTTGTCCTAATGCACCATGCCTGTCCTGCGCAGAGCAGGCTAATATAAGCCCTGCAGGAAATTTCTAGAAGAATGCGCATACATTAACTGCATACATGAATCCCTGCAGACTCTGGGACTGATGTCTATATAATTACAGTAAAAAAATTTTAAAAAAAGGCTTAGCACACAGAGTGGATCACCAATGCTGTCCACCCAGAGAAGATCATAAATTTGATCCCTGTGGGTCTGTGAGCTTCTGCCCCGGAGGACGCTGCCTCTGCCAGTGCATCTGTGAATGGTAGAGCGCAGATTAAGGCAGAACAGAAGTGTTGAGGTTATCACGCTCACACGACCAAAATAGACGCAGAGCGGGTGAGACAGCGGGCAAAGCAGCTCGGCTTGCGGTGAAGTGTGATGTGCTTAGTGGAAGAACAAGAGAATAATGCTGACGGACACAGAAACGATGGAAAGCAGAGCAGACGATCAGCAGCGTTCCCGTGAGGAAGATCTCCTTGGACAGAAAGATTGTGATCGACAAGTTCCGAGGGGAAGAGTTGTCTAGTTAAATGTGCGCACTGATTGGCTGGTAGTTAAGTTGCGAGGTGAGGAAGAGCATCAGGATCTGCTGCGATATCACACATCCAGTTTGAGCCCTTCGCTTTCACACATTTACTGGTGATATTTGAGGCACGTTAGCAGTTGTATTTGATGCTCAGAAATTTGCATCTGCTGAGGTCATGAGGGTACATTCAAGCATTGGTAGATTAAATATGTTGCAGAAATCATATCAGAGTGGGTGCACAGGAATAAAAAGAGAACATTTGTGATTCCAATAGAGGAAAAAACATCAGTGGCCCGTATTTTTGTTTCGTTTTGTGTGCTTCGTATTAAACTGGAGACGCATCTGATTCACAGTGTCGCTGTTTTAGCTGCAAATGTCTGCGTGTGCAGTTTTTACTACAGTTCTGCTCTAAAATCATACAGTTCAATATGATTCTTGAGACTTGTTTTTATGTGAAACACTTTGGCTTCTCTAAGTGTGTCAGGGCTTTGTGTGGGATGAGTCCGTATGGTGAAAATATTTTGTTTTCATAACAACTAAATCGATATCTGGAAGAGTAACTGAGGCTGTGATTTTTTTTTAAATAATCTTTTGTCTACTGTCTTTACTGATAGCTTAGAGATGAACTGCATGCAGCAGTTGGAAATAACAACTGCTTAAATAACCTACCAGGTTATTTGGTGAATTTCTGTTTAATGCTACTTTTTACCTTCAACGTTTTATGTAAATTTTACTGATAATGCTGCTATTTTTTTAGTTTTAAATGCATGCATGAGAGCCTGCGGTGAAGAAGCAATGATGATTTAGGGGGTTCTTTACTATAGTAATAGATCACCGCTTGTTTTCTGCCTGTGTTAAGATCCTATTGATCACTATGTGGCTCTTAATTAAGTCTCTGTCTCCAAATTACTGCTGGGCCTCATTACCTAAATGTTCCTCTGCATTGAGATTCAGAGCTTTTTATGCAGCCTATGTACTTGCACACATGATTTGGCAAGAACCAAGTTACAAGCATAACATTGCTAGAAAGGCTTTTCCTCTCCTCTTACACAGTATCCCAGTCTGTATGATAAGCAGATCTGCTGACTGATTAGCGTCTCAGCGCATACAGTATGTTGCCTGAAGCTCTGAAATAATGCCAGCTCTATTTATATTTATTTATTGCTGAACTATACTTACACCAATGTGATTACACATTGCGCATTACAGTCATGGGATTTATGATTACTTCCAGCAGGCTGCTTTTCTTTCAGAAAGAGAGAGGGACCGGCATTGAAATGTTCTTTTGCCTATAGATAATATAGAAAGTTGCTCATTTAGCCTTACATGCTGTTGCCTTTTTTAAATAGACCAAGCACAGTGGGCAAAAGCTGTTTAACTTTCAGAAGAGGAAAGGCAGTAAATGAAAACAGGAAACTTGCAAATTCCCAGTGAATTCTCATTATGTCACGGTATGATTTTTTAGAATCCAAGTTCAACTGTAATTTCGTGATTAAGCAAAACCAAAAGAGATCCAGCAGGAGATTTACAAGATGATGCTAAGCAGGAGAATTCCAGATTTTCCTGGAAGCAGTTTTGTTATCCTTCAATCTAATAGCCAGTGGTGGATTTAATCTCCTCAAATTAGTCCCATGCTAATCCTCACTAACCTCAAACAGAGGTCACTCATGTCCAATTTGAAGATGCATAAAGAACAGTTTGTAATTGCGTGTTTCAGGCCCACAGCTTGATGCTTGGTGATGAGTAGTTCTCTTGCATGCTCTCTTCTCGGTGCATAGGATTCAAAATGTCTGCCTACAGTGCATACATCCACCAGACAGGTCGTAGTCGTGTAAGCAAGAACTCTCCGTGCCATACCTTGTGGGCAGCATTGATTTGAATTATAATCCCTGCAGTATTATGTATCAGCATGCTACCTTACATAAACATATACCTGCAAAGTTTCGAAATGTTCTCTGCTCTGTTCTAACAACCCGTCAAAATGATGCAGAAAGACCAACTGCATGAGCGACCTGCTGGCTTGACAGAGCTAGCGTGTGACTTTCTATCACTATCATATCAAATCTTGGCTGTTTGTCTCCAATGTATTACAGGATTATGCTGACCTATGCCCTAATCCCCAGTCAAATTTAAGCTTGATGCACTTAATTCTAAGCCTATATTTTGCCAAAGCAAAAGGAGAGCATTGGATATGCTTTTGGCTCTGTGTCAGCTCTACCTTTCCTGTGTTCATGAGGTTTATGAAAACGTTATAGTTGCTCAAAATGAACTCGGATCTGTCATATGACATTTTTTTGAGTCTAAATTTGGTTTCAAATGTTTATCTCAGAGCAGTTCACTGCCACCGAACTGCAAAAACTGTCAGTTTTGGATCTCAAAGCACAGAATAAACTTATATTAGAGCAACATTTTTCAAAGATTTTCCATTCAGTTCAATTTTATTTATATAGTGCCAAATCAGAACTTTATATTGTAAGGTAAAGACCCTACAATAATGGAGGGAAAACATGAACAAACAAACCTACACCATAGGCTTCGAGTCTTTGTGAAAACAGACTTATCTCTTAAATGGCAAACACTGAGCCTTGAGCTAACAATCTGTAACCACTCTGCACTGGCCGATTTATCAAGATTAAGAAGAAATTTAGACTTTTTAAATGCTGGTCTGACAAAAGTTGAAGCATTTTTAAAGAGTTTAGTAAATGGATCAGTTTGCTTCTTGCCACAATGACAAACGATTTGTTTCTTGCTTGCTTGCATAGTACATTTTATAACTCATGCCATACAGTAAAGTCCTCAGCAGTAATCACTTTTTTTTTTATTTGACCAGCTGTTCAGCTGTTGTCAGAACTCTGGTGCTTTTATTTTTAGATCTGGATTGATTTCCCTTACAGTAAATGTTGAACAGAACACGGGCATATATTAATCACTCCTCTCCATCAGCGGGATGCTCAGACACACTGCTGACTGCACGAAACAGAACGTTGCTGATGGGTGATCGAGTAGGTGCATATTAGCAAATTGAAGCGCATGGTTTTTAGTTGTGACACATATCCCGAGCAAGGGACCGGCTGTCTGCTACATGAAAGCTTTGCAAGTTGTGCGTTTTCTTTGTCTGCTTGAGTGAAACAGACGTTCAAACGTTCAGACCTACACTCTCTGCATTCCTTCCTTTGCCCAATTTGATACAATTCATGTTTTCTTAGAAGCCTTACAGTGAGATAAAACAACAGATTACCACAAAATAAGAAAGAAAGAGGCCGTCCAACACAGTTAGTTCTCGAAAGAGAAGTTGGATGATCGAGTATGTGCAAATGCTTTCTTTTAATTATGAGAAACAATCTGTAAATGCAATATGGAGACATTGTGTTTGTATTAGCAGAGTGCGCTTCAGTGAACCATCTCACACAGTTCAAATTTATCCTTACATATCTGCACATCACAGTGAAGGTTATCCTTTGTAATCCTGTGACCTGACCAGCGATCTACACCTGCAGCCTCTTCTTTAAAACCCTATTTGAAAAAAACAAAACAAAAAAACACTCCTGCCTTGTGGCTACCTCCTGCCGCTTGCAGGCTTTTCAAAGTGATGCCGCTGAAATGCAAACCCAAATAAACTCCACATTGTGTTAATGAGCATCTACATCATTTCCTCTCTGGCCTCTCTGACTCAGCGTGACCCAAAGGTCACAGAGGCTTCCCAGCAAAGTGAGACGGTCCCTGGGAATTTGTGAGACCTCCCTGTAACCGTCGCACGTCATAGAAATGTACCCAAAAAACTTCATCCTTATTTTTCACTCTTTTGCTTATGTATTAACTGAAGAAAGAAAGTAGAAACGGAGTGATCAGCCTTTTCCTATTTCTGCCTGGTATGAGTCATTTGCAATTCAAACAGGGCCCACTACTTCCTGTTTTCTAGTCTTGTTGCAATCCTTCAGGAGCATGTACCTCCAGAAATAGCTACCTTTATCACTTCACGGCTACCTTATGCTCTGTCGCTTTCCTTATTATGTCATCAGGCTGTATGTAAATATGCATGCGCACATAACAGAGGGAGAGCGAGTTCTGCTAAAATAAGAGTACAGATATAGGCAGCAGAAGAGACACTGGGTGCACTGAGACAGCCGTCCTGTAAGCTAGTGGCTAATTTTAGCCTTTCAGGGCAGTGCACTATATCTCCCCATGGATGAGTTGAACCATAGAGGGATCTGAGCACCAGCTCAGCCTCTTGTTCTCTCCTCTGTTCTGTGTGCGGACACTGTCCTTTATGCAGAAAGGTTACAGGGCAGTCACAATAGACCGGGGTGGAGAGATGAAGATTAAAAGAGCCTCTAAAACACCTGGGGTTTGGTGGTGGTGGGGGGGGGTTTAACAGATGATTTTGCATACAAATGGCAAAACTGGTGCATATCAGCACAGCTTGAAGTCCATGCTCTTGCAGATCTTATTTGGGCTTTGATCTGATAGAAGAGGAACTAAATTTTATGCAGTAGTAGTAGTGTTTTTGTTAGTGTTTAGGTGCACACAAGGACAGAAAAAGACCATAAATGACCAAGGTTTTAGATATAGAGATAACGATACTGGTGTGTGTTGTACATATATGTTTACTTAACTGAAAATCTTTGATTTCTTGTGTTATATACAAATGTAAACCTTTGTCAGTAAAAGGAAACCCCCGAAACAAAAAGTTCATCAGTTCTCATTTAAAAAACAAAAGCGAAGCAGCTAAATTGCCTTTATATGTATAATAGGCAGAACAGGTAATGTATGGGGAATGGAAAGACATAACTTAAAATAGATAATAATTACCTGAAACGTTTCAATTCAACAAACTGGCGAATGGGGCAGGTTTATTATGCAAAACGAACCAGTCTATTTCCATATTTAACTTTTTATTTTGGGAGGGGGCGGGCGGGAGGAGAAATTGAGCTACGGTGTGAGGAAGATTATGGAATAACTAACCTGGAAATAAGTAATGGGTTTCTGATGCTAATGAGAAACTCTGAATTAAAGCCACAGCCAACCAGGCGTGAGTCAATTCTCTTCGGCCAGATCCGACGTAAATGAAACCGTTTTGCGCCGCAGACATGCTTACTCACCCCGCTGATGACTTTCTATTCTGAAACTTTCGGGCTCTGATTAAATAGCCACACCAGCACCGACACCTTTTCCAGCTCACAGCATTGAAACACACTTACGGGCTAATTATTCCAGAAGTTTGCACTTCCCCTCATCATTCACCTCACTTGCTCTGTGCTACCTACTCTAGCTCTATGTGTCTCCTCTACTGGTCAGGCTTTTTTTTTTTTGGAAAGCAGCCATGTTCAGTTATGAAGAGCTCAACATCTGTGAGTGCAGAGATACATGCACACACACACAAACACACGTGCGGGCACACACAGACGCTGTGGCACCCAAACTCTTTGGAGGACAGACAGGCACACTGTGCCCTCAGCTTCAAAGGTGACTTTGTACTTTTGTGAGCGTTTTAAGTGTTTTTAATCTTTTTTTTAATCTTTTTGTGTCCCTGAAATACCAGTGCATCCAACGTTTGAGACTCTTACAGATCTAAATCTGGGCCGCTGTGTCTGTGTTGCTTACTGAAGTTCATATTTCTTCATAACACTGTGCTTGTATTGGATTTACGAATGTCAGAATTTGAGTAAATGTTTTGGCACAACCAAGCAGATGCTGATGAGGTCTCTGTCTCTCCTTTCTTCTGTCTTTCTCTTTGGCAGATTTTCCATATGACCTATGACCTGGCTAGTGCAGTGGTAAGAATATTTAATTTGATAGGTATGATGCTGCTTCTGTGTCACTGGGATGGCTGTCTGCAGTATCTGGTGCCTCTGCTCCAAGACTTCCCCCCTGACTGCTGGGTGTCCCTAAACGGTATGGTTGTAAGTATTACACACTCTTCTCTTTTGTTTGTTATTTTTGGATTTTTACTGTATATAAGTTGTACAGCAGACTCGCTGTTTGACATCTGCCACATGTCAAGCCTGTGGAAACTATCTCATTCCTATACAGCAGTTTTCTAACTCTTATTTTTTAATCAAAACCATAAATGAGCAGATGTGATCAGATGCAGCTAGCTAACAATTTAAAAGTGCAGGGGTTTGTTGAAAGGACCTTTTCTAGTTGCACTGAAATGTGTCCAGCTTGTTTTGCCCTGTTAAAATGAACTCGCTACAACATGCTAATAACACACCTGTACATGGCCCTGAAAAATGGATAGCATTCTCAGTTTTATCATGTATATGAACAACATGAAGGCAGAGACACAAATATATTTTTGTAGCACAGCTCTAATTAGTCCTAAAATTACATTAGATTGTAACAGAGAGAGATTATAGAAATAAAGCAAAACATTGTTAAAAAAAATGGCAGCAAAGTGAAACGTTTGTCTTGTTTGACAGTGATTTGGTCTCTTTGGCATTTCTTTAAATTACCACCCATAGACTTTATAAACAGTCATGTGAAAAATAAAGTTTTCACAGTCCTGTGAAAACCTCAGCACACCTTTACTGCTTCACTAGGTAAGCAAATGGCAGGAAATGCACTTGTTTAATTGATCTTCAGCAAGTGTGACCACCTCTATAAAAAGGTTTTTGCTGGCCTGGAGCATTCAGCTGTGTGATAACACACGCCTCCCACTTCTTAAGAGTGGATATCCCAGCAAATTTATCCTAATGCTCAGAGACACAATCTGAAAAGTTACATCTCAAACTCCCCAGGCCTCAGTTAGCATGTAAAAGTTAAAACTGGAAAGGTTGCCAGGAGGAAGCTTCTTGTCTCTAAAAGAAACATGGCAGTATGGCTTAGGGTTGCAAAGGTTCATCTTATCAAGACATGGTGAAAGGTATTTGATAATGCACAGCGCCATATTTGTTGAAAACCAAACACGGTGGTGGAAGGGTGATGATTTGGGCTTGTTTTGCAGCTACAGGACCTGGGTATCCTCCAGTCATTGAGCTGACTGTGAAGTCCTCTGTATACCAAAATATTGTAGAGTCAAATGTGATGCCATCTGTCCATGCAAAGCACCAACTACAACAGAATGGGTGAAAAAAAAGAAACAAAGACTTCAACCCGACCTTGAATAATCATCAGCTGGTGGTCTCTTCACAATGTCTGCTAATGCTATAGTTCCAAAATAGTTTCAAAGTGAAAGTTGCAGCAGTGGCACCTCAGCGTCATTGTTAGCCCTCCTAGCAATAGAAAGTTTCTCTTAAAGAATTAATATAACTATCTCTTTATCACAATAACACAAAATATCTCATCTCGAGTGTCACTCAAAATCACTTCCTCTTCCTTTTAAGTCTTTCTTATTACAACTCATCCCACTGAACTATTCAGCTTCAGACGAAAGGAGGAGCATTTCTGTATTTGTCAGACTAATATCAGAGACAGGATGGGGACACTGCGTGACATTGTAAGACATTGTGACATTGTCCTATGTGTTAAGTTCACCATCCCACATATGAAGTAGGATCAGTAAATAACTAAAAAGTGTTGCTGTTTTTTGTTTGTGTGCTTTTTTAAAGATATCCCCAGTAATACTTGTCTCTGTATGTGGAAAAGACTTTGTGTGCACTAACACGTGTTAAACATATTAGTTGTCACTGTTAAAAAACAAACGAACAAACAAAGACACATGTATTTCATTTCTTCTCTGCAACGATCTGATCTGTATTTCTCACGGTCTGGTTACTGCCGTCATACCGCAGCCAGTTTAAACCAGGGACAGGGAGATGATGTCGGTGTTTCAACCATGGTTGCTGTATTTGTTTAAGTTGCATAAACAAATACATGCAAACCTCAATGAACTGAAACAACGTCATTAAGGAGCATGGGCCAAATATCCTCCACAGCGATGTGAGAGACTAATAAAGTCATACGGAAACAATCACTTCAAGTTATTGCTGCTAAAAGTGCTTCTACAAGCTGCAGAATAATGGGGTGCACCGAGATTTTCACAGCAATGAAAGCTTTCCTTTTCACGACTGTAAAAATGTAGCATAATGTAACACATTACTTTGTGTATTACTGTTTTTTGTATTACTGATTGTGACTGTAAATGTAACAGTAGAGTGAATGGCAATTCTAGAGTGTTTTGGGGCCCTAGGTGAAAATTCACAGGGGTCCGTTTATCATTGACACCAGCAAAAACATTGAACGATCATCTAAGGTACTAAAACCTGTAAGTCTCACTAAAAATCCAGACTTACAGCTAATAGATGAGATTTTACATGATAGGGGGCTGTTAGCCACACTAAGTATTTATAAGTCTGTCAATAAAAGTATTAATAATTTGAGGCCTAAACATGCGAGCTTTGTTGAAACTGGCCATTCATAATCATCATTTTCATTCACTTTTAATCATCACTCACAGTCTATTATGAGCAGGTCAAACGCAATATAAGTGTCTTTTTTTAATTCGATTACAAAACCAAGTCTAGCATGATTTTACATTTGAAAATACATGCTGACGTAATCTTTGTAGTTATGTGTATCAATGTATGAAAAATGTAAGCCAGTGTGTCCCCTGTGTACAGTAGACAGCTGGACAACTGGACAGTGTCAGCACAGCGTATGTTTGATTTCTTTGGGGACTGTCCCCTCGTTTGGACTTTTTCTGTATCTTTCATCTTCCCTCTTCTCCTCTTGAGTTGAGGTCAAGCGGACTGTGCTTGCCCGTCTCGGACTGATGTGAGCGCGTGCGGACCTCCTGGGTAATGCTGATTGTAAATACTCCCCCGCGGAGCTCTTTTGCCGTCTCCTCTCCCTCTTTCTGTGACAAATATTTCTGTGCTGCACGGGCGCACGAACTGTTCAGAGGCATCATACCGGAGGTGCAAATGTCAGCTTTTCTCAACGTCACAGCTCTCATCTTTACTTCGAGGCAACGAGTTGCCCAAGTGCGTTCGATACCAGCTAGCATGTGTTATTCATCCAAACAGACATTATCCATCTCTGTTTGCACCAAAGGAATTTGCACTGATGTAATTTCCCACAGAACTGTCACAATTCATCCTTGTTAATGGTAACTACGGGCGAACAGCTCCTCAGTAACCCAGATTCTTAAACTTCCTTTTAAACGGCAACACTCTGGGTTCATAATTACTTGTCGCTGTAAAACTTAATGATAAACATCTCCTTGCATGCACGCTGCGTGTTGCTGATCTTACTGAGAATAAAGCAGATACATCCTCCTTCTTCTATGCAAATCAATATCAAAGGGAGATGGTGTACAAGCCTAATTTCGTGCCCCCTGTGTGGCTATAGCTGCAGACTGCAAAAATTGCCTCTAAAACAAATAAGGCATAAATCAGTGCTAGAAGCCTGTGGGTGAGCTGTTATGACACTAAACCCTTTCTCCAAGCTGTATTCACTTGTATGTAGCTAAAACATTGCAAAGATGGCTTTGTATGTTTGTTTTAAACTTTCTCTGATGGGTTAGCTACTTGCTGGTGAATTGGAAATTACATTTGTGAATGATATGCAATACTGTGCAGTGGAAAACTCTCAGGGCATCCATCATTTCTTTATATTTTTTAAATATGCACAAACATACACAGAAATACAGTATATAATTAATATGTCATATGACCACCGTTATTCTTCTGACGCATCCGAAACTCTCTCAGGCAGCTTTCTTGATATTTGATATTTCTTTAAGCAGTCTTCAGGAATAGATATCCAGGCTTCTTGAAGCTCTTCTTCCTGTTCTGTTCTCTGTTAAGATGATCCCACACTGCTTCAGTGATGTACCGGTCTGAGCTCTAGGGAGACCAATCCATTGTGTGTTTTCCCATCCTGATATGCTTTTATACTGTATCAGCACTGCGTTTGGGATCATTGTCTTTCTATAAATGAAGCCACTGTCAATCAGATGCTTTATGCATGATATTGCAAACAAGCTCAAAATCTGATGGTACTTTTCTGCATTAATTCCATCGCTTCCATCAGATTACCAACACCACTGTTGTACCTCTCTCCTGACCTCCTCTTGCAGTCACTCTCAGGTGGCTTAACAAACAAAACAAATGGAAAAATCCCTTTAAAATGGCCATGTATAAATACTGTGCGAAAAAGCAGCCAATGTCCAAAGAAGAACTTTCGTAAAACGTGTCAAAGAGCACTTTTAAAGATTGGAAAATAGTCTGGCTCCCAGGAAACAAATTACAAAGAAATAAGGGAGGCGTCTGACTTCTGCACAGTGCTGTATATTATTTACAAATATTCATACAAATTTGCAAATCTAGTTTGGGTCATCAAATATGTATTTGTCTGTAAGTAAGGAGGGCAATTTTGATCCCGCTGAGCCGCTTACAGCTGAACCATATTCATCTTGCCCTTTAAAAAAACATTAAGGAGCATATGAGTTCATCAGTGAGTGCCAGTATTATGTTTGCTTTTACATTTAACCAAAAGCAGGCGTCCTACACATGATAATTGTTACTCTTTGTCAAATTTCTATCTAAACGACAAGGCTAAGAATGCTGAAATCGTAGAAGGGAAGGCTATGCACACTCCCAATGACAGAAAGCCACAAAGAATGTGAAACTGTGGAAGTATATTTGGATTTAAGTTCAAAATTCATAATTTTCTGGATAGCTTTAAGATTCTTCTCTTCTCCGTTTTATGAGGGGGCAATCCTAAAAATAACTCACAAAGAGTAACCATGAGGCATTTTAGAGGCAAAATCTGTTTAAGCCAGTGGTACTGTAGGATATCTGCACATGAGCAGCTAGCATAGTGTTACTGATGGTGATGTGGCAGAATGAGCAATTTGTGGAATCTCTTCCCTGTGGATCTGTGCAGAAGTGCAGGCCTGTGCACTGACTGCTGTCTGGCAAATCCAAAGTGATAAGGCCAGCTCGCATGTGGGATTCCTCTTCTCACACCATCGCAATGCATTAGCATTCACAAGTTAAAAATCAGGATAAGGTATCTTTTCCTCAGTTTGCTGTGTTTGCTGCAGGTATAAATAAATTCAGTTGAACGTTGTCATCAGGAGGTTTGTCTTTGTCTCTGTCCAAAAAAGGATAGCTTTAAAGCCATATATTGCATCATATTTTTTTCTGTTGTTGGCTCCGTACTTTCAGTCTCCAGCTGTGAGTAGAAGAGTGAGGGCAACAAGGGCTGCAGATACTGCTGAGTGGTGCAGTGCACAGTCTAGGCCTGTTATCTTCCTGACTAATGGTCTGAGAGTAGCTTCTTACTCTTTAGAGGCTGCATTTACTTAATCACCAAACAAGATAATGCTGCTGTCACTATGTTGGCTCATGTTGGAAGGTGGTGGGCTGTGGCATTGGATAGGCTGTTGTACAGCTTAAAGATGCATGTGTTGGAGCATTTGTGAGTGTATGTGTGTGCCTACTGTTCCTGGCCAAGCTCATATCAAGAGACAGACAGCAGTAGCCCTGCTGAGGGCTCCTGTCTCAGAGAGAGCTAGAGGCCAACAGACAGGCGGATATACTGTAGGTAGACACAAGGGAAAAAAAGGGAAAAAAGGACAGAAACGCCTGGCTAACCATGCACAACTGCCCTTCAGTATCAGTCACCCTTCCTGGCTCCTTTTATCCATGGACCACCCACTTCATTTCCTTCCACTTCTTCCCAATCTCCCTGAATGAATCACTTCCAAAAGGCGGGTTCAGTCCGGAATTTATGAATTAATCAGACGTTTCACCCTCTTCCCTTCTCTCAAATCACACTTCCCCTCAACATACACATGGGGCTTATGGAAGGAAAATGCAAGACTGCTTCAGTCCCTATGTGAACAGCTTGTTTCTGGATTATTTTTTGGCTCTCTATGGTAATCATTTATCATTAGCTGAAAGAATTGTGTGCTATTTGTCAATTGATACAGTAGGATGGTTTAATCAAGCTTGTGTGAGGGTATTTGGACCACAGCTGCTGAGCTTTCACAGGCTGTTGTGGGATCTTAAAAAATAAAGTTCTGTTGTGAGGAGAGCTTTGTGAGAAGACAAAGAAAAATCACCGTACCTCATTCATCGTAAAGTTCGGGTGGAAAATCACAAAAGCAAACATTTATAAATGAGAGCTATCTTGATAATTGGTTAATAGTTCCCATTCTAAGCAAGAAATCCAAATATTGCCAAGTTTCAGATGCTTTTTTGTCTGTAACCTCTGAGAAGACTTCTGCCACGAAAATGTTAAAAAAGAAAGAAGGAAAGAACGTGTACCACTGCCAGTCAGTAAAGTTGCACTTTAGATCCACGATTGTCCAGAATTGATCTTTGACCTATTAGATATAATAATCTCCTGCCTGTTCTTTCAGCTGCTGCCTCTAGGGGTCGCCACAGCAGACCCTCTCAGCTTATCACTTCATAATTTCATACTATCTGACTGTTATATAGAATATGGTCATGATTAGCATTTGAATTGTGGCTTCATGGTTAAAAACATCTTTTTTCTTGCCACAGTGACCTTGACCCTTGACTACCAGATATCTGGTAGTCAAGGTGTGGATTGTGGATTGTTTTAAAAAACAGTTAAAAACTTTTCTGTTTAAACAAGCCTTTTGTTGATCTCTTCATATTTTATATTTTTTACATTATTTACATTTGATCTTTTATATTGTGTACATTGTCTATCGATTTTATTGTTTATTTTAATATTTATGTACAGCGCTTTGTGATTGTCTATCTGCGAAAAGCGCTTAATAAATAAAGTTTACTTACTTACTTACTTACTATATCTGATTGGTTGAGCTGAAGTTAAAGTTTGCCAAAATGCCAAAATTTGAGGAATTTCCCTCAAACCTTTGAAGTGATTGTGCATTTACAAGAAAGGCGCAAACAGAGTTACACACAGATGAATCTGAAGATATGCCTCGGGCCACATTACTGGTGCCAGTGTATAAAAACCTGCTAAGGAGAAAGCTTCTGTAGAGATATGAAGTCCATTAGTACAGCTACAGGTGATGAACATAAAAGCTCATGAGACAATGACAACCCTCACACTGAGATACATCACCAGGCGCGCTTTTTTTGGTGTCGATGCAGGCCTGCACATCCCTTTACTCTGTCATCTGTGTTTAAAGGCCGCCGTGCCTTCTGTGCGCTCCCAGGGAGAACAGCTTGTAGTTTGATTATGTAATTGAAAAATGAATATTGCGCATTGCTTTTTTTTCCATGCAAGGACTGCTTGTTGGGTTTAGGGAGTTAATCAGTGATTAAAGTCATCAGTTAAGGCAAATTTGCTCATTCACTTATTTTCTCTGCAGACACGCACAAGCGCACACAAAGGGGCAATTTACCGAAAATGAAAAAATAAAATGTTTGTAAAACTAAAAAATATTTACAGGGCAACCAGATCTTGCTACACACTCTATTGAGTATAATTTGTGCTGCAGTGAAACTAAGTATCAGTGCGAATCTTTGGGAGTCCAGATGAAAAATAAGTTTAATTGCTGTCATTTGTCCTAGGACTGTTCTCTTTTTTTGCGAAATTGTGTTCTTTGCAGCAAGGCATTACATCCTGTTAGTCTCATAGTTTGTCAGTATCAACAACAACCAAAGCCTCTGGGTCGCACTGAACACGAGGATAATGGTGAATCATCAGCCGCCTTCCTGGTCACGTAACCGGTTTCATCTTGCGCGAGAGGACTGTTGATTCTGTGACTAATGAATTAAAATGCAAGCAAGTGGTTAAAATGCACGAGCGCGCTGTCAAAACAACAAGCACAGATAAATTATAGAAACTTTGAAGTTGCTGGTGCTTAAACAATAGTGCGGAATGGGGATCGCTTTAATGTGTGTGGTAATGAAGTCTGAACCCGCGCTGCTGTTCTTACGGGGCTGCTGAAAGATGAATATGCAGTGTCTGATGTCACTTGTTTTCCTGCTAAAAAACAGCTTAATTATATTTAGAATAATGCTAGAGGAAGTGAATACATTTGTTGTGTTGGCAAAATCTATCCAGATCAAAGGGGGCTGTACATTGTGAACTATAGGAAAACAACTAGAAACTGCTTTTTCTGCACTGAGAGTGAAATGACTCACTCCTCCCAAAGGAAGGCTGTACAGAACCAGCCTTGGAGATTTCTAGTTCTCATCACTCTTTATGCATTAGATAAAAGTGTGCATGTATCTGTCCTTTTGTGACCACCCTAATCAGACAAAAAAAATGGGTGCTGAGCATGAGTGCCTGCTGTAATCATAGCGCACTGCCCCAGAACTGTGAGTCACATGCCGTGATGGCAGTCAAAATGCAAATTTAAGCAATCACACTGAGGAACAGCAGTGAGTGAAGAACAGCGAAGTGAAAAGCGGTGATGCTGTTGGTTTTGTTATGTTCGATAGAAAGCTCCTGTAAAGTCCACTTCGCAGACATCATTACCACAGTATCACTTCAGTGACACAGCTCATGTTTGATATTATTTATCACAGCAGCAGAACATAATAGAGTTTGGCGTCTGGGATCCGAGCTCATCACTTCCCGTAAATATGTCACGTATAGAAACGGGGGGGGGTGAGTAAACCCTCTATGGGAGCTTACAAGGTGGTTGCTGGGATGCTGGGGTAATGGAGGGGTTGAGACAGCAGACAGCGATGCAGGGCTGCAGCAGCGCTGACGTGTCAGAGGGAGAGATGGGAAATTTTGCTGCTTAGATAGACCAGCAAATTGGCAGGTTGTGTTTGGTGTATGACACGAGGAGAATGAGGAGTGTGTATGACGCAGTTCGGCTGAAGCCTGAGTGCCTGAACTAACGTGTGGGCTTTGCTCCATTTGTTAGGAGAGAATTTTCTCTCTGTCTGGTAAAGCCGCCTTTGGATATTTTGCTTCTCTGTCTCCCAGATGTCAAATCGCAACAATGGGCAGCTGGAAACGATCGTGATGATCAGTTCCACATTTGGAGAACTCACAATAATCCTTCATAACAGGCTCCATAACCTGCAGTGCCCCAAGCATGCAGCTATTATCCCGACTGCTTTAATGTTACAGTGAAATGTCAACTCAGAACTGAGCTACTTCTGAACAATTCAGTCTCTATCAGTCTGTTTAAGATAAAGAAAGAGCGAAAATTTGGCTTAAGGAATCACTAAAGTTGGTCATGTGAGCCATGCTTAAACACATGGCTATTTTTTTTTATTAAAGAATCACTGACACTGCACTGTCAGAGCCAACTTACCAATATTATCAGTATATTCAACAAAGCAGCTCTGGAATAAATTTAATGCCACTTTGACTGCCTGAGTTATTTGCTCATTATTATATGACTTTGGACATGGGAGAAGGAAATATTCACAGATATTATACCTCGTGATATAATAAATGTGAGCTCAGCTGGTCAGTTTGCCTCATATGAAGAAAAATCTTTATTCATTTTACAAATTGTCTACAGGTCATTCATGATTGTCTGACTCCTAATTAATTGTGCGTTACAAGTGATAGACCAGTGTTTCAATCTGATTAGGTGGGCGGATTAATGTAGGCAAGAGAATGATAAAGCTAATTCTGCTACTTTGGAGAGGTTTATGTACAAACATTGATGGGAAATAAGACAGCGAAGTTGAACAGACAGAAACTGTGAGGTTAGTCCCCAGGCCCTTAATGACCAAAGCACTGCAGAGATTTCTTTGTTGGAGCAGTTTATTTGTGCGACAGATTCATGCAGAGAAAAACAGCAAAAGGTGCAGTGAGTCATTTCGGACTTTGTGATATCATCTGGCAAAACCATGCCTCTGTTTTTCCATGCATACAAATATGTCAACACAAACACAGCCCGTCGTTGCTGAATAAACACTCACCCACCATGTGAAATATACACGTGTGAAAGAACATCTAGGACCCAAACTGCATTAGTTCCAGGTATATGGTTGGGTGACTTTGTTCTCTGTGTGGAAATACGTTATTGTGTGTATGTGTTGTGTGCTACAGAGGATGGGTGCTTGTGCTGAAATGCTAGCTGCAGATATTTCCAGTACAATGAAAGCCAGAATCCCTGTCATGGACTGATGACCTGCCACAGCTTTCGCACTGTGTTAGCTGGGATGGGCACCAGCTTCCTGCATCCCTAAGTGGGATAAGGAGTTAAGTGGATGGATGGATGGATGGATGGATGGATGGAACACTTGAACCTAAAGGTAATATTTCGATGGTTTAACACACACACACACCATATTTTATTGATTATTCTGTTAAGTATCCTGTTATCAAACTGAAACACACTGAAATTTATAACAAATCCTGTAATCAGTTCTGGAAGAAACAACTAATCTGTGTTGAGATAAGAACTGATGAGTCATCCAGGGCTAATGATTTGCTATAAATGTGCTCATTTACTAATTCCCACTTGAATAACTGAGTGGACTCAAGCAGATCAGGGAATGGCATGGCAAAAGGGGACAAATTGGCATGATGGCATGTGACACATGGATCTGAGGCAAATGGGAAAAAAGAGACTATCTTAAGTTTCCTATTTCTATCACTAGCTGTTCTGCTGTGTGTGATAGGTATTCTGCATGGAGTGCTTCCTCAGCACTTTATCTTTGCAGGAGGTGAAGCTTTTCGAGGTGTCAGCAAAATGTCTGTGGGCACAAGCTTTGTACCGGGGAGTCTGTCACATTTGTCTCCAGATAGTGGATTACTGAGTTTCACAGACATACAGTAGCTGCAATGGGCTCGCTTAGTTGCCCACTAGAGATTTTGCACATCTCCAGAGGGAAAAGGCATACTTTCACATTAGACATGCTGAGACTAAAAAAAAGCAGGAAAAACAGAAATGAGGGAAATCTGAAATGCAAATGAAAGGCCTTTCAAGCTATGTCCTTGCATTGTAAAAAAAAAAAGGGACTTTTAAAAGAAATGGTCAGTGACTATCCTAAGACTGCCAGTTAGGTTGGCTATTTCTTTACAAGTTTTAAAGAAAGAAAGAAAGCACTCAATCAATCAATCAGTCAATAGCTGATGTCCATCTTTTGGCCTTCATATAGATTGGTTACCTGCATGATATTAAAGCATATTTTCTAAAACTAACGATGACCATTTAAAGTTCTGCTTCCATGCATTTAAACTTTTATCACCAGTCTTCATCAATCAAGCAAGTTCTTTTCAAACTACTTAGTCTGAATTATGTGGCTCCTCAAAAACCCTGCTGGACACATTATCGGATAACAGTGGACCCATGAACTCAAGGTGCACTATATGGACAAAAATACTGGGCCAAATCTCTTAATCTTTGACTTCAGGTGTTTTTACTCCTATTGCCACGGGGTATAAAATCAAGTAGATGCCGCGCGGTCTGCCATCACATTTGTGAAGGAATGAGTCATTTAAAGAGGTCACTGAATTTGGGTGAGGTACTGCAACCAGTTAGTTTGTGAAATTTCTTCCCTCGTAGATATTCCACAGCCAACTGCATGTGCCATTTTTGCAAAGTGGAAGTGTTTAGAAACCACAGCAGGTTTAATCCGCTGGCATTAACATCAGCACCAAAGTGCACCAGGAGCTTCATGAGAAGCATTTCTATGGCCGGGCAGCTCCTTTGGATGTAATGTGTAAGTGACCCAGTACTTTTGTCCATATAGTCTGTTACTGGATACATAGTTTAGTTTAGAAGTTGGTTTTTTTAACCTTTGCAAACATGAACTGCTTTCCACCCTTTGATAATCTGAAAAATGAATAAGGTAGGTGCAGACAGAGAAAGAAGGTAAAAAGGTAGAAAGTTCATTCATTCAGTAAGCGCATAAGGTTCAGAAGCATGAAGATTATGTTGGCTGAGCATTAGTGATCCATCAAAGGAAAGTCTGTTGTTCCATTTTTATCTGCCGTGGAGCCTTTCTTCCTTGTCTTGCTTGGCAGTAACTCCCCCCAAACCTCTCTGTCTCGCCTTCCCTTTCTCTTTCCCTCTGGTTCTTGCAGAACGTTTCTTGGGGTAAGCAGTACTCCTATGCCCTCTTCAAAGCCATGAGCCACATGCTGTGCATCGGGTATGGTGCCCGGGCACCCGTCAGCATGTCTGACCTTTGGGTCACCATGCTGAGTATGATTGTAGGAGCCACGTGCTACGCTATGTTTGTTGGCCATGCTACAGCTCTAATCCAATCACTGGATTCCTCACGGAGGCAGTACCAAGAGAAGGTAAGAGTCCTGCAGTGGCACACATAATATTAAATACCGGAGATTTAAAAGAACACTGGGTATGATATGATGTATGCATACACATCTTTAATGTTTTTGTTGTTTTAAGGTAAGTTATGCTAAGTACCACTGAGATGGTCTAAAAGTGTTAATGTGTTTTTTTTTCTTTTTTGTGACTCTGTAAAGTCCTGCTCATTGGAGCTGGATTTAAATAAATTAGGCCTCAATAACACTGTGGACCAATAGGTTGAGCTCTCACAATATAAATATAAATATATCCGCAGCGATGACTAGGAAAGAGGATTTCCTACCTACCCCCAAGCAGATCACTTAAGGTCAACAGTGTGATGAGGTCTATGACATGAGCAGCCACCTCACTGTCTGTATGCTGCCAGTGGACACATTTTATTTTTCCCTTTTCCTTCAGTTCCTATTACATCATTACATCTTTTTTTTTTCTTTTTTTTTTCACGTGGAGGATGATTATCCAGCATTTCAACTGAGCCACCATCTGTGATCCCGCTGTGGGGCCTGGGCAATTCCCAGAACACCCAGCCATGACTGATGCGCTTTGTGTTTGCACGCAAGAAGCAGAGTTTAACTCCCAAACTTTGCCTGTGCTTATGCTGCAGAACGCATTGTACATACCACACTGTTGGGCGTGGGGATTAGTCCTCTATGGCATGTCTTCATCCACAAACAAGTTTAGGATTAAAATAACTTAATCTTTAACTTACAGGATGAGGTAAGAACAGTTACATCAGGTCACACTGATTTTGTAAGACACTCCTTTTCTTCCCAAAGGAAATAGTTTTGTTTTTTCAAATATGATTTAAAGACAGTGAGTCAGCTGAAATGCGATTAACAGAAAGCGCTAATTATCTTGTCTTAGTACATTCTTATTTACTATGACACGCTGTGTGTGTGAGAGCTGAAACAATTACTCAGAAATTAAGTCTTTAACAGTGTTTAATGCAGGGTTTATTCTTCAAGCCATTTTTTCACCCAGTAATGGAGTCTAATTCCTGCATTTCAGTATATTTTTTTTAAATTTTAAGTATTTGCTATTTTTCCATGTCAAGTGATATCAGAAGTGGCAAAAATTAAATAAATAAAGACAATAAATCTTCATATATAAGTTGTTCAGTTTGTTATTTAAGACAATTTTTGAGTATTTGTCTATGATTTCAGAAAAATTATTTAGATATTATTTAAATAAAAAGCAATTAAGCAGATTAATTTAGAATATACAAAATAAAACTGATGTTTTCCTTTCAAGTTTTCATCATTTTTTAAAATTATATTATGAAAATGGGTTATAATGGGTCAGGAAGTTAAAATTCTTATTACCAATTACTTTGATTGTTTTCTCCTTGTAATTATTCATCTTTTAATAATCTATAAAAAGTTTCATGTGGTTTAACAGCACACTTTTTGAGTCCCTGAATTCAATGAATGCTGATCATATCCATCCACTAAGCAAGCCCTCCAGCAACTTGCATCCCTGTTGAGTTTATCAGAACATTTCCACACAAACGCACACGCACAGGCACGACTGGACAGAGGTACGAAGCACACATTATTTATCCTTCGGGAGATGTAGCCATAATTCTTATCAGAGCATTGGTAGAGTCACCTTGGCTATTACAGGATGTGCTAAAATACCACTTCATTAATTTACACCTTGCTTATAAAAGCATTTAGCCATTGTCGGTTTATTCAAGTGTGATGGCCCGACCTTGCCAGCTGTCCTCATGGTCAGTCCAATCTAGAGGAACATCCCCCTCGGTGCGTTTTGGCACCACATTGCAATCTTACATGTCACCTAAAACTTGAAATTAAAACTGCAGTTTCTATTGTCTTTGCAAAAGTGTTATCACAAATACACACAAATTAGTAAAATGCACATTTATCATTAACATATCATAACAAAAGTGTTGTTTGACACATAAACTGAGAGCAGATCAGATGAAACTAACAGATTGAAAGAACAAGACAGCAAATAAAAGAGCTAGCTCAGTAAATAATAAAAAAAAAATTAATGGAATGCTGACTTATCATTAATATGCAGATATAATTATGAATTATATTCACAGCATAGAAAAAAAATTTAAAAAAATCATGACAGCAGGTTGCCCTCGGCAAACAAGCGAGCCGTGCCAAGTCACTGTTTGAATTAGTGGCACATCTCCAGCTCAGTTGCTCCAAAGCAGATGTACATCACACACTATGTTTAATCTACATCCCTTTCCGTCCCTCTAACGTCACCCCAGGAATCGAACTGACAGCTTCGGGGCCGCGAATGCCATGTTCATGGTAACAGAGCTCCAGTGTGGAGCCAGGTTCAGCAGGGGCTGATTTGCTGCATGGCTGTGCATATCAGTGGAGCAGGCTGCAGAGCAGCAGGGATGGGTTCAGGGTGCTGAGCCTCTAGCCATTACATCTATCACTGCCACAGCTGGGGGGTTGGAAACACGGATGGAGAGATGGATGGGGATGTGAGGTTACAAGTTATCTGAGGCCGGAGGATGTTTATGACAAGAACACGACGGGCAGTAAGAAAGTAAAGTGATTGTTGTCGATAGGTTCTACTTAATTTGCAAAAACTCAAAAACTAATTTTGTCCAGACTAGGAGAAAAGCAAAACAGACCATGCAAAAACTATAGAGAAGAGAGGAAACAGAGAAATAGTGGGAGGAGAGGGAAGGAAATGAGGGTTTAAAGTATGTATGATATAGAGACATGCCTGCTGTGAAGCCCTGGTGCTGCCACAGTGCAGCTGAGTTGCTCTTTAAGATATGTCCAAGATGCCCCACATTTCATATTTTGGTCTGAGGTTCAATGCAAAGCTAATGTAACTACCTCCCTCCTCTGAAATATTGCAAAGATAATTAAATAGTTTCAAAACAAGTTTCTGGAACATAAATGATTCTGTAAAGGAATACTGTGACCGTGCACCCATCAGATGTCAAACACAGCGTCTTGTAATTACATTTATGTCATGCAAGCACTACAAATGGGGTTGCATTTGAATGCGTCGTCCTCTGCGTGACACAGACGGGTATCAAATCAATTCCTGCTCAATAAAAGAAGCGTTGAGCAGATACAAAGTGGATGAAGCATTTCAAGTCTTTGCACTAATTGCCTGCCCTCTTTAAACTGTCCTTCACGTCTTAGAACACATTCTGCAACAGAGGAGGTTTCATCATTTTACATAATGCTGGTAAACATATATTTATGGGTGATGTTTAACTTTGCAAATTGCAGTGCGCCTGGGTTAAATTAGATCCACAGGAATGCCCCAGGAGTGCCATCAGCCAGGAAAGAAGTGGGTTCTGCCAAGTGGCACATCCCAGTGTGGGTGTTAGTCTGACTGGGCCCTGACTATTTCTAGAGAGAGAGAGAGAGAGAGAGAGCGTGAGAGAGAGAGGGGGGATAAAGAGAGAAATGGATGAGGTGGGATAATGAGGAATGTAGTCAGCATTTATCTAAATTGGTCCTTCAGAAAGTAATTAACCAATAAAATTACACGTCTGAATTAATATGAGAATGGAAATTAGTCATAATGAAAAGATAATGTGACGTTGAAGCTGAAGGCCCCATATCGAGCCCAAAATGTGCCCCCATTGCCTACTCTGTGCCCCACCCTGACCACCCGAGTCGAAATGGACCGGTTGAGCCCCTGCAGACACCTTCTGACTTCGGCTGTGTGAACTCAAAATAAATCAATTTCCCGCAAACAAAGCTCTGGTCCCTTATCACCTTTCTGCAGCCGGGTGAGAAATCAATGAGGGAGGCACTGGGACTCGAGTGGCTCCTCTCGCTAACAAATATCGCTTTATGGGGCTGCCTGCGTCACATTGGTCAAAGCCTCTCAAACTGAACTGTCCCACCAGCCTCACAGCTGCTGCTGGCTCTCACCTACAGTACTGCTCTGTTGTCTTTATAGAGGTTCATTTTCAGGTGTTGGGGCTATGGCCGTGCTCGCTGACTACTCAAAATAAATGAGCCAAAGTTTCTTCTGTGTTCCTGTGGGTCAGTACTTGCCTGCAGGATAATGCAGCTGGACATTACACTCCTGCTAATTTTTAGTTAATTACTGGAAACAGGATGTAGAAACGGGATCTTACGGGAAACGGGAAAAACAGAGACATCAAGTGTACAGACTCCCTCCTCGCTCCTTTTTAATGTCACACCATTATACTTTTTTAAAAAGAAATTCTACTTTTTTTTTTATTCGTAGCATCTCAAAAGGATTTATTCACTGCATGTCCAGTTAAATCTAAGGGCTTGAAATATATTCTTATTTGTTTGAACTGTATGTAAAGTGCAGCTAGTTCTCTTCTCGGTTATTAAACAACCCAAAAACCAATGCAAATTATTTGAAAATTATTATTTTGACATTATTTTCATATTAATGTGATAGTAGGTGAAAATTAAGTTGATTGTAATGATGAAACTTAAATGACGTTTTAATGTAATCAAGAAAAAACAAAGACAAAAACAGAAAAGGAAAGAGGAGTCATAGAATCTAAGCTAGAATCCTCATTGAATTTAATAATTCAATAAATCACAACACCTGTCACCTCAAGGTGCTCTATATTATAAGGTAAAGACCCTATGATAATATATAATGCGGTCAAAAGGAGAATTCTTCTTTGAAAATGACCCAATATCCTCTCATGCTCCTGGATACTAGGTATGCCTCGCTTGTTCACATTACAGCATAGCTCGGTTGCCTATTAGCACTGGGCTTCCTGCATCGGTGAGATAATCTGCTGCTACCTTGGTCTGACATAGCCCCGGGCCTGTACTCGTTCCTACTTTCTTCACCACCTGCCTCTCTTGTTCTGCCTCTCCCTCCCCACACGCAGAACCAGGACATGGCACTGTGACTGTGTGAGAGCACGCCTTGTCCTCAATACAGAGACACAAATATGCACTCTGTGTAGACCACATTTTTGTTGCTTTGCTGTTTATTAAAGGTGCGATTTCCAAACAAATATAAAACTCAAGACTTTACTGGGACTATCTGATTTTTTTTTTTGCATGTTAAGCTGTTAAGTGATGACTGTTTTTCTTTGTCTCTTCTAGTATAAGCAAGTGGAGCAATACATGTCCTTCCACAAGCTTCCAGCAGACATGAGACAGAAAATCCATGACTACTATGAGCACCGCTACCAAGGGAAAATCTTTGATGAGGAAAACATCCTGAGTGAACTCAACGACCCACTCAAAGAGGTGACACAACATTTCAGAAGCTCTGTTCTTGAGTAACATTTATAAATCTGCAGATTTTTCCTTTCGAACGCTCTGATTTTATTTTTGGAACCTTAATAAAAAAAAAATAGACACTGAAAGGTAGGTGTCACAATGTCTTAGTTTTGGAACATGAGTTAGATCTATTTTTCTTTTTTTCTGAACATAAGCAGTGAATCTTTATTTGGGTGCAGCACATTAAACTGAAACACCTGTCATCTCATCTTACAAGGTCAGGAAGAAAAAGAGCAAAACGGAGTCTCCCCAGGTGAAACTAGACTGGCTGAAAGTCAAAATAGGAAAACATTTCCTACAGAAACACTTCCCGTGCCTCTCTTTCACTTGTGATAAACTCCATGAGCTTGTGATTTACAGAGCTGTTAAACAACTGCCACAGAGGTAATGAGACAGAGCAATAAAGGTTACTGTGACGTCAAGCACCAGTTTTGGTCCTTGGATGACCTCCCCCATAAGCACATTACATGTGTAATTATGCAAAGGGATAATGGGGAGCAGCGGAGTAAAAAGCGAATGTAGGATAAATGTAGTGTAGGAATCCTGACCAGCTCTCATAAAGCCCCATTAAGTCACCTTGCAGAGTTATATGCTCAAGAGATGAATGCTACGGTGTGCAGAGTTGCTGCACAGTCCCAAGCACTTACAAGAAAGGTGCAGGCATTTAAAAGTACAGTAAAACACGGGCTTAGTTCAATATGTGCACTAAGCAAAGGTTAAATCCAGCTTAAACTGAGAGAGATCGATAATAGCAAACATGGTCACATCAGAGCAATTTCAGTAAGTCTTACATTTTGTTGTAATTTTATGTACAGTGTTTAAAAAAATTGTTAGACCACCTGTTATACAATCAAGAAATAATACACATATATCTTAGAAAAATATTAAAATATTTTAGAAATCTGCCAAAATTCACATTTTTATACCCAGATTGAAAATATGGATTCTTCACCATCAGCAAACATGAAGCAATTATTTTGAATAAGGTTTATTTCTTTAATTAATAAATTATTAATTGGTATAAACTGAATGAGTACTAGTCGAGTAAATTTAATTTAACCAGACTGAATAAATTATTTTTAGCTTCATTTGACTAAATTTTTTAACATTTAATGTTGTACTAAATAACAAATTACATGGAAAATTTATATGTAATTAAATCTGGGAATTATTTTTTTGTACATATTTAAACTTCTTTGTGTAATTAATCAGTTATAACATTGAGTCACCAAAACTCATCTTCCTGTTCAGGAATGTAAGTAAATGACTGTAATTTGGCATCTCAAAAATAATAAAGGGCTTTACTGTTTTTTTCATCTTTTTTGTGAAATGTTATATTTTACAATTTTAATTAAATAGCTGCATCTACTGGTTGATGAACCATTACAGAAACTCACAAAATGACATGTGTAATTACTAGTACTGTTCATTTAAAGCACCTGTGACATATGCCTCAATCCGAGTGGCGGAAAACCTAATTAGACACCAAAACTTGACTAAGCTTTATTACATTACAAGACAGTGTGCGTCTCACTCGTCATCTGTAATGTGGCAGCTTTGACTCAGTGTCAGCTGTTCTAACCCGTCTATCCAACAACTGAGGCGACCAGCCGTGGTTTCCCCCATGTCAGGTGTGCAGCCTGTTTCCTCTCTGTTTCTAAAAGTATGCTCTTTATTTGATCTCCCATCACCGAAGTAGGTCACTTTACTGCTGATAGAGTAATATGCCCTTTATTACTTTAATAGACACTTAAACAAATACCACGCTCTAAGAAAAACAATAATTAAGCTTACCTACATCTTTATCACAATAACGACTAGGTCTGCTGGGCACCGCGCAGTTTAAGCTGTTGTGCACCTCATCTGTGTGCATTTGTCAGAGCAACAATACAATTATGTTTTCCTGTTCAGCTGTAATAAACCAGATGATTAAGTATTTTGTGGGAGGGAGCAAACTTCTCCCATAGATTTCCATTCTACTGAGTGCTCTGATGCACTGCTGAAGGCCACTACATTGGCATGCTTGGATGACGTATAAAATGATGAAATAATCGGAACTGACTTAGTTTGATTAATCTCTTTCTGTGAGCTGTTTTTTAGCCGAAAGTACCTGAATGTCCCTTTCACTCAGGATCTTCTGGCCAGCAGATTATAGCTCTTACTACGTTTGGGTTTTTTTGTTTGTTTGTCTTTTCTCACCATATTTTGAATAAATTTACAGTCTAAAAATAGAAACTTCTAGTCATATCAACTATTGTCCTGTTTGTCATTGTGGTATGACCACTGCCTTCTTGTGTTTAAAATAGGGTATAGTATATCTTACCCAGAGTGAACAGCTCGGTAGTAGATAGGATAAATTACTGAGGTTAAATTTTGGGAGATAAAGAGCAACAATCTAGAGCTTTTCCACAGCTCATTTAACAAAAATCAATTAATGTGGCTGTAAACCTGACCATCATCAGTAAAGCCAGGATACTTTCAGACAGACTGAAACCTAAGTGGCTCTGATTGCCACTGAGTATGGACAATCTGTGGGGTCCTGACTTGGAGGTCAATTTGGGAAGTGAATTAGCTCCACTTCGCACCACTCAGACTAGCTAAGAATGCCGAATCAGTTAAAGCATACTTATAACTGATTGTGGCAAAGCCAGTTATCACAAGTCTGCAAAATAATTATGCTGCTACTGCTGCTGTAGGCTTAAACAATCTCCAGATTTTGATGTATATCCTGTGTAAGATGAGATGACGTGTCTTTTCAGCCAAAAAATTCCACCACTATATATATTTTTACATTTATGTCAGAATATTTCTACATCTGCAAAGCTTTTCCAAATTGCCCTGCTGCTTTTAACTTATTCATTTGGTGAACTGTAAAGATCATCCTAAGACAGGCAATCCATCAACATATTGAGCAGTTTGTTGCCACGGGCAGCCTTCGCTTTAAAGAAAAAACCGTGTCACATTCAAGGACACTGCAACATCCAATAATTGATTGTGAGCTCCTAAAAAAGTATTACATTGATTATCTCTGGTAGCTGACAACCCGATGTACAATGTAGACGAGCAAAGATGAACACAATGGAAGGGCAAAGGAAAACAAGGACAAAGTAACCTTGACAAAAAATAATATTAAAAAGAAAAAAAAAACATGTTGTGATGGATCGCAATGTTTTTCTAAGGTGACTTTCAGACTGTTGTAAAACAAAAATATCTGAAGCATGTATAGGGATTCAATACAGTTGAACTAGATGAATTTTGAAGCTAATCGGCTAAAATATGCTAAACCAGAGTCCACACAGCCTAATAGCCAGACTGTTTTGCTGCTCTGTCTCTCCCCCTGCTCCCTTCCTCGCCTCTGTCTCACTGCCTTTTATTCTCTGCCATATGACAAATCTTTAAATAGGCATAGCCAAACATTGTTTTCCCAGGAGGAATCCTGACTGTGCATGAAAAGTGCTTACTATCGTATTCATTAGTTCTGGTGCTTGATTGAGGTCGGAGCCGTGGCTTTACCTGACACCGGCTTCTGAAGCTTAGCTAACATATTTTTTGCCCTCGTGGAGCCAGCAAGCATTTCTGAGATTGGTTATCTTTCTGTTAATGTCCTGTTGTCAGTGGAGGAGAGTTATCCCTCATGTGGGGTCAACAACACATTGCTGCAGATGCCAAGTGCCCCAGCTTTCCATCTGCACAGCAACAGAGATGTGTGGGTAAACAGACAACAAGCTCCTAATCTGCTGCTGGGTCTGAGGGGACAGGATGAGACCAGAGAGATGGCCTGCAGCCGGCACCAGAGGGCAAACTCATCAGGATATGGAATGTGTGCCAAAAAGTTTCTTCGCAGGAGAAATGGAAAGTGCTTTAGGAGCATTAGGGATAAAGCAGCAATATGCATTCCAATTCATTTATGTTTGCAGATACTGTGAAGGCGGCAGAGATGAAAGATTTGAGGTGGTGTTCTGTGTCAGGCTGCCGAACTGAAGCTCATTTTTCCCTTTTGGGTGGAAATAACTGAATTATTGATGGCATGATCTCATCTGTTAAATCAACACTTTTCTTTTTTCTTTTTTTCCCCCCTCCACCAGGAAATTGTCAACTTTAACTGCCGCAAGCTTGTGGCCACCATGCCTCTGTTTGCCAATGCGGACCCCAACTTTGTGACGGGGATGCTGAGCAAGTTGAAGTTTGAAGTTTTCCAGCCCAACGATTACATTATCAGGGAAGGCACAGTGGGGAAAAAGATGTACTTTATTCAGCATGGCGTTGCAAGTGTCATCACCAAGTTCAACAAGGAGATGAAGCTGACTGATGGATCCTATTTTGGAGGTAAGAATTGTAACTATAAAGACTGAAAATTGAACTTCAGTTTTTTTTATATTTTTTTTCTTGGAGTATTTGCTTATTTTGAATTGTTTTCACATTAAAATCCAAATGTCAGCTACATATTCCACTGTGCTTCTTACATCAACGCACACTGTGTTCTTAGAGTTATACCATATATATGAGACTAGCCTGAGGCCCTTAATGCTTTTTGAAGTTAAGTTATTGTAAATGTAGATTCTCATTAACCAATGTTGGATGTTAGTCAGCTTTCGCTGTTACGTAACCTCTCATCTGGTTGCTGGAGTGGGCCAAGGCGTGGATCAGGCATCCCTTAGGACACACAGAGGTCCCTCCCCCACCCTCACACACACACACACACACACATAAGCACAGACTTAGGCGCACATACATGAGCATGAACTCCTTTCGCCCTATCTATATGTTCCCACTGCAATAACTTGGCACAGTGTAAAACAAGGAGCAGTTCCCCGGTTCTGTCCTCTGCTGTGCTCTGCTTCTTCCTCTCTCTTTCTCTCGGCACGGTTCCCACTCCCCATCCAAAGCGTTCCAGATATCATTAATTTTTTAAATGTCAAATGTAATTTCATTGCACTTTGTTTACTCCGACAAAATCCGCAGGCAGACATTGTCGTGTCTCTGTGAAAGCAAAGCAAAGTTTCCTATTTTAGAGGTTCTTGCATATTTTATCTCCTGAGTTCATCCCCACTATGGAAGGAGGCTGAGGAGTCTAAGAATACCTTCACTTTGGTGTGTCTGTTCCATGCAGTTCACGTCTCAGAGGCGAGCCATGGAAGGAAGCGAATCAAAAAAAAAGAAAGAAAGAAACGACATAAGAAAGAAATGCATTGCCTTCTTTTCCTCCCCTTGCTTGTTCAAAACACAGGAGTACTGACATACACTCTTTCATCAGTTAGCAAAGAAACCTGCTTCAGATATGGAGTTTCAGATATAGGTGGCTTTAAACTCTGCATTAAGTAATGTAGTGATTTGCTGGAAGTGCATGTGTGTCGTATTCAGGCTTTGTATCCTCCGAGGCTGCAGCTCAGAGACATTTTGCTCAGTGACACAGAACAAGCAGATCATGTTTATGAAACTAAGGTGAAATGTCAGGATAACGCCTTTGGCCAACTAGGCTCTAATAAAAGGATGCTAATAGGATGTAATTTTTTTTCTACACCCTAGAGCCTAGCGTTGTGCTACAGTCAGCACAGAAAATATTAATTTACAAAAAAGAAAAAACATTAATTGAAAACTAAGAAAACAAATTAGGAAGCTGGAAACAGATTATGATTAGCATTTTTAATTAATAACAATGCTACATAGTTGTGTGAGTAACCATTTGAGCTTTAGCCTAAAGTACAATAGAAATAAGTAGTAAATAGCAAACTGTTCAGTCAGTATTAAGATGAAAATGTACATTTTTCAGATTGGGTGTACTACCACTCCGTCCAGAGTTTCACAAATTACAGCTGAGTCCATTAAGCAATATACATAGAGGCTATTTAGTGTTAGAAGTGGGTGATCAAACATGATGTGTCAGTCTCTGTGTTCATTCATAATCCACAATCTGAATCATTACTTTCCCCCACAGTTCCAGTTAAACTCCAGTGATCTCATGTTAAGGTGTGCATATTGTTACCTGAGCGCAACGCTTACATTTCCGCATTCTCTTCTTGTGTTGACTTTGTTCTAAAGGAAGAGAGACTGAAATATACACATACAGCTCAGCTTTAATGACACAATTTGTACAACTCCCCGGAAAAGCAGTTCTTATGAAGACTGACCTCGTACGATCGTCAGATTGCCCACCCCCAAGTTCAGTTAAAATTTCAAAAAGATGGAGGGTTCACAGTGAACGATCAGAATCTAATATAAGCCTAATTATAAAAATGGAGAATATAAATTAAGAACATGCACTAACATTTAATGAGTCATGTAATAGTTTAAATTAGGGACGCAGTGTAAATTGTTCACCTAATAAAAAGGGGTGAACAGCCCCACCAGAGCTGCTGCCTTCTGCCCTGTTGGTATTTTTATTTCGTATTTGTTTGGCATTAGCCTTGCGTTGGGAGCAGCTGGCTATGCCCGGCATCTCACTCTTCCCCCTTTTCTCAAATGATTTACACCCCCCTTACAACCAGGCCAGATCGTGGCCAGAATGAGAAATCAGCGAGGGGGACTGAGACAGCTCCAGAGATGGAGAGAGCGAGTTACAAAACTGAGCCCAGACACAGGAAACTATTACCATAGTAATGAGTAGGACATCTATGAGAACAGTAGGTCACAAAGCACCTCTGACAATGGTCAGTGACTCACCTGCATGCTAAAGAGATATCATAGTAATCACAGGTGAGCGTGGTGAATGAGCTTACACAGTGGCGTCACGCAGCTCTATGAGGGACTAAAGAGACCACAATGCGGGGACAATGACCGACAGGAGATTTAAATCCAGATTCGGCTTTAATGTCTTTAATGTCATATGAGACATTTCCACAGCACCAGCCGTAAGTAGAGACGAGGGAAGAAGAGCTCGTTGCCATGAGTGTGTGTGACACAAAAGTGATGACAAATTATCCGCAATGCCCCAGGGTTCAACAGTGATGCTTTGTGACAAGGCAACAGACACGTGTCAAACCGCATCACTGGAAGTGTTAACAGGGCTCTAACTTATTCACACACAAAAAAACATACCTAGGAATGCCACGTGTGCACAGCTAGGATCCAGACAATGGTATTAGACTTACAATTGTGCTGTGGGTGGCTGAGGATGTTAATGGAGACAAAGTTTGTTCAGAAAAGACAGGCTCATATGTGCCTAATGTCAAACAACATTTAAAAAACTATAACAGCTTACACAATATTGTCAGCATACTAGTATGGAAGTTTAGTATGAAGCCATGAGAAAAGAGAAAGAGAGATGGCAGATGAAGGCCAATCATAACTGATTTACATGGCGATGGAAAAGCTGAGAGGCAGAAAATGAAGAAGAAGAGGTCTGAAGCAGGTTATGGTTTTACTTGGCACACTATGGGTCCGGGTGTCTCCAGCTGACTCCACCCACCTGCTGCAGCATAGAAATAGAAAATGTAGATGGGTTAGACAGCTAAGCAGTGTCTTATCTGAGTAACTGTATTTCTGGCCTGCATCTTAGCATAGATAAGATAGTCACAGAAACCCAGAGAAGCCATAGTAGAGTTGACATTTTTTTAGCACTATACATATGCATATGCACATATAATCAGAAACTATAATCAGTCCTCTTAAAGATGTTCCTAACTGTACTTAGACATGTTAGACATATGATGCTAGGCCAAAAAAAGAGTGTTACCTATATATTGGAGGAGAAGCTACAGCTAACTAGACTCAGTTCAATTTTTAAAAAGAGAGAGAAAAAAAGCTCAGAACCAACATTTTTACATGCTTTTGAATTTAGTGAAGACTCTATATGCTATCAGTTCTCGTTCAGTGCCATAGCAGGTCAAACTTTGGAGAGTATTTTCATTTCGCCCACTCAGCTGATTAACTCACCTTTGTTTTTAACTGAGTCACTGGCTGCTACGTGTCAAGCTAGCACATTAGTCTCTGGATGTCTCCAGTTTACTGGTATACCAGAGCGTTTTCTTAGAGATAAACCAACCACTCTTTGTACTTCACTCTTTTTGTGTTTGTTTATCCCTTTGAACATGACGCAGGTTTTTCTCTCTCTGTGCGTCTGCTTGCATTAGTGGATGTACCAGTGAAAGTGAATCTTTTTCCATTAAAACAGCACTAACACCTTATTCGCACGCACAGCTTGAGAGTGTTGCTCACACATCTTGCACTCTCTGTGCTCTATTTTCATGACAGCTCCTGGCAGAGCCCAGAAAGATCACACCATAACAAGTTAACATTTAACGATTTAATGAAGATGGAAGTCGTGCAGTGGACTGGACAAATGTGGGTGTGGGTTCAGTGGTGTTAAAGATTCAGAGAAAGAAAATTAAGGGAAGGATTGTTCACATTCAACTTCTGGATGAGCTCAGACGCTGTATATGTCAGATTTTACAGTCATATAGAATATAAAGCATTGTAAGCTTCTTGGTGGGTACCAAAAGCATCTGGTTGACTTCCTACTTCCAAATGGACATTTAACCTAATACCCTGTACTGTGTACTTTTGACCCGCTAATAATTCGAGAAAATCTGAAATAAATTCAAAATTGTGCACCCAGTTCTTGTATTTCGAGGCATTAAAGATGTATGCAGGACAATCGAGCTACCTTGGAAAAAGAAATAAATAGAAGCCCCAACTTTACACGACATTCATGCCCATGATACGAACTTGTACACTCTGACCACAGCTGCACCTTTGAGCATTCACAGTGCCTTCTCAGATGTCCATATAGCCATTTTAATAACACGTTCCCTCTCTTCTTAACTTCAGAGGATGCAGCATCCATCTTTTCAAAATAGTATTTCAAATTTCACTTCATCTGATCACAGAACAGTTTTACACTTCGCCTCAGTTTTGGCCCAGGAAAGACAGCAGTGTGTCTGGATCTGTTTCTTCTCCTGAGATGAAATGAGCTCATATTTTTTCACAAAACACTAAAAATCTCTCAATCTAAACATGTAGTGCATTTGTTGTCCGTGTTAACTGTAAATTAAATGTATAAGTACTCTTTCCACACTGATGACAATAACACAAAACAAGAAAAATGCTATAGCTACAGTATATTATTGCTAATAATAAAATGTAATTACTATTAATAATGATGAGCTGAGTAATTTTCGTGTATATGGTACTCTTGTGTTTAATTTCACACATAAAGACAGGCATTCTGTGTTATCTAATGTGAAGAAGACTGCAAAGTTAATTATGATCCGATGCTGATGAATTCTTCTGTTCTATTCACATCTTGTCGTGTCAGTAAGAAATATTTCGGTCTCGTCCTCTTAACGCGGTGCATTGAGCCCTGCCCTGTTTTTTCTTAATAAAGCTTGGTACTGTATCATATCATTGCACTATTATATCTCCGCACCATGATGAATTATCTTAGCGTAATGCAAGTGACAGCACTGCTGATGGGCTTCACATTCTATTTGCATTCACATTAGCTTCTTCTCCTGTACCCTTTGTACTCAAGGCTCATTTATATGAGAATACTCTATGTACTGTAATTACTAGGATGATTCCCTCCTGTACATTTCACTCCTGTTACAGTTTCATCATGTGTCCTCTTTGTTTTCCTTTACCTGCCCTATAGAGATCTGTCTGCTCACCAAGGGCAGACGAACGGCGAGTGTGCGTGCAGACACCTATTGTCGACTCTTCTCCCTCTCTGTTGACCATTTTAATGAGGTGCTAGAAGAGTACCCAATGATGCGACGTGCTTTTGAAACGGTCGCCATTGACCGATTGGACCGCATTGGTAAGACCTACAAGCCTCATTTCTCTCTGATTGTTCGGATCTCTTGCCTGTCATAGTGCCTTGTTGTCTTGTCTTTATCAGTATTTGTTTGCCTTCTTTCCTCATAAAAGCATTGTGTCTGCCATCTTGTGCTGCATGACCTGTATGCTCTCTATTGATTTCTTTTTTTCTCGTGTCTCTTTCTTTACCTTAAAAAAATATATATATTAAAGAAAATTTTGTTGTTACCAGCATTAATCCTTCTTAAGAAACAAAGTAGCGTTTTGTGGTTGGATTAACTGGAAGGCAGTGCATGTCGCTGTCCGGGAGGGAGTCAGGTCGCCCCCTCGTTGGTTTGGTGTTGACCCCCCCACTGGATGTCAGCGAGTGGATCGAAGCTAACCTCACATGCATGTGTGTCTGGCGCTCTTTCCACTCATCTGCACTCCTGGGTATGAGCAGCACCCCGCCCCATGTTAGAGTTCTCAAAATCAACGAGACAGAAACCTCATAAAAAGAAACAAAGAGCTGGGTCAGGTAACAAGAAAGCCCCCACATTCATCGGGTCCAGTCGAGGACCTTGTGTAGCTTAATTCAGTCATCACGTTATTTTTACTGTCTAGTACAGAAATGCTTAAAGACAAATTCAATCATGACAGATAGTTCAATACGTGATCACAATTCAGACACAGAGTCTTGTTTAAAAAAAAAGGGGCACATGTATGTAACACAAACAGGGCAATAATTGGTTGCATTGACCCTAATGTCGCACATTCTCCCACTTCGTTAAGTTCTCACGTCTGCTCTAACATTTTCTATAACATTTCATTATGAATGACCTAAAAGTAATAATTCAGCATGCTTCATGTATAAGTTAGGCGCACTGTTACATTACTTTCCACTTGTGTCACAGTGGAGCAGGAAAGATATTTAACGAATATACTGCGGATTATTTTACTATACTTTTTATACGATGTGGTATCTGTGTAGTCTGATCCAACCGCTGGGCTGGGTAATCTCATTAGTTACTCTAAGAATATCTGAATTAATGTAGTGATCTTGTTATCCAACATCTATCTAGGTAAAAGAATTTGAATTTTACTGCACTGTAAAGTCTCTAAAGCCTAGCAGGAACGTTCTTACTCCTTATATAATTCTCTAGGATTATCGAGCTAGAAATGACATGATATCTCTACAGTAATATCTCTGAAGAGTAGAATTCTATTTTCTTTAAAAACATAATGCGTTTAGAGTTTTTCCAGCATGTGCTAGGTTTGCCCACAGATTTAATCAGGGCACCATACACCTTTTTTCAACGCAGCCATTTTGACGTTACACAGTAGGTAAACACAGGTGTTTCTCATCACTATAATTAAAGCTTGCGCACAAATACCACAGAACCCTAATTAATGTCACTAGAAACACCCGTATTTGAATACTATGGCGTGTCTAAATGACTGCTCTGAAAAGAAGGTGGTTTATTAAGTTAATTATTCAGGTGCAGCCTATTTGTCAAAAAAAAACAACCTGGGTGATGTTCCCCATATGAAGGCTGTTAAATGTTTTACCTTTTTGAAGCAACACTGCTTCCTTGCTTTTATTGTAGCACATATGCAAAAAAAAGCCAAATCCTCTCACGCTGTATCGCTACTGGCTTTACTAATAAAGCCACCTTCTTGTCTTGTCCATTTTTATTTATTTTTCTATGTCTGTTGATCGATTACTAAAAGAGGCCATAATGTTGTTAGTGATTTGTTTAACGTGGAAACAGTTTCACCTAAAAACAGGAAAATAAGTAACTAAATAAAAATTCTTGAGTTTGCAACTTCACAGTTTTCCAGTGTTGTCTCATGTTAGTTTTGTAGTAACTACATTTCTGTCAGATATTGCTGTTTTTTTCCTTGTCATGTCTTTCTATCTGTGGTTTAGTTTTGCCTGAGACAGGCACATTAATAATTGCAAATTGCTTTGTAACCCAAATGTTGACTCAAAATTGGAATCCTGTAGTGTTGAAATCAATCAAACTCCAACAAGTGATGTGTCTCATCGTCATGACACGTGCTCCTCAGAATTATGTTCAAATTCAACTATAAGCTGGTGGGTGGGCAGAGGGGGTAATGTTGACTGATGACTGGATTATTCTAAAATTCCTGACAAAACACAACATACGTGTGTCAAAAAAAAGACCCACTATCGTTTTGAAGTTTTGAGTTTAGCATTTTGTTTTTTTCCATTTTTAGTTATTTAAACTTAGAGATCACAAGCAAGAGGTAGATGTGACTGTGAACTTGAAAGCACTGCACCCCCATACTAGGGATGTCACAGTACCAGAAATTTAGTAGCTGGTACCAATACCAATAGAATTACACTATTGTAGGTATTCAGTTTGATTAAGAAAGAGAGAAATTACCCAGTGTACTTAAACATAAGCTGCTTTATGAAAAAAATTAATACGACAAGAATGTTAGTTCTGTAAATAAAACCAACAGTGGAGACTGAAATGTTAGGATGGTTGCTGAGTAGCCTTCGAGGTATAATGTTAGTTAGGGGTTGTAACATTATGTTATGTTGAGCATTTTAGGTAATGATATGTTTATGGATTTTACATCGGCAGTGCCAGCTGTGACAGACAAAAGGCTGATGTATATTTCAGGACAACAACCAAAATGCTCTGGAAGTAAATAAGAACCGAACCCTCACTCAACTTGATTTCTGGATCTGGATGTCGGTCTTTTAGATAGTTTGCTAAATTTAAAGTATTTGTTCCTGTAAAATGCAAATAAAAACTGCGTGCAATAATAATTTTCTAAAATTATATGTTTTTGCAGTTCAAACTGTTTTCTATTTTCCTTTGTTAGCAAAATATGGGTGTTCGAGATTTGCAAATTCTTGGATTCTGTTCTTATTTACATTTACCCAGTTTCCCAACTTTTTTGGAGCAGCGTTTATATCACGTCCAACTTTTATTGCTGTTGGGGCAGAGCTATCACAGTAGCTGCACTACAGTACTCATCTTCTTCGAGTTGTAGTTTTTCCTGTGCTCATGCTTACCCTTCTTCGCCATATAAGGCACGATTTAGCACGCTTATATGTACAAGTACATGACTCAGTACAAGTCACTGCTTACTAAACATTTACAGAATTTTGGTATCCATTCTGGTGACATCCCTAGCACACACAGTTAGCAAGTTCGTATATCTCAAGTTAACCGCATGCTAAAACACGCTTGGCTTTATATTTCTATCCAGTCAGCCCTCAACAGAAAGGCTTTTACATTACCCTGCTCCCTGCAATAAAGCACTAATAACCAATTGTGATTCAGTTGTATATGAGCATAATTTGCAGGAGACAAAGTTGTGTTATTTTGACTACCATATTTTTTCAAAACTCTTATAATCTTCTTTGATAAAATGTGTTAATTTTGCATCGCTGAGGCTTTCACAACATACTGAGTGCCCTTTGACCTCAATAAGGCCTAATTTACATTTGCCCTTTTTATAATAACTACCAAGCTTTTCATTCTAACTAAATGTTGGAAACTCAAAGTTACCCACTCTGACTGACACCTCTCAGAGTGATATAGATTCGATCCATCCTTTCAGACTAGCCATGAAGGGGGTTTTGTCTCATACGAGGGAAGACACTTTGTCATGATCTGTGCTGGTTGTATCGTTTCTATATCTGAACTGCATTTGGTTACATGCCTGTCTTGCTCTAAAAAGGAAAGAAAAAGAAGTAACCATGCTTTGAAACCAATAACGTGTTGTACATTTGACATTATCTTTTATCTATCTAAAAATTATTTGACCAGGAGTCCGTCTTGAGACGAGCTCATCTCGTTTTCAAGAGTGTCCTGGCCGACGAGTAGGCAACAGGTAAACACTTTATTCCAATTCCAGTATTCGAACAGGAGCAAAATGACCTATTAAAGCTTGCTAAATGGATCCAGTCTCAAATTCATCCTCCAAGAGTTTGAAATTTTACTCAAAGTCACATTGACTGTTTAACTCCAGCATCAGTGACACATAACTCAATTCACCCACACTAAAGCTGAAAACCTTTTGATGAACACATCATGTCAATGTCAGTAAATAAGACAATCAAGGAAACAAAAGATATCATATTCAGCGTTACATGTCATCTTTGATTTGCAACAGATTTTTCGCAGAATAATCAACTGGATTATTAACTCAGCTCAGACATTTTTAAATAAATCTTTGAATGCTTCGTTCAAAGTATATTCACAAATGAAATCATGTCTGCTGATTAGTAAAACCTTTACTAATGCAATGGCGCACACAATCTTTGTTACATGCCGAGATCCCATTTCATTATTTATTCATATATCATTGACAGAAAAGCTTTGTTTCTGATTGTCTGGCTTAAAGTATGTGGGTTTTTAATAATTTTCAAAACTGACACTGATCTTAAGAAAGTCAGTGTTATCTTTTGGCTTAAACTTTAATATGGAACATGTTACTCTCTAAAATCAGAGACGTTTCTTTTTCACAGAGGGCAGCTGCGAAATAGTCCGCAATGGTCCTGTGGTAAATGCATTAAGTCACTTTACAGTCTTCTTTGACCAATATTCAGACCTTTAAATATAAGTATGTAATATGTAATATAACGTAGTAATGCAATCCATTTGTGTATAACCTAAAAAAGTTATGCACGACATTTTTAAATACATCTGGGTGGTAGCTAGTAGCAACAACGGTACTTGCACTTGTACCGAAAAATAATGAATACTAATTTAGCAACTGCAGTTTGCTGTCAGTATGTTGGTATTGGATTTGTTGGTCCACATTTTCTGCAGGAATTCTGCATTTTCCGGCCTCTGGCTTGGCAAATGATTAAAATAACTGGAGAAAGATTTATACCCTAGCATAAAAAATTAGCTTAACTAGTGACAAAGCTAGCAACAGCTGCCACTTCTTGCCACCACTTGGGCTCCGCCCACATGTCATCAACTTTTGTAAAAACTTGAAAAGACTATCTGGTCTTTAAGTGAATCCTGCTTCCGGGTCCAGACTACTCTGCGTTTATTAAGGCTGTTGTGTTTTTAACATGTTTTGTATCTTGTTCTCTTTAATCTGAACAAGCCCCTAAAAAATGCATTGATCACTGTCAGCCTCTCTTGGTTTTTATTACCACTGTTCATTTTAAAGCTCACTTTTTAAAACCTGCCCATGCAGCAGTAAATTAATGACTAACCTTGTATTGTGGGTCGATTATCTCAGTTGTTCTCCTGACTGAAGGTTGGTCCGTTTACAGCATCCTGCCATGCAATTGCATTTGTCCCTAACCATCGGGATCCCTCACGTTAGCTTTCATGGAGTGGAAAAAGTTAGTGTCCATTCTCCAGCTTCATTGTGCTAATATGTTTATGTTATGCTAACCACAGCTGTGTAGCCAGCCATCACATAGCACATCATTATATACCAGCTAGCCCAACTTCAGTAACCCCACAAACGTCACTAATATTTAGTTTCATGTCTTCATTTATTTCGGAAGTGATAGCAGAGCTGTATGTTTTAATTTTTTACGAAATCCCTCAGTCAAAACATGGTATATTATGTTTACGTGGAAACTAGCGAGCTAACTTCCTACTAACTTCTAACTCCATTAAATGTCATAAATTCTGTTTTCATGGATGTCTGGATGTTAAACTTAATTGTTACACCTGGTAGAGCAGCCACACTGATCATTTTATTACAGATGAAAGAATTTAGACAGTTTTTAACTGTCAGTGATGCCACGGTGTTCCTTTGACTTTGGGACCTGAAGCAGAGTTTGGACCTGGAAACGGCTAATGACGTCAGGCTTAAAGACCGGGGTTAAGACAATAAATTTTATACTAGTTTTCAGTCGCTGTAAAAGGCCAAATCCCGCTAACATAAAATTCATAGAATGTTAGCTGTAGACGCTTTCTTAGCTTTTGTCATTTGATATTTGAGTTCCTGCTGACCACCAAAGTCTGCTAGAATATACAGTTTGTGATATGCACATTTTATTATTTAACATTTTATGGGCAAAATTTGGTTTCCTATAGAAACAAAACAAATTATAATTAGTAAAGAAACAGAAAAGTGAGCTAGTACAGCAAAATCTGTATTTTTTCTTATTTCACTTGTGACATATAATAAAGTCCATATTTCCAAAACTAAAATAAAGGCTTTTCTAGCATATGTAAGTCATTTTTGTAACTGTTAGCTGAAGCTAACTGTTTAGCTGTTCATTGAGGACTATCTCATGTGTGCCCTCTAGGTTTCAGTGTAATGGCATTACAGGAAGTACATCAAGTGAACGAGTTTCCTGTAGATTGACTCAACACAGTAATTTTTTCACACACAGATATCTATCTGTAAAAACATGAATGCATCTGGAGTTATCTTTCAAAGATATGCATTTTTAATACAGTCTTCATTGTTTATTATATATGATGTCTGTGAACATTATATTGTGTTCTGTGTTTTGTTTTTTATTGTTTAGTTGATGTTTGTTGGTTATCAACCTGTTTTATGTTGAGTGTATTGAATGTAAATAGTGGGAATTTGGGACATATCTGATCTTTTTACTATTATTTCTTTTAATTTTGTCAAAGCTGAGTGGTTTTTACTTTTACTTTTTATTTTTTTAAAGCATATTATTTCCACAGCCTTTCTATTCAAGTTTATAAATGGGCTACTGTCCTAGTAGTAATATGCCCAAAGTGCCTAGCTGAAAAAAACATAAAAAATTGAAGGAAAAAACAGAAAGGGAGAAATGGATTCCTACCAAGTTGTATTCATTAGCCCGGAAAGTATTAGTGGAAAATATACACAATATGTCGGGTTTTGCCGAGCTTATAAAAATGTCTGCCTCTCAATCCTCTCAATGTATTTGTTTTTTGGGGTAAGTTTAATTCTGTGATCAAAGCAAGACAGTAATTCTGTAAATGTGCAACATGAAATAAATAAAGCTTATTTAGGTACAAATAAAGAGTGTATATAATATATAAGCTGAACGAACAATTGATGTAATGTAGACTCAGCCTGGTCTGGGCAGCTGAACTAAGTTAGCTTACAACAAGGGTTTTTTGTTCAATTTTTTCATCATTCTGCATATCTATAAATTGTATTATTCAATAGGATCAACCGTAAAGCAAATATATGAATGTATGGGATGGCAATTTCATGTGCTGTAGCCATGATGCACCATGGAAAATAACAGCTCTCCAGGTAATGAACGGAAATAATTTGTTTCTAACAAAATAACCTAAATGTTGCTGCGTATGTGTAGCTAAAAATGCTTTATTGGCATTTTTCGAAACTGTCTGTAGGACAGATATAATTAAATGAAAGTAAATGCTTTTAGCTTGTATAGTATCAATATGCAGTAACCATACTGTACAGTAAAAGTTTGCCTGACTTTAAGTCTATTTTACTGTGCGCAAAACACTGATAATGAGATACTTTTCTTTTCAGAGGTATACAGAAGAATCCCTGTTTCCCTGAAACCCAGTTATTGCCCTTGTCTCTAACTTGTTGGTGTGTTCAGATGTTTCTGTCAGAGCAACAAGCACACCAAACAATGAACATGTGTTGTCCTTCCAATCTACAGAGTTTAATCCTGTCACCTTTAAATATGCAATGAAAACAGACGTGTAAGTTAATGATAGTCTTATAGTTAGTGTGTGGTGCTTGTTTTAGCTACCCCACCCTGTAGAGATTGCTGCAGTCGAAGAGAAAACATCAAACTGAGGGCTTTATCCTGAGAAAAATGCGTTAAAACATGACAGCAATCTATTTTCAGCTGCTACAGCAGCAAAAGTCCTGTCTTATAGTTGAATGCATGACTTACCAGCAGCCTTGAGAGGTGAAAGCCATCCAGCATATGCTGCCAAATGGTGAACTCAGTGGAAAAATCTTCTGCCCGTCAAGGACAGGGCTGAATGATTGATTGACTGTGGCTAAAGCCCTGAGCACGCTAAAAGTCCACTTTGTCTTCTTTACCGGCAATGCTTTGCAGCTTGTCAATACACGGTCAGTAGTAATGACAGGAAACACTTCCTATGAAGACGTTTGGACACTATCATTCAAAGTAAATATGTTTATTAGGTCTTTAGATTTGGCAATTCCTTCTAAGATAGGCTCGTTTGAACATGTCTTTATATGCCCTTTTACAACAGTTTCTTTTTTTTACTCAAACTCCCAAAGCCACAAAAGTGGCTGGTGTTTAAAAAGCCATCTGTCAAGCCTTTTATTATTACGGTTCAAGACCTGTGACATGCTAGGAAAGACTTTCCTGTGGGCTCAAAATGCCCTTTATAGTGCATATGACTGGAGTACTTTTTAAAAGCAGTTTGTTTACAGTATTAAAGGAATACTGTGTTATTTAAATATGCAGACAAACTGCTTTACACTAGTCAATATAAAATATAACTTGAAGAGAATCCCAGTCATTGTGTGGTTAGATGATTAATATTTAGTTACATTTTATACATTATGTATATGATATATAATGTATAAAATAACATATATTCTCTTCTTACTTGACTTTGTTTCCACACTTTAAATGTTACGCAGAATGCCCTTGTGATGTGTTATGGCTTTGATGTCAGTGTGACCATGTAGCTAGACCGCAGCTTTAAATTAAGCCTTAGACCCTTTTCTTCTAAAATATCTAAAATCAGTCATGTCATGTGTGGGTACAACTCATCAGTATTCTTCTGTGTTTCACTGTCCACTTCACAGTCTGTGCTATCACGTCACACTTTCAGTAATCTTTGTCTCCTTACGTGTCCTTCGCCCCCTCAAACTGTATATTTCCCACAGTCATTTCCATTTAATGTCTTTCAAAGGTTTATTCACTGTAACAGCCTTTAGTGAATGTGTAAAGATGCAGTTTGTGTGGTTAAAACTAGCGCATTTATGAATGAATGTGGAATGAATACAATGAAATGCCTCTGTTAAAGAATTGGCCTTGATCAAAGGAAGAAGCTAAAGTGTGATTAAAACCCACAAGCTGCGTCTTTACTGACCTGTATCCTGCTTTTTCCTGTGGTGCAGTATAGTTTATCCAAAGTTTACCGTGGCTGTGTGTATTCACTTCTCCTGACTGCGTCCCAACAGGGAAGAAGAACTCGTTGCTGCTGCAGAAGTTCCAGAAGGATCTGAACGCCGGGGTTTTCAACACACAGGAGAACGAGCTGCTGAAGCAGATTATCCGTCAGGACAGGGAGATGGTAATGATGGTGGACCGCAAGCAGTCGGTAACCGGGATGAACTCAACACCAATGTCAGGAAATTCCATTATTAACTCACCAGCCCAGCCGCCCTTCTCCACTGCTTTTGGCACCACTCAGCTGCAGCAGTCCTCTGTACCCCTGACCTACAGCGCTTCAGCTATTGCTAATGCCTCCGCTGCCCGCATGATGCCAGCCGCTGCCGTTGCTGCTGCTGCAGCACAGGGGCTTTACCAAACTCAAAGTGGCACCCTAAATTCCTCACAGACCCCACTACAGCAGCAAGGCGCAATCATGTCTCCCTGCTCCTTCACAGCTGCCATGTGTAGCCCGCCTGTGCAGACCCCTTTGGCTAACCGGAGCTTCCAGTATGCCTCCCCCACAGCCTCCCAGCTGTCCCTTATCCAGCAACCCATTGCCCAACCATCTCTGTCTACGCAACAGCTCTCTCAGCAGCCTGCTGCGCCAACTGCAGCCACATCCTCTGCAGCGCAGCAACAACAACAGCAGCAGCAGGCGTCACCTCAGCAGCAGCAGGTCCCTTCACCTCAGCGGGGGGACATCCACAAGAGCACGCAGGCTCTACAATCAGGCAGCTTGAGTCGAGACGTCCGACACTTATCAGCCTCCCAACCATCACTACCACATGACACATCTCTGGGGCCCAGAGTGCATCCCACCTCAGGAGACTCTCTGGCCTCCATCGTGCCACCCACAGCAGCGGTGATCCAGGGAATGAATCTACAGAGTGGCATCCGCACCACTGTGCCCCAGCGGGTCAATTTATTCCGGCAGATGTCGTCAGGAGCCTTGCCTCCCGTGCGCTCGGCTGCAGCAGCGGCAGCTGCAGCAGCAGTGGCAGCGGCGTCGTCATCCTCAACCCAGCACAGGGATTCTCCCGGATCTAGAAGAGATTCAGTGCTCAGCAGTACAGAGACTGAGCAAGACAAAATGCGTTTTGCATCAAATTTATGATCCCATTTTACCCTCCCTCTCTTTTTTTAAACAGAAATATGTTTCAAATCATTTTTAATGGAGCTAGAACAAAAGAGGTCAAAATGAGGAACTTCGGCATTGTTTTCTTTCTCTCCAATTTTCTTCTAAAGTAACCTCATAGAAATGCTGTATATATGACCCTTGTATTATATTTTAGACAATTTTGTCTCCCTAAACTTAAGAATGTATATTATACAGATACACGTCCTTTCTTTGATCATATATATATATACATATATACATGTATATATAGATGTGAAAGCGTGTGTGCACGTGTGTGCACGGGGATGTGTGTGTTTGTGTGCATGGGACCATGTCAAAAAAAACACCAACAACATTGGCAATGGCAATTTAAATCTGTAGTATAAACATGAGTCTTCCTTTCTGAGAAATGTAAAGAGTTATATATAGATAGATATATAAATTACGTTTTTTTATTTTCATTGATTTTTTTTTTTTTTTTCGTTTTTGCTGTTGATTTTTTTTAAAAAACTGGTTTGCATTGTGGACTCTCACAATGACTTTTTCATTTTCTACTAAAAGAAGAGCAAACTTACCTTCTCCTATTAAGCAGCTTTAGCACCACTGTGCAAGAATAAATGCAAATAATTCCGACCAATAATCTCAAAAAGCACACAATCGGTCTCAAACCATTTTCCTGAAAACTCATCTAAGAACAAAACAACAATACTGTAACTATCCTGTTGCTGTCCGCGGTGAAAAATACAGTCCGATGAACCACTACATCCCCACAGAGGCGCACACACACACAAACCATGGCAGTGTTATGGGTCCAAAGGGAATAGATAATAGAAATGCTGCTTTCTTTGTTTATTTTGGAGGAAAATGAAGTGTGTGCACAGATATGGATGGATGTTATTGTTTTCTATTTCTGATTTCTGATGGCTGAGATGTTACTTAATGTTGCTTAAAACTTCTGTGTATATTTATAGTATTTATAAACTAAAGATTATCACCATTATGCAATAGACTGTGACATAAAAATTAACTATATGTGTCCTGTAAATAGTTTTGTAGATCTAGTATTTACAGATACTGTGTGGTGCATTCTCTATCATAACAATGTCTTACTTCTATCAGGAACCTGGATATCATTTATGAGAGATAAACAAACCTTAATGCAATAGCTAGCACTACTTGATTGAGGGACATTTATAATTCTTTTCTTCTCTCTTTCTGTCTCTCTGTATACTACCCTTAGTCCTAGTGTAGTTTCTGATTTAACATCCAGTGGACATACAGTATACAGTATTTACCTACAGTACACAACTTCATTTCAGTGTCATCCTATTAAAAGCAAATGCTTCTTTTCTATAACGTTACTCCAAAGTACTGCCAGGGATCATTTACCACACAACTGGTATGAACATGTATGGCTTAGGTGTGAAAATTAGACTTTCTCTTTCCTTTTTTTTACCCATTATATTTCCTTTTCTTTTATATATAAACCACAATTTAGATTTTGAGCTAACCAGCTCCTGGAGTAAATTTGTACTGTACTGCTGTCATATCACAATTACTGTAGTTGAAGCACAACATTTCTAGTACACGTTTTAGTTTCAAGACATCAGGTATTCGGTCACTCGGTTGTGCAGGAGGACATTTACACTGAGAGCTGTTTATAAACTGCTGTTAGTGACAGAAAAAACGAAATGCTGGTTTGCATTAAGGTTTCTGTCTCATGTAAATGCATTATGTGGGCTTAGCTACTCTAACCTGACCAGGACTTTGAGGCATGGACGCAAGGTCGAGCAAGCAATATTTTAATATCTGTCAAAGGGAATATTTTGAATATTTAAATCTACACGAAATCTCAGGATGACCAGTCGTTTTCCTGCTTATAGAAGACGTTGCGCTTATGCGGTCTTCTTGATCAAACGTCTCGGCCGTGCAGAATTTCTAGTCAGAGTCACCATGGCACCCGTGTCCCATCGGGTTAAAGTGACTAAGCCCTCACAGCAACCATTTTAAAAGATGGCTCTTCACTACAGGTTGTGTCGATAGTGTACCAATACAGTCAACCCCATCACGAAAGCATGCGCTGTCACAAATACTTAAAAAGATACTATCTCAAAAATGTTGACGTTAAATGTAATGTTAGATTATGTTTTTGTTCATTGTCTGTCTGCCTAGATGTTATCTGTGTGTGAACAGAAGCATTGACTTTTCACATGGACATTCTGAAGTATTTGTGCCTAAACTATAGCCATGTTCCATCCTTTGTTATGAGTGTGAGCTTGGTGCATATTGGGGTGGGTGGGTGGGACGGGGTGGGGTGTGGTCCGGGTCACTTCTGCACACTACTACGCAATCATCCTTACTATACTCTATGTGTTCTATGTCTCAGTGTTTTTAGACGAGAAAGGAGTAAGCAATGAAGATGGCCAAATGTCTCCGTTTATCCAATTGGTATCTTTACTTCCGGTACGAACTTTTAGAGGCAGGTGTTTCTAACATTCTAAGTCAAGCTATATAGATATTCAGTGAGGTTTATGTACAGTTTAAAAAAAATAAATAAAGAAGAAGTGCAATCTTTAGACTTGCAGTGACACCAGTGAGACATTGTACAAATTTGAGCACCTTTATACCTTTCTTTGTAGCTAACCACTGACGTTTGGGTTGAATATCGACGCGTGGAAGGAAACTGGCCAAAGCAAAACATTTTAAGTCATTGTCTTTGTTTTGAATTGTACTTTCTGACTTACTAATAACAACATGTAGATTCTTTCAGCTAGGTTAGATGTCGCGGTGAGGGAGCAATATCTCCGGGAATTTGGGTGGAGATGTTCTATTTACAACAAAGAGCGCTTAATCGTGAATACGCCATAGTGTATAGGAACTAGTTCACAGTCGAGATGGACAGCGGCACTGTTGGTTTGTGCTGTTTTTGATACTTGCCTTTGGAGGGAGAGCTTCCCAACTATGTGCTTTTTTTCACTATACCAATCGCAACTAACATACTGGAATGGGCATTAATGGTGATGTATAACACAAACTAATGAGCTTACATATTAGCAGTATAGAGACTCTCAACAAACCAGCACATATATTTGTATATTTTTGTTTCTTGTTTTGTTGGTTTGGAGAAGAAAAAAAGAGAGATGCAAAAAGAACTGACAATGCCCAGAGAGGACAAACCAAATGTTTGATTTGGTTTTGACGACCACAGGTTTCATATGTTTACTGATGATATGCGTAGTGGAATGAGGGGCGGGAGCGACAGTGAGCTGCTCGGTCCTCTTAAACCCCACTCACATGATCACTGTTCAGCTCATTCATGTAATCCAAGGCTTAGAGTAAAAAGAACTGTCAGTCGGTTACTTAATACGGACGAAAGAAAGATAAATGTAAACTTTCTTACAAGAATATGCAGACAAACAGTGTTTGTCAAAAAATCTTTTTGATTTTTTTTTTTGTTTATTTTGTTTGTAAATAATAAACCTTGAAAATATAGAAAATAAACAACATATTGTCATTTAAACTGAGTGCGTGTCGTCGTGTTTTCACAGCGATGGAGCTTTTGCCCATTCGCAGGTTTTAACAAGTGTTAGATAATGTGGAAAACGGAGAAATATTCAGAAGGGATGAAGCAGTGATGGAGAGGCTCTGAGAGCATCAGGGAATACATTTCTGTCAGCACATTTCAACAAACTATTGGTCATCTAATCATAATACAAAGATAGATTTCTCAGTATCTATTCATAGGGGAAGAGTTACTAAATACATGCTAATGTAAGATGGGATTTATTAGTTCCACATTATTACAGCAGCAGACTGGACAGAGCAGGAATAAACAGATGCAGCAAGTGTTTAATGCAGGCTAAATAAACTTTTATTAAAACTGTAGTATATCCAGTAGAGCAAACAAAAACGAATCTACAGTGATCCTGGTAATGAATTCATTATTCTGTTCTGTTTTAGAGCAAGAACCTGTCCATCCGTCATCTTACTTCCACTTATCCAGTTCAGGGTCATGGTAACGGGATGTGCAGTGAGTTTTTACCAAGCGGTTGCATGAAAAACTGGGTCTCCTGTGGACATCACATCAATAAACTTACAAAAGATAAAATTAATATTGAGCAGAATTGAGTTTAGCTTGTTTGGCTGCCATCTACAACAGTCCCAGACACAAGTTTAATTGAGCTGATTTGTTTAGTTCCAAATCACGACAGCTCCCTGAAGGCGCTTCTCGTGTAATCTCCCAGACCACCGCTGCTGCTGTACAGATGAAGCGGTCCTCTGCTTCATCTGTACAGCAGCAAGCATCTTCTCATCCCAGCGTATGAACACCTCCTTGTTGATTAAGGCAGGTGTAAACTGTTGGTGGCAAGGAAATCAAAATTTTAAAAAAGCCCTGCCATGTTATTGCTTTCAGCTTTAGTGCAGAGGCTGAAGTCAGTCATTGTCAGTATGCATGATTAAATAGCTCGTGCTGTCACTGTGGATAAATGTGTAAACAGAACAATACCTGGGGCACTATCCAAGAACAGGTGGCATAAACTTATGATTATGGGAGCCGATCTGAGTTGTTGTCACTGTCCAACACAAAGAGACAAACAAGCACACATTCTCCTAACCACACCGTGGGCCAAATAACATGACATGCATGTTTTGCACTGTGAGAGGAAACTCAAGCACCTGTCAACAGTGTTGACCATGTGATCACGAACCCTCTGTAACTGATTCCAACCTGACGATCTGTCCGCAAGGCCTCTGAAATAAGACGAAATAGACAACCCAGATAAATGTAGACGACGCCTCATCATCTTCTTGAATTTTTTTCTTGAGCAGTGCAAAATCGAACTACTGTGACTTCATGCAACATGACTTTTCAGTTAAGAAATAAGAAGACTACACCCATGACAACAACACGCTTCCTATTTACATCAGACTGAATATTTGAGGAGCAAATTCCATAAAAATATTCTTATTTATTTATTTGCCTTATAGGTTAGCTGCAGCACAGAGCAGGAAGGTTGACATGAAGGGTGCAAACAAGCCAGGCATCAAACCAGGGACTGACTGGCGTGCCCCTCATCACTTACTCACAAGTCATGCTCAGAATCTCCTATCTACAAACACTGGTCTCAGCATTGTTGTGCTTTGAAAGCGGCATGGGATTTGAGGAGTTGCTCAGAAGGATTCATGAATGACACAAGCTGCTTAATCCCACCCCTGAGGAGGAGAAGGGGGAAGAGAAGGAAACACAACAGGGCGAGTGACATCCACATAAATGACAGATGCTTGTAGTTTCAGTATTACGCGAGAAGAACATGTGCCTTAACCTTGGTATGACCGTGACTTGATTGAATTTATTTACAGGGGAATTAAATATCAAAGTCTTTGGTTTAACCAATAGCAACCGAGTCCACAGCCATGTAAGTTAAACTACATTATTAAACTCTACCAAGGGCACAACAGCATGAAGCACACAGTGCTGTAGCGAACAGCCTGACTGAGTCCCCGACTGATATTAAGCTCAACCAGTGCTGTCCTGTTTTCATACAGAATATAATGCAAAGGAGCTGCATAATGCAGATGCTTGGGGTCATTTAGAGATGGTTTTTAGATTACTTTGTATGCTGTCTGCATTACATCTATCGGAGTAGATGCTCACAACAGCTAAAATGATGATGGTTTGGCGTTTGGAGCAGTTTGGAGTACGCTGCTGGAAATTTTAAAAACAATGACCCCATCATTTTCCACAATTCACTGCAAAAATGACCCTCTGATTCCCAAAGTACACATAATTTAAAAAAAAAACAAAGTGACCCACTATTTATGGGAAAGAAGTTAAGAAATGTCAGCTTTGACTCTGTATGATGTCACTAGTCTCAACTTACGTACCTGTCAAGTACAAACTGTGGAGCTAGTCAGCATCACAGTACATGTTTGTTTAAGTATGGCCATGGTGTGTCTTCTTATGTTGAGACTCTGATTGCTATGTTAGCACATGCCCCCATGCAAAGGTCAAATATGTGTTTTTGCCATCCAGGCGAATGCTGAGCATGCCTTCACAGAAGTCAGAATAAACAAACAAAAAAGAGGGGACAGCGCCGGTCAAGAGCGGTTCAAAGTCACCGCAGAACGGCCATCGCTGTCCTGTGGTCCACCCTTTCTTTCACATCTGATATTTCTCCTGTGTTCTGAGCAGGGCTCATTTCGCTCAGTCAGCCCGTGTATCTCTGTGTGTATGTTTGTGTTTACTCAGTATTTGTGCAAGCACTGATTAGATGCACAGTGTTCTGGACTGCTGGATGAAAGCTTCCTGGGAGCCAAAACAGTGGACACGATTGGAATGCAAGTGCTGCCCTGCTGCTGTTTTGTCTCTGTTTGCATCTGCTATTTAGCTACAGATTACACACACACACACCAGATGGTCGCTTGATTTTAATTGTAATTGCTTTTATTTTTTTCTGCTTATTATTTATAACCATGAATTTAAAGTAGTTGTGCAGCAAAACTACATTACCTGCATAATATTACGGGACCAATTTGGTGCCAAATTCCCCAGCAAAACTGAGGAACTGGACTCACCACTCTGCTGCCCCGGTGTCCAGGTTTGACTTCAAATTCTGATTCTAGGTTATTACACAGAAACAATCATACATTTCCAGGTAATTATCACTCTTCTTAAAGATTGTTTTAGTAGCTTATTTACATGGACCTAGATAGAAACAGCTATTTTATTATTATTCTATTTTATTCTATTTTGCATTTTTCAGCCCTGATTCAAGGTTATTACACAAAAACTACCACGTATGGCTCGAGGTAATAAGCCAAAACTTTAGCCATGGTATTTGTTTCACTTGCTAGCCTGTTATTAACTAGTTGCATATGTTTCATATTACTCAGTTTTAACTGAGTGTCACAGTGTTTTAACCACTTTTGAGACAAGTAATTACTTGGATTACTTTGTTAACTAAGTGGTAATAACTTGCTGTTTCCATATCATCACATTCTTGTTTCCACCAATTATAACCAAGCTCTAATAGAAATTACTATTGCTTTTGTTTTGGCCTCATAGATGAACAAAGAATCCACACAAACACACACACGCTAATTTTCATATATTTCACTAATTTTCAATATTTCATATTAGTGAGGGCATCTAATTGACATGATGCTTACCCTAGTGGCTTACCCTAACCCTAACCATCCAAAACGAATGCCTAATCCTAACCCTCAGCCTAAACCTAACCATAACCTCATAGTAACTCTGACACTAAAACCACATTTTGAGCCTCAAATAGAAATTCAAACTCATGGGGACGGGCATTTTGTCCCCATAAGTGATGATGGTCAACACACATGTAGTGACATGCCGATTTTCTGTCCTCACAAAGATGTCTAAACATGTACACACACACTGCATTTTTCAGTTTTCTACCATCAAACAAGAAGGTGAATCCAAGTGTCGAGATGTGCATGCGAAATTTATAAAGCGACAGTCGGCACAGTAAAAACTTTTACAATATACCCTCAACAGCACTGCAGTCCCATTTCTACCTAATAAATAAATTTAAAAATAAAATTTCACCAAAGTACTGGGCGATATGCACAAAACCAGCAGAATGATTCAGTTTACTTTATTCATTTTTTGGATTTTTGCCTGAGCCTTTTAACTAAAAGACAAATTATCCCAACTTTTCACATGTAATGTTATTAAAACAAGGTTTGCAAGTCCTATTTGCTAACATTGCGGCAAGCATGAGGTTTTCAAGTGCTGAGTTCAACAAAAGCTAATATTTCAAAGGCTTGCTGTAAGTTTAAAGCCCGATCATTAACACTTCCATCCTTGTTTTATGTTGCATTGCTGATGCAAACATCAGTAGGAGGAAAAGGAGATAAAACATGAGCGTTTTGCATAATTACAAATAAAGGGCACTGTTGCCTTACAGTAAAAAGGTTACTGTTCTGCCCCTGTCTCATTTTGTTCTTCGCTCTTTTTTTGCTACATCACATCCAGAGTCGGTGTCAGAAACACCAGTTAATGTGCTGTGGACTGTGGGAGGAAATCAGAGTACCCAGAGGAAACCCAAAGTCGCACAGGGAGAACATGCAACCTCCAAAAGGGAAAGCAGGCAAGTTTCAAACCCCAAACCTGCTGTGAGGCACAGTGCTAACCACTGCACCACTGTGCTGTGATGATGCTCCACGTCTGTAGGCTAATAAATAAAATATGGAGATATGAAACTGACTCAAAAAGGTTCAGATGAAGTTTAAAAGAAAAGAGCACTTGTCTAAATTTAGGGAAACATTTTTGTCCTCCTCTTATATAATCCAATATAGAGAAAATAAAAGTCGGCGGCTGTTGTTCACTAAAGCGGAAATTGAGTCATTATGTTACGAATGTTTTTCAAAGACGATGCAGTGATCTGAAATCAACAATAAAGGATGTAGCAAAAGAAAAGCCAAACAGCCCTGTGTGGCGTCTGCCTGTGTTTCATGAGAAGCCATATTTTTCTCATATGGGACAGGTTTTTGGTGCAGTCACAAAAAAGTTTTGCTGTGAGTTTATGTAAAATGCTGAAGTTGCAGACATATAATTAATGTTATATTAGACACCATCTACAACAAGACAACAACATCACTCTTCTGTAACTTAATGTGACAGCAATAATCAGTGGTAAAATCACAATGTTAACCTCTGTTTGTTTTTTCCCCTCTCAGTTTATTTTATTCTGAGACCAGTGAGACTATAAGCACTTGTAATCTTGCCTTGTTCCCAAAATCCGCTTTTATTCAGGGAAGGCTTTCCTAAGCTTGGCTTTTAGCTCTACCACTTGTTCAGGCTCCCTGCTTGACAGAAAAGCACACAACAGAACACTCTCAGTCATGGATTGGCCTCCCCAGAGCTCGAACATCAACATTACTGAAACCGTGTAGGATCATCTTGTAAAGAAACAAGAAGGCTTGCCTAAGAGAGTTAAGGCTGTGCAGCTGTGGAGAATAAAGGGGCTTATACCCACTGTACTTTCATGTATGTTTGCACATGTTTCAATAAATCACTGCACTTATTTTCTTAGCAAAATATAAATGGGTGTCTCAAGGCCGTTGCATAGTATTGTATATACTGCTCTGCTTTACTTCTCTCTGGTACCCAGATGTGCTGTGAGTCACTTCAACCTTTCACAAGAACCTTTGCTTCACATGTATTTAACCTCAAATCTGACTGCTGGACATTTGTCCTGACCTTAAGGTAGAGGTTAGAGGTTTCTTGTAAGTCACCCATGCACTCTTACACAGACACACACAAGCAGAAACAAACACGCATATCCCGTTTCTCTCTGGATGGATCCCTTCATACGCAGCATTAGCGACTGAATGATGAATGACAGATAAAGCCTCTTGAATGCTCTCTTACCCACAAAGTGATTCTTTAACAAAGACAGAAGAGATAAATAAGAAAGCAGGGGGAAGCCCTGTGGTAAAATTACCTCGGATTTATTTTTATGAAAGCTTTCTACATTGCTGATGTTGCCTAGAATGTAGCACTCAAAGGCCTATTGATGAACTGTAAGCAGATGGTGTTTGCCATCTCCTTCACGCAACACATCTCTCCATCAGTTACACATGGAGAATTTTTTTCCTAAGCCAATTTCAGTACAGTCTTGTTTTCCGTTCTTGTCCTCGTAACACAGAGGAAAACTGAGGAAATATGCAAGCTTATGCAAAGTTAAGAAGTTGAGAAGTTTTATAGTCAGTGTGACTGAGTTATTCATGTATTTATTTGTTTGTTTGTTTATTTTTCATTGTGAAATTTACAGAAAAAAGTGGGCAAATTACAGTGGAAGTAGAAAAAAGGACTTTTCCACCCATTTTTTATTATACAACATCTACAGCAACATTTGAATTTCTAATACCAGCACAAATTGAACCATCAACATGTTCAAATGAAAAGACAAATACTTTGAAAGCTACTGAGCACATAGGCTTTTATAGTCTGTGCTTCACGAACTACACATATTAGTCTGCGGGCTAATTGCATGGAAAATTGCTCCAAAAATTTAAAAGAACACTTCAATCATCCATCGAATCTTGATGAGCCAGTTATTGCAGATGGATATCTTTACTGTGTGATTTGTCAAGAAAAAAAAGCCATAAGAGCAATCAGTAAAAACAAAATCATCCAAAACTCTGAGGGCTGAAAATCACAAAGCAAAACTAAAACTTGAAATCATACATGGATTAAATTTGTCTTATAATGATGCTCAGTAGTGTGTATGCCCCCCATATGCTTCTGATGAGATGGTGAATGAATGGCCTCCTGATGGATCTCCTCCCAGTCTGTGACACCATTAGGGTGACGTGCATCGGTAGTCACATTAATGTTGGCTACCATTCGAACCTGCTCTAACCTATGAAAAGGACAGTGGACCTGCTGGTTCTGGTGTTCTCTGGAGAATACCATTCAACCTGTGAGCTGTGAGCACAGCACTCATGAAGCCTGGCATTGACAATTTGGTCACAAACATGCGCATTAGTATCCTACTTTTGTGAGGTTCTGTTACTCCTTGTGCGCATCGGCTGGCGTTTCCTCCACACTCTCAAGATTGTTGATTGCAAGACTCAACAAACCTATGAACGTGCCATCCTAAGCTGGGCTAACTGTGCAACCTAAATGCACTGCAGGTACCGTCTCATGCTACCAGCGGTGACGAGGACGCTGACAAAAAGCAAAGGCAGAATCATGTAGTAGGATAAAGAGAGAGCAATTGTCTGTGGCCACCACCTGCCAAACTGCTGTCTTTAGGGTGCTGTATCTTCTTGTGGTCTGTCACTGCACCTGTTGTCACTTTTGTTTGTGGCAAAGCAGGTGAAATGGATTCTTAATGGTTTACACTTCCTAACTGTACAGACTAATATCCTTGAACTTTAACTGGCTTTAAGTGTTGCCCTAATTTTTGAGTAATGTGTATCAGAGAAGTGACTTCCTTCCTGTAATCTTGTATCCTTTGTAGAAGTCAATGTCTCACATTTTAATGAGGACTAACCATAGATCTTTATCCAAACACTGTCTTTTGGTTTAATTTATGATGCCAAATGCCTGTCATATTCTTTAGCCATCTCTCTGTAGTCACCTCTTGAGTCTTCTCTTAACAGCTCTCAATCAGATCATTATCTTACAATTGCTTCAAGGACAACATTCAATATCCCTTCACCAGACACACTCTTCCACTCCAGCAATAATCTGTGATTGCAAAGTGAGGAAGCAAATGCAGACTCCCAGGCAGACAAACGTAAACAAAGAAACAAACCTTTAAAATGAGGGGGTTCAGAATTACAAAGTCTATGAAATGTAAAAGAAAAGTAAAACCACAAGAATCCATAAACAGCAGACAAGCACGTAAGGTTGAACACTGAACACAGGAATGACAGAAATATACTTACACACTGAGAGCTAATGGTGATTACAAATGAGACACAGATCCACACAATTAACACAATCACAGGTGAGGAAGTACAGCTGAATACAAGACATGGACGACAACTAACTATGTAAAACTAAGTATGCAACAATAACTAAACAGAAAATTGCATGCACAAAAGTAAAGCTGACAAGAAAACTCATAATTGCACGACAGTTTGGCCAATCAGAACCTTTAGACATTTATTTCTAACAGTTTAAAAACTATTGAGTTGTGCCATCAGATTTCATCTACTACAACATCATTTCTTTATTTTAGACAAATTGTACAGTTAAAATTCTTGACACTGACAGAAAGGAGAGTTTCACCAGTCAGGAATCTTGATGTCATCTGTAATTTTGAGGTGTAATAAAATCCCATTTAACTCTAGAGAGAATAAGTGTAGTGATTAATTTCTGATGTTCGCATTAGAGTGAGTGAGTGAGTGGAGTACCACACACACACATTGGATTACTGACAATTTCAAAAGATGAACGGTTGTTCTTATTGAATTGCAAAAGTGGTAATCAGCTTTGGAAACCTAACATACTGCATTTCTGGACTGTTTTATATTATACAGTTTTTGAGCAGGCTTAACTAATTAGAAAATAAGATCATGTGTGAAGGCAGTCACGCACACACAAACACACACATACTTGCATGCAGTGATTTGGCCCTTCTCCTTGCAATGAACAGACCCATAGCATGACTTTTAGTAACATAATACGCAATGTGAGCTTAAAAGCATGAAAATTGGGTTCATTTGTGTGGAATTAATTAAGTTTAAAACATGATGTCTGTCTGCAAAGCAGTTTCTTTGACTCTTGTTTTTTAATCCACTAAAAACATGCTTCTTCAAAGCAGGTGGAACTACTAAGTCATTTGTTGGAGGAGGCATGGAGTGTATCAGCAACAGCACACAGCTGATTCAGGCTGCCAAGATATAGCTGAAATGAGTAAGAGTCCAGATATGAGTGTGTCACTACAGTAAACAGAACTAATACTTGGCGGCTCAGCACTTGCTATATACTCCAAAGGAATCTTCACTTTTTCTTGCTTTGCTGTCACTGCGGAAATAAAGGGGCCGTACTGTAAAGGATAGTTACTGTTAATGGCAGTTGTCCAAAACAACTTCGCAGTAGGGGTGTAATAAGTTTGGGTTCAGTCTGAGTTTAATATGAAGTGAAGTCAGCGAATGTGCTACTGAATACACATTCACATACAGACACACACACATATGGAAAGGCTCAGTTCACAGCGCACTGAACATGCCAGAGGGATATTTTCTACATAGATGCCATCGTACATCATCCATTAGCCGTTTAAGCAGGAGGGCACTGTGGTCACTGAGGGTCACCAAAAGTTAAGATACTGCTGCTAGTGTAATTGCTGTCTTGACTGTTTGCAAATTTATTTCCAATAAGCTTCAAAATCATGCCTGCACTTCCTCTGGTTGCCAGCAATCCACAGCCTGAATTTGCAGACTGTATGAAAAGCTTTCTTTGGATAATTGGATACTTCATTGCTCGAAATGTAAACAGTCTGAAAGGTCTCAGGCAGCCTAAAGATTCGGATACTGTATAACTGCTTTAAAGGCCCTGCCATACTCACATCTTTCCAAAATGGTGACTTTCAAACTAAAATGGTCCTTTGAGAAGAGTTTATATGACAATAGCAGTAAAAACTGCACTAAGCAGAAAATCAAGCCCTGTGTTATTTTGTCACACCTGCTCGCACTCAATTATGTGTCAGTGACACATAATTGAGTGCGAGTTATTGTTGAATTTGTGATCTACACTAATACACAATCATTTAAGGATGGGGCATCAGTCACTGACTGATCAAACAAATCTAGTAACTGTTACACAATTACTGGATTTGTTTGCATCACCCAGCAAATTAAACCGAACTGAACATCCCTCATAAAACATTGAGTGTTTTTCAGAAGCAGTGATGCAAAACTGTTGTAGTGTGCTGTCATTTGAACAGGGCAGCATTGACAAGAGAAAAATCACTGCACTCCATCTGTCTTTTTTTCTCCATACATTTAAGTGCACTCTTCTGTGGCTTAACATGGCCAAACATAAGCGTCAGCACTAAAAGCTCCAGCTACTGATCCAGGCCGAGGTGATTGATCACCCTTTCTCTGTACTCACAGCAATACTCACTGAACATTTTTTCTTGCCTTTAGGCCAACTATTAATCCAAAATGATGGAAATAAGGTTTTGTGAGGCTGAAGAATAAGAGAGAATAGACTTTTGCATATATTGTTATTGTGCATTGGATGTTGGATGTTGGAAGTAAGAAGTAAAAAAGACCCTCAGCTCAAAGTCTGTTAGAGAGTAGCAGATGTGGATATATTGAAATAAAGTCTAAGCAGCTCACAGTTGTACTTGAATAAATGTAAGCCATAGACTCAGAAAAGGAGCAGATCTCACACTTCATAAGACGGAAGCAAAGAAAGCTGGCAAAAGTTCTTAGTTTCTATAAATACCTATTGTGGTACTGTAGTATAGTACTCAAAATCTCTATTTGTTTACCTATGAACAAACAATCATGAGTCGAAGTACTATAAATAAATACCATAAAGTGTCGTTAGTACTTTGAAAACATAGTACAGTACTTGGTCATTCTTTCATAAGAATAGTTAAAGTGCATTTCCTAACATACCAACCAACATAAATAAATAAATAAATGTCTTTCCATATGGTGTTTACCCAGGCAGCGTGTCATGTGATTATATTACATATGACTGCATAAGTACACCACGCACCGAGACATTATGTGTTATATCACCAGTTTACATATGAACACAGCAGCCAGTAGGCAGTAGGCCTTTTGTGGATGATTTTTTTTTTTCAGAGAACTACTCATAACGATTAATAACTACAGCGCAATGCTGTTGGATTATATCTGATCTGAGGAAATTACGTCTGCATTGTGTTCAAGCATGAATGAACTGAATCTGGTCTTAAAATCTGGCACATGTGAGGGCATCCAATTTTAACACAGTGTACTGATGAAAGGTCATTTCAGTTTTTGCTCATTTGCAAAGTGAAAATATTTAGGGCTGCGTGTATGCTCATCAATCTTGCCACATGATCATCATTCACCCTCTTTCCTGGTGGAGCATTTGTCTGTCATGGCAGTTGTGTTGTGTCTAAAGCATTCTTCCAAATAAAAGGACTTTTCCATTCATCAACAAACAAAATGATGCTATTTTTTTTAAATTGTCAGCATTTCGTACATATGCATTTTCTAAACATGGGTGCTTAGGTTTGCAGGAAAGTCGCATGTATGCATTTTCTTGCAAAGTATGCACAGATGAACTCAAATCCCCCCTCATTCTGTATCAGTTATTCATCACTGAAGTAAACTGTAATCTGGTCAGCTGGAGGGCACATGGATGTCAGAGGTTTCCCTCTGATATAGAGTCCTATCCCTATACTAAACTCCGTGCAGACATGTGACACCTAAAGCCTCCTGCGTAACAGTAAATAATCCTACCATCGTTAAAGCCATCCAGATTAAAGAAAATCCCTCATGAAACGACTTTTTGTTGTAGTTTCCATAACCATATTAATGACGATATTGTGATTCTCCGCACGCTTTCTCATCAGGACAAGAATTTGAATAGACTGCAAATTGTTGTGGTTGTTACACATAGAGCAGACTCAGCTACACATCCATCACACTGTAGTAAAACTGCTATGGATGGAACTCGGGGGATGTCAGCAGCCTGAGTTCCATCCATAAAAACAAATCCATTAAAAAATATGTATTTGTAATTTGATGGATTAAGGAGCGAATGACCTCTGCAGCCTGTTAAGTCTAAGCTGTGGAATCCCGACCCGTCTGTTAGACAACATAAGCTTTTATTTTATTTTTTCCCTCCCCATAATAAAAAATGAAAGGGATCAGATGTAATTCTATTATGGTGCTGCTACTACCGCTAGTTCCCCCAATAGTGCTATTACTCGTGCACCCGATTCCGTTAATATGGTAAAACTGCTGTAACTGAGACAATAAGTTAATGGTATTGCAGTATTTTTTTACAGTGATTTATTGGGTGTTTTTTTTTTTTTAAGTCACTAGTCTTTAGGTTTTAGTTCCTCTAGCTGTTTGTTTTTAGCACCATTTACTTTTCCAGCATTTTTCTGTCCTGGTCCCAACTTTTTCGAAACATGATACTGACATCAAAGTCAAAATTACTTTATTTTTTTCTTAAAATATTATCAGTTTGTCAATTTAAACATTTGATATGTTTTTTAAATTTCCTATTGGGAATAAAATATTCGCTTATGGGATTTCCAACAGTTCACAATCCAGTTTCAGTTAGTTCTCCTTTTTAATCTAGTTGCTATTTTATATGTTAGCTAAAATAATCATTTAAACCAAGTTTAATTCCTATAAATACGTTGGTAACACTGCTGATGAAAGTGATATACAAATAATGAAATTATTTTTTCCTTGTTAACTTTAATACCTCCTGATTCTGTTTATCTGGACGTAGCGTTTTCAGTGGGAGAAACATTTCGTCACTCATCCTTATAAACGATACATTTGCACAATGGCTGAAACCAGCTCACTGAACTTTAGGTAACAAGTTTGAGTTTTTACTTTTTCCATGTGCTGCTTTTAAAACTCAGTTATGCTGACTTTACAATGTACATTAAAAATCATACACTGAAACAGTAATATGCATTTGTATATATTTAACTTTTTATTCAAGAAGCACGAAAGCTGGACAGTACTATCTTCATTCACTACCAAGCTATAGTATGCCAAACATACAAACACAATTCTAAACGTCTTCCTTTATTCTAAAGTCAGCAGAATCATGTGACAGTCACATACTGCCCAGTATATCCTGGTCTTTGCATGACAGGTGTGTGATGCAATCCTGATATAATCTGGCTTTAAGTTGGACCAATAGAGCCTTTTTTTTCAACCATTAATATAATCATTATCATTGTAAGAAGCACATCTTTGTGGCCTATTTTGCACACAAGCTTGACAGCCTCAGGTTTTGAGAAGTGCTGTTGCAGTGCAGATTTGCATCCTTCCTCAGAGCCTATATTGAATTGCTGTCAAGGGCAATTAAGTGTTCACATTAAAGGGCCACACTATAGGTCTATGGATTCTTTTTCCTCATATGTGAATATTTTCACATGCAGTAAATTACTGGGTCACATATTTGTAAATTTAAAAAAAGATAGAATAAATATTTTGTTTTGCAAAACAATGCTGCACTCTGCTACAATCTTGTTTACTTTCCAAAAAGCTTTTTTTTTTTTCTGTTTTCATAAAATTTCTAAATATATATTTACCCAAATCAAACAGACTAAACTAAAGACGAAGTAAGAGTAAAGGAAAGCAAAATTGCAGAGATAAAAGTATTTTGCCATTTTGTGCAAATCATGCATGTAAATACTGCATAAAATAAGTCTAAGATTTACTAGGGAACGGTAAAGCTGAAAAGTTCAGAGAAAAATATCTGTTTGCCCTCATGTTCCAAGGCCTGCCTTTCAGACTCTGTCAGAAGCCACGTGATAATCAAATGTTCCGGTCTCATTAGAGGAAAGTATTACATCACAGAATGAACCGACATGTACAGATGTACAGATTTAAATGTACTCAACCAGAAATTAAGGATCAAGAGTGCTCTACACACTGGATAGCCACGTGGCTTTTAAAGCCACATCAACAAAGGTGCTTTTCTTTGTGAAAACTAAAGCTAATAGCTTGACTAATGGTCTCTTTAATTTTCCTACATTGCAAAATGCAGTTCAGAGTTTTCAGTTCTCTAGTTATTTAAGAAAGTGCAAAAGTATTGGGTCATCAGTTCAGTTCTTGAATAATTTTATTTTTGTTTCCCTTCCTTAAGAATGGCTTCTTGACAGCCACTCTTCCACTGAGCCACTCTTCCACTGAGACCATTTCTGATGAGGGTTCAGTAAACAGTAGATGAATCAACTCAACTGTTCTCTGGTCCTGTGTCAGGTTTTTGCTGGATTTTTCCTATTTCTTAAGGACATGGCTTTCTGACTTTCTTTCCTCAAGACATGGTTCCCACTCTTGCCTCGGGCTAGCGCTCTTCAGCCATCACACATGTGCCTTATCTGCCTGTAGTCAAGAGGCAGCTCCTGCATGCAGTCTCCACCAAATTTTCTATGTGGTATCATCCACCTGCTGCCCATCCTCCCACATCGTCCAGCACCTACCTCGAGAAAACCAGTGCCTCTCTCCGGAGCTTCTCCCTCGACACTCTAAAGTAAGCTGTTCCTCACTCACACTTACCACTCACCTCTGGAGCAACACTGTGAAATTCCTTCTGACAGACTCACCTGGACTAATCTCCCTCTCCTCTCTAGCCATGAATTCACGCCCAGTCACCTGCATCGATTCCTGGAAATACTTCTTGTTGTGATCTTCGCTGTGCAAGTTATTCCTTTGTGTAAATAAATCTGTGATCTGTGAAAACTTCCTCTTTCAGGTCACGCTGTAGAGTCCACTAAACTTAGACACCTTTAAGATGTGACAGATCAGGTACAAGGACCGGATTAAAACTGAGTGAAGAAATAGCCAACATACAAAGAAAAAACTCTGAAAGAACTATTGCTCAAGACTACTTTAAAAATGATAAGAAATCCAGCTCCTTGGAAGTCAGATCAGCGCTTCTCTTTCACAGTCCTTGAGAGCAAAAGATAAAGAAATGAGGGGTGACCCAAGACTTTTTCACAGTACTGTATCTTGTGCAGAATTTCATCTTCTGGATCCGCTTTTGCATGACATGATGATATTTAGTATTGAAGTGCAGTAGTTCCTAAAGTTTAAAATAACTTTGTTTTCTTCCTAACATTTACTCTGGTGCCACCATCAGGTTTGCATTTAAGAGTAATGCTTGAACAGCTTTAGGGTAGACTTCTCTGAAATATGATTAAAAAAAAAACATTTCTGGATAAAATATAGATCTGTCTGTAAACCGTACAATTTGTCAAGGCATTGTCAGCTTTGGCTCCGTTTCATTAAGAAATGCTGGTATACAGGACTGTATCCATAAAATAGCTAGTGTAGCCATCAGGTCCATGTTAGAATAATGATGTCAGCATTTCCTTCAAAGTGATTAGCGCAGCTATAGAGTCCTTTGAAGTCAAGACTATGTTGCCTATGTTGCAGTTGTTTTAGTCCAACACAGAGCTCATGATTTTTATTAAATTTTCAATGTTTTTGCTAATAATCAGCCATCTCGGTGTATTTAAAATAGAAATTACATCACTAAAAGAGTAGATTAATTAGCACAGACTACTCCTTTGCAAGTGTATATCCTAAAGCCTTATTTCTATGTGTCACCATCTAATTCATGCTCTATTCATTCACCCGTGCCCCGATGATTTACGGAGGTGGCACGTGACAGTCATTAATCAGGTGTTTCCACGTGTCTGGGAGTGGTGATAAGTCCAAGGGTTGTGATGAATGCTGGTGGGGATGAAAAAGCATTGTATTTCTTCCCTTTCACAGTACATTTGTCATATTGATTCAGTCAATTTACATAACAAAGAGGCCAGATGATCTCTCTCCCTCCCCTACTTTGAGGGTGGGTTGCGTGTTTGAATGCATTCTGTGCTCAGATGTTCTGCAAAGTTTCTTCCTGTCAGCATCGTAGGAGGGAGCTATTCGTGGATCAGTGCTTTGTTGATTCTGATTTGGCGTCCCGGTGGTTTATTGACAGGAGGGAAACAGTTGGGCCACTTGACGTAAACTACTGGCCAAAGCTCCAATGACCTGAATGAGCGCAGTGGACAGAAATCGATGTTTTTTAGTAGACAAGTCAAAGTTTCTTATGGATTCCAGAGCTTAATTTTGTCTAGAGAACCTGGATTCATTCTGCTGTCTCACAAATGCATGCAAATACATGCATGTCCTTTTTGTAAACCATTTGTCTTTGCCTCTCTTAAACTCAGCACACCGCACTCTGTTGGTGGCTTACTTTGAAAACAATAGTTTATGGCTTTGATAGAGCTTTCTTTGCTTTCAGATCCGCTTTAATTTGTACGTTGTTGATGGCTGGAAGAAACCACACCAAATTCTGACTCTACCATCTGAATGCAACATTTTTATTAATTCCCTGTAAACCCTTGAGATGTTTGGGAAAATCCCAGTAGATTAGCATTTTTCTGAATTACTGAGGCCAGCCCATCTTGGGACTAACAACCATGCCACATTCAAAATCACCTTTCTTCCCCATTCTGATGCTCAGTTTTAATTTCAGCAAGCCGCAATACATTGAGTTCTTGCCGTTGTATTGGTTGATTACATCTAAGTGTTAATGAGCAGTTGAACAGGTGCACCTAATGAAGTGTTGAGACAGGACAGAACTCTGTAGAGACTCTGGTGAGGACAGAATTAAGTCTGACATTTGTAGTCTACAATAAAAAGGCACAAATGCATTAAAGGTAGAGCAAGATAAATGTAATTTTGGATGGTTTTGCTCTCTCGAGTGGCCTACAAAGATAAAAGGGTTGTTTCAGTTATCTAACCTTCTATTTGCCCTGATGTCAAATTACAGCTGGTCTATGGTCCCTGAATCCTGACAACTAGCTGAGTGGTGATCTGTCTCTTAAAAGCTTGTATTACCCCTGAGGTTAATGGCATTTCACAGAGGTTACTGAATCTGAATTCCTTGAGAGACATTTTCTCTGCTAGTAATGTCATAATCAGCTCCCTCCATGTTTCTCTGTTTGATGATCATAGTACACTGAGATTTGCTCAAAGTTCATGGTCATCTTTATGGTTGTGATGGACATCCTTCATCATGAAACATCTCTAAACACCAACTACAAATGAAATAGAAGCTGCTCGCGATCGTTTGGATGCATCGTTTTCCTGTAATGCTGAGTCCAGCAAGTCATCGGTCTTACATTTTCTATTGCAACACACAATACAATCTGGAGCCTGTTCTGTCTGCTGTTATTGCCTCGCTCAGCAAAGTATCCGCTTTCATCTACCGCATAGAATGATATCCATTTTTTCTGTCATCTTAAAATCACACAGAATAGACAAGTGGCTATAGGAGAAAAAGGCCCTGGCATGTACCTCATGTTTTTTTGTTTGTTTAGTTATTTATTTGCATGTCCTGAGGAATAAAATGAGAGCTAGGATAGTGCTTTGGCCCTGGCCTTGGTTATAAACTGCCTCTTCCCTGTGAAATTCTAAAAATAAATCAATTTATCCTCTCGTTTAGTTTTTCTCATGGAGAGGAAATACACAATTGCAATTACAGAGATTGGGTTACTCTTTTCTATTATAACTTTTATTATTTGCCACACACATCAAAGTGAACAGAAGTTGCATCCACACAGGAAGTGACTTGCAACAACGTGGCAACCAGAAACAGAAGCCAATGATAAGCAGCGACTTCAAGCAACTACAGGTGAAAACCGCAAATTGGGCAGGTCTGGAGATTTTTTTTTCTACTTCAAAGCCAGCAATTGAAGTGACTACCAATGAGAGCACAGGATGCCAGTGATTGACATATGAGAGGTTGGTAAATACATCACAGGTTTGCCTAGGCACGCAGGTCAACACAGGAAGTGATTTGTAGCAACATGCTGACCAAAGACCATAGAAAATGAATGAAATTTAGCATTTTCAAGCAATAACGGGCAAAGAAAACATTGGTGACATGAAAAGGGTAGTTTTTATATAAGATGTTAACATGTGGAAGTCCCTTTAAGTTGTGTCTACACAGGGAATGAATCGCTCATTGTGCATTGCTACCTTGTGATATGACAGTCACCAGCATCCTGGACTCCTTGGTAGTTTGATCTTAGGGTCTGCTCACTTCATGTTGGCAGCATTTTCTTCTCCATTAGTTGCTTGAAGTCACAAAATGCCATTGACTTTGTATACTCGCTGGTTCTTTTTTTATTTTTTGCAGCTGAGAAGTTTTTCCTTGTATAAATGAAAGTGAAAACAGCTCCTAAGTGTCCATAAAAAATCCTCAATTTCATACCATTTTAGCCCACTCACTAACTTTCTTGTCAGTATATTGAGTGGTGTATAAAGACTTGGTTGAACGAGACTGACTCACAGCATGACCTTACCCCCTTGGATGTTTAAAAAAGAAAAGATCACCAGATACAGACATATTGTGTTGTTTATTCCGTGCAAGCTTTTTCCTTTTCAACACCTTCTCTAGATCAGCCCACAATGTCCTTTAACCATGAGGAGTTGATCAGATATTCATGTAGCATCAAGCAAAGGTGACAGGCAAGTCACAGAGATTTATTTGATACCACAAAGAAGTGCAGTAGATCTGAGAACAGACTCTGTTTGGGTTCTTCAAATAAAAGTCAAGCTGGAAAATATTTTTACTGTCAGTGTCAAAACTTTTTTAATCACCTTATCCAACCAAGATTTCTTTGTATCCTGTAAGTGAGTTTCTAAGTTAAGTTAGGTGAATCTTTTCTACATACAGCAGACAGAGTTTAGGTCAAAAGACTTTACATTTTACAACGTTTGTGGTCAAAAGTAACAAGTTTACATTATGGGTAGTTTTATTTTTATTGGTTTCTTTGAACTGTTCTTTTTCAAGGCACAAATTATTGCACAGCATAACTCTTTGTGACTTTAAAAAAAGGAGAATCGTGTGCCTAAGTTTGAATTTATTTTAGATTTTCTTTAAACAAACTCACAAATTCTTGGTTAAAGGTCCCTTGGCAAGTTGCACCTCAAAGGCACACGTTTGGTAGCCATCACTTCATTAAAATCAATGGGCTTCTTGATATGGACCCAGCTTTTAAGCAGAGTCCAGACATTTTCAATAGGGTTGAAAGTCAGGGCTTTATAAAAGCAATTCTAGAAGCTTAATGTTACACCATCAAATAGAAAAAAAAATGTTGATCTGTGATCATGATGTTACCACCACCATGTCTAACAGCTGGTCCAGTTTTCTTAGGTTGAAAGCCTTATTTTCGCCGTTAGTACATACATACCTAGTACATACCTCTTGTCATTGTGGCCAAATAGTTCCATTTATGTCTTATGTGACCATAAAACTTTTCTCCAGAATGAATTTGGTCAATGTATGTGTATATTTGAGCCTGGATGTATATTTTTTACTCTTCATGGATTAGAAAATCATCCTAAACTTAAAGCTGTGTGCTGAACATTCATTCCACCCTGGAAAAAGAAATCATTAAAAGCCCAAAATTACAATGACATTCAGGGACATGAGTGTATGCAAACCTTTGACCATAACTATGCATCCTATCATAACAGAGAAATAACAGACTTGGAAAACCTGAACTCAGCTGCCGAGGGATGCCTGTGCTTGTTTATTACCAGTGCCAAGCCCGGATAAATGGCATCCCGTGCACAACCTATTTGTTTTGATGAACAGATGAAAGGAGCAGTTTTTTTTCTGACCTGGTAAAAGTCATCCATCCATTCATCTTTTGGCAGCTGATTTAGTGCAGATTGCCGTTAACGTGCTTGTACTTTGTGGTGCAGCTAGACTTTGCAGCTAAAGTAATGGATATGGCACAGAAGCAAAATGCCGTCCATTCATTTATTCTATGTTTAATTGTGTTTTAGGAAAGGTTGTCAAGGACTAAAAAGAACACATTTCTCATTGTGTCATCTGTTAGTATGCATCCCTTCTCTCTCTTTCTCCTCTCTGTCTCTTTTTGCCTTGTTCTGAATTTCAAGCTTGTCCTTGAGTCTGGCTACTTTTGATAATTAAATTAGCCAGATGACATGTGCAGGTACTTAAACCAATTTATATATTTTTAAAAGTTAAAAGTTGACCGACACTATTTTCCAAATAGCTTTGTAAGCTTTTCTACCCTTTGTGACTACATGGAGAATGGTTAGAAACTCAGTGTGTGTCTCAGTTGTAATTTGACACTTCTGATGCATAGTGAAGGACAGAAAAGTCTTTACTGTTCCAAAATGTACTTAGGTCCATTTCCTGTTCCATCCCCCCTTTTTACGGCAAATCATTTTAATTATTACTGTCCACATAGAGGAAACCAAATTATGTGACTGAGAAAGGTAATAATAAGTGATAAACCAAAAACTGTTAGTGTCATTTCTATGCAATCATGTGTGCGTGTGTGTGTGAAAATGTGCTTTGGTTTGTGAGAGGTGCTGAATGACTGAGATGATTATGTGGCTGAAGTGGGAGAGAGAGGGCAAAGTGGCCAAGACTCTAGTGACAAGGCTGTATGAGTCTTATCCATATTGATGCTGTATTTACCATCACCGCCTCCCAGCACTGACCTGAAAGCCACTGTTTAATGCATTATTAAAAAGGCTTGAGGGCTTCAAGTGTTTTGAACTGACTGCAGACTATCAGAAGAGTTATACTTTATATTTCTGCAGCAGTGAAGACATGTATATATTCACTGCTTAGTTAACTGTAGATTTTCAAAAGCCAACATTGTGCTTGTTTTTAGGATGCATCTCTTTAAGATCTGACTAGAAACAACTCATCAATCCTAGTTTCTGAAATTTATAATGACTAAAACTTAAAACCTAAAAATACGTTTTAAAAAAAAATAAAATATGATCTGAATGAGCGACTGAGACCATAAACTAATCAGCAACGTGTTTACAGGGGTCGTTAGCTGAGGGTTTTCCCATAGACTTATGGACCCTAAGCCTTTTTGCAACCCGCGTTTTCGCCCCCTGGAGGCCGCTATAGCAAATGCAGGTTTCAGGCACTTCAACGTTTGCTTCATTTTTCAAAATAGGAAGCTATGTCAATCTGTTAGATTTTATGTGGACATCAGAAGCAGCTCTAGCTAGCTGCATATGCATTATGTTGACATCTGTTAGTGTGCACTGGAGTAGATGAGCATTATGGCAGTGTGCTGCAGAGCAAGATAAATAAGTAATAGAAGTAAAAGCCTGAATCACAATAAACAAACAAATAAATAAAAATTTAAAAGAGTTCAGCATGAGTGCTTTCTAGGAGAGATAATAACTCCATTTGGCAATGACTTTGTCACTTTCTAAATATTTTCCATGCACAAAAAGCTATATATCTCAATTAGGGGCAAAATAAACAGGTTCATTTGTAGACAGGATAAATACTGAAATACTGAACCATCCCTGTGTTGTGCTGCCCTAATCATTGTAGCAATGATTAGGACCCAACCAGATATTCTGCATCTAAACTACCACATTTATACTTCATGCACATATTGCTTCATTATAGGTCAGGAGGACTTCAATGGAATTTTATTTATACAGCGCCAAATCACAACAACAGTCGCCTCTATTCACTTTCTATTGTAAGTTAGACCCTACATTAATACATACAGAGAACAACCCAACAATCATATGACCCCCTATGAGCAAGCACTTTGGAGACAGTGGGAAGGAAAACCTCCCTTTTAATAGGAAGAAACCTTGCTAATGTCAAGATTAAAACCAGAGAAGGCGACATACTGACTGCACCACCAGCAACATGGATTCCCTCTATCACAGCTAGACATCCACAGTCTGAGGTACCACATGAGCTCCAAACCACGCTGATCCCTATTATGTACTATCTTGTTTCAGGATAGACAATAAAGAAAAGAAGAAGAAGAAAACAGTTTGCAGTAGATTGCTGCAAATTAAAGAAACTTAAGTGTACTGGCACTGTATGTGGATATGACTGATTATATATAGTTTAGCTGTCCTCTAAGATTCTTTGTCCACAGGAGATCTAAACAGGGTCCAGGGCCTGTATGTATTAGGCTTTATAGTACAAAGAAAGAAGGAAGAGAATTTTTTTTAATGAGACCAAAACCTTTGATTTTGGTCTCATGTACATAGATGATTAATATCACATGCCCATACTTCTGTTCAATATAAAATGGGGGATGTGCACTAACTTGCTATAGGCCATGTTTGTCTTTGGTTATTAGTTTCTTACAGCTGGACAGAGCCATACATTGCAAGACCCACAGCAGTCGCAAACTGTAGCCAACAACTATGTAGCTATAATGACTTTGTCTAATTGTTTCCATCTTACTTACATTTGATTTCTCAAGCATGTTAAGATAACTGCCAGGGCCTTGGCTGACTGTGGTCTGTGACTGACAAGTTGGCCAGCTGGGGTCAGAAATAGAATTAGCCAATGCAATCAGCAGGTCATCTCACACAACATCAGTTTGGACAACATAGCAGTAATCTGCATGAGATATTGGACTGAAAAACGTTTCATTAGGACACATTTGAAAGAATACACAAGGCTGGATAGGTAGAAAAACACCAGATGAGGAAAAATGTAAATGAGTAGATGATGCAAAGTGCCAACACGTCAAAAGGTTTTGGCTGTAATTATATTATCGGGTGTTTGTAAGTGTGAAAGCTGCCAGTCACTGTGCTGTAACTGTTAAGATTTCTGCAAGCTACAGTCTTTCTCTGCCAAAAAGTCCACTAAGGACCTTTTGCTTTTGCTTTACGGTAACTTTCTTTTGCATATATTTGCTTACAAGAGAAGTTTAGGGAGAAAACCTTGTTTACATGTATATAGAGTTAATGGCCATTCTGCGAATCATTTCAGCATTTTAAGCCAAGTGGATCTCATGATTTAAGAAGAAAAATATAGACTAATTTGAAATAGATTTTTTAGAGATGTAGAAAAACAAATAAGTTGGCCAGCATCCAAATAACTAAGCCTGTGTTTAATGTGTGCTGGCTCCAACTACCAGACAAAAGTTGTTAGGTGTCATCTTACCCCAACATTAAACATTAACAGATCGTCAGTGAGAAAGCAAAAGTAAGTCATGTATCAACTTGCTTAACATGGAGTATCTCAGACTTTGATAACAGGACTGATTTCATTTCACAATACTAATTCTTCATTAAGAGAGAACAGCACTTATTTTATTAGTATGTTTTCAGGTGCTTTGGAGGGTTGCTCCATATGTGAAAAAACAACTAGTAGTACTCTATCATAGGTTTCAGACTAGCAGCTCAAGAGTAATGTATTGTTGATAAACAGATTGCAACAAGAAAAACAAAATGCATGAAAATATGTTTGTTGTGCATTAACTTTTTTTTTCAAATACATGTTTTTAAACTGACCATTAATGCTTTAGGCTTGCTTTCTGGTGTATACACATATGCTGAGATTCCCTCCAGTAGAAAAGCATGTACTGTTAACATAGATTGCTTTTAACAGACATAGACTGGACAAGACATACAGGGAAGTGAGGCCTCCTGAGGTAATACCCTCACCTTTGTGCTTACACCTTGCCAAGAATGGTCACTGTGTTAGTGATAGCTGCACATCTGCATTATATTTTTAGGTCAGTATTAAGGCTTTGGCTTTAGCCACAATATAGCACAGTAACTTCACAGTGCAACAGCATGTTTATAAGGAAATTAAATCATTAACTAACAGCTACTGGAATGGAAAACTAGTGAGCGGTGTTACAGCTGCAAATAAATATAGTGCATGACCATGACAGGAAAAGCAATGGGTGTGATAATAGTTTCACCCACCCAACAATGTGGCTCGCTGTACTGGTGCATGTTGTCTCAACTGTGCCATAAAATCAGTGATATGCAGGCCCAGTGCCCAATGCTTCAGAACTATTTTAAATATTGATGAACCATATTATGAAACCTGCATACATTCTGACCAACACAGCACCCACAGAGGGTTTTTTTTAAGTAGTTGACTGCAAAAGTGAATGCCAAATTAAAATCCTGTGTTTACATGTACAGTTACAGTGGTAACATAATGACATCGAGCTCTTTTTTGTTATAAATGTCACATTAGTTTTAAGGGTCCACTGATGAAAAAGAATCCTTCTTATGCCCGTTTTTACTGCATGAGCTGCCACAGTCCAACCATCTGCTCACTGGCATCACATTACCCAACTATATAAAAAAATATCAGTTAATATCTTAAAAACATTCAACCATCCATCTGATATGGGAACAGTCATGTCAGTTATTTTACTGAAGGCAATTTAGCATTGCCGACTTCACTTCTAGAAAGTTAATTTTCTAAGTTGTTTTGACCTTCTTGCCTTTTCCCTGACATTACTTTGTTACAGAGGTCAGTAAACCTCTTCCTTTATCAAATGAATATCTGGCTCTGATAGAAGGATGGAGAAGGAGAATTAATTCAAGGACGGTTGTAGTGCACCGCACATGTGCAATTGTACATGTGGATGTGTGTCTGTCATGAACTAAAAAAAATGTAGCCAGGACAACTGGGGGGTGGGAGTTTAATGGCTTGGAGAGGCAATGAAATGTGGCCATCTCAAGGATACTGCACTAAGGTTATATTTATTGATTACAGCTCTGTGATGAGGACACATGAACTGGCATGTACAGTATTCCAAGTATGTTTTCATCTCTCTATAAATGCTAGTGATGTTTTGACATCGGTTAAATTCTCACAGCTTCCTTGAGATTTTTAGTGCTCTTACTGCTGTCAAGTTCAGAAATGAGAGCAGCTTCACCCTGAGCTCATGTAACAGATGTGAAAGAGGAACCACAAAGAACATTGTGCTGCCTGTTACATTGTTCAGCATGGTCTTAGGAGGTATTTCACTGAGGGATGCACTGACCTCTACAGGCTAGGCAACGGGACCCTGAGTGGCGTTAGGTATCAGGATGAAACAGTTGTCCCAGGACTCATTGTCAGACCTTGGTGCAGTGGGTCCCAGGATCATGAAAGTCCCTGGCCTCATGTTCAAGCAGTGCCTGGTGCATCATTTTTTCACTTTGACCCGCAGGGTGCAGGTATTGGGTGAGCAGCATGGTGGTGAGGTAGCACTGTTGCCTTACAGGAAGAAGGTCCTGGGTTTAAATTTACCATCTGGCTGGGGTCATTCGGTGTGGTGTTTGCATGTTCTCCCCATGTCCACATGGGTACTCTGGCTTCTTCCCACAGTCCAATGACATGTAATAATAATAATAATAATACATTTTATTTATAGGCGCCTTTCAGACCCTCAAGGTCACCTTACAGTAGCACGTAAACAATACCATAAAAAACATTTAAAAAAAATGTATATATAGCAAACATGGTAGATAAAATTTAGACATAAACAGTCATAAAAGTATAAAAGCAAATATAAAAACTGAGCAAGGTAAAAATGGCCTAAGACAGATCAGGTGTATGCAATTCTAAACAGGTGGGTTTTGAGTAGTGATTTAAAAGAGGTGAGACAGTGTGTGGTCCGTAGAACAAGTGGAAGTGCATTCCAAAGTCTCGGGGCAGAACAACTAAAGGCTCTGAGTCCTAGTCAGGCGAGCAGGTGGAACTGACAGAAGGAAAGCTGAAGAAGAGCGGAGTGTACGAAGGGGTGAGTATGTATGGAGAAGATCGGATAGATATGGAGGAGCGAGGTTATGAAGCGCTTTGAAAGTGAGAAGCAGGATCTTGAAATTGACACGGAGGTGAATTGGAAGCCAATGGAGCTGTTTAAGAACAGGTGTTATATGTTCAGTGGATCTAGTTCTGGAAATAATACGAGCAGCTGTATTTTGAACCAACTGCAGTTTATGGAGGGATTTATGAGGTAGACCATAGAGAAGAGAGTTACAGTAATCCAGACGAGATGTGACAAGAGCATTGACAAGTATGGCGGTACTGTGTGGTGTGAGTGAGGGACGAAGACGGTTAATATTATGGAGATGAAAGTAGGAAGACCGAGTGATATTATTTATATGTGCTGTGAAGGACAGAGTGCTATCGAGAATGACACCAAGACTCTTAACCTGAGGGGAGGGTGTGACAACAGAGTTATCAATGGATAACGAAAGACTGGTTGGAACTGTAGTCAGTTTTGATCTGGTGCCTATTAAAATGAATTCTGTTTTATTGCCATTAAGTTTAAGAAAGTTGTGAGTAAACCAGACCTTGATTTCACTTAAACAGCCAGAAATGGATGTGGGTGGGAGAGTAGCTGTGGGTTTGGAGGATAGGTAGAGCTGGGTGTCATCTGCGTAGCAGTGAAACTGGATGTTATGCTTCCTAAAAATATTACCTAGGGGTAGGAGATAGATGATAAAAAGTAAAGGACCCAGGACAGAGCCTTGGGGTACACCGGAATTAACTGGAGTAGATACTGATCTGTGAGGGAGCAATTGAACAAACTGTGAGCGGCCAGAGAGATAAGAAGTAAACCAGGCGAGTACTGTACCACTGATGCCAATAGATGCTAATCTGTGAAGGAGGATGCGGTGGGAGATAGTATCGAAAGCTGCTGTAAGGTCAAGGAGAATGAGGATGGATATAAGTCCAGAATCAGCTGCAAGCAGAAGATCATTGGTGATTTTTACTAGGGCTGTTTCTGTACTGTGACATGAACGGAAGCCGGACTGAAACTGTTCGTACAAGTCATTTCCAATGAGATGATGATGAACCTGTGCAGCCACTATCTTTTCAAGAATTTTTGCTAGGAAAGGGAGATTTGAAATTGGCCTGAAATTATTTAGATTGGAGGGATCTGAACCATTCTTTTTCAGTATTGGAGTTATTATTGCAGTTTTAAGAGAAGAAGGAACAGAACCAGATATAAGAGAGGAGTGTATGATATTAGCAATCAGTGGGCCAAGAGACGGGAATGAGAGTTTAACAAGATTTGTCGGCAGTGGATCAAGTTTACATGATGATGACTTTAAGTTAGTAATTATGGAAGATAGCTGAGTTATTGTGGGAAGTTCAAAATTGGATAGAGAGGATGACAGCTGAGAAGGGCAAAAAATGCAGATAGAACAATTGACCATTTCACAGGACGAGGGCAATTGTTGATGAAGATTCTCAATCTTGGTGTAAAAAAAGTCCACAAATTTGTTGCAAACTGCGGCAGAGTGTGTATGTATGGCAAAGGTATCTGGGGGTTTAACAATATTATGCAATGTAGAAAACAAAGTGCGAGTGTTTCCTTCAGCAGATTCATTAACAGAGGTGTAGTAAGCAGATTAAGCATGATGAATAGCTTCTTTATAGTGTTGTATATGGCTGAGATACATGTCCTTGTGAATAGTAAGTCCTGTTTTCCTGGAGAGACATTCTAGGCGGCATCCAGTAGCTTTAAGTTGGCGAAGTTCAGATGAATACCATGGCGCAGAGCGAGAGAAAAAAACAGTTTTTTGGGGAGCCAAGGTATCTAAGAGGTTGATAAGTTCATTGTTATAGTGAGATACCAGGTCGTCTATGGAAGCTGAGGCATCAATGGTAGGTAAGTTATTAATGCCATGGGAAAGAGCTGATAGATCAATGCCCCTAATATTTCTAAAAGTAATTGAGCGGTTTTGTTTATTTTTGTATAGTGGGAGACTAGCATTGAATAAAACTAATTTATGGTCTGAAAAAGGCATGTCCAATACAGCACAATTTTCAGGGGTGACACCGATACAGCAAACAAGATCCAAAATGTGTCCTTTGGAATGTGTGGGAACGTCCATATATTGGTGTAAGCCAAAATTGTCCAGACAAGATATAAAATCTCTTGTGGTTAGTAGGGTTTGATTAATCTGTGATTTCAGATTGTCTGTGAATGATTGTCGTCTTCTCTGTGATGACTGAGATCCGATGTGTTTTCAAAGTGTTTCTTTAATTTCTTTGAGCAGTACATTAAAACAGGGCTTTTCACACTCTTTCTTTCTCCTCCTCAGTTCCATGCAGAGCTTGCTTTTTCCAAGGCTGTTTCTGTGTGGATGGGAAACTTCACAGCAACTGTAAAGCAAAGCACATCTCTTGCTATCCTTATGTGACTCAGCAGTGAACAGCTGGTGAAGAAAGAGAGAGGGAGAGGCAGAGCCACAGTGACATGTTCAGAAGCAAGTCCCCATCACTGAGATGGCAGTAAGAAAACTCTGCATTAACCTGCTGCCACAACAGTGGAGAGCACAGTGTTGAAGGTTGAGCTTCACCGGCTTGCCCGCCACATCTTTACATGGCATCTCATACAACACTTCCAAAAGGAAACAATGGACTTAAAAGCTATTTTATATTTGGCATAAAAACAAATATACAAGTTTTTGTGTCTTTTACTCTGTGTATGAATATGACTTGACATATGTTCAGTCAATTTTCAGGACAGGCTTAACTCAACATGGACATATGTATCCCCATCACCCACAATGGAATTACAAGATTAAGAGATCTTTGTAGTTATTTTTTTTTTAAATGAGTGTATAAATAGCCATTTTATTACAATAAAGAGACTTTCAGTGAAAATAAGTGCATCATCCATTACCTGGTCTCTATCATGTTTGATCAATTATGGGAAATTTGTGAGAAAGAAAGAAATATTTTTGGTGTAACTGAATCTAGCTTTTTCTTTGATTTTTCTAGTGAAACAACAATAGATCCTCTTCATTTTTACCAGTTCTTCATTTATGATCTTTTCTTTCACTGAATTATGACTCAGTCTGTTTGCTCTTTGATTGTATCGCTCACCTATTTTTGTTCCAACTACTACAACAAAAAGAAAAATACAGGCTATCATCTTGCTGAGGAAAAAAGGTAGACTAGAAGAGCAACATATTGTGCTAACATCAATATTTTCCTAGAAGGAAAGTCTGCCCATTAGAGTTGCTAAGCTCCCGGATGGTTTGAGAAAGGAAAGGTTTGCAGAATATATATAGTCAGAATAATAGCTATTATATGGCACATGTAATCTGAGGCATCATTGAGATCCAAAGGGATCGGATCATTAGCTCATACAGCAGAGAATTAAATGCATATAATGAGGGTTATATTCATCCTCAAGCTAAAGCATATGTAATCATAAAAAAAGACGTGGTGTAATGATGACGGGAGGTAGAGTTGACCTTGAGACCTAAAGACAGCCATATAAAGAGGAAACGTTTGCTTCAGTGAATGTGCTCATGTCAACAGCACCTTGACCTTCCAAAAAAAAGAAAAAAAGGAAAGAAAAGGAAAGAAAATATACATATATATAATCTTACAGACTTAGGACTACACAAATGTGTCTGTGATGCAGGCTGTTAGTATTTCTAGTGTGCTCAAAGTTGCTGTGGCACTCTCCCAGTCTGTCTGGGCATGTGCAGGAAAGCACTGCAGTGCTGCACTCTGGAGAGAGAGAAAGACAGAAGGAGAGGAGTTTTGACAGTAGGGTGCTCATTCCCTGCAACATACTCTTTTTTCTATCCCATGTGTGAGGGAGCATTTAGAGGATAAAAAGCTATGGTCGGCTGCTGCATTATAATGCATCCATTAAGCAAGAAAAGGTTAATGTCAATGTCAGGAACCTACAAGGCACTGAACAACTTTTCATGGTACGTATTGTGATTTCACAGCTCATCGGTGCAGTGCAACATGTTCCTTTTCAGATTTTGCTCTTGCCAGCAAATAGAGTATATTTGATGCCGCATAATGCGTTTAAAGAAGCACATCCAAGATTAGCGATGTATTTTCTACCCTTTTTATGAACGCAGACAGTTTTAGCCAGGCAAGGACAGCTCCTTGATCAAGAGAAACAACCAAGTTCACTCACAGGCAGCTCTTCCTATTGGCCTTTGTTTGCTCCAATAGAAAATGCTTCCTTTCATCTCTTTTTTTAATGTGATTTTATTTTGTGTCTATACAGTATTTTTGTCTTCCCCATGCTTTTATTTGTTCCCCTGTCCAGGCAATAAACATCACAAAAAAGTGTCTGCTGAGAAAAAAAGGTGGTCTAAACAATCCTTTTAGATCAGGAAACCCCAGTTCTTCCTGAACAACACTGTAGTTGATCAGTGAGAATAGTTCCCATTAAAGGCCACATAGTGACTTCCAACGTGTCTTTAATTTGGGAATTTATCGTTTAAAATAACACAGAAGGAAAAAAGGGATTAAAAATACAAAAAGATCGGGGTAAACAGAAATAGCCCCAATACACATAAATAGAGGTCATAAGGCAAAACACCTTTTTGAAAGAGGCAATAAAGTGCTACATACAACTAATACATAAAGTAGAACAGGGTAAGGGTAAAACTCTTCCTCTGTTGTCATTCTTTTTCTCCTACAAATTAATTACATAAAGAATCACAGATAATGTTCCCTAAGGCAGGAGATGCTGAGGTTATCAGCCCTGGAGCTTTGATACAGTATCAGGCTGCAACATTAATTGGATACTTGTGCTGCTGCAGGCATGATCATTCTCTGGCTCTCGAGCTGCTGAGGCATCAAAACAGGTGGAACATAAATGGCACAGCATGTGCACCTCATAGTCGTGACGCACCCTGGTATTGCTAAAAGCTGTCATCCATTTTGTGGGCAATGATGACGATAGTGGCGAAAGGGGGTGGGTGGGGGTGAGATCTCTGGGTTGAAAGGGCCATCAAGTGGCCGGGAACTGAATTGCACCGTCAGCTCAGTGCTGGAGCACCGAGGCTCTGCTGTAATGACTCCGGCAGACAGACAAGCGAAACAGTGCTTACCACTGAACTTGAAATGGTCACACTTGAACAGTCCCATTTAGGCAAGCTGAAGGTGTAATTTTCTGCTAAGTGATATTGAAGGAGGTGTGACTGACAGGCTTCAGTTGGGAAAAAGAGGTTTCCCCTGAATAGAAATTCAAATAATGTCCTGAATAAAGCTCAATCATACCTGACTGACCTCCCCAAAGGTACCACAGTTGCTGTAAGCGACACCACAGTCCTCCTGTTTCACTGGGATATCCTTTACAGGCGCCTCAGTGACTCTGCTATCCAACTCCCTGTAATGCCACACTGTGTTCCTGAGAAACTGAAGAACTCTTGAGCTTTGCAGGTGCCGGAGAGCGGCGTTTGTGCTTATATCAGGCCCGCTGTTGGAGGTTACAGCGAGGTCGAGGTCAATCAGAAGCGAAGTCAGCAGCAGCCTATTATTAGTGTAGGGTTTCTCCTCCGTCTTCGTAGATCACTTGACCCAAAGAATGAGCTAGATAGCGAGGTCACTCAGCTGAGCACGAGCGTTACAACTTGGTTCCAGGGAATCATTACATAGTTGATGGGATGGAGGCGCACTGGGAATAGTTTTTCTTCTGTGTAATGATCTGTCAGGACGAGAGAGGCTGTTCTGCTGTCAGTAAAAAGACACACCTGTTAATGAGCGGTGTTTTAAATCGTAAGTCAACTTTTTTTAAACACATGATTTAATAAAGTAGAAATTGTACTACTAGATCTGCAACACTAAAGTTCCTGGCTGGTAAAACTCTTTTGTACAAAAACATTATCTAAGACAGGAACTTGCTTTACACTTCTACATTCTCCAGTGAAAAAGCTGTCTGATTTCTGGATTTAATGAGTTGCGTTCAAAGTGACAGAAGCCACATGACTGAGGTGTGAGTCGAGTAGGCATACATCTAGGCAAGTGCTACTGACTTGTTTGACTACTTAATGCATAATATATAGCTATATACGCTCAGTGGCCACTATATTAGTTACACATCTGTTAAACTGCCTGTTAATGTAAATATTTAATTAGCCAATCACATGGCATCAACTCAAAAGATTTAGACATATACACATGGCCAGACCATGGACAGACAGGAAAGCATCAGTAACTCAAGAGATGCAGAAGAGCATCTCTCCACAAACAACACACTGAAACTTGAAGCAGATGGGTTATGGCAGCAGAAGACCACACTGGTTCCCACTTCTGTCATTAAAGGACAGGAAAACTGAGGCTACAGTTCACTCAGGCTCACCAAAATGGGAAGTTCAAGATGGGAAAAATGTTATGTGGCCTGGTGAGTATTAATTTTTGCTGTGACATTCAGATGGTGGGGTCAGGATTTGGTATACACAACATAAAAACATTTCTGAAATTCATATTTATAGTGTTTACGTTTGACTGGGACAAAAAATCAGGGCTTGCATTTATGGTCCAGGGTGCCCACCATGATCCCCAAAATAAATAAATAAATAAATAAATACAAATCTTGAAACTGCCATGCACGAGACATGCAGTGAAAGGGGATTTTTTAAAAAAATACTCTTTTCTGTTGCCTACATTGTAGATGGTGACTTTACCTCCACACCTAAGCAGTAAAATGAGTACAGTTAGGGGTTACAGTGGGATTCTGTGTAGCGGCTCAGCGTAGGGAAAAGAATCACAGCTCACAATAATCTAACATGAGCTTCAGGAGATTTTCTTAGTGTACAGGCTATGATCAGCTGACCTGCGGTTCTTTGTGCATTTACACAAGTGAATTCAGCAAGATGTGTACAGTTTCACAGCTATCTTGGCTGAAGTCCATCCTCTACACTGACAGTATACTGTTTATACTGTCTTATACCTGACAGTATGCAGTTGGTAGAAAGTTGGAATTCAGTTAATTAATCTAATCATCATCAGCTCAAATGGAGATTCATCTCTGCGACACTTCCTATAACCTAAACCTGACCATGAGCACCACAGCCACTGTGTTATCAGTCCAACACAGTACTTTAGTGTGAATTCACCACAGTACTGTAAGCTAACCTGTTTATCCAGGACAAAAATACCCAGGATTTTAATGCAACATTTGAAAAACACAAAGTTGGTGTAGCTTTGTTTGTTTTGCAGGACTTTTCACAAAATGCTGTTTCCAACAGGATAACACAGCATGTCACAACGCTCAAATGATCTCAAACTGGTTTATTGAACATGACAGCCAATAGTCTCGGCCCAACTCGTCTATTTTTGAGATGTGGTGGAATGGGAAATTTGCATCACGGACACACACATTTCTTCAGATATTGAGGCTCATCTTCTGATAGATAGGACATTATTTAGAGTTGGACCACCTTTTAGGCACACTAGGAGGTTGCTCAGGACAGGCATAATGGGGCTGCCCTGGGTTTCTTCCTGCTAAAAGGGAGTTTTTCCTTCACAATGTTGCCAACTCCTCCCTCAAAAAGGGTTGTTCGACTGTTGAGGTTTTCCCTGTATTATTGTAAGGTCTCTACCTTACAATATGAAGCACCTTGAGGTGATTGTTGTTGTGATTTGGTGCTATATAAATAAAATGTAATTGAATATTCACTTAAAACATCTGCCGCAACTGTATGATGCTATAATTTCAACAAGCAATTAAGACAGGTCTGAAGGAAAAATGGGGTCCATTAAAAGTTAAAAGTTAAAAGAAAAAAAATATCACGAAGGTTTACAGTTAAAACTTTATAACATTAGGAATGTGAGAGTAGCACTGTGCTAAAACAGAGACATGCTTCATTAGGTGCACCTACCTAAAGTGACTGAAGAGATGAACACTAATTAGGTGTTATTTTATTTACAGCCGCGTGGTGGCAGCAAAGCTCAAAACGCCCAGTGGCTCCGGAGCGCGTGTTTGCGCACGTGCATTTGCCTGCGCGCTCTAAAGTGTTGAATGAGTTTAGTTTGCGAGTCAATGTTCAACATTTCACCGAGGAGAGACTGTTTACCAGAGGTTAACCTCGGTTCGCAAACTACTTCTACTTTAATTAAAACACATTTTGGGGAGTTAAAAGACTTTAAATTTAGTCTTAAAACGTAACTTCTTTAATTATAGAAGCAGCGGAAGTTAAAGTGAGTTCAGGTCCTGCAGTGGCACATCAAGAATGAGCAGCGGTTACACACCGACAAGCGCTGGGTGAGTGGGAGGGTTTGTCTGCGCTCCACTGTGTGTTTGTGTGTTGGCGTGTGTGTGTGTGTGTCTGTGTGTGTGTGTGAAGTTGCGGCAGTGAGGAGATTATCCCTGAAAGTGCGGACTGTCAACAGGAGCCAGGTGACCGGACCGAGGAGATGCTGCTAAAACACAACGGGAGTCTTCTTCTGCTCACCGTCACCTGCATGTGCTTCTCAGGAGGTTTGCTTTGGTCCTACCAAGAAGAGGATGCCACTGACGGGTAAAATTGTGTGTGTGTGAACCCAAAAAACCCAGAAAGGTCCTTGCAGTGAATGTGCAATAAAATTATGACTTTGCTTTCGAAATGTTTCATCCGCAGTGAGAAATGCTCGGAAAATAATATTTCTACCACAAAGTACCCCTGCGTGAAGTCAACGGGAGAGGTTACGACGTGTTACAGGTACAGCAGAGACTGTCAGCGGAGTGATTTATACTTCTTTGCAGTTGTGATTGTGGGAATGTTTGAATGAAAGGGTTATAATTATAATCTGTGCCAATGCACGTAGCTCAGCATGATGTCAGATTTGGATTTGTTAATGTGAAATATAAAAAAGTTTTGATTTGGTAGACACTGAGTGCAGTTCTCTTTTTATGAAGCACTGAATGATGTGTGTAAATGAAGACTGCGTAAGCTGTCATGCCTGGGGCTAATAATAATTAAACTTCTTCTTCATTTTATCTACTGTTTATAAAAGTTATCATATCTGCGCTTGTAGGCATGTATTTATGTTCTGAGGAGTTTTCCAGTGACAGATGTGGATTCTCCACTTTATCATCCTTTGTGAATTAAAGGGATCATAGGTATACACAAGCCTTTAGACTGGCCTTGTCTATGCTTGGAGACTGCCTCTAATTATGACAGTTCACAGACATAGTGGACACAGCGATGCCCCGCAGCAAAACTTCTGTCAGAGGCTATGGATTAAGTTAATCTGTCTTCACTGCGAGGGGTGCCTCACAGGCATAATAAAAAAAAATACTCGTCACTACAGACTTTAAAGAGATGGTCATATTAAAAATGTGTAAGAGACAGGCCAGATTTCATATAAGCAGCCGAGTGTAATAAATGCCGTTAGTCTTCATCATGGGTGTGAGTAAGTTTTCCACAAAGCTGAGTCATTTAATTAGCGGCAACTACAGACGTGCTACTGCACCGCCACCCACACAAACCTCCTTAGGGTGTTCCTTTAAGATATATGCTTGAGAATTTATTTAATTTTGGCTTGGACAGATACTAAATGCTCAAACACCACTTTGCTTGGATGTAATGCTCTATGTTTTGATTCGAGCTCACAATGTGGGTGTGCTGCAGCTTTGGAAGCAAAATCATACGACCTATTTAGGGAAGTAATTTCAAACATTTTGCCAGTGAGCTTGATTTATAGAAGCCTCTATTGCTGTTTGTGCTTTTGTGAAAGAACATTGTGAAGTAAAGAAATGGCAGACTTCCACATTTCAAAGACTGTAGAGAGGTCCGTTTTTGCATCACTTGACAAACTGCTGGCCGCGGTTCAAGCACACAGTAACATCCTGTTTGATCTTCAAATCTCAAACACACTCTTAACATAATGATGTTGGTTTATGGTTATTGGCTGCAGCCACAGTTGTTTCCCACAATGTTTACTTAAAGAAGAAAAGTTGTTTTAGCTAAGAACCAAGATAATGCGTCCTGGGTGCATTTCAGGTCACATGCACAGTGTGAGCTGATAACTGTCTGTCAGCCAAATAGCAAATTTCATTGTAGTCATCATAGGAAAGAGGATAGAATAGCTGAATGGGGATGCATAAACACAATCTCATGTTCAGTCCCTCCACACGAAGGAATTACTAACCACTCGCATCTTATTTGCTGAATAAGATGAGTTGCACTATCCAAGGTTCTTGTTTAACATCATTGACAGACTCCTTAATCCTGCTCAGTCTGCTTTCCCTGTCATGTCTTCTGATGACTGTGAAGAATTTATAAGTTTTCTTAGCTGGCAAGATGAGGCACATCGGGTCTTAGTTCAAGTCTGGATTCTTTCAACCTGTCCCGTTGCCCAAGTTTAATCTGATTTCCACGACAGCTTACTGATATATTCTCACACATGTACAATTTGTCCTGCCCAGCTGACATTATCCCTTATAAATTTATTCAAGAAGTCCAATCTGCAGTGGCATGGTGGTGTGGTCATTAGCAAGCAAGAAGATCCTGAATTTAGCCTTGGGTCTTTCTTTGTGGAGTCTGCATGTTCGACACGTGTCTGTGTGGGTTCCTCTGGGTACTCAAGGTTCCTCTCAAAGACATGCATAGGGTTAGGTTAATTATTCAATCTAAATTGACTGGAGGCGTGACTGGTTGTGTCTTTGTGTGTTAGCCCTGTGACAGATTGATGACCTGTCCAGAGCGTACCCTGCCTCTTGTCAGCTGGGATAGGCTCCAGCCCCTTCTTGACCTTGAATTCGATAAGCGGAAGGAAATGGATGGATGGTTCTGCCTGTCATTTACCACTGCCTTCTCTTTATTATAAATCAGACCCTTTCATCTCGCTGCACACCAGATTAGTTTAAAACACCCAGCATCTTCCCTCTGCTTAAAGAAACCTCCCTAGATCCCAGTGTTTTAGATAACATTTTACAGGCCCATTTTTTAACTGCTAATCGTTTCTAGACTGCTTGAGAATACTGTCGCTCATCAGCTCCTTCAGCTGGTTAAGGGAGATGGTATCGTTGACAAATTCCAATCCGGTTACCAACAAAACCACAGCACTGAAACAGCTTTACTGGAAGTTACTAATGACATTCTGATGCACTTGGACAAAGGTGACTATTCCACAGATTTTGAAACCACTGATCATCCCACTCCGAATAACATTACAAAGCTGGGTTGGCATCTCTGGCACTAGTCTCAAACGGTTTTCATCATACAGACACTTCAGAGTTCATATTAATAACTGTAACTGTAATTGTTGTCATCATAATATTAGGGTTATATATGTTACCCCTAGATCATCAGCTTAACAGCTTCAGAAACATATCTTGCCATTTTTATGCTGATGATGCACAGCTGTACATTTCTGTTAAACCCAACAGCCTCAACAGACGCTGTTGAATCACTGTATGCTGAAGTTGTCAGGTTTGGCCCTGACAGCTTCTCTAAGGAGATTGCAGCAAGCTCGGGTGCTTATGAAAACAACCTGGCACTCACACATCCCCCCTTTTCTTGCTGCCCTTCACTGGTTCAGAATTAATTAAAAAAAATGTATTAATAACATATAAAGCCCTACATGGCTTGGTCCCTGTGTCTGAGTACTACTGAGACCTTATTCCAGCAATTGGCCTCTCCAATCGCCTGATCAGTCTCTTAACTGTTCCACACTCTTATTTTAAAACCCGAGGCGATCATGCTTTTCAGGTTGTAGCTCCTGAACTTTGGAACAGCCTTCCTCAGCCTATCAGGTTGGCTAAATGATTCGTTTGCGTGAAATGACTGCTGAAAACTAATTTTTATAGTCCTTACACTTTCCCTCATTATTTTTAAACATGGTATACACCTACAGAATTGATCGAAGTATTTATGTTAAAATGAATGTGAGACCGTAGCTAAAATATGTATGCTTATCCTTAATGTGCGGTTTTATTCAAACTGTGGAGCACTTTGTAACTGCCTCTTTTTAAAAGAAATGCTATAATATAATGCTAGAAAGTTATTATTATTTTAAAAAAGAATAGAGTGATTGGCATTTGATAGCATGAATCTGCATGCTGCATTTTTCTCAAAATACAGTCGCGCAGTGCTATTATGCCTTGGCATGAATGAGACGTTCTTCAAAGGGAACCAAGCACCATTAAAGTTGGCAGGATTCAGCTGCCAAAGGAAAATAAAGGCTTATGGCATTCATTACGCACTCTGTAGAGTATCAGTGTGTCTGCACATCTCGGAACATTTTGTTGGTTTGCTAAACACTGTCGAAAGAGCTGTTTATGTAAAAGGTGTTGTTAGATGGGCATCAGTACCACAGAAATTTACAGTCCACAAGGGTGTGAGCAGAGGTGTTGCAGAAGTTACAAAGAAGTACTGTGCATGACTAACTTTTAGTCAACATGATATGCTTTTATTGAAGATTTTTTTCAGTGCAGTCATCACAATATATTTTTTAAGCTATTGTATTACTTTAATTTACATTTTACAGTGCATTTTTTTACCAGAAAGAAAAATAGATCTATTTTAGTCATGCAGTGGCACTGTATGCACAACACCGATGCACCACTGATCATACTGAGAAAACAGGACCAGACGAGAATTAGTACCAGGGCTCATTTGACTCTGCACATATATATCTCTCAATTTCGCTTCTGGTCTAATCTTCTTTGACTTTCTGTTTGAGTTGTTTCACATTAAGATTTCCATATTATGGGTTGTACTGTATTAGGATTCTGTATTTCCAGTCATTGTGTTTGATATGCTTGGCTCATACTAGAGCTAAGGCAGGAAAAGCTGTGTAGGGTTTTTGTTTCAGGAGTTGCATTTGAATAATAAATACATAGGATTGCAACATAAAAGCTTTACAAAATAACAGACAAGGGTTTGATTAACATGATACATTGAACTTTGTGTTTGTTTGGCAGCATCTTCAGTGGTCACGGCTGTTGTGTTGTTACATTGTAACACCCAGAATTTATGTCATAATTGTTGCCAGTAGCGGGGTTTATGTTGACAAAGTTTTTTGTTTCTTTTAGCAGTGCTGTTTTCTGTTATACTGTATTTTTTATGATACCACAGTTGTTGACGCTCAAACATCAATTCTCCTAAATTAGGTCATTTTTCTTTTTGTGGCTTAGCTTGAGCTGAGCTTGATTTCTGATTTATTGGAACACTGCATGGAGTATAATCAAGCAAAGTGTTTTATTTGAATCAGTGTTATAAATTTTAAGGCCTTCCAGTTCTTGCTCAGCAGTTGAAAATAATGTCTTGTGAGACATAGTCATTGGAAAAATACACTAGCTGGTCACTTTATTGTGTGCATCTGCTCAACTGCTTGTTAATGCATATATCTAATCAGCCAATCACATGGAAGCAACTCAATGCATTTAGACCTGTAGTCATAGTTACGACAACGTACTGCTTCCGCTAGAGTTTACAGAAAATGGTCTGAAATTATCCAAGGAGCAGCAGTTCTGTGCAAAATACCTTAATGATGTCAGAGGTCAAAGGAGAATGGCCAGACTGCTTCGAGCTGACAGGAAGGCAACAATACCTCCAATAATCACGTTACAACACAGATATGCAGAAAAGCATCTCTGAAGCAGCAGCTTCTCTCAGAAAACTGAGGTTACAGTTCACACAGCCTCACCAGAATTCAACAATTTCTGCAGCGACATTCAGATGGTAAGACCAGAATTTGGTATAAACAACATGAAAGGATGGATCAATCCTACCTTGTATCACCTGTTCAGGAACCTAGTTGTGTTGTTATAGTGCCGGGGATATTTTCTTGAGCATCATTTAAAGACTACATCATACTTGATTATTTCCTGATGACCATGTCCATCGCTTTATGACCACAGCGTACCAATCTTCTGATGGCTGCTTGCCAACAGGATAACACACCATGTCACAAAGTGCAGATAATCTCAAACTGGTTTCTTGAACATGGCACTGAGTTTACTGTACTCAAATGCCCTACACAGTCACCAGATCTTAGTTTAACAGAGCAGCTTTGGAATGTTGCAAAACGGGAGAGTCGCATCATGGATGTGCAGCAACTGTGAGGCTGGATCAATATTTCTGAGGGATGTTTTCAAAAACTTATTGAATATGGACGATGAAGAATTAAAGCGGTTCTGAAGGCAAGTACCGGCAACATGTACTTAATAAAGTGCCCAGTGGGTGTATACTTTACAGAAGCTCTTAGTGAGTATAACTTTTGAGCTTGCACAATTTTAGGCCAATTCACAAACCACAAAGACAAGTTGTTGGATTGTTTTTGTACCGTGTATTCATACGTGTATTCAGGTTGTAGATGTTTTTCCATACTGAAGTATGAATTCTCTTACAATCTAAGAAGAGAGCCAGGTCCAGTATGTAAAACATCATAGGACTGAGACACATTAATAATCTTTGTTTATAACTTTTCTTAGGGTGACAAGAAGGTACAAGAAACAGTTATAACACTGGCTTGATTTATTGTGTATATGATGTCAACCCTGCCTAGCCTGCAAAGGAAATGCTTCTCTGGAGAAGAAGCAGAACACAGGCAGTGCGTTTTTTTTTCCACTATACAGCTGTAACAGTTACATATAATTGATGTGGGGCATGTGTAATTGTTGCTTTGTTATTTTTCCAAACAATTCTGGTGGTACTTAGCAGTTTGTTGTGTTCCCTCTACCTTTTCTTCCTTTTTGTAGTCGTTAACTTTGGAAGTCAGGGGAAACTCTGGCTTACACAGCAATAAAACTGAGTCTAACCTCTTTATCACCTCCCTCAAGTGGGACATCATAGTCATGACATATGCACTTGGCTGATCCAAACAGCGCTGTTTGTGTCCTATAAATGTCCAATCGTTTATTTCCAGTTAACTTCTCTGGATTTTTTTGGTTGCATTTCCTGTATGTATCAATTACTCCTTGTATTTTAGTGAATCACGAAATGCACAAATGTGCCAACAGGAATGAGAAGCATTGTCTACTCACTGTAAAATCAGTAACTGATTTATGGTGTACTTCCAAGTCATATTCAGGCACAGCTGGGGGTGCTGCTCAGCTCCAGTGAAGTGATCGCTTCGGCCTGATTATTCAGCTTGGCCACAAGACCTTAAGTCTCCCTTGTTTCCTTTGGTTTTAAATCTGTTTTTCACATCATATTTAAATCTATTCTGCACCTTGGAATAATCCTCTCACTTGGACTTCTGTTCCATCTCCCAATTCAAATAGCTTTCAACACGAGAAATACATTTTGCAGGGCATTGTTGCCATACTGTTGTCCCTCCAATGATCCATGAAGAATATATTGCAGCACAGTTTAGCAGACCCTAGTAAAATGATGTTTTGTTCTTCTGGACTACTATGGTTCTTATGATGTTGTAAATGTTTTGGACAGAAAACAGAATGAACCTAGATTTATAGACAGCATATGTGTAGTGTCATTCAGGAAATTTCCATGATGGAAAAAAATGTAAAGTAAGAAAAGCCCCCATGTTAGGATATTACTAAATGAAAGGCAAGTAAGCCGCAGGCAAACATTCACTATTGTAAACCATTTGATTGGGTAGAGCCCTTCGGATATATGTCTTTGCTTCAATTTTCCAACAGTTGAATGTCTTTGCATAACGGTCTTCTATCTGTAACAACACATTGATACAATATAATGAGGCATTAGTTGCACAGTGATTATTCTGAGACTAAGGAATGAACGAGGAAAGGAAAGGAAACTGATGAATAAGACAGAAAAAAAGTAGGATAGCTGAAAATCATTACACCTAATCTTGGACTGTGTCTCTATTACTTACAAACCCACCCATCATATACCTATGTGGGACTAGATATGAGTCAAGTCTTCCTACTCATTTATGGATACCAGAAACTAAAGAGAAGTCCAAGTAGAAAGATTTTGGAAGATAAATTCCAGAAACCAGAGAACTGTAGCACACAACCACATCTTGTTTTGTTGTTCTTATATTTTTTTTCTCCATTTGTTCCAAAAGAGGCACGTTATAAATTATTAAAGCACAAACACAAAACAGTTTTAGGTTTGGCTTAAGTATTATATATTTAAGCCAAATATTTTTAGGTATGACAACATATTAAGCTATTTGTCTTTGAACAAAAAACAAAAACAAAAATCCATTACAATAAAGTAAGAGAGTCGTCTGAGGAAAGAGCACGACACAAGTCCAAGCTGTTTCTCATCAGCCCTGGCAGTTAAACCAAGTTAACCGGAATTAACCCCAGTAGTTGCAAAACTATAGGTAAGATGGCTCAAAATGATTTTAGTAATTTCAGATGCTTGAAATTATTTACCTTAAAGCACTCCATATTGACATATTTTGATACTGAGGTAAGAGAAAAGATAAAGTTGTTGGAAGAACAACTTATATTAACTAACAACTAGAGCTGGGCGATATCAGACTTTTTCATATCACGATATGTTTTTTTCATTACAGGCGATAACGATATATATCACGATATAAGCCAAATAACTATATTTGTAAGATTTAAATGTGCCGTTGCTCACAAGTAAAATGTGAAATAATCAGCAGCTTGTTTTGATTTAAATATTTATTTCCCATAATAAGTTCAACAGGGCAGATGTACTTAAGGAACATGAGACTTCAGTTTCAGATAAATAAAGGCAAATATTGCAAACTACACAAAAGGCAGCCGCTAAAGCGTTTAAGTTTCAAAACAGAAAAAACAAACAGACTAAATTGTCAATTCCACTTAGAAACAAAATTTTAATTCTAAAAATAAATCTTAGGTCGTTTTACAGAAGAACAGACAAAATTGACTAACTTTTGTCAATATCAAATAAACTGAGAACTAAAAGGAAATTCTCAATCTCTCCTTGTTGTATAGCTTAGCTTTTCAAACAGTTTTAACAGTTACTTTAGTTTGACAAAAGCCGAATGGCGAATTAGCGCTTTCAGTCAGAGATTGAGCATGCACCGCTTTATTGTATTTCCAGACTTGCTTTCGGCACAATTTACAGTGCGCGCTACTCTGTTTTTTGTCAGACTTGAAATTGCCGAAATACCTTTACACTACGGAACTTCTGTGGCCCTTCCGTTCGACAATCTCTCCGGAATTGGAACCATCATCTGTTTTCTCTTCGGTAACCTTCGGTCACGCTCTCGGTTGATTTTTCTCTAGTCGGCAAACTCATTTCCTCCATTACCTGGGCAGCCCGGCTGGCTGCTTCCCAAACAAATACACATGTGCGCCTTGGCACTTGTGCTGTACGTAACAAGTCACGTGACGTGACGCTGCGGCTGTGATTGGTTCGCCTCTGCGCTACTTAATTTGGATTGGCTGTTCTTTTTTTTCTTTTAAGAGGACAAGAGAGATGAGGCCTATCGCAATAGTTAAATTTTTCTATCGAGAAAAAGTTATTTCGCAATACATATCGTTATCGTTCTATCGCCCAGCTCTACTAACAACTTATATTTATTTAAGTTAACAAGCCAGATCAACCCACCAGATTTCAGTTTCACACAATGCACAATCAGTGAAAATTTACTTGCATGCTTTCACTTAAATAATAACAGCAAGTTAAGGGAACAAGTTGTAATTTCAAGTTGACTCAAACTCTAAAAATATACCACCATCAATAAAGTGGAAAGCTGAAAGAGAATCACTTAAAACATTGCATTACCTCAACTATAACTCAAATACCCATTTTACAGTGTAAAATGGGTATTTGACCACAAGCTCTGGTATTAAAATGTCATAAACCCTTGCCTTTAAAAAGTACTGAATATATAATCTCTATGACTGACATAGTCATGAGAGTGTGGTCAGATATATTCCATAATAATAAACCAAATGCCTGAAATGATACATAATGTCCTGTCAGAGAAAAGATATCAACATCTGCTTTGTATCAGGAGCCAGAAAGTGGGTATGAAGCCTGTTAACTGTAGCAGACTGCTTTAATGCACACTATGTTGTGAATTCTTGTTTGCTTTTTTTGCTCTCCAGTGACAGCTCCCACGCTGTTGAACATTAAAAAGATGTTAAGAGGAGGAGGAAGTCAGCTGCCCAGTTAAGCTCTTAGTCTATCTCATTTAAACCCTGCTTTGTATTAAGTGATATCAAGTGAATGATTAATAACTATAACCTTTTATTTGATTTTTTTTTGTTTCTGGGGTCGACTGTTTGAATGCTGGATCTTTGTGAGCCAATAATTATTCCTAATGGTAAAGTGCATCAATTTGATGTCTGATTCAGTGAGGCAGTAGAAATAAATTATCATTTTTTTCCTAATTTATTTCAATCAAAGCTTCAAAAACCAACAAACTGCACTCCAGAATTAAGTATAAGCATCTGAACTGGTACCTTAGCTAGCTATACGATAACTTCAAAAACTGAAACTGAAAATTTTAAATTCCAGCATAAACATGATTTACTTTGTGATGGTTAAGACTTTGTTTTGGTTTGGGTAGATCTGCAAAGGCAAAAGACCTTTATTTGAAATTGTTACACAATAACCACTTGGTTTAAGTCGGGACTTGTGTTGTGGTTGCGGTTTGAATTTGTTTCTTGGTGGTTGTAGAGGGCATGGATATAAAAAAAGAGTAAAACATAGTTTGGGTTTTTAGGTATGGTCACTTCGGAAAAAAAACTTTATTATAAAAATTATAAAAACTTTATTATACTGATGTATTTCCAGATTTACTTAACTTAATGCACTTTAAAAACACAATTGCAACTTTTATTAGATTAACATGCTTCGACTAGAACTTGCCAACAATAACAAAAAAATTAGCACAGTCATAACACTACAAGTTGTGGTAAACCCAACGCGCTTTTGATTCCTGATACGGAACAGAAAATGAGGTCTTGGCTGGCAAAATAAATTGTGTTGTTGATGTATAAAATTAGTCCTAATTTAGACTTTTTTTTGAAGAAAAGTCTCTCTTTTCCAGCAAATTACCTCCTCACCAAGTCAGCACATTCATGGCCCATGATTTCTTTTCTTGTAGGTTGCATGGAAGTCCTAGAAATGATCCAGAATATCCAATCTGTACATATTCCTTCATAGCCACTCTTATAAGCTGGTTTTCTGTTATTTAGACTCAACAACAGGAATCGTCAAAACGTGATGTTCCCTGTTATAAACACATTCTTTTATGGTTTTTATAACATTACAGCTTTCAAAGTTTACAATAGTGCCAGTTCTTCTTCTTTTCAGAATGAGTAATTTTAATTTTGCCAGATGTTGTACAAAGTTAAAAGTGGCAGGTTATTGTGTACATTACTCTGTTGCCTGGCCTGTTTGCTCATCTACAGCTATGATGAATTATCTCCTTGTGTGCATGTCCCACTTTGGTAAATACATTACTCTTGAAAAGGAGGGATTAGGTGCACCTGCATGGACTTTTCTGTGCGTATAGACCTAATTGTAAATCCATCATTGTTTATTCAACTATGCTCATTACTTAGTTCTCTTTTGAACTGAAACAAATCTTTGTTTCTGTTTCTGTTGTGTGGGCCAGAAGAGCCAAGATGCTGCTAATGTTATTCAGTTTTAACATAATGATTTGAGTAGAGAAATATATCATATAACCTCCTCACACTGCCCCGCTCACCATTATTTTTATCCAGTTACAATGTTTCAGTCTGTGCGACCTGCATCAGGTATAGAGAAGCAGTGTTAATGCACATTTGTACATCCATATAAGGTTATCAAGAAACTACAACGTTACATGAGTTCATCATTCAGTCCTTTAGATGACAACGCCTGCAAAGTGAATATCCAGAATGCCTCTCTTCTCTTCAATTATAAATCATAGTTTCCACCCCTGAAACATAATGGTAAAAAAAACATAGTGATTTGGGAAATCATGAATGTAGGTTTTGGTGTAGACATCATCAAACTGACGTCATAAGAAGCTCATTGGTCGTTTGTCAGAGATAAATTACCTTGATGTTTGTTGTTTTGAAGAAAGGCTTTTCCCTATTAAGAGTAATTTTCATCAAAATAATCCTCTTTTGGAGAAAGAGTTCTTTAAAATTCTTGGTATGAAATTAAACATCAAAGCCAAAAAAATACATTAAAAAAACAATATTGTTCAGTTTCCCAGACATGGATTAAGGCTAGTTAGAGACTAAAAATGATGTTCAATCCATGTCTGAGAAACTGGCTAGATGTGTTGCGTGGGACTCTATACCAGTGATTTTAAGACACACTTTCACATGGGATACAGGATGATGTCAGACAAACTATATCCGTATAGTTTAAACGAGATTTAAAAAATGTGCAGGCTAAGAAATCCTCTACACTAATAACCCCAACAGAGAATGTTTCTAACAGCAACACTCAGGTAATCATACACTTTTCTCTAAAAAGAAAAAAAAATGCAACATATCAACAGCAATTAGTTCTATGTCTCTAAAATTCAATATGATCTTGCTTTGGAGTTTATTCAAATCCATTTTAGCTTTTATTTAGATAGTAAAGCTGAGAGAAAGAGCAGAGAGGATGAAACATGCAGTAAATGGCCTTGAGGCAGATTTAAACCCGGGCCTCTACAATAGCCTTACTGCACATGGTTTGCATGCTCAACCTAGTAACTTATACTTGTGCCCTGTTCACACTCATTCACTCTGTTCACACATTGCCTGACTGAGCTGAGGAAGGTTTATAGTGGAAGGCAGAATATTAGAGTTTTTCACATATAGACAGTACCTGGGCAGGACACTCACATATATGAATGGCTGTCCAAAATACGTTACCATTTTTATTAGTGTCACCCCTCCAGTCCCAACCGCGATCAGTTTATTAGTGGAAAATCTCCTTATTGTGAAAGTTCAGTCACTGCTAATGAGCCAGCCCTGGTCTTTCCTGTCTCGTGTTTTCGCTGCTGGCTAACTTGGTGGCCTTGTTCCTGTTGTGGCGGTCGTTTTCATCATTCAGCAGCTTCCCAAGGAAGGATCTTGTCCTGAGATTGTACTTCAATACTACTTTCTTAGCCATGGATTATATTTTGTTGCGGACACAGACATTGCTGTTATGCTTCTTTGAAGTCTTCTTCAAGTCTGTTGCCTGGGTACATACACAGCTGGTTAAATTCTCACGCTTACCATCCAATAACAAAATTTACGTCACTGGGACCCTAGCGGAAATGCGGACACGTAAAGTATAAAAGTATGTTCAGCAAGTTGGAGGGCCACTCTAACCAGGACCTCACTAGTAAAAAAATTTTACAGAGAAGAAACTTGATTTAGAAAGACATGTACGTGCATGTGTCTACCCCAACCACAATTTGGTTCATTTTTTAAAAAAAAGTAAGGAATCTGTAGCATTTCCTGCTTGCTTTGTGAGGTTTCCTCACTTTAACATTATTGGTATATGTTTTTAACATAGGAGCTAGAGGACAGGTTAAGTTTTTTCACTCATGTACGAGTCAAGGCATAATTATTGGACCCTGCATAACTTCATTGTTTGTAGATGACTCATGTTTAATCTGGTGTTTCAAAGTAGATAATGCTAGTGTGCTGTATCATCATTGCTGGGGATCATTTGAATAAATCTGCCGTGGATAACCTGATATTCGTAGGTTGTACCCTGTCCCTCTTGTTGCTGATTACACTGGATCACTGCATTTGCTTTGAACCTACTTCCCTATTAGTAGGGCCCCCTTGTGACCTACACGGCCTATCTGTTCTGTTGGCTTGTCCTCATTGTTCAAGGAATTTTAATACATATTTACTTAAATATAATTGTCTGAATGCTTATTTTCCAAAACCAGTAAATTTATTTTGTGCATCAATTTTTTCCACAAATGTTAACATTACTTCTACTTTATTTTGCTTCTCTGTCCCATGCAAGTATTATAGATATGTATTTGTATTTAATAGCTCACCCTAGGGTAAGCAGCTTAGTGATGCGCCTTATACGGTAAAGGAAGTCTCCCCGTCCCGTTCCTTAGCGCTTAGGTAGATACAGTCATGTGTAAGTTATCATAGTGATTGCAGGGGAGGACATGTTAGTGTTAAGGAGCATTCTTTCATGACAGATGTAAAGCACCAGCAATAACAAACATCCTCTCTCCTCTCCTTTGTCTTCAGCACATAACACCAAACTGTTATATCAGTATTATAGATTATGTGTTGATTCAGTTGCTGTTGATATAAAAAATGTCATGTGCTAAAGGTTCAAATCAGCATTCATGACACATGATCTTTAAATACACTTGGAATTAGGAGGCTCCCTTTCTAGTTCATTGCCTTTGTTCTCTTATTTTCTTTCTTTGAATAATTAGAAACATGCTTTCCCGATTCTGATCAGACTTATTTCAACATTTACAGCATTGCTGGACAGATTGTAATTTGATTTGGTTCCTTACATGCATTTTACCATCTGTTTCCATTTGGAAGAAAACTGTAACACAAAACATCCCTCACCCAAAAGTTCAAATACTTTAAAATGTGTCCTTAAGCCTGTAGACTTTTTTTTTCCTTTGTTGAATAGGTCGACAACAGCGTGTGGATCATTTTCACTTATTTTAAAGACTTAAACACTATAGCAGTTATTGGAGAGCGTGTCAAAGCATATGGAGGACACTTATTTTTGATTGCTCTTATCAGTATTTCTTATGTACTGGCTGATTATCTTTTTGAATATCTCCTTTTTTCTTGCTTGAATAAATCAGGTATTAAAGAATGCATTTTGCAAGGGTTTTTTCTAAATGATAATCCATTCTGCATGCAATGACCTGTCAGCTGATCTTAAAGACTTTTGTGTGTGGTCTGTTTTCACATTCAGCCTAATTTTGCAAATCACAGGCATTTTTTTCCTCCTCTAAAACACGTATCAGCAATTTTTTGCTCGACTTTTTGGTTTCTTTAAAGCCCGCTCTTGTTTCTCTTGGCTGATGCTCATTCGTGCATCTGGCTCGTTCCGCAGAGAACCGAAGTGTGGTCACGCTTTGGTCATGCTGTGGTTTTGCTTTGGTTAAGGGATGTGGTGATAAGTACACCTCATGCTGTGGCTTTTCTGCCCCATTTCTTGGCTCTGTATTTCCAAGACCGCGCTCGAGTTTTAGTCAGTATGTTATTTTAAAATACCCTGATGTAGTTCATAAAAATTACACTGTAGCACACTATACATTAAAATAATGTTTGTATACCTATTACAGTGAAACAGGAACTTCTTGACAAGCTAATCAGATAATTAAAGTAGTTTGAATGTTTCACCTTGATGTGCTTTTTGATCACTTGTTCTTCGTCGTTAGACCACTTGAAGCTGCAATTTCTTGTGCTATTAGTGGAAATAACATGCAACTAATTTGTCAGTCCTGAAGGACAGCAGCTCGACACCACCTCAGTGAAAACACATCCATACCAGTCATTTTAAATTGTAAACAGCTGCAACGCGTGATGTTAATAACACGTTTTGGAAGAGGGACCTCAAGTTTTGTGGTTTTCGACAGATGTTTCCCCTTCCATTGAGAATTTTATTTCATTTCTTACTGAATTTCAATATTTTTAAGTCAGATGTCATTTATTTTAACGATACTCATCACTGCCACCGCCGTCAGTGGCTCAGTCCCCTTCTGCAGACTTTATTACCCTGTAGTTTTGGAGCTACATAATACCAGCCTGCTTAAATTTGCTGTCATTTATCTTTGTCCTCATCTTACCTTCTTCTCCGCATAAATGTGCATTTTATTTGCACATTTAGACGCAGCACCCAGCAATAATCAGAACATGAGTAAGCTGTTGTTGGCTAATTTCTATGTGCAGTCGCTGGAAGGAATATTAAATTTCACTGCAACATAAAAATAACACAAACACCACAAAGCCTCGAGCAGGCTAACCTCACATTCCTCACATCTCCGTTTGATTACTCATTTCTTGAACATATGCTGAAAGCAGAAAAAAATACAGTAACTACTTAACACCTACACGTAATAGTCAGTAGCTGTTTTCACACTGCAGCGCTGTAGCTGAGGAGCGCACGAGGAGAAACATCTGAGGCACGATTTTTAACATGATCGCTCCCTAGAGCAATGTTTGTGTGGTGCCTGAATGTGTTTTCCAGTGATATGAGACTAGCACAGGTACAGTAGTAATTATTTTCTTGCTTTCTGGCTGCTCTATCGAGGCATCACCCTGAGAGAAAAGACAACTTTGGATAGTCCCACTTCCCCCTACATTTTTGGGGGGGTTTTGAAAACGGGTAAAAGTACAAGTTGTTCCAGGGCAAAGCTTGTAGTCCTGTGTTTGTATATGAGCACATGGCAAAAAAGCAAGACACCAAAAAGTGGATTACAGTTGTTAAAAAGCAAAACAAACTAAATAAGTAATAATTAAATAATTTAGGTATAACAGTTTTATGAAGTAATTGCTAATGTTGCTAATGTCATGATGTTTAGTAGTTATGTAGAACCATATGATATATTGCTCTGGCTTCATATAATCAGTCACAGATCTATTGATATAGATGTGTATTGCATTCATTTTTGAAGAACGTCATTCTAAAACCGACGCTGGAGTAATTTAATGGTGGCGTCAACACACAGTTTGTTTATCAGAGCAGCTCCTGCACTATGTTTACATGTTTGTCAGCCCTATCTGCAGCACACTATGCAGAGTTAGCATTACAGTGAAGGCGATGTTGCTTCAGAGTCAACTGATGTTTTCACGTTTGATCTGTTTTTTCTGGTAATTTTTTACTGGGTTTCGATTTTAGTAAAACATCTAGAGTTTCTTAGCACCACAAACATCTTTTATCATCATTTGCGGACACTGTTGTTTACTTTCACTCAGTCCTACTCACTGCAAACTATCTTTCGAGTGCGGTCCAATTGAATCGACTTCAGCACATTAGCATCATTTGGAAGTGTAATCCGGCAGTGGTACATTTCATGGAACTATACAGAGTAATTGTGTTTTTCAGTGTAAACCAAAGTGTTTGACACATGGAAAACCATGACGCCATTAGAGCTACACCAGAAGCATGACTGTAAATAGGTGAATGTGTAAATATGTGCTGGAATTCAGGATTTATTTATTAGCCAAACTCATACAGCAATTCGGTACTTATCATCTGGAAGATCCATTCTACCTTTTTATTTATTCTCCATTTAGTGTAAATCCTGATAAGGCATTTCTGCTTATTCAGTAAACCGACTAGATATATTTTTCACCTTTTTATGGCATCATTACGTAGAATGGCTTTTTTGCACTGCAGATTTTATTTTTCAGCAGATTTTTCCACACAGTTAAAGTAATGAGCTGTTAAATCTGTGAATAATAACATAGGAATTAAATGACTATCATTCCCCGCAAGATTCTTTTAGCATTTCCCTGAAGTGAAAGTTGCATGCTTCCACAGAAATATCTGTGTTTGAAGGGGATTCGTAATACCTGGCCTCTGTCCATTAGAATGGTTTGAGTTAGAAACACATGGAGGTGTAATCAGGTTTACTGTAACAGGCCGCAGATAGCCACGCTCGCTATAATTTCCTGAGGTGTCACTTTTACTAGTTCATATAAAGGAAATGTTTCTCAGCTCAGAATGTGGCGAAAACACAGCTCGATTTCATCGTGTTGTGTTTTGAATTATTTAAACATTTTTAAGATGTGATCGCAGTTCAGTTTAATTTGTCTGAGAGAAAGACACCACTTTGGAAAAGCTACAGAGAGAGTAAAGAGCTTGGGCTGACTCTGTTACAGCCAGCTGGTGGCTGAGCTGAGCTTAGTGTTTTGTTGCGTGAGTCTTGTTCAAAAAAAAGATGTCGGATTATTTTGCAGATGCCAGCACAGCGGGATGACTGTACGTAGTCGCTATAACTGTTGACAGCAGATAGATCTACAGAGAGAAGTTCTTATTTCAAGTGAACCTTTACAGCCAAACAAAAAGTAGTCAATGAACAGCTGTATCTTATTCCTAGTATGGCTGCATGACAGGCAGAGCACTTGTTTATTGTTGGTTAATTCAGGATGTTATGCTGTTACTATAAGAGACTCTTACAGAGGAGAAGAAAACATCTGATCTGACAGGAGAACACTGAATTGTTTTAAGGTTGTTCTACATTTTAAGAAACGTGTGTGTTTGCTTTATAGCAGACAGTGAGATAAGAAGATCAGTCCTACTCTAACAGATGCACTAAATGAAGCTGGAGCCAGGGGGCCGTTAGCTTACTCGGTTTAAAATCTGTTTGGAAATAGGGGAAAACAGCCTGGCTGTGTGTGACTGGGGGCTTTTTTCCTCTTGTTTTTGTGCTAATTAAACATGCCAAACAAGTTTTTTTTACATGTTTCCAGTCAGTGAAAACTAAGAGGCTGCTGGCTGTAGCTTCATGTTCGTACAGACTTCAAAGACGTATCACTCTTCATTTATTCGCACATAGATAAATAAGTGCACTTGTCAAAATGTTGAAAGTTTCCTCTAACCACAATGAAACACTTTCATGTAATTAAAAGCAACATATTCTGTTGCTACACAGAGCTCTGGAAGCAGATTTTCACGTTTTTCCTTCATTTACTAAGCCTCTCTGTTACCAGCGTGTCACAAGAGAGCATATGAAAACAAAAGGGCAAAAATGAAGCTGTTTGAAATAAGTGCCATGAAATTGAGCAATACATTTGCACAAATCCAATCCAGAGAGACCTTAGCTGTGTACCAGATCTGTGCGACTGTCACAGGCTGTGTGCAACGAGTTCAAACAGTTAACATACCATGCTAGTGATCAAATGAGGCATCATTTTTATTTGAGCAGATATACAGTATGTGCGAATACACTCAGTGGACACTTAATTCGTTACACCTTGCAAGTACTGGGTTGAATGGGCTGGTGAGTCTAATCTAAACAGTTTTTATTTTCCCGGTTGAATTGATGTTCAGACCTGCTCTTACTTATCCTTCAAGTTTCAGCCTTCACAGTCTCTGTATGCAGCTTGCTCCCTTCTTTTCTGTAGCCACCCATGCGTTAGGATTTAGCTTCCCATAAAACAACTGAAATTATTATTTCTGATTCTTGGACATGCTTTAGTTTTTAATACCATTCCCTTTCAAGCTCTGGATTAGGCTGTTCCCAGTAAGCGCAGGACATCGCACTCAAGCTTACTTAATGCAGTGTTTTTATATGACATCATGCAATTTGCAATGAAGATCCAAACTTAGCGCTGCTTGTATAACACATAACACAGCTCTTTTGTGATATTTAAGCTCATATTTAGAGTTTTGCGGATTCCAGAGGGTTGATTGTGTGCCACATTGTTGTAAAAAAGGTTTTAGCCAAAACATTTGCATAATTTGATGAAAAGTCAAGGCTGAGTGTCTGGATGTTCGGATGCTCTTTTGCCCTGATATCTGCTTTTCCAGGTGAATCGTTAAACCCAAATTGTTAGGGAAATCTTAAAGTGAACTTTTTTGTTAGGCCATAGGTGTGTCAGCAGGAAACGGTGCAGTGGCCAATAATTTTCTGCACATCTGTCACCCTAGTATAGTCCAGACATGGTTAATTTATTTTTCTTGTAGCCTTGAACAGCTGAGTTGTTCTTGGATGCCACAGTCTATGCAATGTCAACTTAGACTACACAGTGGGTTTAGAGGTTATCATGCTCCAACTGCTGTTGGTAATCACTTCTTTCTACCAGACATATATCAGCTAGTGGAAAAACAAATTTTCCAAGCTCAGTTACCTTTTATGGTGTTTCCAAACAGTTGTCTTTAATTACATTATAATAAGTGATAATAATTGGAGATAGCGGAGCTGAAGTTATAGCAACAGACGCAAAGAAAGAATGTTAAGATCCCCTGCTCGCTGCTGCAGAGAAAATTATGGTCTGCAACCATCTGATTATTTCATTCTGAGTGTATTATTTTTAGCAGAAAGAATGACCTTTCCAAGAGTCTTTTGTTTTCTCAGTGGGAGGTTTGGAAAACACAAAGGTATCCAGGCATTTGGAAGATGCACTCCGCAGTTTGTTTTTTATGTGTTCCTGTGAAATCATTTTCATCAGGGAGAACTTTTTTCCTGCTTTTTTGGATACAGCACTGGCAGACGGAACTGTCTCTCTTAATGTTCTTTAGTTTTGTCTGGCTGTAACTCGTTGGCTGAACCTTATCCACTGTTTGTCTTGACAACTATTGCATGTTTGCAGAAATAAGACACATTTTGACATGCCAGAGTTTTATTTCTAAATGACATAATCTAAATGAAGCTCAGAAACACCCGTCCAAACCAGGAGGCCTTAAAAAATTTGTTTATATTGCACCGTGATGTCCCTGAAGCTGCAGAGAGAGTCTTATGTCTTTATCTGTGCGCCTGTGTCTGCGTGGCTGAGTTTGTCTGCATTTGTAACACTAATCTGTGATGACTACATGAAGGGAGCAGGCCTCGGTTGACCTGAGGTTTCGCTTCATTTTGAGGCAATATCTGGTATTACTGTTGTTTTTTTCTTTGTTTCTTTATTAGTAGGATGAATTTTTTTTGGAATATTTTGAAAGGAGTTAAAAGTCTATATCTAGCTTTCTCCAAATCTTTTAGTTAAAAGATTTGGAGAAAGCTAGATACACAGTGATTCCAGAGAATCCTAGACATAGTAAAATGCTCCAAACCTCCCAGCAATATACAAATATGGAAAACATCCGCAAGAGTTTTTCAGGACCTACGTATATGCCATCTCTCTTTCTTCTAACTGTTCTGTGAAACTTAAATGAAAAACACACTGAATTGTGATATAACATCCAGGAAGTATCTGCAGCACACAAGGGCCCAAACAGCTGCTAAGCTAAACCTTTGCCATAAAAACGAAGTTCGAGTGTAAAGGTCAAACATCTGAGCACACACATTGAATGTTTCTGGCTTAAAGAGGACTTTATCCCCTTGTCCTCTGTTTCCTCCCTCAAAGGACAGATATTTATACCAAGAGTTTGCTCATAAATGCACATAACAAAGCTCAAGTACTATTAGCTTGATCCAAAGAAATGTGACTCATTACTCCTCCAGTTCTGACCCTCACACATTTCTTAGAGTTTACCTCAGTAACATTAATATTAACAAAAGATGTCATTCATAACATTCATGTCACTACCTCTGACTGCTAATTTGTGAGAATTATTACTCTTGTCATGTCACAATCATTCACTCAAGTCTGGTTTTCCTCAAGATAAGGGTTAAACACTTTAATGTCTGTGAGTATCACTTGGACAAGTTCATCAGTTTGATGTCTCTGCAGAACACTTCAACAACCCCTACACTTACTGGTAAAAATTGTTATAGCTTATTTTTAAAGCATCTGATAGCTGAGTGAGTGAGGGAGTGATGATATGGGTTAGAGCTTAAAAATTCTGCTAAACAGCAGAGGATCCTGCTGTAAAGGTGAAAGTGAGCTGTTATTGAATGGCATGGAATACTAACTGTCTCCAGAACAGTTGCTTTGTGAACATTTAAGAGGTCTGTGTTTGGGATCTGGATTAGAAACTGGCAGCTGCAGGAGAATATTTCTGAAAGAACTGCAAGAGGAAGCTCTTGCGGTCCAAATATGAGACTGAAAGACTGAAAAAGAATTTGGGCAGAGGTACTGTTGATGAGGAAACGTCTGATTTAACAGATGGTTTTGTGCAACCACGCAAAGTCCTGTGTTGCAGGTTTTCCACAACAATCAGTTGACTAAAGCTCACACCAGATTCATTGCAGTGTAAACAGGAGGTCCTGTTGTATTTACACTAGCCTCTCACGACACATAGCACGTTCATGCAGACTGTGAGGCGAATAGACAATGCTGATGGCGGTGATGTGGTGCAATGAAACAAATATAAGTGAAGAGAATTCAAAGAAACTAGAAATTGAAGGGACTGTGCCAAAGTGCCAAAAAGTGAGGTAAAAGGAGAAAAAATTAAAAAATGTTTGCGATCCAGAGAGAATAAATAGTCTGAAGGTTCAGTTAGCATGGCAAATTATCAGAGGCCTTTGAGACTGATCATCAGATATGGACTCAGCGGTCTGGGGAAAGTTATTGTCAGAATAAGCAGCATATCAGCAATTCTTTGGCAGCCACTCACTTTCACTCCATTTAATTTTCCTCTTTAGTTGTCAGGGACCATATACGAAAAACATTAATCTCCTAAGGAAAACGATGCATTGTACCAGATTTAACTGCTAGCTAATTTCCATCCTCAGTCCCTGGGCAGGTCAAATAACAAATAGAAATACACGAAAACACATCATCAATGAACAGATTACACTAACCTATGTAGTTTACCATACCTATGTACATTACCTTCACACATGTCAAATTACACATGTAAATAATATATACATATTCAACTGGTCAGTGTGTGAAAGATCTGAAAAGAGTGGAAACGTAAACGATCAATAAAGTCAGTTTTGTTTGAGTTTTGTGTTGAGTTGAGACCTGAAATTCTGCCTTTTTTTAGATAATCTTAGTTTCTGATGTAGAAACTGTAGATCGGTGTTTTATCACCAAATGTTTTCAAAGTACAGAGAGTCTCTGGAAGGTCAGGGTGTAAGATAACCTTACTGACAATCAGACTCACAACCCACATCCACAGTCATAATATTTTTATTCTACTCTGAATCTTTGCCTAAAATTCTTAACTAATTAGGAAGAACCTCATAGTACAAACCATAGCTGCATCAGAAGTCCATCATATGGGGTTGATGATGAAATAAGTTTTGTTGTGGATGGTTATATGCATTTGTATATTAATGATGTTTCTGTTAGCACGTTCACTAGGGTGTTCTTTTGTGTTTATGATTGCAGCAATCCTGTTATTTATTTATGAGTCATTTGTAAAAGCTCCACTCTTGAAAATGTCATCAGTGTCTTCAGTTTGTTTGTTTTGTCTCTTCAAGTTACCAAGACTATAATTAATATTAAGACAAGTCCAAGAAAAACAGAAAATCCTGGTAGTCATTATATGGTCGTAACGGTTGTTTCGTTTATGTCCCACTCTTTTTAGCACGATCAGGCTCATCTGAGTACAGAAGCCGCGTCCTCTTCACTTTGAGAAACATCTTCTCTTGTGAGGAATGCAGAATTACTGGCAGCAATGTTAGATAAATAAGCCTCCATGGAGCAGAGTGCATGTGTCTCACAGCTGTGTGTTTGTGTGTGAGTGTGTTACCCTTCAGTTTGATATTTTTCCTTTTTGAAAAGAGATGATCGATTCATTTTTCGAACTTCTTGCTGTATCCAAATGTGGATGTTGATGCTTCTGTGTGCTGTGGTGAATTAGTGTGTCACAAGGCACTGCCAGGCCAAGCTGGGTGCACCATGTTGGTTCAGGGAAGGGCTTCTGTTTATAAGGTAATTAGAGTGCTTATGGTTCACCTCGGGTAACTGAGGTCAGACTAGTTTATGTCTAGATTTCAGGGCCCCCCTGTAAGACGATATGCATTACTAGCACATTTAAATAACCTTTAGGTGAAAAAAAGGCACAGGTGACAAAACAAACAGGGTGAACACTCTGAACAAGTGCAAGTTTTCACAGTCTAGCGTGTCTGAAATCAAATGTCAGTCACAACATGCGGGCATTGTGCGTGTACAGACGTGTGACTCCCTGATATTCTTGTAGAAAAGTGGCATGAATGCACCTGGGAAATCTTTCTCCCTTGTACTTTCACTCATGAATATGAATGAAATCCACATGTGTTTCAAATTTGTTTGCCGATTTGCATGAAGCACATGAGCGAACGGCAGGCTTGCAGGGGAGAGAGCTGTTGTTGCGAAAAGTGCCAAGGCTCTGTGCGTCAAAACTCGGCGGGGTTTTGTTTTGTGTGCTGAATCATAAAGTGCTTCATGGTTAATTGGCCGTGCACAAACTCCTTAATAGTTGTTGTTGGTAAGAGAGCAAAGAAGCATTCATGTTGTGATCCTTGACTCTCCCCAAGTGTGGAGCGTGATTAGGATATGAGCATTTTCTGCTATTAAACAGTGTTAGAGGAGCAGAGGTAAATTGCTAAATAGTTTTTGGTGAATCAGGAGTTGTCTTGATACACGTTGCACTTATAACAGTTAACGTATCCGTCATCGCACTTAATCCCAGCACTTCAGTGCTTCAGTGTTACACTTGTGTAGACTACAAACACTAGCTACAACCCTAATCACTACACAATGTAGGAATTTGATAGAAATGGGCAGTAATATCAACGCAGTGCATTCGTTTTTGAGCACGTACTTCACTATATGGCATGTACATTTGTTGTTGTCGTGTATTATCCATTTATCTCTGAGGACTTCCATTAAGGAGCTGTGGCTGATTTTAAAAAATCAGGAAATAAATCATGTGGATAGTTTGAGGGTATTTTATTGCCTTAGTGCACCAACCTTAAACCCAAGCATCCATCATCCCGTGTCTTTACAAAGCATGTTGTTTTAACTTTTAGACAGGTCATGTCTTTACCATCTCCCTTTATTTAGTTTTTGTGTCCACACATGTCAAAATACAAATGTTTAACCAAGTGGCGTCATAAGAAATCAGTAATTTACATTTAGCCAATTAGTAAAAATGGAAAATGTCAGATAATACTTAGTTGTGTTTAAAGTGCTCTTTTATCAGCAAGGAAACCAAATACCAGTGCGATTACACTTGTTTATTTAATAATATAATGAGAGACAGTACGGCGAGGTATAAAATTATAGAGATAATGAGCATTTCTCTGGATGCTAATTTAATAAAACAAAAGATGCAGCTCAGTAAAAATGAACTTGAACACAGCTTGGGATCCAGTTTCCATGGGATGCTGTTGCCTCTTTCGTGATCCTTTGGAGACGGACATAGTTGTTTGTTTTCTCATGATTGTTCAGCTAACCCTGGTTATTTTGCTAAGCTGGTTATTTGCTATAAGTGCCTTCTGCCCTCAGGGGGATGTTATTACGACATGCGATATTGGGTCACGCAGGAAGCCATCCTCAGATCTGCTCTCTCAGGGTGTCCAAGTCCAAGCTTCTCCCAACATTCAGTATGCTGGGATGCAATAAATTAGAAACATAAATTGAAAGACAGATGTGCACAGATATTTAGCTGTATATGTTTTCTGTACAATAATTTCATACCTGCTTTACAAACTGATTTACAGTACAAATATGACAAGGAAAGATCATGTTTGTAAGAGTAGCAGCTCTTTAAGTTGTCAGTTGTCTTAATCAGTGCTTCTGTGATAGTGTCCAGTTTGTGTGTGTGGGTGAGTGTGTGGGTGTGTGTGGTATACACATAGATCTGTTCCTCTGTCAGTATGTTTGATTGATCATACGGATCAACAATGGTGGTCATCTTGATTGATTTCAGGAACTGACCAGTACCTCATTTATGTGCTAAATCCCTCTCTCTGATGTTCAGAATCACTGCACTCAATGCAATAACCCAACAAATCATATGCACTCAGTGAAAAATACATCAGTGCACCATATTTGAATTTGTACTTAGATGCGTCACACATGGCCTGCTCTTTCCCCATTAAGAATCTCTTGAGTGGTGATTGTTCCTTTTGTATGATAATCACTCGTGCATGAGTTAAAGTGTTAAGTTTGAGGTAAGGGTTCAAATCTGGTTTTTGCAGGTTAATTTCCTTCTGTGGAAGCCTGAAGAGTTACAAATGAAGCCATAAGGGCTTCACTTATGAACACATGAACTCAAAAAAACTGACTATTTGACTCTTAATAAAACAGGAAGCAGCAAATGGAAGTTGCAGTGAGACTAAAAAGTGTAATTAAGACATTCCTGGTTTAAAAATTGCCCTAGTATGAAGTCATTCTGTTTCTAATGGGCCGTTTAAGAGAGAAATCTGAGAAATTAATCAACTGTCTGTCACTTTAACCATCCTTTGATAACATGTTTTGCATTTGCACGCTCAGTCCAATTAGTCATTATTGCCTTATTACCCAGTTATTGTCTCATGTGTGTTCTCATTTTCATCTTTTTGTATGCCGGTGTAGCACTTAATGACCTAATTTAAAGCCACCGCAAGGTAATGTCAGGGATTTTCCTGAGATATAGAAACAACATTTCCTTAATAATTAATAAATAAAAATAAAATTTCATCTAGCACTGTCGTCAGGTCACTACTCTGTCAACTGACATTTTATTTATAGCCTGAAGGTGTGCTTAGCAGGCAGTGTTTGCATGCTAGGGCTAAACTAAAAACAATGGAGAGTATTTTCAGTGTTAAAAATTAGCATTAGCAGAGCTATAGATTCTTAATGTAGTGACTAAATGATTTACCTGGGTGCCTGTAGGAGTTAATTACATATTGATTGTGCTTGAATCCTGGTGATCACATAGTGTTCATTGCATGAACTAACTGGGGAATGGTCTTGTTAGTATTACCTTTTCTGATTAAAAGGTACGCAGCAGTATGATTCTTATTCAGTGTGTCTATCAAAGAGAGCACGAATGCACCATATTTCCATGACTTCATGGCATAATTGGTTTGTTTTATACTCTCCTGTTTGAAAGAAACACCTGTTAGTACTTTTCCTTTGCTCTGAATCATACCTTGTAATGACGTGACTCATGCTGTTAAAAAACTACAACAAAATTGTCTTGTAGAATTTATAATAATAAAACAGAAAAACTGAGAATTAGTAAACAGTGAATTTAAATCCTTGGACAAAAATTAAATGGAGGTTAAAATGTTTTTTTAATTAAAAAAAACACAAATACCATAGTCAACTTACAGGAGGATTGTCCTCTGAATTATGTTGAAATTCAAAGAAGTGTAATTAGACCTGAGCAAACATGCAGAAACAGACACAGCAATGAGATCTGCCGACAGCTGTTTGTGTGTGTGTGTGTGTGTGTGTGTGTGCGTGCATAACAAAATTAGTTTTAGATTTCCTTCAAACACGTTCATATAAACAGCCTGAAATATTGGAACAGCAGTTTAGTTTTTACTTTTCTTAAAAGCTTGAAAGTCAGTGTTTGGTATGACCACCTTCATTCTTCAACACAGCCTGAAGTCTCTTAGCCAGCTTTCTTCTAATTTCTTTAAGCAGTCTTCAGGAATAGTTCTCCCAGCTTCTTAAAGGACATTCAAAGGTCTTCTTTGGATGTTGGCTGCCTTTTTGTTTCATTCTCTGTCAAGATGATCCCACATTGCTGTAATAAGTCTGAGGCCTGTGCTCTGAGGAGGCCAATCAATGACTGATAGTGCTCCATTGTGTGTTTTTTTTTATTATTCAGGTATGCTTTTACTGCACTGGCAGTGTCTTTGGGATAATTTTGCAGAAAAATGAAGCTGTTGCCAATCAGATGCTTTTAAATAGTATTGTCAACACATTCCATCAGTGTTCACAAGATCGCTGTTGCAGTCCTAAATATGACAGAGCGGCAACCAGATGGCTATAGAAAATGACTGTTTACCTCTTTCCATATGTCTTCCATATATTTTTGACCCAGAAATCTTACACTTGGATTCATCTTTCCATCAGACCTGTTGCCGATGATTTTCAATCTAGTTCTTGGGTAATTTGCCATACCTCAGCCTTTTCTCCCCATTTCCCTTGGGGAATGGGTTCTCAACAGACATACTTACACTGACACCATTTCTAATGAGGCTTTAGTCAACAGTAGATGGATCAACTGAAGGACCTGATGTGTCTCTCAGGACCTGTGTCATGTGTTTTCTGGATTTTTTCCTATTTCTTAAGGACATGACTTTTAGATACTGTTCATCTGCTGTAGATCATTTTTAAGGCCTGCCACATCTTCCTTTGTTCTCCACTTGTCCACTTTTTTAAGTCCACACTGTACATTATGCTACGATATGGCAACTTTTCAGCTAATAACTCTTTGGGAATCAACTTGATGGTGCAAAAAATACTATTGTGTCTGTCAGACTGTGTTATCTTTGGGAGTTTCATAGATTCAATCAGCTAAAGAAATGGAAACAAATTATGTGTTCTTACAACAGACTGCTAGTAACAAAGATACAATTTGAAACTGGCTCTCTGCTAAGTTTTCTGTTATGTGTAAAAACAAGACTGGTTCATCCTGTAAGTTAAGAGCCTTTTTTATGTTTCAGTGATTCATAGGTCAGTGTTAAGAGGTTCAATAAGCATTCCATTTAAGTAATTGTTTTATTGGTGTTGAAGTACTACAGTATTTTACACCCGTCAGAGTGTGCTATCTTTGGCATTTGTTGTCAATTCAGCTAAGGAAAGGGACAAATTATATCTTTTGGGACAGGTTGTTAAAGTGCCCAAAGGTACAATTTAAATGTTGTTCTTTGTTAATATTTTTGTTATCTGTAGAGAAAACATTGGTTCATCCCTCTATGTTAGGGGCCTTTTGTAATACTTTAATTATTCATAGGTCAGTGTTAGGCTTAACACACCAAAAACATTCCTCTGAAAATGTTCGGGTACAAGGAGTGGACTGAACATGAGCGAAAAGTATTTTTCAACCTGAAGAAGTATTGCTCAAGATCACTTAAAAAAATTGTAAGTCTGGTTCCTTGGAAGCAAAATACAAAGAGATAAAGAGGAGCTCATTTCTGTATATTCTCACAGTACTGTATATTTTATGTAAATGAGTGACCTTTGTGTATTAACGTAGTGAATTTGTCTTCTTATGCACATGTTTCTTTGATATTTTACAGAAAGAAGTGTTGCAAGGGCTTCAAGTTTGTTCTGGGCCAGTGCATTCCTGAAGGTATGAAACTGGATATCTCTCCTGTGCTTCTCTGATTATTTTGGGAATTCTTCCCAAACCCATCCAGTCTTTAGTCTGATAATATATAATAATAAAAACTTAATGGTAGATGGATCCGAGATGCTCAGTTTGTGTTTTCTTGCTCACACTGACAAAGCGCTTTATTTATGTCCAGACTATGACGTATGCGCCGGCGCCCCCTGTGAGCAGCAGTGTACCGATCATTTCGGCAGAGTGGTGTGTACCTGTTACCCCGGCTATCGCTATGACCGTGAGCGTCACAGAAGGCGAGAGAAGCCCTATTGTCTGGGTGGGTACACCACATACATATTAATCAGTGTCATCTTTTAAAATAACGTTTGATTGTTTGATCAAACATTATTTAAAAGAAACCTGTGCTCCTTTTGTTTTATTGTACTTGTACAAAGACAAAATACGTTACAAATAATATTTTTTATATATATTTCTTTAAATGATCATGAGGTTGTGCTTGTCAGTGAAACCTAAGTGACCCGAAGTGACACTTTGTCTTTCTTTTATCTCCCTCCTGTCACCGCATGATGCAGACATCAATGAATGCGCAGACAAAAACATGACGGCATGCTCTCAGATCTGCATTAACTCTGTGGGGAGCTACAGGTGTGAGTGTGAGAAAGGCTACTTCCTGGAAGAAGATGGGAAAACATGCACCAAGGGGGAGAGAGGTGAGATTGACATTTTCTCTTCAGCCAAGGTCAGCTCACAGTCAGAAGTGCCCTTGAATAAAGACACTGACCTTTTGTCTTTATTCAAGGGCACCTCTGACTGTGACGTGAAGCTGACAGCTTGTTATTGGTGTATGTGAGCGAGAGAGGGAGGCGGAGGAAGAGGAGGGGTTCTGCAAAACACAGACACCTGGGAGTCATTAGACATCTTCGACCCTTGTGCATGTCAGAATTGTTCTGTCTCCTTAACGTGCTTCTGTCCCTTTGACTCCTGATTTTCCTGATTTGCTGGGTGTATTTGAAGAAAGCGCAAATGTTCTAGGCGATAAAAAAAACCTTTTTTTTTTCTTATTTTGCCTCAGATTCAGTTGCAATGAAGCAGTAAAGCGCTGCAGATTTGTTACTTCCTCCCATGCGTTCATCTTCTATTGCATACTGTAGTTCAGAAAAAAAAACTGGAGAATGAGAAACTGCGGTACATAATCATGCAGCCACTTTATGTCCCGCTGCTTTGTAATATAGTGGGGGAAAATAATATCCAGACAGTTTCACCATTCAACCACAGGCTCGAGACAAAACTAGAAGAGCTACAGTGTGCTTCTTTATGGGCTTTGTTTCCATAGGAATGTGAGTTATGTGCAAGTTTATTGATTAAACATTATCGTTTTAATCTGGACGAACTAGCGAAAAGCTGAAAAAGTGGAGAGGAAAGTGAGAAAAAAAGACATGTAGAGTTATTTTCAGTCGTAACAATATGTTATTAAATCACATTGTTAACTCTGAACTCATTTTAATTCTGCACTTTCCCGAGACTCATTTTTTACAGCCCCCTGCCAACTTTAGTTCAGTAAATCACCCACAATGAGTAATGTACCTTTGGGTTAGTGGATTTGCTTTTCCCCAGTTATTAAAAAAGGGAGTATTTGCGAGAACAAAACTGCTCAATCTTACATTCATTACACTGAACCAAGAGGCACAAAGAAAGCAGTCGCTATCCGGTTGTACAAATCGGATCAGAATAAAGTCAGAACTGGTTGGTGGACAGTTTCCTCATTTCAGGTTTTAATACCTGTTTCTGAAAAGACTAAAGCACAAACACAACTATAATACTAAATAGCTGTTTTGCTGCTTTTGCCTTCAGAACATAAGCCACTCATCTCTCACTCTGCTCACACAGCTTATCGGAAACCCATCGAACACTTATGAAAGCAGCATTCCTGAACATAACAACACTATTTAAATTATTAGACTGTTTTGGTGACAGATTTAATGTAACCTGACAGCAATAACAATTTTGGTTTCCCTTTATGTGGTCAGTTTAACACAGCTCTGAATCATACGCTTTAGGTTAACTTTCCCAAAGCATAGCTTTTGGTTTACACTTTATGGCTAGCAAGTGAAGATACATAGTTCGGTCAAATCAAAAATGTGGAGCTTCCCACTGTGGTGATCCTTGTTGAATAAGCGAGCAGCCAAATGTAGCTTCTTCAGTAAAGTCTGTTTTCCTGACAGTTTTCTAAGAAAAGCATTATGTTAACATAAACATTTTCCATTTCCCAGCAGTACATCTCTTTGAGAAGTCTGATAATGTCATGAATACTGGAACCTGCTCAGCCACGTGTGATGATTTCTACCAAATTAAGATGTCTGTCCTACAGCTTAAACAGAAGGTAAAAATGTGTGCATTGGATTGGTCCATTTCACCCACAAACTCCACAGAAATATCACACATCTTGCAAACTGAGCTACACATGTGCATGACAGTAGTATGTTAGTTTTCAGTGTAAAACACAAGAAACTTTTTTTTTTTAAATAAAATAAACATAAAAATGTAGATGATCTTTAAAGTTTAAGAAAAAAGTAAGTAAAAATTTCATTTATTCATATCATGGAAAGGTTAGGAACCCTCGGTTTGAACACCTGTACCCAAGGTCACAGGCTAAAGTCTTGTATAATTTTTACTGATCAGCAGGTGAACCACAACCTTTCAGTGTGTGTGTGTGTGTGTGTGTGTGTGTGTGTGTGTGTGTGTGTGCCAGCATGGACAGATGCTTCTGCGTCTTGCATGAATTCTGATTTGTCAGCCCTGGCAGCATGGTGAGGTCTTTAAGGTATTACCCCCAGGGGTTACCAGCTCCACATGATGTTCTACTCAGATCAAAGATAACTTTTTCCTCAAGGATGCTACTTAATATACAGAGCAGGAACTCTCCTGGTCATGCTGAATAATGCAGAGGGGTTGCCTGGCCTTCCATCTGGCTGGGTTACTGCTTATACTGTGGTGCAGATAGATGATCAACTTTAATCTTTGGCAGAGAATATAATTTTAGCTTAATTTTAGTTTATGTTGGCCCTCCAGGGTGAAGGTTTCCTTTCCTGTTTGACATTGCATGCTTTTATGAGTCATTGTATGTAAAACTGTTTTTAAAACTAAATGCCTAATTGTAGAGTCAGATATCTGGATGTTTTATATAACTTCCAAATCAGCTTAAAAAGGCTAAATTAATTCAGTAATTTTTAGCTAACTTTGCATGGCATTTACAGTGTTATTCAACCATTTCTCCTTTTTCTTTCGTAACTCCTCTAAGATGGCTTTGCTGTCAAACAGTGCTGGCATCCCTGAGCAGATGACGAGTGAAAAACTCCTATCACCTATGTCTTTACCAGGGCCTCCAGGTTCCCCTGGACCTCCAGGTAAGACACAGCCTCAGTCTCTACGCGAGAACACCAGCCTCTATGAAGACGTGATGGCGTTAAGCAAAATGTTGAAAACACTGATAGGCTAGATGCGTTTAGGCACACCGTACATGAAATAATTACTGACAGCACTTATGCTATTAGTAGGTTTAAGCCCACACTGGGGAAATTCACTTGTTACAGCATGCTAAAACTGATAAAAATGCATTAATCAATAATAATCAATAAAATACAAGAGTAATATATATATATTTGCGGCTGTGTGTGTTTTTGTGTGTATTTTAGGTGGTATTTCTGACACATTTCTGACACTTATCTTTAACAATCCCTAGTAACAATTAAAGTGATGGGTAGATGAACTGATAGAAATGTTTTAGTTTTCACAATTCAAAGCATTGGACAACTTTTAATTTTGACCTGTTAATAGAGAATGAATATTTGTACCATATTTAACTGTAAACTATAGGTAACCTCAAATTGTAAACCTCTGCATAGCTAAATATAATGCAGGCATTGTTGGGATCATCTTAACATTGAAAGCTCTCTAGTACAGCTAAGAAGCATCTATTATGCAGAGTGTGTGTGTGTGTGTCTGTGTGTGTAATCTCTTCAGTTGTTTCCTACCCACTCATATCAGTGTGTAATTCTTCAGGAGATCCAGGACCAGAAGGCCCTCCAGGAATTTCAGGACAGACGGGGGCCCCTGGACCACCTGGCCCCAGAGGCTTAATGGGACCCATTGGACCAACACCCGACCTGTACCATATCAAACGAGGCCCTCGGGGACCTGTGGTCAGTTATTAAATCCCTGTTTTACAATCAAAGATTTACACAGAATTTAACAAGAAAAACTAATGTTCATCTTGGATGAAACAAACAGCCTCACAGCATTTTATATCCAATTTGTCATATTCTTCATGTCAAAAGGAGAATATGACAATCAGAAAGTTTGTGACCTATGAATAATTTGATGTATAGCACCACTCTTACACCAGTTACCTCTATTTATTATTATTTTTTATCTTATAATTTTACTTTGTGACACATAGAAAAATGGCTGATTTAATAAGAAAAGCAATAAAATCTTGAAAATCTCTTTTTTCATTTTAATGATTCACTAAATTATTATATTATCAGATAATTTAGTGTAACTGCATTGACAGGAAACCCCCCCTGAGAAAGACACAAAATACATCCCATCATGCACCCTTTTAAAGACCCTCATTCTTGCGAGGTGGATAAGGATAACACGTGGAAATGGCAGGACAACAGCTTCAGTTGCTTTCTTTGGCTTGCTGTTTTTATGCTGTGCCAAGTCTTTCCTGCAAGTGTCAACCCTACATGTTAAAGTGTGGGACTGGAATCAAGAATGTGCAGGATGTGGCTATCAAGACATATTTTCTACTTTTTTAAAGCTCTTGTATTTATGCAATCTTCTCACTGATAAATCAGACTATCAGCACCTACCATCAATCAAATCACAAGCTGCTTAAAGCCAAAACAAGAGCTGTAGAAGAGTGGTTTTTTTTAAAAGATGACCTGTTGCTTTGTGTTTGAGTGTGGATGCGTTTTAATCTTATCTATACATTTTGTCAGTATACATGCTGATGATCTCCTACTGAAAAGATATTGTCCTCTCATCGCACAACAACCTGGTTAGACTCTAGGTGCAGTTATGAGGTTTGGTCACCAGGCCATGTGTGTTTGACTTCATGTCTGGATTTCAGAGGTGATGAATGCATGACTCAGAAGCTTTGTAGTGATCTGAATATTGGTGCTACTCCCTATACAAAGATTATTATCCCATGAGAGAGATCAAAGCACTCTGTGTTGTCAGTTTGAAGTTACTCAAAAATGGCCTGGAGGCAGGAACAGAGTTAATCATGGGTACTCTCACTTGATGGAGCATGATAAAGTAGTTTTGTATTTTGAGGGGCAAACTGTTTGGGTAAACTGTTTCTGGGAATATACTGAATTCAACAAGCCGCCACAGAACAATACTTTAAAGCAGTAAATATAATTTCATACCTTTGGAGTTTGAAACAAAGGTGACTAAAGTATGTTTAAAAATCGAATATATCTGAACTACTTTTTGTATTGAACAGGGGCCTCCAGGAGCACCAGGAAAAGACGGTCTAAAGGTGAGTTCAGATGCTATTTAGTCAGCCAAAAATCTTCATTTTGGGGAATTTTAAAGTATAAATTTCCTCTACAAGGCAATTACTATAGACAAGAGTAGAATCACATTGATCCCTTAGGGAGCAGGAGGAGTCATCACCATTGACATATTGCATCCTATTTTTAAAAAGAAGTCGGTGCAGTGAGTGCAGAAAGCAGCTGGATAGATTTGCCAAAATCACGTCAATCAAAGTAAATTTCCCAATAGCTAAATTGTTTCCCCACCTCTCCAGATTTGTTCGGGATAAAAAGCACAAGGCAGGTGCCAGAATACTTGTTAATCCTCACCTGGGTGCTGCGTGGGCACATGAGGGGATTACTTAACTGCAAGTTGCTACAAGTTTATAGGCAGTTTTCACAGTTTTGTGTACAACATGAACACAAGCTTTGGTCGATGCTTGAAATGTGCGTTACATATTCTTACAGAGAGGGTCAGGATTTTGCTCACTTGGAAAGAACTTTCTCAAGTCAGACTTGAGCCCGTGACTTCAGCACAGAAACATCATTGACCACCAATGTGAACACTATAGATACCTCTGGGCTGTTTTGGTTGTTTGGAATCACCTGGATTTCTTCAGATTGGCCAGTTGGAGATGTTATTTTAAAGGGCTAACAGGAATGTTTTTCTCTGCTTTGCCTTCTTGTGAAGCCTGAGGCAAAGGGTTAAAAAAAGAAGGCTCTGGCAGATGGTTAAGTCTGAGATTAAGGGGGCACAATGCAGATTTCATCCTAGTTACTGTGAGATTTGTTTTGTGCGTTTTTCACATTTTTGCATTAAACAATATGCCTCTTGCTCTTTTTTACAATATCTATAACCAGAAGCTCTTGCTCTGCCACTTTGAGTGTGACAGTGGTTCACTCTCATTTAGATGATGATGGTTTTTATATGGCAAAATAATGTATGAACATCACTTGTGACTGTGGCAGCTGTTACTAAGATTAGCCTCAAAGAAAAAGCTTTTTAAAAATAGACCAGAGCTCTCTCTCTATCTTTGATTTGACCCTCGCCTGTGATAAGTACGGCAGGTCGTGGTGCAGTGAGTGAGGTCAGATTTTCTTTTTTAGTTTCACTAGGGACTTGATCCTGAACCTTCAGGATGTCAGAATGAATTTAGACTGAGAGCAGCCAGGTGAAGTAGTTTAAGGAGCTAATATGCAGAAACCTTGAAACATTATGAGACTTAACAGTGCCCGTGATTGGACACCAGGGTGGTTGTGTTTGTTTAAAAGAAAAATAAATCACTTTCAAGAGCAAGGTATGAAAGCTTCAGAGATTCTCATGTTAAATTGGACCTTGTAACTCTGTTTGCTTGGCTTTTAGATTGAACGCATGGAAAGACTTAGGTGCATCTGCCTTATTGACACAGTACCTTGGTGTTCTTTTCAGTGCAGCTGGGATGTTTGTGCGGATAGATTGGAGGGTTATGGTAATATGTCTCTCAGAGTAACAAATCCAAACCATCTGCTAAAACACTCCCAGCCCCCCTGTGACCCTGAGCATGGCTAACAGGGTAGTCAGCTTAATGTGTATGTGCTACTGTAAGTCACCAGGCTACCATGATACTTCACAGTCGAGCTGTAAAGGATTCAGCTTACTAAAGGGGCTAATTTTCCTTTTTTGCTTAGAAATGTATTTGTTATCTAAAGCTAGAAAAGAAGATTTTACACTAAACTCAATGGAGAGCTACACTTCGTATTCTCACATTTTGAGCATGAGCTTTAGGGGTGACATTTAGATGATGTTTCAAACTTTACACAGAGTTGATGAAAGCTGCATTGCTCTTTTAGCAAAAATATATTCCAACACAGTACATGCTTCGTTGATATAATGTGCTCCCATTTATTCCCTTTTTAATCCATGAAGCAATCGTGTTTACTTTCATCCTGAACTCAGTTTTCCAGTTTGTGGAAGTTCCCGTAGCAGAATATCATGAATTCCTCTCATGATTTTCCTTCAGTGTAATTCATCTTAACTAAATATTTGTTTTGTTTTCTCAGGGGGACAGAGGAGCTCCTGGGCCTGTTGGACCACCAGTAAGACTAAGGCTGTCTATACCGAGGCCACATTACTGTAACTTGTTACTATCCAATAGAAAATTGTAGTTAAACAACAGCATGGCTGGGAAATTAAATGGTATCTCATGGAAAGTAAGCATTATCATCATGTCCAAGCATCCAGTGGCCAGTTCACCAAACAGCTGGAGCCTTGATGCAATAAACTCTTGTGTAATAATTCTATTTATATCCACAAATAAGCTAAAAATCTAAATTTCTAAATCAGTTTTTCTGTATCTCTTTGGTCAAACCCAGGGCCCTCCAGGATCCTTTGACTTCCTGCTTCTGCTGATGGCAGACATCCGAAATGACATTGCTGACCTGCAGAGCAAGGTGTATGGTCGACCTATGCACTCTCTAGAGGAGGACTTTCCCACAGTCCCGGACAGCTGGAGACAAAACCAGGACCCTTTAGATATGGGCTCGGGTGAGGACTCTAAGGAAGCGCCGCCTCGAACAGGCGGAGGGCCAAAGAGGAACAGGAAGAGGAAACCAACACGAGAGAGAACAGAGTGAACAAACTGGAATGAATGAAAAAGGTGTTTTTAAATACTTTGTGTTTGGTGTGAATATTGAAATGATCTGCCTTCTTATTTAACTTCTTTTAAAAAAGAACATATTTTATGCTGTTTGATTACAGATTGTCTATTTTTGTATGATATACAAGATAATGTAATCTATTTTTTAACAAAAATGAGTAGACTGTGCCAACGCATGCTTTTTTATTGCATATTTTCAGAAACCTACTGTTCCTTTATAGCACATTAAAGAAGTCTCTCATAAAAACAGATTTTTTTTTCTTTAACTGTAAACAATCAGGATGTGTTGCATCATTTTTGTGCTTGCAGGAAGAATTAAAGCAGCAAAATATAGAATTTTACTTTTTAACCTTAGTGCATTGAGTCTCATCTATTGCATGCCCCATTGTCATTTTTAAAAATTTGTTTTAGCAAAAGTAATGATTCAAAGAAATTTTGGAAATACTGCTGTAGTCACGCCTAGCAGCAGTGATCAGAGCTGCAACTGTGGATTATCGGTAAGTGTTTCAAATGTCACTGAAATGACACTGCACCTTATCTAATACAGGGTTCCTCGAGGTGATGTCTTTGTTGGCCTTTTTAAATCTTAAGAAGTTTTTGACTTCTGTCAAGGAGGTGCCATTTTTTCTGTGTACTTTTGAATGAATTCTGATAAAACTTTGTTCTGTTAAAGACGAAATGAATACATACCAAATATTCCCTTAAAAGTGAATACTGCCCAGAGAGTGAGCTGTCTTGGTGGAATTTTGCGCTCTCACAGTGGTTCTTGTTTTGCAATGTTTTGCTACCTGTAAGAGCTTCAAAGTGAGAACAGTTTTGTTTTTTCATAATTTATTTATAGTTTTTGCAAAAAAACCCAAAAAACAGATGCATATTTGTTATCAGAGCTTCCTTTAATATAGGCAGTGAAGCTGTGCGCTGTGGTGTTAGTTGGAGGGCTGCGTTAGGCACCAGAGCAGCCTTCTGGTGCCTAACCATAGCCTGTAACTTGATAATTTTAAAGTAAACTTCTTAAAACTGAATTATATCTCCTGCCATGGACACCAGACTAAAGTTTCTGTGCCTACAGCTCATTAGTGGCTTGTTTAAAACTTGGAATAAAAACCACTGCGCTGCCAAAAAGAAAAATATAACTTTTTTACATTTTAATTTTTGGGGCTGTAACACTGACTTGAAATTTGCTCTGCAAAATATACTGTAGGTGAAATTATTGCATATCTCTAAATACTGTATGCAGAGTGGAACAAAAACATAATGCGGTGACTAATTTACCAATCAAGCGTTTCTGAGGAGTGGAAGGCTGTAAAAACAGTGTTCCTGTCAGCTGGAAAGCAGAATGCAAATAATTATGTCTAGTGAAATCAATAGTTTGCTTTGTTTGGGTCAAGTAAGTTTTTATGGGATTGGAGAGTGATTGTGCTTTGCAGTGTTTGTAAAATACATTGTATATCTGATCTAATAATAAACCAACCAAAGTAAAGCCTTCTCCACAAGCAGGCAACTTTCAGAGGGCAGTGTGAATGTCAGCTGACTGAATTTCTAAAATGTTTTAAATTTTTTACTCCACCAGAGGGAGTCCTTCTCAAAGCCAAAGATCCAAAGCAGTCTGATATTTAAAAAGAAATCTTATTTTTAACCGACCTGTTGATTTGTTGGCAGGAAACAGAGCAATTTTTCAAGGCTGGAGAACATTTTTAAAAAAAACTGTTCATCCTTGATGAACATCATGAGACTAATAATCACCAAAAAGAGAATGTTATTTCCTGATCTTTGTGGATTTGAATATCAATTCTGTCTGATGACCAGGCATATACAAGCCTTAGGAAACAAGAAAAGAGAAAAGAAACGTCTGACTTCACTCGTCTGTGCATGTTTTTTTTTTTTTTTTTTGTATTATTTATTTTATGGTATTTGGCGTTTTGATTTTTTTTTTTTTTTGCCATTATCCACAATAATCCCAGCCACATGCACACACTATGAACGATTTTGATAGCATTCTCTTACATATTACCACGGGTCGTATGTGGTGCCACTCTCTCTCTGGTTGAGTTAACCTGATTTTATATTTGAATAATTTCAGATGTGTCGGTAGGGCAAAAACAAACAGTGTGCCCATTAGCTAGAAAGCATGGACTGGGACATGTGTCAGAAGCCTTTGGCATAAAAAGTTCATTTTATATTATATTAGACTGATTTTAGAGTTTAGCTGCCTGTATCAACACGTTATTATCCATTCCTTATTTACTAAAGAATCACCAGAAAAAAGGACTTAGTTGTGTTTTACATCAAGCATTCAGTACCCTTATGAGTCCACTAGATGGCAGTAATTTCTCAGTCCTGTACAGCGTGTACTGTTTGAGTTCAGCCCATTAAATGATGCACAGCACAGAGTGCTGACTGAACTCATTAAACTTTGGCGTGTAGTTCACAGGGATCCACACAGACACAATCAAAACACCGTGATGAATAAAGCTTTGTGGGAATGCTCACTCAGCATGGGTAATGTGTACATGCTTGCTTATTTTGGGACTCTGTGACATTACCTTTTCTTCTCTCTCAAAGATTGACCTGCAGGCGTCAGAGTGATCATTTTGTTCCTAGAAGAACTTTTTTCCCTAATTTAGATCATATTCACATTCTTTATCTTTTCTATTAGAAACATTTGTGTCATTCCCAAAAGACAAACACAGATTTGTTCATTCTTTGACAACATCCAAACCGAGATCCATTCAAATAGTTGGAAGTTTGGGATTTTGGATGCCAGCCTCATTAGACACTACATCATTGTTAACACGCTGTGTATTTGTTTCACAGTGAGCCCATTTTCCCACAACGCTGCATGTTATGATTTGCATTTGATTAAAGAGGGACCGATATTGAAGTGCTGGGCGATCCTTTTTAACAAGCTGGACTCCTCTCGTATAGAAAGAGACAAAAACACGGGGAAATCTTGGCAATAAATTTCTCAAATATCCCTTCTGGAAGTAATTAATCACCACTGTACAAGGACAGGCCTTTAAAAGGATTTCAAATATTTGCTGAAGTGGCCCCTTGTTCCCAATTATATCTCCCTGCTTGCCCCCTTCATTATTTAGAACTGTCCACAAAAAATATGCAACACTAAATGGGAACATGCACACACACACACACACAAACACACACACACACAAACAGACCCCAAAGAAAATGTTTAGTAGCAAAAAGGATGAGTGAGTTACTGTGTTGCTAAAAAGCCCTAATGAGGTAATTTTATTAGTAGCGGCTGCCCAGGACTGTTGGAAACAGATGGAGGAAACAAACAGAGAGGGGCAGCATAAAGAAAATTAGTGCTACCCAATTCATTAATTAATGCATTAGTGTGGGCAGCAAATTAACTGCCCCAAAAAATCTTCCATTCAGCAAAGATTATGATGGAAGAAAAAAATACATTGTTGCCCTTCAGCGTAATTACAAGACAGTGCAAATTCAATTCTAATGAGGCGAAAGGCACCCCCTTAACATACATCCCCTATTCCCCCTCTCTAAAAGGGCTTGCTCTTGTTGAGGCCTAAGTTTAAGGAAGTATTGAGAGTGAAGGAGACAATGATGAGAGATCGGCCAGGGTCTAAGTGCTTTATGTGCTGCAAACAGGTAGAGAGGATTGAATGGCTCTCTTTCTGGGACTCCTGGGGGGCCTGTCTTCCCAGCACAACAACACTTGGCCCTGAGAAAAGGGCCCGCTGAGGAGCCTGGAGAGTGAATGGACCTGTGCCGTGGTGGGTCAGACTGAATGGCCACAAGTTCTCCACTGATTAAAAACGATGTTGTGCCGGTCCGGGCTTCAACACATGTACACAAACACACACACTTATGCGTGTAGACACAAAAAAACACACATGCACATACTGAGAGCCCTCACCCTTCCACCTCTCCCTCTCATTGAGTTATCTTTACTCGGGCTTTGTCTCCTCTAATTGGAGCTGATGAGTGACTAATTGGTAGCTTTTTTACAACACCCAGTACTTAAGCAATGGCAAACCGAGTGAGGCAGCATGAGCGGAGTTAATGAGAGGCTTTGCACAAATAAAGGCTTTAAAATGGGCCTGTTTCACAGAATGGGAGAAAAAGGAAAGTTGAGGATATCTTTTGTGTCCTCCACATCTTTCACTGATGTGCAGGTATCTAAAAAGGGAGCGGGAGTGGTGGAGGGCACACAGTGGCTGCTGAAACGTTGAGCACTTGTCTGCATAAAGGGATCTGTTCTGTATTGTTTGGGCCCCATCGTTTAGTGTGTCTGTTAATAATGAGAAAGGGCTGCTCCTCAAATGAATGTGGCAAAGTCCTTAGTGGACAATAAGTGCCCTCTCTTCTGCCCAGACCACACTGGACTGTGTCAAAGCAATCTGAAATGAAGGTTTAGCCCCCTTCTGCATTGTCCGGGGTGAGTGTGTGGCCTGTGTGCACAGAGCCGAGCCTGCGAATAATACAGCGGCAGATCAAATCTATGCATTATTGGCTTAAATGATCATAAAACATTCAAATCTGCTAGGCGTGATAAGCGAAGCTTCTGTGTCTCTTGTGCATCGGGTCAGCATCACGCTCACTGGATGGTAATTAAAATCATAAGAACAGTGAGTGCCCTGGTCCTCAAAGGAGAGAAGCGATTTGCATCATGGTGGTAAAAGTAAGAGCCCGGTGGGACGTTTCCTTAGCATGTTGTCACCTCAGCAGATATTTAGTCTACGTGATAATGGATTGCTTTGTGCTTTTCCGGTATGAATAAACACCATGAAGCAACAGGCTTCATTTAACTAAGCCATCGTTCACACCAGGCGGTGACAAGCCACTCTCCCTTTCCTCTTAATGCTTTAGATGCCCAGATCCCCCAAGAACAAATGGCCCCATGCACAACACAACAGGTATTTGTTTTGTCTGTTAAGGCCACTGGTTCCACAACACACAGAATGAAAGGAGGACATCCAGCAGTCAAAACAAGGATAGAACATGCCCCTCAAAAAAGTGCCACCTCAAACCGCATGTGGATCAACGGCAGAGGCTCGCTGTCATTTCCAGGATTATATTTAGTACAGTATTGTATAATTCGCTGGCCAAATATTTGTTCTGACTCATGCAATAGGCTATTCACAGTTTCACTGACCCATTAACAATCCACGGTTTCCCATTGTCCACTTCTAAATGGATCTATTAGCACCGTCTTTGTTATTCAAATCCTGCATTTCCCCACAAAGAGTGTGGTTTAACTCCCTAATGAGGACTTCCTCAGACAAAGGACAGATGTCTCTATTTTCTCTGCCCTGACAAATCCACTGGAAAGATGTCAGGAGTGGTAAGAGCCTGCACCAGAAATTTTCACAATTTCATATATTCTCCTTCTTGTGTATTTTGTTTGGCAGAGCATTTTACAGATGTATTTTAATAGTAGATTTAATAGTAGATAATAGATTAAGATTTTTCTTTCCACAGCCTCATGCCGTGACAGTTTTCTGATATTTAAAGACATGCAAAAACAGATCTGGTTTCACAACACTTGTGCATACCTGTCATAGACGCAACTGGTACTTGCTAGCAGGTCTGACCACTCTCTAGACCTTCAGAATGACATTGTAGCAATGAATTTCAAAGCAGCTGCCAACAGCCACTTACGAAACAGCACAGGAATGCACATTTTTCTCTAACAGTTGCTGGCCGGTTTATAGGCCTCTGTGACTTGACTCGGTGATTTGTTTATTTATTTATTTATTACACCTATACTGCAAGGAAAAATGTCAAAATATCTCACATGAAAAGGCGTTCTCAAAAGTCAAAATGAAAAATCAAAAGCATGATGGCGGATTGAATCCTCCATGACATGTAAATGCTATTTCACTATTTTTGTCAAATTTAAATTGAATTTGCATTACAGCTAAATGCAAATTCAATAGCTTTTAAAACTACTTGCACAATCACTTCCGCGTTCTATGTAGTCCTGCCCCAGTGCTTCCGGTATGGTTAAACCATGGCGACGTTCTACACTCGCTGCCTACAAGAGCTCCCAAAATTGAACATCACTGATGTTCATCGGATTTGCAGAGTGACGACTACCCCAGCCAGCAAATTAGATAAAGGATTTAAGTTATATGCTGCATCATATATACACAACTACGAAGGTAAGAAAACGTAAATTAACCGACAAAGAAACGTTAGCTAACGTCAAATGCAAACACTACGTTACTCCGCTATGTCCTTCATTTGATGTCAATTCTCTACATTACATGTTTTCTTAAACGGTGTTTTATGTCGTCCGAAACTATAGTTGAGGTTTTCTTAACTAATGTCACTTTTGTTGTTAGACACTGTTATAATAGCGTTAGGTAGTTGGCTAACTAAGGAGGTAGTTAACTACCTAATGCTACTCTTGCTAAGTGTAAAGTATATATGTTTAAGACGTGCTGACATGAGTAATACAGAAATAATGCTAATGGTACTTGTATCTTTATTCAGTGTCCAATAAAGACAGGTTGTCAGGGGAGGTCTGTGTGAGAGCCCTGTGCTACAGGTCAATGAGGAAGAGTGAGGCACCACACAGACTAAGTGTAGGCAGGAAGCTGTGTAAAGTTGTTAATCCCCGTTCAGTGGGGTTCAGTTCATTTAAGCATTAGTTAAGTTCATTCCTAAAGGCCCATCAACTTGAATGTTTTCCTTGTCTCCCTGCTTTATCACTCCTAATTTGACTAGTCAGATAGTTTAATCAACGTGTGTTTGGGTGATCAGAAATATTTGACACCAAGTTAATACTGCAAATATACACAAGCTAAGTTATTACAGTTATCAAGGATGGTTAAGTTGTTTTAATAGGGAGAGAAGGAAACACTAAGCATTCAGGAGGGTAAGCCTGTAGGGGTCAGTAACCATAACACTGAACTATGTTCCTGTTCGGCTCTTCCATGAAGATGATGTTACATTTTTAATTTTTGTTCTTTCTTCGTAGATTAAGCTTCTGGATTCATCGCCGGTGGTACTGACACATAGCCAGTGCTCCTGTGTGGCAGGCGCTGTTATGTGCAATCACACTGTGGCACTGCTCTTCCAAACAGCACACTACTCACAACTCAGAGTGCCGGTTGTCCCCCCTGTGCATAGCTGCACGGAATCTGAACAGCAATGGCACAAGCCACGGACAGTGGTAATTTAAATGAGGTTAAAGTTTTTGAATTAGTCCATGTTTACATATGAACAGCAACACCATCCATAGTAAATGTGTCTTCTGTTAGGGTGTGAAGCCAGGACCCATCAACTCCATGATCCTCACTAAGCCGGTACCAAGTAGGATGGCCCAGACTGGAGTACGGTAATTAGATTTGTAAAATTTGGTTTCCTGTGTTACAAATGCATGTTGCTATTTGTTCATACATACATGTGTCAGAATAGGTATTAATTTACATACAACATTACACTTTCTGAAGACGGCTAACTCAGTCATGTACATATACATCCCAGTCTCTAACTTATGCACCACTGTTTTACACCTTTTAGTTTTTAGTTTAGTTGTTGTTCAGTATAATAACCTTCTTCCTTACATTATTGTCATTGATGTTTTCTTTAGGAGTGGCTTCTACAGAGGCATGGTGGGTCCATTACCAGATCCTTGCTTGTTCAGAATAACGGAGGCATATGCAAAATTTAATATTGAGGACAGACCACTTGTGACCACAATGAACATGAGACCTGACAAGCCCCTTGTGGAAAGTGCTTTTGGGCTGGTGCAGGAGGGCAGTGTTCTGTCATATCAGCAGCCGGTTTTGACAAGCCGGTACATCACACTACACCGTGATGCACCAACACCGCACTTGCCTCTGGAGGGGTATGACATCTTGCCATCAGATTGTGTGTTTGTGTGCTCAGAAGAGGAGCTTGTCTGTAACTCTGGAAATGGCTCACAAAATAGAGGAAGCTACACGTGAGCAAAGCTCTTCATCTGAGTGGCATCAGCTCCGCAGGCCCAGAGTGACTGCCTCTAAGTTTCGGGAGGTGTGTCACGTCAGAGGCCAGAGCTCGGCAGAGTCACTAGCAGAGCGTATATTGAAGGGAACAAGGCAGACAGCAGACATGAGGAGAGGAACTGAGATGGAGCCTGCAATAGCAGCAGAGTATAGTAGGCTAATGAATGTTAACTACTCACCCTGTGGTCTGGTCATTCACCCCATTGCCCCCTGGCTTGCTGCATCTCCTGATGGTGTTGTTTTTGACCCCAATGAATACCCCCAGTTTGGCCTTGTTGAATTCAAATGTCCCAATGTACAAAACTTTATTGACTGCAAATATGTGCAGATGGAATGTGGTACCCCTGAACTAAAAAAGAGCCACGCATATTACTGGCAAGTGCAAGGACAACTGCTCATCAGTGGGATGCAGTGGTGTGACTTTGTTGTGTGGGCACAAGAGGACTACCTAGTGCAAAGAATATACATGGATACAGATGTGCACATTGCAATCAGAGAAAAGGCTGACTACTTCTTTTTTTACATATATATGCCAAGATACCTGTGTTTGGAAAAATGAACAGTGAAAACATAGCAAAAAGGAAAACAGATCCTTCAGGCTGGCTGGAACAAAATAACTGATGTTTTATTTGCAAAGTATTTCATGAATTTTTTTGTTGTTACATGTTACTTTTATGTGAAATCAATAAACTGTTATTTAAGCAATGGCATCAATTTCATTTTTTAAAAACACACATTAAAACATTGAATTTGTGCAGAACTTATTTACATGGTAAGTATTTAAAAATCCATGCCTAGCATACTGACATACATTTAGACAATAACACAACTGAGGGAAGAAAATGACAAATGGTATTTTGGATGTTACAAAAGCACAATGTCACTTATGATTTTAAAATGATTTACTTTATAATTTTGATAAACAATTTTGTTGAATATGAATAGTAATATAGTAGTATAATTCAACAGTATTATTAACATTCAACATTTGCAATGAATTAGAATTATCAATAACTGGAACTCAACTATCAGCACTCAAGTACCAGTTCTGTAATCAAGTTTTGTCAAGGAAGAAATGCAACTGTAGTGGCCTCAGCTGCAGGTCATTTTCCATAAGTTCCTTGTACTGGCACTGGTGTCTTGGGAAAAGTCCATCTTGTCTCACTTAACCCATTTTTTAACTAATGCTGTGTTCTGGTAATTTGACAGCATGCATGCTACTGCAAACAGTTGGTTGATATTGTAAACATGTGACATGGTAATAATGCTATCAAAAAGTTTGTTCTGTTTTATCCTCCTAATGACTTGCTCCACATGTACCCTGAGTCTGGCTATGGCCTGCGTCTCCTTAACCTGGTATGCTGGCATCTGCTTCTGCTTAGATAGAAAAGGTGGGCAGTACACTTTGCATTTACAACAATCGGTGATTAGGAAGCCCTTATCTACCATCACTGCCATGTCTTCAGTCAACTTCTCAGCAATGCCTGATTGTTTGAATAGTTCCTTGTCACTAACCGAACCAGCATACAGATTAGAAATGAATGTCACTGGACCATGTGGAGCTATGCCAACCAGGGCTTTCATCGTACAGTGGGATTTGTACGAAGAGTACATTTCACTTTGGAGAAGTGGTGAGGATGGTGTCTGACACCTCAGCTCTGTACAGTCAAGGATCATCTGGGTGTCTGAGAAATCTTTGAATTCCTCAGGGAGGTAAGCTTGCACTTCTTCACGTGTAAGCCAGATGCATTGAGACCCCAGTGCAGTGGCAAGAAAATTTGTCCATGTTGCAATAATGCGGCTCACTGTGGACTGGTGTATGTTAAATCGGTGTGCCAGGTCCCTCTCCTTCAAACCAACTGACAGGAAAACCAGGAAAAGAAAGAACTCGTCAATTGGCTGTAGCAGCTGCCTCTGGAAGGTGAAAACAAAAGGGAAAATGTTACTCCTTAAGCTATGAACTAGTAAAATTATGCTTTTCTTGGCTAAATGTTTTGTAATGGTTATGCATACCATACTGTACCATGGGGTAAACAATGAGGTGCTGTAGTACACAGGTATATGTATGTAAAGGATACTGAGTCTAGTATGCTATTGTACATAATGTAATGTTATTGTACATAAATACATTAACATTACACCTTTAGTTCTAACTACCAACAAACCCATAACCTACCATTGATGTGCGTGCAGGTGTCAACACTTCTTCGTTCCTATTGGCAGCTGACTTGGCTCTTGAAACCCGGATCATTTTGTAGATGCAAGGCTCAATCAAAAACCAAAATGCCATCAAATGATCATAGCTTGGAAATCTATTCACGAGAGAGACATACATCGTGTCAATCATTAGTTAACATTACACACTGACATAAAAATAATGTAAACTGTGACAAATATGCTAATGGTATGCTGTATAACATAGTCTGATTAAGACTCTATTTGGTGTTGTATTTTACCTGTAGCATTAGGATATCGTTTAAACACTAAAGCATCTACATGAAACATACAATCGGCAGAGAAGTAAATATCTATTTTGTTTTCATTAAGACTGGAAACACTTTCGAAATTTAACTGATGGTGACCTTGGTATATTTTAAACAGTTATCTTGAATAGAGCTTAGGTGTACCTGGTGTAGAATCGGATGTCAGTGTCAGAGCCAGCAAAACGCTGTAACCCAAATTCTCGCTGGACACGTAACTCCTGTATTTCCTTCCTCAGAGTCTCCACGTCTTTGGACAGGTCTTTTGCAGCTGATGCAGATATGTCCAATGCAGACGGCTCAGGGACTGAGCAGTAGTCATGATCTCTTGTAAGACTGTGCTCTTCTTGATCGTCAGGAGGAACTAGTTCAGGGCGTCGCTCCGTTCTCTCCCAAACACTACGCCGCGGTGGTTCAACTTTATAGCCATTCCACTCAAAAAGTGTTGGTACAGCACCTTTAATAAGCCGCCTTCGACCATCAAGGGTTGTTGGCTCTATGAGTTGATCACTGGCAAAGTGTCTGCTGCAGACCCTGGTGTGAGAGGTAATCGTGAAATGATCCCGGCGTATGTTTACCAGCCATTGTCTTCTCAAGTCGGAATGGGTCGGAAAGCCATGAAAACTTAGTGTGCCGTTAAATTTGGCTGAAGCCGAACAAAGTGGGACACAGCAGTGCTCGGAGTATTTCTTCTCCTGTTTTTGAAAATGTTCTGTTTTAAATACTTTCCTTTTTATACTCATTCTGAAGTGACATTAGCGTAGCTACCGATAGATAAACAAACATACCGGAAACGCCCAAGCGGTAGTATTTGGAAACGGAAATACGTCACATGCCTTAGTGCAAGTAGTCCAGCCTATCACTAGCAAGGATGTAGCAATTTGAATTTCTGTTGTTGTATACTGCTATATACTCAAGTACAGGCCTCTGTTCCTAAAGGTTTTATTGTAACTTTTTTCCGTTTATTTATTTAGCTATTTGTTGTCTGATGATTTGGCTTTTTTATTATATTCGCCGTTGTTTATTCATGTTGTCGTTTACTTTTGTTGGTTGTGGTGGTGCAAATGTTACAGAGAGAGAGAGCGTAGAGAGGAAGGGGCGGGATTAAATAGGACCCAAAAATCGTCCAATGAGAAAACGCCCTGTTGGCCCAACAGGCATCCCGTCATGCTCGCGGACTCAGCGCTACGTCAGCAGTGATACAGAAACATGGCGGTGCCCATAGCGGAGAGCCCGGCTGTCGGCGCTCGTTTGTTGATAATAACTTTTGTCACGACGCTAATATTTCACAGCAGTGTCGCCGACATCACCGTGGGAGCTTCGACGTCAGAGGAGGCTCCACACCGCCGGTTTGAGTACAAATACAGCTTCAAAGGACCGCACCTGTCTCAGAGTGACGGCAGTATCCCTTTCTGGATCCACACTGGAAGTAAGTTTGTGTCCAGCTGTCAGCATCACGGAACCGCTGCTCGTCAAATCGCTTCGACAGCCGTTTGTCCAGCTGGCACGAGCACGGCTGAGGTCATGTCCTGTTTGTGGTTTGTTTCGGCTCTGGGTGTTCAGAGGCGACAGCGGCTTGTTTTGTTCATTCACAAGTGCACTAGGAAATACTTTGATTTTAGCACTCGACTCCCAGTCACATTCTCATTCAAATCAGTGCAGAGCTGAATAAGTCAGAGTTAAGTTAGAAGTCCTGACTGGCGCTGGGGAGTGTGCAGACACCGGCCTCCTCACTGTTGAACTTTCCTCTTGCAAAAATAGGCCTTTGGAGTCTTGCATCACACTGTGAGTATTCCTGCTGATACAAGAAAGCTGCACCAGCTTACACTGCATTCTCTAAATAAACACCGCTCAGCGCCTGTACATAATGAACACCTTCATTAGCATTCTGCAGGTTATTTCCTCAGTGAACTGTTTATTTTTTAGAGCTAAAGGTGGCTTCATTAAGTGTATGAGTGGAGGTTGACAGGAAGCAAAGAGAGAGAAAACATAGCACCCAACATATCGTGAATAAACTTTTTTTCTGTTGTCCCCTAACAGCCACAAAGATTACTGTCACATTTGAATGCATATTAAATATGACCTTTTACACATTTCCAAAGCACAAGCTGATGCTCTCCTTTGCTCATTTTGTCTTACAAGAGCTCCAAAGCCATACTTCCTGTGATTCAAAACCGCTAAAAATATTTATTTATTTATTTATTGACCTGGTACAAAGTAGAGGTAGTGTAGCTTTTGAGAGAAAAAAAACAACGTACAAACAAATCAGGTGCTAGGCAGTAAAGAGCTTATCAAGTAGGTACAACTTGATAATGCTGACGTGTAATAACAATAATACACCGCTGCAGCAGTAGTGGGGAAAAAAACAACAACATTTATTGTGTCACTGAGTTCTTTTCCACAGATTCCTCAAAGTTTGTGATAAATTAGTAAGTAAACTCACTTTGCGTCCTCTCTCTGTTCTAGATGCCATTCCTAGCGCAGACCAGGTGCGCATTACGCCATCCCTCAGGAGTCAGAGGGGTTCTGTTTGGACGAAAAACAAAGTCAACTTTGAGCACTGGGAGGCCGAGGTGACATTCAGGGTATCTGGAAGAGGAAGAATGGGGGCCGACGGTTTGGTAAGGAGGGAAAAAACCTTAGTGTGGGCTGATTGTGCAGCTGCGAGAGTCTAGCTTCATTTTCCACTGTCTACTCCAGCCTCAAAGTATGGGTCATCTGACCTGAACTGTGCTTTGCGGTCTGCCATGTTTGGCTTTGTGGTTAGCCCAGTGTGGTTAGCCTATGCCAGTCTCTTCGTCTTTCTCATGATGAGCATAAACATAAAGAGAAGTCTTTCTAAAGCCAATAGAAAACAATTTTTTTCAAAGATGATAAGAAAATGTGTGTTTGTTTATTAGTTAGCTGACCTTAACCAGTCACATGAACTGGCAGAGGAAAAACATTCTCAGTGATCCCACACTGATTATCACTGCTCCTGGCTCAGCTCAGCTTAAACCCCCTCAAAGCTGTCCTCTATATTGGACATTTAACAACCATGTATGGTGGTGACTCTTTGAGGTGGATGGTTGTTGCTCGGGGAAACTGGTTGCAGATCTTCTGCACCAAAATAGTAGTTTTTCACGTTTGTCTGCAGCTACTTGCTAACTATTAGCTGAGTGGTAGTAAAACGTCAAAAGACCCAATGCAAATTAGAAATGAAAAAGGTTCACCTTCAAAATGCAGCCAGCATTTTTCAAAAGGCACATCTTTTACTTTGAAGGCGAACCTTCTCCATTTCCACTTTTCACAGTTTCACTACTGCTCAGAGAGCAGCTGGGCAGTGTTTGTAGACAAGACCGCAACTTCCATTCAAACAAAGACTGTAGCAATATGGTAGCAACCAAAGCAGTCACAATGAGGGTTTATCTTACCGCTTGGGGAATACACATTTTCACTTAGCAACAGGGGTTGCCAGGGGGTCACTGACCAGTCCATAGGGCTGTGTGACTGGGACTTTAGCAATCATTTTCCCAGTAACTACCATCAACATCCAATAACTAGTTGACAAATAATCATTTTTCCCTCCCATCAGCCAGTATTGACTGATGGGAGAAATCTCCCCGTTTCTGTCCAGACAGACCAATATTGCTTTTGTGGATAATCTAATAGTAGACATTGAGAAACTTGCTTCTAAAACCTGTTTCACCTACACGCCCTGTTTCAGGTGTGTCCTGCCCATAGGGTTGTATGACAAACATTGGCTAACAAGTGTAGTGTGAAGCGTAAAGATACTGAGTTTACTTGTAAGAGGTTAAACTTCTCTGGGGAGCCTAAATGAAGCATTTCACCCAAATACACAATTGCATGCTACAAATATGTAAAATTGCAGATTGTACATATCTGGGGGGGGGGGCTGATTATTAAACAGTCCGTATGTGAGGCAAAGGATTTTAAATTAAGATAAATACGCGTTCGTATCATGTATGCTCTGAGGCTGCAGCGATAATTGACAAGGACACTTTATCTTATGAAATGAACTTGCACTGTATCTGTTTAGGTCAGTTGTTAACAAGAAATTGGAGTAGAGAAATTGTGCACTGTGCAGTCATTAAGTGGCATTTTAATCTTTATTAGATAGTGACAGTGTAGAGATAGACAAAGACAGAGGAAACCAAAAAGAGAACAGATAAAAGATTTGGGGTATGACACTCAACTCAGCTGGGCACGCAGAAAATGTTTAAAGGCTCTGATCTGATCTGATCTGATCACACTGTCTTAAAATAATATTGCCAAAGCATCAAAATAAAAATTATGTTAAAATAAAAGCTTTACAATAGAAAACAAATATATGTGTATGTTTGTATATATGTAATCACCCATATATCAAGATAAATATTAAATCAGATATTCTTTATTCAGCTCTAATCCCATGGATTCCAAACAAGTTTTTTCACATAAATTAGCTATTTATTGTTTTTTATTTACTGATTTATTTTTATGTCTGACAGGCCGTGTGGTTCACCAGTACACAAGGCCTTGAGGGTCCAGTGTACGGAGCTGCTGATCAGTGGAACGGAATTGGAGTCTTCTTTGATTCTTTTGACAATGACGGAAAGGTTGGTGTCAGCTATAGTTTTTAATAATGGTAAAACCTAAATGACTATTTAGCGTAAACTGTAAAGCGCTATAGCTTTATTCACATTTGTTTCTGTTATTGTGTGGTGGGAGCAGTCGGTTCAGAGACTTTCTGCCTATATTATAACAAACAGCTTTATTTCTCAGTCAGGAATCATGTTAGCAATTAAGAACCCAGAGCTTTTTGTTTATGTGAAATTTACATTTTACTTAGTTAAATAAGATTACCTAAACATCAAACCTATTTCTGTGCTTTAGATGACAAAAAGGATTAATCTGTTTCTTTGTTTTCTGGGAATCCTTCCAGAAAAATAACCCAGCTATTCTCGTTGTGGGAAACAATGGCAACCTTGTTTATGACCATCAGAAGTAAGTAAACATTTCTTGCGCTTTCCTCTGATGTCATCACCAACTCGAATTTTACCAACTTAAAGAAGATTAGAAAATATGATTATATTTGCTTGGAAAGTAAATAATCCTCTCTCCTTCCTAATCTCCCTCGGGCGAGTGAAAGCTTTAAATCATTTTTTTAAATCTTAAATTCTGTGCTTACTGTACCATAAAGTATATACGCAGGCATGAATGTTATTATCTAATAAACCTGAGTGTGTTTTCCTCAAAGTTTACCGTAATTATGAGGTGCAAGTAATAGTTTTTTGTTTGTTTTCACGCAGCGATGGCTCCACGCAGGCCCTTGGTACATGTTTACGAGACTTCCGCAATAAACCCTACCCTGTCAGAGCCAAAATAACATACTACAAAAGGACACTGACGGTAGGAGAAAACATGAACCTTTTAGCATTAAGTGTGTATATATTCACAATGTGAAGTAAGATGAAAACAATGGCACTTTTGAGACAGTAAAAAATGTAGCTCTGTTTTTGTTTTTGCTTTTTTCCCTCTTCAGGTCTTGATCAACAACGGTTTCACTCCGGACAAAGAGGACTATGAGTTCTGCACAAAGGTGGACAACATGGTCATTCCATCTGACGGTTTCTTTGGCATTTCAGCTGCTACCGGTGGTTTAGCAGGTATTATTCTATTTGCTGTTAAAAAACTGTTTACAAAATCAAAACCTCATAAGCAACGGATTTCTCTGTAATAATTTATATTCGACCTGACAGTCGCTCTTAGGTCACTTTCAGAACTGAGCTACACTCACGGACGCTTTCAGGTGCATTTTTTTCCTCTTATTGAGTTAGCTCCTCCTTTTACCTTCCAAACCATCCATATGACGTGTCAGCGTCACACCACAGCTGCAGATTTGTTGGCTGCACAGAAATGGTTTGAATCTTTTGTTTCACCATTTCCCAAACAATGACTGTGGAGGTCATTTGAGTATAGTCCTTTTCTTAGCAGTGTGGTCTTCTGCTGCTGTAGCCCATCTGCTTCAAGGTTTGATGTGTTGTGTATTCTGAGATGCTCTTCTGCATTTCTCGGTTGTAAAATCTGGTATACTGTCATCTTCCTATCAACTTGAAGCATTCTGGCTATTCACCTCTGACATCAACAAGGCATTTCACCAGTTTTTGGAACCGGCACTCACTATGTTCTCTCTTGTTCGGACCATTAAAACATAGAAATGTTTGTTTGGGAAAATCCCAGCAGATCAGCAGATTCTGAAATACTCAGATTAGACTGTGTGAGACCAACAACCATGCCAAAAATTACATTTTTTTCCTCATTCTGATGCTCTGTTTGAACTTCAACAGGCCATCTTGACCATGTCTACGCACCTAAATTCTTGCTGCGATTTAACTGGCTAATTAGATGTTTGTATTAATGAGCAGTGGCAGTAGTAGCACTAGAAATATTTCAGGTCTGCCTTCTATTAAAGACTTAATTTCATTTTTACTGTCTAGTAATTTCTGTAGTTAAAACATTATTGAAACATTACCTCAGTCTTATGTAGGGATGGGTATTGATAAGATTTTCACGATTCCGATTCCATTTTCGATTCTGTTTAACGATTCTCTTATCGATTCTTATTTTTAAAAAGGAGAACACTAAGGTCGATTAGCTTAGAACTTTGTTTTATATCTTCTCTTTGAACAAGATAGAAATTTAGGAGTAACATGGCCTTACAAACCCAACAGTGAGATCTTAAGAGATCCACAGCCTACGGCTCTTCAATGGGGTGTCACAGGGTCCCCAGGAAAAAAAATTGTAAATGTAAAATAATAAAATAAATATTCTTCTGTAGCAATAACAAAGTATAACATAAATTATTCTGTAGCAATTACACAAGAATATCCAGTAATGTCCCTGCCTACAATTAAACACATTCACTTACCGAAAATCGGGGGCATCTGCTGTGGCAAATGGGTGCAAGCCTTTGACCACAAACTTAGTCACTGCTCGGTGACATTCGACTATCCTGGCCTGAAAGGAGACGCTACCGGTAGACTGCAGCGAGAACTGCCAGCCAGACTCTGTCTGTCTCATCATGGTCACCTAAATGCAGCGCACAGTAATGGCAGGTTTTGTAGGCAGATCGCGCTAACATAATATGCACTGTTAGTTGATCATTTACCTGCCGCATTAACGGGAGCGCACGTGCAAACGTTACCGCTGCTGCTGGGTTGAGATTCACGAGTCCGGAGCGGAATTAAAAACATGACATTCATTTAAGGTTATCGCGTGTTTTGTGAGCAAATGCTTTTGCATATTCGTAGTGTTTCCTCCCTTAAATGAAATATCTACTTTGCAAGTATTTCAAGTTGCCCCGTTGTCATCCGTTTTCGTAAAGTATAACCAAACTTTTGAGCATTTGAGCCGCTTAGGCGCCCTGCCAGGTAAATGACGCTCCGCAACGTGGTGACGTCTTTCGGGGCGACTGGAATCAATAAGGGAATCGTTTGCAAAAATGGCAAACGATTCCAAGGAATTGAAACAGTGGGTTCTCAACAAGAACCGGTTTTCGATACCCAACCCTAGTCTTATGATGACTTTACTAGTTTTGCTGGTCTGGTCTTGACTAGTTAAATTGTTTCCATCTTAACATTATTGCCTATTACTGCTACCTTTAGTCCTTGTTCCTAGTATCACTGTTTTGACTTACTGCTTATTGGTAATTGATAATTACTAATATAGTATGATAGTATTACCTTATCACACATTGTAATATCTCAGAAACAACTGCATTATAGTCTTAAAGTGGAGGAATTCAATGATTTTATTTCTGATGTTTGTGATTTTCTCATTGAAATTTTCTTTTGTTCGTCAGATGACCACGATGTTTTGTCCTTCTTGCTATTCAGACTCACAGAGCCTGGCCAGCAACCGGTAACTACATTTTTTTTTTTTTTTTTTTTTTTGTCTAGAACTCCTAATACGTTTCCAATCCCTTTGTGTGTGTGTGCGTGTCTGTCTGTGTGTGTGCATGTGCATGTGTGCGTGTATATGCACTATACACCCAAGCAGAGCCTCTATTGAGTTCACAGAGGGGTTTTTTGTCTTTCCCATTGAAGCCCCCAGTTGAATCTGAGATTCCTAAAGAAGAGAAGGACAAGTACCAGGAGGAATTTCAGAACTTCCAGCAAGAGCTCGATAAAAAGAAAGAGGAATTTCAGAAGGAGCACCCAGACGTCCAAGGAGAACCAAGTTAGTTTTCTGAAGCATGATGGTCCAAACAGTTGTGTAAAATTACGCAATGAATGAAAAATACACATTTGTTTTTATTTATATTCTATATTAATCTGTTAGGCATTACCTAAAACAGAAAGTTACATTATTTGAAAAATATGAATCAGAAAGCATTCAAGAAGAAACAAATATGTCCAAATATTACTTACAGATTACAGATTTCTTTTCCATAATTGGGTTTTAATCTGCAGTATCTCCTTTCAGTTGATGATTTGTATGAGAGTGTGAATGACCGGGAGATTCGTCAGGTGTTTGAAGGCCAGAACCGGATCCATCTGGAAATCAAACAGCTCAATCGGCAGCTCGCTATGATCCTGGACGAACAGCGTCGATACGTCTCCGTCATCACGGATGAGGTCGCCAAAAAGGGGACAAACACTGAGTCAGGACAGGTGGGCATGTCATCAAGATGCAAACTTACACAAGATGCTAAAGGTGTTCGCTGTAAAGCTACAAAATAGATTTTTATATTTTGTTACAGATGAAGAAGCATGTTTCTTTTTTTTGTTTGTTTCTTTTTACATTTTAAAAATGTGTGTTGGGACTTTGGACTGTCTTTCTATGAACTTCTACCTTAGTAAACTTTTCATCTGGGCGCTTATCAAAACATGGGAAACCCTTTATATGACAGCTGTATCAGTATGAACCTTCAGACCATTGTGCTTCATTTCTCTCTTAGCTGGATTCTGCTGGTCAGCAGCTGGGCTCCATCGTAGCCACGCAGCAGGAGGTTCTCAAAAGCCTGAACGAGTTGAAGTAAGTAACAACAGCGTTTGTTGTTGACAGTCGGTTACTCTTAAAAGATAGCTGCTTTTTAAAAAAAACAACAACATAAAGACACATCCGTGATACTCCAGAAAAACAAGGGAAATCCTGCCGCTTAAATCCATCACATCACATTTAATCTCAGGAGAGGCTGGCTGCGACATCACAGGTGTCTGCCGTCCTGATAATCCAGCGGCTATAACAGCTTCCTCCACAGTCGGTAACGCTGGATTTCTAGGCCCAGATTTACTGATGCATTGCACCAGTGTAAACTGGGTTTTGGCACAGAAACAAGATTACCCAAATACCTAATACCAATTACCTAATAAAAAAAACTCATTTGCAATGAATCAGTTACATGATAGAGAATTGCTGTATGAGCAGGATAGTTTTGCAGTAGACTTTTTGACAGCTGATCAGGAGGCAGAGAAACCCAAAAGGTGGCTGATTAAGAATTCTGTCATACCACAATTACAGCTCAAAGTGCACACTGATATCCAGCTCTAATGTGCTTCTTTTAAAACCATAAAAATGGTCACCCCACCTGCTCTCACATTTCTTTTTTTGCAGACATGGAATGAATAGAGAATGATTGATTCTGCTACTTAAAATAAGTGAGCCTGATTTGATGTGCAGGTTCAATGTTATATTATGTCAATAACATATCTTTGTTTATGTATTGTTTACCATAAGCTCTTTATGGACTATGTCATTGTGGGCATGCCAGCATTTTTAAATATGTGTGCTGCTTGATGAGTGAGTCATTATGACTTATGAAACAGCTACGTAGTCTTACTCACTCTTTTGTCAGCCATTTAGCACAAATATTTATTTTCCTTTCAGGAAAACTTGATTGACAAATTTGATTCATTCTGGGTGCTTTTAAAATCGAGCTGCACGAACAAAGAAACTGGATTTATTTATTTATTTTTATTAATGCATATTTGTCTTGTGTTAATTTTAACACACCATCTGCATAAAGACTTAATCAGAATGACAAGATATTAAAGATTTTAGTTTATATAACATTAATCTCTCATGTATCACAAAAAAGCAAGCTGTTTATATGCCCTAAATCCAACAGGACATTCATTCTCAGATGACTGCATACATGATTTTCTTTATCATATTGTTGACCCATAATTCCCGTGGCACTCGACTCTTAGTTACTCGTTTGCTAAATCTACCCAAGCACTCTGTTTTTGTTTTTTGCTTCTTCTTTTTTTTTAATCCTGTAGTGAGTGGGAAGATGTAATAATTGAATATTAAGGGTGCTACACAGGAGTAAGCTGATTGGCACAGTAAATAAGTTTGCTGGCAAAAGGCTTCAGCAGCTTCTGCTAATGTGCTAATGTGAGCAACTGATCTGTATTACTTTGTAGATTAAGTGCTCAGTTTATCCTGACCCGTCTTAAACACAGAGTTTATGATAGGACTTTGTCTCGCTCTAAACCTACATAGAGGGCTCTTTGCTCATAAATGGGTCACTTGGAGTAGACGAAGATTAGACGTAGGGTTTAATAAATGCTCACTTACTTCCTCAAGGGAGATTTTTTTTTCCCCCATGTCCATGAAACAAATTAGATTTTGTTTGTATGTCGTCCCTGTTTCAGACCTCGACCATGTGGCCGAGCAAGAAAAGGCCCCTTCTTAGCACCGTTCTGCCCTTATCAGATTAGTAGTCTTTAAATACTTCTGTCATATACAAGCAAAAAATACACAGTGTCCCATCCATTTGATTTCTTGTCACAATCTCCCTCAGGGCCGTCTTACTTACACTAGTGGAATTCTGCTCATTTGTCTTTTTTTCCCCTTCATAATCGCCTTAGACGTGTTTAAGATGATAGAGGGGAAACTAGTTGCTTCCTCCCTGTAAGTAATCAACTTTAAGAAATTACATTTTGTTGAGAAATGTGATCCTGGCTTAAAGTCTTTCTTCTCTTCTGGGAATGCTTTGCATTCAATGTAGTCTTCCTTTAGTAATTAATCTGAAAGTGAAGATGCAGATTTCACATTCAGTCCTTGGTGGGCCTCAGCAGCAGCACCTCAGGGTGGTTTATTCTGCTATCTGACGGGGTGAATGTGAGAAATGATTTGTACTAATTTCCATTAATAAGTCAAGGGTGAATGGCAGCTTGACACAAATCTTCCAGACAGATGATGAAGTGACCAGGATAAACCAGTCTGAACTGGTCAGCATATGTTCTTTTGACCCTGACTGTTCAGTTACTGGTGCGCAAGAGTTATAGAAGAGGATTTCTACCAGATATAAATGAGCAATTTAAAGATTGAGAAGGTAAAATGGTTCCACGGGTGATCAATTACAGTTAGAAAGGCTCTCAGTTTCACACACATCCACATTAATGGGGACCAGCTATCAGATGCTTTGTTAAATTTTTCAGACAATTTTTTAATTTTGTCTTCAGCGTGTCCCTCTCATAGACACATAGATGCATAATCCACGTGGTGTCCCCCTGTTTCTGAGCCATTTCTTATCCCTCTGTACTTGTAATCTGTTGTAAGAACATGTTTTTATAAGGGATTAATTTAGCAATCATGACCTCTTTTATCAGATGGCAATTTTCTGGTTTGTCAAAGTTTGAGAATATGTAGCCTCCAGTGAATAGGGATTAAAAGATTAATTTTTAGACAATTTATATGACTGTAAATAAGCAGCACCTCACAGCATGTTTACTGTTCAACATGTTTCCCCACATGAATTCAATCAGCAGTGATTTATTTCAGTCCTTTTGGGGGTTCTTTAATGTTAATGTGCAGTCTGTAAACACGATGTCTGTCTTGCTCTGCAGAAACTCCTTTCACGAGTCGCTGAGACAGATTGGCTCTGTCCAGAATCAGGGTAATCAAGCCCCTATGGGGACATACGAGACCATGCAACATTTCAACGACATCAAGGAACATCTGCACACCGTCAAAAGGAACGTGGAGAACCTGGTTCAGCGTAATGCTCAGGTGTGGATCGGAGTTTGAACTCTTCTGATCTGTTTTAGAAAAAAAAAGTATTGACTGAACCAGCTGATCTGCATTGTGTTGTTCAGAATCCAGCTGACAAGGCCGTGAAGTGTCCCGAGTTGCCTCCCATGCCTTCCTGCTTATCCACTGTTCATTTTGCAATCTTTGTCGTGGTCCAGTCAGTCCTATTCTTCTGCTACGTCATGTACAAGTAAGTTATTTTAGGTTGTAATTTGGGTTGCATCTGATTGGAAATCTAAACATGCTCTGATTTTTTTGTATCTTTTTCTTCGTTTCGCTTGCAGAAGTCAACAAGAAGCAGCAGCTAAGAAGTTCTTTTGATGGCCTACGTTCATAAAGCCGAAGTGTATACATGAGGGAATGTCCATTTTCATAATTTTTTTTTTTTTTTTTTTTTGGATGGGGTTTGATTATTTTCAGTGTAAGTTATTTTACTTGAAAAATTGGTTTTGTTGTAGATGTTTTTTTTAATTCATTGCAGATTTGTAATTTGATCAGTGTGACACTTCTGGATTTCCAACATGATGTAACATGTTCCTTACAGTATTCCTGGTTGGTCAGATCCTTAGATTTTTTTTAAAAAAAGAGAGAAATCTGCCACAGTCCCATTCCCTGAAACAGAACCTGTGTTTTGAAATGTGCAATTTTGTATAAAATACAGCAGAACTATTGATAATGTAAACCTAGACATTGGATTTCTGGGACTGTTTATCTCTTTCAGTTGAGTCAAACATGTCAGAATCTGACATATCCTCTACCTGAACAATTTACATAAACTACCTTAAACAAATAACTGCACCATGCCTGGTTATTGTTTCACACTTCAAACATGATTCATCTATGCTCAATAATTTGTTTTCTGTTTATTTCTCATTATCACAATTTTTCCACCTATTCCAAAACACTTCCTGGACACTTTATGGTGTACCTTGCTAATACTGGGTTGAATCCTACTTTGTCTTCAGAACTTCCTTAATTCTAAATGTCAGATTTAACAAGGTGCTAAAAACATTCAACAGACATCTGCACATCCACGACTGGACTCCACTGGACTGTGATTAGGTAACTAGAGGCCATTTTAGTAGAGTGAACTCACATTCATGTTTAATAAACAAATTTAAGATGATCTGTACTTTGTGACATGGCACGTTGTGCTCATGGAAGTATCCATCAGGGGATAGGTACCCTGTGATCATAAAAGGATGGACATGGTCTGCCACAGTACAATACTCAGATTATGATGTTTAAATGACATTGACTTGGTACTAAGGGGCCCAAAGTGTGCAAAGAAAACATTTTTAACTCTAACACAAGCAGCTGGAACCCTTCATATGTATGCAGAAGAGCATTTCTTAATGCACAACACATTGAAGCAGATGGGCTACAGCAGCAGAAGACCACATCAGGTGCAACCCCTATCAACTAAGAAAATGAAACTGAGGCATGACAAATCCATTATGATGTTCACACCAAATTCTGACCCGACCATCCAAATGTTGCAGCACAAATTGAGACTCATCAGATCAGGCAAGATTTTTCCTGTGTTTTCTTATCTGACTTTGGTGAGCCACAGTTTCTTTTCCTTAGCTGACAGAAGTGGCACCTGATGTGGTCTTCTGCTGCTGTAGCCCATCTGCTTCAACATGTTGTGCATTAAGAGATACCTTAATTTTAAAGAGTTGTTCTTGCTGTCCCATCAGCTCGAAGCAGTGTGGCAGTCTTCTGTTCTGATCAACAAGACATTTTCTCCCAGAGAACTACTGCTTTCTGAATATTTTCTGTAATTGTAAACTCTAGATATAGTTGTACAAAATGTATTGACACAAAATGTATTTGTTGTGGGCCTGGGATCAATTTCATGGCAATCCATAAATTGGTTGTTTATTTGACTAGTCTCAATACAGAGACTAGAATGGCAGCTGACCAGATGACTTTGTTAACTAGAACGAAACTACAAAACAAGCAAAACACCGTGTAAAAAAACAAACAAAAAAAATTTGTATTAATTTGTATATTTTGGTATAAAAAGTGAAAAATTCAATTCTTTCAGAGGCAAAAAAGAGCAGATTTACCTCTCTGTGACAGACTGGATGAGAATCAAGTTTTCAAAAAAATTTGCAAAAACTGCAAAAATGAAACTGAGAACCTCATAATTACTTTTTAGAGGATTCACATAAAGCTGAGAAGAAAAAAACTCACATTTGCCATCAACTCTGAGCCAACACTGCATTAAAAGTAAATGAGTGGTTTAAAACAACTTCTGAAAACAACTGTGAATAGTTTCAGAAAGCTCACCATCTCTGGGCTATAGCTCTTGCAGGATGAAGGGAGGTGAAGAAGGAAACTGTTCTCTGGTCCAACAAATCAAAAGCACTTTCAGAAATTATGGACACCATGAGGAGAAATATCCAGCTCGTTACCAGTGCATTTTTTCATAAAAGTGCCATGGGATGGTGGTGGCTTCCTGAGCAGGTAAAGTGATTACAAGTGGGGTAATTATGACCCCATTATTTTTTTAAATAGCAATAATTTCTCTTTATTTGTTTATCATACTGTTCCTTTCCTTTATGGTGTTCAATATATTTTCAAAAAATATATCAGCAGGATTGTACACCCTGTCTCTGGTACTGGTACTTATAAAGCACTTCTCTGCTGTACCTGAGTGGAAAAGCATTACATTCAAAGAACAAGTCTCATTCACCCAATCATACACGCATTCACACAAGTGGTTTTATTTTCCATATTCAGACTCTGATGAATGCAGGTTCATCTCCAGGTTCAGTATCTTGCCCGAGGATACCTCGATACGCTGACTGGAGGAGTACTCAAGGCTCAAAACTACAACTAAAAGAACTGTACGGATCCTCTGGTGTCAGACATCACAGGCCACCATGACAGGTCCCATATCCATCCTCCTATGGCTGAGAGCTGCTTTGAATCCAACATGAATGAGGCCTACACAATCAGGCAGGTGGTTTACATGTTGTGGAGGAGTTCTCTATGATGTTGTTTGATTGTAGTAATGAATTTAAAAAGAAAAAATACTCTTACAATCTATACTCTACTCCCTTTGGTAGAATGAGCACCGCCTAGTTATTAAATCAGCAGAGCAGCTTTCCTAAAATGTTCAGCGTGCAATCATTCGTGTACAGGTTCCTCGCCAAGCTTGAATCTTGATTGAGTGATAGTGAAATGAAATGAAAGGTCCCCACCCCTCCTGTCAATCATCCTCCCACTGAACAATAGCACTGCTTGAGGGATGGCTTCATGGGGATAAACAAGACTCTAATCCTGCTCCTCTCTCTCCACCCTGCTACTCTGCTCTTGGCAGTATAAGCTGCACACGGGCCAACCCGTACTTTACTAATATGATTAAGCAACAGTGGGTGGAAGCCACATATGTGTGGTGACAAACTGAAGACGCCCCACTCCAAAATGATTTTTGACACAAGCGCTTCTCCAACTGTTGCCAAAGAATTACTGTAGTGTCAGAGTTATTCGAAAAACGTCCAGAAAGTCCCGCATGATTTAAAAATAGAGAGAAAACAGGCCATCTGCCTCTTAGTATAGTGAAGCAGGAAGGATTAAATCCAGATTATGGACGAGGCAAAACGTGTGTGCGTTTAAGTTCGTGCATGAGTGTGTGTGTGTGTGGTGTATGTTTCTGTTGCTTGTTGCCAGTGTGTCCTTGGCTCCATAGACAAGCAGCAGGTTAGCTAGAGAGCTACCACTGGATTTAACAGCTATAGGAAGCTGAAGCGAAGGGGAGCAGGATCATATTCATCAGCTCAAAATTCCTCATCGTCGTAAAGAGTAAAGAGTCCCAGAACTGAAGATGGCTTTCTTGATCAAGAGCATGATTGGGAACCCCCTGTCAGGAATGGGTCTTGGTGGTGGAGGTGACAAAGAAGAGGAGGCCACCCCCTCAGATCCAGCCAAAGCCGCAGGGATGACCCGCGAGGAGTATGAAGAGTACCAAAAACAGTTGGTGGAGGAAAAGTAAGTAGCAACATGGAGGGTACCCCCTGTTTTTTTTTTTAAATCACTCCCACAGGCCCACCAAAAACAGTATGGCTGCTGACTGTGCAATCTGACCTTGACGAGCTGTATTCTGTTTCATCTCATTCATTTCTTTCACTATTTTCCCTTTTTAATCTTAATATATGACTTTAATCTTCACACGTTAGCCTCGCTAAATCTTAATGCCAATGTGTATATTATTTCTTTTGAATTTACAATAAGCAAGGTGTGTTTCTGAGCAGTGGATCTGTCACTGAAGGTCACAGAAACTGTACCACCACAGTAAAAATTCTGTAACATTTGATCTTTTTTTAAAAAATCATATTGTTCTACAATATAATCCATCAGGGCTATATGTCATAATGGACTCAGCTCAATGATCTTCTATAATCTGTCATCTGATTCTGCATCGAGAACAGTTATTGCTGACATTTTGAGTGACTTATTCTAATTTTGAATCTAAACAAATAATCAAGCAAAATTTAAAGTACGATGTAAAGAGCATTTTCTCACTTTTTTTCTTTTCTCTTTCTTTCTTGTCTTTAAAAATAAAGTAACATTAAACATTTTTAAATATTGAAATAATGGCATAATGTGAGTTTGCAAATAATTAAATTCAATTAGTTTTTTTAATGCACAGATTCTGCAGCATGAAGCAGATCCATGCAGCCTGTATTACATAACAAGTTTAATCCTGCCTCTCTACTCCCATGTTTGGGTACTTAAATCTGTTTAATTTTGAAAGGTATCAGAAAATGTCTACATTTTTATTAACTGCAGATTCCTAGCATTGATCTAATTCTCCAAAATGATGATTCACACACAAACAGAATTTGTTAAAGAAAGAATATGAAAGATAAATAAGTGCCTCTTCAAAGCACCAATAGGCCATCTGTAATCTGTACAGCTGTGAATAAAATTTCAATAAATGGGAGTTTGTTGGAAATCTTAACCTTAACCACCATGTTGCTTTTTTCACTACAGTTTAAATCGTGGTGTCTTGGCTTGATTTCAAATCTGCCTGACTCAGTCTAGCCTAATAATCCCATCTTTAATTGGCTGAGGGAAAGTACACGAGCTTTGTCTCAAAAATGCAGGAATATTCAGAGTCTGGCAGACTGCAGGCTGCTGGAAAATCACGATCATCACGTTTTTAAGTTATCACTGGTAACCTGAAATCATGATTCAAAGATCAAAATATCATCTTCAGAAAAAAGTTTAAATGTTGTTTATAATGTTACAGTGTAATAATTTATATATTAAATACATGTATTTTCTTGCTGAGCAGTAGTCTCAGCATGTACTTCATCTTTTACAGTTATAAGTGTTAAACTCGGGCAGCATACATCGAGAAATATTGTATTATTTTTATTATAAGAAATATTAATTTTACATATTTTACATGTTTTTTAAAAGCTGCAAAATGAGAAAAAAATTTATATGTTAAATATTAAAAAAGAACAGCTATACCATATATGTCTACTAAACTTAACTTTATGAAAACCGCTATTAGATACAGCATGAGCTAATAGGCAAACTAGCAGTAACTAAATTGTACTTTTTTATATATTTAACTAAATATTGAGAGCCTGTAGGTGAAATGAGCCATGTTAGTATATTATTAACTGGAGGATGCACATTTGTGGTTCCGGAAAACTTTGAATTATGACTAATGGCCAACACTGAAGGATAATTTACTAATAACATTTTTTTGCCCCTAAGGATGGAGAGAGATGCAGATTTCTTGCATAAGAAGGCAGAGAGGGCAACACTGAGGGTGTGCCTCAGAGAAAAATACAGACTCCCAAAGGTAAGTGTACCCATATTTTTTTACTTTTAGTTTGGGGATTTACTCAAGTTTGGTACAGATTCATTATATTAATTAAGGCTGTGTCAGGTTCCATGAAATCTGAATAATTTTCATTGCTTTTTGATGATTCTCGCTAGTACACCATTGTCTACTAATATAGTAAATTACAGTTCTTGGTTTACTTGAGTTAATAGACTTCAAAGATGCACTTTCAATACAAGAGTTCACTTTTGCAAGCATTTTAGAAACATATGAACATTCAATATATTTTCATAGAAGCTAGCTATAAACAGAGGTGAGTACAATTAAAATTGCAAATATAAATATATTAATATACCTAATAGCCCCTGGTGGTTTTGGTTTAAAAGAAAACATTAAAACATGCTTATACTGTATCCGCTCACAATAAATGTGTTTTACATTGTTTAAATATAATTTTTTAATTAGATTACAGGTATTTATGAGGGATTTTTTAAGGATTAGGGCAGGTAATAATAATTGACAACCCTTTATTAGCTTTATTGGGAAAGAAAATAAGATGGCTGAGCTAAGTGCCCTGTCTGCAGGTAGAAATAGCTACTTCATGGTTGGTTTAGGTTATCTTAGTCTAATAGTAGTGCTTGGCAGCTCCGGCCTGGACAACAGGAGGTAGAAGTCATGCCAGTAGATTAGTGGAAAAAGAGATTCAGCCAGCGTCCTGGAGACGTTAGCCTATGTGTTGCGCACTGCACCTTGAGTCGGACAAAGCCAATTGCCACTGAACAGGTGTCCCAGGCTCATCAGGAAGCACCAAAGTGATTCAGAGTGATCTGGCTTTAAGAAACAGCAGCATCTACTTTAGAGGGTTCAAAGCGAGCTATTCCAGGATTTCCAAGGACTCTGAAAAGAAAAATAAATTGTAATGGAAGGAGAAAAAAAGGTATGGTAGATTTCTTTAACACCATTTAAAGCTAAAGACCAACAGAGTGACCTTTAATTTGATAAACATGATTAACCATGTGTTCTTTGGTGGAAATGGCAAAATAAGTTTCTGTTACAGGTTTTCTAACATCGTGATTGTTATTTATCTAAATGAAGTGATGACCTTGGCTGCCGGAGGTGTTTCTAACGATCTCTTGCAGCAGGCATGTCATTGTTTGTGTTTCTGTTTCAAACGGCAAATGGATTTCTTAGCACTGTTTTTCTTTTAAATTAAAACCACATAATTATCATAAGGATAATGGCTGAAAGAAGTACATGCAAATGTAATTATGCTTGGAGAATGATGGCTACATCGCTCATCACTCTTAACGGGAACAAAGGTCAAAGTGTTTTTACTGGAGATTAGCATTTGAAATAGATTTTTCAGCAACAATAAAAAAGCAAAATCATTCTTTGAATTATGTGAAGCAGACAATATGAATGAAAACATTGGTGTGGTAAGAAATAGGAATGAGGTCTCGTGCAAGGCTATAGAGGATATCTTTAGATTCTAATAGGAAAGGATAAAGCAGGTCTGCGATAATCCCTCAGATTGAACTTTAAAGTACCGGTAGTCACAGCACAGTGCCTATTGCATGACTATTCCAGATATTAAGTGATTAGATTTTGTTTGTTGGAAAAAAAAAAGGCTTTAAATTTTGCATCTTTTCTGATGCAGTGACACATGAAGTGTGGCAGTGTGGATAATAACGTCAGATGAGACTCGTGCCTGCTTGATAAAAACACAGACAGCCGTAATATCCTCGAGTGCAGTTACTTGAACGTGGATTAAGACAGATATCAGAGTCTATCTGTTTGTCTTTGGCCTTGTTTTTAACTTTGCTTGTTTACAATTTGATTTCAAACCCAGAAAAATGTTCCTAATTTGAAAATAAATGGGGTAAAAGGTAGATCTTTAAAAAGCCCGTTCAATTCCCTTTGTAAGAATTCAACATAAAATATAGAAATCCAGTGATTGCTGTCGTGTCATGAATCAACTATCACCTTAACGCACTGATGTTCCTGGATTCTGACCGTGCTCTCTGTTCTGATGTTGTCACGTGCAGAGCGAGCAGGATGAGAACATGATCGAGATGGCCGGGGATGACGTGGACGTGCCCGAGGAGCTGCTCAAGATGGTGGATGAGGACGCTACGGAGGAGGAAGGCAAAGACTCCCTCCTGGGTCAAATTCAAAACTTGCAGAACATGGACATGGACCAGCTGAAGGAGAAGGCCTCGGCGACGGTCACCGAGCTGAAGACCAAAGCAGAAGAGAAGTGTTCCGTCATGTGAGTGGCCAGAGAGGGCATGTGGGTTCGCAAAGTCGGGAAGAAGAAGAAGAAGAGAGAAGAGAGGAATGAATATCACCACTTCCTGGGAAAAAAAACACGTCTGGGATTCAGTCAAAACGTAAAAATGCCTGCAAAGTATTCATTTTTCTTCTAAGAACTAAAAAGGCATTATCTTCACCAGGGTGTTATATCTTTACCACAACCAGTCTGCATCTATTTAAGAATATACACTAAAGGTTTCCATGTCAGCTGATTACTCGGTGGGTAATCGTTTCCAACTTTCCATAAAAACAAAATAATACTATTTTAAATCCTGTGCTGAGTGCCCTATCCACTCCCTCCCCCTCATTACCGTTTAGACAAGAAATCTAGAAAAGTACATTTTCCTGATCCACTGCCACGGATGATTTCTTTTCATAATTCCTCCATAAAGCTACAGGCCCTGATATATTTTGAAATTTGTATTTGTCATATAATATTGACTTTTTTCTCTGTTTATCAAAAAAATGTAAATGTTTAATCTCTAAAATTGTTTTGCGGTTCATGAAATAACCAAGACTTATTAAACCAATCCTGTCTGCTAATTTCCACTTTCCTTTTGGTTTCATGGTGATTCTAGATTTGTTTTTTCTTTTGTATGTGGTGTTGAACTAATGAAATTTAGTCTTTTTTTCTGTCGGTGTTACTACAAAAGGTGATCTACACAAGTTTTGACATTATAGTTGTAATAAAACTGTTGTGTCTGACACATTTGCTGAGACATTTGCAGATTTGCACAAACTGTAATTTCAAAATCATTACAATAAAATCAATGCTCATAAACGCTTAAAACACACATGGTGGCTACACTGAGAAAACTTTAAATAAAGACATATGTGGAATACAAGTAACGTGTCGGTTTGCATTGTTAAGCTTGAGATATCTTCTTAAATATCTGACATTTTTGTGTGTCAGTTATATCCAGCAATTTAAAAGGAAACACCTTGTTATGAATGTACTGTAGGCCTATATGGTAATGTGACTTTATAATCAGACTTAGTGGCTTTTAAACTGGTCAGCCAAGCAGAAATTCTGTTGTACAGACATCAAATATTTAAGATTAAGTAACTATAATCCCATCTACTGAATCAGGGCTAATGCAGTAAGTAAAGAAATAGGTCTTAATTTAATTGAGCATTATCCAAATAGTTTGGAACTATAAGGCAGAAAAGGATGGGGGCTGGGGGGACAGTGAGTCACAACCTGAGGAGTTTCACATGAACCCAAGATGTGGATTTGTAAAGTCTGGAGATTACATCTAATAGGATCAGCACAGCCAAGGTTGTCAGCCTGTGCTGTCCTCCTCTGTTTCTCTCCAGATGAGAGGACAAACTCAGGTTTTGAAAAACCAAATATCTAATTCTCCTTTTTACAGAACAAGGAAGTACTAGCTTGGAATATTTCCATAACACCCCCATTCACCCAACAAAACTTTTGCAGTTTAAAAATGCTTGCAGACATGCTTGTGCAGTGTGAAACAAATGGGGATTTAAGAATGAAAATATATTCATTTCTAACTATTTAAAGAGTTAGCAAAAAGTAATGGCTAAACAGTTTAAGCTAACATACTTAGCTTAAAGCAAGCGATGCACTGTTAAAGTATACTTTTTCTTAAATTGAGAAATATACTGTTGCTAAAAAATAACCAGTTATAACGGACAATTATATGATTACCCATGAGTATTGATATACATAGCTAAAAGTAAGAGCTAAAGCACTGAAATAATAATGGATAAATGCAAACAATAACACTAGTTAGCTAAGCATAATGGCTTAACGGTTGAAATTGTTAGCTCCTTAAGGTGCTACACAGAGAAACTGACTCACCTATGAGTGCAGCCAGTGCAGGTTTAACAAAATATTAAGCAAATATTAAGGAGCAGAAGTTCTGTTTGTTGCTTAAAACTGTTTGGAGGAGTCTTTCTACGGTGGCCCTGAGAGGCCACAAAACACAACGGAAATATGAAAAACAACAACGGAAATAGCAAAAAAACAAAACAGAAATAGGAAAAAACGGATTTCCAAAAGGGAGGGGAGACAATAACCCAACGGACCAGTTGCAGGAACCCAAAACATGGTAGGTGTGTTTTATCATGATTCATATAATACTGATGACGGATTTTTAGGCTAATATTTAGGCTAACACACTTACCTCTCATCTTTTCTTTCCTCACAAAACCGATAGATCCTCCACTTCTTTTAAGTGTCCAATTCCAATTCTTAGCATATTTTGGTTCCTGCAACTGGTCCGTTGGGTTATTGTCTCCCCAGAAACACTTCCCTTGTGGTTTTGGAAATCCGTTTTTTCCTATTTCTGTTTCCGTTTTTCCAATTTCTGTTTTCTTTTTTCCTATTTCCGTTGTCGTTTTTCATATTTCCGTGGTGTTTCGTTTGCTTTTGCTGCATTTTTCTTAGAGCTGGTGTTTTCTTCAGTTGCAGTCCGTTTGGCCTCTCAGGGCCACCGTATCTTTCTCCTGGGCGTACACTCGCAGCTTAATTAGAGTTACCTGTCAGTTGAGTTATGCTCACTGATGCACTGTGGCGACAGAAAAACCTTTATTAATAAGTCAAGGCTTTTAATTATTCCCCAGAAGGTCACAGCATTGGTCAGGATGAGCATAATGTAAATCACAATCTTTACTTTTCTACACATCAGATGGAGGAGTTTCCACTAAGTCACCACAGTAAATCTATTGTTAAACCACTTGTTACACTGGACCTGCAGTGGAGCTCTTGGGACAGTTTTAATTTAATAAAGTGCATTTAGTGTAAAGTTAAAATCAGGAAATCATCACTAAAATTCAAACTCAAATTCACCAAAAACACAGTCAACATAATGGTAATGTTTATTATTAATTCATTATTCAGGATATTATTACCTTGTAGAACTTATCGGTAACTAAAATGGTTTTCCCCTATCCCAATGTTGTATTTTTCTATCTAGAATAATGATCTTTTCAACTAAACTATTTAAATACTGTACTTTGTACCTATCCATTCGACTGTATCCCCAAGCCATGCTTAAACTTGGGAATTAATTTTCAACAAAGTAAAATCTAAATCATACACAATCCAGTTTTTCAGTGTTGTTTTATTTCTTCAAAGTACATAAATGGATTAATAAATGAAATGCCAAAGTACAATCCTACATGGGGTATCACATCATTTACACACATCAACAATGTGTGCAAAGTTTTTCATAAGGTTCTGTCCTTATGATGTAACAGTTATGTTTATTTTTAGCTTTTTTTAGGCCTTTTTGCTTTTATTTTTAATAGGAGAGTAAAGTAAGCAAGAAGGTAGGGGAGGAGAGCGAAGAGGAAAACAAGCAGGGGACACAAACCCAGGGTACTGTAGTGAGGATAATAGCCTTTGGTATATAAGTTGTTTCCTTAACCAGCTGAATTATAGCAGCATCAAAGTTAAGAAAAAAATGTTGCTTTCTTATTGAGAGCTGATGAGAGCGAGGAGGCTGATATCACTAACAAACAGTTCGGCAAAGTTGGGTCAACAATATGAGACGAAAGGAAAGCCGCTAACGTTACTCAGTCTACAAGTACCTCTGTTTTTACTGACCCCTTTGTCAGTTATATAACCAAATATAAAACCACAAAATGACCAGGTTTTGGATTTGCTTTAATTAGATGTAAGTAAATGTTTTGTACAGAAGCTGGGCTGTTTTCTCCTGTTTACAGTTTTCATGCTAAATATTTGGCTTCTGGATATTTACAATACAGATGTGAGAGGAGTATCAATCTTCCTCTCACTCCCCCTCCCTCAACAAGTTCAAATTTCAATCTCTAATTTAGAATAATCTGAAAAACTCAGGGTTTTGTTTTGGTTTGATTTTTGATGACATTTAGTAGATTTAGGCCTCTTTGATGAGCAACAGACCACACAGATGTTTGAGGCTGTCATCACTGCTGTTATAGGTTGATTTTTTTTTCATGCTTTTACATTTTACCACAGATGCTTTTAAATAAGACTAAGAAATCTGCAACTGCAAAATACTTAGCGTATTACACTGACAAAAATCTTAGTTTAGCCTGTATGGAAGCAAATTTTAAGTCAGCTAAGTGTTTGTGACATAAGTGACATTTTGAAAATGAAACAAAAAAATCTTAAATGTTTTTTCAGAACCATCTCAATAAACAGAAGACGACTTTTAGTGATATGTGGGCTGCACATGTCTCCAACAACCCCTTTTCCAAGCAGCTATCACTGTTAACTCACAAATAAATTTGTGAGCCCTGCACTTCTGTCTCTTGGCTTAAAGGTTTGGTCTTTTGGACAAAAACATAATCGAAGATCATCATCTGCAAGTTGCAATTTGTCTTATATGATTGCATCGTGTGTGCAACAAAACACTGAGAGCATCTTCTGTAAAAGTTTTGCTGGCACTTGTCTTTTTCTTTCCGTTTGCATCTCTCTCTGTTTTTGTGCCCCCTCGTCTCTGTGGCAAACAAAGGATAAGGTCACCTTCTTTAATTAGGAAAAGCTAAATAGTTTTAGGGGTTTTAACTCTTTTGAGTAAAATAATGTAATCCCCTTAAGCAGGATTACCACACTGATGTCAATCTTTGTTTGCCGTTAAGTGGCTATAGCACAAATATGTTATTGTTTGGGCTTTGTTAACCTCTTTGACTCGACACTTACAGGAACCCGTTTTTAAAAGGAACCTTGTTGACAAATCATTAAGCGGTTTAATTGATTTTTAATGAGTGTATTAAATAATTTAAGTTGCTTTCAGTCGTGTGTCAGTAGGTGGATGACCTTTTCTCTTTCGTCAATAAAGCAAATAATCTTTGAACTGAAGGGAACGTCTCTTCATTTTTGGCAACAATATCTTGACGCTTTGATTAAATATTAAGCTGCCATCTTGCAATCCCTGTCCTCACCAGAAATCTTGTAATTATGATTTTGTTGTACCTAAATCTGTGGGCCTAATCTGCCCTCTCTTTTTCCCCCCACAGACTGACATGAACATGACATCTGGAGGAGTAGAAAGATGGTTTTAAGATTTATGTAAGTAGGTTTAGAGCCAGCACCGACTCATGCACTTGTGACGGGGAGGAGTTAGGCAGGGTGTGGAGGCTGGTGCCCGCAATGGTCGCACTGCCACCCCTAAATCCAGCAGGGCCAAATCCAACAGGACGTCCCCTCTCTGACGTGCAGCGGGGGTGCCGCATGAGCAGGGGGTCTTAGAGCAGGCGCTACTTTAAAAGCCGGCTCCGAAGATGCTCCACAACCACCGAGCAAGATACCTGGTACTTGTGCGCAAGTTTTCCAACGTCGCCCGACATTAAGCTACAACTTTATCAAAAGGGGTAATACATCTGAGAAGAAGTCAGAGTGTTTTGTTATTATTTTTTTTACTTTTGGATATTTTTTCTGGACTTATCAACCAATGTGGCTTCTTGGATCAACTACCCAAGTAATGATGATGGATGAGCGCATGTCTCCCTCCGCACGCTGCGTCCAGAGCCCGGGAAGCAACCCGTCCACTGTCCACAGCATAGAGGCTATACTGGGATTTAAAGAAGACACCATATTCCACAAGTCAGCCTCCTGTAACGTGACGGAAAGAGTCCAGGTCAAAGACGCTGAGCGCAACGGGAATGGAATAGTGAGCCAAACGAAGAAAACCCATTACTCGGAAAGTTGTGACAGTAAGTAAATTCGGTTTTCTTCACATTTAGTCCCGCGTCAGTCAATCTGAGTGCAAAAACAATATGCTGAAAATATGCAGACATCCTGTGGTTTAGTTTGGAAAGTTGTTTAAAGTCCAGATAAAGTAACACCTGAAGGAAATCAAAATGTATTTTATAAAATACATTTTGATCTCGATTTTGATATTGGTGCAAAGGTTCTTTTCTTTAAAAAATAGATACAAAAATACAAACGAAATAATGAATGTTTAACTAAATACATTAAAAATTTTAAACAAATCTAAAATAATAATAATAAAATATGTATATATATATATATATATATATATATATATATATATTTATTTTTTTTTAAAGCCACATTGAACTGGAAAAAGTGGAGTTGCCATTTTATTTTGAAAAGCGAATTTTAACTCGGCTAAAACTTCCAGTCCCGGTGTTTGACTTCTTCCACCGCCTCCTCTCCTCACAGGTGTGTGTTGTGGCAGCAGCACCGGCGAAGCCTCCGTGTGCCCGGACTCACCGGACAGAGACGGCAAACTGTCCGACGACGAAAGCCACAAGAAGAAGCACCGACGGAACCGGACCACCTTCACCACCTTCCAGCTCCACGAACTAGAGCGAGCTTTCGAGAAGTCCCACTACCCGGACGTGTACAGCAGAGAGGAGCTGGCCCTGAAAGTGAACCTGCCCGAGGTCCGGGTGCAGGTATGTCCCCGAAGCAAAACCACTTGTTTTATTTTATTGCAAGTACCTTTTATTATATTGAAGACCGTTAGGCCTGTAAGTCAAACCATAATGATGACGGTTCATATGCTTATAAGGCTAAAGAAAAAATAATAATAATTAGATCTTTTTAGATTAAATTTAATATATTTATTGTAGATTTCTGAATATTTATATTATCTTTTAGAAATGTAGAGAAACGACGGGTTCGTTTGATTTGCAAAAAATTATCTTTGGATGCCTATAAGATCAGAAATATGATTGGAATATTAAAACGATCATAAATGTTTAATAAAAGTGACAACAGTGGATTTTTTTTTTTATCTAAGAGGAAATGCTTATTTATTTATTTGAATTGTAACCACGCAAAATAGGAATCAAATTTATAAAAATTAAAAAAAATAAATTAATAAATAAATATTGATCTTGTCTTTATGTTTTTTAAACATTTGAAAGAAATTTGAAAAATGGAATTTGAATCAATTTCTAAATCAGTTTCACTTTATTGTTTGTGCAGTGAAACAGCTCCATGCAAAGTGCTGGAATCAAAAAGTTTCCACTGACACTATATTTAATTCCTTTCTTCTGCATTCATGTTAAAAAAAAAAAGACTGAAATTATATCTAAAGAAACTTTAACAAACTCAGTTTAAATAACCTGCAGTACTATGTTTCACATTCTAAATTATAGAGGTTGCAGTTTACATTTATGACTGATTTTGGGCCTAAAAGTTGTATTTTTCTGCATTTCTACTGGCTACTGGATCAATTCATAGACCTCATTTCTTTTTCAGGTATAAATCAAACTTTTAGGGAAAAGTTTTATCAAGATAGACAGATGATTAAAAAAAATATTTATATTTTCAGGTTTGGTTCCAAAACCGGCGAGCGAAGTGGCGTCGACAGGAGAAGCTGGAGGTGAGCTCCATCAAGCTTCAGGACACCCCTTCCTCGTCTCTGCTCTCTTTCAGTCGTTCTCCCACCAGCTCTCTGGGCTCCGGGCTGCAGCTGGAGCCCTGGCTCTCCACCCCGATCACCACCTCCACTTCGCTGCAGTCGCTCCCGGGCTTCATCGGCAACTCGCAGGGCCTCCCAGGCACTTACACGCCTTCTCCTCCTCCTCCCATGCCCTCTTCCTTGCCGTCATCCTTCCTCAACTCCCCACCCCTGGGACACAGCTCTCACCTGCCTCACATCAGCTCTATGTGCCTCCCGCCCCCGGCATACCAGTGCTCAGCTGATCCGAGGAACTCCAGTATTGCTTCACTGAGGATGAAGGCTAAGGAGCACATTCAGTCTATTGGGAAGACATGGTGATGTCGGGTGGACTTTAAGACCCCTGATGAATCTTTTCGGAGAAATCTGGCTTCATTTTCATGATGGGATTGTATTTTTTTTAAAGACTGACAATTCGAGCTGCCCTTTGGAATTCAAGACATCTACACGTACAACTTTGTGGGAAACTTGTGACACTAAATGTGAAATTCCTGTAAATATGAAGCCGTCTCTTGTCCTTTGTCTTCTCTGTAAATTGTTTTATTGTATCAACCAGCCCAGTCCACATCTCATCCAGTGTTACTGCCAATAGAACAAGTACAGAGCCTACTGAAAACTCACCAATGCCTGTTTATGCTTCCTCTTGTAAATGGATAAAAGGAGCATTTTAAATCTTTACTCGTTTCCGAGTCTGAATCATAAAATAAATGTATCAAATGGGATTACTTTCCTTATGCAATAAATTGTTTGTGTACAAATACATTAACGAATTTATGATTTCTCCCGTTTTCATGCGTAATTTGAGATGTCTGACAGAATGAAATGATGGTAGATTAAGTTTCCATCAGGAAATGCATTCATTACCTGCAGAGGTGTCTTCAGTATCACACTTGTGTAACGATAAAAAAAATTCTGCACATGTTATATGGAAAATGTTAAAATTAGTCCTGTACAGCGGTGAAAGGTCAGTAGACCAGGGGAACTGCATTATTTAAATAAAACCATTCCTACTGTGAATCTAAGTATACAGATTCATGCTTCTGAATTATTAAAAAACATATGGCGGGTTTGTTACACACAACAGGCTTAAACTCACCCACTTTCTCTATCCGTTTAGGAGAATGAGTCCCTCAACCCACTTATTTCCTCCTCATTAACTCCTGTAAACTTTATCCCATTCGCTCCTGGGATTAAACCCATAATGGGGGTGAAAGTGGCTTGTACTTCTATTGTTTGCCAATCATCCTTAACAAATGAGTGAAAAAGAAGCAGAGTGAAAACTTTCCTCTGGCTTTAAGAGAAAACTGTGCGTGTGTGTGTGCGTTTGTGTGTGTGTGTGTGTGTGTGTGTGTGTGTGTGTGTGTAAACCAAATTGTTGCAATTAGCACATCCTTCTGTCTGCAACTCCTGAGGGATGATAATTATCATTAATCCAACTACCCAAAACACACACACACACACACACACGGCTGGTGTCTCTGTGTTTGTGTGCTTGTGCGTTTTTTCCTTCTAATGAGAAAGAGCGATCATCCATTTTCATCTGCAGTCGTGATTATGTCAACATTTTACAATCCACGTGATTATTTGCTCGAAATGAAAACACTCTCAGATTGACGCTGTGCGACATCTGGTGGTACAAACTGGTTACTGTACTGGTGAAGTAAATCTCAGAAGCACTAACAATTTCAGAAAAAAAGAAAAAACGGTAAAGGACACTTCTGACATGCAAAGCATGCTTTCACATCCACAGTGCAGTTATCACAATGCCCATTTTATTTCAGATTCTCAGCTTATGTAACACAACCTTGTCAGATCGTTCAGCAATCAAAACGCTGCATGATATGCATACAGGAAACCAAAATTAGTGATGAAACAAACTGTTACAGCAGAATAAAATATACAGTGTGGATATGTGATTATAGAATACGTTAAGTTGATAATGATGATTGTTTTTTGTTTTTTTTTTAAACAGAAATTCATCTTGCATTCAGGTGGAGTCACTGTCTTGCAGTTTCAAAGCCAGAAGAAGCAGGTCTGACATCTATAAAGCAGTAATTACATTGGAAATGTGCAGATGATTAGACGTAACACTGGATCACTTGATAATTGAGGATTTGTTCCACACACATACCTCTGCCAGATATTTTTCTCTGTCCTCTTCTCTCCAGTGGCGCTGAAGCAGCCTGTCTGCAGTTTGAGGCATCATCTGATTTGGATTCTGTGGTTGCATCAGAGCCTGCATTAGAATCTGTGTGAGCCGGGCTGCTTTTAGGGCTGTCAGGTAGTCACTGTCAGGGTTTACTTCCTGCTCCTCCTCTATGCTCTTCTTTCCCATCAAGTGACCTGGGAAGTTGGACGTAAAAGGTAGCATTCTGAAGAATCTATTCTAGAGCATCTTCTGAAATTACACTGCAATCAAGTGTAGATGTGTGCAAAGCATTTTTTTTTCTCACTGCAAAGTGCTCATTCCCCCTGGTGTAACTTATAATATATATAACTTAGCAGCAGAGAATGACTAAAAACATACTTATTTATCACAGAAGAAAACAAATGAATGATTTGAAGTGACCCAGAGTTATTACAGTCGTAATAAATAGACTATTACTGTTATCAGTATTTGTTTCAAAGAGTGAACAGTCCTGCGAACCTTGCGATATAATCGCCAAATACATAGAACAAAAAGTAATATTAACTTGTCTGCATAAATATTTTTTAGCAGACTGTGTGACGGTTTCCTTACCTACTGCCCAGTGATTGCCTCGTGGATACATTTTCCCAACAACTGCTGCAGGGCTCTCTGAGCAGTTCAAAATACACGGTACAGTAGCCAGAATAATCAAAACTGGCCACACGGGTCTGCACGTCCATGAATACCATAAGCACTCTCCGCCCATGTTATCGGAAAATATAAACGTAAATATAAACAAAAACAAAACGCCCAACGTATGTTAGTCCTTAAGTTACAGTTAATCAGTTGATCTAACTTTAGAAGACCTCCACCATAGTCGATTTTTATTCGCGTGAGCCGATAAGTGTGGAAACAGTTGTCCAGTTGCAAACCTGCTGAGGTTCCACTCCCAGCGCCTTTGATAGGAATGGCTAACGGTTCAAAGTTAAATGCCCCTCCTGACACAGCCGTACGTCAGTGGGTGTCTTAAGTAGCCCGACGCTGGTGCCAAAATGAGAAAGTGATGATGACAAATTATCATTTATACTCTGTAATTATCGATCGCTATTGTTTGCCCAGAGATTGCTGGGTGATTGCAGAAGATGTCAGCTTCATTTCACGCGGATGGACGAGACCTCAGTAATTGCCTCTGTCTAAATAAGAATGTGAGGAAAAGCTGTGACTGAAGAACTCTTCGGGTCATTTACATGTACACTACACTATATAAAAAAAATAATACTAATAAAATGAAATAGGGAGGTTTTCATGTAAAAGAAATGAGTCATTTCCACTGAGTGGCTCATTTTAGGGAAAATCCATACACTTTATGTGTTTTATTCTAATGATACATCACGACTGATCTGTTGGAGTTAAGTTACTTGTACTTCATATGCAGATTTGGAAATGCATTGCATGCAGGCTGAAATCTTGATCCAAAGAAGCAGATAGTAGCAGAAAAAAAGCCTGAATATGAAAATTATTAGGCCTTTGCCCAAAACACTTTTCATGAATGTGATGATAATAATGGACAGTTCTTAGAAATCAGTGTAAAATCTATTTAAACTCACTTTTTCTGCTTAAAACAACACTTCATGGCTGAAATAGTTTGCTCAGATTCAATCCAACCGAGTGAAATTAGACATTCATAAGCAAACAATATTTCACATGTAAAAGTCTGCCTATAAACTGTTAAGGGGAATTCAAGGTTCCCTGCTGGTGTCCTTTGTGCACGTCTGAAAAGCTGATTAGCTGAAATGTTGTCTTTAAGAGGACATGAAACAACAATGGAGTGTACCACGAAGACGAAGAAGTCCAAATAAACATAAACATCAGAGAATAAATGCACAAAAGTTGGCTCCAAAGCACAGTTTTCAATGTTTTAACACTTGGTTACGCTCTGCTACAAAGAAGTCCTTGTATGTTATAAAGAAGCGGCGGCACAAATATGAATAAGAGTATTCCATATTACTGTTTGAGTCACATGTTTTTGATGCTAGTGACAGCAGGCGTGGGTAAATCACACACTCTGAAGTTTCTGCCACGTTAGTGTGACATTTTCCACTTAGCAAGAGTTGGGAGACTTCTGCAGGTACGTTCGCCCTCAAAGTCCTCATAACATAAAAGTGCTTTCTTTTCTGTGATTGGTAACTTTCACTGTGTTCACATGCATATGACCTCAAATACGCATGTGGACATGTCACATGTCACAGTACAGTCAAAATACATGGGCTGTGAAAAATCAGTGGTTGCCCAGATGCCCACTGCACTGCATTTGTCATTATTAATTAATTAATTAATTAATTGATTGATTAATTTGGTCTTGCAAGCCAAATGCAGGTACTTGCAGCAGGCAACTTTTGATCAAAGAGTGACTTAACATGTTGCCCAGTGGGTAGCAACCTGTCTTCAAAGGTTGTCCAATGCCTGTGTTGCTTTGAAGTTAAATTGCAGTTGAATTCTTGCAGTTAATACTTTGCTATCTGTGGAGGAATTTCTACATCTCTGTTTTAAATCTACAAATTTCTCACTGGACTCTGAATGTCAGCAATTAATGTGAATTTCTGTGTAGGAGGGCAACAATTCTCCAACAGATGACAACAGATTTGCAATATTCCCTTGTTTATCACAGTTACTCGCCATATTATCGCAGACACCATGTAACTGCCAACATGGCATTATTCAAGTCAGAAAATTATAGCAGGCTGACTTCATTTTACTGCCATCTTATCATCTTCTCTAAAGTGACCAAAGTAACTTGCAAGTGACTGCAAGTGGTTACAGACCTGCTCCTTGTTATAGCAACCAGAGACAATTACATTGCAAGTTCATTGCACATGGTTGCAATAATTTTGGTCGTGCTGTGCTCTCCCTAGTGTTACTGTAGCCTCACTTAGACAATTGTGTTAAGGCTCCAGCATACTGTCTTTATTGGTACCCATAGCTTTGCAAATGCACATCTACACGTTGCAGTTGTCTGCTGGAATGCGCTATTGTTTTGTTGGAGAACAACACATTTCCATAAGCTCTGCACTGTTTAAATTCCCAGAATCCTTCTCTCTGTATAAGAATTACACAAAAAGACACCATAAATCTGTCTTTCAAATATGGCAGCGTTCTTCAGACCTCGAGTATACAGTTATTACAATAACCCCAGCAAGCAGGATATTATGGTTAATAATATTTCTGACCTCAGAGATCTAGGGTAATAAAGTACATCACAGAACTGTTATACATATACATTCTATACAATGAGACTTGGTTTTTCAGAGTAAGAGAAACTGCCATTAGAAAGAATGCAGGTATACATGCACACCGATTTCTCTTTTCAGAAAAGGAAACCTTTCTTCTTCTTTAATACACTACATGGATACTTATCAGTCAATGTCTTTATTTCTTTTGGCTAATCGGAAATGAAGGTATTACTCTTACTTGTTTACTTCTTTAAATCTGTCTCCTGTAAATCCCTGTAAGTATTGGCCCATAATAGGTTATGGCAGTGGCTCCTGCTCTGGGAGTTCTGCAGCACAAACTCCCAATGAAAAAAGTTACTTCAATAGTCTAAATAGTATATAGAGCAATTTCTAAGTTGTGGTGGCATGAGATACAAACATGCTGATGCAAAAACAAAACAAAAAAAAAAACAGTACAGTATTTATCAGCTTATGGCTGCTTGGTTGTAGGAATCGGTTATTTTGGTCAATACTCAGATCACAGTTATTTGACACCATCACACACTTTTAAACTTTTAAAAATTGTAAATTTAAAACCTGTTAAAAAATATTATATTTTCAATGGAATTTCCTTGAAATGTAAATGCAGTTCAAAAGTAAAGCAAAGGAATGTGCTGAAATGCAAATATAGGAATTATTTTTACAAGCAACTGGAGCAAAATACAGCAGCACAAAACACACACTACTCTAACACAAGATTAGTGACTGTGTGCTAAAACACAGGAGGACATCCTTCAACGTTTGCTTCTTCCTTTTACACAACACCAAATTGTTTTCACGTTTTTTGCATGTTAACAATTTCTAACTATCACTTTATTTTCAAATCATAGAAGGTTATGCACACACACATTAAACAAAACCAACGGCTCTAACAAGATGCCATGAATAAGAGTGATGAATATTTTGACACCTGTTGTGTGCTTACTTACGTCTGCCATCTTGTTAATGAAGAGTCCAACTAATTTATTGGCACACTTTATTGCAGAGCACGGAAAGGTCAACAGTGTGAATTAGGCAGTCCTCAAACACAGTGAGGCACCCACGTACGTACCCGTGTGAAATTCTCGTACTTGACTGATCCCTTTCATGACTTTATTGACATACAGATTGCTGGAGGTACAGAAATGATGAGGACAGATAAGGACTCCATGCAGGGAAATACAGTTTTGTGTTGAAAAGACTAAGGGTTCCATCTGGATACCCACCACGTCACAAGTCCACACACAACCCAGCAGAAAATTCGAGTGCATATGGCTCATAATATCATATCGTCGTTCAAGAATGACCTTAACAAAGCAGGATGAGTCACCTATGTTTAAAGGGCAGCGTTGCCATTGGTTTATTTTTATGGAAGACAACAAGCTCATAACAAAAAGAAAAATGTAAAAAAAAAAAGACCAGGAAGATGCAAGAAATACAAGGTTCAGTTGGAGGTTATTCTATAAAATCATTCATAAAGGCATAGTTTCATTTATCACTTTTACCTTTTTTACTGTAATGGACTGCTCACTTGGAGCAAGATGAAAAAAACATAATGAAATTACATTACCACCGAGTGAAAGTATGAACTTTGGATTACCCCACACTGAGAAGTGAAGGAGGTTTTCATTAACTCATTCAGCGATTCAGTAACACCTACTCATGTCTGATTGCCAGGCTTTGATCACTTATACTAGAGGTCACTTTTTTTATTTTCAGCCTCATAATTAAACCAACTTAAATGACTTCTCTGAAAGAATAATTGTCTACATCAATCAGCATTTTGTATTTGGAAGGTAATAATTACAGGTTGTGACTGAATAAAGTGAACTTTGAAAGTTTTCTAGTAATTTTCAAGCATAAAAGGCAATTCTTCACCATAGGTTGCTATACCCTACCATGTTTAACATAAAAAAAAACATTACACGTTCAACTGTAAAGCTCTATATTGTGCTCCCTTTGTTGGGATTTAAACAGCAGATGGCAGTGTGGGTGAATTTACAGAAGATTCACGCTCTAAATTTGTGATTGAACTAAGAGTTGCAATAAAAGTATAATATGTGATGGCAAAAGGCATGAAACTATTTATTTTACTTGTATGATAAGTCTACAATCTAATTTTTGTTATTACTGTTATATAGTATTTTTTCAGCTTAGTATATAATTATTTTAATGTGAGTTTTGAGCTGTGAATATCATGTCATATGACACATTAAGCAGTGTGATAGTGGTGTCACGAACACTGACTTTTAAAGAGTGGTCTTTTTGGCAGCGTTCATTAAAATGAACAGTTTGCTTTGTGTTTGTCACAGTTTTGAGTGTGAAATCTTTTCAGAAGCCAAAAACACAATATTGCTTTCATTTTATTACATAAGGAACCTACAGTGGGTTGTTTTTGATACAAATGCCATGATGGCTTGCACTAACTAATCAAATGAGTCAAAGAAGCTATAATAATAATAATAATAATAATAATAATAATTACAAATGAAAAATGTTGGAAAGTTTTGGTTTAAATGAAGGCAAAGAACAATCAGAGAAAGAAATGCCTGTCAGGAATAGATTTCATGACTTATAAGTCTTCCCTTTCTTTGTAAATAGTTTCTGATTTACTCAGCATCAAACAGTAAGCGGCCTGAAAAAGTAAGTACTCATACATAAACAATTACTCCAACATTACCTAGTCTTTTTGTGTTCCCTTGAAGAGTAATGCATCATATTTCAAATTTACTTAGTGGTTCCTTATTACAAATTACACTGGTATTGTGTTACTAAAAAGTAGTATCTAGTAGTATTTATTTGTTCAACAAACAGCAAGTAATGATTACATTTAGGTCGATCCATTTTAGGACAATGATATAAAATTGTTTCACCACGATGGAAGTGCAGATTTTCAGGTTTAATTCAAAGGGTTTAACAAAAGGAATTAAAACCATTTTAATAGACAGCCCCCTATTTTTAGAAGCTGAAAATTAACTGGACAAAATAACATAATTGTAACCCTGAGGAACTGTTTTTAAAACTTGGATGATGATCATTTGCGACTAGTCACTGCCTGAAGTCTAGAACTAATGGACATCGTCAAATGTTCTGCTTCCTCCCTTGAAATGCTTTGCCAGGTCTTTACTGCAGCCACTTTCAAGCAGCAACTGCATTCAGTTTTGTCTTCAGTAACTGAAAAGCTGCTGCACTGGGCTGAGATCAGGTGACTGACTTGGCCACTGAAGAATCACATTTCTTTGCTTTGAGAAACTTGGGTTTTTGTTGCAGTTTGCTTTGACTCATTATCCAGTTGCACTGTGAAGCACTGTCTGCTCAGTTTGGGGGCATTTGGCTGAATACATACATACATCCCCATGGCATAACACTTCCCCTGTACATTATTCACTGTTTAATGAATGTACAAGTTAATCTTGATTTCATATGTCCAAAAGAAATTTTTTTTCCACCCTGCAGACTCCGATCTTCCTGTTTTTTGGGTGTAACCGTGGTTTGAGCCCTTTGTATTTCCATTCATGAATTTGATTCAGTTCAATAAAATGTTATTATGTAGCACTAAATCGTAAGGTTAAGATGCTACAATAATAGAGCGAAACCCAAACAATCAAACAACCCACTTTGAGCAAGCACTCGGTGACAGTGGGAAGGAAAAACTTCCTTTTAACAGGAAGAAACCTCCAGCAAAACCAGGCTCTGGGATGGACAGATTGTTCGTTAAAATTATGAGAATCTTGTGTTTTTCTGTATTTCTGACTATTGTTTGATTATGTGAGTTTCCCTTTTGTGTCCAGTCTGTTCTCATCTCTCTGTCTTGTCATCATCATCTACTGCTGAAGTCTGTCTGCTCTCTCTGTGTTCTGCCTCCGTGGTTGCCTGGTTTCTCTGTCTTTTCATGTTAATAAATCTGTTGTCCTGGTCCCTGTGTTTATCCCTGTGTTTATCCCTTAATTTTCCTGTTATAATCTATGTTTTATCCTTTTGTCAGTCATATCTTCATGTCTGTTTGTCTGGACTCAGTATGTGTTATTTCCTGTTTTATTTTGATAGTCTCCTGTCTCATGTGGGTGATGTTCAGTTTTGCTTCCTTTGTCTCGTCTGGTGTGACGCAGCTGATCCTCTCTGATCCCGGCCACCGCAGCCACAGACTTTTCACACTCCTTCCGTCCAGCAGGGGGTTCAGGAGCCACAAGCGATCAGGCTTTTGAACTGCTGTACACACCATTACACACTCACTACTCTACACACTGTCACTTCAACAAATGTCACTTAAATGATCATTGCACAAGTTTTTGCACAAACTGTAAATACCAACAATTGTCTTAAATTCTCTAAATATTTACACTTGATTATTTTGTTTGTTTATTATTACTGTTCATTTCTTGTTATTTTCTTCTTAAATATAACGGCACACTTTCTATATGCTCATGTAAAGCCGAGGAGCATGAGCCAAAGAATTTCATTATGGGTAAATGTGGCTACACTGTTTATCTGTATATAACAATATACGTGTATATATTGTCTGTGTCTCCCTCTATTCTTTCTCGTGTCCTCCCTCATGCTGTATGAGTTTTATGCCGTCTGCTTAGCCTCAAGTCACTTTGTTCCTGTTCGGCTCAGATATAGTTTTTGGTTTTTGTTTCCTGCACAGTTTTACCAGTGTTAAAACAAAGCTGCGGCTTTGAGTTACATCAGTCTGCTAAGTCCTGCATCTGGGTCAACACTCTGTTTGCCACACACGCATTCACATGACATTACAGGGTTAATTTGTTATGAAATGATCAAGGAACAGGCTTTTCCTGAACATCAAACTGCGTGTCTTCTCCTGACCAAGTACTTCTTATGTATAATGCAACTTGAATTTAAACATCTGCACTTCATGGCATCTTGATAGTTTAATTTAAAGTCCACATGGTGGTGTGCAGAGCTAAAAATCACAACAATTGTGTTCAAGAACTTATTGACCTAACTGTAAATATAGGCAATAAAGTATACTATCTACAGATATACTGCTTCAGTTTTCTTCAGCACGCATAAACAGTCGGTATTGCTGACATAATCATTAAGTAATGAGACACTACTGAGTAACAACCATGTTTCACTCAATGATCCAGAAAAACGTAAGTAGATAAAAGAGTTCATCTAGAACTATGCATGAACAAATATTATCTATGATTCACTGAACATATCTTCCAGTTGGTTCTCCAGTTAAAAAAAAACAATAGAAAAGAAAAACACAGCATACTGCACAGTTATTAGGGAAGTACTGAACCACTCATTATCTACTAGGTTGTCCTTTATTCATTTTTTAGTACCCAGTTGCACCTATTGTAAAGTGATACTGTAGTTAGATGTTTTTGTAGCTGCCGCTTATAATAGTCTATATATTCTATCATGTAACTCCATAATTACATGATAGAAATAAGAAAAAGTGTCAAACAAAACAGGAATACATGGCTGGCGTTTCTTCTGCCTCCCTTTAAAGCATTGGGAAAACACATTCAAGTGATAATATCTCAAACAGGAAATCTGGGGGGGGCAGGAGATGGCTTGCTTTTAGCAGCTCCTCTTATGCCCTGCATGAATGGAGACAACATGACGTCATGTGACTTTGTCTGTGTTAGGGGGTGGGGAGCAACCTCAGCCTCCTCTCCTGCACTGAATCTGTCACAGTGTAGAGAGACAGGAGGAACCATGAGGGCCTTTTTATAATATACATTCTCAGCTCCAGCTCCCCTTTCAGTGTAAAAAATGCATTTGTGTTGTCTGACGAATAAATCTGGCATGGTGCTTACATAATGAAGGATAATTAGTTTAAGCTGCAGCATTCGAGGCTGCCTTTGGTGGCTCTGCCAGATGTATCAAGGACTGGTAGCAGGCCAAAGAGAGTCAGTCTTATTCTGCTGAAAGCCTCTTCCTGCAGTCTGCCAGGTAGGTTATGAGCTATTTGATTTTGCACACCAATTTTATCACGCGTGTTGTCATCGATGTTGTATGTAATACCTTGTGATTAGCTTGTCATTGGTATGTTATTTCGGTGCTTTGCTGTGTGGGCTAGAAGAATCATCAGATCAGGATGATTGAGCTCATGTCTGCAGATGTGAAAAAGAAGCCATTGTCCTTTGCATTGCAGTCACACCTCATGAATATTTTGTGTGCCGTTAAAAGCCAGGCAGCTGTTTGACCATCAATGCCAATGCTTTAATGTTTAACAACAAAAACGCAGGCAAGAGTCTCGGTGACGGCGGCACACAGACCGACAGTTGGGCCTAAACAGAGGCCTGGGCTATTCATGCATTTTTGTTTCTGTGTGTTATGTATCACTGGGAAAAAACGTGCAGGATCAAAACATGGACATCAGCCGTGATCCTGTGTTAACATCATTTATTGACTTATATTTGTGTTCTGTAGCGTAAATATATGAACACGGTGCACAAAATAAGACCCTTATTATACGCTCGCGCTCATTTCCTTTTCCTCCATTTCCTCTCCGCCTCCCCCACCTCCCTGTGTTTTTGCCTCCCTCTCTCGCTCTCTTCTTTCTCTGCACCAGCTGCTGCTGTTTCAGAGCCAAAGTGGAGAGTCCTCTCACCGCCTCCCCCCACCCCACCCCTGCACAGGCAGAGACAAAAGGCCTGATTCGCCTGCTGAATACTGCCCCCTTTCTCCATCCGTCCCTTCATGCACGGCCATAGTGGTGGTGGCGAGGGGTTCAGGATAATACGAGGCCTGGGCTGGGACTGAAAGCCAGGACTGACCCAGGGAAGGAGAGTGGGAGGAGGGGGAAGGGAGGGCTGAGGATGGAGGATGGAAGCTGAAGTGGTTGGGGCTGAGTAAAGGCAGGTGCTGAGGCCTCCAAAGGAAGACTTTTTTTCCACTCAATATCTCTCAGAGTGGGAAAAAAATCAGAGAAGGGTATGCCAAGTTTACCTTTTAAAATGTATATATGCATGACAGTGCATGTCTATGTCCCTGTGCGTCTCTGTGGGGGTGTATGTGGTGGCGGGGATGGCACGTGATTAAATTTTGGGAGGAAGGTGCATGTGCATGCGCGCCCTGTTTGCACATGTTTACTTTTGTTTACACTTCCTGTTATTATATGACAATGATAGGAATAATTCTGTTAGGGGCCACATCAAAGTCTTCAGTTTTCAGAGGGTTTTCTATCATGATTGGACAGAGGCTTGGACAGTCTCGGTCGTTGTGTCCTTGGGCAAGACACTTCACCCGTTGCCTACTGGTGGTGGTCAGAGGGCCCGGTGGCGCCAGTGTCCGGCAGCCTCGCCTCTGTCAGTGCGCCCCAGGGTGGCTGTGGCTACAATGTAGCTTGCCATCACCAGTGTGTGAATGTGTGTGTGAATGGGTGGATGACTGGATGTGTAAAGCGCTTTGGGGTCCTTAGGGACTAGTAAAGTGCTATATAAATACAGGCCATTTACCATTTACCATGATTGGGGGTAAAGTACTGAGGGATGGGTCTGAGGAACAGGCCAAGGTTGTTCCTCAGTATAAGATTCAGCTGTTATTCTTCTCAGTGCATTAGTAAGCAGCTATCACAAAGACTCATTTAGATGTCATTTTACCATTTAAGTCTTGTTGGCATCCATTACTGTTTTGTTTTTTTTTGCAACAACATATCTGTGTTCAAACCAAGCATCATATTCTTCTCCATTATTTGTATTTTGTGGCTTGATTTCAAAGCTGTGAAAGCAACCAGACTAGTGTCCACCTGTAAAATGGTAATAGCACAATCCTTGTTCTTTTATAAAATCTTTGACAATATGGACCTGGTTTAGTGAGAATTGTTGCAGTGCTTCCTGGGAGGTGAGCACACTGCTTCTGTCTGCAGCAGAAGGCTTTTATGCTGGGTGACCGGAACCAGCTGAAACCGGTTTGAGGCAGTCAGGGGGCTGACAGGAACAATGCTGTCTCTGTGCTCCATGGGGATAGAGATAGCCTAGGCTGCTTCATGGCAGACCTTCACAGCTCAACCATAGCACAAGCACAGACCCCGCTGCTCCTGCTAAATGCTGGCTGGATGTCCGAGCGCTAGCGTGCCGAAGCACAGCTCAGTGTGAGGGGAGCAGTGAGACTTGGGAAAGGACGAGGGCAGTGGGACGTGGCTGGCTGGGAGTCTGCAGCCTACATCCTACCTCACACATACACACATGCATACACATAGGAGCATGATTGATCTGTTCTCTGTTTACATGTCTGTGTGCTGCGAGTGGTGTAGAGAATGACTAAGGACGATTTTTACCAAGACCACCATCACTCACCAGATCGCGGGATGTAACCTGAGCCTGTATTCTGGGCCTTTGCCTGGCTGGGAAGAAACAAGACTTTTTTCTTTTTTTTCAGGCAGGGTGGGGTGGTGGATGGCTTTTGTGGGTTAGTATTGTGACTTTGTTTGTTTCAGGATGGAAAGAAGGAAGGAGAGAAGGTTTGGCTAGTGGCTGGAGAGGGACGGAGGCAAGAGGGTGAGGAGTTGCTGATTCACTCGCATGTTTCCTCTATTATTTATTTAGACTTTAGTACTCTTTTACACATTGTGTCGATTTCAAGTGGTAACAATGCACGTCTATTAAACTGGTGTTGTCAAGATGGGTTCTATGTTGTGTATTTGACATATTTGCTTGCATTTAACCTTCACTTGGTTTCTACGTCAAGCTGTTCTGCCTGTCATGGCTGTGACTAGCTGTTCTTTCCACCAGGCCTTTCTCTCTCTGCTGCAGCTTCACACAGCTCAGCAGCCATTTTTCCCCCTCACTGCATATGTTTCCTGCCCTCTCCCCCCATAACATTTCTCCTTTTCTCTGTCATTTCATCACCAGCAAACAATATGGATTAAATGAGGAATTCTTTATTTTGCAATCCAAGTCCAGGTTACAGGATATCGGTCTGTCTGTGGAACTTTGGCTCCTGTAGATTTGGATGAAACAGTAGCACTGGTTCAGCTGCACGTACAAGCAGAGCAGCTTAGCTGTCCCTTTTGTCCCCAACACTCATAACAGGCTACATTCAGACAGGCCCCATCATAGCTTGTTTAAATTGTTTTTGTAATAAAAATAAAGGCTGATTCCTTAAAAAAAGATGTTCAAAACACAAAACATTTCACCTGACTGTCAAGAATATATTCCTGAATTGTTTTTGATTATGATAAACAGACACATAGTGTTCCTGTTTATATTTAAACAAATTATTTAACTAAGCCAATTTATTGTGAACATTTTATTTCATATTATTCAAGACAAAATTCAGCTGAATAGTGACAACTGAAAAAGGAAAATCATATATACATATATACATATATATATATCTATATATATATAGATATATATATATATAGTTGAGGCATAGTACCATAATTCGGCAAATTCTTGACGAGAGCTAAAATTGGCATAATTAGTACTGTGGTATACTTTAAGTTTATTTCACTTTATGGTGTAATGATATAATGAAGTACTGAGCATGTAGATATTTAAGAGGAGAAATATTATTGTTGTTTTATTTATTAATTTATTTAATCACATTTAATGTCATCATAGCATCACATCTACACACTATGTGGATGGTGTGTGACAACCTGGTGTACCTGTCTAAAACTAGTCAGTGAACTAACTAAGTTATGAGAGAAATAGGACTGAATTCTACATATTTATATTTAATGTATTAAGCAAACAAAAATATAAAAAGAACACATTTTCTTCGGTATCCATTTTTTTAAGGCTAGCTTCATACCATCATTGTATGACTGACCTGATCGAATTCTTGTATACTTGCATACTCTTGTAAACAGAACAATTACAATACAGTTAAAGGTTGTAGCTCCCAAGACCAGCATAATAAAATGTTTTGATTACTTCTATCTTTCTAGGGTGATCACCTCATTGGAACAGGATCAGGAATATGGGAGATATGAAGACACCAGACTTTGATGACCTGCTGGCGGCCTTTGACATCCCTGACATGGTGGATCCTAAAGCCGCTATTGAATCTGGCCACCAAGATGACCATGATGGACAGCTCAAGCAAACCAGTGCTGGTGTGACTAACAATGAGAATGAGGCCCAACACCCCTCAGCAGCACATGATGTTGGTGTTAGTGTCATTGTGAAGAACACACGAAACCTAGACACAAGTGAACATTGTGGGACTGAATCAGAGAAGGGTAGGTATTTCCGCTCCCATTCCCGACTCCTTTCTGTTCGCAATGGACTTCATAATGGTTTGGCATCCACAATACAAACTGGGGCTCAATACACGAAGAATGGATGTAAAATTCCAAGAGAGGAAGGCCAGAAAATGAACAATCAATCATGTACCGTCAATCAGTTTAGCCCAATTTCCAGCACAGAAGAGTTTGATGATGATGAAAAAATCGAGGTAGAAAACCCAGGAGACAAGCAGGGAGCTCACACAGCTAGGAAAGGGGAGCGAAACTCCAAATCTCCTAAACGGGAAAGTCTTTCCAAGCCCAAAACAAATGGAGACCAAAAGCCTGATCTTAACAACAATAACAGTGGTACTTTAAGAAGTTGTAAGTTCAAGAATCTCTGTCGGGCAACTTTACCTAAAGGGAAACTTGAGGAAACAATGCCCAAGTCTCATAGCAAAGAGTGCCAAGAAGGTGGGCAGTCATCGGGACTTGGTAATGCATCCAGCCTTTCAAAAGTCAAATCCCAATCCTCAACAAAACTTTCATCTTGTATAGCAGCCATAGCTGCTCTAAGTGCCAAAAAAGCGGGTGCTGAAGACTTAGGTACTTTGGATTCTCCTACAACACAAGAAGAACCAGCACAGGTCAAAGAAAATTCAAAAGTCCCAGAGAAGCCACAGGATCAGGAATCAGCCATGGAGTTTGCAAAGAGACTGCTAACAAGACAACCAGACAGCCCCTCTAGTGTGACTAGTGAAAGCAGCAGCAAAGGTTCCCCTGCCTCAAACACAGACACCACCCCAGTTATCCCAAAGGTCAGGATCAAAACAATCAAAACCTCAACTGGACAGATCAAGCGTACAGTCACCCGAGTCCTTCCAGAATTTGATCCTGAGGGTCTGAATAAAGGAGAGAACACATCTGTCATGACAACCACTAATCCTAGTGCATTTTTTTCATCTCCAACAAGACATTGTCTTCCAACCACAGTAGTAACCACCACAGGGAGACCTTCAATTGAAATAACCAAGCAAATGACAATTAAACCTGTTGCAACAGCATTCCTGCCAGTCTCAGCAGTCAAGACAGCTGGTTCCCAAGTTATCAACCTTAAGCTGGCTAACAACACAACAGTTAAAGCAACAGTCATCCCTGCTGCATCAGTACAAAGTGCCAGCAGTGCCATCTTGAAAGCTGCTAATGCCATCCAACAACAGACTGTCATGGTACCTGCCTCTAGTCTGGCAAATGCCAAACTTGTGCCAAAGACAGTCCATCTTAGTAACCTCAGCCTTCTGCCTCATACAGTGTCCTCTGCTGCCTGTGATTTCCAACACACCAAACAGCCCCAGCATCAGCAATCACAGCAAGCAAAACAGCAGACAATTCTCGCCAGTCAGCAGTCAAAGAAAGTCTCTAGAGTTCAAGTGTTCACTAGTTCTCAAAGCTCTGTGGTGGATGCCTTCAATAAAGTCCTGAGTAGCATGAATCCTGTCCCTGTGTACGTCCCAAACCTCTCCCCACCAACCTCAGCCTGTATCTCTCTACCCTCACTTGGCTACAAGTGCTTGGAGTGTGGAGATTCATTTGCTCTTGAGAAGAGCCTGACACAGCACTACGAGCGTCGCAGTGTGCGGATCGAGGTCACCTGCAACCACTGTGCCAAAAGTATAGTGTTCTACAACAAATGCAGCCTCTTGTCTCATGCTAGGGGTCACAAAGACAAAGGGGTGGTTATGCAGTGCTCACACCTAATCCTAAAACCCATCCCTGCAGATCAGATGATTGGTACATCAGCTGGAGGACCGCACAGCGTTAATGCCACCACCACTACCACTCAAGCACAGGCACCTGCGGGTCAAATGCAAGACAAGGTATCTGGTGCTGGGACCCAACCTGCAGTGATTTCAGCTCCAAGCAGTGCACCTGTTGTGGCAGCCATGCCGTTGGAGGATGACGCATCAAAGCTCTGCAGGCACAGCTTAAAATGCTTGGAGTGTAACGAAATGTTCCAGGATGACAACTCACTAGCAATGCACTATCAACAAGCATCGGAGTCCAGAAGTCAGGTGTGTATGTAATGTGTAAGTCACCACAGGATATGAGGGAAGCTATTTTTGCCAACTCCGGTTTATTTTACAAAATCTCAACAAAAGCCGCAGAAAATACCATGCTATGAAAACGCAAGGCATTCTGTATAGAAGGTAGAGTGTACAGTTGACTGTAAATGCTAAGGTACATGTCAGGAAGAAAGATAAAAATAGTTTAATCTGCAGTATATATTAATTTGCATTAATAATACTATCATTTTAGTTAAATGACATGATGTATTCTGGAAGCAGTTTTCTAAATATACTAGGGAAAAAAAGTCAATTTTTTTAATGTCTTTTCTTTATCCCATAGAAAACATGCACCATTTGCCAAATGCTTCTCCCAAATCAGTGCAGCTTTTTGTCACACCAGCGGATCCACCAGCACAAATCACCTTACATCTGTCCTGAGTGTGGTGCCAGTTGTCGCTCTGTCCACTTCCAGTCACATGTGACCAAAAACTGTCTGCATTACACTCGGAGAGTCGGCTACCGGTGCGTTAGAACTTTATAAACTTGTATTTTTGTCTTCTGTTATGCGAAATAGTTTTATTTTCAAAAGATGTGCTATTGAGACCCACGTTTATATGCATACTGTGAAATCTGATGAAAATATAAAAAATACATTGAGCCATGATTTTCTGAAAGTGGCCATACGCAGAATGAAATGTCTCTTGTTCTTGCTTTCCATTCAAACTGGCACTTATAATGTCATTTCTAATTACAGTTATTAAAACATCTTCAGCTTGACAATCCCATATCCCCAAAAGTGATATTATTCACAACAAAAATTACTGAGAAAAAATTGGACTGTCGCAGTTGGAGTCACCCAAGTTACATGCCATTAAAAATGAAAGTTTGTCTTTGAGCAATTACAGTTCAATTATGACCCTGGTCAATCAAATTGTTATTAAAAGAACAGTTGGCCATGAAGGTCAAATCTGCAACGATATAATACATTTTATTACATTCTTGGCCTCTTGATGATATTTTTACAGTTGATATGGCTCGTAATTGCTTATCAATTAAGAGTGCTATCAACTTCGTAGACATGACACTATATGCAAATGCACTTTCAGAACATTTCAATTTTAACTTAAATTCATAAATCAGCTCAATATACAAACATTTTACTTTTATCCCCAAGACCAGAGGTTAACAATCCAAAAATATAAATGTATTTTCTATGTCTATGTGACGATATCTGTATTTCTACTTCAATTAGTACTTTAAAAGGTGATTATAGAGAGATTTGTCAGGCTGGTCATTTCCCGCTGTTTCCACATACTAGTTATGGTTTCGGCAGGGCTCTAGACTAACTTTTTGCCACGGTTGCACTGGTGCGCCTAACTTTTTTTCTTAGGCGCACCAGCACAAAAGTTAGGCGCACCCAACAGTTCAACCGCATCGCTTAAAACCACATTTTTACATGTGTACTTTTTTGGGGGGAAAATTGCTGTCTATACAGACACTATTAATTTGTAAATGATTAACTAACAATCTTGTCAACACAAAGTTCTTTATTTGGAGCACATTTCTACAAGAAAGATAAGTTAATGAAAAAGTGATTGTGCTTAAAGTGCTTTGGCACTCTTTGGCAATATTGTAGACAATGTTAAACTTAATCATCATCTCGGCCTCCTCTGACGACAAGTTTGCTGCTGCTGGTTGATGGCACCGTGTCAGAGCACTGGCTATGAATTTCAGATGGATCAGGCCTTAACTTAACAAAAAAATTATCAATGGTTCTTTTCATCTTTTCTTATTACCCAAAGCTACATCCACTTCTGTCAGGCCTAGGCTACTCACTATGGCTGGGTATCATCACTCATTTCTATAATCCATTTCATTCCGATTCACAAGGTCCTGATTCGATTCGATTCAATTTTGCCTCAGAAAGTCAGAAATATAATTCTGATCATTTATCAGTACTGATACATGTGAGACTTCATCAGAGGTGTGAGCATCAAAGCAGATGCCTTTGATGCAGGAAAAAGGAGATTTTCCTGGCCTGCATGCTTTTTATAGCAGATAACCTTAAACATATTCTGCAAGTTTACATAATTTTAAAAAGTTTAAATGTCTTCAGTACTGAACAACAAAAATTACGCTCTCTTTTCCGAGGTCATTAAAGTAAAAAAAAAAAAGAGTGGCCAACAGGGCTGTACAACAGTAGACTGGTGGGTAATAAGCGAATGAATAATGCCGAAAACTGAGATTTGAGATGGGAAACTGTTCTTGAAGTACACACACACAGAGAGAGAGAGAGAGAGAGAGAGCTGTGCATGAAGTGTGATTTTATCGTGGGGGAAGCAAAACAGCACAAGTCAGAGAGAATTCCTGACGATGTTTATCAAATGTGAAGCGTAGTTTGGATCTTCTTTTGCTGTTGGTTCAGTGAATTTTGGTTGGAGAGAGACAAAACATGCAGCTCAGAATCTAGCACAAAAAAAGACGTAAACACAGCGCGGACCCGACGCATCAGAATCAGTGAGCTGTCGGCTTTCAGCCCTGACGGCATGTCCATGTACGGGCCGTCGGGTGAGAAAGCCGAGAAAGAAAAAGCGGATTCTGGTGCGTCGGGTCCGCTCTGTGTTTACGTGGAATTCGTTTACCTGCTCTCATTTACTGTTTGGTGGTTGTTCAAATACAGGGAGTGCAGAATTATTAGGCAAATGAGTATTTTGTCCACATCATCCTCTTCATGCATGGTGTCTTACTCCAAGCTGTATAGGCTCGAAAGCCTACTACCAATTAAGCATATTAGGTGATGTGCATCTCTGTAATGAGAAGGGGTGTGGTCTAATGACATCAACACCCTATATCAGGTGTGCATAATTATTAGGCAACTTCCTTTCCTTTGGCAAAATGGGTCAAAGAAGGACTTGACAGGCTCAGAAAAGTCAAAAATAGTGAGATATCTTGCAGAGGGATGCAGCAGTCTTAAAATTGCAAAGCTTCTGAAGCGTGATCATCGAACAATCAAGCGTTTCATTCAAAATAGTCAACAGGGTCGCAAGAAGCGTGTGGAAAAACCAAGGTGCAAAATAACTGCCCATGAACTGAGAAAAGTCAAGCGTGCAGCTGCCAAGATGCCACTTGCCACCAGTTTGGCCATATTTCAGAGCTGCAACATCACTGGAGTGCCCAAAAGCACAAGGTGTGCAATACTCAGAGACATGGCCAAGGTAAGAAAGGCTGAAAGACGACCACCACTGAACAAGACACACAAGCTGAAACGTCAAGACTGGGCCAAGAAATATCTCAAGACTGATTTTTCTAAGGTTTTATGGACTGATGAAATGAGAGTGAGTCTTGATGGGCCAGATGGATGGGCCCGTGGCTGGATTGGTAAAGGGCAGAGAGCTCCAGTCCGACTCAGACGCCAGCAAGGTGGAGGTGGAGTACTGGTTTGGGCTGGTATCATCAAAGATGAGCTTGTGGGGCCTTTTCGGGTTGAGGATGGAGTCAAGCTCAACTCCCAGTCCTACTGCCAGTTTCTGGAAGACACCTTCTTCAAGCAGTGGTACAGGAAGAAGTCTGCATCCTTCAAGAAAAACATGATTTTCATGCAGGACAATGCTCCATCACACGCGTCCAAGTACTCCACAGCGTGGCTGGCAAGAAAGGGTATAAAAGAAGAAAAACTAATGACATGGCCTCCTTGTTCACCTGATCTGAACCCCATTGAGAACCTGTGGTCCATCATCAAATGTGAGATTTACAAGGAGGGAAAACAGTACACCTCTCTGAACAGTGTCTGGGAGGCTGTGGTTGCTGCTGCACGCAATGTTGATGGTGAACAGATCAAAACACTGACAGGATCCATGGATGGCAGGCTTTTGAGTGTCCTTGCAAAGAAAGGTGGCTATATTGGTCGCTGATTTGTTTTTGTTTTGTTTTTGAATGTCAGAAATGTATATTTGTGAATGTGGAGATGTTATATTGGTTTCACTGGTAAAAATAAATAATTGAAATGGGTATATATTTGTTTTTTGTTAAGTTGCCTAATAATTATGCACAGTAATAGTCACCTGCACACACAGATATCCCCCTAAAATAGCTAAAAGTAAAAACAAACTAAAAACTACTTCCAAAAACATTCAGCTTTGATATTGATGAGTTTTTTGGGTTCATTGAGGACATGGTTGTTGTTCAATAATAAAATTATTCCTCAAAAATACAACTTGCCTAATAATTCTGCACTCCCTGTAGTTTTGTGAGCTTTAACCTGAGATTCTGGCGTTTCTGGCAAAATACATTTATATTTAAAAGTCGATTCAGGATTTCATGAATTGATATCGCTTTATTCAAGCTACTCACCTCTCTCTATCCACCTGCACTTTCAAACGTACACATGAAGGGGTCCCGCCCCTGACTATCTCTGATTGGTTTAGACCACAATAGGGGCATAATGTGTGTCAGTTGTTGACCACACGGAGACTTTCAGAGTTGCGGATTTTTTTTTTTTTTGTACTCGAAAAGTAGGATTTTCTTTAGTCGCACCACTGGAAAATGTGGTCGCATTTGCGACCAAATTGGTCGCACTCTAGAGCCCTGTTTCAGTCACACATGCATAGAGACCAGTTGGTAACCTCATGTTGACCTCTGGACCCTGGGTTAAAGTTTGAAATCACAAGGTTTTCAACTCAGCATATATTCTTCCAATTTCACCTAACAACTGTCCCACATCTCAATTGTTCACAGAATACACACTTTTACTGATGGCTGCCTGGTGGTCCTGGCAACCTGTCTCTAGTCCTGCAGAAATGGGGCTTCAGCTATTGATTTCACATCAACTGCCAGCAATTGCTTTTTTTCCCTCGTGATTAATGGTTGCCAATTAGCCTTTAGGCCTTTGTGACTGGGGCCTAAGTTAACTATCATATATTTTAATATGCAATATAAAACTGGTATTGGGCTTCATATTTAACTCCTAAAACACATTTATGCATATTTATTCATATATTTTACTATAAACTCAAGAATCAGGTCCAGGTTTGACACGAGTCTTTTGCAGACTAAGGTGCTAGACTCTTGATGACACAAAGTCAATGACCATTTTCAATTCATATCAACAAAGTTTCTGTTAGGAGAATGTGCTGAATTGATTTATAAAATGTAAATTGAGTCAATATCTTACCTTTTCTTCCTTTCTCCATTCTTTGTCCCTCCAGCTGTACCCACTGCAGTGTGATCTTTGCTGATGTCGCAACTCTAAAGTCCCACATACAAAGTACTCACTGTGAGGTCTTCTTTAAATGTCCTCTCTGCCCCATGGCCTTCAAGTCTGCACCGGGAACACACTCACATGCACATACACAGCATCCAGGACTGAAGGCAGGCGAGCCCAAGTAGGTCTTCACATGCTGTATCTATCATCTTTTACAAAAATATGTAAAACAGAACCTAATTCTGAAAATATTTTTTCAAAAATACAATCATTTGCAAATCCCATAAACATATATTCTATTCACAATAAAACACAGAAAATGTATCAAATGTTTTAACTGACAAAATGCACCATTTTAAGAAAAATATTATCTTATTTTGAATTTGATGGCAGCAACACATCTCAAAAAAGTCGGGACAGCCAAGTTTACCACTTTGTAGCATTACCACTTCTTTTAACAACAGTCTTTAAATATCTGGGAACTGAGGAGACAGTTCTGGGTCTTCTTTATCTTATTTTTAACTTCATGATGTGGCAAATATTTTTAGTTTGTTAAAGGTCCTGACTGCAGGCAGGTCTGTTCTGCATCCAGACTCTTCTACAATGAAGCCACACTGTTGTCCATTAGTGCTAATTCCATAGGCAATAATGTATACTATCAGAGATGCACTGCCAACCAACAAGCTGGATGGCGTCCTCTCCTCTGCAGCATCAATGTTTTCCAATAAGAGATTTAAGTCCATTGTAAATGAGCAGTGTAGTCTGACAACCTGAAGAACACAGACATGCAGTATTGATTTTCAGCCTTCTACCTTGTGCACAGATATTTCTCCAGATTCTCTGAATATTTGGTCATATTATGTACTGTATATAATAAGATATTCAAAAGCCTTTACAATTTTACATTGAGAAACATCCAGTCTTCTGACAAACTCGGCCTCTATAAGATACTTCTTTATAACAAATAATGTTACCAATTAGTTACCTAATTGGTTACAAAATATTTCTCCAGCTTCTTGTTTTAAGTACCACCTACTTTTCCAGTATTTTGTCCCCAATGTTGCTGCCATCAAATTCAAAATGAGCCAATATTTATCATGATGCGTTTTCTGTGTTCTATTGTAAATAAAATATCCGTTTCTGAGATTTGCCAATCATTGCATTCTGTTTATATTTACATTCCAGACAGATTCCTAACATTTTCAGAGCTGGGTTTTCAAATTAATCTCAGTTCTATACCCATATAAATAATAACTGTTTTCATGGTCTACGCATCAACATAAATGTACGTAAGCTTTCTTTGACACAGGCACACGTCAGTGTAACCTAATGCCCATGTCCAATGCCTTTCATTATCCTTGCTGTTTCATCAGTAGTAGGATTTGTGTGTTTTAGATGTGGTGGCTTAGCTTTGGTTTGTTTTTTCCACACAGTAACCTTTCACTTACTTACTTACATCACTCATCATCAACAGTTCCTATGATATATACGCTCGGCAGCAGCTGTCCTTGACCCATTTGGCCTGAGTGTCCCTCAAGTTGAATATTTCATACTATATGTAGTGGACTGGCACCAATATTAATTATAAGCATGATGTAAACCCAAAAGCATTTGAACAGCTCCCATCCCTAAATACTTCTCTGTCTGTCTTTCAGGATGATCTATAAATGTTCCATGTGCGATACTGTGTTTACTCTTCAGTCCCTCCTCTACACACACTTTGACCAGCATATAATCAATCATAAAGTTTCAGTGTTTAAATGTCCCGACTGCTCCATGCACTATGCACAAAAACAGCTCATGTTGGATCATATTAAGGTAGGCATAAAAAATATATAGTTTGATTTTTGTGCAATAGGATTAATTTTTCTATGAGTATTTTAAACTTGAAATTAAACCTTTTACTGTACCTTCCAATTAATCTCATGAGCTTTACTTTAGAAATGTCAGACTGTAGATTTTTTACACTTTGTGCCCACATGGCTCATTTTCAGGCCATACATGGAACCTTGAAGACCACGGAGGGCCCGCCAAACCTGGGGATCAACCTTCCACTGAGCACGAAGCCCACTAATTCTAACAGCACCAACAGCAAGAGCCCCCATAATAATAACAAAGATGGAGGAAATATCAACGGTCAAAACAAGGGAGAAAAGAAGCCTTCAGCTTTGTCAGTAAAGAAAAATAACAGTAACTGTTCAGAAGACTTAAAGACTTCTCCCAGTTCAGGATACACATGTAAAGACTGCAATAGCCTCTTCAGTTCCAGGGAGCTCTTTGTGGTGCACATGAGGCGAGAACATGGCAAGGTAAATATCTGCCACTCTCATAAGAAAGTTTAAGATTTGCCAAATTATTGTTTTTAAGATTTGCTTAGTGCTGATAAATGAGTTGAGCTTCTCTGAAGATACACAAGGATAACCAGAAAAGGGGTGTAATGGTTGAATGTAGATCACAGAGGCCCACATTGGAGATCAAATGCAGTACGCTTTATTGAGTCAAAATTTTTAAAGCATATTTTTAGTATCTTAGGCCTAGAGATCAGTCAGCATTTATTCTCAACTGGTTGGCAAACCGTTGCTGGCTGTCACTAGATGAAATCAGTCACAAAGAGGCTGCTGCATCAAAACCCTCCTTGTGATTACTTTGGTTGACAGGAGTTTGCTGTGGTGGTCAGGGGGTAGTGAAACTTATGAAAGTGTCCCAAACCAGAAATGGAGAACATTCACCTTCAAAGTGAAAGCTGCACCTTGCCACTGCAACCGACATGTTTCAAAAGGGGAAACTTTCAGATTGAAGGCAAATGGTCTTCATTTCCAATTTGATCAAACGTTGGTTAGTGAGTAGTTGGCAGTTACCATTTTCCATGCAAATGACTCCCAACGAGGTTTGCAATGCAGCATCACATACCTCTTTGCAAGCAGTTTCACCTAGCAGTTGCTGTGACATTGATTGCCTAAGCCCCTGACCCCTGACGAGTCAGTGACCCCTAGTAACCACTGGACGCTAGTGACAAAAGGCAACTTCCTGCAACTACATGCCACTGGGTGCAGGACTACACCTTTTTCCCAATCAATGTCACAGCAACTGCTAGCAACCTCTAGCAACCACTTGCAGCTGGTCAAGGAATACTCATTTATCCTAGCAAGTGGTGGCTTCCAGGCAGTTGCCAAACAGTCTCTAGGTCTATATGGCTTAGTCCTCAGACATTCTTCCCTTCCCCCTGCAGATATTGAAAAAGCACCCCTGTCGACAGTGTGACAAGTCTTTCAGCTCCTCCCACAGCCTTTGCCGACACAATCGTCTCAAACACAAGGGTTTACGGAAGGTCTACACCTGCCCGTGAGTATCGCTTTCACTGCAACTGTTTGAGGAATGCTTACATTTCCTAAAGTCTTATTTGTGTCCATGGTCTCCATGACGAACTCACATTTTCTTGTAGGAAAATGTGCCTTGTCCTTAGTGAAGTCTGAGATACTTTTTTTAATGTGCCTTTACTTTTTTAAATTGTGATTTTATAGGCACTGCCCAGCTCTCAGTCAGCCCTTTACTAAAAGAGTGTTGCTGGATCAGCACATTCAACTGATGCATGGAGTGAAAGATGTAGGAGGAAAGACTCATAACATGGAGGCTTTACCTGACAAAGAAAAGGTACTGTGCTACAATTTTAGAAGGAAATTGCTTCTTTGTTTTTCATGACATCTCTGAGCTAACTTTCACATAATGTCCTTTACAGAGCCTCAGCCCCAAAAGGAAGACAGAAGACGATGAAGGAGATCCAGGGTTGAACTCCAGGGGCACTATCTCGCAGCCACTGAAGAGGCTTAAGGTGAACATCCTCAAAGTTCACAAGTGTGCTGTCTGCAGCTTCACCACTGAAGATTTTGCCGCGTTCCAAGAGCACATTCCTCAGCACAAGTCTGACGGCTCATCTTACCAGTGTCAAGAGTGCGGCCTGTGCTACACCTCCCACCGCTCACTGGCCCGACACCTCTTTATTGTCCACCGGCTGAAGGAGCCTCAAGGCCTTGGCCGATATAACGGACGGAGCAAGGAAGATGAGGAGAGTCAAAGAGAGAACCAGTTCGATGTTACTGATGAGAACAGTGATGGGACACCAAATACTAAATGTAAGGTGTGTGGGAAGATGTTTGAAACGGAGGGAAACCTGAACACTCACATGAGGACACACGGGATGGCGTTCATAAAGGCAAAGAGACTAAGTGCAGCGGAAAAGTGAAAGAAAGACACTTTTTACTCATTCCACAATTCAACTCAAACAGCTTGTTAAACCTACAGTACCTCCACTGACTGTGTTTATGTTGTAGGTACATCATGTAAATGCAGTGGTATATATCATGTATACAATACACACTAAAAAGTATGTGATATACATCAAAGTCCTTTAACGTATCTGAGTAAATTGAACAAAGTTTCTGGTGAAGATGTTTATAAAGCCTTACATAGAACTTTTCTAGAAGAGCCTTTTATGTGAAATCGTTTCCACAGTTGTCTTCTTGCTAGGACCAGATAATGTATGGACAATATAGTCTAATGGGATTAACCCTCATACAGTCAGCAGTGTTCTAAACTTTTAATGCCCAATGAATGTCTGTCAGAAAAATATATCAATCTGTGGGAAGCTTCAGCTTCCCCACAGCGCAGCTAACTTGATTTTAAATTGTTTTTGAAAATTCATAGATCCCTTTAGGACTTACCTTCTACAACAAGACCCCACTTCTTATAACACACCCAGAAGAACATGTGTGCAGTAACTTTGAGCTGGAGTAAAAGTAAATATCAAACAATTCAGGACAATCGGTTAAAGAAGCAGCTTAGTGTCATTTGAATTTTCATGAAGTAAGCTGCTAACATATCAACAAACAAAGTTTGGAATATGGAAACATAAATATGTGACGCAGCATACAAAAGCTAGGCGAAGTTTTTTTTTCATTTTAATGTCAAAATGTCTCGATTAACATCCAAAAAAAAAAGATTTTTGTTTATTTTCTATGAGGTTTTAAGTTTAGTAAATGATTAAACTTTCATTACAAACTTCACAAGGAATACAAGAAACCGTCAATCGATTACAATTCACAGGCTAAAGACAGAAAAATATTCAGCATCACTGAGGGGCAAATTTCGTTGACTATCCGAATTGCACTCTTACGCCTGAATTACACTTCTGTGGCGAAACTATGTAGAGCCTATGTTTCAGAAGGGTTTGTGGTTACAACACACCTGCAGATGCAGATTTAACACAGAAGTATAAATAACCTGTTAGGCATGTGTGGCTGTGCTGAGTTTGATTTGAACTTTGCAGCTGAGAGCTTTGATATTAGGATTTGGGGTAAAATTGTGCGTTGTTTATATGCAGTTTATTCATCAGAAGCACTTAAAGAATCTATATTTGTCAGACAACGATACACAGTGAAGTTAAGATAAACAATGGTGATATCGTAAAGTCCCTTTCCTGTGCCGCGTCACATAGGAGTTTAAGGCTCCCAACTTTACTGATCAGAAAATCAAACTTTACTATTTACTTTAAAGAAACTTGTGGGCCAATTTTTTTTTAAGTATTTTATAAAGGATTGTGATATTTTTTAAGTTGATGTTTCATTACTATCTTAATATACTGTAACTGGCAGCTCTTTGAGATTACAATTCACTTAAAATGTTTATTTACCTAAATATTGTAAATATGAGACAAAGCACTTGACTTCCTTTGAACAGCAGTCCTCTTTACAGTATATTAGTGTAATTCTAACAAGAGCACAATAACAGTAAAATTGTAACGACACTAGAGTATCATTTCATTTACTGTGGATGTGAATGTTTTTTTCATTTCATGGTTCTTCATGTTATTCATCATGATGAATGTTCACTGACAGGAATTATACTGAAACAAACTTCTGAGGTAGAAGAAAACGTCTATGAATGTACGCTTGGCTGTAAATAGGTGACAGCCAATTCAGTGAAATAAACACAAGATTGTTGCTCATTGTTTTCTTTGGTCTCAGCCTTTCCCAAAAGAAAGCCTCACTTTGTTTTGTTGTTGTTGTTGTTTTTTTATAATGACAATAAGACTTGAAATGTCTTGCGCTGTAAAACTGCATGCGAGAACCAGTCTGTTGATTAGAATGTGTCTTGCTGCCACTGCTGCCATTTTTAAACATTTCTGATGCTTGTGTACAAAAATTGTTCTAAATGTTAATAAATGATGTCTATTACACAGGAGACATCAGGTCTTCACTGGGGGAGAAATCCTGTCATGATCATCCTGATGTACCTGATTCTGCTTAATATTACTATTAAGACTAATGTCTAACAGCCAGATTGATATAATTGTACTCAATGATAAAAACAAGTAGTTCTCTGATGAGCCACTCTCCCAGTAATACTTAGAGTCAGGTAAAAAAGAAGAAAAAAGTAAATACACCCTTGATTCAGTAGGTTGCAGAACCACTTTTAGCAGAAATAAGTTGAGGCAATCATTTTCTACATGCCTTTATCAGTCTGTAACTTTGTTGTGGAAACATTCTGGCCCACGCTTCTTTCACAGTTCTCTTAAGGTCCCGCTACAGCATTTCAATCTGCTTGACATCTCAGGTTTGACTTTGCCATTAAAATAACTTTATTCTTTACTTTTCAGTCATTCTGTTGTTGATCTGCTGATGTGTTTGGGACCATTGTCCTATTGTGTGACACAGTTTGGGGCAGGCTTTAGCTTTCAGACAGATGCCCTCACATTTGCCTCTAGAATACTTAGGTACACAGAGGAGCTGATGGTCAACTCAGTGACTGTAAGAAGTCCATGTCCTGTGGCTAGAACACAAGCCCAAATCATCACTCCTCCACCACCGTGCCTGATGGTTCATATGGGGTGTTTGTGCTGATTTGCTGAGTTTGGTTTTTGCATCATGGCCAAACATCTCCACTTTGTTCCTGTCTCCCTAAAGGGCATTGTTCCATCAGATGCAAAAGTAAGCTATACAGCAGTGTTCTTTTTATATAGAGACAGACTTTCTCCGACAGCCCTTCTAAACAGACCATACTTTTGTAGTCTTTTTCTAATTGTACTGTCATGAACTTTAACATTTAACATGCTAACTGAGCCTTCTTTTTTTGCATGACTATACGTGTTATATCATTTATTTTTTTATATAAACATTTCAATAATTTTATCACTTATTTCAACACTAAATCCCATAGCTGTCAATGCAAAAGAATCAATGACATTTAGAAAATTTTCACTCTGCAGTTCCCCTCAGTTTTTAATTCATTTTTAGTATGTTGTGGCACATTGTTATGGTTTTACTTCCTGCAACATAAATTAAGCAAAACTATTATTTGACTTTTTTGATTGCTCTCCTTTAATAAAGCCACAAAATGTGTTTTCTGTGACAAGAACACAAAATTGTTATTTTTGAAGCCCGTTGTGAAGATTCAAAATCTTCTAAATCGGCATGAAAAACATAAAATAAACATAAATAACCATACTGCACTGTTATCTTTTAGACTCAAATAACCCAGTGATGACGATGTATCTTACAGCACATGGCTAACAAGTGCCACTAATCCCCAGTATTGCATAGCTCTAAAGGTACCAGTTAGCTGCAATGTAAAAACAGAAAAAAATGTCTTGTATTTATTAAAAACTCTCCTTTTCTCTTTAGTTTCTAATGCTGCACTGTCAGTGACAAAATGTTTTAATCATGCTATGGAGTAAGTGGTTAAACTAAGTGGTGATGGTAAGGTCTTTTCCTCTTTGTAAGAGACATACAAGCACTTAAGCACAAAACTACTATTATTAGATCAAAAATAGGGTTGCATTCTATTAAATATGTGTCATTTCCAATGCTGTTGCTAGGTAAAAACGAGACAGCCTAAGAATGTTCTATAGACAATCCCCCCCTCTAGTGGCCAGTTATTTGGAGTGCTGTACTCTGATGGCTGGATGATCTGTGGTGTTTCTTCCTCCACTAGAGAAAAGTAGAAAATTGTAGTAATAGTTATAACTGTGCAGAGGAATTTTCAAGTAATTACCTTTGTGTCTCTGTGTCTATTTAATGCTATTTAAAATGTGTGAATATGTAAAATAAAATTGGTATGGAATAAAAATATAATTTAAAAATGTGTGTTTAAATGGTTATGTGGACTGGTCACCCTTCAAAGCTGCACTTGAATAATGTTGTTCTTGTGCAGTGAGAAAAATCACAGCCTGGACTGTTTTGTTAGCCTCTCAACCTCCTTCATGTAACCAAATCCTGTTTACACCTGTTAGTGAAAACCAGTTAAAGTCATTCAATTTAGCCGTGGAAGATGAATTTCACAGTACACTCTGAATGGTGATGTGTTCCCTTCTCTGTTATTTAAACACCTTCTTCGCTAAAAAGAAACAGTCAGTGCTAAAATGACCCTCCATTTGGTGGTGTTTCTTCTTTTTGTGGGGGGCAGAGGAGCAGTGGAAAACACACAGACTTTGACAGTGTCCCAAAGATGCTTGGAGGATACAAACACTTTTCTCCGGGAAATTAACCAGGCTGAACCAAAGGGCTATGCAGTTCTAAGTAAGTGATTGTGATTTTTGTAAGGCATTTCTTATGCTTGTGTGGAGGGGACAAGTGGCATTTAATCCACTTTAGCAGAGGGGCTAAGACAGAAAAGTCAAAAATAGAGAAAAAGATTACAAATACTCCAGGACAATGCAAGACCATAAGCTTAAGTTCATTTTCACCTTCTCAGAGTATAAAAATACTGCTGCTGGAAGCTTCTGAAAATTACAAAGACTAGGTTTTTATGACTGTCATGCTTACATCAAAAATTATCAATGCATATATCAAATCTGTGACTTTACAGCTGGTGTACAGACCAAGAAACTGCATAAGTGTTCAAACTAACTGTAATAATATTTAAATGGTTAAGATGATGTTGAAAGTGTTCATTTCATACCCACATTGTAATTAATTTGTACTCACTGTGTGCTTATGTATTGTCAGCGAGACAGTAAAAAGACCAGGCTTGAGGCTAATAACTAGGGTACTAACTGTACTACCAGCATAAGGAGTAGCACTGGACATTGCGTGGTCAACACCACCCTCCTGATGGAACCACTGAAATGCAAATCTTTGTGGAGCTGTGATAAAAGGCTAACAAATGTAGCTGTTAGCTAACACATACTTTTGTTAGCTAACAGCTAACTTATGCTCAACCATTAAATGAAGAACAAAATACCTAATAAATCAAAATGTGCTAATGTTACTCAAGTTCAATGTAAATGTCAATCACATGGCAAGACCGGAAATACCTGTAAATTTGATGCACCCTCAAATACGTCTTTCACTAATAGGCTATCAAGGCTATTTCAGATTGTTAACTGTAGTACCATTTTAAAAATGACCAGCAGCCCATATATGAAGAGCGAATCTGACTAATCAGTGATTTACTTACTACTTCACTATTTCAAGACTTTTTTTTAAGTATATTAAAAAAGTATATTTAGTATATTTAAGTATTAACTATAGACCCTACACTCTTAGCTTCAAAATTCACCCCTATCTGTTTTATTTAGCTCCTTTTCCCTTACCAGTGTCACAGCAACATTAATGACATCACTGTTTGTTTCACACTTACTAATAAAAGTAGGTACGCCAGCTCAGCAGGGGTCTTGGGACACACGTAAATCCAACCTACTACACCTACTGTTAATGCTGGTATACAAAAAATGCCCTACAATCCACCTAGAGGGCGCTCATGAGTTAGTCTTCAGTTAATAGAGCTAAATGGCAGACTGAAGTATCTAAGCTTGCTCCTGCCACCGGGAAAAACCTTTTTTTTTTTTTTGTTATCCATAAGTCAAAATTTGTGTTTATTTCCTCAAAATTTCAACTTTAAAACTACAAATTTCAAATTATTTTCTGAGAAGTTTCGCGTAATAAGTCGAAACTGTGAGATCCCTTTTAACTATATTCAATTATGGGGGGGATGCACTAGTATGTGTATGTCATCTTGTGATCAAAATTAGCAAGACACAAGACACTTCTTTATTTGTTATCTAAAGGGTGTCTTTAAAACTTAGAACTTCATCAAGAAGTGAGATTTACATATATAGTAACACCATGTAAATCCCATGTATCTTTACATCCAATGGGGCTGTGAATGAATGGCTTTTTTTTCTTCTGTGTTTTGTCAGTGTATGATGCTTTCGGGAAAGTGGGTAGCAATGTTGTAGGAGGTAACACCAACCAGCCTGGTTTGCTGCAGCAGTGCCGCTCCGCTCACGGCCCCAGCTTTTCTGGACAGTACTGCCAGGTGTTCCTTCGGCAGGTAACAACTAACACAATAAAATGTCATGATAACCAATAGATATTAGATGAAAGTAAGCATCCTTTAAACTAAGTTTTCTTCTTAAACAGGGAAAAGTCCAGTACTTTGTCGGTATTTGTGTACCTGACTCCTGTGAGAAAGATGACGTGCAAACATTGGTGCTTTACGGTCAGTGATTTAAAAATGGATTTATGCAGTATCACCTACACAATACAATATCTCTTCTTCTTTTTTTAAACGCGACTAATTTTCACTTTTCGACAGACCAGCTTCAGTTTAATCAGATGTCCCTCATTCCTCCTTTACCTTCCATCCTGGTCAATCAGTCCACTCAGGAGATGATCATGACTCACTGTTTGTCCAGCAAAATTGGCCCTGATACATCTGATATCACCTGCCTGTAAGTATACGATTACACTGCTCTCACTTTCTTTACTGTTTTATCTGCATATGCACTTCCATTAGGGTTACCTGTGCAGCAAAGATGAGCATCTCTTGATATGTCCAGGCCTTTAGCTCAGGACACCTTGTTTTTGTCTTGTCAAACTTTATTTTCTCCTGCAGGTTTGTGTGTTGTGTAATGGTAGCAATTCCTCTCGGAGCCACCCTGTTAACAGCTATGATAAGGTGGCAGTGGAAAAGAAAGGTCGAACCTACATTAGAGTCTTCCTGCTTAAACGCTGCCCTCAACCTTTACGGGACCCTGAAGACCAGCAGCTCATCTAGCAGTGAAACTAATAGCTGGAGTTCAGAAGAAAGTAGTAAGTGCAAAGTGCATCATCTAGATTTACTGAGGAGTAGTACTACATATCACACATATTATGGTTACTATCTTCAGCAACCAAATAATAACATTATGTGAGCTGCAGAATCAGTTGTTACAGAGGTATTTATATTGAGACAATACTGACTTTGTTCAATATTGGTTTTGGCAGATAGCAACCACCCCACACGAACATGCTCTCTTCAAAGCCGTGTGTATGGCTGCCTTCAAGCAGTCTCTATACAGAAGACCACCCAGGGCATTTTTAGCACCTCCACATCGATTCCAGTCGGAGGCTACGCCTCACTGAATGGCATCCGTGTTCTCAGCCTGCTATGGATCATATGTGGCCACTCTGCACAGTTCCCTGTAATCAACAGCTTGGGTATGACAGTACACCGTCAGTCTCATATAACACACATATACTTTCACTTATGTTCATAAGACCTCTGTTGCAGATAATTACAAAGACTGGAGGAAAACTGTTGAAAGCAGCCCTTTCTATGTGCTAACCATAAGTGGACCTGTTTTCATGGCTGTTGATACTTTCTTACTGCTGGGGTGAGACTGGAACAATTTCAGATTGACAGTATAAGTAGATTTTTTCATAATTTTATTGCCAGCTTAAGAAATTTGATGTTTTAGGGGTCTGCTTAGTGCCAGGTCCCTGCTGGGCTCTGTCAACAAGGCTGAAGACAAACTGAGCCTCAGCCTGGTTCGGAACTATCTCTTAAAGCGGATTACAAGGTGTTGTATTTTGGTCAGTTAAACAAATTAATTTGTGTCTGCGTCACTCTATTTTTACACTCAAGTAAATGAGGCCTGGTCCATGTGTTATTAATTTTTTTAATTAATGTTCTCTGTCCTCTTTGCAGGATTCAGCCACTGCATCTGTTCATTATGTGTCTAACCATTGGCCTTATCTCTCTGGTCAAGTGGGGACCCTACTGGTTCCCATTTATAGACACAGTGATGGATTGTAAGACATACTGGTGGGCTAACTTACTATTGATCAGTAATCTCCTCCCAGTCCATGAGATAGTAAGTTTAACTTAATTTAGTCCTACATTGGGTATTTTAGCACAGATTTACTTACCTGTTCTTAACCTTTTATCTTCAAATCCCTGTGCAGTGTATTCCTTGGACATGGTACCTGTCTCTAGACTTCCAGTGTTATGCAACCACTCCTCTCTTGGTCTATTTATACAGACTGTATGTTCACATCCTTTAATATGATTCTGAAATACTGTTGAAGTGATTTCTCCATTCTTGAACTATAGCATCACTAGGAGCAGTATACATTTTTATTAACTCTGTGGTTGTAATCCTATCCCCTCCATGTTTAATTGTCAGAAATAGGAGTGTGTTTATGGTTGTGGCAGGTGGCCTCCTCCTGATGACTATTGTGGCCAGTGCTGTTATAACTGCACACCTGCAGCTACCAGTCTTTCAGCCATCTACAATGTAAGATTCAATGCAAAACAGCTTAGGAGCCCAAAAGCATAAACTGTTAGGTGAAATGAATGTCAAGTTTTTTTTATGTTTCAGTGTTTCCTTTTTCTACAATGCAAAAACATAACTGAGGCTGTCTACCAACTATGCATCTCGTCTTATGATTTCCCATAAAATGAACTTGTTTATTTTGCAGGACATCTGAGAATTATGTTTTGTATTACTATGTGAAACCCTACACGAGATACGGGCCATTTCTAATAGGGATCTTGACCGGAATATATCTGACAACAAAGAAAAATCCACTTTTAAAGCAATGGGTGAGAGCATTTTGACAGGCTTCAATCCCAGACCGTGGCTTAGTCTTTTCTGAGAATTTAAAAACAGCATATGCCTTTTGGTTTATAGCCGAGCCAGAATTTGAACATTTGCCACCACACTTATGTGCTTATCATGTGTGTTGTTTCAGTGGCAGGCAGCACTTGGTTGGCTCTGTTGTCTGTCACTTTTGGCTCTTTTGGTTGGCTTGCCCTACATCCTGAAGGAGACGCCAGCCAATCCATCTGTGCCACATGCCCTGTATCAGGGGCTGCATAGACCACTCTGGGCACTGGCTGTGACCTGGATTATACTGGCCTGTGAGGAAGGCTATGGAGGTAAACCAGGTGTTGGGATGAACTAAATCCCATATCTCTACATTAACAGTAATACCAATATATGAAAGCACATAGTACGTTTAAGGACATTTTGTATGTATGTTCTTATTTTTATATGTATTTTCTTGTTTTTTATCACTCCAGGCTTTATCAAGAGGTTCTTATCCTTGACTTTCTGGGTTCCTCTTTCCAATATCAGCTTCGCCTGCTATCTCATACACCCCGTCTTCATCATCCTGTACATTGGCTTTCAAGAGACCCCAATCCATTACACAGACATCAATTTTGTAAGCATTTCATGTTGCACGTTCTATTTTAGTGTGCTTATTTCAAATGATTTGGCTCAGTTTTTCATAACGTCAGACTTTTCCCCTCTGCTCAGATGTACCTGTTCCTTGGCCACCTGGTGCTGACATTGGCAGTGAGCTGCATGCTCACTGTGTTAGTTGAGAAGCCCTACCTGCTCCCAAAATAGAGCAGAGCATGGACGTGCCCAGCTATTGACATCCTTAATAACTACCCTTATTATCTTTGTTTATGCATTGTGATCTCTAACACTGCTTTCATTTATAGCTGCTTTTGTAGCTAACAACGCAATTTAATTAAAAACTTGTGCTTTTACAGTGTGTGTGTGTGTGTGTGTGTGTGCGTGTGCTGAGGTTATTATCTGACACAGTAAACACAATTAACGTATCTGACAAGTCGCCATGGGTTGATGGAGAAAACATCCTACAGGGTCACGTGACATTTTCTTGACTACATTTTTATTGCCTCACACATCCATATTCTTAATGCTCTGCAGATACCACACAAGAAAAAGATAACTTGTCACTATGTGTTAGCGTAAGGTGCAGACATTTTGAGCAACCCCGCATTTCTTTATATTATCTCAGGAAAATGGGAAATAGGTGCAGTGATTTACTGAAGCGTGCCAACATAGATGGAAATACAGTAAATAAGGCAAGAACAGGGTTCAAATTCTGAGAAACTGACAAAAAGTAAAGTAAGTAAAGTAAAATTTTATTTATATTGCACCTTTCAAGATAAAAATCACAAAGTGCTTCACAGAAGCTAAAACATAAAAACAAAAATCAACCAAAAGCAAGTTTAAAAAGATGAGTTTTTAGCCGTTTTTTAAAAGCAACCACTGAGTCCACAGATCTCAGGCTCAAAAGGAGAGAGTTCCACAGTCTGGGGCCACAGTTACAAAAGCTCTGTCACCTTTTGTTTTCAGCCTCGTGTGTTGGACAACCAGCAAGCCCTGGTCACATGACCCTGAGGGACCTGCTAGGAATGTATGGATGTAAAAGTTTACATTTAGTGTGACCACCTTTAAGCCCAAACTCTCTTTCTTGAATTAGTCTTCAGGAGTAGTTCTCCAGACATCTTGAAGTACATTCAAAGCTCATCTTTAAATGTTGGCATCCTTTTATTCTGAGCTCTGTCAACATGATCCCACACTGCTTCAACAATGTTAGTCATGTCTACATGCCACTGATTGACTGAAATCCCAAACCATGACTGAGACTCCACTGTGTTTAACAGATGGCTGTAGATACTCACTGGTCTTCCTGTCTTCTCTGTACATATTGACAATGATTTCAACCAAAACTTGAGAGGGATAGGAAACTCAAATTCATCACTCTATTACACCTGTTCCCATTGATTTTCAGTCCAGATCTTTTGTAATTTGGGATACCTTAACCATTTCTCCCTGTTTACCCTTCTTAAGAATGGCTTTTGACAGCTACCTATCTACTGAGACCATTTCGTTTGGCAAACAGTAGATAGATCAGCTGAAGGACCAAATGTATGTCTCAGACCTTGTGTCAAGTCTTTGTTTCCTATTTCTTAAGTACATGACTTTCAGACATTGTTCATTTGTTGTAGATAGTTGGGCTGCCACTTCTTCTTTTGTCTGGTTTCCTCAAATTTTCAAAGAACGCACGCTCTTTGGGAATCCCTTTGTTGCAAAAAAAACCTATGATCTTTGGTATTTTTCATAGATTTAATGGAGGAAACTGTGAAAAAAAATCCCGTTCTTTGTAACAGGCTGCCAATATCAAAATGTTTGAAGATACAATTTAAAATTGGTTCTTTGCTAAGCTATGTGTCGACACAACACTGATTCATCCCTTGAGGTCGATCGCTTTTTTATGCTTGAGTGATTCATAGGTTAATGTGAAGAGCATATTAAGAGAGTTTTTTTCTAGCAGGAGAAAAGAAAGGAAGAAAACTTCAAAAATGAGTAGTCATTTCAACACCAGTGCACTGAAAATGAGAGAAAAAGTTGCCAATGTATAAAGAAAAGCTTTGAAAGACTTTGAAAGTCTGGAGAACTAGTGCTCATGATAGTCTGGCCTTGGAAGCAAAATATAAAGAAATGAGCAATGGCTCAGGACTGTCGCATAGTTATGTAGGTATTCAAGCCCATTAGCCCTTTAAGAAAACCAAGCTCTGACTGTACATAGCCAGCCTGTAAGCAAGGTACAGATGTGGTTGTGATTATAGTTATATACCTAAAACAACTACTACATCATATGTGGTTGACAATACATATATATATATATATAGATATATATATATGTATATATAAAAAGGCCTTTTTTTTTTACTGAAATTACAGAAAAATACATCGAACACTCTTCTTGAGTGTCTAAGTGCTTTTCTTGCAACTGACTCATAGCTCACCCCGCCATCCTTTCCCTACTATTAACTGTTCTCGTCAAGACAATATGTTTGAATTAGACCATGGTTTCACTTCACTTTCCATGTCAGTGACTCATCTTAAAGTGAAACTGACTGACGAGATCACAGCAAAAGGTTTTAAATGTTTGGTGACGCAAAACACACGGCTACGTTTCCATGAAAGCACTTAAAGTTACGACAAGCGTGGTTCTATCAAGATGCAAAATATTTGGTGAGCAGCCTCAAAGAAAATCTTTTTTTTCTCCATTGTGCTGCCTTTCTCTGCCACATACACAAAGACACACATTACATTTTTACTTGAGTAGTCTCTGCTTTTGTAAAATGTTGTCAAGTGGTTTAAAAACTCTTAATAATAGATCTGTTTAGATCATGTTTGACACTCTAGTGATGGCAAAAAAAAATCTTTATCACTCAAATTTTAGACAAGTTTTCCAGCTGCAGCATTTAGTGTGTCATTATGGAAATAATGTCCCTATATAACAGCGTAACATTAAAGCCAAGTATTTCTTTCATAAGACTGGTGTAATGCATTTCTTTGTTCTGGTGCCCTCGCCTTAATTGGTTATGGAAAATCATCCTTTAGCTGACGCTCTCACGTACACGCAAAAACAAAACACGGCTGTGACGCACACCTCTTTCATGTGCGGCACCATTCTCACCCCCGCCATACTGCCCTAGAAGTTCTGGGAGAGAGAAAGAGAGAGGGAGCACATGTTGGGCTGAATGAGTTGGTGTAACAACATGGTGTAAAAATACATCTTGCTTTGGTAAGATGATACTTTTCTCTCCATGACTACACGACTCCATGGGGCCACGTCCCAATGACATGCTCGTGGTGGAGCAACTTGTCTGTCAAATGCTTTTAAAAAATAGTTTTAAGGTTTGTAATGCTGCAAAAATACTTTACGATTGTGTTTTTGTGTAACAAATAAAACTCTATCCAACCAACAGAATGAAGAAATTGTAACATTGTAATTCAACAGTTATTTTTGTATGCTGAGATTTTCACATCAGCTGTCCTCCACTGTTACCTTTCAATATGTTCTTTCTGAGAAGGCACAGATTTATAAATCACTCACTTATATACAGTCACTGGCCATTTTATTAGTAACACCAACTGTTCCTTTATCCAGTCTAATCAGCCAGTCGTGTGGCAGCATATCATGTATGCACACGACTAAGACGACCTGGTAAAGTTCACTGTGTATTTCAGAAGATGATTAGCTGGAATTTTCCTGCATCCTGACCATCTCTTGGGTTTACAGCACAGATAATGGTCTGCAAAAGAGAAAGTGTCCCATGAGCAGCAGGTCTCTCAGAGGTCAGAGAAGAAAGGCCAGACTGCTTCAAGCTGATAGGAAGGCAACAGCAGCTCAAATAACCGTTCACTGCAACCAAGAATGCATAACAACTTGAAATGAAGTAGATGGGCTACATCAGCAGCAGACCACAGTGGGGGCCACTTCTGTCAGGCCATCCACAGTCTCGTGCAGGGGGTGAGAGGTGTTGTCCATAATGGACCTTAGCTTGGCTAACATCCTCCTCTCACCCTATGTTCTATGGGGTCTAGGGGACTGTCCAGAACAGAGCTAGCCCTCTTTACTACTCTATTAAACCATTTCCTATCCCGCTCTGTGCTTCCACCTCCCCAACAGACAACCGCATAAAAGATAACAGAAGCCATCACAGTGTCATAAAAGGTCCTTTGTAATGTTCTGCACATCCCAAAAGACTTCAGCCTGCCCAGCAAAGGGAGCTGACTTTGGCCCTTCTTGTTTTGACCAGTCCAGTTTATTGTTAAGGTGAACACCCAGAAATGTGTACATCGGTCCACTTGGTACCAACCAAGCCTGCCGCCATCATGAAATTCAGAGTTTTGGAGCCAAATACAGATGGATGGAGACAGGCAAACTAAACCAAAAACAAAACAAACTCCAACAAAGTCCGTTAGGAGAATAAACTAAATCCACAACTGGCTGGAGAGATGTGGGGAAGGTTAAGAGATGCACAGAGAAGGGCAACCTGGGAAAGCAGACACGGCTTCCCCTGGAAAGGGAAAAACTAAACTAAACCCAAGACACTGAAGAAATCCCCAAATTAAAACTAGAAGTGAGAATTATAAGTAAACGCAGAAACACCATCACATATATGTACTTATCATAGGGGAGATTAAGACTCAGAAGGCAAACTAAGAAAATATAAAGATGAATGCAAAACACCAAACAAAGGATTCAACCACAAGATCCAAAAACAGACCCAGGCCCAGGATCGTCACAGCCACAGTGATTTTCAAAGCCCCCGACAGGAAAGCAACAGCTGTGAGGACGCGAGCGTTACATAATGGCACAAAATGAGTAAAATGATATGACACGGTTTTAATGGTTTGTGTCCTCATCCAGTCATTCAGGAAACGTGTCACTGATTTGCATGCACAACAAACAATAATGACGCAGTGCTTTGTCAAAGCTGTTATTTTAGAGTTTAAAAGGATTAAATTAAAATAGTCATAGAAAGTCACACTGATATTTTTTTCTCTTAGGTTTGATGTATTGCTGTTTTATTGGACAGCGTTGGCTCCTAATTTACAATGTGCTGATTTTAAAGCAGTAAAATGATCCGTTCCCATCCTCTCACCTGTTCCAGGGAGGATGATGCAACAGCCTTGAAGCACTTAGTTATAAATCTGTCCATCCCTTAAAGATAGAAACATGGGAAAGATTAGCTAAGAGAGAAGATGTTTTACAGTTTGTCCTGCTGATAAAGAGCTCCCTTATGGCCATACACCAAAGTAATGAAGTAATAGATAATAATAAATAACAGGAAAACTTCCTGTTTTTTCACCATCTACTATTGGAATGTCTGTTTTGGTTTGTTTTGTTCATAATGGGTCCACAGTGAAAAAATAATCATTTTCATTTTTTATTGTAATTCACAAATACTTTCAGTTTTATAATTAGAGGACATCCTGGGCAATGAATGAACAGAATTATTCTGGTTTTACACATTTATTTCTCACAATTTTCAGCCCTGAAATTTGTAATGATCTAATTTCTCCATAAGCACTTCATTTTGTGCAGAAAAACTGAGATGAACTGTACATTTTGAATTTCTGTTTTCCTATATAAAGATATATTTGAGAGTAAATGAGTAGTTAAACTTCTTTGGGCTGATAGAAAGAGTGGTTTAACCAGTCCGGCCCACCTAAGAACAAAGTATGTGGTCCATGATTTAAATTGAATTTGACATCGCTGTCCTAAAGTAACCAACTGAGTCATCGGTCTTCAGATTCTTTCTTCGCATTTAGCATACGATGAGTATGGTATAGCACTATAAGACGATCACTCTCTGAATCCACATCTCAAAAGATAATTTGTTTCGTTTCCCCGAACTCTTCACCACTGAAAACAGGGCATTGTAGCTTTGCCAGAGTAGTTGAAGAGGTATTAATTTCTCAAGGAAAATGGCCCTCATTGTTAAAGGTGTGCTGCTAGCACAGTTTAATCAGACAGGAATTTTAATTACATTAAAATAACTGAAATAGTATATGCTGTATTTTATTATATGTGTAATATCTGTTTTTTATTTAAATACTGCTGTAAACTGGGGTTATTGGGGATGGGACAGAAACACACAAGATTTTAAGATTTTTTTTTCCTGTAATCAGAATCTATAATTGAGGATAAAAATGATTTGAACAAGAAATCAAAGAAATCAAACAGACAATTAAACAACCGCAACTCAAGTCTTCAGTCTGTAAAGTAGGCCATCATTGAAACGGCCTGTAAATATAGATATCGAGTGTTAGATCGGCACATGTCCACTATATCAGATAACCGACTTTGTACTTGTGGGGAGACAACATTTAAAAATAGACTCACACCCCGAGACCGCCAGCTCTGCCTATGCTTGTACTGAAGTCCTACATCATAGGTCTATATTCTCAACCATACAGCTATCAAAAGGGTACGTACTACTTGCATGGCTGGAAATCCCCCCCACCTCACCAGATAGACAACTGTTTTAATGCCTTGAGTAATAGTTATACTTTTATCCTTTATGATTCACCTGTGTCATGACTTGTTAGACATTTGTTTGTGGCTTTCTTTGGAATGGTAAACGTGGACAGTCACACTTCATCTGGATAGGTGGACGCATAAACTCCGCTGTGCTACACGATACACACGACACGCTTGGTCAAAAATCTGAATTGATTCCTTTATGTGAATTATTTCGGTTTTCATTTCCCTCTTCATTTTTAATATGTGACTGTCAGGGAACTCTTACATTTTAAGGCAGCCTGTGCTGATATTATCAAAACTTTGTTCAAAAGCTTTTCAGGCAAAAGATTGAAAATAGAGACACTTTCAAGATGCAGCACACTTGGGGAGGTTATTTGGCTGAGGTTGGTTTTATTTTGGAAGATCCACAAGAAGAATTCAAACCCAAACACATTTACATTACACCATTCAATCCTGCCACCAAAACTGCTTTGAATTGCATGTGCAAGAGTGAAATGTACTGTCATATCTTAACAAAGTCTAAATGTGGGGTTAAAAAATGTACGACATTTTTTTCTTGATCAAGGAGATCAAGAAAAAAAAAAGGAATTTACTTTGGTTGGTATTAAGGTCATTCATCAGATTAACTGGCTTTATTGTGACATAGAAAAAAATAATATTGGTGTTTTTAACCCTGATCTTTTTTTTTCTGTCTAAAATCATTGTGAAATCAGTTTCAAATAGAAGTTTGTCAATAAACTCAGAGTAGGTAGGATTTGAATTTCATAGTAAACATCTGAGGTGGAGGGCTGTGCGACGTGTCCTTGCGTGCAGCAGGAATGAATGTGACAAATGCAGGTCACGGGTAAAGATGTTCTGGTATTTTTCCAGTGTCTGTGCCACTACCTCCCCTCCAGAAATCTTGTATATCAGCGTGCATGATTTAAAGTCTCCACCATCAACACTTCATATAATGCCCGCTGCAAGTGTGTCGGATTGTCTGCAATGGCATTTTAAGAGGCATCTTCGATGTTAAAGTCACGTAGAGACACCAAATAATTGCTGCTGTAGTGAGGTATTGCTGTACAACAAATTTAGATAAATGTGAAGGGCTTTAACTAACTATACAGACCAGAGATGGTACTTTCCCTGTAGCTTCATGAACATCAGGTATCATGTTAGCAATAATCATTAAATTTTTAATTAACTTTTTTTGTTTTCACAAAGAATCCCAACTTTGCACCTTTTTTTAAATGGTTTCCTCAGTGTGTAAGTAACGCTTCTGTTCATCAGGTAAATAGTATATTGATAATGTAGTCAATGCACATTTCACCACCACTTGACTATTCAAGAAAATAGACTTTAGAGAGCACAATCTTCCACTGGCAACAAGAAAAGCATCACGAGGCAGACTTCTTTATCAACAAAGAAGTAATGGCAGGAAGGCTTCCTGTTGATAAGATATGTCAAGTGTGTCTTAAACGTCCTTGAAATAGATGCAACATGCCACTGAATGAACCATCTCCTGCTGCTTAGATAAGCAAAATGCAAACTGACAGCTAAAAGGAGATAGTAGCTTTTGCTTCAGATACTTCAAGGAAGTAAATTCAAACATAAGACTCAAGCCAGAGATTCTCTTTCACATCTTTGCATTTTAACTGTTTATTTATTTGAATTTTATGCTAACCTAGTGTGTCACTTTGCAGATACTGAATTAGATAAACAAGGATCCAAATGTACTCTGGGATGGAATAATGACAGAAGGTGCAACAAATCTGTCACTGTACACAAAACTTTGTCGGCCTCATGTTGCTGTCAGTTTTTTGACAACCTCCCCGAGACGCTCGACTAGAAGTCCCCATGGACGCCTCACTTCCTTGCGCAGACAGCCAAAGTCAGCCGGCTCTGACAGACAGTCAGACTTTGGATTTTGACTCGGTTATGCACAGTCCCACAGTAGACAAGCTGTCTGCACAAGAACCAGGAACAGAGACTGCGCACTGTCTTTCAGACACCACCGATAAATCCACACTACATGTTTCTGCAGACCCACACAGCCTAAAGTCTTTATCGTCCATCCAAAATGTATCAGAGCAGTTTTCGCTTTCCTCAGAGGCTTCACCAACGGATGACAATTTCAGGGTTCAGCACTGTTTGAGCCAGTCAGGAAGGAAATCACCTCTAATACCTCAACTCTGTCAGGACCTCATTTTACCTCAGCCTGAATCTGCTTCTTCTCCTCTCATGGAACGACATACTCCACCTGAATCTTTTGGGGCTGTGTCACTCACACTTGAAGGTTTGATGGAGCTGTCTGTCACTGTCCCCTACTCCAGTCCCAGTTTCAGCTCTGAAAACAAACCTCCATTATTAAGGTCGTTATCACCTCAGTCAGACAGTTCAGATAGCGATACGGCTGTAGCGCCTTTGTCAGATCTTTATATCTTTGAAAGTGACACGCAGGACTTCATTCGAAGCCCAAGTATAGCTCCCGGTGAGATTAAATGTTCTGAATACCAGCCATTATCACAAACAAGTGGGGAACAAGTGAACCCTAACTGTGATAAACATGTACTGATGTGTGATTCATCAGGCGTGACAGGATGTCATCACAGCTCTTGTGAGGAACAATCCACAGAGAATAATGAGCCAGACGTGAGTGAACACTTGGGGCTAAGAACACCTGCTGTAAATGCTTGTGAGGCATACTTTATGTCTCTAAATGATGAGAGACAAAGAAAAGCAGAGGTCACTGGAGCAACCCCCCCGCGCGGCAACAGCCCTATGGAGGTCTGGCAGGACGCACATCAGTATCTGGCTGGTGATGATACAGAAGATCGGGATGTTTTGGACAAGATGCATCACTCTGTGATCCAAGAAGCTCTCGCTCCTGCCAGTCACTTGTCTTGTTCCCCAAGAGAGACACAGGTTTCACATTACAACCCTGAAGGTAGCAAGGGGATTGGCTGGACGGGCGATGACACCAAAGGTTGGGGGCCACCAATTGAGAGGTGGTCATCAGTAGACAGCTGGGCAAGTGCTCTCTCAGATTGGACTGGGATCATTGCAGCTCCATCAGAGGACTTCACATCAGCCTTTTCAGAAATAGGGGCTGAAATAGATGCATTGACACAGGCCCTATCAGAGGTAAATACTCATACAGAAGCAGAGACTGTGAAAGAAGGACACAATCTAGAAACAACAGCTAAGGCACAAATGGGTGTGCAGGATCAACCTCTAAGCACACAAAACATCTCAGAGAGCTCCATCCACTCTGGGCAAGGCTGTCTCTCTTTGTGCCTCGACTCTACAGGACTCGAACCCCATCACACAGAGGGGGCTGAATCCTTATGCAATCCAACACCCACCACACAGGGAGACAAGTGCTCCCCATCCAGAGGTGCACCTGGTACAACGGTGGCCTTTTCAGGAGAAAACACAGCAGATGCAACTGTGGTTACACTGATGTCTGGATCTACTTCTGCTGATCTGGACCTCTCTCCGTTTGATGAATGTGCAGAGTCCCAGGACACAGAAAGTTTCATCAGCGATGAAAAAACCCCAGTCGTACTGAGTATAATAGAAGATACAGATTTGGACCCTCCTACAGATTTAATAACCAAGGAGGTAAGATGGTAGATATTTGAACACTTGAGAGGTGAAAGTTTGTGATCAGCATGAAGTGAAAACATGAACTATTACAGAATATTTTGCAGTCGTGCTTGGGGGATGTGTGCAACTCTTTCCAGTCTGTCTGTTTGCATGATGGCCAACAGCATCGTTGGCCAGCAGACAAATCAGTCATGCCCTTTTGAAACACAGGCACAAAGTTAAAAAACATTCCTGCTCTTGTCCTTGTCGTCGTTGTCATACCTTTAATATCACTAAGCCAGTCATGAGTTGCGCTGAATATAAAATCCACGTATGTCACCACACACCAGGCTCGCGAGCATTGTCGGCTTGCTTTGGATTGGAGCCATTCAGTTTGCAACCAAGTCCTTGCACCCACAGCCTTGATTGGATAAGTCGTTTGGCTCCCAACCTCAAAGACTGACAGCTGTGGGTGCTGAGGGAAAAATGAGTGCCTAAGAGGAAAACTTTGGATTGACAGAAATGGCACCTAATAATAGCTGAGAGTCCAGTGATAATAGCATGCATCCTTGGCGTGTCAGGGTGAGAGGAGAGCACAGCTGAAAACTGAAACACGACTCTCCATTGCCCTCTCTCTATTTGTACGCACCCTTTGACACACCCATTTCCACCACATCTCCTTTAAAAAGCCCCGATCAGGACCCTGACAGGTTCTTGGGGCTAGGACACTGCTTTTGGTTGACTTAGAGGTGCAATTGCAGCTGGAGGTAGAGTCTTTAACACTGACAGTCAAGGTTCCAGTTGCATGCAGGACATATGGACTGGTGGATTGGGTATAGAAGCATGGTGTTTTATAAACGTCTGATTTTTGGCTCTATAGAAAGGTACGTGCTGAAATGAAAAATATCTGATCAGTCTTTAATGTAATTGCCTGATACTGAACCCTAAGGCAGCGTATTAAAAGCACTGTTACAGTGTTCTGTGTTCGTCTATGTGCAGCCATAGAGGAAATTGAAAGAGAACTTTCTTTAATTCTCAGTTTAACACTTTGTTGTTCTTTGTCCTTTTCTTTATCAGCCCATTGGAGATAGACTGTGTGAAGTGACAGATGAACACAGGCTTGTCCAGCTGGGCTCAGTGGCCGAGCCGGAAGCTAAACTGAGCTGTGGGCGATTTGAGGTTAATAGGGATGAAAACAAATCAATAACTGATCGTAGTGTCCTCACCCCGGACGCTCTGACAGACTCAAACGTGCCAGGTGGAGACACACAACCTAGCCTGCATTTTAATGCTGACAACCGCGTGTCTATTGACACTTTGCCAGACCTTGATAGAGCACGTCAGGTGGAGGCGCAGAGGGCTAGTCCCACATTTATTATGCCCTTAGCTCCAGTGAGTATTGGCCCTTCCCTCAACTGTAGGACAAGCAGCAGTTTGGAAGGTGATCAGATTTGTTTGAAAGGCTCTCTCAATAACAACAGTTGCAATCAAGTAAGACAGAGCGCTCTCTTGCCAACCTCGGATGGAATTACTAACAAAGCATCTCTGGAAGGCGGTGAGGAGTTGATTCATGAAAAGCAGAATACGACAAAGACTGCTGAGAGATCTTCACCAGAGGGACTACAAGGCTTGAAAACTAGTGACACTGTAGACTCTTTCTTTTCTAGAAAGACAATATTTGAGGAGATTGATGACTTCAATAGGGAACTAGAAAACTTCATCCCTATCCCCGCTGAAAATTTCTTCATTTCAAAAGAGAAACACATTGCATGCATCACTTTAGATATTTATGATCCATTTGTCTCCAAGCCTGTAAAAGCCAAAGCTATTAAATCGGAGAAGGTTGATCTGACTCATAAAAAGACTGAAAAGATGCCTCACAAAACCCACAAGAACACCTCAGAGGGAAAAACACGATCCAAAAAGGATAAATCGTCTGGTCATCATCATTTCACCCAACCTTCCAAAAAACAGGAAAGCAAATGTCACCGTGTTTCCGCTCAGCAGACCTCCAACCAGCAAGACACTCACCCTACTATTGGAGAAAATCATAGCAGTGAGAACAGTCAATCTGGACTTGAGGCCAAGGAGGCCACATTGGTTATTGAGGCAGGTGTAGTAACTGAGAAGGCAACAAGCAAGCCACACGGCAAGAAGAAAAAGAAACATGGTCAGAATACAGCGCCGGGGGAGCCACTGGCTGAAGTGGAGAATGGAGCAAAATCAAAGACTGCAAAAGGAAGAATCGAGCTGTTCGAATCTAAGTTGGGTGCCAAAGCTGGCAAAGCTCAAAAGGAAAGCGAACAGCCAGATGTAGCCGAAATAAAGTCCCAGCAGCAATCGGAGGCTAAAGCGTCAGAGGGAGAACAACCTCCACATCCCACAGACAATAAGGGCCACCAGCCAAAGAACTTTACAAGTCCTCTGAATGATGATGTGGTTAAAAGGCGACGTCTGTCAGAGAATAAGTTTGGGAAGACTGTGAGCATTTTGGAGTCTAAACTACCAAAGTCAGACGTGTCAGCAAAAGGAAAGGAAGCTGAGCTCAAGACTGATGTTGGAGGAACTCGTAAGAAGGCGTACAGTGAAGTGGTCAAACAGAGGATTCCACCCAAGGAAGGTACGGGAATTGATTAAACAGCTAGTCCTCTGCATGGAAACACATATTTCACATGGCATTATTAAAGCCTATCATAATATCTGCAGAGCCCAAGGTGGTGAAGCCTATCCAGGCAGTGGCAGTGAGTGGTGACCCCCAGAGTCTGTGCCTGTGGTGTCAGTTTGCTGCTGTAACTTCGGCCTACACTGTGACCTGGAGCAGAGAGGGTACTGTCCTGGTTGAGATGAAAAGAAGGTAATTCATATGACTTTTATGTCATTTTTAGCAATAATAATGTCCTACCGAGCTGGTTTAGCTTCCCTGCAGCTGCTTTGTATCTGCAAGCTGCTTTGCAACTGTCTGTTTTCTTCTACTGAGTAACACTGTCCCTTTGTCTGAAGTGCAGGGGACGAGAGCAGAGTGTCCCTGACCATCAGCAATGCTTCTCACAAAGATCTGGGCAAGTACCTCTGCCAGCTCAGCAGCTTACATGGCTCAGTCAGCCTGGACTACCTGCTCACATATGAAGGTAACAAAGAAATGTAGCTCATTTTTGAAAGTGAAAATTTTTAAAACGTTTACATGATGTATATAAATGAAAACTACATTTTTTTTTATTTTCCCCGTTATTTTACAGTGCTCAGTGAGATTGTCATCCCTCTAGCTCCAAAAACCGTTTCATGTGAGTTAAGATCTAGGAGCATGTTACTTTCTACAGCTGGGCTTTAAAAAGAAGACCCCAGATGTAGTATTGTGTCTGTATTTTTTTCCTCCCCAGCTGACCCTGTTGAGGTTAGTAGTGAAGAAGAGGACGCCCACTTCTCCAGACTCTTGTTCAAAGACGATTTCTTATCCGATCAATACTTTGGAGACAGCCATCCTATCAGTATGATCACCGAAAAGGAACACTTTGGGGAGGGCATGCATCGGCGGGCTTTCCGGACCAAGCTGCATGCGGGTCAGATACCCCTGTTACTGCCAGGTCACTCCTGTGTGCTCAAAGTGCACAATGCTATCAGCTATGGGACCAAGAACAATGAAGAGCTTGTTCAGAAGAACTTCACCTTGGCTGTGGAGGTACGAAAATCACAGTTAGTCTGTAGTAATTCTTCATGGCTCAAGGAGTAATTATGAGATTATAGAAGACTGTAGGAAAACAGCCCTCAGCTCCCTTTGCACTACGCCCTCGCTAACTCTCCTGATGATATCTAGCCCCGGTCACTAGTTTCAAATTTACTAAGTAAAACATGAGGCTAATTTTGGAAATGAGGGTCTCCATTAGAGTCAAAAAGGAGGACAAAGCAGATCATATTTTAAGGTTATTGCACCTGGTGGCTGATGGAAAGATGGCACTGCAACAAAAACCTTGTGATTGCTTTGGTTGCTAGCATATTGGTGCAGTCACCTGTAGTTTGCATGGAAGATGCTGACTTGTGTGCTAGCACTTGCTAAGCTGTAGCCATGCAGTGGCAAACTTTGAGAAAATACAACATGAACCAGAATCAAAGTAAAAGTCATGTCTCAGTGCTGCAGTTGGCATGTTTACAGACATGTTAGCATCTTCCATGTTATCATGTTAGAACTGTCGCAATCAGCCAGCGATCAAATCAGTCAAAAGAAGGTTTTTGTCAGCTGACTGGTGAACACGTTTTCTCCCTAGCAGCTGTGGTTGTTAGGAGCTCACTGACTAATCTCTAAGCCTTTGTTACTGGGGCTATCAATCTCAGCAACCACTCACCAGCTGGTTGGAGCATACCTCTTTTTCCCTAATGACCCGCGGTTGCCCAATGGTTTTAGACCGTTCTTAAGTGTGGCTGGGGACTTAGTGATGTGACTCTACACCAGAGGTGCCCAATCCCAGTCGTTGAGCGCGACTTGATTTGCCAGACTTGATGGCATGCCGAATTGGTAATCCAACTATTTGATTCAGCTGTGTTGGAGTAGGGATGCATCTAAAAGCTGCAGGACAGTAGCTCTTGAGGACTGGGATTGGGCACCCCTGCTCTACACTGTCACACGTCCACTATGGTGGCCAAGTGAGTTGTCGTTAGTTGTTATCTGACTGCAAAACCTAATTTGGACTAATTGTGTCCAGTTTCAAAACAGTAAGGTAGTGACAGTGTTAAAGCTCAGGGTAAATCTTCATAACAGGAACTCAGCTACATTTTATACACAGTCTATATATGATTAGCTCTATGGTTGTTGCTATCATCCTTTTTCTGGAGACTGAAGTGACTCTTGACTGTGAGGGAGACATGCTAAGTAGCACTAGCACATTTGTTTTAAGCTGCTAGACCACACTTGAATTTTAATCACCAAACACTGCAAAACGGACCTCTTGGCCCAACTTTAACTGCAGCTAAGCCCAGTACACCACAGTATTTGACAGCTACACTGCAAAAACTCAAAATCTTACCAAGAGTATTTGTCTTATTTCTAGTCAAAATCATCTCATTACACTTAAAATAAGACAGAATCAGCTAAAGGGCAACATTTCAGTAAGCTAAAGGAACTTGTTTCAAGACAGTAAATCTTAAAACTAGAAAAAAACTAGACAATTTTCACTTGTTTCATTGGCAGATTTTTCCACTTATTTCAAGCTAAAATATCTTGTATTAAGTAAAAAAATCTGCCATAACGCCATAAAGGAAAGGTGAAAAGTGCTCTTTTACCAGACTACAAAGAAAGTTTTACTTTTGTCTTTACCTACATGCACCATAATGACACTATACTTAGTTTACAACTCCAAAGTGTCTGTAATAGTATGCTGTTCTACAGAATACATACTGCAAATTTTTTCTTTGTATGTGTGTTAAAAGTTGGATTAAAAAATAAAATTCTCACCAATCGATTCAGTTCACTTCATTCTGTTTCATTTTATTATTTCATTTATTTTTGATGCTCTGCAGGAATGCCAGGTCCAGAACACAGCAAGAGAGTACATCAAAGCTTACACTGCTGCTGCTCAGTCCACCGAAGCCTTCGGAGACATCCCAGAGTGAGTGACACGTTTGATAAGCTCGTTATCATTTCTTCACTACATTAATTCGCTTTTAATCGGAGCTACTTTGTTTGGGGCATTCACCAGGATAATTCCCATCTACCTGATTCACCGTCCGTCGAATGACATCCCCTACGCCACGCTGGAAGAGGAGCTGATCGGGGACTTTGTTAAATATTCAGTCAAGGACGGCAAAGAGATCAACCTGATGAGGCGTGATTCAGAGGCAGGACAGAAATGCTGTGCTTTCCAGCACTGGGTTTACCAAAAAACTGACGGCAACCTGCTGGTTACTGACATGCAAGGTCGGGAAAACAATTCAAATAAAATTGTAAAAAATCATTTTTTTGTGGGAACTATTTCTTTGCAGGTTAGAAATCTAAACATCTATGTGATTTGTTGCTTTTCAGGAGTTGGCATGAAGCTTACTGATGTGGGAATAGCCACCTGTAAGAAAGGGTGAGTATGTACATTTTATTGAGACCAAACACACTCTATGTGCAAACTGTGAATTTGCACTAACTGATCTCTGAATGTTATTTTTTTCTTTGTAGATACAAGGGATTCAAAGGAAACTGTGGCACCTCCTTCATAGACCAGTTTAAGGCCTTGCATCTGTGTAATGTGTACTGTGAGATGCTAGGTCTCAAATCCCTGCAGCCCAAAGCCAAAAAGCCAGCATCTGCTCCAAAATCCAAATCCCAGAGCTCCACTGCACCCAAGAAGAAAACATTTGGCCCAGTAGTTAAGGGGAAGTCATAACAGGAGGAGAATGCTGGACTAAGGATTTGATTATCAATTGAATCTGTTACCTTTTCTTTTTTTAGTGATTCGCGTGATTCACTTTGGACTGAATCCTGCAGAGTTTTATGGACAGTTTCTATAAACTTTTTAGATTTTAGGAGACCTTTTAAAGGTAATAAATGTAGCACAAGCAGCAGCTGCAGCTGACAAGACTGTCGATGAACTGTGATGTCTTGACTGATGAGCGAGGAACAATTTCCTCTTGTTTTTCTACTCCTGGGATATTTTCAAACTATTAGTTCATTAAATTAATGGACTTTTTATTGATTGATTAGATGAAATGTCTTTAAGTTAGGTTGTACGAATGGGTGTGTTTTGTTTTTTGTGTGTGTGTGTTCGCTTTGCAAACTGGCAAATAATTGATGAACATGTATCCAGTTTAATGTTACATTTTATTTGTTCATGTAACTGATTTAGAATGACATCATGATCCAACTCTGGACACAAAACAAAGACATTTTTACCCATAAAGTTGATGTATCACTTGAATGTATGTAGAAGTGAGCAGCTGTGAGCGTCTCTCAGTATTTCTAAGTTAGACTTTAGTGGTATAAAAGTCCTCCAGCTACCCACATTCAGTGCATGTATAGGGAAAGGCACGTCGAGTGAACCCTATAATACCACATTAACCTGACATTGAGAGGCTATATGATCCCAGGAGTATTCCAGCTATTCAGCTGCAGTCTAAAACAGTCTTTATACAACATGCCTCTGATCACTCCTCACTTCTACCTTTCAGACCCCTGACCCACATTGCTGACGTGGCACTGAGGTTGCAAATGTTTGATTTCTTTCGCATGTGCGTGGTAGGACAGGTGAAAGACGGTGAGTCAACATTACTAGAAGGAATACAAATTCCTGCGTATGTTTGTTCTCCGCTTGGTCTTGAAGGCGTCCGTGAAATGTGAACCTCTGTCAGCAACAAATCAAAAGCACTTTATTTATGGTAAACAGAGAGACAAATGTGCAATAGGCGTTACATTTACAAATCTGGCATCAGCAGTAGTAGTAAACCAAGGCCTGTTTTAAGGTCTCTAGCAGCAAATTAGCACCTTGAATCCAAAAAGAAAGTAGGCCACACTCAGAGGCTCAGCATCACATACGATGCATAAACACACCAAATGTCTATTTCCATCTCCTGCTCTGGTGTAGTGTGCACAGAGCCATTGGCACAGCTGACATACAGTCTTGCTTTACAGTGTGAACAACAAATTTAAAACAGGAGGATTTATTTAAAAAACAAAAAACAAAACACTTAAACCCAAAAGTGAAGGAATGCGCCGAGGTGCTTTTCACACTGTAGCTATTTAGTGTGATAATGGCGTTTGACGGAGAGGAAACAAACACCATTGTCACACTCCACAGCTCTGGAGGACAAGGTTTTCTGCAGACAGAGGCGCTGTTGGTGCAAAGTGGTGGATGGGTGACCTGGTGAAACAAAACGGGGGAAAAGTGTAAAATCAGGAAAGAAAAATCCAGATTAAATAAATTGTGCAGTTTATACTTGGCCAATTTTTTTTTTTTTTTTTTAAAGCAGTAAAAACAGACAATAACAGATTTTGAAGGAAAAGAAAAAAAAAAAAAGCCATAGTGTCATGTAAATATTCTAGGCTTATCCAGTATGTCCAAAGTCCAGTCTAGTCTTTTTTTTCCTAACTGATTGTGGGGATGACTGCAGCTGTGTGCACCTGTGTGTGTGAAGGAGACAAAGAAAGACCCATGTGAGACTCAATTACCAAGTTTACCTTAACTTCTTTAAAATGATGAAATTAAAGACTGGGTCAGGCTGTATGCCAAATGAGCTTGAATGAGTTTTCAGTCTACTTTTAATGTTAAACACATCTGAGCTGAATCGGCACAGGCGAGGGTCCATCAGAGCTCTTTACAATTTAAACTGTTCATTCAAACATTAAATGCTTCAGACCTATAGGAGGGAAATGCCTACTCACCTTAATTTTCAAAAGGTCTTTCCAGATTCATTCATACTCAATAGTTGCACTTTTCCCTGCAGCTACTCTTTTTCTCTTCTACTCTCGGTCTTCCTTCTCGTGCCAGTGTCTCTTTGTTAATGCCAGTTTTAAGTCCAGTAGAGCGTCCGCAGCTGCAGGTTCGTGAAGTGATCCGTGGTGCATTTGGGTTCAGGGCTGTCCCATCCAAGTCTTTATGTAGACAGAGCAGAGTTTGGACAAACAGCCAGTTGCACATTAGTGATAAGCTACGGGGGAAGTATTGATCGACCCTGACCAGAGGTAGAAGGTGGAGGGGAGACTTTAAAAAAAAAAAAAAAAAAAAAAAACACCTGGTCAGGGCCTTAATAATCAGGATTCACTGAAAGTCACTTTGAGCTCAGCAATAACAAACTTAAGACTGGTGCTGCTCCCAAGCAAATAAAGCAGTTTGGTGGAAATGAAATTTATTTTTGTTGGAGGTAGGAATCTAAAATACTCATACTGCAATGTGCTGTTTCATATGTTCTTGGTTTTAAACACCAAACTTTGAAGTTCCTAATTTATTCATGACCAAAAACATCAGTTCTAAGGTCACAACTTAATCTGCAATAGCTGCCAGGTGAATGAACAGTTACTGGCTAAACCACACGAATCCCACAAGTGTCAAAGGTCACAAGAGTTAGCTAAAAGTTATTTGCTGCGATAGTAGAGTTACACGTACAGTACTCGCCGAAATGTAGATTAAATTGAATTGAAAAATGAAATTGAGATTGAATTAATTAAAGTGATGGATAAATGGCTAAAGTACTTGTTTATAATTTTAAATATAAAACCTACATGTAATTAGATGTAATTCATACAGTTTTTTACCAAACTGAGATTAACAGCGTGCATGAACTTGACAGGCTTTTAAGTTCACTGTTGTAATGCAAGGTTAACAAAGGCCTGTATGACACTGAAAACAGCTTTACATGAACGGTCCAGTGTTTTACTCAGAAACAAGTGTTTAACCTGAAATCAAATCCATTAAAAGTTCATGTACATCTACAAGAACAAAACAAACCTGTTTCAATAATACCTGTGATTTTTTTTTTTAAAGTGAGTGAAAGCGTTTATAAGGAGCTACAGGAGAAAAGTTGGCTTTTGGTTTGTTTGTGACCAGATTGAGGGTAGGAGGGCTTGATAAAATGTCCCCGGACTGGCAGGGTGGCTTTTATTTGCTCGTCCTTGAAGCTGATAACTCTTAGATTGCCTGTGTGAATGAACTGAGGTCCCTTCACCGCCCACGTGCACACATACACACAGAGAGAGAGAGAGAGAAAGATGGTAGTAAGTTTCGATTATTTGTCGATGCAGACAAATTTTCAGTTAAAAAAAAAAAAAAAAAAAAAAAAAAAGCACAGATACCTGGAAACTGAATAGAAATAGTTAGAATTGAAGAATGTAGGTGGAAAAAAAAAAAAAAAAAAAAAAAAAAAGAGCAGCAGCGCTTCATCTGGGATTACAAAGATTTCTGAAAACTTTGCAAACTTGTGTGAGTGAAGTAAGTTGGCAGAAGTGCTGAACTGATACACTTTAAGAGACGGTTATTTCTGAGGAAGGTCATCAAATGAGTTAAAATACGATAAATTAAAATATAGGGGCATATTTATCCACCCAAATTTGTATGAATGATCAGTCAGTAATAAAGTTAGAAAAAGTCTCTGATTACATGTTAAAAATACACTCACCAGCCCCTTTATTAGGTACACCTGTTCAGCTGTTCAACACAAATGTCTAATCAGCAATGGCAGCAGTTCCAAAGCTTCAGCCAGTGGTTTGATTTCTGATCTGTTCTTCAGCTCCTTTAGGTCATGGCAGGATGCTTTTCGAGGTCTTTTAGTCTACTTCACTTTGTCAGACAGGTTCTGTTTAAATGATTTCATGATTGATCAGGTCTGGCAGTAATCAGGCCTGGGTGTGGCTAGTGAAATTTAAATTTAATGACAGTTAATCTGTCATTAAACACTGGAGGCAATTGTTTTCCTTAATAAATGAAATCATCATTTAAGAAGTTATTTTTTCTGACTAATATCAACATTTGTTTGATCTGAAATATGTAAGAGTAACAAACATGCAAAAAAAAAAAAAAAACCCTCAAATCTGTAAGGCAATCAATTTTACACACTGCACATTGGGGCATTTAAAATTTGAGGAATATGTAGTTGTAGTTCTGGCACGATTAGTCAAAGTACCAATTACACTGAATAATCCTTACTAGCATATTGTAATTTATTATATTTTTACAGTTTTTGATTCATTATTGATGCAAATTGCAACTTTGAAGCAAAAAAGCTCAGCAAACTTTCATTTTCAAGGGAGTCGTGCAGGTGTTATGGAGGACTTAAGCCATACGATCCAACCTTTCACATTTATAAGAAGCACATGCACAACTATAGGCTGACGATTTATCCAAAATGTACAGGATGCTCGTGCACTTGAGCAGATTTCTCCAAAGGGGCTTTATTGAAACAGTAAACAGTGTCCGTTTCACGGCTCTTCCACCTCGTTTTTAAGGAAAGTCAGATCTTGAATGATTAAACAACACAGTGTGTGAGAAGTCAGATTTTTATTTGACTGAAATTAAATGAACCACAAAGAGTTGCAGAAATCAGCGAACTGTGAACAAAATGATATTAACCCTCGTTTGTTTAAAAAAAACAAAACAAAAACAAAACTGTAGAGTCAGTCTGAGTGTTGGGATCACAAACCGGAAGAAACAGAAGGGAGGGAAATGTAGAGAAAGGGGAAAAAGGAAGAGATAAAAGAATATTAAAAGATGTGAAGGCTCAGCTTCATTTCTGTCAACTTTTTGTAGCAGTAGCCCAGATTTACAGACCACATATTGCACCAAGTGAGTGCTTTGAATAAGAGAGGGTGGGAGGGGGAAATCACATTCAAGTAAATGACAAGAGACATAACAGGCGACATGACCTCAGAGTGATCTATAAAGTGCCCTTTAGGTTCAATAGTGTTAGAAAAAGAGAAACAAGATAAGAAAAAAAGAAAACACTTCTTTTCCTTGTAAGAAACGTGCTGCTTTATATTCAGTGGGGATCACAGCTTTTCTCTCAAACATCCACGCACACACACACACACACACACAGCTTCATTTTAGTGTTGATCAGTAATACTTCTGTTAAATGTAATACATACATACATACATATATTCATATAATCATGAAAGAACTTAAAATTGTTTTTAAATCTCGCCTCAAGTACAATTTACAGCATTATGAACAGCAACAGGCATGAGAATATTAATGTAATCGTGACGTCTTAGAGAAACTACCCCCCCCCTTAATTTTAAGTTTTCCCTCCCCAACCTCAAGATCAATTACACTTCCAAATTATTACGTAGCAAACACAAGATACAGTTTCATGCTGCTCTCAAAGCACTACAATAAAAACAGTTTTATTAAACACATTTGCTATCACTGTAACAAATGATATGGATTAATCATTTCCCAGACTAGCCAGATTTTCACTTCACACACCATGTCATATATAGTTGTCAAAATAGTAAAGAACAATTGTTCATCAGTACAAATACACTGAGAGTACTTTCCTGGAAGAGTTATACCAAATGTTCAAAAGAAAACTTGTTCCATGATGACAAAATGGTTTTTTTTTTTAAGGAAAAAAAAAAGAATTTCCTATCTCTGGGAACTCATCCCCCATCTTTGAATCATTATTAGTGGCTGAAAAAAAAGAAAACTTTATTCTACAAAAAGGCTGCATGGTGATCTCTGATCACACAGTGCAGACAAGGCTCTACGGAGGGGCGTGGCCAATTTCCTGAAATGTGATTGGCTAGCATTCCTAAGGTAATCTGGTGTTGGTCTAAGGATTTGAGAGTGTTGTGATCATAGTGCCGTTGCAGTTTCTTAGAGAAATAGTGCATGTAGAAGCCAGATTAAGGCCATGCGAAGCACCCCTCTGTAGAAGGCGGTGCAAATACTGTGCTATAGTGTACATAAAGGAGCTATTGAAATGCATTGGTGTTTTCCAGCACTGTAGATTTTCACAGGACGAGGGTAGAGGGGGAAGAAACAGCGGATCAGGGGCCAGCTCCTGTCATTCATTGCTCATGCCTGTGGATAACAGAATTCAGCATTCGAAACAGTGCGACACTCCCTTCCTTTCCCCAGCACCTTAAAAGGAGGGACCTACCCAGACTTAAAAGATATAAAGACGTAGGCATATTGGCTCGACAAGTCGCTGTACAGTCTCGAACCACCGTGCAGTGGAGGTGGCTCGCAGTCAGGCATTACAGTACAACATGCTTGCACAGAACTGCTACAGCAGCTGGTTTGACATCCCTGTTTCATTTTGTCTTATCGTTGGAGGGTTGGATGCGGTTGGAGGGAGCCGTTCTAGTCGACTCCCTCGAAGCCCTGCGCGTTCTCGACGGCCATCAGGAGCTTCTCTCTCAGGTCTTCAAATGATTCATAGGTTGGTAGATCCAAGCGGTTAAAACTGGAAAAGAAAAAGGTAACATTTATAATAAATTAATTAATTAAATTTTTTGGTTCTGTATGAGGCAATGTCATATCATCCACAGGGATCACTCAAGTCATTTTCATTTTTATAGCGCCAAATAGTTGCCTTGAGGCACTTTTTACTGTAAGTTAAAGATCCTACAGTAATTCAGAGAAAACCCTCACCCCGTCTCATTATTAAAGCCCTACCCCACAGCTCATGATCATAGTTAAGGTTAGGAATGTAGAGCGACCAGTACATCAACAGCTTCACTTCTTACCATGACAGACCAGTACAATCTCCACATGACCATTGACGCCGCACCAGTCTGTCTGTCATATGAGACTATAGGAAGAACTGCAAATATGCAGTTAACCTCTGTACAAGACTTGTGTAAATCTTTCACATACAAAAGGGCTTCAAATACTATGGCAGCATATAAAACAGTGGCAATAGTGCTACAATGTATTTGAGAAATAAGCTCACAAGTACGATTTAGCTCATACCTTCTCCTGCGTGGCTACAAAAAAAATATACAAATTCAGTCCGTGATGCTAAAGAGAAGAACACAGACCGCACACACACTGAACATTGGACTGGATGACCGACAAACTGAAAACCAAGAATATTACTGCCAAGTTTAATGTGGTCACCAGGGGGCAAAAACATAAAAATGAATGTCTTCACACTAACTGGTACCATGCACACTTTTACCTTGCATGTGACAAAAACTCTGCCCAGCTGACATTCCCATCAGTTTAGCTTTAAGTGCCTGCTAGGACTGTCACTGAAAGCATGTCAGATTTTTTTGCCAAGCACCACTGTGCAGCTTCACAGAGCTGCTAGCACAGCTGCAGACTCTCAGCTTTGTTGTTCTGTGAGTGTGTGTAGCAGTGACATACCATGTGTGAGCTCTTGGCAACTTATCTGGTGTTCCCCACTGCTCGATGGTGAACAGCTGAGGACCATTAGAACCTGGCACAACGGGAGAAACAATTATGATTCCACTCTTGATGCACACACGAGGACAAATTAAACCCTTTAAGACCTTGGCTGCAGGAAAGCCTTTGGATATTTACTGAATCTAAAACAAAGGATTTTTTTTTTTTTTTTTTTTAAACAAATCAATGTGACATTTTACAACTTAGCAAATCTTGACATCTCTTTTTATGTGTGGAATTGCATTTACTCAATCTTTGGACCACAATTTGTTAGAAAAGGATTTTTGTGACCTTGTTGCATCTTGTTCTGGCCAAGCATATGCTAACACTGCTACAAAAGTAGAAAACACCACACAAACACCAAACTTATCTGCTTAGGTCACGTACCATAAAGCTCAGCAAAACCATTCATGGGCACTCGTGATGTTCCTGTGACAAACTGGAGGAGTCGAATTCTTTTTTCAGCATCCATCAACAAGACAACCTGACGAGAGAGGAACATTTCAATTTCCAAAAAGTCAACAAAATTTTTCAATCAAAAAAATAAATAACACTCTCTTTATTAATGCTTTCCCATCAACTCAACACAAAATGATATTTGAAGAAAGTTTCTGCATATAGTTTTGCAATCTTGCCTTTGTGCACGTCTGTGTGGGGATGAAGTTTTAGATCTCTGACGTGAGGACATTTGGGAAAGTGAGGACATGGACGGTCCTCATTTTGTGACCTTCAAAGAACTGCTGGACTGCATTTTAGGGTTAACAGTGAGTTATTAAACTAGTTGTTAACTAATTGGCAAGAGGTAAGGGTATGTTTATGTCAATGAGTGTCCTCACAAATATACGCAGAGTATAAATGTACATTTGAACACACACAAAAAAAGAAAAAACATCAAAGGAAAAAGTGACGACACAAAATTAAACAGAAGCGGTCGGAGCCTTTAATCAGATGACAGGACACAGCAGTCACTGTGGCTAGTGTGTGTTTGCTGTGTGAGTGTGTTAACGCTCAAGTCAAGACAAATGATAACCAGGGGCAGGTACCACTTTAGCCTCTTTCATCAGAGCAAACAAGCCTGTTCTTCCAAACAGACTTTGATCTTCAAAAACGAGGCCAGCAACTTCCACTCGCAGGCCAGATGGAGGGAAACGTGCTTTTATGATGAAACGTCCAGAAACGCGTAGACTAACATAGTTTAAATGCTTCTGCTGCATCCAGTTATGAGTCTCGAACTGTGTAACTGAGTAATGAGCATACCTTCCAGAACCACTGTATGACGGGGTGATTGGGACAGTAGCCATTCTTGTAAACGGTGTGTTGTCTCCAGTCGTTGACGTCAACGTCACCCAGACCACACATGAGCAGCTACAGAGAGACGGGGGTGAAGTTAGACAGCATTTACACCCAGTGCCACATTTTACCATAAAATAAACCCTTAAAAATTTTAACGAATCTTCCAGGTATAGCCTTAAATAAACGGTCTATAATAAGTGTCCCAGCAAGCAAGGTTACTTAGGACAGTCTAAAGATGACAAAGCAGCTTAAGAGTAGGATAAAATATTCTCACACAAGTAGTATTTTAATTTAAAAAAACAAAACAAAAAAACCCCCCATCTTGATATTAATTTTACCCACTGGATAATAAGTTAAACATTTTTTTTTAGCTTTACTAGAAAGATATTCATACCTCCAGTTCGTTTTCATCAAAGATCTTGATCAGATCTATTTGAATGAGCTCAGTGAAGCCCTGAAAATTAAACAAAAGGAATTATAATAACAAGTAAGCAGCTTTAGAAGAATTTAAATTCAACTCTTAAACTAAGTAATGGTAAAATGGACTATTTCTTCTATAGCGCTTTTCTACTTTGCCTGAGCACTTAAAGTGCTCTATACAACAACCATTCACACAAGCACTTTTCTATGCTTTGTTTATGTAAGTGCTTTCTATCTAACATTCACACACATTCATACTCTGATAGTTGCATCGGAAAGCAACTTCGGGTTAGTATCTTGGCCAAGGATATTATGCATGCAGACTGGAGCAGCCAGGGATCGAACCACCAACCTTTCGATTAGCAGATGACCTGCCTCTTAAGCTACAGCCCCCCCAAAGGCTTAGGTAAACTAACTAAAAATCAGTGGCCACATTGCCCTCGAGTGGTAAGCGTACATAAATACCTCCAAGAAAGCGTTCATCTGCTTCTGGACCCGATTGACAAATCTCCACTGAATGACCAGACTGACAGAGGGAAAATTCATATTTATTATTATTGTAGATGAGCATATGATTGCAATTTTGTTCATAAATATGAGTCAACGGATGACATGAAAATAAAAATACTTACTCTATGTATTCCTTCTTGTTGTCATTGGTGACCACCATGTCTGAGCCACTGGGCTTCAAGTCAACCTGGTAGGTCTGAAGGATTAAATAAAAGGCGAGTTTTCTTCTGATACGCAATAACATTAGTATACTGAAATTAAAATGAGGTTTTAACTGATTAAAAGTGACTGCTTCGATGCCTGCACACCTGCCCAAAATTGTCCTCATCAATGCAAAACCTCAAGTCCAGCTCAGTGGGATCATTCTCCAGAATCCACTTTAGAGAGTTGTAGTACTCACTGTCCTATTAGACACAAAGAAAATTAAAGAATTCATTGGCCTTCACTTGTGAGAAAGAAGAGTTTTACTTCATCAATGCAAAACTGTTCCAAAGAAAGCTAATCAAAAATATATTTATTTATTTTAGTAAAGCAAGTTCAAGGAATAAATATTTCACAGATCCAAACTCACTGGCTCTGTAGTGCAAAAAGAAACCTTACCACAGACTCCATGTCTTTAAGAGAGATCTGTTTTCCTAGCATCATCTTATAGAATGGTCGGATGAAAAAACCTGAAAAGAGGCACAAAACCCCCCAAAACATGATGATAATCATCAACATCACTTTTATTTTCTACATTCTACAACACGTTTAAAAACACAACTGACAGAGTGCTTTAACATTCTGTGCTAACTTTGTAATATCAAAAACGATCCTCTACAATCAAGTCGCCTACCATCCAGCAGCTTTCCATGAAACACGGCCATTCCAGCAACACGCCCGATGAACTTGAAATAGGAGAGGTGATCCTCATTGCATAGGCCAGAGTTGGGATTAATTTGGAGAGTGTAGTTGTCCCTGGAAAGACATGAGCACAGATGAAGAAAGGGATTTCATGCTCACATTTGACAGTAATATCGATTTCATAAGATTAGGCGTTTAAATGCATACACATTACTAAAGTGAGGCATTTAGAAAAGAATTGTAATAAAAATAGGGGGAAAAAAACAACACAAAACACAAAAGTAGGAACAGTGGAGTGGAGACATCTTTTCATGTAACCACATCTATGGACTACTTTTTCCATTTAAAATTTTCAATTGTTTGCCCTTAAATGTCACCATTTATTTTCTTTGGGTACTTCATGTCAAAAATATGTGAGAACAAAGTCATTACATATTGATGACGGTACAACATAAGACACTTTGACCACCTTAATGCGTGTTGTGTGTGGGAAGCCCTTGTTTGACGTTGGCTTTTTGAATAAGAGGAAAAGCTAATCAAAGTAAAAGGAAACTTTCACAACTCTCATGGGGATGACACGGCAGCACTGCCCCTCAACAGCCAACTCATTTAAATGAGTAGAGATGGATGTTTTCATGGCTCAGAACAGAAAGAATGGTTCCTTTACGACTAGCTTTGTGTAACACTATGTCCTGAGTGGTGTGTGATATCCTGTTGAATTCACAAGGGTTCAACGCCTTTCTTCAGTCTCAAAAACAGCTCTTAAAGGAGGCACACACAAACGAGCAGACACTTACGTTGCAGAGTATTCAAAAAGGCCGTAATAAGGATTGAACATCTCCTTAGATAAGAGGAAAAACCACTCTCTGGCCACACCACCGTAGTCTAGTCCTTTCTCCGATTCAAACTCGATCCATAGACGTGCCTTCAAAACATCTGGCCTCTTTAGTGACATGATTCGACGGTAAGACTCTTCAAAGATGTTGTTCCTGTGTAGCTTCATCTCAAATCGATTAGGGATGTCAGCCTGAAATGGTTAAAAGTAAAAACTGTAACTAGGGTTCTGTTGTTACTGATTTAAAAACAGCTAAAACAAGACAGTTCTTAGAAGAAAGCAATGTCAAAGATCATCCACTGGAAAGTTTATATAACAGATGGTGTTGGCCCCCTGTCACAAAATTTGTATTCTGTGACAAGTCGGCGTGGTTGTTGGACAGTGATGACATTCACTGGTGATGGAAACTGTGAACAGGAAACATTCATCTTCAAACTAAAATTTGCTTCTCTTTGGTTTAAAACCCTCTATCCAAAAGATTACTACTGATTACCAGCAACTACTTGAGGAATACACATTATTCACTAAGAACCAGAGTTAGCTGGGGGGAGTCCTCAATTGGTCTCTGGGCATGTGTGAATCTTTTGTTACTAAAAAACGCAAATACATAATGTTGTGTCAGCAGACAGTCCAAACTAATCTTTGTTTAAAACGAACTGTCACTGTTCACTTAAGATTAAATTCAGAAATCAAACAGCAACAGAAAAGAAAAATAATGGACAATAAGTGGTAATTATGTACCAACTCCAGCATATTTTAAATAAAAAGAATGTGGAAGAATTGCAATGAATATTTAATATACAACACAGATGTTATACTCAGTCACCCAGTGTTGTGACAGTGTGAAGAAAGCTGAATAAGCACGCAATCAAGCATAATCAAAACAGAAGCAATTAGACTGCTTTGTGCAAGAGGAAGTCAGGAAGTTTGGATAACATTTATCTTTTGCATAATTATGCAAGAGTAGCACAGACAGAAACTAGAGACACAGGATAGAAAGTCTTACCGGTTTCTTTAATTTCTTTCTGAAGTAGTCATATTTCTGTTTGAATTCTCTGGAGTAGGGAACCGCCTGCAAAGACAAACAAAACACAGAAGTCAAGAAACAGTCAAAAATTATCAGTCTCCTCGTTGGGTTTCCTGATATAAATGTTTGAACACAAGTGCAACATGGTGGCGACCTTCCAGTGAGAGTGAAGTCTGAAGTGGTAAACAGAGGGACACCAGGTGTTAGCATGTTAAGTGACAAATGCAACTACTAAGTGATTTATCTCTGCTGTGCACAGACGGGCCGGGGCTGATGAGAGTGGACGACAGATAGAACTGCTATGTTAAGAGAAAAAGCTGTCATTTCCATGTAGCGACTCCCTAAACAAGTGGGGCAGTAAGAGGAAACAACTCACTGGTCCTGTGATGGCTGGACTCTGTAGACGCGGGTCCTCCCACTGCGTGTTCTTTGTATCTGGATAAAATGAACACAACAGAACATCATTTCATTTGTATCCTTAAGAAATTATGTTCAGGGACACTGGAAAAAAACAGATGTTTGAAACCAGTTTGAGTAAATAAGAAACAAAAAAATAATGGCAGAAAAGCAATATAATGTGAAAAAGAAGGTTTTCATAGGACTCCATGCTATCCTGTAAAAAACTTAGTACACCCTTACTGCTGCCACAGGAACAAACAGGTCAAAAGCTCCTGAGAGGACGATGACAATGAGGATGATGTAGCCAGAATCTGCAATGAGGTTGTTTGTGATCTTGATGAGAGCAGTCTCTGTGCTGTAGTGCGTTCTGAAGCCAAAGTGAAAGGGTTCACGGAGTTCATGAATAGACGTGTTGCAGGGATAGACTATTCAAAGGATTTGATGATGATGATGTCAACAAAAGCTAAAGCCATTCACTAATATATCTACTAGGTCTGATGTACTAACAGACTTGATGTGACTAGATGGAACTCAACTTGGGTTGCGGGACAGGAAAAACAGAAAAAAAGGATGGCATGGAGGTCAGAGTTGGTGAGGTGAAATACTTGACTGTCTTCAAGTCAGATCAGGTGAACACCAACAGCTAGTTTGGAACTTAGCCTTCATGAGAGAGCCAAATAGTCTGACTGCTATCAGAGACAATGTTATTATAAAGACTCAATTGTAACATAGCAATGATCATAAACTGGATCCAGCAGGAAAGTAGAAGGTAAGAACACAGCAGCAAAATCGAGTACAGCTGTTAAGCTTTAACAGTACAAGTAACCCAATGGGATATACACTTTCCCAGAACTCCAGGTAGAGATACCAAAATGGAGATATTTTGCAATAATCCACAGCACCACATTTGCCAAAAATCAAACACACCATTTAGGCACAGCATAAATTTACTTTGCAGTCATTGATTCAACCGTGAACTGTATTTTAAAGTATTCTTGTGTGGCCATCTGTCTGACAGCTAAGGCTTAGTCAGGACAATAATCCCAAGCACAGCAACACATCAACAGAACAGTTGAAAAAGCAAAGAATCAAGCTGCTGCAATGACCCAGTCAAAGTCCAGACCTCAGCCTGACTGAATGGTGTGGAAGAGCTGTGCATAAATAAATGCGTGCAGCCCTCAATGAACTGAAGCAACTTTATAAAGAAGGGTGGACCGAAATTCCTCCAGAACAATGCGAGAGACTGATAACGTCATCCAGAAAATAGCTACCTCATGTTTGTTGCTGCTAAATGTAGCTCTACAAGCAACCGAATAACAGGGTGTTACTTGGTTTTTCACATGACTGCACACATAACCAAATGCAAGCATGGAAAAGTTATCTTACTGTGGTCGATGTAAAAGGTGCGTCCGTCTGTGTGAACTCTTTCTTCCCATCCAGGCTGAAAAAGAAGAAGAGAGGAAGAATAAGAAACTACTAGAAAGCACCAATAAACAGGCCGTGCTCAAATAGCAATTTAAATCCATCCATTTATTTTTCCTTTTCTTCAAATTTATGTTTCATTGAACTTCACTGACCATTAAATGGTCCAAACAATGACATCCCAGCACTGCAAGCAAGGTAAGCTCAATCAAACACCGACAAAGGAAATGAAAGGATTTTGTGCCCTATTTGAGTTCGGTCTGGCACATCAGCAAGGCAGGAATACAACCACAACATAAAGGTTAAATCACCACTATGAGTTCAAACCAGTATACCACGACTGACACGGTGACCACTCAGTACAGTGTCACAGGCCACACACACTCGTACGGCACCAGCAATCAAGCAAATAAAAACATTACAGTAGACTGAGTGTAAAGGGGTGGGGGGAAGCCACAGTTCAATCTGTTGAACAAGGTGTAGCTACAAGACGTACGGTATATGTGTAAGGATGCTGCTGCTGCATGAGTGGAGACCAGGCTGAAAAAACTGAGAATACATGCAGCATACAGCCAATTCCTTCCTCTGATATATATGTATTTATATATATATATATTTAGCTCCTTGTGTTTCCTTTGAAACCTCCCTCCCTCCTTGTTTTACTCCCATTATGTACTCTAGTCTCACTCCTTCAATCAGTCCTACTCCAACAAATGCCTGGGAAATCCGTCTAGTGTTAACCGTTTCTCAGACATTGCTACAGACTGAGAGATCCAAGGACAATGATGGGGAGCTCCAAATGTTAAACATTAACAGAAGGAGCGGCAGTGGTGCAAGGAGGCTGCACACAGAGAGAGGAAGTGGGGTAAAATACTAAAAAGGAGGTAGAGGTACAATCCACCCATGCTGGTCATGAAAAAAGAAAAGACTGAAAGAAAGAGAGAGAGAAGAGGAGGAAAAAAAAAGAAAGAAAACAGAAGGCTGTCTGCAGGCATTTGACCAGACTGGACTGGACCAGACAGGTAGGCAGGCAGAGGGAGGGAGGCACCAACCAACCTCCTCTGGTAGGTTCTGCCAAACAGACATGGCCAGGTGTAGAAGAAGCATACATTAGATCCATCAGAATGAAGAGAAAAGAGAAAGGGGGAGAGAGAGAACACATACACACATGCACACACACCACACAAGCCTGTGAGTTGTACAAACCCATAAAGCTTTTTTATTATTACTGTCATTAGTAATATTATTATTATTACTACTACACCTAGTTACAGTAACATTTTGCCCACTTCCAGGGAATCTGAAGGTTTCACCTCCTAATTAGGTTATTACAGTCCCCAGACCCTCTTGGCTAAGCTTCACACAAACAGCTTCTGTTCTTACATGACTAAAAATGGAAATGTGTAATGAGTCTGATCACATGAAGCTTCATATTTTACTGTAAAAGTAATTTCTTTCATATTTTAATTTTAAACATAAACAGACCAATCACACGCTGATTACAACATGCACTATAACACAAAATTATTATGTTGACTTGATTCTACTTTAGCTAAGACTACATGGTTGTACTACTCCAAACGAGCAGATTTGTTACACACATAAAAGACAGAATACATATTGCTAATGATGTGTGCACAAAGGTATGCAGTCTTTGTGATTCATGAGGTTGTTTTGCATCTCCATTGTAGGCCAAAGGTTAAATATATACTTAGTCTTATAGTAATTGTACTTACAGGAAGAGGGCCAAGGTCACCAGGCTCCATTGAGTTCTTATTCCTCATATGGACCGGATATTTCAACCTGGGATCCTCCTGATTGTCAGCAGTAAAAGACAGGAAAGTAAACTATTATATTGGAAAAAGCACAACAAACTCTAAATGTGCACCTTGTTCTCTATATTAGAAGGTAAAAAAGCAGCTCTGTCAAAGTGCACATAAAATTTACCTTACCACCACCAGATGTCACTAAAAGACCAACACTAAATACTGCCCCACAATTTCTAATCACTAGATTAAAATCACAGAGTGTTTTTTCCTCGTCCCTAAACAGCAATGTGCTTGCTCACCCAGGTGGTGGTCCTGCTGTTGTGGTCGATGAAGAAAGGCCGTCCATTTGGAGCTATTCTCATCTCCCATCCTGGGGGCAGGAAGCTCTGCTGGGTCTTGTGTTGCGACTTTGGGGAGCTGTAAGGGGACGGCTGGGGAGACTGAGGATTAGAAAGTGTGTCTTTCACAGCCCTCCGTACCTGAATGTTGTTGGCTCCCTGGGGAAACAGTGACATGAAATAAATAAATAAATAAATAAAGATCATGTAATGCTATCTCCCATTTCATGATAAAATAAGGACACATGTCGAAACTTCAACAGACACTGACTGACAGCGAGATAGAAAATTAGTGATCATTAACAGAGACAGAAACACATCTTCCAACAATCTCCTTTTTCTTTGTCTGCTCATAAAAAAAAGAGAAAAAGATTAGAATTCTTAGCGCCATGAGATTTCCATCTAAAACTTGCAACATTTGAAAGTATCATCACCACTTTTCTCTTTAAACTATTATATCAGTTAACACCAGGCTCGTTTCTGATTTCCATGTTCCATGCTGTTTACTCCATCAACCTGTAAATGAAAATGTCACACACATCTGATTTATCACCCTTCCCAGATAATGGGTAAGACTTCTCTTGTTCTCTCTTGGTTACCTAGATACTGAAGAAGTACAAGAACAACTAACAAATGTTTACTTTAAATCCAGCAGAACTCATTAATCTAAATCTGGTAACAGAGCTCTCTGTCAAGGCTGAAAGGAAACCCAATTACAACATAATACCAGAAACTATTTATATACAGGAAAGTGAACATCTCTGGTAAAAGCTCCTTATGTCCTCCAGACTAAAAAGTGTCCCTGCATGAGAGAGAGAGAGAGATTCTCTCTCTCTCTCTCTCTCTCTCTCTCTCTCTCTCTTTTTTTTTTTTTTAATAGCAGTAATCATCACTGATTGACTTTTTTTCTTCTTCTTTCAAACAAGAGAGAAGAGTGCATTAATTAACCACAAACCTCCCACATCCCCTGCAAGTTGTAATTACAACTTTCTGCTGTGACTATTTCGCTTCCTTTTACTTCCACAATACTCGCACACACTTTAATTAAACCTTGTTCAGGTCTGTTCCCTAGGTAGCATCTTCACCACCGAATAAAGCCATTAAAAGGCTGCAGAAGCACCAGATGAGATCATGCATTTCTAGAAACGTGTTGATCAGACTTACATTTGCATTCGTAGTGCATAATTTAGGTTGAGGAGAAAATGTACGTGCAAATTAATGCGATGCAATTAAATTGACAACCTCAAAGGTTATCTGCATGATGTAGCCTGCAGCTTAAAAAAAAACAAAAAAACAACAACAACAAGTAGAAATTTCAATATTTTACCCAGGTGTTATACGGCTAACGCATTAACCACTTATGCTGTGTGAATATTAACACCCTCTGACCAATGAGTGAGAGAAAGCAGTCATGTAAAGCATAATGTTGGGAACAACGTAACATGGAGGCGGCAGGATGACTCTATGAATTGCTATTGGTCATTAACATTCAGGTTATTGAAAAGCAGAGATGGAAAAAAAAAAGCTAATATTTAATCTGTCCACTAGATGAGTCAAACACCAGGAATGTACACGGACTGGCTACATATAATCTCCTCTATTAAGCTTTCTGTGTGCTTTGTTACTTTAGTTAGACCTTTGATGTTTTGTTAGCATAGAGTAGCATCAGAGAGTGAATTAGCCTTGAATGCGGTCTTATTTGATTATAAAACCTAGTGCAAACACACAGTAATATTGACACAGCCTTCCTTAAGTTCCTTATTTACAATTTGTCACGCCTTCCCAAATAAAACCGATTTGCCATTGCATTACCAAAACAGTCTTTATTTAATAGTTTTTCCACTCCTTCACTTGTATGTCCCTAGTTTTATTTTAACAAATTACATTATTTGGGACCCATTACTACAGGGGTCCCCAACTCCAGGTCCGAGGGCTGGTGTCCTGCAGTTTTTAGATGTGTCCGTGATCCAACACAGCTGATTCAAATGGCTAAATTACCTCCTCAACATGTCTTGCAGTTCTCCAGAGGCCTGGTAATGAACTAATCATTTGATTCAGGTGTGTTGACCCAGGGTGAGATCTAAAACCTGCAGGACACCGGCCCTCGAGGCCTGGAGTTGGGGACCCCTGCATTATCAATTTAAATAATTTAGCCATCTTAGATTTACCACACCAGGTTCATGCTATTATTCTTTTAAACCATAGTGTGAATCGTGGTGCTTAAGGAAAGCTCGGATCATATTATTCATCTAATCAGTGTTTAGCTGCAAGGTCCTTTAGTACACAGTCATGAGCTCAACTTTCATCAATGAGGAGAAAGTAAGAGCAATATGAAAAAAGAAAACTGTCATTAATGGAGAGATCCCAACAACACTTGAGAAGATTTCATTAAGTTTGGCAATGAGGAGAAGACAAAAGCAGCAACCTGAAAAGAGGAGAGCTAACAGGTGGAAATGTTAATCTTTAGAAGGAACAGACAGACAGAAGTGTGAGAAAGTGAAGATCATGGTTTAGCAATTTGGAGCACATGGCAAGAAAGGACGGGAGGGTAAAGATTTAGGAAGGTAGGACAGAAATAGGTGGTCCTCAAGTATGTAGAGGAAAAGGAGATGGGAATGATGGTGGAGCGGGACAGTACAGGTGGCTAATTCTCACCTCCAAGGGGGTGGAAAGGGTGACAGTAGGGGAGCTGAGGCTACGAGGTCGTCGGACTTGGGGCTCATGGAGGTGGTTGTTGGAGGCATTGGAAGAGGAGGAAGGGGTGGATGCAGGTGCCAGAGCTGAGGCTCCTCCTGATGATGATGCTGCTGCTGCTGCTGCTGCTGCTGCTGCTGCTGAGGTGCTGGCGCCGTCTTCAGTCAGCTGTCAGTGAGAACAGCACTTTTGAGGTTAGGTTGGGAAGAAATCAAGCATGCCATGCTGTTTGCCAAAAATAAAAAATAAAAATAAAGTCTCTTTGAGAAGCATGCTTTTCTGCACTGGAAAGGTCTGGATGCAGGCTTTTTTTTCCTTGGGAAATAAGCCACTAAAATCTCAAAGGCAGGGGTCATTTCAGGGCCACGAACAAAACAACAATAGGATTTTATATCCAACTAGAAAACAATGACAAAGGTTTGAAATAGTAAGATTACCACATAACTTTCACCCCTAGATGAGGTGGGAGGTACAGCCCACATTTACAGCGGGGTATAACTTTATAACAAACACAGAGGAATTATTTGATAGATTTGCCTCTCCTTCCGAGTACTTAAGAAAACAGATGAGAATCAGAGAATGAGGAGACTATGACATTTATAATACAGTCACAGAGTTACAGAGTTGACCATAAAAAGGCACAAATGCAAGGGTGGATTTCAAAGGAGAGCATCAAACATACACCCAGTCCCCTCTGTAGCCGTCTCTCTGTGAGCACTGCTTACGTGGGGCTGCCTCGCTTGCAGACAGAAAGGCAGGGTGGAAAAATGGAGTGGAAATGGGAGGAGGGAGGGAAGAGTAGTGGTTGCGGTCCCATGCCAGGGTTTAGAAACACGTGACCAATACACAGTTGAACTTCATCCTTATGTTACACAAAATGCTAGACAAGAGAAGGAAGACGCACAGTAAAAGTTGGACAAAGTAGGAAACAAAACAACGCAGAACTTTGACATTTAAAAGCTCTCTCTCTTTTTCTTTCACTCTTGTACACAGAGAAAAAGAGAAGCACAGGAGGGGGAATAGAGTGGGAAGAGATCCAACACACAGCCGAAGAATCATGGGGCTGGGTTACGGTCCAGCCAGCCCGACAGCTACACTTCAGACCTGCTGTACCTGCACAACTGGCCTAGTCCATGTAGTGGTGCGGTTGTTATGGTTGACGTAATAAGTTCTTCCCTTGGCATCCTTCCTCTCCTCCCATCCAGGGGGCAGGCCAGGGGTGGTCAAGGTGTAAGCAGTCGACGAGGGAGACTGGCCAAGTGTAGAGAGAGAGCAAAGCAAATATGGCTAATCAGTACAGAATAGTACATTTAGACAAGTGGAGGGACTCTAATATTTTATATTGAGGCTGCAGGGAAAGACATGGATAGAAATAAATGCATTCAATAAATTCAAGCTGAGAACCAGAGTTATACATAATATCTGATCATTGGTTTTTTTGTATTTTTTTTAAATATATATAAATAAATAAATAAATAAATAAATATATATATATATTTTTTTTTTTTAGGTGGCAATTTAAAAAAAAAAAAAAAAAAAAAAAAAAAAAAAAGAAAGAAACAAAAAACACAATCCCCCCAAAAAACAACAAACTAGTACTAAAATAAACACCATTTGTGGAAAAATGGTAGATTATTACAATCCAACTAAGTGAACTATTAACCATTTCCAGCATAAACATTACAGAGTGTCAACCAAATAATCACAGCATAATCTGGTGATGTATTACACAGACAGCATGGCTGAACACTGGCAACATTTTACGATGCAGCGTCATGGCTCGTTATCAATGACTGATCAGTGGCATTCGTTATTTACAGCTAGGCTGTCAGTTCTTGGTCAAAACACAACAAACACAGAAACAGACACATAACAGACAACTTCTGCTCTAACGCTGCACATGATTTATGTTTCTAATGTGTTCAAAAGTAATTGCTTTATTTAGCTGTTTGTGTCCATTATGAAGTATGTGTAGCATGAAAGGGGCAATCTGTTTTTTTGATGATTTTCTAAAATGCAGATCATCATTTGGCATATGATCTGATTTTAGAGGAATCAGAAATAATGTTCCTGTCAAAAAATTAGTAAGTAATAGTGCTGTTTAGGGCTTCCTGGTCTACAGGAACTGAAAAAAAGCAGTATTTTTTCTGCACCTCAAAAGAAAATAAAATTGAAATGCACGCATGCATTTCTTGTAAGTTTGTACTTCGCTGAATTTCCAAAGTGCTTTCAGGCTGTGAAAAATGGGATTTAAATGAATATTGCTCCCTTGCATGGCTGCCAAGAAACAGCTACATGGCTTTATTCTTGACTTAAAATGTGACTCTATTCAAACATTGTGATAGGACTTTCTTGATCACACTGCCCTGCTCAGCATATGCTCGTACAGGACTTTATTGGAAAGAAAAACTGGTGTAACAATGAGTAAATCTTCCTAATGAGCAAGCTCTCGGTGACAGTCCCATCCTACATAGTGTCAGGGAACTAAGAGATGTGTGATGAAGGGTTATACTGTGCATAAACTGAGATATTACCATAGGCTCCTCACCACCTGAGACTGTTTGAGCTCTCGTTCTTCTGGACTGGGAACTCTGCTGGTGGTAGACAACATGGGAGAGGGTCTTTAGTTCACAATAGGTTATGTTTTAAGGGTGGAAGTTAAGATCCAAGTGTGGGCACTAGTGAAGGCTGAGAGAGGAAAACTGAGTGGACAAAAGGGAGGAAAATTCATTCTCAGAGGAGGTGAGGAGTGGCAGAAAGACAAGAGAATCTTTTGGTTATGGGCCTAAGAGCGCAGTGGCTGTGAACAGCAAGGACACAGAGTGAAGCAAACGGCTGTTGTGATTGGATGGCAAGAGGGGGAAAAAAGAAGTTTGATCCCTGTGCTATAATTAACCTTTGGAAAACAGATTTTTCCCTCTCCATTCAATGTGCAGCATCTTTAATTTTAACCAGAAACAGATGCGTCCTGAAAATGTTCAAGCAGGTAAGTGATTTACAGTGCTGAAAGTGGGAAAAGGAACCAATAAGAAAACAATCAAATTCAGAAGGAAAAAAATGGAGGAAAAAAATGTATTTTCTTTCATTTACATGCTTTGTTTCTCAGTTTTAAACGCAGATATGCAACTAGGTGTTGTTCTGCTTACACAGAAGTACATAAACGATATCAGTCCTCCAACAGCAGCCTTTTATAAAGCAATTTAATAGCTACTACTACCAAAACAAATAGAAAACTAAAATATGGGAACAATTTTAAATCTGTAACATCAAATTAAAGCTACCTTATATCCTCCTATTAAGTTAATGACATATTTTAAAGTATATTACGGTCAAATTGACAAAAGAAAAAAATTAAACAGAAGGGGGGTGGGGGGGGATTTCCTGTGGTTGCTCACTACGCCCACAGGAAAACATTAAACCTTGTATAGACATCAAACAAATGCTTTCCCCCCCCCTCTAATGGTTTCTAAACAGTCGTCCAGTTCTGAGAAACGTATCATGGAAGGGAAAGAAAGAAACGAGCACCTGTACTGTCACCTTTTCTTGACAATGCTAAAGCTCACTGCTGTGACTCAGCTGTGTGACAAACATCTGACTCAGATCTCGTGACAGTTTGTTAAGCTGAATCCCAGCTGACGCCATGACTCAGGACTCCAATCTTACTTTTTTGTCTCAGAGTTTTTAAGTGGAATCATGATTCTGGTGGGACGTAACAATTCAAACACAGTGGAATGTGAATCACAAAGAGCAGTGATGAGAGATGAAGAGGTGTGGTAATCCTAGAGAGACAAAAAGTAAAGTAAGTAGAATAAGTGGTACAGTTGAAGGAGGGAAGAAACAAAGGGTGAGGTGGGTAGTAGCATCTGCTGGAGGTTGAAATGCAAGAGGAGCAAGAAAGGTGATTTAGCATGTGGTAAACTAACAGGACAGACATGTCCACAAGGAAGAGGTAAATGAGACATTAGCAACCTGCTTAGATAACACAGAAAGAGAAGGAAAGTAGAAAAAGCTGGAGGAAGGGTTTGTGGCTTTAGAAATATGTACCATAAGAGGAGGAGCCTGGGCCTGATCACTGACGCCATCCGTCATACTTGAGGAACGGAGTCGGTTTGACAGCTGGCTCTGTTCAAAGGAAGCAAAGAGAGAATAAACGCCACTGCCAGCGCTGCCTCTTGTTTGGCTGCCTACATTTACACCAGGTCCAGGTTTTTGACAATGGAAAATTAACGGTTCTCCAGTCTCACCAAAGCAGAGCTGGGCCCTGGCACTTCGCCGTTTGTATCGGGAGTCAGCGACAGCCTCAGATTTAAGTCTTCTGAGAACTCCTGGGTGATGGGTGTTGGCGTGTGCTGTGGTGTCAAAACGGAGGAGGGACCGGGCAGAGACTGAGCCAAGCTGTCGTTATCCTCTTCTGTGATGAGCTCCCAAGACTACCGGGAGAACAAAGAGACAAAATCTTGATGTAACACAGATCTTTTGGAAATTTTACCACTGTAGATGAGGTTTAAGTGTGCTTGAGTGGACTGCTCTTTTTTCCTCACATTGTCCAAGTCCCTGGGCTCCAGGTGCTCGTTCTCCAGGTCTTCACTGATGTGGCGCCTTGATCGGAAAACCCGGTGGGCTTCCTGATGGATTTGCCGCTGTTGATTGTCACTCTCAATCTCTGAAATCACGTCTCTGAGAGACATGTGGCAAGAAAATGTGAATTGAAACCAAAAGTTAATAATCATGAATTAATTCTCCTGTGCAGGATTACTTAGTAACAAGAGCCAAACGTTATATTTATATATGTTATATTTAGTTATTTCAGCAATACCATACAGTCTACCGGGTGTGCTCAGAATAATAATGATATAAAATATGTCCATCATGTTTTGTCAACCATGTATACTTTTTGTTGAAGGATTACTTTGACGTTTTGAGCGATATGCTTTTTCATTTTACTCCTAAGAGCTACCTCAGAAGATTAAAAGCATCTCTTCTATCTGTGTCCTAAATATAAAGCTAAGTCAGAAGGCTAGCCTAGGACAAACACATTAGATTACTGACATTCAGTCCATTCTTCTGTCTCCAGTTTTGTGCAAAGCTAAGCTAACGGCCCCTATAAACAAGATTTTGTTTTTACCCTGTGTGCAGTTATTTAGTTTTTAGCAAAAACACTGATAAAGCTCAAAAATGTAGCTTTTTAAAAATATTATAATTAATGTTCTTTTTTATATATCTATATAATTAATAATAATAATAATAATAATAATAATAATAATAATAATTTCCCAATTGAGTGGAGACATGGATATATTTTAAAATATCAAATTATTACTTTTTAAAGGAGTGTAAAGTCTACAAATAGGAATAACTGTGGCCGACTCCAGTTATCCTGTCTTTAAAAAAAAAAAAAAAAAAAAAAAAACCATCTTAAATAATATTTTTAAAGAGTATTTCCCCACTAATGGGGTGTTAACACAGTGATTGATTTTTTCATGTATAAAACCCAACAGTGACATCTTAAAGGTTCGTGTCTGTGTTAGTGCGAGATCAGGCGTACATGTTGGAAGGCCGTTTCCACTGTGTAGTGCGGTTGTTGTGGTTTACGTAGTAGGTGCGTCCCAGGTTGTCCACTTTTTCCTCCCACCCTTGAGGCAGAGGAGGCAGCAGCTGCTGGGGTCGCTGGGAGCCTGAGTCAGCGGACTCATCCCAGCCCTGAAAGACAGTATGGTTGAAGGGTAGTATGGTAGGTTTAAGCCAAAGATCAGAAAGAAGTACATTAAAGATTTAGCTGGTTATATTTTTTCCTGCCTTTTTCCCCCCCTTTTCATGTTTTACTTAACATTTACTTAATGCCCGTGTTTCATGGCTGCCAGCAGGCAGGCGTATCTATGCCTACAATCCAAGACGAAGCTGATGTTTAGGCAACAATCTCACTCGTAGTGTTGGCAAATTTACGCTCAATTTAATACGTAGGCAGAAACAAGAGCCACAACAAAAACAAAGCGTTAGTAATGAGGCTGTAATATAATGAAAAAAGAAAAAGAAAAAAGAAATACGAACAGTGGGGGGAAAAAAAGGAAATTTTTAGCAGTATGAACATGAGGGGTGCCATTTGAGCTTTCACGCTTTGGCTGCTAAATGTCACCTTATCTGTGAAGCCTTTCGCCCTCTAGCTCTCTTCCACACATCCAAGAACACACATTAAAGTAGGAAAAGCTCAATTTTCTCCAAATAACAGGCCACATAGTAAATGTTTTTTCCAGACCCTGACCTGGAAAAGACTTTTACCAGATGCTGGCAGTGAGAGGCTTCCCAAATTCTCAGAGAAATAATAAAAGAAAAAAAGAAAGATGCTCTCACATTACTTTTGGTTCACAGTGGGACATTTACTTTCAAGCTTAGAACTATGTTGCCTTCATGTGGCAGAAAGGAATAACAGTAGAATCTGGTTTGGTTTTATTGTGGAAAAATCAGTCCAAAGAATGTCTTAGGTAATGCAAAGTCAGCAGTTTATACTAACTCAACAACAACAGAGGATTAGACCTTACCTCAGCCTCCTCCCTCATGTCTCCCCCCTCCTCCTCATGCCCTCCTTGTTTGGGCAGATAGGCCATCTTCAGACGCAGGTAACCCTTCACCCTGGACTTGTGACTGAAAGGAAAACATCTGCTTTAAATACTTCCTACTCATTAGTCCTAGTTGGAATTCCAAGTTCAGTATTTAGCTGACAGTCGCATGAAGTTATTGTTGTCTAGACTCCAATATGGCCAGAGTCTAGACAGTGTTGTGAACCAAGATCTAACTTTAATAATGTGTCACTGTCTACTCCACTTGCTAACAGGGAGCAAACTAGACAGACACCAAAAAAAAAAAAAGCAGCTACTATTTCTCATTTTATATCAAACACAGCAAAAACTGACCTTCTTGGCCGCAACAGGAAGTCTTTAAACGTGTAGGGCCGCTCCATAGCAGGATCCTCTGTCTGCAAATAGAGGAGGTTTTTGCTGACAGCATTTAAGTGAACACACAAGCAAATACACATGTTGCGATATCAGAATATTACAGTCGCCAGCTTTCAACAGAGGGTACAACCCTCTGCACAGCCATCCCAGGATCATTATGCAATCCTGAGCTTCTCCTATTACATATTGAGCAGCCTTTTGTAATTCGCAGCAATCTCACACCGCTCTCTGACAGGGCCAAACCAGTTCACGCTGGCTGCTCACCGCGTACTGCCCTGTGAGATACCACTGAGGCCAAAAGTCAGTTTTCATATTGAGAAGAAAAAAAAAAAAGCAATCTTGGATGCTGGAAAGTTTTGTAAAAGGAAAAAGAACATGTGTGAAAAGAACCAGTGTCAAGTTTCCAAATTATAGACCTCAATTACAGTCAAAACACTGCTCTCAAAATATTAGGTGGGGCTCCTCAAAGCAGGACTTTGAAATTCATTGGAACAAAATTCCAAGTCAAAATATTAGGGGCAGTATTAACATAAAATAATATCTAATATTAGTTTCATCAATCAAGCTCCCATTTAGGATGGTTTCCTTGTGGACTAAAGCAAGTTCTGCAGCCACTTGTCAGTCCATGGAGCTCCACTCTGTCCTCCAATCTGAAGAGGTTAAAGTCACAGGGAGGCAACTCTGATGAGTCAGGTGAGTAGTGAATAAGATGGTGCACAGTTCAAGCTGTTTACTGTGCATGTGAACTGTGAATGTGGCAAAAACGACCAACAAGCTCACTACTTAAGCTCCTGTCCTAACCTTGAACATCAAGATCCTTTCAATGAAAACACTGTTCGGTATCCAAGTTGAGAATCTCTGGAGATTAGTTCTCATCAGGGTGATGATAATCCTTACTATGAATGTCGGCTCAGTTTGAGACAGAAATGCACAGTATGGATGTCCTGGCACTTTCATGGTCCCATCTAAAAACAGCAGCAGCACTGCGAGAAGTCCCGAGGTGCACAAGCAGATGACTTTAAAGGGGAAATTCCAATCATACATGTTTTTTGATTTGCTAAACGTTCAGACCTCACATGGTTTTATTTATCTGGTCTCACCACATACAACACAGAGCCCGGTAAAAAGAGGTAGTTGAGTGTGGAGCCTGCTTAAATACAGACGACCAAGAAAAAGACCGAGTAATGAGCTACGACAACACGGGAGGAATGGCGTGGTCCTGTTATTTGCTAAGAGGAGGTCATGGTTCCATAAGGAAAATGTAGCTACCAGATGGACTCGGATGAGTCAGTATTCATGTCCTGTTTCATGAAAAGTAAAAGGACGTTTACAAGAAGCTATTACGGAGAAAGGAGACATGACTAAGTTATGCCCAGTAACTATGAATAAGACGAGAAATTCTGTAATGCATGAAATAATAAACCGAATTAAACCAGACGCATACCTTTTTATACATCAGGTATTTGTATAAGCATTACAGCAGGTTATTCGTGCCAAGCGTCCATGTTTAATCATTAAAACACGCATGTTTTTTTTTTTAGCATAAGTCACATTAGGACTAAATATTATCCATGTTGTCCCAAGGCTTCAACTCTCGACGTGACTCAGCTGTAAGCTTTTATCTGCTAATAATTTCCTGGGCCTGTGGGACCCAAATAGGGCATTAATAATTAACCCCAAAAACTTTTACTGATAGGCTTTTAAGGTCGACAACTAAGACAGAACTTCAGGGAGCCGCAACCAAGCTAGCAGCAAAGCTCTCAAATGTGCAGAGGTGCTGCTGCTTCAGGATGATTTGTAGGTCTCTTAAGCCTTTAGCTCTACTCAGTTTTGCCATTTTCACAAGAAGCACATCAACTTCAAATGTGTTCTCTGTGCAGAGCATGCAGAGGACAGAAGGACATCAGACCCCAGACAACTACCTGGTTTACTCTTGCATCACACTGACTTACTACTAGGAAGGTTTTAAAAACAACAACAACCAAAAAAAACCCCAAAAAACAACCTTTCGTGTTCAGTCCAGCTGAACGGTTTCATATTTATTTCCACTACATAATGTCGCAGGTGTGAGAATGGCTTGTGCTTGCATCAGACCTCAACTGTAAAAATTCCCAAGCACCCTGATTCTGCATGTAGATGTTGTGTGTTTACATGCTAGACAGCCCGCTTTCCCTTTCTAATACAGAGAGCGCTGTTTGATCACAACAAAAGCATTACCTGTGACTAGCACTTTCTCACACTCAAGATGGGAAAACACAAACAAACTCTCGCCCTGACCTTCACAGAGGTTAATCAGAAACAGCAAAATTGTAGATAAGAAACAGCTGAGCATTCAAAACAGTGCTAAACCAGCCAGTGTGTCCACACGCACTCACACTTTACACACATACAGACATAAATAAATGACAGCAGAGACGTAAATAACTTACCGGCAGATGACTGAGAGGAACATCAACTTGCCCAAGGAAATCATCTCTAGTCTAGGGGGAAAGAAAAAGCTCACGTTTAGAAGCTGAAATTCAAAAAGAACGACTTTTTGTTTTTGTTTGAGTGTGTCTGTGAAAAGCCTGAAGCATCAGTAGGGAAAATGAAGGGAAAACCACAATGTTGAGGTAAAAAAATCACCAGATTATCCAGCAGCATTTTGTATGTATTAAATACAGGCGGAAAGAAAGGCAAAAAGATGTTCATTTCATGGACAGCCCCATCCAGAAATACAGTGACCTCCAGCCTAATTTGTGAACACATGTGGAAACCTGAGAATCTCAAGAAAGTTTAAAGGCAGTAAAGAAAAACTGTTCAAGTATTTCCACGCGGTCTTACTGAAAACAATTGCACTTGATTAGTTAAGGTTGAAGATCAGCTTCTCAGAAATCAGGACAGATTTCCACATGTGTCCAGACAGAAGGTTCAGAGCGAGATTTATTTATGGACAGGCCTTTGGCAACACTTTATGGGAGAAAACCCTGCGATCCCAGCAAGGAAAAAACATCTACAGCCACCAGATAAAAGCCAAATCAGCTGGACAGAAGGAGAGAAGGGCAGATGTGACCACAGGGAAAAATTTAAAACAGGGAAGGTTTGTGTCTGAGATTTAAGAGGCCCATAGATTTGTCTGTTACCGAGTATGGATTACCTGTCCGAGATGGAAAAGCCCATTCTTGGAAGTAGCCTGTGTGTAGGACACAACTGATTTAGACAATAGGCATAAACTAACTGATTGACACACAAGCTGGGTTGAAATGATGCAGTGACAGATTTACGCAAAGACAACTACAGTAGTGCAACAAAATAACCACTGACTGTCAATTATACACTCTCCCACTCACCACAATTACAAAAAATACAATAAAATTAAAAAAAAACCTTCAGTCTGTTGCTTCCTTTAAAGACTGATTATTGTTAATGTACAACAGAGGAAATTTTCAACATTGTGGCACGTGTGAAAGTTGTGTAACACTGTATATATGCTTAATTTGACAGTAAAATGTCATATTTGTCGTTACTTAACTTGAAATCAAAAAAGCAAAAACAAGTTTTCAGAAGGAATAAAAATCAAAAACTAACTTGGTTCTGAAAACAGTATTATACCTCTGGATGAAGAATAAGAACAAGCAGAATTTAAGCCTCTACAGAATAGACTGCATGGCCTGGAAAGGATTTTTTACACTGATTTGAGGTTAAGGTGTTTAAAAAACTTAAAACAAAACACCAGTTTATTCTGATAAACAAAGGAAAAAGAGCTGTGGAGTGACTGCACTGGGCTCCCACCACAGTTAACCGAGCTGGAATTCAGTAGTGAAAAGGTTACAAATGAGTCACATAAAAATGATGACTGATTAACGCACAGGCATGTAAACACACACACACAGACGCACACACACACATTTATGAACGCATGTGAAGTCACTCATCCTCGCACGTCCACCCACCTCCACTGAAAAACACACTGTAAATGAGCCCTTCTTGGAAACCAGGAGTCACTACTGTGCAAATTACCGCAATGGATGCTTTAAATTTCTAAACCAACCAAACTAAAGGATTCACTTACTGTTAGCATAACTCATTTAAAGCAGTCCGACATAAGATTCCTCCAAGTTTGAGAGAGCATCAAAAGCAAACTTGACCACAGTATAACCACAACTCTTTTACCACATGATCATATAAACAGCAGTAGCGCTGTCACTTCCAGTGTATGATATAAGCAATTGCAATGATATTATCACATGGAAAACAACACCTTCTGGAGACAAACCTGTTTTCTTGTTGTTGTTGTTTTGTTTTTTTAAATGTCACTAACCATAACAAGCATTTCAACTCTGACCTTATATACAGAGTTGGATTTAATTACAGAGTCATTAAGGGGTCAGATTGGAGTCTGCAGCTGCCTCCCAGGACCAGGTTACACTCTGAGGGTGCGACCAAAGACCAACAGAAGGAAGTAGGGGTGGACAAAGAAAGTGGCTTGAGGTATGAGAAGAAGAAGAAAGAAAAAAGGAAGCTAGCCCAAAAAAAGTTTGAAAACAGAACACAAGTAGGTCACCGAAACAATTGCTTTTCACATGCTTCTTATTTTACTCTGGCAAGTTTGGGTGAGAATATATCCGTTTCAGATCGTTGTGCTGAAATATCACCGTAATATCTGTGGATTACAAACGATTTTGTGGTTCTCACAGCACCAAAAATAATAAAAATGAAATAAAAATTTTTTTAAAAACCCTAAATGACGCCTGCAGCAACATCTCTCTCCAGAAACTGACCCTGTAATTAAATCCAAAAACATCCAGACAGCAGCTTTCATTGCCAATGTTTATAGGATATTTTGCTCTTCACTTCAATTCACATGTAATGAACGAGTAAAAACCTAATCCATTATAATTCCTAAACACACTTCAATCCTTCAAGACTATAGGAAAGCAGCTAAAGTGCTAAGAACTGGAAATGCTATGAAGCTACAGGAAGATGTGGTGACACAGTGTTTATGACAAAGGGCAATCTGGAGCAAGTCCAAGCTGGCACTGAGGTGTGAAAAGGCTGTCTCACCTTCTCAACAGTCTCCCTGCTGACACAACTGAATTACAATACCATGCAATTCAGAGAAGTCCACACTGTCAGAGAAAAGCCCTGCGCAACACAAGTGATTCGAATGCCTCTCACATGCTATTGGACCAAAATAAAAAGCATGCCCTCACCCCACTTGTCCACAATCTTGCCTCAGGTAAATATAGCCAGCCTACTGGCCTCCAGGAGCTCTCAGTGAATGGAAACCGAGGGGTACTAAGGCAGTGCTGTAACGAGGGCATGGCACGGAGGCATAGCAGTTTGCAGCTAGTCCATCTGGTGTGCGCACACACAAACACACACACACACGTCATCCCAAGCCCAGTTTTAAAAAGGGGCAATCCAACTCCAGGCAATCAGTTGGGGAAGACCTGTTATTATGGTCTAATTGGGGACTTCCTTGTTGCTTGAGAAACGGGATGCCATGGAGTCTCACATCACTACTATGAGGGGCAAAGGAAAAGGTTCATTTTTCCCACTAGATCAGAAAGAAAACAGTCATTCCTCCATCAGGGATGAAACCTTGAACAAACTGAGCCAAATGCATGTGGTTCAACATAAAAGATTGGAATATATAGATATTTTTTTCTTTTCCCAAACCTAGATTGTCTATCAACACCGCCCTTGCCCTTTTCATCATCACCTTTGCTACTGCTAGCGTGCATCTTGACATCTCTTTTTTCATCACCTGAATAATGTGAAATCACTGGCAGGGCTGTGCATCACAGTATCTGCCTGGATGCAGACTAAGCTCAGTCAAACTGAGTGGGAAGAGATATTCTTTGGCCGACTGGTCACAACTTCTACACATACAAGCAAGAAGAAACCGCTGAGGTGCAATAAACTCAAGCTGATGATTAAATGCAAAAAACTGCAGTTCCTGGAGTGGCCACTTGAGGCTAGCTTCAAAAGAAAAAAAAGCATGTTTATACTTTTACAAATAACCAATCTGGTTTGTGGTGGGGGAGTTTTTTTGTTTTCTTTTGGGGGTGGGGGGTTTGACTCAGAGATGAATGAAATCTGTGGTTTGGTCAGATGAACTAAAACATGATATGAGCAAACAGTTTCCTGTTTAGGCGGTCCTTCCTGGAGCTAAACATCTCATGATAAACCTACATCCTGCTTGCTAAATGGTGTAAACCTCAAACAGTCAATGACGGCCTTATCATTTCATTTCAAAATCTACTATATTTAATTTTAGGCTAAAAGTTGAGTTTACAGCTCTAATGTGCCATTTTAAAAAAATAGCTTAAAAGAAACATCTGAAAAGTTCTACATCGAAAGTATTTAAAAGTTTAATAAGTAAACAGCAAACACACTGATTATAGCATTCTAGTACCAGAGTTGGAGCTATGCGTAAGACAGGAGAGCAACACCAAAAGATTTCAGGCTTTGAGGAAACCGACAATGCTTGTGAAACTTTTTGATCATTGTTTGGGCTGCACTGTCATGTTAGTTCTTAATCGCCTGCAGAGCAGCTGCAACAATTCACATCCATACCAGCCAAGAACTGGAGAAGACATGCCGCTCGCCTGCTCTCAAAACCAACAAACACGCTCGAGGTAAACTAAAAATAGACACAGCCAGCTCTTAAAGAGCGCTGACTGCACTTAAGGGTATTATCAAAAACCCCAGTGTCACATTTCTGTGAAACGGAAGGCAACAAGTGCATGGGAACAAATTATCCATTCATCCATTTCTTGCACAACTAAACTGGTTGACGTGTGTGAGATTTTAAGTCGTTCTGGTTACGAAGTGAAAGAAAAGCAGCATGTGTGATTTAGATCAGCAAGGTTGTCTGTGATTTTTAGGTCCAGGAAAGTCACCACCCTGTATCAGCACCACACAGATCTCTCCCTGTCTAGCCTATATTCTTAGAGTTAAATAGTACTTAAGCAACCACTGCAAATTAGATGTGTTAGGCTTTTTCATTTGTTATGTCCATGACAGTGCTGGATCTCACCCTTTTGGCTACAAGACGAACAAGCCAAGTCATATTAAACTAAATGTCACATGCCACCCACTATTTTTGGATTTGTTTACTATTCATTCTCATATCAGTTTCTCTAGGAACATTAGAACAAGTCTATAAATGTTACATAACGCTTTTGTAATTCAACAATTTTTCACCAAACATTTCAGAGGCAGAGTATGCTTCTACTAAACTTTTCCACACTCTTTACCTTGGAATTACTTGTCGTTGATTCATTGCCAAAGCTCACATCCTGATTTCCACCTCCACCCGGGGTAAAATATATCTTGAAATGTGGCTGCCTTCTGGGATTTTCCCCACTAAAGTTTAAAGTACAACCATCAGGTCTGTTTCTTGCTTCTGTCTCCACATCTGTTTCATTCTCGTCTATAGTCTGACTGTCTGCACCACTTTTCTGATTATTATTTTCCACCAGCAGCCTCTGATGAGACGGGCTTCTATGTAATCGAATTCTAGGGTAGCGCACCCTATGGCAGCCTCTTGAGCTGTTGGGTCCAGCATCTGTGCATTGTTCTTGTGATGGATCACCCGGTTGTCTGCCCTGCTTCTGATCCTGGCTCTGATTTTGCTGGAGCTGAAACACTAGCCTCTGCTTTGTGCCATTAACACCAGAGGACTGGTCCAGGCTTTGCTGCTGGACAGACCAGCTGGTACCGCCATAGGGAAGGATTCTGAAATGCTGGACATCAGAGCTGTCAGGAGAATTCCTCTGGATGTAGATGGCACCAACACTGATGCCAGGCTGGCGTCTGTTATACGTACAATGACCGCTGGAACCAATACTAAAGACCCTACGCTTGGGAAGGTTTGGCTCCGCCAGAGAAGATTGCACACTTAAAGAATCAGGGCTGTAGTATGGAGGAGGGGACTGCCGCGGAAAGTTAGCTTGACTCTGTGGTTCGGTATAGGCAGGCGCAGGTCCTGGGGGAGAATAACAGGGTGGTGGGACATCATCAGCATGACCACTGGAATCTCCATTACTGGATCCATTGGAGCGCTGAAGGGAGATGTGCATGGATGAGCTCCTAGTAGGACGTGGCTCAGTGTAGGCGGCAAGCTGGGGTATGAACATGGAGGAGCTGCGTTTAAGCGAAGGCTCAGAGTGGAAACCAAAAGCCGCTGATGGGACGTGCTCTGTAGCCGAGTCCTGGGAAGGCCTCGATGCTGGACGTGGCTGTGCGAGGTGTGCCGTGACCACATCGTCGTCTCGCTGCTGCACCTCAAAGTCTCCTTCCAGTATGTCCGGGGCTGTGTTACTGCGTCCTGAGCCAAAGTACAAACGCAGACGCTGTGCCATTTTCACCTCACGTCCAAATCTCCCGTTGCCTCTCACTTTCTTACTGAGTGGCTGCTGGTTCTCTCCTCTGGCTCTTGCCTCAGTATCCTAACTGTTGCCCACTTCTCCTTTGGCTAGACAACTGATCCTCTTTTCTTCCATTCCCCCCTCCCCACTCCCCTCTCCCAGCCTCTTCGAGTCTCTTCCGCAACTTTCCTTCCCACACCAAGCTGAACTGAGAAAAGAAGTACTCACACCACAAAAGCAAAAGAGCCACTGCAAAACAGCTGACAACTTTACACAACGCACTCAAAGGAGAGGGAGAGTGAGGGCTGAGGGCTGATGGCTAAGGGGGGGGGGGGGGGGGGGGGGGGGGGTGTTTAAAAAAAAAAGGAGGGAGAAAAAAGAAAAAAGGAGGAGGATCCCTGTATACCAGTCTCTTAGCACCGGCAAGCACTAGCGACAGACGGCAGAAATAGCCTGAGCCAAGTGACAGCCAGCATTCCCGACATGATTGGATAAGAGTGGCCGGCACTCCTGGTTTCCGAGGTGACAGTGGGTTGCCTGGCAGTCACGTGACTACAAATGGCCCTGCCATCTCCTGTTACGATCCCATACTGCCCTCACGTACCAAATGAACACCCCCCCCCACCGACCCCACCTACATCCTGCTTGCTTACTCCTATCCATCCTCCCCTCTATTAACGTGAACTTTTTCTAACCCTGCCAATTCCCCTGCCTCCACATCTCATTAATCTCTTTTCATCTGGCTTCATGAGTTTTTAAACTATTTACTTCATAATTTAAACATCATCTGGAATTTGATTTCATTTGCTAAAATTGATCTCTCAGTAAGAGTAGCTCAGTTTCCCCAGAGTAGCACTCAATATCAAAACACCACTCACCAAGAGTACACCTATTAAATTAAATCATAACTCATTCCTTTTTCAATAGTGGCTCATATTATTTAACAAAAGAAGTTCCCAACATATTCATCTTAAATACAAGTAGTTTCGTTCTTTTGACTGTGGATTTCTTTGAATTTAAAAATAAGTTAACAGAAACTTAACTAGAGTGACAGATGGCCGAACCACTGCATGCTCATCTACAGAAACTTTCTTATGACTTCTTTTAGATAGATATCGTTGACTAAACACTCTCTTTTTGGATCAAACTTAACTAAATGGCGAGCAGTTTTGGATTTTTAGGGAGGGGTGAAAGTTTAGCAATGTGATCAAAATGGGAAAGCTCGATAAAATTAGAGCATTATTACGAAAATAAGTGCAGCAATGTTGGCAATGCCAGTCAGCTGTTTATTTGCTCCCACTCAACTCCTTCGGCATTGAACGATTCCAGTCATTCAGTGCTGCCTGCAATCAGCCTGTTCTGGAAAAGACATGCTGTGAACTGAAGGAGAAGAAAGAAATGGAAGGGACAAGGAAAGCATCAATAACTTCTAGATTCTAGATTCACAGCAAGGTTACTTGTTAACTGATCACCAATTGCCACTTGGTGCCAATCATGTCAAAAATTCAACACCAAGTCTGGAGAATATAATTTATCCTGTAACGTCTTGCAGCTTGGAAACAGAAAAACAAGAAGCATAAGGAAGTTGGTGCTAAAAATGGATCAAGAAAAAAAAAAGTGAGATTGAGAGTAAAGAGCAGAGTATCTGACAGATCACAGCTTTGATAAAGCGAACAGCACGGTCCTCACTCGGAAAAAGGCATGTCTACTTGAAACAGAATAAACATGCAATGTCTGCCATACACAGCCAAACATTTGACGCTGCTTTTATAGGTCATTCCTTTTGCATCCAAAAGCAGTCCGAGACACAACTTTGCTGTGATCCTAGCCTGTAATGCTGAATGAAATCACACACAAATTCTAATGCCTAACTCCAAGTTACAACACAGGAAAAGACACTTTATATGAAACATACTGTACATTAATGTAAAAAACACTCCTACAATTTGATTCACCACAGCATCATCATGTGAAAAAGTGGGAGTTGGACTACTTTGCCCTGAAGCCAGAGTTAGTGGGGGAGTTGTCCGCCTCCGTGCACTGACAAAGCCCCTATCACAATTTGCCATTTCAGAGCTACACGCTTGAAAAGCAACTGCCTTGTTTTAACCGCTTGGACTGGTTCGACCTATGGCTTAGACCACAGTGTGTCACCTTATCTTTTTCAAAAAACAAGTTGCAACCAGCAGCCTGTAGTATTTCAAACGAATGGAAAAAAATAAATATCAAAGCTCTGCATTGTCGACAAGAGGGCATCGAGAAGCGATACTGACTGGACAAAGAAGCCAAAAGAAAGACACTGTAATACAGGAAGACTCATGGCTTGGCAGCCAGTTACACTTAGTGATGACACACTGCCTGCAGTGTTAGGCACAGTCAATAAATGTGTGTCTGTGTGAGAAATGTTATGGGGAATGTTCTGTATAAAAGAAACAAAATGCCAATGTGTGGTCCAATGGCAGCGAGCCCAGCTTGCCAAATGACATAACATGCCTGCTTCAAACTGCACTGTGCTGTAGGTCTATTCAGCCTCTTCTTCAAATTCAACCATCGGTGTCATACATAGCTCTCTTATATTTGTACTATGCTCTAGCACAATAGTACAAAACTATTCCAAGTTGTCATCTTATTAAACTGTTTATTATTAAATACAAAAGTACAAGTAGTCCCTTCAAAGAAATGCTGACCAGTGGTGGGGGAGCTGCCTTGGCACGCACCAAGAGAAAGACAAAAAGCACCTCCTCGGACATATAAGGAGAGGACCGTGCTTGAGGCTGCCTGTGCTGTGCTCTCGTGTCATCCTCTTATAAAGAGAGTGCTCACTATACTGAAGGAAAATTAGAGCTGCACGTTTTAGAAAGGACGGAGTGCAAATGAGCAAGTTAGACATGTGTTACATGTTTAGATCAATGAAATATTCACATATTTATATGGTTCACCTAGTAATAAAACTGGAGAACGTGTTGTTACAAAAAGACACTCCCCAAACAAATCCCAAATGTTTCAACCTCCCACGATGGTCCTCAGCAACAGCCCTGAATCTGAGAGGCCCCGACAGAATGTGCCTTATCCAGCCAAGATCACCAAAACTATGTTGGGCTGCATCCGCTGTTTGTTTTATACAACATCAAACCCAGGACCCAGAGGTACTGAGAAGACATAGGAAACAAATAACACTGCTAGCAGAGCCTTTTGCTTATTCTACAGAACAATGACTCCACGGTGTCAGCAACCACTTTTCTTATGCACGCCTTCTCTGAAGATACTCCAACCAAGGTCAAGTTTAGAGCCAAGAGTGAATTAGTAAATTGATTACAAGACCCATTTGTGATGGTTTTACTCACTGCAAGACTTGACAATGTGCAGACATTTAATCTAGTTGTCAAGGCAACTGAGGGCCTAAACAGGGTTTTAATTTCACAAGTCAAGGAAACCAGTGTTCTCGTCTGTGGGGGAAATCTGAGAAATTTGACATAAGAGGAATGTAGGTGCTGTTAGTGGATTACAGTCTGAAAGCAGAGTACTGAAACTAGCAGTCAAACAAGCTGTATGCTGTTTATAATCTACAAATCCTACAGCTGAAATCATGTCATGTTAAACCAGGAAAATGGTTCACATCACGAAAACTGTTAACACATGAGGAAGGGCAGACAAAGTCAATAAAACTTATTCCGAGTTATTGAAAATCTCTGCGGTATAATGAAAGCAGAACTGTTTGAGACAAATTTAGCAATATCAGTTTTACAGTCATCACATTATGTTTTATTGGCGTAACTGAGACTAGAGAACAAAATAAAGTGCTACTGGAAAGCAAATTATCACCATAGGACATTAAATGAAAGACAATATATTGTGCAAATATTTCCAAGGAGAACAGATTGCACGAAGCAGATTAAACGACACGAGACAACTAAATAAATCTACAAAAGTGGGAATCTTACCAGTCTGTTTTCATCAAACACCTCAAAGAGTAGCCTGTGATTCTGTGGACACACCTGTGGGAGCAACAAAATAACAAGGAAGATGTTAGAGAAGTTGCTTGCTGTTTATGTCAAAATGTATGTGCATTTGCGAGTAACTGGCTGCTTGCTTTTGTTTTGTAATAATTCAAGACTGTGCAGAGTCTTAGAAGGTAGTCAGCTGTCTAATTATTGAAATACAAGCCTGAGCTGCACTGCCCATTTTACTATAATCTGTTTCCTCATAAACAACTCCTACACTATCAGGAGTTGAGCAATCAAAGTTGACACAAAGGTACAACTTGTACTCTTAAAAGGCTGTTATCCATATTACACATTATGACATCATTATGCGACTTAACTACCTAACAACGGGAAATGACCAGTTCGTATCATTTATTCACCCATGACATCTTATAAAGTATTCTATCGTTTTAATTTCACAACAATGTTATCTATTTATATTCACAAAACTCGAATTATAGATGCCTAGCAACCACCTAACAATGAACTAAAGACCCTCAGTCTAGAGTTATCATATATATGTCACTATGCTTATAATGTCCTGTCTGATTACAGGGGTGGAAGACGTGGGTCTCATCGTCATGTTAAACTGCAACCAAAGATTCACAGCTATACAACTACTTCTCCAAAGCAGAGCAATAACAGACTGTCAAAGCAAAAACATAAAAAATAAAAATAATCATCATCATTCAAGAAAGCATTTCAAAATCTGAACTCACTCTAAAGTAGAATTCTTCGTTCCATTTTGGGTTGAGGGTCTGAAACACAGTGTACAGAAGCCACAATGAATAACTGCATTAAGACACAATAAACAGCATCATTAGTTTACACAGAAAAGAACAGATGTATGAAAAGCATCCCACTCAGAGTGAGAGAAGAGAGGCCAAGTGCAAAATTAGGCTCTATCTGGCATGCCAATGATCCTCTCTTATATTGTTAGAGGTGGTTTGCAGCAAACTTGCTCCTGTGATAAGAATAAGCCTTCAGATTAACAGGCGTGAGGATTTTCACCCACTTTCTGGATGCATCAGCTCAGCAGTTACACCCCCCCCCAATCCACTCTCCTTCTGCCTCACACATTTGATGTTTTTATTAGACTGAGAACTAAGTGACAGTTCTCATTAAAATTCCTTTGGTGACTCAAATGACTTAAACACTCAAATGTCAATGAAACCTGAATTTCACAAGTTACACTGAATAATAAACATTAAATGTTTTACAGCAGTGATAAAATAACATCTGTACTAAAACTACTGAGATACCACAATTACAAATTAACTCGCTGTACTTGGACGAACAATATTAATAAGGCCACAAGCCGAAACGCGTTGGTCAATTATTAAAGCTGTTCTTTGTTTCTCAAGTGTTGCTGGAGTTCCTGCTTTTTTAATTCTTTCATCTTCTCCATGCACCTTGGAAGCAGGTGAAGTTGTGCCAGGATTTTTTGCTGTGATTTACGAACAATATTAATGAAATCCACGGCTCACAAGGCAAAAACAAAAATAAAAATATCCAGAACAGCCTAACCTCAGCTCTTCTGTGCTCAGGGCATCGTCTAGATACTGATGTTTGCCTCAGATTGGCTTTTTATTTCTTTGTCATATCCCATTTTTTTCATGTCATCTTGCCACAAGCCAAACTCTTAGCTTCAACAACAAAGATGCCATCAAAGGTGTCCCACTTAAAGACACATGAAGCCCACAGAAGAGCTCAGCACCACTGCTTCTTTTTCTGCTCCACATAGCAGTGCTATTGTCAGCTATTTATATCCTATAAAGAAAACCATGGCCACTGGCAGCATATGTTTGGCTGCATGTGGGCCTGAGCTGCTTGACTCCAACACAGGCTTTCGTTGGCAGCTTCTTATAACCAACTTTACTACCAGGAAGTAAGAAACTGAGTCAAGCTATGCTTTAAAGTTTAACCCCTGCATATTATAAAGTACAGCCTCAGAAAAGAATAAAATGGAGTGCAGCAGAACCCAACACATTTCAGATGAAATTTAAACCATACAGCTCAGAAAATTCAAAAATCCTGGCAATCAATATGCACTTCCATTCAAATTACAGCTTCCTTTGAATTGGAAATGTCTCCTGTCCTGGGTTTACAATAATGGCAAGTAATAGCTCCCCCTGCTGTGAACAGATTTCCTCCTCAAAAATAGGCCACGGGGTAAAGAGCTCGACCAGTGTCTCCCTCTAGACCAAGTGTCCCCAATCTCAGTCCACGAGGGCCGGTGTCCCTGCAGGTTTTAGATGTGTCCTTGATCCATCACAGCTGATTTAAATGAATAAATTACCTTCTCAACATGTCTTGAAGTTCTCCAGAGGCCTGGTAATGAGCTAATCATGTGATTCAGGTGTGTTGACCCAGGGTGAGATCTAAAACCTGCAGGGACACCGGCCCTCGTGGACTGAGATTGGGGACCCCTGCTCTAGACTGTCCTGAACAGATAAAGGAAGCCCTGCCTTTTTGTGCCTTTCTGGAGCTTTGCCTTGACTGGCAGGTGTGGGGGTACGGAGTGTGTGTTTGTATTAAGATGATCTGTGATCCCACACCTGTGACTTTAAAAGGGACTCAATAAGTGCACATTTAAGTGGCTGAAAAGGCCCATCTAAAGTGCAGGTGTGGAAGTAGATTAGTTTGGCAGGGATGGCCAAGCTAGCCAAGCAATACAAGTAGGTTCATTAGAGTTCACTGGGCTTTCAAGGCTCAGGTGGTCGAGTGAGCTCTCCACTAATATAGGGGCTGGCCATTCGATCCCTCCATGTGCCAAAGCACCATCAGGCAGTACAATGAACTCCAGATTACTTCTTGCATAGCAGTCTGCTGCCATTGGTGACTGAGTGTGTGTGACTAAGGAATAAAGCTACGGCTCTGTTCTCACCTGGAATTAACATGCATCTTGGGTGATCCAATCACAAGGAGAAACCTCCAAGTACAGGTGTGAGAATGCACACGCAGATTTGACTGCTCACACCATATTCAGATATGCCGTGGGCTACACAATGCCATTCGCTTGTTTTAGCAGTGTGTACATAAATTTATCTGGAGCCACATTTAAAGAACGCCTACACAATCGGTGTTCTTCCTACCAGTGGAGAAACACAACGTCCTCTTGCACTAGTACTGGCTAACAGACTTATTCCCAACAAGTCTGTTTACAACTGTACATGTACACGATAAGAAATCTCACCAGCACATTAGTGTGATAGCATGAAATATCTCCAAACTACTGCTCGTTTCCCGTTAGCTTCAGCCATTTACAATAGTTCTCCCATTAGCGACAGGTGCCCTGCTGGTGAGACTGGCTGTAAAATTAACATAGAGCAGCACAATGTTTTGAGTCAAGATTAATTAGACTTTAATTTGAGACCCTTAATAATTAAGCTGGTTTGCAAAACTTCCGTAGGCTCCATGTTTATTTGCAGAGTAGCTGTCCACTTGTGACTGCGTCACCCAAGACATAAACAGGACCTCTAAGACAACAAACATCAGACTAAACATGCTACAGTTCAACGCTTCAAAGTCACTGTTTATTTATGGACTTACCTTTTTAATCGTTTTTGTTTGGACTAGGGCAAGCTCTCTAGTTTCGTCAGCAACATAGAGGGAAAGCTTGACGTACGGATCACTGCAAAACCAAAGCAGAAAAAAAAAAAGTCAGAAGCATATCCAAATTCAAACCATCTGCTCCCAGCAATAAATATAACAAACAACATACATCTATAATAAGTAGGATACATACATTTCATATTTCATTTAATTTCCATATCAAAACAATGATTTCCAAAGTGATAAAAGACCAAAGCAAATTACATATTAGCATATACAAACAAATTGACTTTTTTTTCTCAGTGCAATCAGTTATAGTTCCAGTGTAGACAGTTCACACTTAGAAGAAAAAGAAAATTGCGATTGGTGCACCTTAGTTAGAAACTCCTTCCATTTGAGTATCCTGAGAAATAAAAATCATGTCTTATCGGTAAAAACTGCTAAAAATAGAAACAGCTAAACGTTTTGAGGAGAGCAGTACAAACAATAAGCAGACCATGTGTGACTGTGCTATTTAAAACTCCCCACATGGCTTATTTGAAGGTGCTGACAGGGTAGAAATCTCCAGTGAGCTCTGGTCTGAGCGGTGATCTACTGTTCACAGCGAAGACCAATTAGTCTGCTGATGTTAGTCACAGCAGGCAACACCTGGTACCATGCCACACTTTGCCAAAACCCTTCCCTGGGAGAACTAACTATTTAAAAGGTCTGTGTACATGTGGAGAAGGTGACTTTGCAAAGTTACATAGTCCTACATGAAACTTTTACATTAAAATTATAGCGCAATTAACACAGAGGATGCTTTTACTTGTGCATTTATACATCTAAATAGGATATCTAAAAGACACTGCAGTATAATAACTTTTTATTGATCAAGTTAATCAACTCGGTTTATAGAAAGCTAGTGTTTGGAGGTTAAAAAAAAAGACAAAGAGCAAAGCGAGAAAGAAGCAAAGCAACGACAGGGTTTCTGCACAGACTAAGAAAAGGTTTTTCCTTTGCTCAACCTAATGTAATAAGATATATGTGCTGAGACAGTTTGGTGTGAATTACACTTTTCTGCATTTGCAGGTTCAAATTAGTTTCTCTAGTAGTGTTAGAAGAGAGATGGCTACACTGACATTAGAGATTTATTCAGTGAAAGCATATGTAATACACCTTAATTAGTACCTTGCAGTCCACAATTTATAAAAACAACTGTAACTTATCGACAGATGCATATTACCTGCATTACAAATGAGTTTATAATTGTCCTTGTGGTGACTTGCCAACTTGATATCTCATCAATATGTAACCTGGATTCCAATCAAGAGAGCCAAGTTCAGACTTTAAATCATTAAAATATATTCACACACCTTAGCTGTTCCCCAACATCATGAAGAGAACTGAAATTAAGTGTTATCAACACAGCTAATATACATGTTAGCCACCACCAGACACTGTTATCTGTGGTATATGAAGATGATGTGGAACATAATGTTAGTAGGGCAATTTAGGCAACTCAATAACTGCCTGCTACTACTATAACCCTTCCCCTGCTACTTACTCTTCAAACAACTGCAGTCGAGAACGCGACTGCTTCGGCTTCAGATGTCTTTGGTCAAATTAGCAGTATGCTGAGTTGACACAGGTGAACGGTGCGATTGCTGTTTTGTGTCGAGATGATGATTTGGGGTTTCTGGCACGACCCACATGGCACGTTTCAACACCCTTCACAGAATTTACTGCCACAGCATCCTGTAATAACCTCTTGTGGTCTCAGGAGCTACAATTGTGGCTGCTTAGCAAGAACTGCTTAGTATAAGGTTAAAGACAGGATTTTAAACACTTTTTAAAATATCAAAATATTAGTGAGTGGGTTTTAAATCTATTTGGACATAATCAGTAACCATAGCATTAGGATTGACCTAATCAGCAATTCAGTTTCACTTCGGATATACCAAAATTACATTTTGCCTGGCAGCTACAGTGCAGTCTTACTTTCATTTGAAGGAAGAAGTTGATATAAAACAAAAGAATAAGAACGAAGATAGATGGGCAGACAGACGGATATTAAAGGAGTTGCAAACATACCCTAGGCAAAACGGGTCCTGCTAATTAACATCTTCAGGAACACAGCTTCTAATTGTGTGTTTGTGTGGTTCTGTGATATGCTGTGACTAAACAAAAACAATGAGACCACTGTATCCCAGCTGCACTGAGACTTCTTGTCTCCTTCCTTCTATGAGCAAAAGTCCTTCTAAGGGTGAGAGACAGGCTACTTGTGGTCAACACAAGATTAAAGATACCAAAGCAGCCGGAATCAAAACATAGCCCCGTCCACTTGCTCTTTGAAGTTACTTCCTTGACTTTCTCTCATCGCTGCTCAAAAACGGTGAAAACAAAACCTCAGAGTGTTTCATTTAATCTGAAACAACAGAATGTAACACACGAGCCACAAAGGAGCACCGACAGGAACACATTTGGAGCAAAAAGAAGAAAAGAACAGGCTGGCACTGTTTGAGCATCTTATGAGGTGACAGACTGCCAAGTCAGCACTGTCTCCTGTGGTAGCTAGCCACACATCAAGACCTCATTCAGTGCACTGCATTACAGTTCAGCTTTCTCCTGAGCCAGGCTGAGCTGTCCTGCCAGCAGGGCATCAGGATGCTAACACATACACTCTGGCATGCGAGTAGCACTCACACAGTGCTACACATGCCAAGCTCTTCCTCAGACAATGTCTGCATTCTTACAATTCAGATACATTACTATGATCAACAGTAAGCACAGAGCTCAAATTCAGAAGAGGCTTGTAGAGCTCCTGTGGTGATTTCAGACAGATATTATAATACAGTTTAATATAGTTTAAGTTTTCTTTACAGCATCATGTAACATGTTACTTCAAAGAATGATGATAAGCAATCTTCAGTGAGTCTGTCCTGCGAAGTCTTGCTACATGTTTTGCATTTCAATCACACTTGCAAACCTAAACAGGCATTCGGTAAGATGTAGCTAAAAGACCTATAACAGCAAAAGGCGATCACATGTTAAGATTTGAAATGCTGTGCCATTTAAGTGGCTCTTTGGTAATTGCTATTTCTAATGGATGTTTGAGCTTCAGCATAATGAATATTCCATGTTTAGTTTGACACTAGAAAGCTAGTTTCAAATTAAGAAGAAAGTCTCTGACTGGCACATGGAAAAATACAACAACAGCCAGCAGGATGGTAGAGGTGGTGTTGATAGAAGTGACAGCGAGTCATTCAGCATATTATTAGAGCAAAAGCAAAGCTGTGGGTAATTAAAATTCAAGGAGCAGAAGTTACAATGCTTAACAAAAAAAAATTATAATAACTCCACAGAGGGTTATTATGTAACATCATGTAAAAACTGTATTAACAGTCTGTTGCACTTCACAGAATCACACATGGGAAGGGGACATTGATGGACATAACGCTTCAGAGATCATAAAAAGTTTAACCACTGTGTTCCCACATGTGAGAAGGTATGTGGCATGTATAATAATTAGTCAAGCTCTTTTATCTGGAAGAAGGGTAACAGAGGTGGGTTATGAGTAGGATAGAAGAGGCAGGATGGAAGTCATTGATTAACAATTGAGGTGCAAGGTCTGTAACTAGAAGGAATGTAGGAACCGTGCATAACACTGTGCTGCTCAAGGTTAAAAAGGACTAGCTAGAAGGAGAACCCCAAAGAGTGGGGATGCTAAACACAATGCTAGAACTAAGGCCTGTCTAGTTTTCCTTAAGCATGGATTTCTTTATGTAATGATCCGTGGCGAATCATTATTAGTGAGTGAAGTAGCTGACATGTTTGGCATGACCTATCTGAACTGTGATGATGTGTATGCATTCTTTTAGGTCCCAAAACACCCTAGTTTTGTGAAGGAAGAGAACGTGTAGAGCACCAGAAAGAAAGAAGCCCAAGTCCACTCACCAGGCCTTCACAATGATGACAGGAAAGCAACCTAACACTTCTATTATTTAGACAAAAACAGTATCTTCTGACGTGTTCTCAAAAATTCCATGATACGCACCTGGCTCCAAGGATGTCTTTCTTCGCAAGATCAATTCCTGCAATGACCTTAACGCGTAACACTCGTGTTTCATGCTGTGGACAGAGGGAAAGAGATGACCGGTCAAAACATTTAATTAGCTAAGTGAAGTCATCCAAGATATTTCAAGCAGCCAGCTGCAATGAGCTGCTTTTTAAATCAATAAAGCTCACCTATAAATAAATGGCAGTTTGTAACTTGGCACTAAAACTCAAACGCAGTATCCCAAAATATGTAGACAATACGCTAAACCACCTCGTGCCAGGCTGTGTCTACACTTTTCTCCAAGTCACTGCAGCTGCAATTAATTTACTGGGGAGGTCTCTGACATAGTTAATGATGCTAGCATAACACCAGATGACAACGTGAGAAGAACAGGGGAGTGGGGTGCATTACTGAATGTTTACCTCATGATCACAGCAAATGCTTTGTTTCATGGCATAATCATCAGTGAATACTATCCCCATCTGTTTAGAGTGTGTGAGGGATGGTTTTACAGACAAGCCTCATATCTGCAGGGTACCACAGAGCTATCAATGGGTTAAATGATAGTGTTCACCTTCTAATGATTATAAAAAAAAAAAAAGATAATAACTACAATGTTAACATAAGAAGGCACCTAAATTCTCCGCCAACATTTCAAACCTGATGTTAAAAATATTTTCTAGCCAATAAAGATCTTTCCCCCTGTTATCATTATTTTGGTGGTGCTGTTGGTATTTGTTTCCTCTTTGCTGTCACTGAAACATTTAAGTCACATAACATACTAAAAACTTGATGTGACAGAACAAATTACCAGTGGCCAATACATCCAATATTGATAATCGGGAGCTAAATCGGCCAATCCCTAGATTGATGTTAGAGAAACTAACTTCACAGGGTTGAAAGTGCATCTACGTAACACAGATTCAGTGAATTGCTGAAGCTGAACCCTCTTGCATCCTTCCTGGTCAGACAGACAGATGAGTCAAATGCAGGCAGAGTGCAAATTCAACAATCAAGAGTCACACCCCTATTTCCCCTTTAAAAAACCATTAAAGATTTATTTTTAGCTGTCCGCCAGGATTATCCAAAACAAAAAAATCCACACTGCTTGCCATTTGAGAGTAGACTGCTCCTAACATATAACTGATTATACGACAGCTCCCCTGTTTTAAAAAAAAAATGTCCAATATTTGACTCGTGACTATGATGCTGCAGTATTAAAAAAAAAAACAAAAAAAACAATAACGCTCGTATTATTTCATAATTAATGGCTACATGCTTTATGTAAATCTGAATGCCATGGCAACACAGTCCTCTACATCCAACTCCTTCGGTGATCACCTCACTTATCAGGCAGCCACGATTACAAACAAGAGGTGGTGTTTAAATCTGACACAGCGGTCGAGCTTGTACTGGGATCGAGCCATTCCACCCGAGAAATCGGTCGGTTTCCATTCTGCACATCTGGGATACAATAGAGCATTGCGAGGTAGCGGTTAAGCTCTAAGTCGTCCATAAATTGAATTAAACCGAGGATGGAACGAACCAACAGAGGCTGCTCGACTAAATTTGACGGCTTGGTTTCACGACTGGAGTCACAGTGGTGAAAGCGCTACTGAAAATGAGCTGAGAAAACTAGTGGACACGAAGACAGGGAGGAACTGACAGCTGCCGAACATTACACTGGAATGTTATCCAGGGTAAGGGGTTGTTAGCTTGCCTATCGGGCTAACGCTGGCCATCTCTGGCTGCACCCCTCTTGAAGAGACTCTTGGTTGTAGTATACTTTTTTTTTTTTTTTTTTTAAATGGCCCTGGTTGAGTTTAAAGCTTACCTCATCTTCTGAAAGTCCATATATCGGTTCGTAATTCGCAGCCATATAGCCTGCGGTCCACGCTAAATACACACAAAAACAAGCCGCTTTGCAAAGCTAGCTAGCTAGCCTTGAACAATAAAGTCCCACTCTCCTCTCTGTGCCGAGCGGTGAAGGTAAAGTCCACTGTGAAAGCAAGTACTCGGCACGCCGCGGGTGGTTGGTTCGCACCCGGATAACGTAATCCTTTCCCGCGTGGTCCGTCCACGACCCAACTTGGAAATGAAAAAAAATAAAAAAATTACAGTGTGGCGAAATGTTTCGACTGAGGCAAACCGCTTTTGTCAACTCCGAGCTTATCCCTCCCGAAATGTTGTGACACTTGACTTCCTCCTAAGAGCTCAGCCAATCGTGTGCCAAGAACACGTGATTGCTGTCAAAATCAGCCAATAAAGTGCGCCTTGAATTTCCCTAACGCTCCTGGCTGGCCAATTAAATAAGAAGAGGACGTGTAAATTAAGTGGGTCGTTTATATTTTTCTCGCTCTTTTTATGTTATGTATAACCATGTCTCACTGTTGAAATAGCCAGAATGTGTAAGATAGTTTTCACATATAATATCACCATCTCCACCTAACTGACGTCACGGAGAACCCGAAGGGGATCGTGACTTGGGCGGGGCTTGTAGCAGGCAGCCTATCACGTGCTGCAATCACAGCAAGTAGCAGGTCAATCTACTGATCTGGATCACGAAATTAATTGAGTCCAGGAAGGGGCGAAAACTGAGAGATACTTTTGGAAATCGAGTTAACTCAGCTCAACGAGGAGTCAGATATTGTATATTCATTGTATACCGTAAAATTACAACTATACCTTTTATTGCATGTGCGATCACATATGTTGACTAAAATTAAGATTATTCTCTTATGCGAACTGCTGTGAAAAAAACAAAAACTTATGTTCTGGTAACACATCAGAGGCTGTTCAAGTAAATAATTTGCAATGACAGAAAGAAATGACGAGATTTCTTGTCATTTCTTTAAGTAGTCTTTAGGAATAATTCTCCAAGCTTCTTGAATAGCATTCAAAGCTCTTCTTCTTTAAATTTTGCCTGCCCTTTTGTTCTGTTCTCTGCCAAGTAATATTGATGTCCAGGCTCTGGGGAGGCCAATCATTGACTGATAGTGTTCCACTTTGTGTTTATCTATGCTTTTACTGCACGTGCATTGTGTTTGGGATCACTGTCACACTGAAAAATAAAGCTGGTGATGATCAGACAATTTCCAAATGATATTTCATTGCAGATCGAATCCTAATGGTGCATTTCTGCATTCACAATTCCACCAATTTTGACAAGATCTCCAACACCACTGGCTAAAATGCAGTTCCTATCATGACAGGCCCTCCACCGTGTTTTACAGTTAGCTGTAGACACTCATTGTTGTCAGAATCATCAGAATCAGAATCAGAATACTTTATTGATTCCTAGGGGAAATTATTTTGGTTACAGTGCTCCAGTACAAACAGTAACAAAGACAGACAATACACTAAGTAAGAAATATCACAATATATACAATATATACATACATATATATATATATATACATATAAGTCACTTATTGATAAATAGCTGAATAAGAAAAAAGAGCATGTGCAAAAAGGGTGTAGCTATTGCAGTATACAGTGTGTTAGGTTAAGGGAGATGGCTACAGGCAGGAATGATTTCCTTGTCGTTTAGTGGTGCTTTTTGGTAATCTCAGTCTCTCACTGAGCGTGCTCCTGTGACTGACCAGCATGTCATGGAGTTGGTGGGAGGTATTATCCAACATTGTCTTTATCTTGGACAACATCCGCCTCTCCGACACCACCTTAAGGGAGTCCAGCTCCATCCCCACAACATTACTGGCCTTACAGATCAGTTTATTGAGTCTGTTGGCATCTGTGACCCTCAGCCTGCTCCCCCAGCATGCAACGGCGTAGAGGATTACACTGGACACAACAGACTCGTAGAAAATCCTTAGCATTGTCCGGCAGATGTCGAAGGACCTCAGTCGCCTCAAAGAATAGAGACAACTCTGGCCCTTCCTGTAAAGTGCTGGAAGGGCCAGAGTCGTCTCTATTTTGTTGTACCTCTCTCCTGACCTCCTCCATGCATATTAATAATAATTTGAAACAATATTTCAAAGGTGGATTTATAACTCTTGTTGCCATTCATCGGACTGGTTCCCTCTGATTTTAAGTCAATTTCCTGCATATTTTACCATACCTCTACCTTTTCTACCACTCCTTTCTCAAGAATTAGGTTTTTGATAGCCATCCTTCTTCTGAGGCTTCAGAGAACAGTAGATGGATCAACCTTAGAGGCAGATGCATCTCTCAGGTCCAGCATCAGGTCTGTGCTGGATTTTTTTCTTATTTTTTAAGGACATGATTTTCAGATATGACTGCCATAGATAACTTTTTACACCTACCTCTTCTTCTTTTTTTCTCTAATTGCCATCATGTAATTTAGTAAGGACATAGTGGACACCATGATGAGATATGCCAAGTTTTTAGCTGTTTGTACAATTTGAAATTAATTCTTTGTTATGTGTAGACATGATGCGGGTTCATCCCCAGCATTAAGTGCCTTTTTAATACTTGTTACTTAACAAAAAGATTTTAAAAAGAACGTTGGTATATGTATATATGTGTGTATATATATATATATTTTGTGTATATATATATATATATATATATAAACACACCCATCTCACCCCTGCGGGCGGTTTATCCTTCAAGCTCGGGTCCTCTACCAGAGGCCTGGGAGCTTGAGGGTCCTGCGCAGTATCTTAGCTGTTCCCAGGACTGCGCTCTTCTGGACAGAGATCTCCGATGTTGTTCCCGGGATCTGCTGGAGCCACTGGCCTAGCTTGGGAGTCACCGCACCTAGTGCTCCGATTACCACGGGGACCACCGTTACCTTCACCCTCCACATCCTCTCTCTCTCTCTCTCTCTCTCTCTATATATATATATACATATATATATATATATATATGTCTAAGGTTGGCTGAAGACTCAGGATTTTAAAGGAGAGTTAGCACTTTAGAGGGTTAGACATGCCAAACCCTGCAGCTGGCATTGTAACAGATGCCTGAACCATTAATAATAGATTACACCATGTAAACCCGTTATTAAAGAAGCCTTATCACAACTTGCACACTATGCACTGACTAATGTGTGCAATGAATACAGGAAATGAATCTGATGATCTGATGAGGCATGTTTGTCATTCATTGATCTTCCATTCATAGCCCGCCAACATTTGAAGACTGCGAATGATTTTTTGTATGTTTGTGTGTGTGTGTTTGTTTCGCTTTTCAGGAGCAACACCGGTCCTCTTCTACGGTCTAGACGCTTTCTTCCCTAATTAAAAGCTACCAGAGCATACAGACAGGCCTGCGACAAACACCCAGCTTTTATCAGCCAAAGCAGATCTGTTTTATTTGAGCCTTTGATTTGGTCCATTTAACAGACTTTAATATTTAGAAAAGAAACAGTTCCAGGAAGTAACACTAGATGCCACTGGAGAGCTGTAATTGCTGTGCTGTTTGACCCGTTCAGTCTTCGAACTGGTGCGCTTTTAGTTAGAGAGCGCTGAAATCTATGAAAATTAGACCCCCCCTGGCTGCTGTTATTTTCGGGGGGGACCTCAGTCCTTCATCTATGGCTGCTTGACGTGCCTCAGGCCTATTCGACTGCAACAACGGCAGCACAAACGGACGTGCACAGACAAGACGGTTCGCATACCAAACAACTTCCCCAAAAAGACGCAGTTTATTGGAAACGTGTATAAATGGGTATATAAATCCGCGCACCTGTGAGCATTTAAACGGAGGGCATCCCATCAAGGAGCATCCTTGTTCAGATGTTGACTGGCTTGACTCACACATGGCTGTGTGGCAGTGATACTTTGAATCCACGTGGAAGAGCAGATGGCCATATTATATAACATTATTGCATGTAAGCAGAGCTGAAAAGGGGGACGGAGAGAGATTTCCCAAGCTACCTCGGTTTGAAGGCCTCCAACACAAAGCGTGCTTTTACTCTGTGATTACTCACAAATAGTTTTTTTCTGATGTGAATGAGCGCGCTCAGAAGCTCATCGATGTCTCCAAAAGCATGATGATGCTGTTTTCATTTGTTGAGCAAGAAAAATACGAGAGGATTGTTGTAGTGATTGATTGCAGATATGGTACATATTTGTGTATATTAAGGGTCTCAAAAAGAAACCCCCAAAAAGAGAAAAAAATCACTGAAATGTTGCAAATGGAATAAAAATACTGCATGAACAACCCAGGTTTCACAACGCTTATATATGCAAATAGATGCAAAGCGTATAAAATATCTGCTGATCCTTGATTTTATTATCAATATTATTATCGTGACATATACACAATAGCGTCTATTTCATTACCGTTTTCCAGGACCTTCTATTCTTTTGGCCCCCATCTTTGGCATAAACTCACATGTGGGCTGGCATCTGAGCCTGTTAGATCTCTCTAGGTGTGGTTTCCAAGAAAGTAAACACAATGAGAAGAAACGAAATTTACGTCAACAGACAATGATCGGATACACGTACGATCCCTAAAGATCCCTAAAGGAATCTGTTCCTGTCTCCGTCTGTATCCTCGCTGCATCCAGAGTCGATTTGGAAACAAAGTCGCTCGAAGTGTATTCATTTCTGCAAACGCTGCAGCGGCAGGTTTGGGATCTTTTTTTGCAGAGATACACATAGAGATACTTGCCGTCTTTCAAGCGGGAACATAATGTTCAGGGTTATGCTACATCCTGTTGTAAAGTTTCAACAATGCGCCATTCTTTCGGGTTATTTGCACGCTTTTGTGCAATTTTCTGTTTTTACTCTTTTTTTTATACAATTAAAAAATGCACTCAGTTCTTTCCCATTCAATCTTTGCAGCTAGTGGTAGCTGACTCGTCCTGTGTATAATCTATGTGAGGATGACCCCGTGTAAAGGCCTGAGGGTGATGCTGCTAATAAAAATGGAAAGAGAGAGAGAGAGAGAGAGAGAGAGAGAGAGAACAGTAGGGATAAATCTTCCACTCACACATGGCTGGAGCATAAATTAAAAGAGTGAATCACGGGCGGATGGTGTCGCCTATGAAGAGGGGAAGAAGGACTTCAAATAAAGCCTACCGGGAGACTTTACAATGTTTACAGCTCCCCGTGAGAGGACAGGACGAGCGCTGTTTTAGCAGGACACATTGTTCTGATTGTCACAATGTGTTTTACAATGTTTGTTCATACACAGAGGGGGTAAAAGTTACTAAGGTAGCAGCAAAGAGGCCGTGGCTCTCCTCAGCTTGAAACTTGTGTGGTAGTAACCCTTACCAAACCTTCAGTGCCGAGTCTTTGACGCACTTTACGTGATTTTCATTAAAGTGCAAAAAAAAGAAAAAGAAAAAAAGATGTGACTAGAAAATATAGTCATAGACATATTACATTCTTGTAAGAAAAAAAAGCACATGGGCAGGCAATTTGCCACCACAATCACACGTACGCACACACAAAAGCATGACACTCAAAGAACATAGGTACAAACACCATGAGCAGCAGGTAAATAACAGTCGTGTCTGTCATGAACCATGTGTTTTTTACATGTTGTTTTTAATGTCGTTTTTGTGTGCAGGGCATCCACCAAACGTATACCTTCACACACACACACACACACACACACACCTGCCCATTTTGCTTTGAGTGATCGTTGATTTCCTGGAAAGTTACCTTAACCATAACATGTAACCAAATTCCTCAGGGTGACTCAAACACGCATACAAATACTGGGGGGGGGGGACAGACAGACAGAGAGAGAGGGAGAGGCAATACTGTCAGCACTTATTTCTCACTGATTAAACATTCATAAATTAACTTCTTCTACAAGACTTTACACTAAACGCATTCTTTCTTTTCTTTTATTCTTCTCCCCTACATGTCGTTACGCCTTCTGATGGCTCCATGTCAAACTTGTTCTGCCAGTCGGTAGTACTTCCTCGAAACCTCAGGTCCGTGGTGTCAACCTTAACCGTACATGGGCGGAGCTGCCATACCACACCCCACCCTACCCGGGATCAGCGCAGAGCGCACAGTGGATGTTGGCGATAACCTCGCTGACAGGACGGCTGAGCTGACCGGCGCGCGCTCCTCTCCTCAGCTGTCGGTGAAACGCGTTAAATCACAGACACAGGTCGGTGTCTAAAAGCCGGCTCTCCCGGGAGCCTGCAGCGAAGTCGCTACGGCGGCGGAGACTGAAAAACTTTCGATCCAGGTAAGTCATAAATGCTCTCTCTGCCTACTCCACATTTTATTATCGGGAACAAGTGTGCGTGACGTGGAAGTGACTTCGCGCTGCCTGCGGAGTTATAAAAAAGTGAGTGTAATAGGATTTAGTTCTGGATGAAGACATATTCCCTTGCTGACAGCTGACACGCAGAGGTTGAGATTGTCGTCCTCCCTCTCGGTGTGGGAGGATGATGATGATGATGATGATGCGCGGGGTCAGAGGAGTAATGAGGTTTCCTGTGTCTGTTCCATGCTTTATTGGCTTTAAGTCTAGTTAGGAAAAGGTGAGGAAGGCCACTGGCCCTTATAGCCTCAAGCTGATCAACTCAGTACTGGATTACAGTGTTAGTTGTCTGCAGCTCACCGAGTCTTTCCGCTATTAGCAACCCACACTGAGGCTTTATAAAACCACAGCTATTGCGTGCAGATTGCTGCTGTGATATAAAGTCCATGTAAGTTTCATCACTTCTGGCTTTTTGGCTGTTTTTTGTCATGCATGCTGCAAACCAAGGATCACAGTTGAAGAGCAAGGGCAGTGTGAGTGTTCCAAGATCCAGCCTGTTCAGTTTAACAGATATCATTTGCGTGTGTGTGTGTGTGTGTGTGCGTGTGTGTGTGCGTGAGTGTGTGCATGTTAGGTGCATGGTTGACTGGCTTTATATTAACATCCATAGTAGTAGCTGGTGCTTTTGCGGCAACTGTTGCTATGGAAAAGGTTGTAATTGGCGTCGAAATAAGTGGTGACTCACTAAAATTAAGCGCCTTCAGAATCTCTTTACCAATGCTGTTTTGTAAGGGAATTACATGCTGATACACACTTCTTATAGTTTCCAATTAGACATTCATTTTGGTCTCCCACCACTTTCCAAGTGCATTCAGCCCAGCTGCTTAGTTTATTTTTTTTTAATATTTCACAAGAAGAAACCAGACAGAGGTGCACTGGGATGTCAATATACACCCACTATAAGAAAAGCACAAGGCAGCAGAAACAATTAAACGCTGTTAGAGCCACCTACATCAAGTCTAACACATGCCTTGGGTATATGAGGAGACATTTCACTATCAGAAAATTGTTACACCTTTAAAAACATGGAGCTTTAGACCAACTAGATTTGTCGTAGAAGCTCACAGGAGACACTCGAAGGAATATTTCTCTTCAAAGACAGATGCTATGGCGGCCCTAGTGGTCAATAAATACATGTTATCCCCCTTATCGCACAAACCAATTTCTTATCATAGCGAGGCCGAAGATCAGTGGGATCATTATTGCTGCAGGTAGTGAGGAGTGCGTGGTCTGACGTCCTTAAATCTCTTTTCCTGCAATTGAGTGGCTCAAAAACACAAGAGGATACAGGTTGGCCAAGAAAATGAGGCAAGTACAATTTCACAAGCAGCACCTTATAATGCAACAATGAAGTAAAGCTAAAGAAAAAAAGCTGTTCCTGAAAGAAAGAGGCAACCCATGATGGATTTTCTCTGAAGAGTAATGAGAGAGAGAGCAGGATCTGTTTTACTGTTTTGGTTCTGTTTTAGCTGCTTTGCCTTTATTGATATGATAACAGATAAACACTGGACACTGCCACTGGTCTAAGCAGTCATCCTAGCAGCACTCAACAAGCCCAGTTCCGAGCGATGGATTAATGCATCCACAGTGTGTATGTAAAAGAGGATGGAAATAGCCTTTAGCAAAGGCTGTTGTGACACCTCAAGCTGAGCATTTTTGCCATTGCCGTTGTGGTGTTTCAGATTTGAAATTTTAGGAACAACAGGTGTATCTGTCTGACAAACAGAGGGACGCTGCACTGCCCATAGTTACCAGCGTTGAGCACACATTACAGATTGTCCTGCTTTATCCATGGGCTGCGGGCTATTTAGACAACAAATTCATTAGGAAAGCGATGACCGAGGTTACGGAGCAGGGCTTGTTTTCCCACTTTCCCTTGTTTTCCAATGTCCGTACTTCTTTTTGAAACCAGAACATTGCCCCCTGTTAGCCATTAGAAAGAATGCAGGTTAAAGGCCCCCCGCATCAGGTTCCATACATTGTATTAAAAAAACACAACTAAGAGTTTTTATAAGATATTTTAAATGTTTTACACCAGTTTATGCACTATACACCCTGTCTTGAAGTAGGCTAAAGAGCCGGTACATACCAGAGCATTTAAGGTGCCCATACCTTAGAATTAGTGGAGCTTAGAAGAAGTTTCAACAGGGAGGCAGCTTGCTGAATCTGGTTTTGGTTAAGATGGCTGGTCACTCTTTGATTAGCTAAGCAGGCGTTATGGAAATGTGTCACACAGTCATGTAAATAAGTAATGGAGGGTGGGCTTTTCAGGCCCATCCACGTATCAAAAGTTTTATGCTTTGATGCTAGGGAGCATTCCAGATTCTCGCTGTAGCAAACATTTGCCCTCTGCTTGTCATTTAGTCACCTCTAAATTAAGATTGGCTTCAGAAAATGGTGCCTGCCCATTTCATATCACCAATGGTTAGTCGGCCTGTGATGGCTTTAAGTTGCTGAAAATAGGGCACGTGTAGACCCCGTAAAGAGCAGTGTTTTCACTAGGAGAGAAGAAGAAGTTCTTCTGCACATGATTGGGCCTTTCTTACTTTGCCAAACCTTCCATTTGGCACATAACACATGGAAAAACACAAAAAGCATAATACGGACTTTGATACATGTGAAAGGTGTTGCAGTAACTTTATTCAAGTGATGAATAACCATATTGGTGTTCTGTGTTTTTCTTTAAAAAGAAAAAGAAGAAGCCAAGCTGTCATTTTAGTGGGATGCCACTATAGCCTAGTTACTGTGTCATTTAAGCCCTGCCAGTGTATTCAGTGTTATCTTGAACCTTTTCCACAAGTGCCACAATGACAATAAAAGCCTGAATCCCCAGCAGACATTTCACTCTGCTGGTTATTTATGGCAAAATATGGACTGAAAACAGCTACCTACAGTACAGTTAACCTTTTTAAACACAAGCACGGGTCAGTGTAATTTGCCAACTGTGTGACTTAAAGTTTGTCCTAACAAGGTCAATTAAAGCGATCAAAGGTCATGTTTTTGTTAAGGTAAGAGTTTGTCTCTTTTAGATTTGTTTAATTGCTGTGAAAACTGCTCTGACATAACTTTGCATGTCGTTTTCTGCTGGTTTCTACCCTTGATTGTTCCTTGAATGCCACTGGAACTAGTGTTCAAACCGGTTTTACTTCAGTACCAGGAAGTGTGTTTGGTCTGTTCCAGTCTGAGCAGGAATGCAATCTGAGTGATTTACGGTATCTTTTTTATATATTCTTCACCCAGACTGTGCAGTAAGTCATGGTCAGAAATACAAATTGTACTGTACAGTTTATTATCCTTTTACAAAGATAATTAACTTTGCGAGCTAGATCATGGCAAACCTGCAGGCTTGTTAAATCGATATCATCTCAACGATACTGCCCCAAAACGCTCAAATGTATTAGTGCCTCCGCAGACATGCTTACGGCCCAAGGAAGGGAAATTGTTATTTTCTAAATAGGGACATAAGTGGATGCGTAGTAAATGATTGAAGATATGTTGTGCACTTTGCATGCTCAATCTCTATAACCTTCCAGGAGAGAAAAACAGGTTCCCAGAAACACGTCTCCCATAGCTCAGCTGTGTCGGTCAGGTCTCTTGAGAATAGTGTGACCCTGCATAAGAAAGAAATGTTCTTTATTCATCAGCTGTGCAAAGGTGAGCTGTTGTGCTGTGGAGCTGTTGTACGACCACATCAGACGATGCTTCACTGCTCGCATTTTACCACCTCATCATCCAGCACGTGTACCATGACACTGGAAGACTGCTGACAAACAAAATCCTGAATGATTTATAATCTCTAGCATGAATCCAGTTTCACAGTGACCCGGCTGAGTGATTTGGGATATTTTTGTCATGCCTCATGTTTACATTGCATGTGCAGATCATGCTAAAACTAACAGAAGGTTTATCTGGCATTGATTTCCCAGCTTTTTCATTTTATTTCAATTTTTTAAATGAAACTTCATGCACAACAGCAACTCTACCACCTCTCTGCACGTTTGCCTTTTTACCTTAGAGGTCGACAGTAAATGTAGTTACTTATTTACAGATCACGAACAGACATGTCTGGGTTTCATTCTCAAGACGTGCAGCATTTTTTGTTAATGTTACATTACATGTTAGTGACTCGAATGCTGTTTTTTCCTTAATGCATGATGCAGGTCTCGTCATAATCAGGAATTATATTAATAACAGGCAAGATGTTAAAAAGTACTACAGCAAACTTTAAAATTCATAAATGTGGTGGTACAAGTTTTTGTTTGTTTGTTTGTTTATCTCGAAACACACTTGAGAATCCATACAGTGAGGATTATTCAGTAATACTGAGGGAAGAGCTTCACTCTGTTGGCCAGCACTTTTCCAGCTTAGCAGCTTATTCAGTTTGGACTACTGGTTATGTAAGAAGGCTATATGCAGCAGGAGGCTAATCCAGTGCCTTGATCTTAATGCCAATTATCAGATCATGGTGACGTTAGTAAAATGAAGGCACCATAATAATAATTATTTTTTTTAAAGTTAGTAACAAGTTAGTAATACTGTAGGTTGTTGCTGCTAAAAAAACAGACACCCTTAGATTTTTTTAATCGCGATAATTAAATAGAAGTCAGATTTAAGTTAGCATACCACTACACATAATATGACAGCACATGCCCAAGCACACCTGCGCCTTACACCTCAGCACATCATTAATGTAGAATTTACCTGTTGTGAAACACATGCCATTAAAAAACTTGACAACTTTCATGAGAAAAAAAGTCAGTCTGTGCCTGTGCTTGTCCAGTTTTGTGTTTTTCACGGCGTGTGTTAGGTTGTCATTCTTAGAAATAGCATGTATGCAATTTTATTGCAGGGCTCTCATGTTTCCACCCACACTCACTGTTGGCGCATTAAAGCATGCACAGCGAAGTACTTCACATCATGTCATGACATGTCAAGGTGACGGCAAACATGCCACGCGCATCTAGGAACTCTCTTGAGTCAAGGCGGCACCTTTTAAAGCAAATAGCTCCGTTTTGACACTTTCTAAGGAAATGGTTATTTTATATTCTTGATTTAAAAAAAATCTAATCAAAGAACAGTCTGGCTTAAAAATTGAATTTATAAAAGCACTTCATAGTTTCTGTTGTATGCTGCAAGGATAATGGCTCAACGGGCTTTTGTCCTGTTTTTTTTTTTTTTCACATGCAAATAAGAAGCAGGTTGCACGCCTCCCTCAAACAAATTTTCTCATTTTTGAATCTCCCTTTTTTGTAGTTTTTCAGAGCTTTGTGTTGAAGAAAAAGTGTCATTTTCATATATTTGCATATGCTCAGGCTAAACTGCATCAGGTGCTCCCTTAAAAAACACACACACAAAAAACACTTCAAGTCTAATCATGCCCCTCTTTATATTTGATCTTTTTCTTGGATGTACTGGGGATTGGGGGGGTGGTCAAAGGATCCTTGCATTTGACATGTCAAATCCTGGCTTAACAACTGTTCAGGCCCAGCAATGAAAGAAAAGGGAGGAAGCATGTGAGGTAACATGTGAGGGAAGTGTTGTTGTTTTTTCTGTCAGCCTTATCGCTCATGCAACATTAGCTCTCCCATCTATTTAACCTCTAACTAATACCTCCTGCATCTACCCTACCCCCGCCGTCCAATGGCTTTAGAGATAAAGGGTCATGGAGAGTAATAACTGATACTACATCAGCACATGGCGAAGCAAATGCAGATTTTCCAGTCATGAGAAGATGAGTCGAGCCAGTCTCCAGCAAGGCAAATCAGCCTCCTGCTGTGTGTGTTGTCAGGGCAAAAGCCCGACCACAGGTTATGCAATCAGTTACGCTGCGTGTGCCAGCTGGTAGAGGTAGTCAGAGACAGAGTGGATGCTTTTTTTTAATCCTTAGTGAAACAGCACATTATCCTCTAGAAGGTGTTTCGTCTTTCATCAGTTTTTTACTCTTCAGTTTACTCAGATACTTTGTTTACCATTTTGGCTTATGATTCATATTCTTGGCAACTGATCGAAATGGTTTCTCAGCATAAACTGATCCAACGTATCCAATATTGGATATTTCTTTGCTACTGACTATAAAGTTATTTCACCTGTGGTTAAAATCTTTTCACACCGTCTGTTTCTAAATGCGAAGGGCTTTGAACTAATTTTAGCACTGCATGTAACACTTCACCGCCAAACAGGCTAGTGTCACAATAAGAAACCACACGGGCTGCGTGTTCCAGTTTTTGTTTGTCATTCAAGTGTGTTGTAACTCAATACAAGATGTGCAATCAACATTGTGGGTCAACTGATTTGTCCAGAGGGCAGATCAGACAATTCCTCCGTCTTCACCTTTCTTCTTTCCTTTCCTTCTCTCGTTTTTTTCAGCCCAACAAGGTTTTGTGGTGCAATGATGACAAAAGTCGGAGAAGTTCTCCTGCTGTTGTTGCTGCCAGCCTTTGTACCGCACACAGACGGAACACGTAAGTGTTTTGGCTTGAAACTCAGTCTTAGCATCTTCTTAGGTTTCTGAAAATGAGCTAAGATATCCGAGAGGTGTGATGTAGCTGGTTAACACACAAGCCAGATCTGCATAATTAATAAGCACTAAGCAACACTGAGTTTCATCCGTGGATATTTTTTTGTTTCGTATTACTCTCAACTCACATTAAAGTTTTATTTCTTTCGTCTTCTCATGTAATTTAAAGTTGCGCCTTTTTTCATTGCTCATGCTGACACACTGTTTAGGATGTAGTCTGGTAAATTCCTATGTTTCCTTGTTTCCATCTAATATCTGTCTTTAGATTATAGCTTACCTGGCAAGCCCACAGATATCAAATGCCGTTCTCCAGAGAAAGAGACCTTCACATGCTGGTGGAAGCCGGGATCTGATGGGGGACTGCCTACTACATACGCTCTCTACTATCGAAAAGAAGGGTGAGAAACTCACGCAGAAGCGCCTAATTTTAATTTTAGTTCATGTTATCTGGTAGCCACAAACAGTGAGTAATAGTTCTTTTTTTAGTTCACAGATCATAATATTAGTATATCAGGGCCCTTTGCATAATGTATTATAAAGGGAAGTGTAAGTACTTGGCAATTGTTAAAAATAACTATTTTTCATATTAATACAAAGAAGCGCTCCATCACTACAGCTGGCACAATGGGATGTTCTTGTTTGTGGTTTATTAAATGGCCTCAATCCAAACGGTGTAAGAGGATAAAGATTGCAAAGTGCTAAGAGGTGCCCGTGAACATGGATTTTAAAATACTTCAAGGTTGATACAGATGTACAGAGAAGGAGTGGAAGTACTAGCTTATTTAACTACAAAGTGAAAACACACTTTGTAAATGATCCAGGCAGGCCGTGGTCATGCAGTGGATAATAAGGGTGTCATGAGGAATACTATTAAGACTGGAGAACACTGGGACACTAACTGTGAAAAGAAAAAAAATAATCTACTATGAGTAGAGAAGACTAATTGGAAACAGGTACTTTAGCTTAAAACAAGTGATACTAATGAGGGCAAGGCAAACATTTAAAAAGGCAGGAAAACCAACAAAGGAAGTCAAACTGACAGGAATATAAAAAGGCCAAAAAAAATACCAAAAAACCCAATAACCTCCCCCTCCTATAAAATAACAGAGGAAAAATGAACACAACCTATATTGTATGTTAGGCTGCATGTGCTGCATGTGAAAAGCCTGATACAAACTGAGCCACACAGTGACAAGAATGGTACTGAACTCCTGATATGCAAAGCATATAGCCACATCGCGTCATGGTTTTACTGTGGCTGGACTCAGAGGGAATCAGACAAGTACCATTAAGTTTAAAAGGTTTATGTACAAAGTATACAAAATCAGTACCTGGCTGATGAGTTTGGGAGATGAACTCTATATTCTTGAATGATGTGGGGAGATTAATAAAGAGAATTAGCAAAGCTGGGCAGAGTGAATCTGACTGCAGTAGCTCAGAGGGAATTGTCTTTGAGTGTTTACTTGTCACCAGTGAAAGTCGGACTGAGAAACTGGTTATTGGCAGGCAGGCATGAAACTGAGGGAGGCTGAGGAGATGGTTGGAGAGTGGTCCGGCAGGTGATTTTCAGGTAATTCCTTTTTTTCGGAGGAAGTCATGTGATTAAAACTGTGACTGTGATTATCCAGCAGTGGCTCTTTAACTTAAAAAAAAAAAAAAGATTGTCAGGGTGAGGTTAGCCTAGTGCTGGCACCTAGGGCCTCACAAAATGCTTTCCGAGCTTTAGAGATGAACTGAAATTACTCTGTTTCCCTCTGAGGGAGGCAGGCTAATAATAAAGACTAACTACAATGGCACAGGATGGAGGTAAGATGAGTTCTGGTTCAACAGGGTCTGAGTCTGTGGAGAATTGACGAGACAAAGCATCAGGTTTCACATTTCAGGAGCCAGGTAGATAAATTATGGTTAAGTTGAAATAAAGCCATACATATAAAGAACAGTTGCCACTTTGCTTGTCTTGAGCTGAGTCATTTAGCACTTTGGAGATAAACTAGGTTTTTATGATCAGTCAATACAATAAATAGTATTTCAGCTCTCTCGGCCAGTGTCGCCACTCCTCTGAAGCTATTTTGATAGCAAAGTAACTTTCGGTTGCCTACGTTATAGTTTTTTTCTGCTGGAGGCAAATGCCAAGAAAAGAAGGCATGCAGCTTACCATCAGGTTCAGTACATTAGCACAGGACAGCCGCCCCCGAGAGACCCCCTTCAATAATGAATTGTTTTGACAGATCGGGATGGGTCAGTCAAACCTTTGAAAATGTTTGATCTGCTTCCTACTTCCATTTCATTTAAATGGCCTGGAAGAGGAAGTGAGTCGGGTTTTTCAGCTTGGCTGTAATTCCTGATGAAGCAGCATTTAAAGTCTGCACATCTAAGGAACCATTGTAGCTGTTTCCAGGATGTGGAGACAGGCCTGTCAGTTACAGCTTCACATGGCTTCACATGGCTAGCATAAATTCCACATTTTTTGGCCTTAACGAAGAGTTTGTTTTAAAGTAGTCTCTGTAGTACCTGCTTGCGGAGACATGATGTTCTTCTAGGGTCTCAAGGTATCATCCAAAAAACAAACAAAAAAATGTTTCAGACATCTCTTAAGACATCATTGGCCAGGGCTTGAAAGACAGTGGGGGCATTAGTTCAACTAAATGGCATGACCAGATATAGTGACCTAATGGAATGTTAAATACCGTCTTCCATTCATCCTCCTCCCGGACGTGGAACAAATGATTAGCATTACGTTGATCTAATTTTGTGAATGCTGTGGCTCACAGGCTGAGGTGATTAAGGGAAAAGGATACTTATTTTTTACAGTGATTTGATTTAACCCTCATAGTCGATGCAGGGTTACCGAATCTCTTTTTTCTCTACAAAGAAGAAACCTGTACCCACTGGAGTGGAGAACGGTTGAACGATGCCGTTGTCAAGGGAGTCCTTGATGTATTTATCCATGGCGAGGTGTTCAGGACCGCAGAGATTGTATAGACGGCTTGAGGGAAGACGCGAGTGAGTGCCGTGTCTTTTTTCTTGTACGCGTTCTCTGACGTGGTTATCGATAAGGTCAGCAAGGGCTATAATTCCTCAAAACAATTTGATTTATCGCGAGAGGCCAATTCATTCTTCATTTGCTCATTAAGGATGTCATAAAATGTCCATCTTAGGGCTTTTTCCTGCAACCCTGTCTCAGCCATTACCCTGAACTCAGCAGAAACTCTCCTACAGACTTTGATGTATGCTGAATACATGTCAAGCTGCTTCTTCCTCATGGAGAGAGTGTTCAAAGGCTAACTTGAAATCCTTAATGAACTGTGTGTAGGACACAGACTCTATAGGGTTTCAAAGTAAATATGCTTTAGTGTTTTTGAGTGCCCAGACCCTTAGAAGTACTGTTTTGTGAATAATCGTTTGAGAAAGCCCGTGGAGAGCACTGAAACAGTAGCGAGTACCAAAGCAAAAATCCACCCCAGTGACCTGGCTCTCCACCAGATAGTTCAGGTGAGATGAAGATGGCTGTGAAAAGGCAACTGCATCAGGAGAGGGCACACTGACCTGAACTGGCGCTTCCGGGATGGGAGAAGGTGACAGTTTGGAGTGAATTATTTACAGTGCATTACCCATCTGTTCTACCCACTGATGTGTTTCACGTAGCTGCTGAACTATAGATGTCAAAGCCTTCTCATGTTCACCTAACACAGTCTGCTGCGTCCATGGGTTGTCTACATCGTTCTGTCAAGGTTTTTCTGTGGCTGGACCCGGAGAGCAAACTCAGTTAGAAGTTAAAAGGTTTATTTACAAAGTCCACAAAATCAGTAACTGGTTGGTGAATAGCAGGCCGAGAGAGGGGTTGTTGCTAGGCAGACTGGAATCAAAGGACGACTGAGGAGACTTGGGAGAGTGGGCAAGTCCTTGTTTCCACAGGAAGCCTCAGAATTAGATTTGGTGTACTGTCACTGCCCGGTGGTGGCTCTTGAACTCTAAAAAGGTTGACAGGTGAGTGTCTTGATTAGTCTGCCAAGAACTCCAGATGGACAAGAAGAAGGAATCACTAATAAAAACAGCTGCAAACAAACATCAAACATAAGACTCGAATTTACCACCACATAAGAACACAGCATTGATGATACAGTGCAGGTGTCTGGTAAAATACAGCTCCACCCATGGGCAGCAATCCGCCCACAACTCAACCTGAGAGCAAAGAGGAAAAGAAAACAGGGAGAACAAGTCTAGCCTGCCCTAAACATAACAAACATAACAAACAGAGGAGGGCAAAGTTGATGTTCCTCATATCTGTTACTAAGGCTCTGATTAGCTTAGCATAAAGGCCTGAAGGTGACACAAATCTAGTCTGTCGCTGCTCCCTGCCAAAAACAAGTCCACCCCTTAACCATCCATCCATTCGCAGGAGAAACATATATTGCCTCTTTCAGTCCGGGAGCTTTTTGCCTCGTGTCAGTGGCTTCCAATCTCTGCTGGTGTTTGGACTGAGAAAAAAAAAATCACAGACTGGCTCTTTAAACTACACGAAGAAGCTCTCAGTCCCCACCGCTCTTGAGATTCTCCCCCTTTAACGTCAACTTTCCTGTTTTGTTCCGCCATACATGTTGTAGTATTGCAGGTGCAGCAGAGGTGTGCCTGTTTGTTTGGTTTGGTATGTGCCGGGGCGGGTTTCACTGTGCACATATCATGTCTTAATTGTGCAGCTTGCAAACATGTATGTACCCAAAGTTTTCTTTAAGAAACTTACATTTAAACATCAATATTTTAATTTGATGATCTTGCACTTAATGTTCTGCCTAAAACGCTTTATGGCGCAGATTTATTAGGACAGGTTTTTCCACTTAGTCAGTTTTGCCATGGCTTCCTGACACATCACATGTGCTTCTTTCAGTAACTCTATAAATAAATCAAAGTAATACCATTATAACGTTACATTATTGGTGTGGTATTTCTTTATTGTTTTTAATTCTTTTGATGTCTTCTTGTATTGAGCTTTCAGTTAACTGTGGTATAGTGTGTAGCAGCAGAACAAACACACTTTGATTAATTGGTTTGTGTAAGTTCTGCTCACCATAGAGATGACATGAGTCACTTTCCCCACTTTTTCTGAAATCAAACCAATCAAAGTTTATTTATTTAATTTATTTTTTCCGTCTCCAGCTCGTATGAGTTTGTCCCAGGCAGCTTCACGGGCATTCAGAGGCTCAGGCTATATTTTTCCCCGTCGTGTCCGCACCTTAACAGGTCCCCCGACCAGTCGTCACTAGTTACTGCGACAGCAGCAACAATATGTTTCCCATGTTCTACATGCAAACACTCCCAGTTGTGTTCATTAAAACACCCAGGTCTACTGGGATATGAAGCTGCAGTTAAAACAGAAAACAGCACCAAAGTTATTTTCTTTGTCTCTTTTAATTAAACACAACATCTTAGCAGCTTAACAGTAAAAAAAAAAAAATGGCCTCCATTTATTTTGCTGCCACTTTCTCACCATCTGTCCTCCTTTGTCCCTCTCACACACACATGCAGTGTCAGGAATAGGGAGGACGTACACTGTTATGTTAATGTGGCTGTGCAAGTACATTGCAAGCGCACACCTGTGATTACATGCCGCTCTTCTGCCTCTCTTTCAGTTCTGACGTAGTGCACGAGTGCCCTGACTACCACACAGCCGGGAAGAACTCCTGCTTCTTTAACAAGAACGACACCCTTATCTGGGTCAGCTACAACATCACCGTGGTGGCCACCAACGCACTGGGCAAGACCTACTCTGACCCTCTGGATGTAGACGTGGTCTACATTGGTGAGGGGAATGGGGGCAGGGGTGGAGGGGTTTTCATAATTTCACCACAAGGATTAAAAAAAAGCAGCTCCACAGCTGCTCGGCGGCACACTGCGCTACACTGTGGCAAATGCTCTTGGAGTTTAGTCACCCCCTCCCTTTATGCTGTAACTGCTCACTAAAGGTCACCTTTTAATGTCCACAGTGAAATTTCCTTTGCAGCGATTAAAGGACTAGCTGATGCACGATCTACAAAATCAACTGAAATTAAGTTTAGCATTCATTCGCCATTAACTAATGCTAAATTAAACGAAATTAAAACACACTTGTGTTTTGAAATTGTAACAAACATTTCTTTCACCCCCTTGTCATTTATGAGCTTCCAATGTGTTTTTGGTGTAGGCCAGTCGCACTTGAGCGCGTGCATGGTTGTTTACTGCAATGGAAAATCTCCTCTCTTTTCTCCTGCTTCAAAACTGCACACTGTCCAGTTATTTTAGACAATCATTTACTTCACTAACAGCAATAAGGTACTTTAATACAAGTAATTCAATACTTCAGTAAGAAGTAGTTCCATCCTTCTAAATAAAAAGTATATTCATGAAATATTTAAAAAGGGAGAATAAATTAAAAGAGAAATATACACCTTGGCCTTGAGCCTCCTTAACTGGAAGTGTGTCGATTTGTTCTTACCCGATCTGCATATCTTTTTCTTTGTGTTACCTCACAATTGTCAGATATGTGTCTCCACGAGGATAGCGTAAAGCCCAAACAGTGACATTTATCACTACTATATGTCATAATACACACGTCCACAAATATGTTGAAGGTCATTCCTGCAATGCTCGTGCTTATCCGCTGGGAGTGTCCTTTTGTTTGCTGTGTAACAGCTGATAATTCACCCTGCAGTGGTTTCACCTGCTGCCGTTCACAGGCCCAGTTGATGCCTATTGTTTTTTTTTGTTTGTTTGTTTGTTTTTTTTGTTCAGTAATACAATCTTTATTCATTGTTGGACTTGCTATTGCCCTGTTTTTCATTCACATTTTCTCTCTTCTGCTCCAGTCAAGCCCCATCCTCCAGAAAAGCTAGAAGTGACAGTAATGAAGGATCAGGGCTGGCCCTTTCTTCGAGTGTCTTGGGAACCACCTCGTAAGGCTGACACTCGCTCTGGCTGGATCACTCTAATCTATGAGCTCCGCGTCAAGTTGGAGGATGAGGAAAGCGAATGGGAGGTACGTAGGTCACAGCGCATGACAGGGTGTGACATGCTCTTTGAAGTATTTGCCTTTCAAATTTGAAACCTTTGCTCTGGACTGGTGTAAGGGACCTACATGACGTGTCAGTGAGAGGACAGGTTTTTTAACATTTAAAATCTGTATATTGGCAGCCTGACAGAATGACTGATTCGTGTGTTTCTGTTGACTATGTGTGTTTCCAGAATCACGCTGCAGGCCAGCAGAAGATGTTTAACATTTTCAGCCTGCGGTCAGGTGGTACATACCTTATTCAGGTGCGCTGTAAGCCCGATCACGGCTTTTGGAGTGAATGGAGTTCCACTTCCTACGTCAAAGTTCCCGAGTGTAAGACATCCACCAACTGTCTTTTGCATTAACTAACTATTATATAGTGTATAGAATATATTTTATTTATTAAAGGAAAAGTTGAAATTTTTGAAAGTTATATTAAACCACTTTCTTGTTAAGAGCTACTCTTATAATCTAAATAGCAGTCAGTTAGTTTACCGTAGCATGAAGATTAGAAGTTAAAGAAGGAAGCTAATCTGGCTCTTTGCAAAGGAACCAGTTTAACCAGTTTAATTATCACTAGAAATCTTATTCCTTCAATCACTGTGGCTTTACTGCCTTTTATGTGCTTTACTTTTTTCTTTGTTTCATGTGCTAACTGGTGTATTTTTATCCTTGTCCTCAAAGTCTTTATGTAATGTTAATATCATTATATCTCACACATATGGGAGTGTTATCATAACTCACTGCCAGAAAGTTTATCTATGCATAATTAGATAATCCCTTTAGCACAGGAGCAGGATATTTATTTTCCCAATGGGCCACATGATAAACCGGAACTGTTTTGAACGGTCGCACCAAAAAGTGGAATTCTGCTCAATATTATAATATTTATAAGTTTGTTGGTACGGCCCTCCACAACAATCCCAGTTTGTCATGCGGCCTCTTGGGAAAAGTATTTGCTTGCCTCACTTTAGCATGATGTAATGGTACTAAACACAGGGAGAAAAAAAAATGCTGGATACTGCGTTGTTCTGCTGAAGCACCCACACTTTGTTATGTTGCATCTTTCAGATCTCCATCGGGGAAAGTCTGTCTGGATCCTCGTTTTAGTCTTTTCTGCCTTCATTTTACTGCTCCTCACATGGCTGATACAAATGAATAGCCACAGGTAACAATGATCTTCTTAACCACTTTGCTTTGTTAAAATGCTGGTTATTATTAATTATTTTAATGTATTATTTCTGTACAATTTCAAAACGTAATGAGAAAGTACACCCTCAATCAGATATAAGCTTTTATGTATCAGGACAAAACAACTGTGATGATGTCTTGAAATTAGGTTAACGCAACCTCATATTAACAACGACAAATGACGACACCATGTCCTTATTTTTTTTAACAAATATTAAGCCAATTAGGACGGTAAGTAGCAGCCAGCTCCGGATAATCAAATGCAAGTGTGACGAGCAGAAGTTTTGTCAGATTTGCTCCACACTACCACATTTAGTGAAAAATAAACACAGAATTTTAGTACAAGCTCCTCATAGCACCTGTCAAACACAGGTGATGTGTTTGCGCTTGCTTTGCAGCCATAGGGCCTGGGTATCTTTCAGTCAAGGTTGATCATAAATTCCTCTGTATACCAGAGTATTCACATGTGAGGCCATCTGTCTGACAGCTTGGCTGAATCTGGGTCATGCAACAGGACAATGATCCCAAGCACAGAAGCAAATCTACAGCGGAATGGCTGAAAAAGAGAAATTAAGAATTAAGGTGCTGCAATTGGCCAGTGTCAAAGTCCAGCCAGACCTCAACCTGACTGAAACACTGTGATGGACCATAAAGAGCTGTGCATAAACGAATACCTGCAAACCTCAGTGAAGTGAAGCAATACTATAGAGAAGAGGGTGCCAAAATTCCTCCACAGTGAAATGAGAGATTGATAGAGTCCCAAAGAAAACAGTTACTTCGAGTTATTGCATTAGTTTTATTAGTTTTTGTTATATAAATAATTATAGTGTGTAATAAGTCACGAGCTGTTGTCCATCTAAGGTTGCATTTACCTGAGTTTTAAGACCTGCTAAGGACTAGATTTATGTTATTTTTTAACATTGTGATATGTAAAACCTTAGAATTGACTAAGGATGTACTTTCTTTCTACCATGACTGTACTTTGTCATATGTTACATAAGCCCAAAGCACTCTTCACACTTACACTTAGATCCTACGGTAGAATATTGTTACTAAAATACTGCAATTACTAAGCTATCAAATTATTTGAAATTCTTTACATTTTATGGCTGAATCATCCCATTACCTCAAAAAAATTAATACTCCTGGTGCCCATTTTTCACAGTCTGTTCTGTAAAAAACCAGACACGGCTAAAAGATATTTCTGTGCAGACTTCAGTCCTTCCTTTGTTGTAAAAAGCACGGGATGATCTTATTCACATGTATAAATTTCCATTAGTAGGAAAGAAAAATCTGATTACATGTCTCACAGGTAATCAACTATAAATAACTCTATTAGCTCATGCGATAATGTAACCATTCTGGGCTTAGGTAACATACTGCAAATAAAATACTGACTATAGTCATCACATCTGTGATATTTAACTGCTGCTAACAAAGCCTTTTGTGTGTCTGTGTGTAAAGTCTGAAGCACTGCATGCTGCCACCAGTCCCAGGTCCTAAAATCAAAGGCTTTGACAAGCAGCTTCTCAAGGTAAAGGGGTAACATCATGAACACTGTCTCGATGGCTTCTTATTCAGAAGAAAATTTCTATTTGTATAGTGCTTTCTATTTGCATTGAGTAGTTTTACTGTTTGTGTGCAGAGTGGCAAGTCTGACGAGGTGTTCAGCGCACTGGTGGTGTCTGACTTCCCACCAACCACGTCTAACTATGAGGACTTGCTGGTAGAATACTTAGAAGTGTATATGCCAGAACAGCAGGAACTGATGGTCGACAAAGGCAAGGATCATGACGGCTGCCTGAAATCCATAGGCTCGGCATCCGACAGTGACTCTGGCCGGGGCAGCTGTGACAGTGACAATCTGCTGATGGATAAGAGTGGCGCGCCGAAAGAGGAACAGCAGCAACAAAATCAGGAGGGAGATCAAATTGGGAAGGAGACACAAGGGCCCAAAGAAGCCTGGGAGAAGGAAGCGATGCCATGTGCTAATGAGGATGTAGTTAGCCCCGATGCATCAAGTGAGAAGGTTAAGACCTGGCCTTCTGTGTTTTCCCCAGTGACTCCGTACAGCCCACTGGATCCCCACAACTCACTTGAGATGCACAAACAGCATTGCCTTTCTAACACCCAGTTTCCTCCGGGCTCCCCATCCTCAGACCACTACATCAAAGAGGCTCTCCAATCAAGCTACTGGGAGGTCTGCTTTAATAATAATCAACCTTATCCCCAGACAGAGGTCCACCCGCAACTCCAGGCTCACAGCGATCGCAACATCTCAGCCGTCAACGACAGGAATGCACCCACTGGTCTGCTGTTGCCCACCCAGATGACTGAGTACGTTGAAGTGCAAAGGGTCAATGAGGAGAATAAAGTGCTTCTCCATCCTATTCCTTCAGGCCATAGCCGTGAAAAAGCCTGTCCCTGGGTAGGACAGAGAGACGATTATAGCAAAGTGAAAGGGGTAGACAGTGACAATGGGCTGCTGCTCCAGAGAGAGGTGGTGGAAGAAGAGAGCATGGAGATGGCTGGAGCAGCCGAGAGCTGCTACACATCTTCCATCGCTTTTACCACTCCTAAGCAAACAGCCTGCAGTCCCGTTGCCCTGCCGGTCCAGGATGAAAGGGTTCTGGCAGTAAGTGGATATGTCGACACTGCCACTGTATTCTCCCTGCACACCTAGTAGACGTGACAGCCCAAACTGGCAGTTGTAGAACGTTGCAAGAGGTGGGGACTGAGACACACGAAAAAGCACTAACACTCCTTAAAAAAAAAAAAAAAATTGCCAAGACAATGTATATTTATTTTTTTATCTTCTTCTCCTGTAAGAGACATATCTTTGCTGAGGGCGGAGCAGTGACACACTATTGATTATCAAATAATTGTTATTGAATATCCTGACTAATGAACTTAGTTGAGTTTTGTAATTAATTCTAAAATTCAACATGGTACTTTATATGATCATCCTGATTGTACTGGATGTCTATCATGAACCATCATCTGTGGCACATAAATGTTGTTTTCTTCAATCCTATTGATATACCATATAGTAATTGTGATTATCTGTTAAAAACTGCAGAAAGCCCAACCTTTGTCTCAATCTTTTGTATGTGAGTGTATTTTCCCTTTTCCTTATAGAAACCAACACTACATTTTTAAGCTGCTTTCTTTAAAGCTACAATATGTATAGCATTAAATTTAAAAACAAACACAGCAAAAGTGAGAATGTACTGTTCTATTTTTTCATTCAGAGACAATGTTTTTCTGTAAATACACCTCCTGCAGTATTAATCTGCAAAGATATTTAGATTTTTGAAAGGAAAAGTAGTGTTCTATTACTTGGTATGGTAATGTACAACACTGCTCTTTATTTCTGTATGCATAGATGTCTGTATAGCCTACACGTACGTATTATAATATGTAAAGCTTTAAAAATGAAATGTGAAATCTTTGTGGAAAGTCATGTTTATAACAAAATAAAAAGACTAAATAATGGAATTTTGTTTATTTTTTGTGTCCTTATTTGATATTTACATATGTGTAATTGTTACTTAGCTTACAATATTATTAATGATAAGGCTAAAATCTACTACAACATAGAGAAAAATACATTTACCCAGCAGGAAGCAGGGGTGGCATGTTTAGAAGCAGCCCACCATAAGGTGGTGTGCAGGTCCCTGGATTGCTTTGTGGAGTACTCATTAATAATAGCTAATATTTACCAAAATGTTATTGCATTGTGGTGATCCAAGCATTACTACACTGAAGTGGCAACATATGAAAAGATCAAAGAATTTCATACATTTCAATCACAGGAAAATAAAATCTAATTTTTGTTTGTTACAAAATACTAAAGTGGTTCTGTGTTCTTGTACATCCACTGGTGATCAATAAGACTGGCTGGGGGATAATCAATGATTCTTTAAAAAATTGTTAGAACATGTAAAAAAAATTAATAACATGACAAAACAGGCAACACAAGTGAATTTAAAACGCAAAAAAGAAAAAAGGATAATGAATTTTTTACTTATGCAATCCTCTCACTTTCTGATCAGTTTTTCATTTCAGTTCAATTCTAGGGTTAATTGACCATCTGGCACCAAATCACAAGAACATTCTCCTCAAGGGTAAAGAGCGCACAATATTAAAGAGAAAAAATCAGACGACCACCTATGAGCAAGCACGTGGCAACTGTGGGAAAGAAAAACTCCTTTTTCCTTTCCGAAGTGGCAGCCGTCTGCCTTGCTGTAGGTGCAGGGAAAGAGAAGAGAGCACAGAGAGACAGGACAAAAGACCGTAAATAAGTGTTATTTATCTATTTATTTAAATCTTAACATTTTTGGAGCAATCAATTTTTTTGTACTTTAAAAGAAATCTGAAAATTATTAATTGGTTTTCCTCTGATTTTTTCGGGTTAATAATCATGTTTTTTTGGCTCACTTGTGAACAAAAATGGACTGTTGTGTACACAAATAAAGTACACAACACATTAAGTACATAAAAGGATGAAAAATCTTTATACTGTGTATCCTTTTCACACAATAAAAATGATCCTTCTCTTTTTGTGGACTCGTTTAAAAACCGGTTTAAACCGGTTTTTAAACCAGACTTTTTTGTTGATACTAATTTAGTATATATTCTGTATCTTCTTTGTGCGCATAACTTTGTGAGGTTACTATTTTTTTCCAATAAATTGCTAATCTTAAGGGGGACAAGTTTAGGAATGTGCTGGCACATACTATGACGTTGTGAGCGCGCGAGGGACGTCACCGCCCACTTCAAACACTTTTTTTTTGAGAAAGAAAACCGGGTACCCGCCTTACCTGCTGCTATTTTCTGTCAACACGGTGGAAGAAGAGCACTTGACGTGTACCCCCTCAGTGCCTGCTCACCATGTATAAAGCTATATCGAGTCTAAGCGGACGCTGTGCTGCTTTAACACGAGGGTCCTTCTCAAGGCCCAGTTTGGCCTATTTCCACCGGGCAAGTGGTGAGTTCTCCCTGCTTCAGCTCCAGCTTTTATCTTCACTATATAAGTGTGTTACGCTTTTTGTTTTGTTGCTATTAACTGTTCACAAAACATGACCTGTTTTTGTTTTTGGGTGAGGGGCCTGCTGTGCTGGCATAACTTTATGTAATGTTAACATTTTCCCAGTCAGTATTTCAGTTAATTGATTCACCGATTATGATTTTTTTTTTCTTTTAATAATATCTCAATTTGAAGATCTGTCACAGCCATGCCATTTGTAGATGTCTGCTGGTTTCACAACAAGCAAACAGGCAGCATTGCATCAGTGTGCTGTGAGGTCAAAGGTTATCTTAATGTGGTCCCATCCTGGCTTCAATATTGTTGAAAAGTGTGAATGAAATGAAACCAGTAGCATCAAAAGCAAACACAGTTTAAACCTGATGTGTGTGGGTTTTTTTGTTGATGATTAGTAATTACACTCATTGGGTGTTAAATATTTGGCATTTGTGTCAACAGAAAGATGTTTCACATAATGTCACTGAAATGTCACCCCAAAGCTTTGATCATCCTCTGCCAGATAAAATAGAGAGCTCGATGGTTGTCAACCAGCTGTTCTTTCCTTCTTCTTCTTTTGTTTTTACGCTGCAATTAATTTACAGGAGCATTATGTCAGAAATCAGCCTTCAAGCCTACCTCTACAGACGTGCCAGAGATGCCCCCGTGCAATTTCAATCCAGAAAAATACACGGTAAGAGCAGACTCCTGCTGGTACATTTGGCCTTGCATTATGTAATCGCTTCAGTAATAATAGTACTTAGTTGGTTGAATAAATGAGCACTTCAGCCCAGTAAGTAACAAACCTCGGTCACAAAAAAAATAAACATCCTGTTCTGCAACCCTTATCTTGTGTACTTGTCTCTATCAAGGGTATGTCCAAAGACCGTATGATAGAGATCCGCAGACAGAACTGCAACCCCATGACCATGAAGGTTACTTATTATAAGAAGCCAGTGTTCATCCACCAGGGGTACATGCAGTGGCTGTGGGATGTGGACGGGAGACGATATCTGGATCTGTTTGCTGGTGTGGCAACTGTCAGTGTGGGCCACTGCCATCCGTAAGGTCCTTTACAGTTTGCTGTGCCACACATGGAGAAGTATTTAACAAACACAGGCATCCTATGGATGAAGTAGAGACACTGACATGAGTCGGTTATTGTAACATTTATGCACCACTTTCCACCCAGCATACAATACTATTGTAAGCATGTTTTATTTTAAAATGACGCATTTTTAAACATGCCCATTTTCTTAAGAAAGCATACATTATTTAATAATAACAATTAATAAAATAATTATTTTAAAAAATGTGCTTTAACTTTGTAATGCTCAGAGTTAAAACAATCCAGTTACAGCCGTGGTTATCTTCAAATTTATGCACAATATAAACATTTGATCAAGGGTTTAAGCTGTAACTTGAATTGTAACTTCAAGAATTATTGACACTCACAAAGCAGAAGATAGAAATACAAGTTATCCCAGTGTGTTATCCCAAAGTGTCAAGAACTGGAGTGAGAAGTATCATAAAGGAATTCATAGAAAAAGCCCCACAAAAGAGAAAAAACCTGGCAGGATTGAAAGGTTTTAAAGACTCTGGAAATAAAACTAGTGAGAGATGTGCCTTAAGACCCCAGAACAACTGCTAAGACATGAGTGAATAACCTAAAGAATAAAATCTTAAAGAAGACAATCACTACAAGTAGAGATGCCTTTAAGGCAGACTGAAGTACTCCAGGAGAACCTGGAGAAAGATTATGCAAACTGAACACGCAGCCTGACATGTGTGTTCTTTACAACTCAAAAACACCATCCCCACAGTGAAGCACGGTGGCGGGAGTATTATGCTGTTTGTCTTTCAACACGACAACAACAACCCAAATCAGATGTGGCTCCTGGTGAAGAACTACCTTAAGAGGACCAAAGTAAACGTTATTGACTATTGACCATAAAATCTAGAGGAGGCTGAGCGATTAGTCAAAGAAGAATGGGCTGGGATTTCTCAGGAGATTTGTTGAAAACTACAACAAAGCTGCTGCAGGCTGTTATCCAAGAAGATATGATACATGTTTGACTATTAACATCGGGGGACTAATAGTTTGGAAACCGATAGTTTAGGTTTTTGTTAAATAATTTTGTTTCTATGTGTAAAGTAAAATAATATAAACATCGACAATAAAACAAAGATGTTCGTCTTAAAAATCCCTTGCTCTATTTAACAGATACTCTGGAAATACTGAAAAAAAAATATGGGGCTAATAATTCTGTAAGCCTCTCCAATAAGACCTCAGTCTTTCTAGCATCCCGAGTAGCTTGGTCGTTTTAGAGAATGCCCTACATGTGGTCCCCAACCTTTTTGCGCCACAAACCGGTTTATGTCCGACAATATTTTCACGGACCGCCCTTTAAGGTGTCGCGGATAAATACAACTAAATGAAACCGGTACCGGTACCAAAAAACAAGATTTATTCATAACACACGGGAAAAGACCCAGGGAAACCGAGTTAACGATAAAAACGATTAAAAAAAAATAGCCGAGCCTCAACTCTCATGGCCCAGTATCAATCGGCTCCCAGTCCTTGGCCTGGCAGTTGTCTCCTGGTTTCTCTTTGCCAAGCTAATTTATTGTCTGCTGGACACAATCTGAACATCACTTTTTTTTCCACATGTCAGCACAAAATGTACTCCATAAAAAATCACGAAGCGCTAAAAAAACTCCACATTCTTCATGCCTTTAAAGAACCTATGTAAAGTCCCCAACGTCCTTTCCACCTGATTTTTTCCCTCACTGTTGTACATCTGTTAATGAGTAATGCCTTTAATTAGATTTTTTTTAAATGCTAACATGAGCCGAAGGTAGTTTGTTGGTTCCAGCTGTTTCTAGACATTTTTAATCTTATTTCACACCTGTTGCATTAGACAGCAGCAGCTGGTAATATCAATAATTACTGATTTTTCCCTGCAGAAATGGTCAGTCTGCATCTAACAACAAACGTGTACCGCACTTCAGACAAGTGAGCTATGAAAGTTATAGATTAGACGCTATAGTTTTATAAGCCCAGTTAGCTTGTGAATTCTCTAAAGTAACTATGAAAGCATTGTTCTACGTTGAGAAAGGTTACTGTACAAGAACTGGTGCGAACACTCTGAATGACTGAATCTAACATATTTAGCAAAGTACTTGTTGGAAGTTGCTGAAGTACTTTTCTAATTACTAAATCATCATATTATATTGTCACGAAGAAAATGAAATGGCTTCTTTGTTGACAGGAAAGTAACAGCAGCTGCAGAGCAGCAGCTGAAGAAACTGTGGCATACAACTAACATCTATGTTTATCCAACGCTTCATGAGTATTGTGAAAAACTAGCCTCCCACTTCCCAGATCCGCTAAAGGTAAGATATTGAGTTTTTCATTGAATTAGCTGTCATCATGGGCTGATGCTGTCATTAAACAGTGTGCTGGTCTGTTCTCTGTCCAGGTGATATATCTGACAAACAGTGGCTCGGAAGCCAATGACCTGGCAATTTTGATGGCTCGTCTCCACACAGGCAACTACGATATAATTAGTTTAAGGTCTAAATTTTTCCTTCTTTCTATGAATACCAAATCTATCCCACTCACCTCCTGATGAAAGAAAATTGTAAATTATGTAGAAATGTTTGATTTTTGGCAACTTTGGTTACTAACCTGTTAACAGACAAAAATTCATAGCCATTGTTTACTACGAGGCAGGGTCAACATACCCAGTATAATCAGCCTAATCAATCTCATGAAGGTGGTTATTGACCCAGAGTTTCGCATGAAGGGGGTGGTGTTGAAGCGAATGACCAATCACAAACAGGGATGGGTCTACTGACAGTGTAGCAGCTGATTTTTACAAAAGAAGATAAAACTGACATGATTGGAAATATTAAGGAGGTTAAACATGTAATACAAACTAAAATAAACACAGCAGCTGCAGAAAGAGCAGAAGTGTGAGTGGCTATACTAGAAAGTAGTGTAGTATTATAAATGCTGTATGAATGTGTTTTATGCCCTTCTGCATATCTTGATTGCAATAAGTGTTTATTTGAGTTACTGACCTCTGGCATCAACGATGCATTTTCACCAAGAGAACTGCCGCTCACTGGTTATTTTCTTTTTTTTTTCTGCAGAGTAGATCAACAGTTTCTGAAATATTTAAACCCGCCCATGTGGCACCAACAACCACCCCATGTTAGAAGTCACGTTTCCTTATGATTCTGATGCTCAGATTGAAGTCACGCTGTCTGCACGCTTATCAGTGGAGTTACGGGAATACCTAACAAAGTGGCTAGGGAGATGCAAGGTTTCAAGGGATCTTTAAGACTTAAAAATGATTTTAAATTGTTTGCAGCCAACAGAAAAATGCAGGAATAGGACTGCTTCGGAGCTGCCATATTTCTCACAGGTGCTCCCAAGGAAACAACAAAGGCTTAAGACATTTATAAAAACCTTTTTGTAGCCACACACAGCGGTCGAAGGCAACCTTCAGCAATGCTGCCGCTATTTTCCAGAGAACTGTCAGTAGGGGCTGATTTATATTTGTTGATCTAGTTAGACGTGAAATATAAGTTGTCATGATGCCACACCTTTGTAACATTGAAATTACTCAGGTTGAAGCAGCTTTGCTAATCCTATAATCTTGTTTCGTACTACCGGCCTCGGGTTTTTGTTTGTTTTATTGTCTTACTGTTTTTACTATTGTCCTTTTTCTGCTATTAATTCATGTTATTTTATCTGATTGGAGGCACTGAAAAGAGAAGCACAGAGTTAAAGTAAATCATGAAAAACAACGTTGAGGATTGCGGTATTGTTGCCAGTAATGTGTATTTTTGTCTTCTAGAGGGTCATATCATGGTGGCAGTCCACAGACCATTGGCCTCACTTCCAATGCAGCATATAAATACCCTGTTGCCAGTGGTTTTGGCTGCACAAATGTAGGTACTACAAGAAGACAGCAAAAAACCCCAAAACTTTGTTGTATCTGAAAACTGGAAGCTTTCCCATTCAGTGCATAGACACACATATAAACAAGAGTGACAAATTAAAGAAAAAAACTGCAATAAAACACTGGCATTAATTCTTGAAAATCTTTTCAACTTTTAATCTAACATTACTCACAAAAAGATATTACCTCATATGCAAATCTCCTTGTTGTTCAGTTGGGTTGAGTACTGATGACTCCAAAGGCAGTGAGTCAAAATTTTTTAATTTTTAACTCTAAGCAAACTTTTCAGTGATCCCTGGTGCCCTATGGATAGTGGGTGTTGTCCATCTGGATGAATCCAGTCTCAGCAGAAAACATTTGATCGAGATAAACATGATTTAGAAACATTAACAAAGTAAACTTGTAGGTGGCATCTGGTTAATAATTGGCTTAAAGTGACACATTTAAGGCTGAAATGTATTAAAGGTAATATTCTTTCACTGAATGTGTTTGCATTATTTAAACTAATTCATTTGCACATTTTATATCTACTTAATTAAATATAATTCTAAAATGGGCTGAAGGCGACCGATGCATTCGCAGCAATAAAGTTTGGTGATCCTTTATTTGTGCTGTTAAACTGAAATAAGAAGACCTGATTTCTGTCCAATGAACAGACCATGTGTCCCGATGTGTTCAGAGGGCCTTGGGGAGGAAGCCACTGCAGAGACTCCCCCGTTCAGACCATCAGAGAGTGCACTTGTGCCCAAGGTACACAAACATGTGCACTTGTGGCTCAGTGCCAATGCACCTGTTCTGTTCTAATAAACAGAATAAAAGAGGGAGATGTTTTTAATTTTTTTTTATAATAATCTGTCTGTATCCAGGTGAAAAAAGGAGATGTGTTTGGGGGGGGCTTTGTTTTGCATAGGTCATTATTGATTGAAACATGCATTTAAACAAAATTATATACTTTCATTTTTGTAATTTTCTGTTTTCCTTTTGAGTTGCGATTCACTTCTTTCATAATACAGAGTAGGGCAGATTACTTATAACCCCCAAAACAAGGCAGCTGTTGAGTATTTACTTCTTTTAATGTTTTACCACTTTCAGGAATGTTAATTATAACCTGTCTCTACTAGACCACTTGAAAATGGTCCCATTGTCAGCACAATTTCATGGATTTTTGCACAAACCAAACATCTGTCACAGCAAAATAGTATCTGAATCAGCCAACCATCTAAACTGACAAGAAAGTTTTTTGTGTTGTTCCCCCTCCACAGGTCACTGCATGGCAAATCAACAGTACATTGCACAATTGAAAGAGACATTTGCTACAAGTGTCCCAAATAAAATAGCTGCTTTCTTTGGAGAGCCGATTCAGGTACTTTATTCAGTTGTAGAGTATATTATAAATTATATATTTCTATATAATTCTCCTATCCATGTCTGTTTCTTTAAATATTTCCTTTTTTCTTTTTAGGTTAAACACGTGGTTACACTGAATGGATTCTGATTTAATTTAGAACAGGCCTTTGTGATCATACTGTCCATGTTTGTTGTTTTACCTTGTTCAGAATGGTCGCTGTGTTTGTGTTAATTAAGATGTGACAGTGGGATGTGCACGTGTGTGTTTATACAGGGAGTGGGAGGAGCTGTGCAGTATCCTAAAAACTACCTTAAGGAGGCTTACAAACTTGTAAGAGAGCAAGGAGGAATCTGCGTTGCTGACGAGGTTAGGTGCAAATGTTAAATAGGTTTTCTAATTAAAAGTTTTAGCTACATTGTTTTGTTTGGGTTAGTTTTTTGTTTGTTTTTTAAATTCTTTAAAACAAAATCTTTAAGCCTGCCACAGCTTATTCGAAAGTGGAGATTAAGCACATTGGTACATGTGCTGCCACACGTGTTGAATCTGCTGTGTTACTTCCATTTAAATAAAGTGCTTTATGGTAAAGCATTGTTATAAAATATTCCTAAATGCATTAAAAAATAAGAAAGTAACTGCCAATCACTCATAAGCTACCAAGTCAGTGGGCATAAACAGTATGTTTGCACATCTGTGCCTCAACCACACATACTAGTTTTACACACAAATGCAGGAGTAGGTGGATTTAGTCTGATAAACTTTGTTTAGAAAAACCTGTTCTCATAGGAAAACTTTTGAGTAGTCTGTTTCAATACAACAACCAAACACAACAGAAAACCAAAAGTATGATACACAATATTGATCATGTCCTGCAATAGACTGAAGAACAAATGGGAACAAAATAGATCGACTGATACTGAAGACCTGATCATATTTCAGTTTTTCGTTCCTAATATTAAAAATCAATTGGATTTTATTGAAATAGTGGCAGATCAATTTTGTGCTAAGATCAGGCAGTCCGGCACCTGTTTCCTTTCTTTTATTCTGCTCTTTTTTTCTGCATCATTTTTTATGTCAAACTGTCCATGTCAAACTGTTTATGGCAAATGTACCATTTGACACAAAACTTACCACCTTAGCTACCCCAGCCCTGGATTTTTTCCTTCAGTCTTGAGGAAATTCAATGAGGAAGTGGGCGTTATTGTTTCACTTTCTTCAGTTGTAAAATTCTCCTGTTTTTTCACTATTGCAGTGCATTTCTGTCTCCAAAAACAACAAATTACTTTGTGTGTGCACTTAGTTTGTATGTACTCTAAGACCATTTCAACGCACATATGTCAGTATGTACCTTATCTCCTCTCTGACAGGTAAGCCAGTCTGAATGAAACTGTGCAATAATTTAACAGTCACCAAAATGTATGTCTGTGACAGTATTTTGTTCGAGTCACCACTGAATATGGAAGGAAGACAAAGGTGCTGCAGGCTAGGATTAGTGAATGAGACTCAGCGTTTGAAGGGAGATGTGTTATTATCTTGATTAAATTACAGATTCCTACAACACCCCCAATAGGTATTAAATTCTTATGAACACTTATGTGTTTTTTTCTTTGTGTTTCCATTACTGTAGCACTCCTAAAAGGGGGAAAAATAAATAAATAAATCACTTAATCATCTGTTTTTCACCTGGCAGGTCCAGACTGGATTTGGACGAACAGGAAGCCACTTTTGGGGTTTCCAAGGCCACGATGTCATTCCTGATATGGTTACAATGGCGAAGGGCATTGGCAATGGATTCCCGATGGGAGCTGTTGTTACAACACCAGGTGAGAATATGCTCGAGTGTTTGAAGATCTGCTTGTATACTCAAGGAACATAAACAAATACATTTAATTACACTATACATTATTTTCACTACTAAACTGGCAAAATGTAACTGGCCGTGGTGAGACAGCATCTGTCTCTTTCTGCCAGGTAGCGACGGAGCTTTTTGGATGTGAAGACTCAACAATTTAATATGTATTTATAGATTATCAAAAAAAAACAAGGACACCATAAAAGCTTATTTTTTTTATTTATTAATTACTTTATCCTTCTCAAGCAACAAGCAGACCAGAATTTTTTTTTATTTTATTTTTTTACTGAAATTGTGAGTGAATGAAATAATCGACTCTCCAGTTGTGACTCACCACTTCAGCCAAGCTCTCAGCAAGAAATTGAGGAAATAGACAAGGAGGAAAAAATAGTTCCGCATTGAATACCTAAGACATAGATTGATTAGAAGAAAAGCTTCTAGTACTTGTTCCATTAGCACAATGCTGCTGGAGCCCTGGGAGACTTGTACTGTTGGATTATTAATGCTTTGAGCCTCAATGTGAGCCTCTCTTTGTTTATCATATAGTAGCTGTCTGACTGAGGTGTTACCTTGAAAAGTACCATCAGACTTCCATTTTCATCCGTTTTAGATTGTTAGTGTTAAACAATACTGAAAGACCTAGCATCATGTTGATAAAGAGTTCAACATGAATTCATTTTTCACAAAAGTATTTTACGTATCTTGTATTTTGAGATGTAATGTAAACGGAGCAGTCGCTGGAAGTTTGAATTTGTTTTTTCATTTTTTGTTGTTTTGTTTTGTTTGTCTTAGAAATTGCAGCCTCCTTTTCCAAGGGGCTTCACTTCAACACCTTTGGGGGAAATCCTTTGGCTTGTGCTGTTGCTTCATCGGTGCTTGATGTAGGAATTCTTTAACCTTTTCTCAATGAAGCCTGTTCAAAATAACAGTGACAGCAGCGACACTAAAATACAGAAAAACAACTGCATTTTTCCTTAACAGACCATCAGAGAGGACGACACCCAGCAGAACAGCCTTCGTGTGGGCACCTATCTGATAACAGAGCTCGCGAAACTCAGAGACAAGTATGAGATCATCGGTGATGTCCGTGGAAAAGGCCTGCAGATCGGTGTGGAAATGGTCCGAGACAAGGTGCAGTGACCCATTCTATTCATATGTTTATACAATACATATTTGCATTGTGTCTCCCTGGGGCCATTGCCCAGCAGTGCCCCAGTTAACCGTTAGCTGCAGCACTTGTGCCAGTCTGACAGTATTGTGGCTGCAGTGCATGCACTTTTTTTTATTTTCCTTTAATATTTGAAAGAATTGAACAAAGAAAAGAAATAATACAGACTCTACAGCCAGAAAAAAATTGCTTGTAAAAAGATGTATTGTGATGCACAGACAGACCAGAGCAGAGCTGTGTTTGCAGCTCTGTACATGCAGTGGGTGAGAAAAGAGAGGAAGCAGGGAGCTTATTTCCCATTTTACAGCCTATACAAGCAAAAGAAGTTAATGTTGTTCACACACAGCAAAGAACACAGGTGGGTGGGTATCAGCTGTTCAGGAAAAATCGTTTACAGTTGTAACGCCTGGTTCTCAGTGCCTTCTTTTCAATCATCCTATAGGTTTTTTCACACTGTTTTTTTAACATGTAAAACTGCTAGCAGCAAGAGTACATGTATTAGCTAAAAAAATAATATTGTTAATCCTCTTGCTTTGTCTCACTGGGGAATCAACAGGCCATTCAGGCTACTGGAGCTTGCAATACAGTGGCAGAAACTCTGCTCACTGTTGCCCTGGAGCTGACTCTTCTATTTCAGTGACTTCATTTTTGAGAGAATTTGTGATTTCTGCTTGGAAAATATCTTGCTGTTGATGTGTTGTTAATGGTGTCATTTTGAGCAGCGTTTCTCTTCGCCAGCACTGTTCGTTTGTGCTTTGCAGGTGGCGTCAAAGGGCTGTAATGTGGAAATTGAATTTTAGTGTATGAAAGTGATACATTTTGATAGATAGAAGCCCTTTATTTGTCACGTGCATATGCAGTGAAATTGGACTGCAAGGAAATTTTGGCTCCCTATCGTGAGCAGCTCGTTAGTTCCGATTCTGTTTTCGGCCTTTCGGGATTGGAGGACGGACACCACGGTTTCTAGCTGAAAAAACAAACAGCGAGAAATCAGCAGGTATTTCCATGACTTAATTTAAATGATTGGTAGTTCAGAATAACACCACTGTCTCTAATCAGCACAAGTGTGATGTCGAAGGTCCATCAAACCGTAGCACTGCTGTACAGTCAGTGGACCAATTGATTTTTTTCCCCATCAAACACATGCAACAAAATTAAACTATGCACACAGTTCAGAAAACGTGAAGCACATAAATGGATTGACAGCATGGCTCAAAACTGCTAAATTCTAAGGACGTTAGTAGTGATACGTATGTGCTTTTATGCCCCCCCCCACCACCACCACCACTGCAGTTACAGCGGCGCCCCTCTATCGTCCGAACTAGCTAGCAGCGTCGTGGTGCCCTTCTTTATTTTGCCCCATGTAGATAGCAACGTTTGTTTCAACAAAAGGTTTATTGATTGAAATTCCTCAGCAAAGGCAAAAGCCCTCAGGTGCATCATTTATATGTTGGGACCCCCAGACACAGCGGCGCCCTCTATTGTTTTTGGAAACACCCGCCCACATAAAATGATCCTCAGTGCTTTAGAGTCGCGGCATTTCGGTGTCAGGACACGCTACGGAGCAGAGCATTTCTTCCGGTCAACAAGACTAACAGAGTTCTTTTTAACATGGCCTTCATAAATGGTAAGTAAAACCAGACTATTACTGTATTTTATAAATGTGTATCATAGGATATTATAGGATATTCAATCTATTTTCTTGTCTAAAACAAAAGCCTGATTTTTAGAAGCGCGTGAGAACGGCGCAGGATACGTTTCTGCAGAAACACCCGATTTTATAGGTCAAAGGAGTCCTCTAACAAGCACAAGGTGTGTACAGGATTATGGATGTTTAAATACATGTTTCTTTTTGTTTTGTTTTTAAATTATGTATTAGCTGGGTTTTTCTCCAATTTGCATCCAGGATTAATAAACTGACCAGAAAAACATTCAGACTCTGCGATCACAAGACCAAACCTTACGCCAGGTTTGTATACAAATGTCTGTATACATGTTTCGGAATTTAAAAAAGGTTTAAATAATTACAAATGTTCTATTGCCCACCATTTTTATACCTACAGGCCTGAGACAGAGCACGATGCGTGTGGAGAATAACACAGGCCATACGGTGAGTATACTCATAAAGAAAAAAAGACACGTGTATATTCTGTTTTGAAACGACACAGTGCGAATATATAATGTTTTAACACATATCTATCTGTACAGCCAGCACAGCACCCTTTCGCATGATGAGGATGATGATGAGCCCGTGTCATTTCTGAAATATTTACGTCATATAGAACTGCCAGAAGAACAAGACCAAGAACAAGCAACCGCAATACAGCCTCTGTGTGACAGTGGAGAGCCAAACCCATTTTTTTCTAACATCTACGGAAGTAGGGCTATGTGGCACACAGCAAGTAGCATTCTCTGATGTTAGCAGATTTGAGAAACACTTAAACATCAAGATTGTAATCTATTATCACGCTGCAGGGCGTAAATGCCTGCATTGTTTTTTCACACATGATGAGCCAAACCGAAACATGCTTATTTTGTATCTGCACATTGGGCATTACCATGAGCATACTGATTGACAAACCCACAGCTTTTCTCGGGTCAGCCTATGCGTGTAATTTCTGTTACAACACATATGAAGCACCACTATACCAGAACCCATGCAGTGCTTCATATTATCACAAGGGACCATGTTGTGTTTTATTTCTGGTAATTTGTGTTGTTGGTAACATTGTTGTTATTTGCAGATGTGGTTACAGTCGCTGCATTTCATGTTGGGTCCCCTGTGCTGATGACAGAGTGTGAAACATACGTTACATCTGTATTTACAGCTGTGGTATAGTGGTGCTTCATATGTGTTGTAACAGAAATTACACACATAGGCTGACCCGAGAAAAGCTGTTGGTTTTCCAATCAGTATGCTCATGGTAATGCCCAATGTGCAGATACAAAATAAGCGTGTTTCGGTTTGGCTCATCATGTGTGAAAAAACAATGCAGGCGTTTATGCCCTGCAGCGTTATAATAGATTACAATCTTGACGTTTAAGTGTTTCTCAAATCTGCTAACATCAGAGAATGCTACTTGCTGTGTGCCACATAGAGCTACTTCTGTAGATGTTAGAAAAAAATGGGTTTGGCTCTCCACTGTCACACAGAGGCTGTATTGTGGTTGCTTGTTCTTGGTCTTGTTCTTCTGGCAGTTCTATATGACGTAAATATTCCAGAAATGACACGGGCTCGTCATTGTCCTCATCATGCGAAGGGGTGCTGTGCTGGCTGTACACCTAGACATGTGTTAAAACATTATATATACGCACTGTGTCGTTTCAAAACAGAATATACACGTGTCTTTTTTTCTTTATGAGTATACTCAGCGTTTGGCCTGTGTTATTCCGGATGGGCCCAGTTCTCCACACGCATCGTGCTCTGTCTCAGGCCTGTAGGTATAAAAATGGTGGGCAATAGAACATTTGTAATTATTTAAACCTTTTTTAAATTCCGAAACATGTATACAGACATTCGTATACAAACCTGGCGTAAGGTTTGGTCTTGTGATCGCAGAGTCTGAATGTTTTTTTGGTCAGTTTATTAATCCTGGATGCAAATCGGAGAAAAAGCCCAGTTAATACATAATTTAAAAACAAAACAAAAAGAAACATGTATTTAAACAGCCATAATCCTGTACACACCTTGTGCTTGTTAGAGGACTCCTTTGACCTATAAAATCGGGTGTTTCTGAAGAAACGTATCCTGCGCCGTTCTCACGCGCTTCTAAAAATCAGGCTTTTGTTTTAGAAAAGAAAATAGATTGAATATCCTATAATATCCTATGATACACATTTATAAAATACAGTAATAGTCTGGTTTTACTTACCATTTATGAAGGCCATGTTAAAAAGCACATATGTATTACTACTGACATTTCCACCTGTTTTGCTCAGATGTCATTCTAAATCAAACTCTTGCAAATCTCTGAACACAAAGTGCATCATTCAGCACACTTTCTTTCACCTGTAGGAACACTGGCCTTCAAAATGCAACACACTGATTTAGAAATTGGTCCAACTCTTTTTGCACCTTTGCAAACTCAACTGTAAGAACAATTTAATCATGTGTCAGAGTATAAAAGAGGCTTTGAGTCATTTCTTCAAGAGTTAGGCAAGAAGCTGAAACAGGAAGAACAAAGAGGAAGAGTGAGGGGGGGTCTGTGAGGTAGCAGCAGTTTTTTTGTCAGTTCAGCTGAACACGTTGTATTGCAGTAATACACATATATTTCTTACCCTTTGGGATCTGTGTAGGGTTTCTCATTGTACTTACATTACATGGTGAAATTAGTAAATTTGCTTAATATATACATTAAATAGGTAATTTTTTTATTATTCTTTTTCTTTTTTCTTTTTTGCATATAGGTGCACAAAATCATTTGAATACGTAGCATGACTTCACCAAACCAAAACATGCATGAGCACTTTTCATGGTACTGTTTTATATTTATCACATCAGTGTTTATATGATGGTCTGCGAGAACACATCAGGTAATATCTGTGTGAATTGTTTTTGTGGAAGGAACCCGTTTTGAGAAGAGAGGACGTGTTTTTGTTTTTTTGAGCGCTGTTTTTTATTTCGCAAGAGATGTGTGGGGTTTTGACAAAAGCAGCAAACTCTTTGTTTGTGTTTGAAGTTTTGAGAAACTGAGTCACAGTTTCTGGAATGAACCACATGGATAAACATTAAGAGAAAAAGTGTAATGAGAAATGAAGTGGGTGAACTTTTCATTCCAAATATAAAAACATAGTGAAAATTTTATTTATTTAATTATTTTTTGCTGCCGTCTTTATTCATTTATTTATTTTTTTATCTGTGTACCAACCATCTAGTTAAATATTTTTTTCTTTTGCAACATGGCTGCAGGTTGTGAACCATATTTAGTCACTCAGTGTCTGTCTTCTCAACATACATAATTCAAGGTTAAACAAATGAATTCAAATCCATTCACTAATTTGAAAGCTGAAAAGAATTCCTGTCTGTATGCTCTATCAGAGGGTTTGTCATAGACATTTGTGTCCTTACTTTGGTACGTTGTCATGAGCTGTTGTGTGAAGCAAGCAGAGTTAGGACCCAACTGTAGGACTCAGAAACTGGACTAAACTTAAAGGCAACTTTATTGCTGGACTTCCGAGAAACAGAATACAGGAAATTTAATTCTTCAGAGACTAGGACCCTGAAAAGAAAATACTGGACATGCAGAACACAGCTAGAGGGGAGATTGCCCTCAGAAACTAAAGAAAACTGAAGACTTAATTAGACACATGAGATAAGGGCAGAGTGAAAACGAGTGTGGAACACAGCTGAACAGAATACACTAACAAACCAAGGGAAGCAATGCGGAGCGTCACACACACAGGATGAGGGACTATTAAAGCAAAACAGAAAACATGGAATAGGTAAAGAAATGCAGAGACATGACTGAATAGGGGATACAAGACTCAACAGGTAGACCATACAACCACAGAGACAGACAGACACATGTTAAATTTATTTTAAAATTCTAGTCTTATACCATATACTGTGATTATTAGACCACGTTAGAAAGAAGGAAATAAATTTTTTTTACAAATCTGTAAAAAACTTGCTTAAAACTAAAAATTATATTAGTTATTCAACAAACAACTACTACATAGTCCTTACTTACATATAATAACCAAAAGACGTAATACGCCCTTAGGCACTGAGCAGCTTGCATTCTTGCTGGCGTTGTCAAAGTGCAGTTTGACAGGCTCTTTTGATATTGACTTTCAGATAGTTTCTAACTAGTCCCAGAGACCTGCTTTGAATTAACCTTTTGTGGAGTCTGTCTTTGAGTACATTGTAGGCTTTGATTTGGCCACTCCATCAGTTCCAGTACTTCCTTTTTCCTGTTTCTTGGTCAAAGAGTCCTTGCACAGCTTTGAAGAGTGTTTGGGATCATCTTTTGTTGGTATATAAACCCACAACCAATCGGTTTCAGTCCAGAAGGGATTCCGGGATGTTGAGGTAGATCTTGTTTGTGATTCACTAATGTCAGGGTTCCTGGGTGGTTCACCCAGTGTTTTCAGTTTGTTCATGTTCAGTTTATTTTGTCACTCGTTCTCATTTCCTGTTTTGCTGTTCCAGTTACTTCCATGTGTCATTAGTCAGATTAAGCTCAGCTGTTCACTCACTGGTCTCTAATCACTAATCATTCAGCCTGTGTATTTAAGTTCTTCAGTTTCATCAGTTCAGTGTTTTGTCATTGTTGTTGTCGTTGCTGTGTGTGCTTTCAGCTCAGTCAGCCATTCAGTCATTCAGCCAGTCTTTCAGTCGTCTAGTCAGTCTGCCATCTCATGTTCTGTTCATTCCTCCGTTGTCTAATATGAATCACCAGTCCTCACCTACCTGCGATTCCTGCGTTTGGGTTCTCTCTTCCTCTCATCCACACACACCCCTTGACAACTAATTTGCCTGTGGCATTCTCAGAACCTCGTGCCATAATGGAATCTGCACTGTGGGTGCAATGGATCTGGCATCAAAACATTTGCTAGTTTTTCTGCAAATGTAAAAATGACAATGTTGACCAAAAAGTTCAAACTTGGATTTCTGTGTCTAGACTTCCTTCTTCCAGTCATTTGCAGCTCAGTGTTTGTGCTTCCTGGCAATTCTGAGGTGTTCTGAGATGTTTGGAAGTCTGAATAAGGTCTTATTAACAGCTATTCTTCCCTTTAAGCCTTACTCATTGAGTCCTTTGCTTGTGGTCATACTGGAGCACCTCTCAGACTCTGATTTAGAAGCTTATCTCTGTCTGAAGATCAGCAGTGGTCTTCTTTCTGTCTCTAGTAATTAAAACCTTGAGGTGTCTGACATCTGCTTCAGTCAGCTTTTGTTTTCTGATTTTGTTTTCCGCCTCCAAAGCACACTTGATCGCTCTGTGAGAACACTTTATGTCTTGCCCTATTTGTCTCAAAGACCATGCAGCATCACAGAGTGTTTTCATACAAATGCTTTCCTTTTCAGCGGGTTCTCAGCGGTTTACCATTTTAAACAATAATGATTTCAGGTTTTCAATACCTAAATTTGACCTGGCACACTGGCAGTCAGAAATTAATTAAGCATAACATCCAACCACTAAAAACTACTATTTTGCTCAGGAATCCAAGTAAATAACTGTAATTTGGCATCTTAATCAAAAAATAATAATTTTCTTGATTATTTTTCTCTTTTTTAAATAAAGCTATAAAATTGAAAATTGGTGGATAAAAACAATTATTATATGTTAACATTAAAAATATAATTCTGGTTAAAGCGCTTGCACATACTGGTGGATTAACTTTTACAGAAACATTTAAAAAAAGATTTTTGGTAAGTACTTATACTGTTAATTTAGGACAGATGTGACATATACTATTTTTTTTACATGTAATGTTTAGTGTTTAAGTAAAGAGAAGAAAGAATGCTTTTTCCTTTTGACTCGATAATGTTTCTATATGTGGCTCAGCCTTTAAAAGTGGAAGTGAATACGTTTAAAAAATGTTAGTAACCAAAGAATTTACTGTTGACTGTTGGATTATGGATACAAAGAATAAAGAACAATGTTTTCTGTCCTTATTTTAAAGAATAAAGAATGTTACGTATGGAATATTTACAGTGAAGGTTTGAAAAACGTCCGTTTTGTCAGTCCTCTCTGTATGGGTACTGTCACACACCACATCTCATACAATTTATCAGTGATGCACCATTTTTTCCAGGCAAATATTTATTTCTCCTTCTATGTTTAAAGTGATTTAGGACTAGCCATTTGGTAAAATTATCCTGGTAATTGAGCTGGGTAAATTACTGTGCTTACCAAAACATCCACCCACATCCGTTTTGTCTGTTATGTGTAGGCCAGCCGAGATCCGCTACCCCCTGAGGCAATGGCTGAGATTTTTGAGGATGTCAAGGACATGGGAGTCCTGATTGGGAAAGGAGCAATATATGGACAGGTAATTTCACTCACCCTCTATCCTTCTGTATACTCATTTTTGTGCTAGACTGCAGTGTGGCATCGATACATGCTGTGTCTTCAGCACAAACCTAGTTGTTTTCTACAATTCAAGCACACTTGTCATTTTGCTTACTTTCTTTTTTACCTTGGATCTAAAATAGACGTCTGAGCAGTAGCTCACTTTGATAATACATTTAATTACAGAAAATATTGGTTTGGGAATTCTTCATTTCTCTATCTGTAATTGTGCCTCCAGCTCTGCTCATCATACATTATTGAGACATTGTGATGTCAACTCTGCTATTTAGTTCTTCTATTTATGGCTTTAGAAAACAACATGCTGCAGGTATTTTTTGTGGTAGCAGAACACTGATTATTTTCATAAAGGAGAAAGAATCATGATGTTTTAATAGTCCAGAACCCTGCAGGACCCTGTTTGCACTTCTTAACTTGATGTTAACTGAAAAAGAGAAATTGCTGTGTATAAGCCATTTGGTTCACCTAAAATGTATTTTTATATCTAAAGTATTGGGACAATTTCTAATGTTTTTCTTTCAGAGAAAAGCACATTGGCTTCCTTCTAATTGCAAACACCATTACAATGAGCAGAGAACGAATGATGATTTTAGAGGAACATTTGCACAGGCATATAGAAGCCCATTGTGTTACCTAACATAAGTTTATTACAGGGCCTCTGTGAGATCAGTGATAGCCTCAAAATGGCCAAAGTATTTTTTTCTTTTCTGTATGCCCCCCACCCCCCAAATGATGGATAATTCAATACAACGGTGTCTACTGTTCCAAACCTATAACATTATTATGAGTGGATGAGTGAAATAGTCTTGTGTTTTCCTGTTAACAGTGTAAGTCATTGATCCTACATAATCTCTGTTGTTCTGCTTGTATCACTCTTTTAGACCTTCCGCATCAAACCGCCCATGTGCATCACAAAGGAAGATGCTGATTTCTTCGTGGCAGTCTTTGACAAGTCTGTCCGCAACTACATGGAAAAAAGATAAAAACCTGGAAAAGGTCAGACGGATTGCTTCGTGTTAAAGAGACCCTGGTCAGCCAGAGATGACCTTTTTCAATATAAAGAGTAAAAGTCTCAGTATTAATCTTAATAACCTCATTACCTCTGTTTTTACCTTTGTATAGTGATTAAGAAGATGACATTTTCTAATTATGTGTAACGATTTTGTTATAACAAAGACTTCAAACACCGCACTGTTAAAATTGATAACTAACTTTTAGTTCATTTTGCTCTTTTAGATCTGCTAAATGTGTACGATCATTTATAAAGGGATGCTTTGCTTATTACTTATGATACTACAGTAATAATGAAAGCTAGAAACCAAATCTGACCAATTTTAATCTGGTTATTAAGCAAGTTATACTTAATCATCTTACTAGGGATGTAGATGTTTTCTTCTGACAGTGGATTTATTATCTTGTTATCAGTGTAAATAAATGGATAAAATCCAATTTCCACAGACCAATAAAACGTGATATTCTGGAAACAGTAACATAGTGTCCAGCTGTTTTCATTGCAAGCATACAAGTGAAATAACTGTTAATGTTCACTGAATCACTGTGAGGAGCATTATGATTCCATGTAACACTGCTGCACTCTGCAAACTGGAATACTGCTGTAATTTCAAAAACTTATTCTACTGTGACGCACTCATGTTTATATAACAGTTTCAGTCTTACTGACCACTCAAAGTGTTTTAGACCATACATGTGTACAGTGCTTTCAAGCACTTTATACTTTTCTTACTTAAAACACTTTATCTACCTCACATCCTGAGCCAATTTAGAGTCACCAATTAACCCAACATGCATGTCCTTGGACTGTGAGAGGAAGCTAGAGTATGCAAAGGAACCTCACACAGGAAGCCAGGGTTTGGACCGCCAAGGTAACATATATATATATAGCGTCCTCTCTGCAGTCAGTTGTGACTTAAAACTGTTGTGTTACAGAGGAGAGAATATGCTGCAACTTAATCCCATAACAGAAAGTGATCACAGTCCCTAAAGCCATGCTTCTGTATGCACCATTATGAAAACAACTGATTCCTCAGCGGATGCCTGTAAAGGCTATATGGCATCTAATGCTTGGAAATATACAAAAAAAAAGAAAAGGACCGTTAAAAAGCAGGCAAATGTTACGAGCAATGACATCCAGGGAAACAAAAATCTATCAATCTATCTATCTATCTATCTATCTATCTATCTATCTATCTATCTATCTAAATCATCCTTTAAAAAATGGATTGTACACCGTAATATGGACTGCAGGAGAAAAAAAAAAACAAGTACTGAATTTTGGAATTAAAAAAAAAAATCTGTCCATCCTAGCCAAAATGCTTTGAATAGACAACATACAGGGTACTAATGCTGCAGTAAGTCCAACTGAGTCTTCTGAACTCTCACCTCCACATACTGTGCTCAACCTGTAATTTATCCTTGAATGCAATGTGTGGTGAGAAGCTCTTAGCTGAGAATTAGGGTTCACATATTGAAGAGCTGTGACTTTCAAAATGTAAAATAAGAAATTATTAATTAGGAAAATATTAAAGTAGAGGAAAAGTGACCTTGAACAGCAGGATTTTTTTTTAAAACCCCCCAAAACAAACCCTTACAGTCCCAGTTGCCTAAGAGCATCTTCTGTACTCGTAAACAGGCAAGAACCAGTACCAACCTACTATCTCAAATGGTTAACAGTGGTTATCCATTTGAGACGCTGTGTGACGCTACAAAGAAACGATGGTACTTTGGTACCATCACCATTGGCTGCTGCCTGCCCACCCATTCATCGATCTTAGAAAAAGCTCAAAGCTGCAGGTTGGCGTCAAACGGTGAAGGGAGAAGAGCTGCTGTGTGTGTGTGTTTGCTCAACATGCATAAAGTGGTCTCATGCATAAGTGGCCGGTGTGCAGCTTTAACAGGACGGTCCAGCTGTTTAACCAGTTTGGCCAGATTTCACCTGCGAAGTGGTGAGTTACCATGGAGATGAGCCAAGGACAAAAGAAATGTTTGTCATGATGATCCATTAGATAGCCTTTATGTAACCAGGAACCACTTGACTTTTTCCTACTTAAACTTCTCAGCTCGTTGGTTCATGATTTATTAAAAGTACTTTCAGGGCTACGTGATCTGTGTAAAATTGCTGTTAATGCAAGCTGCAGGACAAACACAATATATATGTATTACTGCTAAAACAGATATGAAATCAAGACTACTACCTCAAATTAAATGACAGGTGGGAAAAAGTTCCAAATACATAGCACTGATCATCTGAGGAGTTAGTGTTTTTACCTGTACATAAACTCTGCTGGTCTTTGCTCAAATAAGATTTTTACTGTGAAATCTGCCAAATGTGTGAGGCACATTTCACATTTCATTTCATTTGGATTCAAGAGTGAGCTGATAAGTATTTGGTGGTCAAGGGCAGAGGTCACTGTGATCTCATAAATCATGAGTTCATTAGAATCTCATTAATCTCATTAGAAGCTACTTTCAGCTGCTCCGTCATTCATACTTTGCTCCACATATTTGCTTTGCTCAGATTTTTTTTTAGACTAGAACTACAACTCCCAGAGGTATTTGTGTCTTCAAATCAATTGAACTTGTGATCTTTTGCTTGTTAGTGGAAATCTGTGAAACGCTACACTACGGAGCAGCCACAAAAACAGCTTACAAGATAAGAAGGGATAAACTGATGACATTTTTATATCCAAAATGATTGAATGTAGGAAAAGAATGGGAGGTTGTGACCATATTTTATATTTGCTCTGTTACTGAATTGATGGCACTAATCTTTGGTCCCCATCTTCAAACTGTCCATAGATATTCTGCTAGCATCAGCTTCAATATGTTTAACTGCCTCCAGCCAAATGAGTCTGACTAGTTTGGATGTAAGTAGTAGTAAAAGCAGGAATTCTAGTTAGGTTGTATAACGTGTGCATTTGCCGGTCCAGTCATTAAATGTTCCTGTCTTTGAAAAACAGGAGGGATATGCATCCTCTGTTACACAATGTGAAGTTAATGTGGTTAAAGCACTAACCAGGTTTTAACCTGATTAACTATTAACCAAAACATTCGGAAAATCAGGAAAACAACAAAGGTCACGGAGCACAATTTAAACCTGTATTATTCTGAAGATCTTGAGGGCACTGTTTTCAGATTTCTGAATTGCTTTTTCAGAAATTGCAAGTCAATTCAGTATAAAATGAAGATCTGAAATGATTGCCAGACTGCAATGAAAGGGCCAAGATTACAATTGTTATAAGACACTCAAAACAGCTTTCCTCAAATGTCACAGAAATGCCACGGTAAAAGTTTGATTGGTTCACAGAGTGCTTCAGAAACCCGAAAGCTTATGTTCTTCACTTGTCTTCATGCATTTTGATGTTTCTTTTTTTCTTTTTCTTTTTTAACAGGAGCAGCACATCAGAAATCAGCCATCAAATATTATATGGTAGACATCCCAGAGATGCCCCCGTGCAGTTTCAAACTAGAGGAATACAAGGTAAGCAGTGATGGCACATTCAGTTTCTTCTGCAAGCCCTCTCACAAATAAAAGAAAGTCATCAGATATAAAAAGAAACATACGAATCCCCAAAGACCGGGGCCGGAGCCAATCTCGGGTTTTCCTGTAGTTCAGATACGTTTTTTATGAGGTAAGCTGATCTTTCCCAGATGATCCCTGAGATGGGTCACTGTGGAGCAGCAGATTAGAAATGTATTTTGGGCCTAACAAATATAGTGTTTTGTTAGCCAAACAAAGAAAGTTGGTGTAATAATGTAAGAACTGCACTTATTTGGTCTTTCCTTGTCTCAGTGAAGATTCTACTTATGGCTTTCTCATTCAGCAGCTGTCTAAACAAGTGTTCAGAGAAGTCTGTACATACCGTACTAAATCATGCCAAGGTAAGTCCTAAAATTCCTTATCTGTTCTTAAGGTGAAAGTAGGAGGATTTGTCTTATTGAAGCTATTTAAGGTTTGGCCCGAGTTCATGACCTAGTAAGACCTAAATATATGGTCTTCATCTTTCCCTCCTGCCTGGCAGCTTCATCTTCATGACCAGTATTTCACCTATTCCTTTTCAGCACATGTCCAAACGATCTCAGCCTCGCCTCTCTAACTTTAAACTTTAAACTGCTGAACCTGAGCCGTCCCTCTCATGTACTCATTTCCCATTCTTCCTGGTCGCTCTCAGTAAAAATCTTAGCATCTTCAACTCTGTCACCTCCACCTCTTATTGCTGTGTTTCTGCTGGTGCCACAGACTTTAACCCACACATCAGAACAGGTCTTATTACCATCTGGTGAATCTTACTGATATTAAATTATTATTACTAGAGCACCTAGGAGCTGACGATACAGTCCCTTGAGAAATCAGCACTGCTTCCTGCCTGGTGTCTTGAACAGGAAAAAATATATATTACATCAGTTCAATTTAATTCAATTCAATTCAATTTTATTTATACAGCGCCAAATCACAACAACAGTCACCTCAAGGTGCTTTATATTGTAAGGTAGACCCTACAATAATACATACAGAGAATAACCCAACAATTATATGACCCCCTATGGGCAAGCACTTTGGCGACAGTGGGAAGGAAAAACTCCCTTTTAACAGGAAGAAACCTCTGGCAGAACCAGGCTCAGGGAGGGGCGGGGCCATCTGCTGCAACCGGTTGGGGTGAGAGAAGAAAGACAGGATAGAAGACATGCTGTGGAAGAGAGACAGAGATTAATAACAAGTATGATTCAATGCAGAGAAGTCTCTTAACACATAGTGAGTGAGAAAGGTGACTGAAGAAGAAACACTCAATGCATCATGTCAATCCCCCAGTAGCATACACCTTTTGCAACGTAAAAAAGAGAGGATTCAGGGTCACCTGATCCAGCCCTAACTATATGCTTTAGCAAAAAGGAAGGTTTTAAGCCTAATCTTAAAAGTAGAGATAGTGTCTGTCTCCCGAATCCAAACTGGAAGCTGGTTCCACAGAAGAGGGGCCTGAAAACTGAAGGCTCTCCCTCCCATTCTACTTTTAAATACTCTAGGAACCACAAGGAAGCCTACAATGTGAGAGCGAAGTGCTCTAATAGGGTGATATGGTACTATAAGGTCATTAAGATAAGATGGGGCCTGATTATTTAAGACCTTGAATGTGAGGAGCAGGATTTTGAATTTCATTCTGGATTTTACAGGCAGCCAATGAAGGGAAGAGTTACATTAAGTCACTCTGCATTTTATATGTATAGTATTCTTGTGATACAAGACAGAGAGGATGCTTTTCTATTTGGTTCAACTGAATCTCACTGCTGACAGTGTCTGACTGGCCTTGTTCTTTTATATGTATCTGAAATAAGTTTGAAGTGATTTTATTGTAAATACCAAAGCTATTTAGATAAGCAAGAGATCTGTACTTCTGACTGTATCAACTCTTTTGATTAGCTGTGAGATTTACCTGAGAAACACATCAACACAACGGCAAATGTCTTTAGTAGTGAAGTAGCTATCTGGGCTCCTCTGGGGCTGGTGGTGTTGAATCCATACCACAAAGAATAAAGACTTTTCTGAAGACAAAAGATAATTTTATGCCAGCAACTATACTTTAAAAAAGTTGCATTGCTTCTGTTTTCAACAAATCTGTGAACATTTTGGAATCGATGACACTAATTGTGATTTTCTAATTCTTGCCTGATATAGGGTTTTGGATCCTCAGAGTTCAGCAATAATGGTTCCTTCACAAATGTGCAAGTCGCCAGTGGCACTCACTTCCAATCACTGATACTGGTTCTTGTATGGTGTGATGAATGATGGTCCGACACTGTTTTGGACTTTGTGTCCTTGAGTTGCAAAGAGAATTAAAAATTCCAGCCACAGCATAGTTTTCCACTTTGTCTGACTCTATCTATAATGTACCTTTCTGGATGTTATAGAGGATTTTGTCAGTAACCCAAAACTAATTGTAATGTTACATGCAGGTAAACCCAGCTGATTATTAGTGCACCAAAGCCAATGTTTAAATCTTTGAATGATTCTTTGGCTTCACTTGTTTTGGGATCAAGTTCACCCCCAAGGTGCTGCCATTGTCTAGAATATTACATGTTACATACAAGGAGAGTAAAGTGTCAAGGCACCCTGAACCTTATTGCACCTTTACTCAGAATCATAAGGCAGACCACACCCATCTTTGATTTTTCCATTTTTACTACACACATGTAAAGTTTTGCGACTGTTATCTCACATGGTCGTGACGCTTTTGCGTTAATAAACTCTGTCCAATGTCTTCCAATAACAACCGCCAAAGTATGTAAAACCAGCTTTATAGGCAAAGAAATCAGGAAGTCCTTCTTTTATCCTTTAAACATACTACTGTGCTAACACTAGTAAAAAAAAGTTACGATCTTCCCACTCTGTAACATCTCTTCTGCGTAATTTTAGGGTATGTCCAAAGAGCAGATGATGGAGATCCGCAAGCAGAACTGCATGACCATGAAGATAACTTACTATAAGAAGCCCGTGTTCATCCACCAGGGGTACATGCAGTGGCTGTGGGATGTGGATGGGAAGCGATATTTGGATTTATTTGCTGGTGTGGCTACCGTCAGTGTGGGCCACTGCCATCCGTAAGGCCGTTCTTATTCACCGTGTATGGTTTTTGTTCTGATTTCAGGTGTTCATACAAAAATGGGTCATTCAGTACTTTCCACTTTGACCTTTGTTTGCACAGAAAAGTCACAGCAGCGACACAGAGGCAGCTGAAGAAACTGTGGCATACTACTAACATCTACATCCATCCCGAACTGCATGAGTATTGTGACAAACTCGCCTCCTACTTACCAGATCCTCTTAAGGTGCTCTGCTATAGTCCATGAATCTACTTAGTATGAGGGCTGTTTTTAAAATGTGTCCTCTCTGTTTTCTCATCCAGGTGATTTATCTGACCAACAGCGGCTCGGAAGCCAATGAGCTTGCAATGCTGATGGCTCGCCTCCACACTGGCAACTTTGATATAATCACCTTCAGGTAAACGTCTTATTGTAACACAGCTTAATTTGTGTATAATCATGATGGATCTTTTGTTTCTTACCTTCCAGGGGATCATATCATGGTGGAAGCCAACAGACCATGGGTCTTACTGCAAAATCATCTTGCAAGTTCCCCATTGCCACAAGTTCAGGATGTATACATGTAAGTACAATGACGTAATGCAGGTGTCTTGCTAAAGAAAAAGCCCTGCGACAGCCTAAAGCACATATTGTATAATATAGGATAATATATTAGATTATTGTAAATGGATTATTATAGATTTTAAAAAATATATATATATTTAATGTGTCTGACTTTCAAGTTAGAGCGTGCTCTAGCGCCACCAAGAATAAAATCTGTGCCGCCTTTCTAGTTTTCCATTTAGCTGCAGAGCATAAACATACTAGAGGCTGTGCCATTAGCCATTCATCCATATCCTCCTGAGAACCAGCCTATTCATTTATGTCAGCTGTAATGGTCTATATCTTTTAACTTTTTGAGCTACCCTACCCCTAAGTCCATGTCTGGGTGGCCTCTTTTAGCTCCAGAGAGAAAGGAAATCACAAAAAAAAAGTTCAATGGGAAGATTCTTTTTTTCCTTGGTTCTCAGGAGGATATAAGCAGAAGAAGCACTATTATGCTAATGTTTAATGTTGAGTGGATGGGCCTCAGTTGGTGAACACTGGTTGACTGTTGGAATTTGCATTATATTATGTTCATGAGACAAGACAATACTCTTCTTTGTCGTTCATCACGGTGTTGGCTTTGCTTTTTATCACGGTACCCTTTTTCAAGGTTGGCATTGATATACTCTAATATGAAGCTACACAAAGATGTAGATCTGCATTCAAATTCATTCCCTTTGCCACAGGAAATATAACTGAATAATTTCCATTATGTTCATTCATTAAGTCGCCTTTTAATTTTATTTTAATACATTACTGGACAAAATGTAGGCTTCTGGACCTGTTGCACCATGATACCTCTGCAAAATTCACATTTTTAATCTTGTCGTGATTTTATTAGAAAAGCAGATTATTCAAGTTTGGCTTTTTAAATTTAATAAACTGTGGAACTGTGGATAGTATTATACTGCTGGCAGCCCCCTGTGTAACTGGAGGAGAAAAATAGTTAGTAAGAAGCAGCATTAAAGGAAAGGGTGCAAAAGGGCAGCATTAACCACAGTCTTGGTAATTATAGACAAAAAGTAGAACTAGGTGATGAACTTGTTGTACGTCAAGACTCAGTATATAACCACTCACACCTTATAGGGACGAAGACAAGTGTAGTGAAAGACACAGAATCAAAGTGTAGCACTGTAAAAGGAGAGATAAGAGTTAAAGGTGTTCCTTGTTAAAGGAAGGAAGAGATGTTTTGATCAAAACTGTGTATGAACGGTACCGGAACACAGAGTGCTATATAACAGGAAAAGTAGGTGCTGAATGAGGAACATTGAAAAAGTATAAATGTAACAGATCGAGGGACTGCCCTTCGAATCTGCACGAGGCTTTTGCGCTGTGCTTATTCCCCCTCGTACATGGGATAATAAAGAAGCTGTTGAAATGAAGAAGTCTGTCTCAAGTTGCGTATTTTCGCCAGGTCAGAATCAAAGGATCAGGAGCGGCAACTGATCGCCGACAAACCCATTTACAGTCTTGCCCAGAAGGACGAAAAGAAAGGAGGATGGAAGGAAGGATGGATCGATGGATCCAGTTTAAATGGGAGGGGGTGGGGGGCTGCTCGCTACTCATAGACATCTCAAACGCAGCTCCCAAAGCCCCACCCAACACTGAGCTAGCTTTTTTTTAACCCTCTTATACAGCTTCTTACAGTTTTTATAAGTGATGTTGTTACCCTAACAAAAACCGGCAAAGCTGACAACACTGCCAACAACTGCATGATAAAACGAGTGCAGCATTTTATTACACTCAATAAAGAATTAGCGTTTGCAGAGAAAGAGTCCGTGCTGGCCTTTTTTATTGAGGGCATCAGAGTTGATAGATCAATCCAGTTTGTCATCAAGTTGCACACCAAGATATCTGTATGACCGCGCCACTTTGATGTCCGTCCATCCATGTCCTACCGCTTATTCGATTTTGTGTGGCAAAGGCAGCAGTCTAAGCATAAACACCCAGACTTCTCTAACAGCTCATCCAAGAGATGTAATCTCTCCAGCGAGTCCTAGGTCTCCCCCCAGGGCCTTGTCCCGGTAGGACATATCCAAAACACCTCAACTGGCTTCTTATGATGTGGAGCACTACTCCAATGACCGAACAATGACCAAGAGGGCAGGGAAGCCAGTTCCGCCCGTTTAAGGAAATTAATTTCCATGGCCATTGTGTACCTATGACCTCATTGCTTCACTACCCAGAGCTTGTGACCATAGGTGACGGTAGGAATATAAACTGACCAGTAAATTGACAGCTCCGCTTTTACGCTCAATTCTCTCGTCAAGTTATGATTGTACTCACGATGCAGCAGTTCTCCTTAATCCCGTTACAGAAGGCACCGACCAGGTTCCTGTATTCTTCCACCTGTACATTCCTAATACATCCCACAATTGCTGTGTCCTCGGAATATTTTTGCATGTGGCACATGTTAGACTTATTATTCATGTCCACAGTGTGAAGAAGAACAAATAAATAAATGCTGGTGCGTGGCACGCTCTGTTCAGAAAAGTTGTGTTTACATGTATGCTACCTTAGTGGTTCATTAGAACCTTTCTCAGTATGTTTCCTGAATTCTCAAAAACCGATGCGGATGTGCCGTCTAGCGGTAAGGGTTTGTTGTTGGTGCGGGCACTACTTGAGCAGGTATTGCAAATAATCTTATGGGCAGCATTCCAGGTTTTATGATGTTGTCTTTGTTCTGTGTTAACCATTAACTGTCAGTCTGAGCCAGCTGACTTGGTTTCTGCCCAATAAACAGACCATGTGCCCTGATGTGTTTAGAGGTCCTTGGGGAGGAAGCTACTGCAGGGACTCCCCTGTGCAGACCATCAGAGAGTGTAGCTGTGCTCAAGGCACACACACACATGCACCCCTGGCTTATCACACATCAATTATCTTTATTGTCGCTCTCATAAACAGGAACATTCATCTCCATGGTCTGGGAGATTAAGCATTGCTATATCACCTGCACTAATAATAGCTTGCATGTGTGTGAATTGTGTGCTTACAAGGAATCGTGATGTTTATAACACTAAAAGGATGTAAAGGATGTATGGTTGTGGTCAAAAGTTAACATCTGCTCTTCCTGTGTATGAATGTTATGGTAATTTGACCCTTTTAGTGATTTCTTTGAACAGTTCTTTTCCAGGTTGACATTATTCTACATAATGACTTAAAAAAACACAAGAATTGGGTGCACAAGTCTAAATGTATTTACTTATTTAAATTCTGATGCAAACCCAGTTATTTTGTTCTATAAGCAGGCCTGAAATATGACAGAAACCACTCAGTTGAGAAAAGAGCTTCAAGCATTACTCCTAGTAGAATTTCAAATGGGGAAGAAAAAATCGGAGCAGTTGAGACGCATTTTTTCTAAACACCGCGTCTCTGTGGCTTGTAAACCCCAAAATACGTTGCGCCAAAAACTGGTCCACCCCAAGGATCGGGTCCCCCGACACAAACAGAGTAACATAGTGTACGCTGTTAAGTGCCAGGAGGATTGCCAGGATTTATACATCGGGGAAACCAAACAACCTCTAGCGAAGCGGATGGCACAACACAGAAGAGCTACCTCGTCAGGCCAGGACTCTGCAGTTTATTTACACCTACAGGCCAGTGGACACTCTTTCAATGATGAGGATGTACACATCCTGGACAGGGAAGAACGCTGGTTTGAGCGCGGAGTAGAGGAGGCCATTTACGTGAAAAGGGAAAGACCATCTCTGAATCGAGGAGGGGGCCTAAGGGTACATCTTTCGCCATCTTACAATGCTGTGATTGCAGCCATTCCCCAACTCTCTGTGAATGGTACTCATGGCCATTGATCAGTGTTCTTTGATCAGTGGGTTTTGGTCAGTGATTGTTGATCAATGGTCATGGGAATTTGCATAATTATGATTAAGGAACTGACCTCACAGCCCATTGTTCCTTCAGTGGGCTGGTTTCAGTCATTATGCAAATGTACTGTTTATAAGGTTTGGGGAAACCTGCAGTCAGCTGAGACTGAAGAAGTCACTTGGATGAGTGACGAAACGTTTCTCCCTCAAAACGCTACGTCCAGATGAACAGATTCAATTTTTGGAGACAAATGGGGAAGAGTTTAAGATCCCTTGAAGTTGCACCTCAGTTAGACAGTTTTGGAAGCCATCACCGAGCATTTAATCTAAATTTGTTGGCATTGTTGATGTTTAGGCTTTGGAAAGGCCATTCCAGAAAACTGTGCTGAAGCTTCGACATGAAGTTGAAGAATTTGGGGGCAGTCCTCCTTCATCAATATTCCAACCACTTTATGTAATTTACCTGTACCCCTGAGAGCAAAACAACCCCGGAGCATGATGCTACCACCACCATGCTTGTCAGTTGGTATACAGTTCTTAGGTTTGAAAGCCTCCCCTTTACTCTTCAAATATTACCTTTTTGTTGCCAAATAGTTCAAACTTTGTATCATCTGATCATTAAAAAAAATTTCTAGGAGCCGTTTGGCTTATCCAAGTTCAATTGCAAATTTCAGTCGAACGTGAAGGCGTTGATTTTGGAGCAGGGGATTCTTTTCTCCTCACAACTCACATCACTGTGGACAGTGATGCTGGTGTTCCAGCTGTTTCCAGTTCATGGCAGGCTTTCTGGTTCCTGTGTTGTTCTTGAACATCCTAAAGAATGTCTTCAAATCATGGGATGACTGTTTGGGTCTTTTTCCAGACCTCGTTAAAGGGGACACACTTTCAAATTGCATCTATTTGCTTAAAATCTGCAGCTGTTTAGAAATAGCTCCACAAGACCTCCCCAACTTGTGTAAAGCTACGATTTTCTTTCTTAGATCTTGACTGAGTTCCTTGGACTTTCCCATTGTTCTGAGTACTGGTCAATCCAGTAAGTGCTGTCAAACAAATCCTTTTTACCACCAGCTGTAGTCAATCATGATCCCTAACGGGACCTTAACAGACCTTGGCTTTGTCAAGTTGAAAGACGTTGTTTTTTAAGCCCATTATTTGTTATGTATTCTGTGCAATCATTTCACCCTGGAAAAGAAAAATTACCCAAAATCACCATGTCATTTATGGCCTTGATAAGTGTGAATTTTGGTTAAATTGTTTGTTTTGCCAGGTAAATTTAGACCTTTAATAAGTGTGGTCAGAGAAAAGAAGGTCAGCGAAAGAAGTGTTTATACTCCTGCAGTTCAAACTGCTAATCATTCACTTGTTGTAATAGTTAATCATTCTGAGGAAATTTGTAAGCCTGAGTTTCACCTAGAGTGTACCTGGAAATTCAGCATGCTAACACACCTGCACGAGAAATTATTCTGTCTGAAACATGAAGAAAAGGCAAGTTCTCGTGGTGCAATAAACACTTTTTGAAAACATATAGACATTTCTATACTGTTACTTTTAGAAAACTGTTGTCTCTGATCCCCCAGGTGTTTGCATAGCAAATAAACATTACATTGAACAGTTAGAAGAGACATTTGCTACCAGCGCTCCAAGTCAAATTGCAGCTTTCTTTGGAGAGCCTATTCAGGTACTATATTCTTTTTATCCGACTATCTGGATTTATTTTTGACTCAATGTGATAGTAGCAGACAAACAACATTCATTTTACTAAATATATTTGTTATGCTACCACTCAGGGTTTTTTCTGCATGACTGCTTCTGTTTTTGTTATGTTTTTTGAATATGTTAGCAAAGGAATATAAGCGTGTTTGGTTTGTACAGGGCATGGGAGGAGCTGTACAGTACCCGAAAAACTATCTCAAGGAAGCTTACAAACTTGTAAGACAGACAGGAGGAATCTGCATTGCTGATGAGGTCAGACACCACGAAGGTGTTATGTTTTTCTCAAACAAGAAATAAAGCAAAAACCAAACAGTTTTGCAAGGCTAAGCCAATGCAGTAATGACTCTGCTTATAAAAGCTAGCTAAACTCAATTCAGTGGAATTTCTTTTAGAAACTCTTGGTTTCTTTGAGTGAACTGTGGATAACTAATGTATTATGTAATTATATATCCAGTTGTGTATTATAATAATCTAATTATTAGTGAGCTATATATGAATTTTAATATAAAAGGCATTTGCATTTGACAGGTCCAGACTGGATTTGGCCGAACAGGAAGCCACTTTTGGGGTTTCCAAGGTCATGATGTCATTCCTGACATGGTTACAATGGCAAAGGGTATTGGCAATGGATTCCCAGTGGGAGCTGTTGTTACCACACCAGGTGAGATTACATAAAGATGTGCAAATCCTAAATTCAATTAGCATGTATACTGGCTCTTAACCTCTTTTTTATGTATTTTTTTTGCTGCCCTAATTAAATTTATGTGATCCCAGCAATTTTCAATTTCAAATGCAAACACAGGCTTTTTTTTCCTCAGAACGTCATGCAAAATCCATTGACATGAAGCATAAAAGATATAAGGGCAAACACTGACTCACATGGTAATTACAATAATACAATGCTAGCCTTGAAAATGTATGTTTATTTCTGTGAGTGGGTGTGTAATAATAGGCTGCTGTGCGTTCATGGTAGAAACAGCTTTCACATACTGGTCAACTTTTAGATGCACATTTTATGCTCTTAAGGACCCCACTGTCCAAAAATTAACATGAAACCCCTTGATACTTACACAAATCATTTGCAATGCATGTATTCTGAGGCATTTGTATTCGTGGCAGAAGTTTTAATTACAAGCAGTGAGCGGAGGTGTGAGCTTGTCTATTCATGTGTGTGTGTGTTTTTCCAGAAATCGCTGTTTCCTTTGTGAAAGCCTCCCACTTCAACACATTCGGAGGAAATCCCTTGGCGTGTGCCGTTGCTTCATCGGTTCTCGATGTAAGACCCGATCTTCTTATTTCCATAGACGAGTTTGAGAAGTTCATAATTACACAGTCAGGCAAGTTTATAACTTGTCTTTTCGCCCAGTGAATGAAGATAGATTACATGTTTAGTTTTTTTTCCCTGCCACTGCGCACACCTCTGTAAATCACACATGAGTGGGGAAGTATAGTGATTTATACATCTTTGTTTTATTTGTCTCTACCTTTGCTAACAAAGCAGATAAAGCTTATCACACAACGCAGTGAAGCATAAAAAGCTGCAGCACATTATACATCATAAAATATACTGCTGAGTACCATTTTATATGCGCTGCCATTTTTACTTTTCAAAAACACAATGTTTGCTTCGGCAGTGGAGAGTTGACGAGGCGACTAACAACTAAAGAAATGATTAAACTGGTAGTATAAATATATTTTTGAGCAACTTGGAAGTAGCTAAAAAACATGTTTGCACACTGATTTGAGTGGTTAACATTATTCTCTGTACAAATCTAACAAGCTTGAAAGTCAGTATTTGGCTTGACCACCTTTATTCTTCATCACAGCAAACTTTCTTGTAATTTCTTTAAGCAGTCTTCAGGAATAGTTCTTAAAGGACATTCAAAGCTCTTCTTTGGACGTTGGCTGCTTTTTATCCTGTTCTCTGTCAATATGATCCTACACTGGTTCAATAATGAGGTCCCGGCTGCGGGGAGGCCAATCCATGACTGACAGTGTTCCATAATGTGTTTTACTACCCAGGTATGCTTTTACTGCAGTTGCTAATCATACATTTTCCAGATGGTACTGCATAGTTTTCCATCAGTTTTGATAAGATCCCCAACACCACTGATTCAAATGCAGCCCCAAACCATTACGGAGCCTCCACTGTGTTTTACAGATGACTGAAGGCTCTCTGTTACACACTGTTGTATCTCCTCCATACATAGTGACAATATTTAGAACGGAAAATTTCCCATTTGGATTCATCACAGACAGCTGCCCTTCCACCGAGACCATTTCTGATGACGCTGAGGCGAACAGCAGATGATAAACTGAAGGGCCACATCCATCTCTCAGGTTTTGTCAGATACCGTTCATCGTATTTTTTAATCCTGCCACTTTTCTTTTGTCCTTCACTTCTCCAGGTTCCTAATTTTTTGGTGAATACACTGCACACCTTTCTGAGATATGCCAAGGTTTAACCTATTAGCTCTTTGGAACTGACAGATTTGTCAGCTACACATTCATGATGCGAATCTTCTACTTCAGCACATCCCAAAGGTGCTTGAGTGAACTGAGGACTGTGGAGGCCATTTGAGTACAGTGAACTCATAGCTTTAGAGGATCTGAGCTTTGCGACACAGTGTGTTGTCCTATCCAGCTGAAGATGGGCATGCTGTGGTCCAATTGTCGATAAAAATTGTGGGGTTGATTCTTTTTTTTTCTGAAGTGGTTAATAGCTGGTCATTTCCCCTCCTTATTAAGTATTTGAATATATGCTTAAAGATGCCAAAGACACCAGATCACATTTCTCCAGATGTAAGCTGATTAAAAAGCAAAAGAAAAGGGCAGTTTTTCCAAATCTTAACCGATTAGTTTTTTTTCCAGCGTAGTTGTTTTTTTAAAATAAACCACAAGCACTGACTGAAAAAATGTTTTTTCCCAACATACAAAATTGAACTGAATGTTGTTATCTTGTTAAGTTCAAATGATTGTACTGCATCATTTTCCTTTTTAGCAATGGGAATGGGGAAAAAATGAAGTGAAACAAAATGCTGCACATTTTATGTTGAACTAATTTTTGTCAGACTATCAGAGAGGATAGCACGCAGCAGAACAGTCTTCATGTGGGCACCTATCTGATGACGCAAATGGCAAAACTCAGAGACAAATATGAGGTTATCGGTGATGTCCGTGGAAAAGGCCTCCAGATCGGCATGGAAATGGTTAAAGACAAGGTAGCGCATTCTAAACAAGTGACTCATCTCTGGTACACCATTAGGAGTAGCAGCAGTCGCCATCTGTGCTTAAATTGTGAGCAGAGCAAATTCAGTTTGTTTTCAAAAATACCACAGTGGACCAGCAGCAGCCGTTAGCAGAGAAGATTAGTCAAATTATTCCTTCCCAAAACCCTGAATAAAAAATCAGTCCAATTCTTCAGTTTACATATTCGGTTATGTCCAGGGGCTGATTTAACACTTCTGCCATGTTGCTTGTAAGTAAAACCTCCAAAGTCCAAAAACGTTGGATTACTGTGTAAAACATTTAAATAAAAACAGAAAGGCTGTGATATGCAAATCTCATAAACCCACATTTTATTTAAAACGAAACATCAAATGCTTAAACATTTTACTACTATCTCAAATAAAAATTACCTTATTTTGACTTTGATGGCAGCAGCGCTTCTCAGACATTTGGGATGTGGTGGTGGTGGGAACCAAAGGCTGGAAAAGTAACCGTTTGTATACTACTGGGAATAAAATATGGATCTACTAATAATTATTCTGTTTTTAATTTACATCTTAAATTTTCCCAATGAGGTTTGTGTATGTTGATCCAATTCTTATTCACCACCTTTCATGATGTATTGTTAAACAGGAGGAAATGTGCAAGTCAAAAATCCCATTTAGTACTTTAACTTAGCTTTCTGACTGAGGAAACATTAAAATATTAGACCATAGCAGACATGACGCTTGCTTTAAGCTTCTATAGAAGTAGCTGACTACTATTAGTAATACTGGATAACACATCAAACACCGTGTGTCCTTTCATCTCTTCTTTTTGAACCACAGGGCAGCAGAGAGCCGCTGCCTCCTGAAGCAATGAGTGAGATCCTTGAGGACGTCAAGGACACGGGAGTCCTGATAGGCAAAGGAGGAGTGCACGGACAGGTAACCGGAGTCACCGTGAACTGACCTACCCTTGTGTCAGTTTACAGTCATGTGCTGGAAAAACAAAAAGTTTACATGACTCCATGCAAAAAACAAAATCTCCCTACTGCTACTAATCAGATTCACTTTATTAACTGATCAGTGCTAAGTGTAAACTTGTCTATAAAAGCAGTGGATTTTTGAGATAGCTGGAGTGGAGCATTCAGCTGTGTGGTAACACAATTCCATAATCTTCCCAAGAGTGGATATCCCAGCAAATTCACCCCAAAGTCAAAGCTCAAAGATGCTACAAAGAAACCAAAAGTTACAGACGGTGCAGGCTTCAGTCAGCATGTTAAAGTTCACATTACAAAAAGACCGTAGGGCTGCCAGCAGAAACAACATGGCAGCACGGATTAGGTTTGCAGCGATGCATCTAAAAATCACAAGGCATCTCCTTGGGAGATTTCGCCAAAGTGGAGATGTTTGGCCACAAAACACAGCATACAAGTACAAACCAATCAAACCAACTGTCCAGCACGGTGGTGGAGGGGTGATGATTTGAGCTCGTTTTCCAGCCACAGGACCTGGACCCCTTACAAGTCGCCCTTGAACTTACCTGTATACCAGAGCATTTCATAGTCAAATGTGAGGCCGTCTATCTGAAAGCTTAAACCTGGCCCAAGTCGGGTTATGATACTCAAGGTGCTGAAAACACACAGTCAGAGTCCAGGTCACAACTTCACTAAAACACTGATGAGAACTTGAGCTGTACAAACCACAATGAACTGAAAAAGGTAAAGACAAGTGGGTCAAAATCCCTCCACAACTATGTGAGAGTCATACATAAAATAAGTTACTTCTGAAAAGGTTGTTCTACAAGCAACAGAATCATGGGGTGTTCTTAGTTTAAGAACCCAATACAGAGTTAGGAAATATGAGTTTAAAAATCAGCTATAAAACTATAAATATGGGACAAAAAATAAATAAATCGTGAAAGAGAATCTCTGTTTTGCCCTTGAGGAAATTCACTCATCTAAACTCGTCAAACCAGGACTAGTCTTTGTTCTTCAAGAAGTGACTTAACTTACTAGACTTCACAAAAGAATGTTGGTGCACCAGCTTCTGCTTTTTTGTGCCCCGCCTTTCAGAATGTGCTGTAAAGCAGTTATTAGCAAGGATTTTTTGGTCAAACTTAGGTTTTTCTTTAAAAAATTCAATAAGTGAAAGATTCAAGGCTAAAACTCGGAACAGTCTATGCGACGGTGCACTCATTCTTGAACAGGACTATCGAAAAAACACGGTGTTACAATCTCCTTGCCTGCAAAGTCTGAGACATACATTACAACACAAAGTCTCTGCAGTGCAAATCACAGACTGAGCTTCCAAAAACTTTGCTGTGCATCAAGGGAAATTATGTAACGTTTTGTAATTTACCATTTACAATGACCCTGCACCTTTTAAAATAAATAGGAGGGAAAAGATAGCATCAGGGTGTCCAAGGCTAAAAAACAAACCAAAACCTCCAATTGTACTACACTAATCTCCAGGTTCAAGCCAAAAATATAACGTCTAAGCTAACGGCTGGCCTCAAAACAGCAATAGCAGAGAACCCCAATAAGCTTCCACTAATGAACAAACCACTTTACAAAACAAGTCCCACAAGTTTGCCACTTTTAACCTCCAAGAGCACTTTAAAAAACAAAACAACAACCCAGCACTAACCTAGCATCCACACCCTTCTCAGAATCCAGTGGCTGAACAGCATTTAGCTCTTGCTGCTGGAGCTAAATCTGAAGTTCCACAAATGATCTGAATGCCTTCATCTGCGGCAATCAGGTGTGAGAAACCTGAGAGAGAAGGGGGGGGGGCACAGCTGTCTTCCAGAAAGAGGCCAAAAGATCAGTGAATGTAGATTGTAAGTCATTGTATTCTGTTATTTATTTATTCATTTATTTTACAGCATCCCAACCTTTTTAGAAGTTTTTTGGTGGTCTAACCTAATTACTGCGCTTGACAGCAAGTCTCTTATTCACTTTCTTATCAATTAAAGCTTTTAAAAAAAATAATAAAAATGATAATAGTAATAATAATAGCAGAGGAAGAGTACCCAGTTCATCAAAAACTTTATTTCACCTCCATCTCTGATCAAATGTCATTGTTGAAGAGAAAGTTTTATTTCACACAGCGCGTCCCCGGCACAGTGCTTTGACTGGCTGCGGAAAATACTGTAGGTGTTTTATGTTACTTATTATTACATATTACACTGGATGAAAAACATTATATGGTGCACATTTTTGAAAACTCCATTCAGTCGGGAATCAAAATGTCACTGCCACAATTACTAACCTTGTATTGTTCTAGGGGAAAAAGCGAGAGCGTAACTTTTTAGATTTATTCGCAGATAAACAATGAATCAATGTGAAAGCCTCTTTACAATTTGTTTCGATGCTTAAAGCTTTTCAACTGCCTTGTCCTTGAATCTAAAAGGCATCCTTTTCTGTAAAAGTAATTTTTTCTTTTCAATTAATGCACAGCTATTCATGCGTGATACAGTGAAGATAACAGGGACCTCATTTTAAACTTTTTCACCTATTACAAGTGATTGTTCACCAGAAAGGGGGGGGGGGGGGTCTCGATTTAAAAGCGAATGCCTTTCCCGGATTAGATATTAATTTATGCGCCTGCTCTGCCTTCAGGATAAGAAAAGAAAAATAGATTATTTTGCTCCATGAGCTCCACTCTCACCTTCTTTTTTTTCTTTCTCTCACCACTTCAGACCTTCCGCATACAACCCCCCATGTGCATCACGAGGGAGGATGTAGATTTCTTCCTGGCAGTGTTTAATAAAGCAATCTCGGGCTACACGGACAGAAAATGAGCAGGTCAATGCCGAGGGGTGAACTGGAATGGAAAACCATTCAGCAAGGGACTTCTCCTTTAAGAAAAAAAAACAATTAAAAAAATGTATTGTCTGAATGTTTCAAATTTTAATAAAAATGGCTCCACTGAAATCAGTCTTTTATAGTCACTGATTTTTACTGTTTCTCTAACTTCGATGTCATTTTACTCACTTCAGATCGAATGAATAAACATTTTGGTGATCAGCCTGTACAAATATTTGAGATGAACCTACCACAGCATTACAGTTTCATTTTGTTTTTGTCTTCCCAATAAAACTGCAAACATACGATGAAATGAATGCATGATTTTTATTTTTTTAGACACATCCAACAAGCTGTTCGCTTTTACACACGATTCCCAGAGGCATTAATGGAAGCGAGAAGCACTCCGACAGTGCAAACCTCCACCATGAGCAGTATTTACTTATAAGAGAAGAGTGTTGTATTTCATGTATATACTCATTTCATTATCTAAAACATACTGTAAGAAGTTTATATTGCAGTAAAAATCAGATACGGGCAACATGACAGATGTTTACATTGATTACAGAGACATTATGTAGGAGTAGGTCATGGATAATAGGTATTATCTTATTCCTTTTTCTCTTTCTGATGCTTTCTTTAAAGATCTAACACCTTTTGGGGTCAGCTTGAACGAAAGGCAGATGTGGGATTGTGAAATGTTAAAGTGAGGTCAGAGGTCAAATGTGACATGATGTTTGGTTGGAGCCTATAATGTGATATTTATGATCCCCATGTGCCAGAATCATTTCTGAAATGGTGCCAATAGAAACAGAGGCAGTTTCATTTGTAGCATAGTTTTAACGGTTAAAACAAAACATTTTTAAACGTTTGACCCTGAAGAAGAGGTCAGAGGTCCAATGTAACATATTTAGAGGCCCCATATATCATTCCCTAAACACTGATCAGGCCTAACATTCTGACCGCTGACACGTGAAGTCGATAACACTGTTTATCTCCTCATTGTGGCACCTGTTTGCAGATGAGCTATATTAGGGAGTAAGTGAACATTTTCTCCTCAAAGTTGATGCGTTAGAAGCAGGAACAATGGGCAAGTATCAGGATTTGAGTGAGTTTGACAGGAGCCAAATTGTGATGGCGACTGGGTCAGACCATTTTTGCACTGATCAGTATCTATCAAAAGTGGTCCAAGGTAGAAACAGTGATGAACCAACGACAGGGTCGCAGGTGGCCCAGCTCACTGATGCATGCAGGGAACAAAGGCTGGCCTTGTATGAGCCGATTCTACAGATGGGTTAACATAGCTCAAACTGCCAAAAAAGTTCATGTAGGTTCTGACAGATACAAGTGCATCATAGTTTGCTGTGTATGGGACTGCATATGTGCAGACTGGTCATGTGCCCTTCTGACCACTGTCCATCATCAAAAGCACCAACAATGGACACAGGAACATAAGAACTGGACCATGGAGCAATGGAGGTAGTGGCCTGAACTGATGATCTTCTGCATCACATGTATGACCAGGTATGTGCATTAGCATCATCATCATTTTGCCCTTGAAGGAAGATTTAGAGGTCAAATGCACCATGATATTTTAAATGGTATATATGGTATGTTCTGCATTTAACATCTATAAGAGTCATTATTTCTGAGTTAGAAGGCTTTTTGTCAAAAGTTGGCCTTGAAGACTTTGGTGGATGTAAGCCAAATTTTAACAGACACACTAGCAAAAACATAACCACCTTGGCCGAGGTAATGATTTCAGGGTGGTATACCAATCTGAAGCATCATCTTTATTAGTAATACCACTATAGACAAACAAGGACAGAGGTTTCCTGGAGATGTACAGATTTAATATTGGAGATAGAAGTATCACATACACATCAAAAACTCTTTTTCTCCACTGGTTTCAGTATGAAGACTGTCATAAGTTATGAAAGGCTGCTCGGAAAGGTTTGATCATTCCATTCTGGACGATTCACTTTTTGACACAACTGTATTACTGAACATTATAGTGTAATTAAAAAAAACAAAAAGCTACGAGTCAGCCAGTGCTGTCCACTTTAGACCCCTTTAGAGGTTTGTTTGTTTTGTTTTTTAAGCCTTTAAGTGTCCCTGCTGAGTGAAGCTCTTTCAAGTTCATAAGTCCCGGTCAGGATGTGTTATCTGTTCTTCTTCTTGTCTTTCTTGCTCTTGCTCATGGAGCTCTGAGGAGTATTTCCAGAGAGGGCTGTAGCGTGGCCGCTGGACTTCAGATGGTCAAACAGCTTGTTTCTTGTGGAGAACTCATTATTGCAAGTGACACAGCGGAGGTTCACTTCCTTCTGGAGGTGGAAATGAGATAAGTGATGAAAGTGACGATTGTTTTCTAACAACAAGTGCTGCATTTGAACTAATGAGACAGGGTGAAGCATGTCTCGGCACAGTTCTCCTCACATAATAATTAGAATTTAATTACCAATACTATACAAAAGTCTTGAGCCACATGTATTTCTTTAAATTGGGAAATAATGCAAACATACAAGGAAATAAAGCATATAAGGAAAAAAGTCTTCAGTGAAGAGTAGATGAATCAACTCAAGGTTCAGATGCATCTCTCAGATCATCTCTCTTTGCTGAATTTTTAGGATAGGAGATACGGTGCTACTTCTTTGATCCTCTACTAGTCCGGTTTCCTAAAACGCTTTTAAGAACACAGTCCAATCCATGCTGAGATATGAGATATTTTCAGCTCTTTGTGGAATCACTTTGTTTCCAAAAATCCAGGGTTTTGTTTTTGCCTGTCAAACTGTTATCTGTTTTTTGTAGATTGCAACATCTTTAGACACTGTTGCAAAAGTGCCTAAGGACACCATTTAAAATGAATTCTTTGCTAAGTTATCTCTGCAGTGTCAATACAACACTGCTTTATTGCTTGAGTTAGGTGCATGCTTTCTGTTTTTATGTTGGAATGATTCACCTATTTGTCTAGAACATTAACAAACAAAAAAATGTCTGAAGGTTTAGGTTCAAGGACTGGACTGCAAATGAGTGAAAAAATGTCTAAAGAAAAACCCTGAAAGACCTTCAGAAAGTCTGTCTCCTTGAAAGCAAAGTATAAAGAAATGTGGGGCGGCTCAAGACTTTTGCACAGTACAAGAAATATTTTTTAAAAATCATCTGAATTCTGGATTTTACAAACCTCAGGAAACTGTTCTCCTGTGTGCTGTTTGACATTCTTTGGTTTGTCTTTTCCTCCTCCCTTCTTTCCCTTCGTCTTCCCAGTGCTGCAGAGGTAACATTCACATGAAGGATAAAAAAAAACAACTAAAAAAAAAAGATGTTATCACGCTGCACAGTTTCACCTAGGAATTTGTTGGTTCCCTCCTTTATCACACCAAGTTGAGCCCCACATATCCTCAACACAAATGATCTAGCAATTTCTTTTTTGTCATATGCATTTTTCCAATTTCTGGTTTAAATATTATGTCACAGAATACAACTTCATTAAAAAAAAAAAAAAACCCCAGAATGAAAGAAACAACATTAACTGTCACATTGCTACAACGTGCACATTATTGTAAAGAAAAGTACTCTTGGAGGAACACAACTCAATTCATTGTTCTGTTCATTTTGTCCATCATTTGGAAAGATTTTGGGGCCACGGTGACACGCTGTCCCCACTTTTAATAGACTCAACAGGTATTCATGGCAGCTTTCAAACTAGCTCAGAGTTCCTTGCTTTGTTAACTATTACACCACATTACTCTGTCTCACTCACTCACTCACTCAAACACACACATATCAAATAAAGTGCTTGGGCGCAGCATAAAGTTTAAGGACACACTTGTAAGGATAAAAGCACTACAGCAACCTAATCTGACTCAAGAACCTCGGGAACAGGAACAACACCGCAGAGTTAACGAGCCATTTAGAAACAATCTGCAGCTAATCAAAAATTTGACATAAACATAAACAAGAGATTGTGCATGTCAGACGGACAGCTCATATATTCAAGCCATGTAGATATACATGTGTTAAACGGGTATTAATTTTACACCCTGCCTGCTCAAAAAAGTGAGAGCCTTACTCTGGGTGATTACTGCAGTGATTAATGTTTCGGCTGGCAGCAGGTCATTTAACAGCTTTAGCAGCTTCTTAATTCTTGCTGGACCAAGTTGTTCAAGATCCCCATGTTTTATGATCTGGCCAGTTGCTGTGGCGATGGCTTGGGGAAATAAGGGAGCGGCCAAGAAGTAAAAACAACTCAGAAGATTGTTGAAACAAGTCAAATTGAATTAAGAGCTGCCTGTGCAATATTAAAACCTGGAAGGGTAGTGCTGAAAGTGAGAGCATTTCCACACCTACAATATGAAGTTTACTCAAGGGACAGGAACTGAACAGCTGTGTAACCTTAAGAAAACCATTTATCAGTGAGGCTAAAGGACACAAAAGGCTTCAGTTTGCTAGGGAGGATTAACACTGGACTCTCTCGCAATGGAAAAAAGTCATGTGGTCTGAGTCTAGATTTACCCTTTGTCAGATTGACTGGTGCATCAGAGTAAGGGGGCTACATAAGTAACTGACATCACCATTACATTTTTTCCTTCCCTGATGGCACAGCTATACTACAAGATGAGAATGCCAGGATTCATCTGGCACATGAAACATGAGAGTCCAGATCTCACTGAGAATTTTTGTGATGTGCTAGAACCGACTTTACGCAGCAGTCCAAATCTCCCATTAATACAAGCTTTTGGTGAAAAAAATACACAAACAACAAAAACAATACAACTCTGAACAGCCATGCAGTGTATACAAAAACAATTGAACCTGCTTAGCCATACCATACTGTCACTGTCATTATATTATGCTGCTATTCATACTGTCATACTGTCATTATATTAATGCTGCTATCCTGTAAATATCATACTTACTTTTGTTTGAGTACTTATGTTTGTTTTATTGTACCTTTTATATCTTACTATTTTTTATTTATTATATTTATTATTGCATTTTGCACCAAGGGAGTGGCACTCCAATTTCGTTGTACCCTGTACAATGACAATAAAGGCTATTCTATTCTATTCTATTCTATACCATCTTAGCTTAGGTTCTCAGCATGCTTCAACTCAGTGTTGCTACCCAGCAACTTAATGACCTTGCTTTGGTTTCTGCAAGACAGAAAAAACTAGTACCTAGCAAACCAGCTAAATCTACAGCATTATCTAAGCCGCTGAATGCTTTCAAACAAAACAATGCAGAGAGACTAGTCGGTATGTGTGTCTGCTTTCACAAAAGAAGGAGAGAGAGAGAGAGAGAGAGAGAGAGAGAGAGAGAGAGAGAGAGAGAGAGAGAGAGAGAGAGAGAGAGAAAACAACAAAACAAAAGCAACACTTGACCAGAAGACAGACCTAGAGACAGTTAAGAAACCAAACTGACCTCTTGACCTCTGTGGGAGGTAGATCATCCTGCTTCTCAGGCTCCGTGGAGTCTGCTGCTGACTTCTTGGAGGCATCTTCCTCACAGGTGGTCAGTGTTGGTTCTTCCTCATCTTCCTCCCCTGGAGCACTTTGCTATGGAGGAGGAGAGCATTGGAAAGAGAAGGCGGAGAAGTCTTCAGAAAGATTCAATTCACAAAACCAGGCACGAACAATGTAAGCGATGACGGTGATGGTGATACGCACTGGGGCCGCTTTCTGCTGTTTTCTTTTCCGCTTCTGTTTTTTGGACAGCCTACAGGAGAGGAAAGAGAGCTCAGTAAAAACAACTCAACTTTTTTAATACGATGCATCACCAATAAGTTAAAAAATTAGTATGCTATTAAATGGACTAAAAATTGATTGTTTTCACTTGTTTGTGCATTCGTATCTGTGTTACCTCTCCTGTGCATTTTCTCCACACTGCCTGATTTTTAAATTTCCTAATGGATTTCTGATTTATTATTATATTATGCTTGCCAATCAGGGTAGCAGAACAGTAAAAATCAAGTTTTGAGAAGGAAAAAAGAAATTAAAAAAACAAAATTAAATATATACTTTTGCCTTGGTTTTTCCTCTTCCTCCTCTTCCTCCTCATTTTCATTCTCACTTCCCTCCAGATTCAAACCAAGTGCATCATCTTCCTCCTCCAGCTGCTGCCTTAGCAAAGCCACCATTTCCCGATGCTTTTTAGACTTCTCGTGGTTTTTCATGCTGTGAAGAGAAGGTGAAGAAAGGGGTAGAAAAATATAAAAAGCGTGACGCACACAGATAATAACAGTGATTACGCTGTTCCAAACTCATCTGAGATATATATAAAACAAAAAAAAGTTTGGTGCAAACTTTTTGAGTGCAGTGCTGAAAAGGTAACGTTTCACACTCACGCTTTATCTGACTTAAAGGATTTGTCGCACGCTGGGCAGTACAGATCATCGTAATCATCAATCGTCAGCTCGTCTCCATCCGGCTGCTCGGCCTCTGTGATTGAACATTTATGCATTTAGTGTAGAGAGACAGCCAGCAAACAGGAGGCTCTGGTTTTTACTGTACACAAGCTTTAAATCCTTAAAGTTGGATTAATGCTGCATTCCTTTTACCCTGAAAGTCGAGGAACCAGAGCTGACCATGTTCCAGTTAAAGCATTAGTCATAGCCAGAAAAACAGGCGGAGGTTTTTCTGTTTGATTTTTTTTTTTTTTTTCCATTCTCCTATCAAAGTAGACCCTCTCAGTCATCACTGACAGCAGCTTTCTTCTGTTTTCTTGTTTTCCTTCATTTAAAAGAAATGGCGCTGCAGCTTGTTCATGGACAGAGCATAGTTGGTTCTCTTTATGACTCGTTTAGGGAGTCACATATCACAACAGCACAGTAAAGATTAGAATTCTACACTTGCTGCTGCCATCTTGGATCGTCGGGGATTATTTGAGTGGGAACTTGGGATTTCGGACTTCCCGTTTAATCTCGACTACAGCATGAATGATGATATAATAACAGCACCAATTGTATTTATGTAGCACATTTATTTAAACCCAATATGCTTAAGACAAAAATCTAAAAACATACAAACCTGCAAGAGTTTACGATGAAAACACAAAAAATAAAATACAAGTCAAACACACACGCACACACACAGTGTGTGTAAGTTATTAACAGCAAGCCTGTGATAACAAAAGTGGTTCAGTCTGTTTCTGAGTGTATGCACAGATTTGATTGACCCTCAGGTTTGCAGGCAGCTTGTTCCAAAGCACAGGACAGGACTCAGACAGTGTTCAGTACCTGCTGTTCATGCCTGAGAGCTGGGGAAAGTTGTGACTGGATATGCTTATTATCAGAGATTTTATAAGAGGAGGAGATCTAGCACACAAAGGCTCCTGAACTTTATCCTACATGGGATGGTGGTTGTCCCACTTTGCTCACAGAGAGCCAATCGGCCACTGAATCAGCTGCCTGTGGTGGCAAAAAGTATTCAATGCATCAACAGTTTTCTAAGTAAATACATTTCTAAAGGTGCTATTGACATGAAATTTTCACCATATGTTAGTAACAACCCATCCAATTCACACATGCAAATAATTTATGGCCATCGGTGGTTTGATTCAAGTTTTGTGTAATAATGAGAAAAGACACAGGGAAGAAAGGGAGGTGCAAAAAGGTGTGCAAAGTCATAACAGCAGCTGAAATCTATCAGCAATTACAAAGCAATCTTGCCACTTAGTGCAAATTAATATCAGCTGTTCAGTCCCAACTGATGGCTTATAAAAAGATGTTTCATTACCAAGGTAATGAGACAAGAAACATCTCATGATGGGTAAAACCAGTGAGCTCTCACAAAACCTTATTGTTGCAAAATGTACTGATAGCAGTGGTTACAGATGAATTTCTAAACTAATGAAGGTTCCAGTGGGCACTGTTGGGGTTATAATCCAGAGGTGGAAAGAACACAATGTCATCATGAACCGACCATGGACAGATGTTCCCCGCAAGATAGACCAGACTTAGAAGAGTTGTCCAAGAGCCAAGCGCCACAAATACTGGGAGAGTAGAGTCTGGTCAGATGAGACCAACATTGAACCCTTTAGATGCCATAAGACACCATGTTTAGAAGTCAAAAGGCACTGCATATCACCCCAAAAACACCATACCAACAGTGTAGTTTGGAGGTGGGAACATCACAGTGTGGGGCTGTTTTTCAGCATATGGCACTGGAACGCTTCATCTAATTGAAGGACGGATGAATGAAAAAATGTACCGGGACATTCTTGATAATAATCTGCTGCCATCTAGTAGGATGATGAAGATGAAACGAGGGTGGACGTTTCAGCAAGAGAATAATCCCAAACACACAGACAAGAAGACTCAACTGGTTTCAGAGAAAGAAAATAAAGCGGCTAGAATGGCCTAGCCAACCACCGACCTGAATCCAATTTAAAACTCTATGGAAAGAAGCTCAGCATTTATAGACGGGGCTCACGGAGCCTTCAGGATTTTAAAGAGGTTTGTGTGGAAGAATGGGCCAAAGTCAATGCATGCGACTAGTTTCTCCATGCAGGAGGCATCTTGAAGCTGTGATCACCAAGAAAGGCTTTTGAGCAAAGTATTAAATAAAGTTCAATACTTTTCCCTTGTGTCATTCCTCATTAATACACATAAGTTAATTATGGACTTCTGTTGCATGATTTGTGGATTGGATGTGTTGTAACCGACATCTGGAGAGAATTTTGTGTCGGTAGCACCTTTAGAAATATATTTACTTGTGTGTGGTTTGCCTCCCCATGATCATTATATAAATTTTAGATCCTTAGCCCCTCTCGCATTTAGATGGGGGCTTCAAAACAGGCTCCCAAAATTCATTCCAACATGGCAGCTCGGTAGAAGGCCGCTATGTGTTCAGGACTCGACAGTAAAGGAGTCCTGAACACATATGAGCACAACTGACCAACTCACAATTGGCAATTTAAATATCTGATATTCTGATATAACAGTCGATATTTTTTTTTTCCTGTCAGCCACACCCAACATCTGTTATGAGTAATTATTTATTTACTCTTTTATGCTCTACTGGGCTCAGGTCAACTGATTCCTGTGTTTGTGGCATTCCAATTGTGTGCGCTAAAAACAGGGAAGTTGCAGAGTGGCCTCTAGTGGACAAACTGTGCAATATCAACACAATCATAACATGGCTAATATCTAATATCAGCTGATAATATCGGCCCGCCGATAAATTGGATGGGCTCTACTGAACATGCAACAGCTGCATGCAGACAGTGTCACATCAATAAAAATGAACTCGTCACAGCCATTAATCATAAATCGGAAACAAACAAGACACAGGTTAAGACTACGGCCGCTGCGATTGTGTCACCCCGAGTCGGCACTCATGATCACAGATGATCAGCCTCGCCGGCATTCGGTGAACCCGCTACTTCAGTTTTATGCAGCCGCTGCGGAAGGTGCACGACTCTCGCTGAATTCACCACCAGCTGTGCCGCTGTTTCAATGCACGATTAGCCTTTCTTCAGGGTCGGCCGTAATACAAACATTATTCCAAGCGATACAATATTGTCAGATAATGCAAAGGTCCTCATAAAAAATTCGCTCTATGACCTTTCGAGGCCATGCGCTGATTTACAGCCCAGCCTTGGATTTCTGTAACTCATAAAAAAAAAAGATGTATTACATGTCACTGAATTGCACTAACTTTAATGACATTGGCTACAGTAACTGTTTACATTCCTACAATTATTTACTTTTTGATACAAGCAGCTTTGAGAAGACCATTCATTATTGTACTACTTGCCATATATCATTTAAAATATAAAAAACAAAGCAAACAAGGAAATGCTTCCATTATGTTGCGAAATCCGTGACTGTTTTCTCAGACATGGACTTGATATATGCTCGTGTTTCAGATGTTAAAAAAAACAATAACAAAAAAATTCTTTTTTTTTTTTCCCCAGTATCTGCATACAGCGTCAGTTCATCCAACACTGCATTTACTGAAAACTTTACGCCCACACAACCAACACAGCTTTTTCCCTGCAGACTGCGCCTCAGCCTTCATAGTTAAGGTAGCTGTGTTACATCACTTAGAACTCCTAGTCAAGTGCAGTTATGGGAGTAGCATGTCCAGTTCATCTGTATATGGATGTGTCCATCTCTGATGTGCTGTTGAAGGTAGGAAAGTTAGAAAGCCTATAAACAGATGGGATAAATCCAGGTTTTAATTGGTCTACTGTTTACCAGTAAATGTGTCATCACTGTTTACATATTTGAGGGACCGCATGTTGTGTAGCTATGGAGCTGACCTTCTGAGGGCCACTTTATAGCTGCCGTTCGGCATGGCACGACAAAGTTGACGTCAAATTGACGTCATGTCTGCTGTCGCAAGCCGCAGTTTCTGCTGGTCGTGAACCTCTCGATTTTTGTAACCTAGCGTGTTGCGCCCTTGCCGCTGAGTTGCAGACATGAGTGCATGATTGTGTCAGTTTGTAACGATTTATCAGTGCATAAGGTCAGAGACTGACACATTATACAGAAGTTGCAATAGTTCTAAAAGATCAGACTTAACTGCTCCTACACTAGAGCTGACACGAAGGTGTTGCCTGAGTGATGCCACCTATCATTCAGCAAAATACTGCAGCGATGAGCGTTAATACTTGTTGCTGTGTGGTGACGTTACCAACGGCGTATGACATATAATGGGGACACAAGTGCGACATGAGAGAAGGTAACCCTTACCTCCGCCCTCTTCGCTGTTCTTCTCCAGCTCCTCTTCCTCACTTTCAGATGCATCTCCAAACTCTTTTCCGTACTGAGCTTCTATCTGCTGCAGCTCCTTCTCGAGTTCAGACATGGCCGCCCAGCTCTGCTCCTTATACTCCTCTGCCAGTCTTGGATGGACATACAGAGCAGTGTCAGGAAGAAATTTTAAAAACAAAAACTCAAATCTGTCCCCAGCTACTCATCTTTTACTCACTTGGCCTGTTTGAGCTTCTGCTGCCGTCTCAGCTCCTCCACTTTCTTAATCTTCTCGGCGTTCTGCTCCTCCACCAGCTTCCTGTGTGCCTGCACGCGGCGGTCGCGCTTACGCACAAAGGCCACCAGCTGTCGCACCAGATCATTGCGCTCCTTTCGAGCTTTTTCTCGAGTCTTTTTGTTCTCCTTCTCCATGGCCCTCTTCTCCCAGCGGTTGGAGGCCTGCCTCGTATCGTACTCCTCCTTCCAAGCAAAGTTTTTGCGAGTGCAGAAGCTCTGCCAGTAGCCATAAAACACATGCACTACCTGTGATGCAAAAACATAGAAAGCAAGTCTTGAAGAGCAGAACAGAAGGATCTGTGTTTGTTTTACGCACGGGAAGTAGCAGCTAAAGGAAAACAAAAAAAACTGCTTTCTGTTTGAAACAGCTGCTGACGTGTGTTTTAAAGCCTTACGGTATCGTAATCACTCTGCGAGTCCCCAAAGGGAGGAAACTCCTCTTCCTCTTCCTCATCTTCCACCTTGCTGTGTTCCATCTCCTCCTTAACAATGGACTCAAAAAGATTCCTGTAAACGGTGTAAAAGCCCTAGGGAGAGAGGAAACAGTAAAAGAAAAAATCTGAGAGACACAAAGAATTTTCTTTCCCACAGTCCCTCAGGGCAGCGCTGCCAGAACAATCAGTGAATGCTGATGAAGTAGCCGGGTTCAGGGTCAAGGCATGGGCATGCTGTGTAGGCTGAGATGGTAGAGCAATATACTTCAGAGTCTACCCTGACCCTCTAGTTCATTGTCATAGCAACAATATTCCACTAGGGGTCAGTCTCGCTCATCAAGCACCTTCAACAGCCATTAATGAGCGGTCCACTGAAGCACATTGAAGATGGGAAGATAAAGGATCTAAGATAAATCTCCATCATTAAAATTTACAGCTGTGATCTTTGATTCTAACAAACTACAATGGGTGAAACCAGCTGATACCATGATGCCGGCTTACAACCAAAGAACGAATTTGTAGTCTTCAAGTAGGATCTACTTTGATGGTGAACCCCAACTTGATTTGGACCAAGCACACATCAGTTTCATTTTAGACAACAGCGTAACCTCCAAGCCTACACATACAGCTGCATTCAGCTCCAGTGATTCTTTGTCAAATATATATTTTGGAAATTGAGACAAAAAATAAATAAATTTTAAAAAGCCTTGGTAGAAAATTTTAATGCTTGCTTTACCTTAGTTTCTTTTATTAATTCACTTTACTACTCTCTCCACACTTTGGCTACGTAAACACTAGCCTGGATGAATTTGAAAACGCCGCTCGTCCACACTATCGTTTTCAGTCGTTTTCACAGAGTTGTGCGTCCACACTGAAACGACCGAAAACGCTTACGTTCCAGTACTGCGCATACGTGAAACGCAAGACGATTCAACCTACCTCATTTCTGCTGTTTATTTACTTTCCGGCTCTTTGAAACGTCGCGGAAAAATGTTGAGGAAAAGCGCCGAGTCTTTTTTAAATGGACTAACAATGAGGTGGAGTTGTTGCTGCGAGTAACACAAAAGTACAACGTTGCAAAAGCGAGTGAGAATTAAAGAATTTGAAGAAAAGCTGTTATCTCAGGTGAGAGTGGTGCCACAGCTCCCGAGTTGAGTTTCTCTTCCAAATGGCCCCAAACAAGTTATGTGGGATTTGTTTTGAGTTCCAGGGCATTTTTATTACAGCCATGGTTATCGCACATCCTATCGGTTTTATCTCACATGGTTTATGCTCCTGATAAGCCTCACAAACTTAAGCCTTGATTATACTTTCAATATCCATAAGTCTGCAACGGTCTGCTTGGGTCGGAGTGACGTGATGTTTGTCAAGCGGTAAACACTAGGGTCCACATGGACTCCAGTAGACTCCATGTCTGCAGTAGAGTATAATGAAAGCTTTAAAACTATTTCTTTTCACGCCCACCAACAGATGCAGCACAGAGAAAAAAAATTACATCATGTTGGTAGGTAATGTTTCTTGCCTTATTGAAATTCCTACTTTTTACAATACGCATTTTTATCTTTCTTGTCAAGAAAACAAAATTGTGTTAAATAATCTGACATCTTGAGGCAACACTACCCTTTGCGCACACGATCAAACCCACACAAACCTTCTCGTCATCTCCGTAGCCAGAGTAACATGTGACCGTGAAGTACTGCAGCAGGTCAATGCTGTCGTCTTCATAATCCCCACTGAGCCCTCCTTTCAGCAAAGCCTCCCTATGATTGTCATACCTGTAACACATGAACACCCAGAAGCATCCATATGATTTATCAAGTCTGTACAAACCAGTACAGCTCAGACTATGAGCAAGGCTCTGGAATCTGCGGGTCGCATTATTCGGACTGCCGTGTTTGTACGAACCAAGCTCTCTCCTGTGGGTCACTCAGGACGTCATAAGCTGCCTGAATCAACTTGAACTGCTCTGCTGCTTCCTCTGCATTGTCCAAGTTTTTATCTGAAAGTTTCAGAAGGAAAAACAAAAACAACACTTTGTATTAGCGGGACTCCCTTGCCTAAAAGACTTATTGATAACCCCATGAAGCAGCAAATCGTGATAGTGACATGTTGGTGCAAGAAAGAAATAAAGAGATGAGAAATCAGACAAACACAACACAGTCTATAGCACTGAATTCCTGCAATGATGTCAGAAAAACACTCACAGTGATGTCACAGTTCTGAACTGACATCTTTTGCTGTTGTAAATAGTGTGATAACTATTTAAATGCTGTCCCTAACCAAACAGCCTAACCAAACAGGACTACAAATAAACTGAAAAGAGCAAACCCTCCCCGAAAATCAACTAAGACTAAACGGCTTAAATTGTGACTACATTTTTTTTAAGTAATCAAAAATTAGATTCTACGACAACTCAACATTAAATCTCCTCCCACAATGCTAAATGTTATACACGTATATCTGAGAAGATGCTAACGTCTCAGTACCATTATTATACTGACAGGTTGCTACCACTCACCAGGATGCCACTTCAAGGCCAATTTACGATAAGCTTTCTTCAAATCATCGTCTCCCGCGTCACGTTTCACACCCAACACTTCATAGTGACACTTCATTTTTAACAGCAATCTAATAAACAGAATCAATGATCACGTTGTCCCAGGCGAGGTTAACGGTAGCATTCGGCTAGCGACCGGCTAGCATACCCGCTGTATCTCTGAAAAAGTCAGACTTATTTAGCGGTAGCGACAGTAGTGTGATGTTAGCCCTTACATGTTTACTGTTTCTGTCACTTACAAACAGCTTCTATATCTGAAGTTACTTTTAAACGCGTTTTGACAGCGTAATACACACCACTGTGTGCGAGACTGTCTGAGCTGAAGCCGCTAAATCTCGCGAGATTTCTTCTTTGCTTCTTTCAAATACCAGTAAATTCCAAGGTTTGGCTGATCTTTGTTGCCCTCTATAGTTCAAACTTGATCGGTTATTTTTTTTTCCACACTCAGAAATTGTTAATTAATATTGAAAATAAATACAATAAATTAAAATAAAAATCCGACTTCTGGTGAAAAATACGTGAAGCATTCTCAAATCAGGTCCTTTCAGTTCATCACATTAGCAAATGCTGCAGGTTAGATTAGCCTTTCAGCATATGTTTTAATCCCCCCTCATATTCTCTTGGGGTTGCCAGTTTTGCTGTTCTGTCTTCACAAACTGGCAGCACATCACTTTAACTTTCCGTGGTTACAGTTCAGAAGGTATCACTACACTTCCTCTCATGCATTTATCCATCAGTTAACTAATTTCCTTCTAATGAGTCTGCATCAAAAACTTCATATGAAACAAAGTGTCTGTTTTGTTTGTGCATCCTTACATTTGGTTTCAATTTCCTTAATATCCTGTGCATGCGCCCTGATTTTCTGTCTTTTAACAAAACCCCAAACTTAAAATCTATGGTAATTTCATGTTCCATTTTCAAAGTGTGACTCTTCACATTTACATTCTAGTTCAATTTTATTAGTGTCAAATCATAACAAAGGTTATCTCAGAGTGCTTTGCATAGCAGGTTCAAGACATTTAAACTTCCCTTCAGCAGAAAGAAACCTAGGGCGCCATCTGGAAGACAAAAAGCAGTGTTAATGGCGTATACCAGTGACACACAAATGCCTGGAGAGTAAAAGAAAAGAAAGGCGATGTCTACTCACCTTTGTACTTTTAACACTTGTACTTCTTAAATTATCTCCTGGATTTTACAAAGAGGCAATAAAGGGAAGCTAATAAGGGAGAAATACACGTGTTTACTGTCACAGTCAATCTTTCACTACTCGTTCCTCCACATCCCTGTCTTCACGAGCTCATGGCGCCCTCTAGTGCTAACAAGAAAGCTTGCTGCTTGTTGAAATAATAACTACTAAAGACCTAGATTTAGTATGTCCCTCGCTGAAAACAAAGAAGGTAGTTTACAAGACACCCAAACTGCCACACCTCTGTGTTTTATACTTTTATAATCAATCATTTACTCACCCACCATGCTCCACCTTAGTCATTGTGAGCACATGAAAACCTCTGTACTTAAAACTAAACTTGGGTCCTGTTACAATAAAAAATTAAAGAGGACCTTACGTATTTTAAATCTGCCTTCATGTCGTGTTTATGGAGGTCAAAGATGAAAAATAAAACCTATATATAATGTTCAAAAACAAGTAAAACAGCGGCTTGTGTCAGCAGGTTTCAGATCCACAGTTACATAAATCTCTGTTTGGGACAATGCAGTAATAATTGCAGAGGTCTTTTGAGTTTTAGTTTTTTTCCTAATCTGCTTTGTTCTGATTACACCTTTTGTGTATGTTTCCCCACACGCAACCCTTTGCGTGTCTGCAGTATTGTTTCCACCAACAGGAAGGAGCAGGTAATTATAAGCAGATTAGGAAGTGGTAACAATGACTTGAATGCTATTCTTCTTCATATAGGAAAACATCCCACTGGGTATTGTCATCATCAGTGCCCAGAAAAGAAAAGACATCAATCAGGACATTAATCGGGGAATAATAAAAGGAAAAAAGACCTATGGGTGCATGGCTGCAAAGGTTAGGATATATGTTGTTTGACAGCAGAGATGAAGATGAGGACTTGGTGTGGTAAAAGCAGCCTGCAAACCGTGGCAGCAACATAAGTGTCGTGTCATACTGTATTTCAAAAATAACCAGCCGTTATCAGCATCCTGTACCCTAACATTGGCAATCAGGATAAGCGGTCACACATAGCTGGTTACCAACTCACTTGGTCAACTGAGCAAGTTGTGGGGGAAATGATTGTTCGATCCCTTGCAGAATTAGTTTGCTCGTTTACAAAGAAATATCCCTAATCTTCACAGTAGTTTTAATGGAGAGACACAAAAGATAAACCAGAAAAACACACACACACACACACACACACACACATTACATAAAAGGTATGTCCCTGTACTTTTATAGTATTTGGTGAGGAAAAAACACTTTTTGGCTAGTAAAGCGGTAAGACGTTTATTATAGTTGGTCACCAGGTTGGCAACCAGATCAGGAGGGATTTTGGCCCACCTCTCTAAATCCTTGTGGTTTCTTGGCTGCCACTTGGCAACTGGAAGCTTCAGCTCCTTCCACAGATGTTCAATAGGAAAATTGGACCTTTGGTGTGGTGACGCTGTCTTGTACTTTTAGCAGAAAAGGAGCCCGAAAGCATGACGTTTCCACCTCCGTGCTTGACTGTGGGAATAGTGTTCTTTGGACGATACTCAGTATTTCTCTTGCTCCAAACATGCAGGGTTGGGTTGATGCCAGACAGCATGATTTTAGTTTCTTTTGACCACAGTACTTTCTCCCAAGGCTTCTCTGCTTCATTTAGATGTTCACTGGCAACTAGATGAGCTTGAACATTTGCCTTATTGAGCATGGGGACCTTGGTGGTGCTGCAAGACATCAGTGCACTTCAGCACAGTGTGTTATCAAAGGTCTTCTTAGTGATGGTGGTCCCAACTGCCTTCAGAGCCTCCTGTATAGTTTTAGACTGATCTTCCACTTTCCTCATGATTATCTTCATCCTATGAGGGAAAATCTTTCATGGAGGGTGACCAATGATTATTTTATATTTCTTCCATTTCCAAATATTTGCAACAGTTTTCACCTTCTCTCTAAGCTTCTTGCTGATGTTTTAGAGCTCAGTCAAGCCTTGTGCAGGCCTCCAATCTGTTCCTTACATCCTTTGGCAGCTCTTTGGTTTTGCCCATGCTGGTGGAGAGATGCTTTTTTCCGGATTATAGGTTGATATTCTCCCTCTTTCTATTAAAATGAAACTAGCAAAACAAAAAACAAAAAAAATGAGAGAATGTTCATTTCTTTGGCAACAAGCAAACTTGCAATTTCAGCAGGGGATCACATTTCCCCCACTGTAGGTGTGAGCACATTCACATGAAAGGGGTGTTATTGGCAATCACACTGATTGTTATGTCACCAGCTGAGCAGCTGATTTTACAAAGGAAGAATAAACTATGATGTTAAAAAAATATGAAGTGGTTAAAAACATAACAGAGAATCAAAATAACACAGCTACTTCAGATAAATCAGCGACATGAGAGAGAAAAAACTGTACTGTTTCGTGTTAAAAGTGCTGTATGAATTTGTGAGTGCTTTCAATGTTTTGGACAATAAGACTGAAAAAGAGCTACATATTGATAAAGTGTAGCTGACTTCAAGGCAGGAAGAAAACCTGGGGAAAATGCCAGTTGTGCGATTTAACAAATAAATCACTTATCACAACTTTATCATTCGGGAATTGTGACATTGATCAAGACTTCAGTCGGTGGAGAGTTCATACCTGTTCATCTCTAATCTGGCGTTGTGACAGAAAGTGTTTTTTACATGTAAGATGTTTGCTTGTATTGGTAAACAGACTGTAGTCAACAGGATTTACAAAGGGATTATATTTTAAATAAAGAAATTACCTGTTTTAGCATTTCTGCAGTGCTTTCAACACCATCCAGCCACGACTTCTGAGGGACAAGCTGGAGCTATCGGGAGTGGACCACCACATGTCCCAGTGGATACTATGGACTATCTCACAGAACGCCCACAGTATGTGAGGACACAGGGCTGTGTCTCTGATACACTGGTCTGCAGTATGGGGGCCCCCACAGGGAACTGTGCTGGCACCGTTCCTCTTCACCCTCTACACTGCAGACTTCTCCATCAACTCCCCACGCTGCCACCTACAGAAGTTCTCTGACGACTCTGCCATAGTTGGCCTCATCACAGGTGAGGATGACTCAGAGTACAGACAGTGGACTCTGGACTTTGTAGACTGGTGTCAGCAGAACCACCTGCTGATCAATGCCGGGAAAACCAAAGAGTTGGTGGTGGACTTCCGGAGACGCAGACCCACCACACTGACACCGGTGAACATCCAGGGAGTGGACATTGAGATAGTGGACTCTTATAGGTACCTGAGTGTTCACCTGAATAATAAACTGGACTGGAGCCACAACACTGATGCTCTTTACAGGAAGGGTCAGAGCAGACTCTACCTGCTGAGGCGGCTGAGGTCATTTGGAGTCCAGGGAGCGCTTTTAAAGATCTTCTATGACTCTGTCGTGGCATCTGTCATTTTTTACAGTGTTGTATGATGGAGCAGCAGTTTATCGGCAGCTGAGAGGAAGAGGTTGTGTAAACTTATCAGGAAAGCCAGCTCTGCTCTGGGATGCACCCTGGACCCAGTGCAGGTGGTGGGAGACAGAAGGACTCTGGCCAAAATAACATCTCTGATAGACAGAGTCTCCCACCCCATGCATGTAAATGTTGCTGAACTGCAGAGCTCCTTCAGTGACAGACTGCTGCATCCTAGATGCATGAAGGAGCGTTTCCGCAGGTCCTTCCTCCCTGCAGCTGTCAGACTGCAACTTGCACTATTTTATCAACCGATTCACACTACAACCTGGGTTTGCCTCTTATCTGTATTTCATTTTATTTTATTTAATAACTGTACAGTACTCTGTTTTTGGTAACCATTGCCCTTGATGTAAATATGTAAAAATTGTGTATGTTTCTGTTCTGTGTCTTGTGTACTGTTTGTTTGTATATGTGTCTTTCTTGCTGCTGTTACATCCAAATTTCCCCTTGTGGGACAATTAAAGGATTATTCTATTCTATTCTATTCTATTCTATTTAAAAGAATGACTCTGCATTATTGTACCTACATTATAACCAATCAAGTCCTTTTTGGTCACTTAAAATATCATTATAGAACTATAATGCTAATTTGTTGCCATTTCTGATACATTCTTGGCCAGATCCCCTCAAAGAAGACATTTTGAATGTCAACAAGACTCTTTAATGGGACAAATAAAGGTCATATAAAAGAAACTTTACCAAAAACTAATTTCAGTTTCTACCTTGTAGCAGGAATGTTGTTTGTGGCTCAAGATGACTTAATAGCTATCACAAGGGAAACATTTGGCACATATTTCACATGTTATAGGCCAACAAGTCAATGACAGCAATTAAAATACGAGTAATCACTTTTTTGGCGAATACCAGAAAGCACTTTTAGGCAGACGATCACTTAAGGTTCGCAGAATGAGTTACCGTGGCGATGTAACCCTGTAACTGATCGACCTTTTTAGTACAGGGAACGCAGGGTTCATCCTGGAGCTACTTAATATAGAATGCCATATAGGCAGGTGGAGGCAGGTGGAGGCAGGAACTGGCATCATGCCACACCTGTCTCTGGCAGGCAGGAGTAACAGGAGTGATCCTGAACGAATAAATGAATAAATAATTTTTTTTTTCAATGCCAGGGTTGAAAAGGGGGATCTTTCTTTCTTTCTTTCTTCTAGAGCCGCCATCCAAAAAAGACGTTGGGGGTACCATCTCCAGGACACTAGAGGTCACTCTCACTATTGCTTTATGTTATTTTTTTTCTTCGGAAGTTCGGAGTTTCGTGTGCGTGCAAACATGTCGCCGTTCAAGAGAAAACGTGCCGGCCAAGATTCCGTTGATTTCAAGCCGAAAAAAGGAAAACTGGTACCAGATGAAGGCAAAGGCCTAGAGGAAGTGGGAAGAGAGAAGGAACATGAGATCACGGTGCCAGCACCGATCTCTCAGGTCAGAGTTATAGCGTGTTATTGTCCACTGAACTATTTTAGCTGGTGAGCCAACTTCAGTTTACCAACTACGCGCTACTTTACTTACTTATCTATAACCTGTTCAGTGTGTTGCATCGGATAGAGGAATTCGTTATATCGGAACATTCCCAATCTGATATCGCCACAGATATAAACCAAACTGCCTTCTTAAACGTACAGTCGGCATTTAAGGCTAATTAATAGTAAAAAGAAAGAATGTTGTGCTCATAAATATGATAGTGTGTTATTACGTTCCTTCCAACAAATTGATGCGTTTTAATAAACGCATCGTTAATCCATTAAAAATACATAAATGGCTCGTGATGTTTTGTGGAGGCGGCCAGCTTATTTAAATACAGTGGCCGGGAAGGACATTTCCCTTCCACCCAGTCGCATTTTACATGTGGCTAAAGCTCGGCTACATGTGTAAAACACCAAAGGAAGAGAACTCGTAGAAGTCGACCTCGGAGGCTATTTTAAATTCGTGACTTCGTCTTCAGACTCAAGACTTGAAGGATTATGCTTGTGTTTTATAGTCGTGGAGAAGGGGTCCCCTTCATCAAAGAATCAAAAATGCAAAGGAAAAGAGAGAGGCCCACCAGCATTTTAAGAAAATGTCATCCTCGTTATCCTCACCTCAAGCCAGTGCTTTTGTACATGGAAACAACATGCTAATTTATTCCTGATGTTGTTGCTGTTACTCATAGTCACTGGCTAAACAACAATAGCATCTAATTAGAAAGTGTCCCAAAAAGGTTTCGCTGTAATAAACAGTTTGCTTACATCGGAGGGTTTATTCACAAAGCATCAAAACAGCAGCTTTTACCAAAAGAAAGGTTCAGCATATCCTCAATAACTCACCTCAGTATGGAGGTCAAAGGTCACTGACCTGTATTAGACTACTTCCACAAAGTTTGAGGGTCTCTTCCAGATTGAATAAATGTGGATCCCTCTTACCCAGAATTGACAGCTGAGGTAAACAATGGACCAACAGCCTTCCGCAGACAGGGAAAAACTTCCGGGCAGATCCATATCTGCTCTGAACCGTAGTAGAAGAACGCTGTTTCTTTGCTTTTGTTGCATTTTAAGACTGAAATTGCAAACTGGTATTTGTTTTAGTTCGATGTTCTGAGGTAAACTCTCTTTAACAGGGCAAATGGACCAACAAGGAAAGAGTTCTGATTTTCTCCTCCAGAGGGATCAACTTCAGAACCAGACACCTGATGCAGGACCTGAGGACCATGATGCCTCATGCAAAGGCAGGTTAGTGTCATATAGCATTCACCTACGGCATTGCTTCACACAAACACCTGTGTTATCTGTCTTACCTTACTAACCCACAAATCTTGTGCCTAGACACAAAAATGGACAGAAAGGATAAGCTGTTTGTCATAAACGAGGTAAGTTTGCTGTTTAATATCTCAGTTTACTCTTATATAACATATATAAAGCATCCAGGAGAATAAAGTCATTTGTTTGGCAGGTTTGTGAGATCAAAAACTGCAACAAGTGCCTCTATTTTGAGGCCAAGAAGAAGCAGGACCTCTATATGTGGTGAGAATTTCATTGGTATTACATCTCGTGTACATCAGACTCATAATAAAGCCAATCTGAACTAAGTTCAATCATGTTCTTGTCTTGTAGGATTTCAAACAGCCCCCATGGCCCTTCTGCAAAGTTCCTAGTCCAGAACAGTAAGTTATTTCTCCACTAAAGCCCTCAAATGCAGCAATCACTTGTTATATGTTGGGAAAAATAATTGCATTGCCCCTCCTCTTCGACAGTTCACACACTGGCCGAACTCAAACTGACAGGAAACTGCCTCAAAGGATCCAGGCCGCTGCTCTCGTTTGATCCTGTGAGTAGAACTGGGTCATAAAGCCAGGAGTAATAAATGAGACTTGCTGTTAGTTTATAATCAGTATGTGTTTATTCCGAATTTCTTGCACTATGAGTCTCATCAACACCACATCAGATATTTATGGTTTAGTGTAGTCAAGGAAATAGGGATGGGAATTGGTAAGAATTTAGCGATTCCGAGATCGATATCATTTATCGATTTGATTACTTATTGCAGCAATATAGAAATTACCTTCATGCAAATTAACTGCATGCTGTGGGTTAAATGTTTGTGCATGTTACACAGAACATATTAGACATATTACACAGAACACTTTTCTTCAAAGTAATGCAGTACGTTACTTAATTACTCCCTGGAAAAAATAATTCCTTACACTACTCGTTACATTACTTTCATGTTACACTATAACTGAGCTGAAATACACTATTTAACAATATAAACCTGAGGCTACAACCCCACACACCAACACAAATCCCTAATGAGAACACACATCTCTAAGATCTTTCTCTTGGAGAATACAAAGCAGACCACACAAGTACCGAAGTTGTGTTAGCAGTATAATGCAGTTTTTTCTGTCCAGTTTTCCACTTTACCATTTATCTCATTCTTTTGTGCAATAAAAATAAGTGTCCATATCCATGCTCGACTGCGTCGCCTTTTTCCTCCTCTGACAAGCGAACCGTGCAGGAACCAGTAAGCGGGATCGATAGAAAGGCAGAATAACAATTCCAAGGAATTGGACTTCTGGGAATCGGTTTTCTACATAAACTGGTTCTCGATTCCCATCCCTACAAATAGCGTCACAAAAATCTGCACAGTGTCTTCACGCTGATACAAAATTCTCGGTCTGTGATTTGAATAGTGAAGGTGTTTTTGTGTTTAAGTTGAATTTAAGAAAAAACTCCTGAGCAAGAGCTAAAGTTTTTATTTTTACTCTTTATTTTCTTTCACAGAAATTCGACAAGGAGCCTCACTATGCTTTACTGAAAGAGCTCTTCATCCAGGTGCGTTTCCAGGACAGCGTGGATGTAAACTGTGACTGCAGTTTTTGACACTTTGTCTAATGTCAGATTACATATCATGTTTTTACTGTAAAGAACGGAGTAGATGTGATTTTTTTTTTTTTTTTTTTTTTAACCTTTTTTTCTTGAAGAGTTGAACAAATTGTATTTTCAGACTGAACTCATTCGGTTTTTCTGTTGTAGACCTTTTCCACCCCACGCTACCATCCTAAGAGTCAGCCTTTTGTGGACCATGTCTTCACCTTCACCATTGCAGACAACAGGATTTGGTTTCGAAACTACCAGGTACTCTTCCGCCACACGTTTCTAAATTTCATTTGATATTTTAGCCCTTGCTTGAACAGATTCCGCATGAAATATTTGCTTATTTTCCTCGCTCTGCCTGTGTTCAGATCATTGAGGAAGATGGCTCTCTAGTGGAGATTGGGCCTCGCTTTGTTCTTAACCTCATGAAGATCTTTCAGGGGAGCTTTGGAGGGCCTACGCTCTATGAAAACCCAGACTTCCGTTCTCCTAACATGGTAAAAATCCATTGCACGATAGCTGAAGTTACAATTAATGTGCCTGATATATTAACGTTCTTACACTGAACATCTCTCTGTATGCTCCTGCAGCACCGGAGAGAGATGCGACTGGCAGCGGCAGCCAAAGTGCGAGAGAAGCAGATGGTGAAGGAGATGCAGAAAGGAAAGAAGACGTCTGCGAAGGAGGACCTGGAAAGTGACGTTACAGCGGACGTCTTCCTGACACCGGCTGAGGAAAAGCCCGCTGACATTCAGACGGAAGCACCCGAGCCGAAAGTGGTGAAGAAAAAACAAAAAGCTTTCAAAAGACAAAGGATGCAGATGGCACGCAGGTAACTGGATGGACTGCAATAAGCTGAGTGAATACTGCTGCCATTATTCAGTAAAAATATGGGAATGTCACCACACAGTCAGGACTCGAGTTCAGTATTATAAACAGTCCTTGGGCAAATATGCATCGTGTTTTGTTGCCCCAGTTTATGAACTCCTTTCTTCTTCTTCTTTTTCTGATAAACAAGGGTTTTTTTTGGATGTAATGTTTATTGAGTTGGAGTAAAAGCTCTTTTCTATGTCACAGAAATAAAATACCAACTTGATCTCTGTATCCTGTGATGTATACTCCATAAAAGGCTTTTGGAATAGTTTCAGCATAGACTTGTAGGAAGTGTGTCCACAGCTTAAGAGAAATCACACCTATTCAAAGTAGGTAGAATAGGTGTTGTTTTAGATCACTGTCTAGTTGTTTTAGATCAGTGAGCTGGGTCTAATGTGTCCTGTTTTACAGGCTGCAACCATCTGGAGGCATATGTCAAAAGACGAGCTCTGATATGCAAATATAAAGAGAACTGCATTTAACAAGTAGACTCAAATTCAGGAGTAACATTCACAAATTGTGAGACTTATGACTGAAAACAGCTGAGTCTCCATAGGAATCAATACAGTACTTGAACACACATCGAACATGTATACTCCTGCAGCACACAGACCTACGATTATGACGTGTGGCGTAATCATAGAGAGCATAAGAACACCAGCAAATCACAAGCACAACATCTGTTTCTCTCAAATCTGGCAAATGATGAATCAGTTCATTTTCTGTTTTCACCACTGTGCCCATTACAAGTCCAGCATTTTCTCCATACCTGCCTCCTCTGGCAAACTGGACTCCGGTGTGTAGTTAAGGTACTTATTACAAGTCAGATTTGAATCCGGTGTTCTCAGTTCTCTTCTACCTCCTCATCGGGACAGCAGTAATATTCTACGAAGCAGATCTGTCCGTCGTCGTTCCTGACCAGGTACTGCAGAGAGAGGAAGCCCCGGTTGTCTGTCCTGACGGAGACTTTACAGGACAAAGCCAAGGCTTTGGTGGACGGCTTCAGGAGGGACATCTTGTATCTGTTTGCAGTCAGAATACAAGCAAAACATTACACGGGGATACACTGAAACTATGCCTAAACTATTTCTCTTGCAGAGATTTTTAACATGATACGATAGAAAGGCCAAGAAAACACTTAACACTGGATCCAGGAGTGCTGACTCATTAGTGTCGGCATATCCAGTTGCAGTTGTAAATGTCATTATTTTTCTGTGCTTTTTATTCAGTTACAAGTCAAATGTATCCAGTCAACAAGCTCTATTACATAAGTCATAACAAGTCTGCTTTTAAGGAGATGTAAAGGGGACGAAGGGTCACCGGGGAAATGATTAAAATCCTAAACACCTGCATGCAGGTGCTGCAACGTCCTGTGGCCAGTTAGACCTCTGGTTAGAAGCCATGCTGGCAATTACAGTTTGCACACAAGTATACAACACAAGGTCAAACCATGGGAGTCTACTTGAGTGAAGTATTTCCAATTCCAGGAATTTCTAGAGCACCTACAAGGTGAGTGTATACTTATCAGAGTTCACACTGGCACTCATTATTAGTGTGTGTACACAAGTGAGTGTCAATATTTTCAAAGCTTAGTTTGTTAATAATAAAAAATATTATCACTGCCCTTTGGTTATTATTAGTTTTCCAAAACATAAGCCATAAAATGCTCAGAATTACAATCAAATAAAACAAACTAGATTTGAAGAAAATAAAATACTAAACAGTTTAATATAAATATATTCCAGCATTTCTTATGTTTCATTAAAAATGACTTCCACCATTGCTGGAGGTCATTTACAGTCTAGTTTGTTGGCATTACCCAGCTGATGCTGGAGAATCTGATATACGTCAACTTTGTTGTCCAAGGGTATATTTGACACAGTGACTGAACAGATATACTAATTTTATAATTCTCAAAGGAAAGATGTGTATATCTTGTTATAACTTTTTAATTTTTGGACTTGGATAAAAACATTCATGTCAACATCTTCAAATTTTTCATTATTATCAGAGTTATCTGCCCGGCAGCCATCCGTGAACAGGCATGTAAAAGGGTCAAAACTGAAAATGAGAGTAATGTCAGTCACAGACAGTTGCGAGATAAAGATCACTGGTAGACGCCAGGAGATAAAGAGCACTTTAGTCATTCACTACTTTGTATGACATTTGGTTTTAGTCGCTGTGTTGGTGCTTCCTGTCCTACCAGTCCACCTATGGGTAGTTTGTGTTCTCTACAGTCTAAATAATCTGTGCATGTGTTCGTGTGCTGACCTGTTCGTTTGTGTCTCGGTGCACTTAAACAGCTCCATCATGTCCGAGTCTTTGGAGTAATCATAATGAGCATTTCCAGCATTCCCAAATGTTGACAACCTTAGAAAATCAACAAATCAAATAATAATAATATAAATGAAAGGTAAAAAGAGCAGCACTTTCAAAAATAATGCAGAGGGGACAAAGTTACACTGCAAACTACCTCAGCACACTGATAATGAATGACAGGAAAAAGATCTATTTTGTTACAACAAATCCTTGAAGAAAGTCACTGTTCCTACCTTTAGCTTAGCTATACATTATATTTAGTGTTAGCTTCAATCCGATAAATACAATCCAGCATAAAACATGCCTCACCTTTACCGTTAAGAAGACTTAGTTTCCAAGAAGTGGATTATGTCTAATCCCAAATACTTTCCCCAGTGGATAACTTCAATGACTTTTCTTTTAAGACCTTTACACACCAGACTCATAAAAGAATTCATTTAAATATTTTGTGCATTGAAAATATTTTTCGGACTTTTTTTCAATTTTCAGAACGCGAATAAAGAGATCTGCCAATCAGACCACTGCATTTGGCAACAAAAGTGTGCTTGTAGTTTAAAACACACACCGGTGCTGAAAACCGGTGATGCAGCAAAAGTAAATAATACAATTTTAATACAGACACACAATCAGTTCTACGAAATTACTTCTCTGTCCCCTCAGATGTGATCCTAACTCTGCCCACAAGAATTCAAACTACCCCAATGACATCCGGAAAGATGTATGTAAGTAAGCGGTCGTGATACAGCTTCAACTTCTGAATGAAACCACGAAATTCTCCTTGTTGCTCTGAAACCAGAGTCTCTGTTTTTATCATTTCAGTGTTTACATATGTTATGTATTAAATTATGAATTTCGTCAGGTTTTTTTCCCAATGCTCTTGGTGTGTAAAGGCCTTTACAGTCATTTTAAACACAGTTATTTTTTTTAACTTTAGCAACGTAATCATAAACCAGCACAATACTGTAGAAAAAGTACAGTAAGGACAGCACACCTGAAGTATGGTTGGCTGGGGGACATGGTAATCTGTAGCACTTCACTTGTCATGTCCAGTTCAGAGAAGGCTTCCTTCAAACTCTCTGACTGCAAGATCACCTACAAAAGAGCCAGGGATACATCAGTTGTTACCGAGTTGTGTTTCCTGTTTTCTAACACCTGCAGATACTGTTATCCCAATTGGATTTGTAAAGTAAGGAAACCAGAGAAACTGTGATTTCTGAACTGATTCATTTGTATTAGTTTATCGTTTCCCATCTGATTTTTTTGTATATTCAATATTCGAGTTTTAATAACAGAAAAAGTGAAATTAACCTTGTTCGTGACATTAGTGCTGCAGAACTCAAAGTCAATCGGTTCTTCTGGTTCTTGTGTGTTAATCTTGCACACGGTCACTACACCACCTTCCTCCAGGAACAACGTCAGAGGGTACCCATACCCCCTGTAGCACATCCGCAAGGCTGTTGATACACCTGCAACATCACAAAAAACAGATATAAAGCATGCCGAGTCACATCTCAGGTGGGGTTTTTTTTTTATTAGTTTATTTTTATAAATTTTACCTGGTGTTGTGGTTCCACCAAATATATTGAGGCAATCGAGGAGAACAGTGAGGTTGATCTGAAAAGCCACCAGATCTTCTCTTATGGTGAACTCTTGGAAGATCTCAGCCTGGGGGACATGAGTACAATTTCACTAAGGTATCAGTATTATAGGATTAAACACAACGTAAACATACCTGCTCATTTAAGTATGTTCACTAACAAAATACAAGAGAAGCACACCTGGATGAAGGCATTGGCCTGCAGACATTTCGAGTCCTCCACTGTGACCTTAAGGCCATTGGTTGTAGCTGTGAAGATGGCGTGATCTTTGAAGGTGATTGCTTTCAGGATGTTGGAGAGATTGCGAGCATTGTCCAAACTCGCCACTAAAACGTACTGTTCGTCATCACCCTGCGACTGAGTGGCGAGAGGCATTGTAGCGCTGAAAAAAAGGCGCACAGATACCCGCTGTGAGCTCCCTGTAAAGGTAAACACATCAAATTAGCCGCTCCAATCATACATCACATGCGCATGAAGTTGAAACTTTGTTGAATGGCGTATCATTTATATTCTAAATCGGACAGAATGTTAATACGCCAAAGTGATATGTGTCGACTCTACAACACACACACACCGAACTGTCACTTTGCTTTTACTGAAGTACTAAGCTTGTTTTTTTTTTTCTGTAGCTCGCTTGTAGTTTAAAGTGACGTAAAACAGAAATTAACGGTAATATAATTTACATCTGTACTATCTAGATCCTCCTATACATTAATGTATTTAAAATATTCCCCCCAAAAACTGTAACTACCTTCGTGTCTCTTATAAAGCTGTTATGCAGCAGTTCTTGTGATTGTTTTTGAAGAAAGGCGCCCGGTGGTGAACAACTTCCGCCTGTCGCTCTTCTTCTACGGAAGTTGGAGTTAAAGTACGTCTTACGTCAGCAACATTCCAGATATTTCGCCATAAAACATACTCTGCCCATCGGTAGTGCGTGACAACATCATTTTGTGATTGGCAGAGGTGAGAGTCTTTATTCTGTCTTCCTCGTGTAACAGTTCAAATCTTTTTATTTTTATGTTTGAACTTTGGTGACAGTTTTTCATAATCGTTATAGCTACCGGGGTGTGATAGGACGCTAGCTTTAGCTCACTGTTTGATTTGAGCTTAGAGAGCATGAAACCAATAGTGTGTCAACTGTCAAGTTAAAAATGATCGAAAAACAATTTACAGCACACAACAACGGAAATCATGAACAGAGTAATTTGTGTAGTCGTGTGAAAGAAAGCTTCCTTCTATCGTTACCTAAGGTAGCTCAGGTTAGCCTTGTAAACGTCAGTATGGCTGACAGGTCGCTCTGTGTGGAGGACCCAAGCTGCCAGAATAAATAAAACAAACAAAATAATAAACGTCTCAGTACAGTCATTTCTAACTTATATACACCAGAAGAGTTTAAAATAAACGTAGGCAGTAATTGTTGTAAATATGCCATAAATTTCTTTTTTAAATTTGTGTAACCTATTTATAAAGAAAGATTCCTTTACTTTTCAAATTGTGTACACATTTCTGTCATTTCAACCAATATATTTTTTTGCTTTATTTTCGTGTTTTAAAGTGTATGTTGGATTGTTGTTTGATTTGGGGGGGTTTTAGTCGTTTTTGTTTGTTTGTTTAATTGTTTGTTTGTTTTTGTTTTTTAACTATTGTATACATGTTAAGAAATTAATGAAATGTTATTAAATCACTCTACAGGAACCTTGTAGCAATATCTCAACAACCAACCATAAACTTACTATGTATTTTTTTTACAACTCACAATGTTTTTTTCTCTACTGCAGGTTTTTCCATTTTTACTGCCCTGTCTAAACCACAGCTATGGTGTGCATTCCCTGTATTGTGATTCCTGTCCTCTTGTGGGTCTACAAGAGGTTCCTGGAGCCTTATCTCTATCCTTTTATTTCACCCATTATTAATATATTCTGGAGCAAAAAGGCAGTGCAGGAGACCAGTACTAATGACCAAAAAGTTAGTGAAAAGAGTAATGGGACTTGCAAGGTAAGTAAATGGATAATTTTTGTGATGTTTTCATTAAGAAACTTAAAAATAATTATGGAAATATTTCCCAGCTCTGGTATATAGAGCGAATATATCTAAAAATGATAGTAAAACTAATAGGAGCCACTCAAAGGGTCTCTGTGTTGTGTCATTTTTAACGTAAAAATTTCATAGTTATTTGATTGCAAGTTTTAAAAAAATTTTCACTCATGTTTTTCAGCCTGAAAGCAACGGCGAGGCCACTGCTAATGGATCTACTATAGCAACGGATAAGAAGACAGACTGACACCTCAAAATATATTCAATGCTTCATAAACCATGTAAATATTTCATTCTTCTAGAGAAACTATAAATTAACTTATAAAGCATCTTGGAATTAATTGGATTTTATAACCTTCCAGTTGTTATTTGGAGCTTGTTTTTATTTTTGTCATCCATCTTGTTGATATATTTTCTGTTAATCATGAATTGATACATCTGTTTATTGTATTGAATGATATAGATTTTGTAAGTTAAACTTTAAGCATAAATAATGAATAAAATAAACAAGACCTCTTAAGTGCTTCCGTTGCTTTTTCTTCATTTTGAATAATGTGTTCTCTTCATATTTGAGTTGTTAAGAAAGCTGTTTTGTTCATATAACTTTGAAATAATTAAAATAAATATGAAAGAATGTTAGCAACTTGACACGAAAGTAAGTATAAACTAATAATTTAGACCTGACATTTGTGTTTACTGCCGGTAGTAACAGTGTTCAGCAACAGTGTTCCATGTTATTATACAGACATATTTATGTCATATTTATGACATAATATGTCTATGTCATATTTCTCCAGACATAGAAGCAACTGGAAAACATTTGTCTTCACACATTGCTCAAAAAGGAAAAATATAGTTAATAATATTTAATATCTTTAAAGTATTGGAATATACTCTACACTGATCAGCCACATCATTTAAGCCATTGACAAGTGAAGTGAATGCTATTATTGACTTGTTACTGTGTCTGCATATGTTCTGTTGTGTAACTTGGCTTCCCCTTATTCAAACACGTTCACCATGATGCTGACCGGGCTGTCAATTTTCCGAGATGCCTCAGGACACCCCATAATTTGAAATGTATATGCTTAAAATCCCCTAGCAATAGCCTAAAATAAAAGTTTTTTTAAACATATAAACAGCATGTATTGCACCAATTTTTTTTTCATCTTATCTTATTAATATATATTTTGCTGAAAGTGATTTCGTTTGCGAACAGCCGAAACAATGCTATAGTATGGGCATACACTAGTTATTAAAAAATGTAAAATAGAGAAGTTAAAAAAAATAGAGGGCAGCAGTTCTGATATTTAGCTTCCAACTGGACGAACACACGAAGAAGACGTAGTAACCGCCCATATGTCGTCATTACGCACAGGGTGGCTACGTGGAAAACATGGAGGAAAGGAGTATGTAGAGTAAACTTAACTGTCTGAATTACAAAACAATTTCAGACCTTTTCCTTTGTCATTCGCACTTAATAAATCAACTGGACTAAACTTCAGGTCACTTTAAAAAACAGTAGTCGCCCCTGAACGGTCCTGGGAGTCAGCAGAGCCGCGGACAGCTGAGAGAAGCGTTTATGACAGGTAAGCTGAACGGTCAGCTGGCTGCTCTCTGTATATGCGTTATTAACCACTGACTAAACCAAAGCACTCCTCAATGAGAAATTTATTAGCGCCTATTTCATTCTTATGTGGGACTTTGAGTTTATATTGTTTACTATGAAAACTGCTAAGCGGCAGGCTATTTCCTGCACTTGAAATCAGTATGGTCAAGCTAACGTCGTGCAAGTAGATTTTAAAACAATTCTTTAAACAGTGTCATTTAAAGTAAATATAATATAATGAATATAATGAATATGAAAACGGAATTTTAGCTCTTGCTGGAGAAAGATAAATTGTCCTTTATGGTTTAGCACTGCTATGCAAATATTGTAAATGCTATACTCCACTTCACTTATGCTGACTACACCTGTGTGTCTAAGGTGTGTCATTACAAAAAAACAAAAGTCATGTCCTGGTTCAGTGTGTGTCGTCCTGCTGTGATGCTGTGAACTTTGGCTTTCAAGGATGAGTTTGTGTTTGAGTTGGTGAGATCTGTTTTACAGTTTTTGTAATGCACGAACATGAAGAACCAGGAGTGTATGTAAACTGGCTCTTACTCTTGTGCTTAAGCTCTGAGAGCACTTTATACAGCATGTGTCATCACAACTTTACACACGGACACATATTCATACAAGCACATTTTATATGTCTAAGTGCTTTTAATCAAACATTTACACTCCAGTGAATGCAACTCTGGGTTCAGTGTCTTCCCCATGCAGCCTGCAGTAGCCAGGGATCGAACCTGTCCAATTGAACCACAGTCATCCCTGGCACCCCTGGTGCCCTTGTTTCTTAAAGCCCAAAGCGACAAGGATGGCCTCTGTCTATTCCTATTTAGATCTGAGTGTAGGAGATGTATAAATGTAAACAGAAGCTCATTCATTCTCACATTAACCTTAATGAATTTGCTAATTCTGTAGTTAATTTGAAGCTCAGTTGTTTATTGTCTGTGCCTCCAAAGATTAAAGCATTTTCTTTGTCCCAGGTTTGGCATATGCCTGGTGAAAAAGCAGTGAAGAGCAGCGAGTCTGGCTGAGCACAGTCAGCAAAGATGGGAGCCAACACCAGTCAGGTCAGTGACCTGTCCGATAATCCCAGCCTCAAGGCCCTGGTGGGCACAGAGTCCATATCGGAGAATGACCCTTTCTGGAACCAGCTCATCTCCTTCACCTTCATCAGTCCCACCAGCAGGTAAAAAGGAACACTGTTTTTATTGTGTGTGCCTTAGACACAGGCACACACACCTGAAATTCAATACGCCTGTCAGCCATCACATTAAAACTGCAAACAGTCATTGCAGTGTCCTACTTTGTCTCCAAGCATTTATGTTAGTTTAAAAAGACACTCACATTAACATTGTTGCAAACCAATCACACCCATCCATGGCAACCACAATCCCCGATGACATCCTACCCTACTAGCACATTAGTCCCATCAGACATATCTAGGATGTTCCATAGCAAGCCCAATAAACAATTGCCCCACCTCGCAACACAAAGGGGTGGGGGGAGGTGTCCACATAACTTTTACTTGGCATCACTCTACTAATTTCAACTACTTAATTAGTAATTTATTAAGTCAAATAATTGAGGCTATGACTTCTAAACACCACTTTACTGTACTTTTACGATAAATAACTTTTATACACAATGTGACACTTTAAATCACTCAGATGAAACCTTCACATATCAAAACCGGCAAAACAAGCAGTAAGTCAGGAAGGCAAACAGAGTGGAGGAAACATTCATATTGACATAAGTGAATTTTCCTGGGTTGCAGACCTGAGATGCACTGATGTTTTTAATAATGGTTTGTTCCCTCCACCACAAGGGAACAAAGCCTTCTAGTTAGAAAGTCCTTTTAAGATTTACACCCAGGATTTAAGATTAAACTGTAAGGTTTAATCTTAAATCCTGAGCAACCTGAGCACCTGAGCAACGATCTAACAGGGCTGCTGATCTGCTTGGCTGTGATCAGACCAGTTAACCGTTAACGTTTAGTTCCTTTGTAAACAGCACTGAAAACGAAAGGCACCTTGTTTGCGCTTTCAGGTGGACCATGACTGATTGACTGATGTTACATGTTAATCTACTGATGTTGTGATGTTTTTCATTCATAAAATAAATATAGCTACAGTATCTACCAAGTAACAGAAACAGAAGACACATGTAACATTTTACATTCATACTTAGTGTTTGTCTAAAATAAGACTGAGAAATAGTGTCCTCTGTATTAAGGCAAAAAGTTGAGGCCTGTCCAAGTATACAGCAATTTGCTGCTGTCAGTGGGTCGGTCATGAGTAATTATCACTTCAAGTCGTCCATTTGAACATTGAGATTTCTGGTTGACAAACTGGTGTTAGTTTCTTCCTGTGTGTATTTGCCCTTACACTCTAATTGCTGCTCAAAAAGATAAACACAAATAGCTAAAATATCAGGTTGCTGCTATATTGAACCAAACTACTGAATGGTAATCTATAATAACTAGTGCTCTTGGAGTGCTGTGTCGGCTACAGAAGGACACACAGAGATTTCTCAACAAATTCTGTTGTTTGACATTTTAAGAAACCTCATGTTCACCCTTTAATGATGAAAGTCATGTGACTTGAACCCATTGAGCACTTGCAGGTTCAGAAAGTGGAACATTGTTGCTTTTTCTAATGGTTTGGTTACATATGTAGCACTTTCATGCAGCGTTTTATGCGTGTCATTCTTCTCCAGTATTGCAACAGTGGGCTGGCTGTCCTTAATGGCTTTACTTCTGTTATTTGTTCAAAGGCTTATAGCCCTGTAGTTGTGTAAGGCACTTGGCCTTTAAACAAAAGGAATAAATCTTTAATTATTTGAGACGCAAACAGTCACATGGTGAGACGTGATCAAACAAGAGACTTTCAAATTGATAGTTTGTGGATACACATCTTTTTGCACAATTTCCTCTTGTTCTGAAAGTTGAATGATGGCCAGTGTCACTGTCTTTGTGCCATGATAAATAAGTAGTTGAAGCCAGCAGCTAGCTAAATTAACACCGAAACAGGAAATGGTGTAAAGTAAAATTAGGTGTAGGTCAGGATAAGTGTTTGCTGTTGTCATGGTTACATTTAAGGGTAATAGTATGGGGTATTTATTAATGTCAAAGATGGTCAAGTCTGGCACCACACTTAATCAGGTTCCCACCAACTCTAAAGCCGTTCATAGGAATGGTTGTCAATACAGCAGAAGAACAGACAGAGATTTCTTAAAGTATTAGGAAGATGAACCACTAATGGTTTATCTTACTAATAATCTGAGAAAACTCTGCCTCTTCTTCTGTTCTTCACCTGTGTTGACAACCGTTTATCTGAGTGAAAGGGAAGCGCCTGCACATTAAACTCAGCAGCTGCGCACGCAAAAAAGCCATCGTGCACACAAGAGTGTCTGCTTTGGACGTGCTGCTACAGTTTTACACTCTCGTGGGTAGCTCTCTGCTACTTACTGCACTTTCACTGTCTGAAGGCGGAGCCTAAAGGAGGACGGGGGTCCTAATGTGACTGCTCACTTTGATGGACACTTCAGTTTACTGGGTTAAACTAAGTTGCACTGTGGCAGCGACGGAACGATGTTTTAAACTTTATTTGTTTACAATTTGAAAAATAAAGTTGCCAAATTAATCATCAGCAGTCACTGTTTGCTGTGCAGCAGTGAAATTACAGACAACTGTCCCGGTAATGTTAAAGAAATATTTTAAACTAGAGAATTGTAAGGCAAGTTCTGAAGCCTCTGCACTGCTGTCCCATTAATCTGTTTTACAGTATTACAAGGCTTCTATGATTTAAAAAATAATATTCTGATGCAAAATAATTTTGCATCAGAATCTGGCAATTATAAGTTTGGCCAAAATACAAACATTTAAACCTGTCAACAAAAGGTTGTTCCGTCTGCAGCAAACAGATGTAACTGCGCATACGTGACTAGATGGGAGTGCTTCAAACATGCCCTAGAATTCTACAGTGTTTAAGTACGGAGGAGAAACGGCTCTTTAATATTGTTTTTGCTAGCCTCTTTATGGACTTTAAGATTTTAAACAAACAAATATATAAACTTATCAAACAAAACTTAGAATGATTTCTAGAACACTGTGACAACAGAAAAGCAGATGCGTGGTGTTTTGGCTGGAGACCAGAGTGATGAATCTACAACAGACATGTCTTGATGCATGCTCAATCATCCAGGTAAGGAAATCCCAAAAAGTTGATTCTGTTTATCTGGATGTAGCGTCTTTAGTGGGAGAAACGTTTGATCAGTGCTTTGATCAGTAGTTGTTGATCAATGGTCATGAGAATTTGCATACTAATGATCAAGGAACTCACCTCCCAGCCCATTGTGCATTCAGTGGTGCTAGTTTCAGGCATTATGCAAATGTACTGTTCATAAGGTTGGGGAAACCTGCAGTCAGCTGAGACTGAAGAAGTCACTTGGATGAGTGACGAAACGTTTCTCCCACAGAAAACGCTACATCCAGATGAAAAGAATCAACCTTTTGGGATACAACAGACATGACTAAAGTTAATCCTGTGGTTACCAGCACAGAGATAACCACAAAGCATAAAAAGTTAGACACCTTGCACTTAGCAGCTACAAGCATGCTGTGTAATATAGTTATAAGAGCCTTTAGATTTACACAGCATGATAGCAACAAACTGAACTGTTTGTTAGATGCTAGTTCAGACAAATGAACTACCTACCAACCAAACCCTGTCACATCTTACTCTCCTATCCACCCCACAGACTTTCTGTTCAAAGAACCTGAAATATTATCTGGATGAACTATTACAGTGGAGTCTGAACCCACACTGAGTGGAGCTCTGTAGCCACATGTGTACAGCTGGTAGCAACATAAACCCATTTTATATTTGTTCACATTTTATAAAATTAAGTTTAGTTAATTAATTAAGAAACAATTTTATCTTTTTCTTAGAAGTTATGTGTGCCTCTCGTTATGATGATTTTTTTTTTTTTTAATGAGAGAAGCTATGTAATACTGTACAACAGACTGGGAGAGCAGTGCAGAAGCTTGCAACTTGGCTTAGAATCCTCTAGTTTAAAATTTTTCCTCAACATTAAAGTAATCCAAGACAGTTGTCAGTATTTCCACTGCTGCACAACAAACAGTAACTGTTGATAATGAATTCGGCATTCTTATTTTTCATATTGTAAGCAAATACAGTTTAAAACTGTTTCTGTCGCTGCTGTAGCAGCGCGTGCAAAGCTGACACTCTCGTGTGCACAACGGCTTCTTTGTGCATGAATTTACATGCGAGGAATTCGATTGCGCTTTTTTTTTTTTTTTTGCATATTTGTTATGACATAAATATTATTCCAAAGGAAAGGTTTACAGGACAGTAGCGAGATCTGTTGTGGCATATGGTTTGGAGACTGTGGCATTAACAATGCGTAAGAAAGGAACCTGAGCTGGAGGTGAAGATGTGGAGGTTTTCATTGGGAGTGACCTGGATGGACAGGATTGGAGATGAGTATAACAGAGGGACAGCACAGGTTGAGCATTTTGGAAACAAAATCAGAGAGGGAAGTTAAGTTTTGTAGGTTTGGACATGTGCAGAGGACAGAGAGTGGACATCTTTGGCAAAGGATGCTGAATATAGAGCTGCCAGGCAGGAGGAAAAGGGGAAGATCACAGAGGAGGTTCATGGATGTAGAGAAGGACATGCAGAGGACAGCGTTTGGGTTAGGTCAGATGGAAGCAGGCTGATCCACTGTGGTGACCCCCAATGGGAGCATCCAAAAGAACAAGAAGATGAGCGTCCAATGCCTTCAACTAAACCATGATTTATAACAGAGTCATGCTCTGTATCTTTCCATGTTGTATGTATTATTCAGACTTTTATGAGCATTTGTTTAACTTTGTTCTTTTTGTTCCTGTTGACTTGAATGTTACTGTTGTGTAGTACCTTGAGTTTCCAGCAGAGGGAAGATTACTCAAGCAGTCAGCTCCTTCTGTCCATTTTAACCTGACTTGTTCTCTTTTCTGTTTTTTTTTGTTTGTTTGTTTCACAGTGGAGAATCTAAGTTACTGGAAGAAGCTGTCATACCCCTGGCCAAGATCCTCAGTATGTTAGCTACTACATAAATATTCCTATAATTTCACATAATATGTGTTTATGGAAGAATATGTCTAATGAGTAGTCCCAAAGAAAACTGACTTCTCGAGAGTTTGAATTTTAATCATAACGTTTAAGTTACTGAATGCTAAATGATCATATTTTGAGGTTTCTGTAGTTTATGTAAAGCTTTTAATAATAACATTCTGTTCTGTCCATCTTCCCCCCCTCCAAGTTGAAAACAATCCGAGAACGGGGAACTTTGGCGCTCTGGTGAGAATTTTCCTGGGAAGAACCAAAGAGCTGAAAATCTCTACAGAATGCCAAGAGTGAGTATGAGAACCTCAGAGGGGAAGTACTGACTGTCAATGATGGATTCAGTGCAGGCCACTTATTGTTTGAGAGAGAGAGAGAGGAACGCTGAAGTAGTTGCACTTTCCCATGAGAAAAACTGCAGAGGTATAACTATCAACATACGTATGTGGCAATAATCAGCACTCACAGCCAAAGCTCCATTTCCACAGAGACTGACTCTGCCCAAGTCACCAAATGTTTTGGGTGGGAACTCTTCTTCTGTGCTGAGCAGCATTAGAGGTTGGCGTTATTGCGCCTCTTCTCTTTTTCTCACATTTCATAGCAGGTCTGTCCCACAAATCCACATTTTCTTGGTGTGACATAATTGGTGTGTGCAAATAGTTAATTGCAGAGACTGACATACACCTCAGTGTTGGTCTGCAGTGGTTGTGAAACTTGGCTTGCAGTGGGTGGTTTCTTTTGTGTTTGTTTCTCAAACTTATGCAGTGTTGGGGAGTTACTAGGTACATGTAACAGAATAATTAAATGCAAAATATGTTTAGTTTACTCCTTTTAAGAGTTTTAAAAAGGGGATTAAGTATGTTGCTTCCTGGTAAGTTACACTTCTTCCTTGAAACCCAGAGCCTTAGGTCAGGCATAGAATCCCTCTTAAATGTGCCACATCACAGATAAAGGGAGACAAGGCAGCTAAAGTTCCTCTAGTTATTTTTCCTTTGTCAAAAAAGAGGTTTTCCCCTACTAGCAGAGCTTTCCAGATGTTGGGCAGACTGTTTTTTTTCCCACTTAAGGATGTGCTCATGCTGTAAGGATTGCATTTACATATTTCTAGGGTTTGATAACGGTGTGATCTGGCTGCCTCCAGATGCCTGTGCACATTGTGTGTAGATAACTATCCAGGTAAACATCTCATTTTAATGTCAGCTGTAAATGGCATATCAGAGAAGTTATGGACTAGTTTTGAGCATAATGCAAAAAATCTTCACCCCTAGCTTCTTTGTGCTTGTGTCAGACTGATAATACTTCAGTCAGAGCTGCTTTGCATTTAAGTTTGGATACAACCAATACAATACTTTGGATTTTACCAGATGTTTTAGAATCATCCCAGAAGTGGCACTGCACTCCACAGATGTTAAAGCAGTGCCAGGTCTGTTCTTACAGAAGATAAGATAAGATGGCCTTTATTAGTCCCACAGGTGGGAAATTTGTTTTGTTACAGCAAAAGTGCAAAGTTATGTAGCAGAAATTAGAAAACACTGGAATGCAATAAAATACAATAAAATAAAATAAAATACTATATACAATAGAATAAAATAGAATAATATATACAATAGAATAAAATAGAAATACAAATACTATATACAACTGAGTAGGAAAATACAAAAACACAACTTCGTCAGAAGAAGAATTGCACGTATAGCAGTCTTATTGCACATGTGTGGGTTTGTGTGTTTGATCAGCTAAGCCAATACAAGCTCCACACAGCACCTGAGGAAAGCAGGAAGCCGAAAGATTAGTTTTCAAAAATAAAAGCCCTCATACACATGAAGCACTTCTGAAATGTTCAGTGTGTTTAAAGCTGTATAAAAGACAAAACTGTGTCAAAGGCTGAGCTTCATCGACAATCCTAGAGTTAATCAAGAAACTCTTAGATCACAAGTTGTCAAAGTTTTTATGCCAATTTAGAGCTAATATATCACTTTTACTTGAAGCAGATGAGAGTAATATTCAGCCATACATACTTTATTGTTACACCCATAGGCTGTGCAAAGAATTGCTATTGGCTCACTCTCAGTCATCTGAGAGCCCTGATGTTTAGCTGAAAAGCAGCCACTGGTAATTTTTTTTTTATTAAATGAAATGCAAGTATCCATCTTTTAACCACCCAGAAGCATGCCCATGAGATGACTTGGTTTTGTTTTTCTCTTCCACAGCCAGCTTTTTATCTGGCAGGCCCACAATGCACTGTTCATGATTCGCTGCCTGCTCAAGGTCTTCATCAGGGAGATGAGCGAAGCTGAGCTGCACCAGCAGTTCTCCTACCAGGAGAGGGCACCAGGATCCTGCGGAGGTGAGCTCCAGTGTCTTTTTCACAGGCAGGGCCACAGAGTACACAAAAGAGTCAGCTTGAAAAGATTTTGCTAAAAAAAAAAAAGGTGCTCTCTTAGAATCAGTAGCAATGTACAGAACAGCTCTGTTGAGAACTTCTTGAGTTTTTTTGCACTTGAGTGCACCTTACGCAAAACTTCCTGTTATCTGTTAGGAAATCTTCAGCATTCTTTACGTTTTTGGTTTCCAAGTGAGTTCTTGGAAGTGAGTAACAGAGGTTATGGTCTAGTTTTAGATGTCTCATATAATAACTGTCAATTGTACAAGACTTCCTTTCATACTTAAGAGACATTCAGAATTGGCTTAAATTGAATGAAGTTGAATTAATTAGTCTTTGCAAAATGATTTATCCGTCCATCAATTTCTTGCTGCTTATCTGAGTTCAGGTCACACTAATATAATTAATTATGTCATTAGGAATTATCGTGCTAAACTGCTGGAAAATATGATTTAACATTAAACAGTTTTAGGCTTTGTTGTTCTACCGGTTTGTCATCATTTGTTCATCCTTTTGCAATTATAATCATGAGGAAAGTATGAAATGCATTCTGTGTGATATCCTTATTAAATAATTCCTGTGTTATTTCCTCTGTTTAATGAGCATGAAAACACGGAGCAACCTGTGGGAACTAAGGATTGGATTAGTGGCAGATTAGAAGAGCAGAGATGCGGCAACTAACTTGATACTGTCTTATATTCAGTATTTCTCATATATTTACTTTATCAATCCCTTGTGGAGAAACAGGAAGTGAAGACCTTCTTGAGGAGCTGCTGTCCAACCTTGTTCACCTGATCGTTGAAGTGCCGCTGCTGTAAGTCTCTCCCGTCTTTTGCGTGAGGAAAAAGTTGAATTAAACACTCTAAAAAGGTCGGGCATGTCAGAGCTATTCTGAAACGGTGAGAAAGATCCTTACAGCCTAAATGTTTGACAACATTGCCTGAGTGATTGGACTTGTAATAGTCCGTGATCACTTGTTTGACGTGCGTCATAATAATTGTTATAAAAAAATGTCAACTTTGCTCTGCTTTTCTATCTGTCTTTTAGTTTGTTCTTGCTGATGTGTTTTTTTCCCCTGTTAATATGAGTAGCATGTTAGTGACTGAGGAGCTAATGAAAAGCAGTTTGTATGTGTAGCTCTGTTTGCGTGCTGCGCTTGCTTATTCTTGTCTTGAGTCACTAACCAAGAGAAGATGAAATCCATTAAGGAACACGCCAGACTGACATGCTGGAACTCTGACGCTGGCAGCACGGCGATCTGAAAGAGCTAAAATAAGAGAGAAAGTGTTGGTTGTTTGGGGGAAGAGAAAAAGCTTGGAATGAAAGTTTAGGAGCATTTCCAAGGAGTGGGAGTGGAGGGAACATAATGTTTGAAAAATTGTATCAGGCTTTATTCCCGCTGGGCGGTGTGAACACAAACATCCTCTGTGTTTACTTATCAATAAGTGAATGATTTTTTAAAAAGTACACGCAATATGTTTGGCAAAGCAATCTCCTCGAGCTTTTCAAACCGAATTTGTCGAATCATGATCGACGTCTTCTTGTCACAGCATCTTCCACTTGTTCTGTGCGTCGTTCCGGATACCTTCTCTCACTGTCTGCCTCTATTTTCTCTGCACCTCTTCACCTTTCACTCTCCTTTTCTTCTCTTGTCTCCAAACATCAAACTGTGGCTCCTGTGTAAATGCATTCAACATTCCAACATTATTCATTGTTCCAAGCTTAAAATCGCTCTCTGTTTTTCTTCCCTTCACCACTTTGTGGCCGTTAGCCCATTTCCCCTCTACGTGCTCCTGGCTTGGATGGGAAACCCACCATTCTTTTAGTTAGCTTCCCCCAAGTCCCAATCCGGCTCCTGTGCCTTTTTTGTGGCTTTGTCTCACGAGTGCAAGAGTGGTTATTTTTCCATTCACAGGTATCCAACTAAAACAGTAGCTGATTGGTGACAAAGTGCTTTGCAAAGCTAAAAAACAGCGTGCAGTAATGGAATTAATATCAAAACAGAAATTTAAGTAGCCCATAAAACTGGCTTAAAGGGTTTCAGCTAGAGTGCAGTGTGTGTATATGTGCAGACTTAAACACAGAGCTTGTGAGTATGTACTGGATTCAAAAGACAATGTTTTGACATGACTGGGCCTTTATCATGCAAAATGCACTGTTTCTATGCAAACTGTGAGAGCTGATCTGTCTGGGTGACATAGGCTCCAGCTCCCCTCGGCCCTGAATTTGATATTGGTAGTATGACAGATGTTTACTTTAATTAATTACATAATATTTCTGTAATTAATTAAAGAGTAGGTCATGGATTGTAGGTTCTGATTTTTAAATGACTGAACATGAACAACCTGAGCTTCTTGTATAACATTACACTTCAGTATATACACTACAGTATATTTCTAACTAACTAAGCAGCTCATTTTCTTTCTTTTGCCAATACTTTCTTTAAAGGTACAGCAAAACTTGGGGTCAACTTAAAATAAAGGCAGATGTGAAATGTAAACGTGAGATCAGAGGTCAAACATGTAAAACTGTAATGTGATATTTACAATCCCCATACACCAGTATCATTTCCCAAATGTTGCCAATACAAACAGACAGTTTTAAAGATAAAGCTTTAAATGAAAAGTTGACCTTATTCGACCCTAATGAAAAGGTCAGAGGTACAATGTAATGTGATAGTTATAGGTTATCAATACAAACAATGGCAATAAGAAACATAGTTTTAAATGGCTCTATATAGCATTATTATCACCTTCAGATCAATTTATTGATAGTGAAGGAGAGATCAGAGGTCAAATGTGACATGATAATCTTGATATAGCTATTTCTATATGTTGATAATATATGCCACACTAGTAAAATCATAGTTTCCAAGTTAAAAGTTTTGTCGGTTTTCAGCCAATAAACAATGGAGTTTATTGGCAGAAATCTAACAGACAAGCTAAAAAATCATTTTTTGTCACTGATTAATGGGAAGAAGGCTGAAAACTGAACTAAGGGCGCGTACATATGAGCATCATTTTATAACTCCGTGATGTTGGAAACCTGTAGTGTGCTAAGAATTGGCATTTCAGCAAGGTAGGAAATGTACTGTAGAGTCTGAATTTATTTATATAAATGGATAAACTGTTTACAAAAAAGATGTTTTTAGTCATAAAACAGGTCTGAAAAGAATCATCAAGGCATGATATGTAGTGCTGCCACCTTCAGCTACCTGCAGTGCTCTGTCATCCTTTTATGAAGAGATGTTGGCATCAGTGCAGCTGAGAGAGCATATAAATCTATTCTGCTTGAAAGCATGCATGAAACGCTTATAAATATTATTTTATGCAGATGTTTAGCTATAAAATTGAGTTTATTGTTTATTTACATGAACTCTTTGTGTTACATTGTTTTATTTAGTGACATCACCTATAGCATCCTGTTTGAGGCAGTGACCGTGCTGCTGGTATTCTTCTCCTATCAGCTCTTCCACAAAGACATCCTCAGAGACGGAATTATCTACCAGCACATCATGAAGGGACGATGGTGAGGAAACGCACTCGCTCACACTCCACTGAAGACTACACTTAACTTGAAGTGCCCATATTAACAGAAAAGGTAGAAATGGAAGTGTTTTGTATGTGATTATGTGCTCACAGGCCACTTTATTAGTTATATCAAACTGGTCCCCCTTTTGGCTTCTGACCGGCTTGAATTCTTAGTGGCACAGATTAAATCTGGGTACCCAGTGGTCATAAAAGGATGGCCATGGTCAGCAACAATCCTCAGGTAGTCTACGGCATTTATATAATGCGTACTTGTTACCAAGGGACTCAGCATTGCACCACCAGCACCCTGAACTAATGATGCAAGGCAGGATGGATCCATCCTTTCATGTTGTTCATACCAAATTCTGACCCTGCCATCTGGATGCTGCAAAAGTTTTATTCTGTTGTCCAACAATTTTGCTAAGTCCATGCAACATAGCCTCACAGGAGTGACCCCCGGTGTGTTCTTCTGCTGCCCCACCTGCTTCAAGGTTCAGCATGTTGCATGTTCAGAGATGCTCTTCAGCAAAAAGCTGTAATTTGAGTTACTGTTGCCTTATTAAAGCAACATAAAGCAGTTTGGGCATTCCCCCTAAGGCAGGGGTGTCCAACTCCAAGCCTCAATGACCAGTTTCCTGCAGGTTTTAGATGTGTCCTTGATCCAACACAGCTGATTTAAATGGTTAAATGACCTCCTCAACATGTCATGAAGTTCTCCAGAGGCTGGTAATGAACTAATTATTTGATTCAGGTGTGTTGACCCAGGGTGATATCTAGAGCTGGGCGATATAAGATTTTTTCATATCACGATATGTTTTTTTCATTTCAGGCGATAACGATATATATCACGATATAAGCCAAATAACTATATTTGTAAGATTTAAATGTGCCGTTGCTCACAAGTAAAATGTGAAATAATTAGCAGCTTGTTTTAATTAAAATATTTATTTCCCATAATAAGTTCAACAGGGTAGATGTACTTAAGGAACATGAGACTTCAGTTTCAGATAAAGGCAAATATTGTAAACTACACAAAAGGCAGCCGCTAAAGCGTTTAAGTTTCAAAATAGAACAAACAAAACAGACCACTAAATTGTCAATTCCACTTAGAAACAAAATTTTAATTCTAAAAATAAATCTTAGGTCGTTTTACAGAAGAACAGACAAAATTGACTAACTTTTGTCAATATCAAATAAACTGAGAACTAAAAGGAAATTCTCAGGCTATGTCCACACGTACATGGGTATTTTTGAAAACGGAGATTTTCCGTTTTCGTTTTAAAAAAATAATCCCGTCCACACGTAAACGCAGAAATGAAGGAAAACGCTGCTAGGAACATGCCAAAGCAACAGGTGGCGATATATTCCTAACAGTGTAGAAATGTTGGCCAATCAGAAGTCTAGAAGCCTCGGTAGGAAATAGTAAACAAAGATGGGGCATAGAAACAGAACCGAGTCGTATGTGTGGAGGGACAGTAACTATGTGTGTATATTATGTAAGCATTTAAACACTGCAGAGAGGACAATTAACAGTAACAGTATTGTAGAAATTCATTTCACCAAAACAATAACGTGGCGCACAGTGTGACGTCAAAAAAGGCGCACACCTTTGACGCTGCGTTTTCTCCGTTTTTCTTGTCCACACGTAAATGCAAAAACGGAGTTTTCGAAAATATCCACCCTGGCAGGCGTTTTTAGAAATCTCCGTTTTCAGTGACTGAAAACGCCGTTTACGTGTGGACGAAAGGTGCAAACGCATAGAAAAATCTGCGTTTTCAAAAATACCCGGGTACGTGTGGACGTAGCATCAATCTCTCCTTGTTGTATAGCTTAGCTTTTCAAACAGTTTTAACAGTTACTTTAGTCTGACAAAAGCCGAATGACGAATTGGCGCTTTCAGTCAGAGACTGAGCATGCACCGCTTTATTGTATATCTAGACTTGCTTTCGGCACAATTTACAGTGCGCGCTACTCTGTTTTTTGTCAGACTTGAAATAGCCGAAATACCTTCACACTACGGAACTTCTGTGGCCCTTCCGTTTGACAATCTCTCCAGCATTGGAACCATCATCTGTTTTTTCTTCGGTAACCTTCGCTCACGCTCTCGGTTGATTTTTCTGTAGTCGGCAAACTCATTTCCTTCATTACCTGGGCGGCCCGGCTGCAAAAACAAATACACATGTGCGCCTTGGCGCTTGTGCTGTACGTAACAAGTCATGTGACGTGACGCTGCTGCTGTGATTGGTTCGGCTCTGCGCTACTTAATTTGGATTGGCTGTTCTTTTTTTCTTTTTTTTTTAAGAGGACAAGAGAGATGAGGTCTATCGCAATAGTTTAATTTTTCTATCGAGAAAAAGTTATTTCGCAATACATATCGTTATCGTTTTATCGCCCAGCTCTAGTGATATCTAAAACCTGCAGGCACCGGCCCTTGAGGCCTGGAGTTGGACACCCTGCCTTAAGGCATTTTGACCCAGTGAACTGCTGCCAACTGCATATTTGCTCTCTTTTTATACCATCCTCTGTAAACCGTTGAGATAGCAGGTTGATTTAAACACGCCTAAATGAGTTACTGTCACATCATTAGCTGGTTTCAGGACATAGTATATATCTCTGTCTCCCTCCCCTCACCTCCAACCAGTCGCAGCAGATGGCTGCCCCTCCCTGAGCTTGGTTCTGCCAGAGGTTTCTTCCTGTGACAAGAGATTTTTTCCTTCCCACTGTTGCCTAGTGCTTGCATCTGTTTTGGAGGTTTTTTTCTCTCTAATATTGTAGGGTCATTACCTCATTATAAAACGGGCCTTGGTGACTGTGATTTGTGGCTATATGCAAATGAAATTGAATTGAATATTTGCATTAATAAGAAGCTGCATAGGTATATCTAATAAAGTAGCCACTGAGTGTATCTACATCACTGCGCAATACACGTGCAGAACGCCTACAAAGCAGCCAGTTTGGCAAACCTTAAAATCAGGGGTCCCCAATCCCAGTCCACGAGGGCCGGTGTCCCTGCAGGTTTTAGATCTCACCCTGAGTCAACACACCTGAATCACATGATTAGTTCATTACCAGGCCTCTGGAGAACTTCAAGACATGTTGAGAAGGTAATTTATCCATTTAAATCAGCTGTGATGGATCAAGGACACATCTAAATCCTGCAGGGACACCGGCCCTCGTGGACTGGGATTGGGGACCCCTGCTTAAAATAAACAATGAGCTGCTGCTTCACAGTCTGCCATTTTTATTCACTTGCTAGAGTGGCTCGTCTGACTCTAAAACGTCTAAGCAATGAGCAAAAACACCAAATGTTCTGTTGTTGGCTGCAGAAATGCAGAAGTCTTCAGGCACTTCATATATCTGATAAAACGAGACTCAGTGAATTATTTTTGTTTTTGATGGTAATTCCACAGAGCAACAGGGTGTTTGCATGGAGCATGGCTAATATGCCTAACCGTTCTACTAGCATTGATGCTTGTCACTGTGCAGAGCTATGGGGAACTTATTGTATTGTATCATTGAAGCTTGAAGACCCAGTTTGGGCAGAGGAATAAATGGTTATAATGCATGCAGTTTTGACAGTTGAAAAATAGGTGCATTGAAATATTTATGCGGTGGTTAATGGCTTGACTTCTGCAGGATTCACAAGGTGTTAGCCAAAAGCCCTCAGACTGCTGTGCCATACCACAAGTTGCAGTCCATAACTAATGTTTATGCCAAACCATTGTATTTTTTTTGGGAGGGGAGCTAAAATGTCTGAACCTGTAAATAAATATTATAGGGATTTTTTTGTATTTTTTACAAATACAGTCCCATAATATTTTTCTTCTTTCTATTTTCCCATATATTTTACTACTCAAAGTGAACCTATTGGTTGTCCGTGTCCCATTTAACTGATACCAAAAGAAGAAAACGAAACTAATCTAGCCAATCACAGCCACAGCAGTGTGAGAGCAAAACATTAGCCTGTTTATGATAATAAATGTTAATGCAAGCCTGTACATGGAAATGGTTTTCTTGAATGTTATTAAATTTAGATAACTGCTGTATTTTGATGTGTTTTGTATGAGTCTAATAGTTACAGTTTAGACTAAAACAACCAAAGCGAGCACTTTGGCTCAGTGGATTGAAGTGATGAAAGGTTTTCAAGTGACAAAACAGCTTTGAAGGCCATCTAATAAGATTTAGTGTTTCCAGAAAGTGATATTAGATCCACAAGAAATTACAGCTTATGTGTAAAGAAAGGAAAACTCACTAAGATTGATGCCCAACATAGACACGTGTAAATGGAGAGCGGGATGTTAGACATGGCTGTAGACACGCACCTGCATGCACATATGTGCGTTTTGCTTTCTGCTGCACTGTGAAGAATATGGCGTGATCAGCGACTAGGAAGGTGCTAAGGCTGACTTTGCAAAAGAGCTGATTTCTTTTTTTCTCTCTCTAGAGAAAATCCTCACAATCTGTTCATATTCTGTTTCTAAAATTAGCATTTCTTGTCTTTTAAACATGACCAAATAACCCCAATGCTTTTATTCTCAGAACTTTTGCAGCTGGGCTCATGCTTCGGTGAAAAAATATCTGTGTAGACAGCAACACAACTGATAAAATGTTGACGGCTTCACTTATTATATATCTTATAAAGAAAGCTAAAGTGCTAACGATGACAGTGATTGTGTCCTTGCCTCCATATTTTATTCAAAACCTTTATTGTTCAGCCCTTCACTTATTCACACATGATCTAATTTTAAAGAATTGAGATAAAGCTAAGACTAGAACTGTAGGGCTTTATTCTACATGTGTGCTTTACTTTTAAGGCCTAATCTAGGCAGTGAATATAGAGACAAATGATGAACCCAATACGACCGCAGCTACTACTCCATACTCTTTGTGATGCAAGAAAAAAGGGAGGATAAAGTAAAATAAAATAACAATCCCAATTTCCTTTGACTTTTCATATGCACTGAGGTATAAATGTGCATTTATGTCTCACATCGAGCTGAGTCTGAGTGTCCAGTTTTGTCTTTTTAAAACCATTATCATCCCTTTTCCACAGCATGTGTTTAACCAGTCGACTGGTGAAGACCCTGCTCTACAACTTCATAAGGCAAGAGAAGTGTCCTCCTCCTTCGACCCACATTTTCGAACCAAAAGCTGAAGGCGGCTTGCTTTATGGCCTGGCGTCAGGGGTGGCAAGTACGAGCACACTCATCAACACACGATAAAAAAAGGGAAAGCTTAATAATTATTGTATTATTGTATTTACTAATCAGGTTGCTACCCCAAAAAGAAGGCAGATCCCACTTTTTGTGTGTTTATGTTTTTATTGATATATTTTTATTTTGAATTCGAAGTCAAAACGTGAATATTTAAACAGTTTACTTTGTAAATTTCTGTAAAATTTTGGAACTTTGGTCGTTTTCACACCTATAGGTCATTTACTTGTAGCTTTTCCCCGTGGTTTGATTTGTTTTTACGCAGTTAAAAATCCAAGTGAACGCTAAGCGAATCAAAATGCGTCACTGCAAACTACGTCATAATGTTCAGTCCGTTCATTGGCTGCACGTGTCTGTGGTGGGGTGCTGTGTTCTGGAGAACGCAGAGAATTTATGTTCAGTTCACAGCTAGTTGCTAACCCACACAGGCCTTTGCACATCTATGGTACCTTCCCACACTCAAAATACAAAGGATACGAGGCTATGAGAGGTTTTTTAGCTCTAATGTGTTCACACCTGCTCAAATGTACCCACCAAGGGGGGTAAATGAATTACTTTGATTTAAACGGACACACTGCAGGTTTGAAAACACCCTTAGATTACTGTATTATTGCGTTAGGGGACTGTGGTGAGCTTTTCAGATGCAGTCACCTGTTTTTTCCTTCCAAATTGTTGCCTAAAATGAAGCAGCGATGTGTCTAGTCACATCCAAAGAATGATATTTTCCCCTTTCTCATATTGTTTCTCACACACACTGCAAAAAATTTCAAATATAATAATTTCTCAATAACATGCCAAATTGAATTCACTGGCTGGTTGGGGTTTCCCTGTGTGAATTTAACTGGGTGCCTACTTTTCTGTCTCCATAACGACTCCTTGTGTTTCTCACCCATTTTTGCCTTTTGTTCTAGTGATGTTGCCACTAGCAACACATCAAAATTAAACTGTTGGATTAACACATCCTCACACTGTGAGATTTATACATTACAGTTATGTTGGGGGGGGGGGGATTTTATAAAATATAAACTGACCCGAAGCATCTGAGAAATAAATAGAGACCAACGCTGACGAAATGAATGACGAAAATCAAAAAATGACCGGATTTTTGTTGTGTGCATTTTTAGCTGGTAATGTGCACTGTGTGTGCTTGTTTCAGTGTGAGAACAGGGACGGGTTTCCCCCGCGGATAAACGGTCTTTGTCGGTTGTTGGTGGCAGATTCCTATCAGTGAGCCATCACCATTCAAGCCAGCCTGTCTGTCTGTGGCCAGTGATCAGCTCGATGAGTTATGGTGCCCTGTCCTGTTCTGTAATCCTCTAGAGCCTGTCTGTCTGCAGCCGCCTCCCTTATACACACACACGCAGACCAACAAAGACACAAGCCCTCTTATGCTCAGAGCTCAGAAACAACACTTGTTTTCTTTCTCTGTCTCTGTGTCTCGTATGCATGGAGGCATTTGGCACTGACAGAATACACAAGTGGGTGTTATTCTGAAAACAGTAACTATCAGATGACTTTCTTGAACTTCGTTATACTAGCAAACGTTTGGCTAGTTAGGAGAATTAGACCAGTTTCACAACTGAAGGGCAGTTTGCCCCTCGTGGTTGGGATTGCTCAGCTTGCGAAAACGATTATATAAAGTCATCAGTCGAAAATAACTGATGATATTAAACTGAACTACAACTGTTGAGCCATGCAAAGCTATATTTATGCAAAATAGCGCTTTGAGTTGAATGATGGCATTTATGTTGAGCCGATTTCATTTTATCTCAGTCTACTGAACTAAGTAGCACAGAGGACAAAATACAGCTGAGGCAAAGAGCAGTATTATTCATCTGTATTAATGTGGCCGTGTACCAAAGGATGTCAGAGAAAGATTTCACGGGCAGATGTGAGAAGGATCCACATACTTTGTTCCTGTACTTGAGTAGTATCTTCGGCTATCTGCGCTTTACCAGAGCATTTAGTTTTCTGACCACTTTTTACTTTTACTCGCTACATCTGTACTTTCTACTCCTTGCATTTTTGAAATGTGCTCATTACTTTAGGTTTAAGACATTTGAAGAGAGTTATTGTTTCCTGTGAATGAGTGCGTTTCCAACAATAAACCAGTTGGAACATAATAAAGGAAACAATAACACAATCTTATTGATGTATCCATCACTGAGGGTTATTGTAAAGGAAGAGATCATTTATCCTACTTAGGGGGTTAAAGTGACTTCGAACGATCCAGAATGGCGTTTTTGGCGCAGATGTCTGTAAATTGTGGTAATGGTATTTCAGCAAATAGCTAGCACTACAAACGTGGAGAAACATTTTTGAAGTGGAAGGCAATATTTCTAATAGCTCAACAAATATCAGCAAACGCACAAACTGTTTCTGTGCAGTTTTTCACACAGTGGGTATGCTAGCTAAATTCACAGTTGTTTTATTTCTCAAAGAAAGGAAAGAATGTGAGAGAAGTTCATTTAGAGATGTAACCCCTAAACACACACACAGTTTGGTCTGGACTAGTTATGACACTAGCTTTTTTTGTTTTTTATACTTGCCATGCCTACACACTTGAATCGTGGACAGATTCTTTCCAAGAACCAGACACTGACCATTGGCAAAGCAAAGCAGTTCTTGAGTTTCTTTGCCATTTTAATGTCTAAGGGGTAGGGTGTCTGTCACACACTCTGCTGTCTCAGTCTGAGCAAGCGTCTGCAGGGGGGATTATCACCCAGACTGGCAACTCGGGAGCTTTTCCTCCCCTCCTCTTCACTCCCCTCACTCTGCTTCCATAGGAATTCAATTGGTAATTAGCCACCAGGTGCTGATAATCAAAGGCACTTGTTTAACTGATCATCTGCACGTGTGACCACCTCTATAAAAGGAAGAGATCTATCCGCTTGCTGGTCTGGACCAAGGAGGAACGAATTCAGCAATGATCTAAGAGAAGCAATTGTTGTTGCCCATCAGTCAGGGAAGGGTTATAAGACCATTTCCGAATAACTGGATTATTCACAAGTGGAAAACTGTTAAGACAGTTGCCAAACTTCCTAAGAGTGGATGTCCCAGCAAATTTACCCTGAGGTCAGACTGTGCAAAGTCAGAGAAATTAAAAAAAAAAACAACAACAAAAACCCAACTACATCTCAGACTCTTCACGACTTAGCAAGGTCATGACAGTCCAACTAGAAGAAGACTTCAGGACTGTCAGAAGAACAGTCATAGCAGCAGAGCTTAGGTTTGCAAAGTTGCATCTGAACAAACCACAAGACTTCTGTAACAAGTTCCCCTGGACAGACAAATCAAAAGTGGAGATGTTTGGCTATAATGCACAGCACCATGTTTGGTTAAACATCCAGCATATCAACACAAACACCTCACACCAACTGTAAGGCATGGTGGTGGGGGCATGATGATTTGGGTTTGTTTTGTACCTTGCAGGCATTGAGTCAACCATAAACTCCTCTGCGTACCAAACTATTGTAGATTCAAATGTGAAGCTATCTTTGAAGCTTGGCCCAAATTGGGTCATGCAACAATGTAGCACAGCAGCAAAGCTACAGCAGAATGGCTGATAAAGAAAACAGTAAGCATGTTTCAGTGGCCCAGTCAAAGTCCAGACTTCAACCTGATTGAAATGCTGTGGTGAGACCTTAAGATAGCTGTGCAAGAACGAATACCCGCAGACCTCAACTGAACTGAAGTAGCACTGTAAAGAAGAGTGGCTAGAAATCCCCCACATTGATGTGCGAGACTGATAAAGTCAAACACTTTATCATACAAGTTATTGTTGCTAAAGGTGTCTCTACAAGCTACTGAATCATGGAGTGTACTTCTATTTCCACATTCCTTCTTCTGCATTTTTGGCTTTGTTTTCGTTAAATATGTAATGACACAAACAGCTTTCTGATTCTGCAGTTTGTTATCTGCAGTCTACATGATTAATATTGAGTTAGCAGCAGCCACACAGACACGCTATGTGTACGTGTATGTGACATTATTGGCATAGTGCACTTAACAGAAAATGATACATTTCTAGCTTGGACTGGAGACTGCTCTCATTTTGCTATTAGGAGTGGAGGATTTGTTGTGGCAGAACTTTGTATTATCATTATGATGGTTACAAAATCTGTGGAATGTTCTCATATGTCGAATATGTTTATGTTAGCATGGTTTTGGATTGCATTTGGATAAATGCGCTTTGAGCATATTTTTTGTGAAGAAGTGTGTTTATTTATCGTCTGCACAACATGTTTCCCCACATGCATTTTTTTTTAAGATAATCATCAGAGGTTTGACATATCCACATGGGTGTGTGTGTGTGTGTGTGCGCGTGCATGTGTTTGTATCAGTGCATCTGCGTGCTTGGCCAAAACATTGGGCTAAAGCCCTGAAGTCATATTTCATTCACTGTTATGCAAGTAAATAAGTAAGTAGCACACTGTGTCTGTCTCTGTTGACCAGTGTCTGTCTGCGCTGTGTTTTTAGCCATAACTATGTGGAATCCTTCCCAACCCCAGCTCCCTTCTCTAGTGTCTCCATTGAGGTGTTCACATGTTCACGTTGCTCCTGAATTAGAAAAGCAAAAATTGAACTCGTTTCATAGAGATTTGAACTCCTGTATGGTTTTTTGTTTTTTTTAATAAGCCTGCTTCTATGGCTGGAATTACTGCAGCTGAAAAATGACAGTTAAGGGGTACACGCCAGCTTAATTAGGACTGAAATTTTTAAACATAACTATGTTCACTCCATTACTACAACCTGCATTATGAACTGCATCAGAAGAATTAATGTGAGAGTCAAGGTCAATATCTCAATCAATTCATCTAGGTGATCTGGACTTAGAGGGTTTTCAGCCCACCTAATGTTTTGATTTAAATACTCTGTGCGCCAGTATTAACGTGTCTGATGGCAGCAGTCATTATGCAAGACTAAGGCCAAGTAAAGCAACAGCACCGCATGTTGTGTTGCAGAAACTTGCAGTGTGGTCTGGCTCTGAGTTTCTATAGACTGTGGGTGCACATTGTGAGGAGAAGTGCAGATAATGAAGTGGTTGTTTTGGTAACATGCTCATCCTGCAAGTAAAGTAAGGTTTTCTGGGGGCATGGATTGCATGTAGCGCCTTTCAGCACCACCCCCCCCCCCAAAGTCCTAAAGCCCAGATTCTGGTTTCAGTGTAGCAGCCTCTGTGAGAGAGTGTGTGACCTTCTCTTTTCCTCACTTTCCCCTTCCTCCTCCTGGTGTCCTCCTCCTCCTCCTCCTCCTCTTTTTCCACTGGGCAGCTGGCCAGGTCCTGAGCAGCCTAAGCAGGGTAGCATTATTGGGTTTATGTGGTGGGCAGGCAGACAGGCAGAGGGAACCAGGCCAGATGGATAACAAACAGCACCCACTAAGGTAAAATAGAGCTGTGTGTGTGTGTGTGTGTGTGTGTGTGTGTGTGTGTGTGTGTGTGTGTGTGTGTGTGTGTGTGTGTGTGTGTGTGTGTGTGTGTGTGTGTGTGTGTGTGTGTGTGTGTGTGTGTGTGTGTCAGATAGAGTGCAGGAAATGTGGCTGCCAGACCGGTCTCTCTGAAACTGCTGGGCTAGTCACTGTGGTGCCAGTGAAGAGATGTACGGGGCTCCGTCACAGCTTGGCCCTCTCTCACTTGATCTTGTTTTCTCTCACACTCGCGTCTCTTTCTGGCCAGCAGAAATGAAAGCTTATCATGTGCATGTGCGTGCGTGTGTTTGTGTATGTGTGTAAGGGAGAGACAGACTGACCAGTGCAAATTATGTAATTCATCTCTCGGGGTTATTTTTTTTCTTGTTGTTGTCAAAGCACTTTGCTGATGTTCTTTCACCCACATATAAACAAGTTACGTCCCCTCCTCTCTGGAATTGGGTTCACATTCCTAAACACAAACGTTGGAGTAGCTCTTGGCTAGTCATTAGTGAACCAACATGTAAACATAAGGAGAAAAATAAGGGGGGGAAACGTGTTTGAAAAGCTCCTTTTTCAGAATGCAAAGTCATTTAAAACAAATTAGTTTCAGGCTTCTTCAGTCAGAACCGTTCTTTTTGTCTTGGACACTTTTGTTTCCCATCAGCGCAAACAGGATACATGAGAATGCCTCTTTAATTTTCTTCAGTTATTCTTTTTATAATATGATGGGATGCCGGCTTAAATAGGCATCATATCAGGGCTCAGGGCAGCTAATTAACATGGCTCCATGTGTAACTTCAGCCAGACGTTTGTCCCGCTCTTCCAGCCTTCGGCTCTAGATGGCAACAGATCTGCTTGGCTTCTTCTTGAGCTCACTAGTTGGATCATTGTGGGCTCACAACTACACTCTAGCACTTGGTTCATGCATTCTGTTTGGCTAGACGTGGAGGAGCCAGACACTGTCATCTGTGTACCTTGCTGTTCATGTTTCTCGAGCTTTCTCTTGATGCTTGAAAACCCCAGCACTTCACTTGCTCTACAAGAAATTCTCTCATGTCTCTCATCACCCAACAAGAAAGAGGGCGGGGGGGACAAAAAAAACCTAACCCAGTAGTTCCACTTTCCGTTTGTGCCGTGGCGCCGTCTGTGTTGTTTCAAATTTCAGGTGCTGCTAACCATTGTGCGTGACTCCATTGTGCCTATTTGGCCTTGATTACATCAGTCTGGCTGTGAATACTTTTCTTTTTTTCCCCACTAAAGTGTAAATCACTTTTTAAGGCTGAAAAGGACTCAATTGTCAAATGATTTCTTCGATAAGCTTTCCGTGTACAAGCTAACTGCTCTTCCAACTGAATCTTACTTCAATTTTCTGTAGAAACAGATGACTACAGTTTTCAGTCCAGTCGAGCCTCAAATCTGCATACCTGCCTATAATTTATATTCTTACAATGAAAGTCTGAATGAAGCTACTTTTAATTTCTCATGTTCATAGTGACTTTCATTTCAAATACAAGTCGTGGTGCACTCATGTTTTCTTTTAGACTTCACAGGAAGCTGTAGAAACCCGCTGTACTCTAATCTGATCATCACTGAACAGCAGACACAAACTGAATGGCAGTATAGTATGCAAAGCAGCTCAATGTTCAGGTGGCAGATGCCAAAAGCTGATAATATTACCATAACACCAGTGATGCTTGCCAATAAACTTCCACATCAACTTAAAAAGATAACGAAGCATCTGGGGTTAGGATTGACTAGTTTCTGTTATTCAGCAAAGCGTTTGCTCATCTATACAAACGTCGACCAGCTACTGTTTCTTTTTTCCGGGCTAATCGAGGGTACTCTGTGGGATTTGGTTCAGTGCTCTTGGATGGCCGTTTAAACTTTGATTATTCCCATCTCTTTGCTCTCAGAGCTCTCTGTTGCAGATCTTCCCCTAGCTTTCTCCACATAGAATTTATGCTATAGAGTGGTGTGAACGCAACTCCCTGAGCATGTTCTTTTGTACGTTTAATCTTGGTTGTCTTTTTCTGTGAGCTTATGAGTGCTTTCTGCCATGTCTCATCCCCTCTGTGTACTCTTTGATCCTACTTCAGATGTTCTGTGAATTGAGTTGTTTTCATTGACCTGTCTTGTCTGAAGCAACCTTTTCCACTTCTTTATTAACTCAACTGTGTATGAAAGAAAATACATTTTTTATACTGATTTGATGAATCCAGTCATCTTCTATGTGCAAGCTAAAGATGCTTGACCTTTACTCTAAACTCACATCACTTGTGTTTGCCTTTTTTTTGCATTTTTTCTTTCTTTTTCTTTTTTCTTTTTTCTTTTTCCAGCTTCAATTTATAGAAATTCTTATTTAATATATAAAACCAATCGGCGGCTTACAACTAAACCAGATACTCTTTGTTGCCATTTATAGGGAGTATATCCATGCTGTCTCTTATTACAGTATGGTTAATTGTTGATTTATTTTTTTATTTTATTTTTTTTTAAACTTTTTTTTAAAATTGGTTTTCAGGTTTTTATGCAATGATGAGCATAATTTTTTTAAATAAACTTATTTATCTCTTGGACCACTGCTGACACTTTACCTATCTGTACATAAGCTTTCTTCTGCCTCTAATTGTCTCACTAAATTGCATATTTTTGTTCTTACAGTTTTAAATGAAACTTAATAAAAGAGAAAAAACCCTATGTGATAAGGATTGTGTCTTGTTCTTTGCAGGCGGTCTGTGGAGTGTCTTCACATTGGGTGGAGCTGGCAGCAGAGCTGGGATAGACCAGGAACATGACCCTTTACCTTTGTCCAATCAGAGCCTTCTGTTACTGCTGGTATTAGCCAATCTGACAGATGGGCCTGAATGGCCCAACCCCTACCGCCAGGCTATTACTTGTTTCAGAAACACACAAGGTAATATATGTGCACTAGATAAACAAGGCGTGTGTGACACGGCATGCGAAAATCAGATTAGACGAACATATCAAGAAAAAAAACAGATTTCATTATTTATCTTTTTATTTTCTATGAATCTTTGATTTGAAGAAGTCAAACTGTGTCTGTTCTTTGAATTATTGTGGTTTAGTAGTGACGCACATAGATACTCCGTCAGTTGTAGTGCGTTCGTAAATGATTAAACTTCTGATTTAAGAACTCCATTAGGTTTCTAAGAAACATCAGCCACAGTCTCCATGGAGTTATCCCTCCAAGCTAAAGATGGATTTATGGAGTTGTAAAAAACAAGATAACATGATAAAAATGTGTATTTTACGTAGTAGCTGTATATGTTCTGTGTTATTGTCATGTTGTTATTGAGATTCATATCAATACGAAAGCTGGATAAATATTAACTGGTAACTTAAGGTGAAGGGGTGGGATTGAAGAAGTGTGCTTTTCTTCCCACTGCTCTTTTTCAATATGTAAACTGAATCAGAATAGGTAGAGTGATATTGGAGTGCATTATTTTGGTTGTTTTGTTTTGTTTTTTTCCTAAATGCTTTTCTGTGTATTGTTTACATTCCCAAAGTCAAGAGTGCTATGACCCTCTTCAAATCCTTAAAAATCTTAAACTTCACTCTAAAGTGATGCATTTCCTTATTTCCTTAAAAATGTTATTACTAACGCAGGTTAGTCGTTGTAAATTGCTGACTGCTGCTACCCAGTCATTCGTAAAGTGTTAAGTCCAATGTGTTACCCACCCGCCACTCGGACACAAACTTCAGTACAAGAGCCGTACATTTAGGTCAGAGTTCAAGTAATATCACAAGCTAACCACCTCCTCTTAACAGTTTTATATAAATATATAACTGTACATACTTTCAAACAGCATTTTTTTGTTTTTACTGTTTTAAGTCTGCGTCTTTTTCCGTGCTGTGTCACATAATGTTTACTATGTTCGAAAAAAAAACCATATTTGGGACAGTTGTTTGTTTGTAATATGTGAAAGAAGGCAGTGAATACTAATCCTGATAATATTTACCATTGTCCACGCAGACACATCATCGCTGCCTGTGGAGCAACCTCACACTTTCCAGATCAATTTCAACAGTCTGTACACTGCTCTGTGTGAGCAGCAGCGCTCCGACCAGGCCACATTACTGCTGTACACCCTGCTTCACCAGAACGCCAACATGAGGACCTACGTGCTGTCGAGAACTGACATGGACAATCTGGTGGGTCGGATTGAAGTGAATCTGAATCTGACATTTTGGAAACAAATAACACACATGTTTAATAAAACACATCATGCAGTCCTTCCACACACACATTCAGTACGACTGTGAAGTTTCGTCATTCGGGACCGATGCCATGGCTCGGTGAACAGGCGAGATGTGTGCAGGGACTGCTGTCGATTTTCTGCGTGGGACCGTGCCAGCTGTTCCTTATAACATAATAAATTCAAAGACATTTAGTGACTGGAAATCAGTCTTTAGCATCTCAGATCAATTTACAAATGATTTAACATGGAGTAGTATACGTTTTTTTTGCCTTATTAGCTAAGACGAGGAACAAACCACAACAGAAGAAATCTATGAAGTTGTTTCCAAGACTTGTTTGGAAATCGTCATAAATTTAATCTTCAGTCACATTTTGAAACTCTCGTTCAGAAGTAGGGAGGCTACTATTGAGGCTAGGCTCTTTGCTCAACAATAAACCAATGCTGCATGACAGTGTAATGAGCAAATAGTGCTACTGTGTATGTTTATAGCTAACTGCTAACTTGTTCACCTCTGGCACTATTAGTAAATTGTTTGGGTTAAATAGAATAATGTGAATAACCCCTGTTTGGAATGTGTATACATTATGTTTTATGGTAATTTTGAGCTGTTTAATGGCTTCTTATCAATTTTTGCCCAGTTTTGTATGTGTGGTTTGTCTCATTTAGCTGGTTAGATGATCCATGAGGAATGAGAAGGGTCACTGTTTTTCAGAGCTGTGGCTCACACCTCATCTGTTGGCCAGCTCAAAAGTAAAATGACTTAGTGCCCCCGTAGTCTTGAACATGTCCTTTTTATACAGCCATGGCATGAAAAATCCACACAAAGTCAGAAGCCTTGCAGATGTCAACCCCGAATACATGTTTGACTCGTTTTCTTTTCCCACTGTTTGTCTCAGGTGTTGCCCATCCTGGAGATCCTTTACCACGTAGAGGAAAGAAATTCTCATCACGTCTACATGGCCCTTATTATTCTCCTCATCCTCACAGAGGACGATGCTTTCAACCGCTCCATCCATGAGGTGGTAGGTAGACGCACTTCACGTCTCAGCTGTTAACCGTCTCTCTCGGTGGTAATAGTCAATGATTCCTGATGTTTTCAGCCGGTTCGTCTAACTTCTGTCCCTCTCCATCTCACAGATATTGAAGAACGTCTCGTGGTACACAGAGAGATCGCTAACAGAGATTTCTCTCGGCAGTTTGCTCATCCTGGTGGTGATTCGCACCATCCAGTTCAACATGACCCGGACAAGGGTAAAATTAACACACAGTGATGAAGACAGTTTGTACATTTGTGAAAGAGGCATCTGTTACAGTACTGTGCAAAAGACTTAAACACAAGAATGCACAAGAATGTGCACATTTATTAATGAGGTGTTTATGCCGTGTACTTTGTATTTCAAATTGTTTCCCTTTGTGAACATTGTCATGGAAAATGTTTCTCAGACTAAATGTACTTTCCCTTTCTCTTTATGTCACATTTTACATAGTTCTGCATTCAGAGCTTAGCACATAATTCTCAGTCCCTGAAATGGTTATTTGGTGCACTTTTAATAGCTGACCTTACACTAACTTTTCATCTAATTCCACAGTGCTGGGGGAGATTCGTAGAATCAGAGATCACAATGTCTTTACCCGAAATTAGGCCCTGGTTTACTCAAATATGTATTGCGTCATTCTGTCGCATTTCTTACTGTCTGTCATTGCAAATTCAGTCCTAACACAGACCTTATGTTCAGAGAATTCCCAGCTCAGATGATGTAGTAGGCAACAGTTTTCTAGTATTGGTATATCATCCCAAATGCTGCTTCATATTAAATAAAAAAAAAAAAAGCAAGCAGTCATTTTCTATAAGAAGTTTAATCATTTGTTAATATTGTGAAATATATTTTGTTCTTATAAGACTTTATAAGACAGATATTATAGATACATTTTACTGAAATTTCCAATTCAGTAAAATCATACCTGACATACCAAAAGGTAGCCAACATCCAGAGAACAGCTTTGGCTGTGAAAAAGCCAAAGCTGAAGGACAAACCTTCAAGAAGCCTGAAGAGCTATAAATGAAGACTAGTTAAAGAAATTACAAGAAAACTTGCCTGAGAGGGTTCAGGATAAAGTTAATAAGAATAACAAATATTGACTGACAAGCTAATATAAATGTTTTACATAGTGTTTTTCCATATATTCTTGCACATATTGCAGTAAATCGCTGCACTTGTTTCCCATTTTCCTGGCAAACATGAAGCAGTCGGGGTGGGTTAAGACTTTTTCACAGTACTTATTATGTATTTTAGCACAGATGGCGTTTGGCATGATTGGAGTGTTTGAGTTAAAAGCAATTTTGAGTTTGATCTTTATGCCACTATTGTCTGCTTGCTTGTGTGTGCGTCTTCTCCAGGATAAATACCTGCACACCAACTGTCTCGCTGCACTCGCCAACATGTCAGCACAGTTTCGATGTCTCCACCAGTACGCTGCCCAGCGGATCATAAGGTAAGCAATTAACAAAGGTGTACAAATAATAAAGCAAATGGGGCATGACAGATGATGAGATGTCTGTCGAATATCTGTATGAGATGGTTAAAAAGCAGGGAAAAAAAGCACATTCACACAACACTCAGTAGTTTTTTTTTGCTGATTCATGTTGAAGCATCACATAATATTTGTCAATATAGTAACTTGACAGCAGTTGCAGCAAAAGAGGCTAAAAAAAAATAGATTATTTAGTGAGTGGTGAGATTGTGCAAATGACTTTGTTATGTAAGATGGGGGAAATTAAGGGGAAAGTGTTTGGCCCATGTGGAGACAGAAGAAGAGGACGGGGTCCAAACCACACACACACAGATACAGATATCAAGTCATTCTTGTCTGTTAACTCCAGACAACAGGAAGGGAATTTTTCCTTCCCTTAAGACGTGCACAGACTCACGCACACTCAAGGATCGTCTTATCTCCCCGCCTGTGTCTCTATCCATATCTGTGACTTTGGTGTGTTTTGAGTCAGAGAGGAACAGCGTCTCTGTATTTCTACGTGTCTGTCCAGAAGTGATGTAGAAGAACCGACTCCATGTCTGATGATAATGATAATGGTGATGACTGCGATGGCCCAGGCTGGGCTAAACTGGCTGGCTGCTAGATAAAGGGAATTTCCTGCCAGGAATTTCCTAATGTCAGACTGGCAGCGCTGAACTCTGCTCCATAATTGACTCTCTGAGAGAATCGCGGCTGGTGCTGTTTATTTTAAGGCGGCAGCGGGTTGATTTTCCCTCACCACAACCCCCACACATCTTTCCTTACTAATTTAACGTTTTCCCTGCTCTCCATCAATATTTCCTTTCTGCCAAATTGTTCCTCTATCCCTGCTCGTGTGTTGGCAGACTCAACAGATGCAATTTAGGTCACTGTAATGCTGCAGGTAATGATCATCTTCAATCTGCCAGTTGTTTTATAATATTAATCAATTCATTGTTTTGGTTATTAAAAAATGTATTCATGAGATTTAATATTCACATATAAGAAGCTGGAATTGTGTCTAAATAAACCAGTACAGCTAAATTCGTTGTCATTTTTAACAGCGATCCACGCTCATTTTATTCATATTTTAAATTTGGGGGAAAGGTTTTACCTTTATCTCTGGTGTGAAAGGTTTGTGCATTGGTATGCAAACAGGTGTGTGCCAGAATTTAAAAAACAAAAACAAACGAGAGGCTGTTTTGGTCAAACTGGATATAAGAAACAGGCCTAACCACTCTGGTGCCGCCCACTGTTTCTCGGATTACCGTTTGCCATGAAATCACCTGTGACCGTTTTTGCCAACATGATGGATATCTGTTTTAAAACATACCCTGCTGTATTGTCTGTTTATTACAATACAGTGGTCCCTCGCTATAATGCGGTTCACCTTTCGCGGCCTCCCTGTTTCGCAGATTTTTTTATTTTTTTATTTTTTGTATAGCGCATTGTGTTCTGTGTTCTGATTGGCTGTAGACCACTGCCAATCAATCTCGTGCCGTGTCTCCTGTCCAGTACAGAATGCGTTCAGCTTGTCAAATTTACATAAGTCTAGCAGTATGACTCTAAGCTAGCACTGTGACTCTGAAGTGCTGCACCGTATGTTTGTATCCACTTCGTGGATTTCACCTATCGCGGGTTATTTTTAGAACGTAAGTACCGCCATAAACGAGGGACCGCTGTATACCAAATGACCATCATGTTGTATGAAATAAACAAGTAACTGAGACCATAAAGGCATGGGGAAAATGTTTACTGTGTTTACTGTAGGGCCATAAATAGATTTATTTTTAAACCATATGAGCTGATTTTAATAAAGCCCTAAAATAGTGAAAGTATAAATGAGCGTTCCTACGTTTCAATTTTAGATTTAGAAAATAATCCAAGCCTCCAGATGAGTATTTATGTGTCATATGTACAAATGTTCAGTCACAATCGAGCACAGTGTGTGTCCATAACCAAACCTCTGCAGTGCTGGGAACAGGACGTCTTTAGGTCTTTAGTGTGTCTGTCATGACTTCGGGCTCATAACTGATTTGGGGATCATGCCAGTACTGTTGAAATCTTTTGTGTCACTGATGAGACAGGCCAGCTTGTGACAGTGTGTTATTGTGGGCACCGTCCCAGGTGGAGCTCACTCGGTGGTCTCTCGCTTAAAATGTGGTGGGAAACGAGCGTAGATAGAGGTCTTTGAGTAGTTGTGGCTAATAGAGGCTTTGACTTTAGGTCTGAAGATGATAAGTAGACCTCCGCGTAGCTGCTCACATAGCTCTATTTCACCAATTATCCCGGATAATGAATGCTATGGGATTTAGAGTGTGAGTGTGCATGTGTGCGCTGTGCTGTGCTGTGCTGACAGGTGGGTAGGTGTAGCTCCAAGGGCTTATCAGAGCTCTGTTTGTGCCTCTTTAGCATGTTTATGTCATTGATTTTAATTTATTCAGATTTTTTTTAAATCTTCTTGATTAACACACAAATTAAAGATTTAGCACCCCTGAGCACCCACAGAGGAGATTACAAAGTTGTAATTACAAGATAAGGTCACTAATACTTTTAATAACACTGATAATCAGCAGGATGCTTCTTAAAAAATGCATTTTAGAATATTGTCTCTTTTCAGCTATGAATGAGTTTGCTGTTGCATGAGCAGAGCAGTAATGGTTACTGTCTGTGGGTCTGTGCATGCATTGACCCAAACTGTTACTACGCCCCAGGTGCAGTCAAGCAGACTGATGTTTGTCTGTGTCGTGCCATCATGCGGTCCCATAACAGCAGCGGTTTAGACAAACGCATAAAATAAGAGCCAGACATGTCAGGCTAAAAGAGGAACGACCATTTCCATGTAGAGATGTACACAAATAAAGTGTCGCATTTAGAAAAGAAAACATGAGTTGTGATTAAATGAGTCTCCTGGTAGTTTCCCGATTATAGTGTCATTCCAAAATGAAATAATATTCATTCATTTTTAAAGACTTCATTTACAAATCAAGCAGGTCTGCTTTTAAATTAATAAACTGTTCTGAATAGAAGTTTCTGTTCTTAGCAGAGGTAATGAAAGGTCATTGTTAAGTATAAAATGGCACTTGAGTTGTGTTGTTATTCATCTGTCACAGGCACACTCATTCCTTTTCCGTCTCTCTGTGTCTCCCCTGCAGTTTGTTTGCTTTGCTTTCCAAAAAGCACAACAAGGTTTTGGAGCAGGCAACACAGTCTCTGAGAGGCAGACAAGGAGAGAGCGCAGCGTTGCCAGACTATGTGAGTAAAACTTACAAACACAAACACACACAGTCGGTCCCAGTCTGCACTAAGTTTAATCATATTTGCCAAATTATGTCTGTGCTTGGACTATGAATAGTAAGTAGATGTGGGCATCCGTGGCAGTTTAGCTGAGTTGATCGGTTTGCATTTAAAGCAGCGTATTTGCATCTTTTAGTTTTAAAAAACATCAGCTGATTTTTATTTTATTTTTTTCAAGTCAATGATAAATGAGTCTTTCCAAAGGACATAAGTTATCTATTTTTTAAAAGAAATTCAGAAAATAGGCAATCACTGGTTGCTAGGGAACCGTGTGTAGTCCTTAACTGGTTGGTGAGGGGATGCTGGTGGAAGTTGCTAAGTGAAACTGGTTGCAAAGAGTTATACAGTGCTGCAGCAGTACTTTGTAAAGAACATGTCAACGTGTCTGTAAACGCTTGGCAACTGCTTGCTAAGTGGTAGTGAAACTGTGAAAAGTGTGACACAAAATGGAGACCATTTGTCTTCAAAGTAAAACTTGAATTTATTGAAACATGTTGGTTCCAGGAACCAGGCAGAGCTTTTACTTTAGTTGTGAATATTCTCCTTAGACTGAGGGCTTAGCATGGATGCGCTAAACATCCATAAATTACTCCTGATGCCTATAAAACCAAATGATGGCATTTATTTTACTCTTTGGTTGTTGCACGCATTAAAGGAACACAATAATAATATGTTAATTATCGGTTGTTTTAGCCTGCAGAGATGAGTGGTCCTCATTTTCTCATCTAAATCTTGGCAAGAAAGCAAATAAGTGTTAACAAATGTTGGACTGTTATGTTCTGATCAGTCCGATTAATCAGCAAAATAACTCCACTGACCGTTTGATCCTAACATTCAATAATGATGAAAAATTAGCATTGTCATTGCCTTTGAATTTTGATAATTAAGTTTTAAATGAATACAAACAAGAACATTGGGTACTTCTACACTTGAGTTGGTTTTATTTGATGTATTTCTGTGTTCCAGTTTTTCTTTTCCTTGTCTAATTGCACCTGATGTTTTTGAGGCGTTGAACTTTTATAACACAACGTAGTCATGATTGGTTAAAAATAAAAAATGATTTGGCATAACCCAGCACCATAAAGCAACTTTACGGTTTCTGTGGATCGAAGCGAAAAGAAGATGCAGTAACTAGCTAACTAGTTATTTTGCACGTTATTTGACAGAAAAACAACAAAACAGACAGTTTTAAAAAAAGAAATATGGTATTGACTGACAGCAAATTTCTCTTTTTAAATATGTTGATATGACAGTCACACCTGACGAGAGCATTCTGTTGGCTATTGACAAACATATGTCGTCTGTATTTACACGTAGACGCCGCTGCCCTCGGGTATGTTTGTCTGCCTTTCGGTCTGGCTGTCTCATTAGATTTGCTTGGTCCTAGATAAGCGTGCGTATGCAAACACATTTGTGTGTGTGTGTGTTTGTTAGTGCGAGTTTGGACAAGGTCCCCATAAATACCCTAAGGTGTTGGGGAAACATGAGTGTATGTGAGTGCTTCTTCAACCGTGTAGTGACTGTCTGATGAGGCCCCTTACAAGCAGACATCCACAGTACACAACACACATGTATAAAGCGTAATTATCCACCCTTGTTTGGATGCCTCCTTCCTTCAGGGTCTATTTTAATGCTGTTTTTTTTATTTACAAACATGCATAAGTGGACATTTTATATGACTGAAAATCAAAAGGAGAAATATATAGATCGGTTTGCCACGATTGCATTTTCTTAAAAAAAAGAAAAAATTCTGAGTGCAGCCGGTTATATGAGAAAATGGCCTTAAAGTGAATATAATAGAAGCGAAAAATTCAAAAAAGTCAAAGACGTGCTCGTACATGGGCGTACGAGGTCAAATCATAAGATCATCTACACAACAGCACTCTTTTGAGAGAGACTCAATTTACTGCTCAAGGGTACATGGCAGATTTTCAGCACCATTATTTCATGGGAATTTTGAATGAGTGTTTTCCTTGAAGTGTCTGACACATAGTCTGGGTCATAGACTTTAAAGACAGAACTGGTCAGCTTTTCTGATATTGTTGTTATCCTTGAGCTTAGACTATACTAACTGGCTGTGGCATTGGTTCCCATGTCTACTATCCACGTCTCCGTGTCCACACAGTGTGCCGTAACGAAAGGGAACATGTTGTATATTTGGACACACACACATATACACACTCGACGTGAGACATAAGTCGAGTGAAATTTTGTCTTGAGCACAAGCTCTAACAAAACTACACAATTAGCTTCCCCCTTGTTTTGAGTGGTGAATATCTTAGTCATAGGTGTTTTCGAGCACTGGAGGAGATTTGTTGGAAAAGGGGGGCTTTCCAGCCTGCTGTTGTTTTACATCTCTTTCACATTCAAGTAGCACAGGTGAAATTCAAAAGCAGATGTTTGACTTCTTTTTCAGAAATTAAAGTGATTATAGTAGCTTCTGTTTATTTATTTATTGATTCATATATTGCCATGTAACTTGGGATATGTGCCACACTGAGTACTGTCTACTTATCAGAAGGAAGCTCCATGGGCTCTCTTTTGACAAACATATTCCAGCTAATACTGTATGGCTTACCATCTTCTTATCTTCAGACTCCTTGGCTTGTTGTTTCCCTCCTAAATGTTGGCATTTGTGAGTAAGATTTAAAGTGTTGGATTGAGTGTGCTATTGGGTTTTTTATTATCAAGCAAAAGGAAGGACATTCCCATCAGTCTGTTCTCGTGCCTGTCGGTAAATGCTAGTATGCTAAGCTAAAATGTTTAACATGGTCTGCATCATCCCGGCTTAGCTTGTTTACATGCTGAAGGTGGCATTTAGCTTAAAGCACTGTTGTACAGCCATATAGAGCAGAAACAGAATAATGAGGGGTCACTGAGATGTAAATATACCTTTAGGCTCTGCACTGCTAGACCTTTTTTTTATTGTTAATTCTCTTTGATTTGAGGTTGGCATAGATGGAGAGTTTAAAATGTAGACCCGATGAGCAGCAGTTTGCGTCTTGTTAGCAACTTGTTAATAAAATCTCAGAAGGTAGTCGCTGTAAGTAGCTGATTTTTGTCAGAGCTACACTTAGACATCCCTAAGATACTCATTATGCTCAGGTTTAGGCTTCACATGGTTCTATTTAGAAATAATATATGAAACTGACACAAAGCTGCTCTCAGGCCTTAAATTGTATATGAACAAGTATAAAGCATAGTATAGCAATTTCTTCTTTTAATAGTTAATAGTGTTAAGTTGAAATTCCTTCCTAATTTTCCATGTCTGGCCACTTAACACGACCTTACACGCCAGCTAAAGCCCGTCATTGGTTTTGAGAGTTGTGACATCTGAAGGAAGGGCTGCTGTCTCATTATGCCGGCTCCTTTGTTTCCTCCATCGCCGGCTCTCCTCTGCTCCTGCGGTAGTAGCGGATGTGGCGGCGTAATTGAAAGCAGCCTGCCCTGGTGTTACTCACAAACCCTCGTCTTAACTTGGGGAGGTGTGGAGGCTGAGGCAACCGTAAGGAGAGATAGAGGAGAAGAGAGGAGAGAGCGGACGAGGGGAGGAGAGGGCCCTGGGGTGGGTGTAAGCGTGTTTTTGTGACAGGCATCTGGAAACAATGCAATTTGGCCGAGCCCGGCTGTGGAGAGAGAACTAATGTTTGTTTAATGTGGGATCGTCCTGGACGTATAATCGCTCTCTTTACGAGGGAGAGACCAAGAGGCGGATATGAAAACGTTGTCAAACTGCCCTAAGCTGGGAGTTAAAGCTGGGTGCAGTCTGCTTCTGTGTCAATGTCTCATCTTTCCCTCCGTCTCCTCTTCTGTACCCCCCCTTCTCCCTGTAGATGTCTGCCTCTTGGTTGCTGTCTCTCTCTCTGGTATATACACACACAGAACATGCCCCCTGTCCCTGAATGTGTTTGCGCGGCTGTGTCTGGTTAGTATCAGGGAAGACAGAGTGAGGGGTTGGGGCCCTTGAGCCCCCACCCCCACCCCCGGGGGGAACATCCAGAGGCTCCCAGACCAAGAAGGGCAGCTCTCATGGGATCCTATGGTTACCTCTGAGTCTGCATTTTTATTCTTATTTTTCTGTCCCATCCAATGAGATATGCCGAGGACATGCAGTTTGCGGTTGTACATGCAAACAAACATAAAAAGATGGAAGTATGTGTTGCATTGTTTGTCACTGTTTATGCTCCCAGCCAGTAATGGTAATGTTACTTCTCTGCCTCTTAGTCTGTTTACTGTTGCACATTTCTGGGAAAAGACTACAAGCGCGCACACTCACACACACACTCACACACACATTTACATGCGCACAGACACTGCCAGGAGCATGGTGGACCACCCTGTCTATGTGTTTATGTGTCCTGGTTGAGTCACATTCTGTGATCTCTTTTTAATAGCTGGAGTAGACACATGCATTAGCTTTGTAGCACCATTCCTCTTGTTTAAGAGGAAAGCAGAGCCCGGGGATATATCAACAGATAATAAACATTATGCCTTCTGTTTATTATCAGGGCTTTCAGGAATGTGCGGATTTCTTAGGAAGCTGCAAAATGATTTTTTTGTGTGTGTGTGTAAAGTCCAGAGTCATTCAGTGATGCAAGCTGTTAACTAGAAATTGTGCTTTTGAAGCGAGCTATTATACAGTCTGCGATGTTTATGTGAGTGAGTAGTTGTAATCAGTCAAGCAGCATTAATGTTTGTGCTGACAGTTATTGTTTAGTTTATTTGAAGTGGCCTCACTGCACATTTTCTTTTTTTATTCGCTTGTTTACGATGTTCTACTGCGTTAAGTGTGTTGTAGGTTGTTTGATGATTCAAACATAGCTCACATGTAGATGGAAAAAGATTTGTAGTCCGAATGTAAACAAAGGGTTGAAAATGTGTAGTGTAATATTTTAGAGTGTTACTTTAGTCAATTAGTATTCATAAGCGGTAATATTAAAATTGAATTAACACACTATAAAAGTTACAAGCTTATATACAATACTGTGCAAACGTCACCCCTCGTTTCTTTATATTTAGCGTAGCCAGGCTGTCTTATCATTTTTAAAGCGTTAATGAGCGATAGTTCAGGCTTTCTTCAGGTCTTTCAGAGATTTTCTTTGAACATTTTTTATGGCGGTTTGTAGAGATATGAGCTGAAAACTCATCATGTCTTGCCGTGTTGTCAAGTTTGTCCTTAAAAGTTTTAAGGAAACTAGATAAGTGGAGGGCAAAAGAAGAAGTGCCCTAAAAACTATCTACAGCAATTAGACACTATCTGAGAGTCATGTCCTTAAGAAACAGGGGGGGGGGAAATCCAGCAGAGAGCAGACACTGAACCTGAAAGATGCATTTGGAGCTTGAAGTTGGTCCATCTACTGTTCACTGAACCCTCATCAGAAATGGTCTCAGCTGGAAGAGTGGCTGTCAAGAAGTTGAGAAGTGTCTGCCAGAGAGAAAAGGCTGAGGTGTGCCAAATTACAAAAGAACTGAAGTGAACTGAAAATCTGGAGCAACGGCTTTTATGGAGCAATGAATCCAAATTTCAGCTTTTTGCTTCAAATGTTCGTCAGTATGTGTGGAGGAGGTGAACTAGGAAGTGTCTACAAATTAGAAGAAAGCTTGTCTAAGAGAGTTCAGGCTGTGTTGAAGATTAAAGACGATCATAGGAGCTTTGATTTATACTGACTTGTAAGCTTGTTAGAATTGCACAAACTCAGTTTTTTTAAACTGTATTTCCATGTGTGTGTACATGTTTGGAAAAATCACTGTACTTATTTCTCTTTTTCCCAGCAAAACATAAAGAAATGAAAGGGTGGTTCAAGACTTTTGCACAGCATTGCTGCACACAAAAAAGACAATTCATGAACCATTTATTAGACTAGTTCAGGCATGCTGTTATCAGCAAAGGTTGACCCCAAAGGTTATTTATAAACTGGTAATAAGATGATGAGATCACAGAGGACTCTCACGTTATGAATTGTTGCACCAGGGAGAAGACTGAGAAAGTGAGACCTCTTCACATCCTAGCAACGTTAAACCACACAGCACACTCGAGCTTAAAGTTGGCCAGATGAGACGGGTTAAACATAGATGATTGTTTAGACTTCTTATTGTCATGGAAACGCTTTGGCAAATGGTGTTTCTCACTTTCAATTCAGAATCCCGGCTCAGCGACGACTGCAATCCAGACCACTTAATAAATTTGGCTAATGTGACGGGAAAACTTTTTTGATATGTTTTTTAACCTATTTTTATAGGTTTTACAGCTTTTCCTGCTGATAAAGACCTCCCCACCTCCCCAGGTTATGAAATGCATTCTGCTGTTTATGAGGCTTTATTCAGACAGGTATTATAGTTCGATTCAAAGCAAGCAAAGGCAATTCATCACACGGTCGTTTGGCATCAAATGTGTAAGTCACACATACAAACAAAGATCTGAACACTCTTTTGTAACTCCAGAACATTTAATTTAACAGATTATTTCAATCTAACAACGCCTAATTATCAGTATTATGTGTTGATCTTTTAATTAATCAAGTGTACATTCCTGGAAAGTTATGAAAGAGAATAAATATATGTTGCTCATTTTCCAGAGGACCTTCTCATGCGAGCCTTGAATTTCCAAATCTGTTACTCAGACGGACTTCTTAAAATCATCTTAGTAATACATGGGCTGGGTTGTGGCATTTTATTTAAGGAAATGTATATGTAACACACCAGCATTTCTTTTTTAACTGAACTCCAATTAGGAGTTTGCCTATAGGAGACCAAGTTAAATGAGATCTTTTAGAGTGGTGGTCTTCAACTGCACCAAATGAACTCAACTTCAGGCTCCAGGCTGAGTAGCTAAGCCTCTAGTGAAATTGAACATAGAATAAACTAATCACATATAACAAGTAACCTCTTAACCTCTCTGCCACGCAATAAGTAGCTCATTATCTTCTCTTCTCTGTCTCATAAATCTGTTTCCTTGCATTCCTCTCATTAAGGCGCTTTCCTGCTGAGAGGTGAGAGTTAGCTTACGCACTGACTCCACAATTTGGTCTCTGATCTTTTAGGGGTTACCCCTCCCTCACCCCTCACCCCCTCACCTGCCCGGTAACAACGACGATAGGCCCAGTTATTAGTTTATTAGTCTGTTAGCCCGTCTCTCTATATATGTGCCATGCTCTCCTCTTTTGTCATCCATCATTGCCTCTTTCGGCTGCTATTCTCAGGCAGTAGGACTGCCACCCCTGCAGGCAGCAGGTGCTCTGGGGTCCTAATGATCTGCTGCTTCCAAATGGTAATTAGGGCAGCCCTGCTGCGTTGTGGTCCTTTCGCGATCGAGGCACAGCAAAACAGAGCACAGCTCGTAGCAGATCAATTAGCACTGCCTACCTATCTCCCAGAGTGCTGTTGCAGCAGTTGGCGTCATCTTTTTTTTTTTATCATTATCACTCACGTCATGACCCACAGTACTGCCTTCATTCCCCACCCAAGCCACCCCGCTGTTAGCGCTAGCCAAGTCTCAGAGAAGTAGTGTGCCTATTTAATCTGGATAAGGTATATGGACCCAAATACATGGGGTCCTCCCTTCACACACGAGACAGTGATGCAGACAGCATCCAAAATAATCACACCGTGTTGATGCTGCTGTTTTTTCTTTAGGGTCCAACATTGTGCAGCCCTCCCCCTCCCCTCACACACACAAACACACTGTCTTTTTTTCTTTTTTTCCTCTGTGTGCATCCAACAAAGGATGTTTTGTGGGTATGCGAAACTATGGGGTAATGAGAAGCTGACCTGGGCACAATGCTCTTCAAAATGGTGTGATTATGACATGGCTGTGGTACCATAATGCGGGTCAGACAATGACCTATTTAAAAAAAAAAAAGCTCCCAAAAGACGAGGGCAGGCTGCTGCTGCTGCTGCTGCTGCTGCTGCTGCTGCTCAGCCAGTCTGACCCTCTCTGTCTGTCCATGTGGCTTTTTTTTCCCCCCTCTTCATCCTTTTCCTCCACTGTGCTTTATTCAACCTGTAGGTGTGGCTTTTCACTCTTTCTGTTTGCATCCTCATGCCCTTGTCTTCGTCAGTGCTCTTTCTTAATATGTCTGGTTTGTCTGCCCTGCAACAGCCTACAGTGAGCAGCAGGGCCGGCCAGGGAATCACTAAGCTATTGGTTTAATGATGCCAGCTCCTACTTTACAGGGATTTGCATGTCTCTGTCTCTAAACACCCTGTCCGCACTCACAAACGCTCGCTTAAAAACATGTGTGGGTATGATAGAAAGGACGGGCTCTGGCTTTCTAGTCACTGCTTGCATCTACAAACTGCCAGTTGTCAGACACGGCAGAGGTCAAACACGCCTGCAGATGCGACACATTCGCACTCGGTATGTTGAAGAATTAACAGCAGAATTGCACAGAGGTGGGGAAGGGTGTAAACCTACAAGGGCACATAAACGCTATTCTTTCCAATAGTGGTGATGCAAGTAAAACAGGACGGGATCATTGAGCCTAATGATACGACTCATGCCCAAGCCCTATGTTTTCCTGGGTGGAGAGAAGACGAGAAATAGCAGCATGAGTGGCTGTGACCAAATGACAAGGCACAAGGTTGGAAAACGATGTATGACTAAGAGAGAATAAGGCAAGAAGAGGAGGGAGAGGTAGGAAGAATATGCTGTCAAACAAACACATGTCAAGTGGTTTTTTTTGTTGTTTGTTTTTTCTGGCTGAGGATGCAGTTTGAAGAGAAAAAAAGTGCAAAAGGACAGAGTGGGAAGTGGAAGAGGAGGAGCCGCCAAGATATTTAAATCCTGTCTGGGTTTCAACCAGACCGTGGACCTCTTAATCTCATCCACTTGACAAACATACACACAAGGCCAGGCAGACGTCTAGCTAGCCTATTTTCATGTGACCTGAATTCCCCAGTGTGGCATTTTTTCCCTGCCAGACTAATCTCATTAAGCTTGGTGCAGAGCTGGAGAACAAACACACCAGGCATCCTTCACTCCTACTCTGCCTCCCTCTCCTGCTTTTGTCTCCTCTTCGTCACGTCCGCTTTCTCCATCAGCTAGCCCCCCTACCCCCCATACTCTCTTATCATCTATGCTACCATTTTTGTTGCTGTCCTCCTCCTCCTGCCTCCACATCCTCCTACTCAGTTGTCTCTCTTATCTGTCCCTGCTTTCTGTCTAATTATGGCCTGCCACTGCGGAAAAGAGTGGAGCAAGTATAGCTAGGCAGTGGAGTCGAGCTCAGAGAGCCACCTCTGCTTCCAGACGCACAATCAATCCTCATTAGAGCTGGCTCTCCTGCATTCCTATTGCCTCTCCACGTCTGCCGGTTAAAGCTCAACACCTTCAACCACCACGCTTGTGGAAATCAGTGCAGCAATGTTATTGGATGTGTGTTGAAATAACTAAACTAGATTTCTGTTACCAGTCGCGTTGATGGTTTTGATGTATTGTTTTATATAAAGATCAGAAATCTAGAACTGTTCGATCCTTCTTCATCATTTTGCTGGGCTTGAATGGCTTCTGTCAGAGAGCTACACGGGTCAGCAAAGCTGTTGGAGAATAGGATGGCTTACAAGGTTTACAGCTTTTATTTGACAGCAAAGTATAGAGCACCGACAGGAAAGCAGGGAGAAGGAGCGGGTGGTGGGGGGATGACATGCAGGAAGTGGTCTGGAGTGGACTCAAATCTAGGCTACCCCTGTTGCAGCCTTTGGGTCACACGCTCAGCGAGCTGAGTTATGGTGGCGTCCGAGCCTTCTTTTTCCTTGGTTCTCTTCCAATCAAATCGATGTGCATTGCTTTGAGCAACCCGTTTCCATGCCTGCGACCCCACCTGTGGTAGTTGGCCACATCACTGGACAAGAATGCCTTTCAGTGCTGGACATTCAACATTTCTTTTCGGACACTTCTGACACAGATTCCAGCATCGCTGTTCACCGTGAAGCTTGTTTGTGCTGCACAGTGTCACACCTCTGTAACCTGCAGCAGCTGGATTTGCCCTGTTTAAAAAAAATACGTTTGGTAGGAAAGTAATCACACCGTAAACAAAAAATAATAAGATACATCATTCTGAATTAATTTTAAAGGGTTGCCCTAGTTATTACATTTTCAGCAGAGCGACCAATAATCTGTAACCCATTATATTTCTAAAGTAACCTTTTCCAGTGCACAAAAGAATACAGTTATTTACTGTTATCTTAATCCCCCGGCTTTTTTCAGGGAGTGATTGTGTGTATTAAAAAAAAGCATCACAGCAAGCAAAGTTATTTATAAGATAAGAACTTCTCTCAAAGCAGGGCACTGAAGATGGAATATAAAATGCTACCACATGCAGTTCTGTTACAGATGATTAGCCCAGATTGGAGGTAGACTCAGTGGCCAATCAGCTCGCAGCAGGAGTCTCACCATGTTGCTGTTTCGAATCAGATATTGCAAATTCTTGATCAAAACAGGTCATCAGCAGAACAGTGATGCAAATGAATCAGTAAGCATAAGTGCGCTATGGCGAATATAAAAGCTCACGTTGTGCCCGGCTCAAGAATGAGACCTTCTGAAATACATCTTTTTTTTTTCTATTTCTTTATCAGAAAGCTTTGCTATCTCTGCTGCCTATTCTAATGAACATGTTACAGGAATTTTACTTCAAGCCTGAAATGTGGCAGCGTGTAAACCCAGAGGAAGTTTCTGATGAGTAACTGTCTAAGGCGAGGCTTCCTGTAAAGCAAAGACGATGATTAAAGGTTTTCAGACCGACAGGCTGAACTGGTCAGTTAAACATTTGGAAAAGTGCCGTCAAATTGTTTTTGTCATAGTATTCATATATTTATGCACCGTTGCCGACAGAGGTACATGTGAGAACACAAACGCGTGATGCTTTAACCCGACAGATTCCTACTTAAAGGCTGGATGGTGTCGGGTTTTGGTGATATGCTGAGTTTTGCGTGGTGCCTCCTGCGTACTTTACCCACAATACGCAGCATTTCCCAATAGTACAAACGTGACTGAAACTGCCTGTTTCCTGCTACTGTATGTGCTGCATGTGAGAAAGGACAGCTGTGGAAAATATCCTAATGCAGGTCGCCCAAAATTGCCCAAAGTTCACGTATGAAAACCACTTAGAATGATGCATTTCACACGAGAAATTTTGACAGTTGTGAATAGTAAGCACTGTATTCAGCACAGCTGCCTGCGTTTCACTGTCATAGTTTATACATGCACATAAAGGACTGAGGTCATATTATCGGCATTATATCATTAATTACATTTTTGCTGTGGCACAACTAAAACAAGATGGGCAAACTTTAGCTGAGTAAACATCTTGTGATAAATGCACACTACACTGAGCATTATTACACACAGATTTCATAAATACTTTGGTATAAGGCACACCTCTTTCTCCTCTCACCCATCTGCTGGTTTTTTCAGACAGTTCTTGGTAGTGGTTTGGGTAGTTTTTGCAAGGCAGTGGGAGATCTTTTCAATGAAATTTTATGTCATGCTATTCTTACATATAGTAATAGTAATTGTAATACTTTTTATGTATGCAGACAGCACTGCAAAATGAAGACTGTGCAGAATGGAGCACACATATTTATTCATATCTGCTTGGAGGCATGCAGGGATCTTTAAAGATCCAGGATCCGAACTAAAACCTGTCAGATAGTCTACGTCGCGTGTTACAGTTGTGGTCAGACTACCATTGGACTGATTTCATTAGAAGTCCATTGCATTAAGCTAAGCTGCTTTGGATGTCCCTGACTCCTGCATTCTCTTAGTTTGCATTTTGTTGTCCTAGCTGCTTCTTCTGAGCTGCTTACACAGGCAGGCTTTGCCTCTGTTTAGCCTAACATAGATGCTGTATGCTGTGTATAGATCAAATATAATATAGCTCGTGTTAAAAAAGAGGCAGAGATCATATTTTTGTCTTTTTGGGGAGTGAAGAGAAACTCGCACTCGTGGTTAGTAGTTCTTGGTTTAATTGAGATGAGTCACGTTGTTATTGAGTTATATTTTTCTGGTTTCTCATTTATGGAGCTTATCTTGTAATATCATCAAACGTAGACAGTAGATTTTGTAACGCTCTGCCCACAGCTGTCACACCATGAGAAATCAGTCATGAACTCTGTTGACCAAAGTTTTTATCTCTCTGTAGATTATTCATTTTCCCACGCTCTCTGCTCTTTTCTTGTTGTGCGCCACCATTGAACACGCCAAAAAGACGTTATCTCAACACAGTGGCGTCTGTCTGTCTCTCTTGTGAACGGATTGTTGTGAATGAAGTAACTAAAGAACAATGCGTGACAATAAGCCAGTTTTCTTAAAGCATCCCTTTTTCCATTAAAAGCAGGTTGTGTGATGAAACCAAACTCTTCTAGCTGCATAGACTTCCGTTAATGATGAAAGCGATTTTCAATATCATTAAAGGCGACAAGTAAGCGCATGTTTTACAAGTTACCACCACGCAGATTAAGGTCCAAGGTTTCTGTAGCATAAACACGCTGATAAGGTAAATGAAACCGAACTTTAAAGGTTGACAGGTGCAGACATCTTTATCATCATTTAAAAACATCAATGGCACTGAAAACCTTTCTCACTGTGTAGAAAGGATTCTCCTACTGACTGCTTTAATTGCAAGTTATTAAAAAGATTGATTGTTCATCTGATTAATAACTGAAGCTATTGAAAGCAAAAGAGTGGCCAAATGCTTCACACTAAGTGCAAAATTAAGGACTTTTTAATTTGTACACTTTTAATTGTGAACATTTTGAATGCAGGGATAATAAAATATAATTTATTTATTTACTTTTATGGTTGGATGTTAAGATTAATACCACTGTCATACGTATGTGATCACTATGACGCTTTAGTCAGCAGCTAGCTGTCCTAGCTTATCTAGCTTATCGTAAAGGCTGAAAACACGGAGACGGTAGTTGGACTGTATCCAAAGCCAACAAAATATTTCTGCTGCACCCGCATCTCTCAAGCTCACAGATTGTGTCTCTTGTTTAATCTGTACAAAAACAAAAATATAAAAATAACCCCCTTTATAAAGGCAATCTGTTTGCCTTTATAAATTTGTTGAACTGTTTCTTTGGAAGGACTTGGACGTAATTATGCCAAAAATAACATTTCACCGCTCTTGAGCAAAAGGAGCTACTAAAAGGGAACATCATATTGCTGCAGTCACAGTAGTAGTTGGACCAACCACAATTAAATCAACTATAGGTCAATGAACTTGGAATCTTATTGGCTTTGAAACTGTTGCTTCAAAGATGGGAAGCAGGTCTGCAACCACTTGCAGTCAGCTGCCATAAAACTGCAATAAAATGCAGTCAAGAAATGGGGATGATATGGGGACAAGTTGACAATTACATGCTGTCAGTTTATGATAATGCACTGGTTAACTGTGATTAACTGCAAATGCTGTCTACATATGCAGAAATTTAAATTAAACTGAAGTGACAACCTACATTCAGAGTCCAGTCAGAAGCTGGTAGATCTGAAACAAGAATTCTTTCTCAAATGGTGACGTAGTTGCTGCAGGATGGTAATTTAACTGCAAAATAACAGAGTCACTTTTGCTGTTATCCAGAACCCGCTGATAACCAGTAAAATCAAGTCCACAATTATAAAAAGACGTGTCCCCGACCAGTTGCACTCATTGTTGCAGACCGACTCAGACTGATTGCAACACGTTAGCGAACTGGCTCCGTTCATAAATTATACAACAGTCATTTTGCCAGCCTTTGTCAATCTGTTTGAGAATCGGACCGGCATTGTTTGGAGAATGGAGGTCGAGGGTGGAACATGCTCGATCGCCGAGCGACCATTTGGCCGCCACAGCTAGTTGGAGTCAGACAGTGGGAGCAGAAAGATCATTTTCCTATCTGGAAGGTTGTCTGAACCTTCATAGATATTACATGTTATCAACCTTGTCTTCACCAAAGGGCAAGTATGCATATTTTTCTAAAATGTCAAACTTGTTTTTGATGTTGCTTTGAGATTTCACTTCATTTCTCCAACAATCACTTGTGTTGATGTTCCCATCTTTAAATCCTTATTTATGAACTTTTTGGGTTTATGTGTTGATTTAAAACAAGCCTACTTAGTTTGAAATAACACTGAAAACAACGCTATCATGTCAGGTTTAAAACTCTGCGTCTTTTTGTCCGTCCTTCTTATAGTCTTTGACTGTCACGTGTCACTCAGTAGCCGTCTTTGCCACACAAGGAAACATAGGCCGACACAACCTGATATCTGGTTTAAAAGATCACCCTTCTGCCACTTGCTAAGACCTTGGCTGACATTCATGCTTTACTTTTTGTCCTTCGTCTGATCCCTGCTGCCATTTCTGCCATCTGTCTGTTACCCCCTGCTGATCGTTCTATCAGAAAACAATCATTTAAAAACAATATAATAAGTGGAACCAGTCTAGTGGGAAACCAATTAACCTTTACATCCTCCCTCTCCCTCCAGGCCCAGGACCTGAGTGTGATTGAGGAAGTCATCCGCATGATGCTGGAAATCATCAACTCTTGCCTGTGCAACTCTCTACACCACAACCCTAACCTGGTGTACGCACTGCTCTACAAGAGGGAGCTCTTTGAGCAGTTCAGGACGCACCCGTCCTTCCAGGACATCATGCAGAACCTCGACACGGTCAGTCTGTTTTTTGTTGTTTGGGTTTTTTAAACTAGGAATCGCCCAAAGCATCACAAGTGAATTAAGAGAAGCTTGACAGTTTTTTCTGCAGTGTCCTCTTTGTCTGCTCAGAAATGTTGAAAAAGCCGGGCAGAAGATTGCAGTCGGGCGATACAGAATGCATGACTTAAGTAGTATGATTGAATTAATCAGTCCACTGGTGTCAAGTATCTCCCCATTACATCTCAAACATTCAATGAGTATGTGTGGTGTATAAGTAAGAAAGCACAGTCCGAGAAATCTGTCATTCACAGTCACGTAGAGAAGGGAAAGGAAGCTTTGGTGGCTATGAGTGTGTGTGTGCAATGGATGGGGGTTGCTGCATACATTGCCGCAGGCTTTTACAGTTATCCATAAGTATGAGGGAGGCATGCCTAGGTAGAATCCCTCGGTTAAGTCAGTTTCCCCGAGGCTATTCAGGATGCGAGGCGGCTTTTTTGCTCTTCTAAAATAAGCCCATATGGGAGGCCTTCTGAGTTAATGAAGAGATTAGTATTAGATAGATGTAGACACACATAGTCCATGAACTCTGGTGTGCTTGAAATCTTTAAAACCGCCCACACTGAGAAAAAAAATTGCCTGTAGAAGCATTTTTTAAATGTTGCTCTGACAAAAAAAGGAGCTTTAAAAGGAATTTGTAATAGTTTTTTTTTTGTAATTAAGGAACACCAAACATTTCTTCAGGGAAAAACTTAGAAGAGCAGTGGAAACACAAAAAAGACTTTCTTAGATTTCTTCTTTGAGGTTAAACCCAGAAAGCAGTTTTTAATTCCGGTGAACTACGTATTTAAAGTGAGCTAAAATAAAATTAAACTCTAGGTTTTTTTCTGCTGACAATAAGCAGAATTCACCCAGCTTTGCAAATCATCTTGATTTATGATCAGCTGTATCTCTTAAAACATCTCATTGTAATGGCACCAGTCAAGCCAGTCCAGTCCAAAATTAAATCTAGTCATTCTTCCAATTATAGCCACTTTTTTCTGTCTTCTAACAGGCTTAAGAGTAATTTGATAAACTTACACAATCATAAATGCAATGATTATTTTAATGCTTGAAGCCTGAGGTTTGGAACACATGGACGTGCGCCAAATGCTGGGTGGTCCACGGCTGCATCTTTGCTGCAGCCATCCTTAGTTGCTGCTTGTTTGTAAGTCTCTCTGCCTTTTAGCCCTCGATAAATGAAAAGCACGCTCACTTCAGTTTAAGCTTTAAGGAGACCCGTGCATGTATTGGTAACCTTTACCTGGGGTGAAATGGCACCAAAAAGCATTATGGGAAGCCGAAAGAGGTACTGTGATGATCTGGACCATGGTTTCATTGGAAATCGTTGCACACTACATACACCTTTTCAGAAAAATAAGCAAAAGTATCCTCTGGTGGCAGTAATCCACTTCAGCAGGCTAATGCACCCCTGCCGTGCTTGTTTAAGATTTAAAGAATACGACAACAATATGCTCTGACTGAGCATACCTGGGATGTGCTAGAAAAACAACTCTGATCCGCGTAGGCCCCACCTTGCAACTTACAAGACTTAAAGGATCTGCTGCTCATGTCACGGTAGCTGATACTGCAGATCGGAGTTGTTTTTTCTGGTCCTACATAATATTTGGTAGGTGTCCTTAATGTGGCTGGTTTATCTGAATAGTGTGTGCTGTACTGTATCCTTATAAAGAAGCATTTACAGAAGCGAGTTACTGTTGCTAGGAAACATGGCAGCCCATGCACGTGTTTAAATGGCCGTTTATGGAAGCGGCAATATTTTGCCTCAAATGAAAACGAGCTGTCGACGTACTGTAGGTTCAGCACCGATTCCTCCAACGTGATGTTCAGACCACCTTTGGAACACTGACCAGTGTTACTGTTTACACAGCTGAGGTCTCTCAGGCCTACGCGTGTAGCATGATGCCATTTTGTTCCTAGATCTTCATATTGCACCCGGTGTCATCATATCGGGTGTGGCTGCTGAAATATTAATGTGACAGCTCCAAACAGAGGGATTAGAAGAGTCGGAGAGGGTCATGATGGAGCTGGGAGTTGACATTAAAGCTCAATGAGAACAAGGTCCCGTGTGTGTATTAGGAAACACAGACAAGAGTGAATACTGATTTTTTTATTTATTTATTTATTTTTTGCTATTGCTACCAGCTGATTTATACTTACAAGTAGAACAAAATGGAACAGAGATATCAATAACTTCATTAACACAAAACCTGACGAGACATATTTTAAAATAACCATTTAATATGATGAGATAATCAACAAGAGTCAAATTTCATTAGTGAGTTGTGTTTTCTTCTATTTTATTAGATAAAAAGTGGATTTTGCTTTGGACACTGCCTGCTTTGTCACATATTTTTTGTTAAGACACTTAACAATGACCTATGAGTTATTCAAACAAAAGAGACATCTTAACTTTGTGTCTACTCTTGAAGACAACTTAGCAAAGAACCAGTTTTTTTAATTATATCTTTAGACACTTTGTTACTAGCAGCCTGTCACAATTCCCCCACATTTCCCTAGTTAAATCTATAAAAAATGCCTAATATATCATAGTTTCACAAGCATAAAATAATAGCTTTGCACCAACATATTGATTTTTAAAATGTGCTTTTGTCTTATATATTGTATTTCCCTGTGTGTTTGTACATTTCAATAAATAACTGCACCTATTACCCATTTTCCTGGCTAAACATGAAAAACTGAGGACACTGTACTGGTGGTAATTTGTATTTAAATTCTGTGTTTACCCCGAAATACTCCAACTGTATTCAGTCCAATTAAATTTTATTTCTATAGCACCAAATCACAATAACAGTCACCTCAAAGCGCTTTAAGGCAAGCTAAAAGACCCTATGGCAAGTTTGTGATTGGCTGTTTCCTCCCGTTTGACCTTTAGGTTATTGGCTTCTTCAGTCAGCGTCTGGAGCAGGCTGGAAGTGACCTGTCTGTTGAGAGAGTTCAGGAGGTCATCATGAAAGGAGCCCAGGCACTGCCAAAAGACAGACTGAAGGTAATTCACTCACACAGACAGCGGGGCGACAGACAAAGTGGAAGAGCATGGAAAACAGGAGTCATAAAATGTGGGCTTTGCTAAAAGGTAAAAAAAAAAAGAAGAAGAAGTGTTAAATTTGTATGTATGTGAAGAGAGTCCAGTTGAACAATTGAGATGTTTGGGATTGGGATATGGATTCGGGCAATGGAATGATGGAAAGGAGCCATTGGGAGTGGACACAAAAGGCCAAAGCCCAGTTCTCATTAGCATTAATGCCCATCTTCGTTCCATTTCTGCTTACCTGCTACATGTGAACATGTAATGACATTTCAAGGAGATGGGATGGGGGGACGGCTAACGGCACTTTGTCATGGGTACATCAGATTGGGGGGAGGGGATGAAGGAGACATAAATCTGCCACCATGCCTCGTTACCCAACACTCCTGGCGGGTTCTCTAACCCTTTCCCTTTCCAATGCTCCTCCATTAATCAGTAAGGAAATATGTAACCAGCGGTCTCCACAGCAGCTCGGGAGCTCTTAATTGCATGTTTTATCATGTGTTTCATGTTCCATACTTGGCGGTTGGCTGCAAGCCATTTGTCTGTGGAAGAGGGATGGTGCGCGGCCACGAGTCCATGTTCACTCTCTCTGTCGTGCTCACAGCGAGCACGTCAGAGCACTAATGTAGCGACCATGAATTCACAGAATTACCCGCAGAGCCATGTGGATAACCCTCATGTCCTTCAGCGAGAGTGCTGTACCTGTGGCACAAGTGAATGTGGGTCATGAGTGTGTGTGTGTGTGTGTGTTATCTCCTGCATTTGTGTATGTCTGCTGATGACCATCCGACTAAATGGCAGTCTACGTTTTTGTGCAAAAGTGTTTTTGAGTCTCACGCTGACTCTCCACATCAGAGTGCTTTCCAGCTCCACAGGGTGACGTGAAGTGAAAAGTATATCTGGGCAATGTGTCTTCTGGGAAAAGTCCCTACCATTTGATGGCACCATCTCTCAAACAAACAGCTGTCTCTCCACCTCTCGCCTCCCGTCATCCTATGAGGTCATTCAGCTTCCCCCCCAATGTAAAAATCTATAGGTTAGATTAATATTGTGTGGAGTCATCGATAAGTCGGCAATTACTCAGATGAAGCAGTATCGGTGTCTCAATCAGTTGTTGCTCCACGGAGAGGGCTGACATGAATGAAATGTTCGGGAAAAGCGATTGTTCCTCTCTCTCTCTAAAAATAAAGGGTTTTTTTGTTTTTTATTAATTTGTTTGTGGAGTTTTTCTACCCTCGGGTCGTGTGAACATTGCATGTAAATGAGTGCATGAATTTTTAAGTCTTAAAGTTGCACCCATGTCTACACTAACAACCAAAATCAGAACATTTCGTTAACACTCGCTGAAAGCTGAAAGCAGCACTATGGTGTTGTAGTGCAGCTGGGGAAGAATATCTATGAAACTTCATTCCCAAACTATATTCCATGATTCTTCTTGCACACTGATAAATTCATCAATAAGGTGACATTATTTTCAGATATCGTCTTTTTTTGTGGTTATTTATTTTTCTGCTCAGTTATGCAGTTGCAATGAGAATTCAGCCATTTACATTGACATGAGGCGAGTTAACAAGCATAAAACAGAGGCTTAGGTGGAGATTATACTTCCCATGTCTGCAGGTCTGCTAATGTCCGCTTGGGTCCCACCAAAATCAATTTTATCATCAGATGGTTAGCACGCAGTGAGTGCATACGAATGCATCAGCTAGCCATTCACTCGGACAGCTGACTTCAAGCAGACCTCCAAGAAGTGTGTGGCATAACAGGACTGACTATTACCCCATCGGGTCTCCAGCTGTCCTCCACTGAGAATAACTGATGCTTAAGACACAATTTACTGTTATTGCATGCAAATGTTTGGACATTTTTAGTTTCAAAATGATCTTTAAAATTACGTATTTTTAAAAAAAATAAAAAATAAAAAATCCACATTTAGTGTTAATCTACTGTATATCACAGCCTGTACATGGCTCCAATATAATAACTTCAAATTTGGTTGGTTGGGAACTGCAGACACTTGTCAGGTAAACCACTGACATGACGATAGCATGGACACTAGTTAAATGCATTGAAATAGAAACATATAAGTGAGGATGCAGATTTTTAACCGGGCAAAATGTAGACATGCAAATTAGGCGCTAACTGAAAGAAAGGATTGAAGGTGGTAAGTACCCCTTGGATGACCCTCAACACTCAGCTGCCTGCCTCTCATTCTTTGAGTGTGTGTTGTTTCAGGGTGTGTGAGGTTGAGTGGCGCTTATAGGCAGTGCCTGCGGAATGTGTTGTTTAGCCTCTCCTGCTGAAATCTGCCTCTTTGAGCAGCGATAGCCTACAGACTCCCTGGCTCCTCAGGAAGAGACGGAGGGGGAGGGGGATTACCAGCTGTTAGTCAGTCAGTACCTGGGGCTTAAGAGGCCTGATGGCTGGCCATTACTACTTTCCCACACACTGACAACACAGTTTCTATACGTTTCTATGTAGAAATCCTCTTTCAGATGAGTGCAGTAAATTCAGAAAGCCCATGCCTAACTTGTGTAATACAATCCGCCTTCAGAGCTCAAACTTAGGGCAATCGGGGCTTTGCAAAGCGTTAATAGTATTAAGCAGTTTTCACAAATGCATTGTAGCCCTGAACTTTTCTAGTGCTTACCAAATGAAGCACCGTGTGATAAACGTCCACCGCTCTCTAGGTCGGAGATTGGCCGCTCTTTTAGTCTGCGAGCTCTCTGGTACAGATATTTTTCCAGTGCATTCACTGGTAGTGAGTCGCCGTCATGTGTCCCAGCTTCTTCTCACCCTGTCCAGAAGGCTCCTTCACTTAAAGCCTGCAAAGTATTTCCAGTAATGCACGCACGTCTGAAGTGGATTCGATAACTCTGGAAAATGGGACCCATTTTCACCGAAAATGACCGAAATTCATGTATGAAAATGGCTCCACACTGTCGAAAGAAAGGTCACCTTGAAGTTTTCTTAAACATTCCAGTTCTCTCCAGTTCATCTATAATAACTGTTTTATACTGTTAGAACATTCAAAGTAAGACTTAGGAGTCTATCCGATGTCACCTCTGATATCTTTCCCTCTTAAGAAAATTATGATGTTGCAAATAAAAAATTTAATCATTAATCAATAGAAGAATATTTACTACATCAGTTTACCCTTCATTTTATCTGAAACATATAAAGGATCATATCTTTTTAGTTATTTTTCAGCTGTCACTATGGGACATTGCCCATAAATATAACTAACTAAAGCTTTCAGACAGTTGTGGTGATCGCAGTATGTTAATATTTGCCTGTGAGAAAGTCACAGAGGTGTAAAGTGATGTGAGATTGAAATAAATACTTTGACTTTTAACTCAAACGTACTATTTGAGACAAACGAGAGTTAAATTCCACCTCTGATCATTTTTTAAAAATGTATATAAAGTTTATACCATAATAAAATATCGATATAATGTAACCTGTTTATATTTGGAGGATCAAAATGAAAGCTAGTCTCATGAGCTATGTTAGCAAACTAGTTTGCTAGCTAAAGTTAACATTACTGTAGGCTAAAGATGTTTATCAGATACATCACACACCCATGAAACGAACTAAACTTTCCCAGAGGACAACTTTAAAAAGCAGAATGTGAATATAAAACCCACGACTTTTGTCAAAGATTTGTAAAGCGTTTCGAAATCTGACTTTTCAGTGTTTGTGCGTGTACCTGCATGTAAATGTGTGTGTTTGTGTGTATCAAGTTCTTATTTGCTCCCTCGCCGCATTCTTCTGTGTCTGGCCGCCGAGCTCTGACAGCGAAAGCACAGTGGAGGAAAGGGAACACAGCGTCCTAAGTAAAGATATGAGGCCAGCCAGCCAGTCTGTGTTCAGGGGCGAGGGCCTGACCCGCCAGGACCCATAACTAACTGATATGAGCCCGGGCCAAGTGGGCCCCAGACAGCAGTCAGACTGAGAACAAAACAGAGAAGGGGAGGGAAGGGGAAGTCAGCAGAGAGACAGAGGAGATATGTACTGGGACAGTATGAACAGAATAAGGGACAGAGATAATATTAGTTACTGGATGTGGCAGTCTGGAGATGCTCTGATTTTATTTTTTCCCCCAGTATTCACTCAAGCCTGAAAGCAACATTTTTGCTGTGAGGCACTTAGCAATATGCAAGGCAATTACCCTGGTGGGGCTCTCAAACATAGATGTAAGAAGAAGAAGGCGGCCGTTGGGATTCGGGGTCATTTTTCTCTTTTCTGGTTTTGTGAAATTTAGGGAAATTGCATCGACTTTAAGTTCCCACTGTGTCAATTTTTTTATGTCATCATAGCTCAACAAACATCATCTCTACCTGCCACTGAAGGGCTTCTGAGATTAGTAAAGATTAACACTTTACTGCTAAAGGTTAGATGAAAAGATGGAGATGTAACATGGTTTCAGGGGACAGTTATCCTGTAATAGCATATTTTGTTTACTAGTACACACCCATGCTGCTGGCAAACTTTTTACAAAATAGAGATGGTAGATGTTTATGTGCTTAAAATGGTTCATTTTAGCATGTTTCTAGGTGATTGCAACCCCACATTGTGTATAATTCAGCTATTGCGGATATAAATGAGATGTTATTGGTGTAAAATTAAACTATAGGAATCTAAGGATGCTTTTTTTAAGGTGTTGTAGATGCCTGCCTGCTAAAAACTGTAATTTTAGCCTATTGCTAGGTGGTTACTAGGCAACATGGGATGTCATGTCTGATATGATATAGATAAGTGCTTTCAGGGGCCCAAGACGTACCTGTGTGCCAAGTTTTGTTGCTCAACTCCTGATTGCGTAGGAGGAGTTGGCAGCCGAAGAAACAAACACACAGGTGTAGATTTTGTGTGTTATAGTAAGACATATTTAGGGCTTTGTTTGTGCCAGATTCCTGTCGAGTTCTTGCGATTGTCCACCAGAGATATCAGTGTTAAACAGCAACTTCTCCTCTATAAGTGTTTATTATTCAGCTTGGGACATACTCTAATCTAAGCAGATGGCTAACTATAATTTTAGATTTAAAGTACAGGCACGAGTCTGGTATTGATCCTCGCATCCATATCAAGAAACACAGATTGGATGCCAAGCTATTCCTATAATTACAGAGGAATTCCTTTCAGTGGCACCCATTTTTGAAGTAGTGATAATGTTAGCGTGTCAATACTAAAAGCACGCCAGAGATTTGTAAAGATCTGATTATAATATGATTGGTGATGTTTCTGCGTTTCCCATGAATAATAATTTAGATTCTTTCAATGAGGCCATGAAAATGATAAATTATGGGTTTAATACTGAAGTTAAGCCACTCATATCTGTATTTATACAGATATAAAGCATCCAAATCCATATAGTAATGCTAGAGTAAATACCATTTGTGTGCTTGTGCGTAAGCTCTGAGTTTCTTTACCTTTTTCTTTAAACTGTGACTGCTGTGTTCAGGGGTCATGATGGAGAACTACTTATATTCAGAGTATTTAAGCAAGCGTTTACCAAAGTAGCCTCAGTGTCTTATGTGTGTCTGGTTTCTATGAAACAAGGCGCTTATGCTGTATTTTCCTCATATAGAGGATTAGTTTTGGAGGTGTTAACATTGACTGCGCATGTACACATAATGCCTTAGGAGTAAAAATAGGTTAATGCTGATGCTGTAACATGTGTTGTTTCAAACCTATGTTGACATAGCTGTGTCTGCTGGTTTATGCTTTGATTAACCTAATTGCCTAATTAGCACAACTGGTTGTGCTTCATATGTTTTCATATATCATGGTGGTTGCAGCAGGGTATTAATCTGCTCGGCTGCCGTCTGTTCATGCTTGTAAACACGACACTGCTGAAGAAAACTATTTTCAATCAAAATGAAATATTAAAGGCCGTATTTCTTCCTCTACGCTAACAAGTAAAGGCCTGAATGTGTGGAGCAACTGTCACCAACAAGGTCATGTGAACGCCGGATGAGTCGTTAGGCTACGAAGGAGTCACCTACACACCCATACCACCCAGATAATACAGTTCCTGTGTTGTGTCTGGCCATCAACAATGGGAGTGGTGTGTGTGTTCGTGTGTGTGTGTGTGTGTGTGTGTGTGTGTGTGTATGTGTGTGTATGTGTGTACAGTTTAGCCTCAGTAACCTGGCATATGGCCTGTGACCCCACAGTCCCTCGGTCTGTGTCATTGTGATACCGATAGTGAGGCCTTGAATGGAGCCAATCAGGATTGAAAAGACTGGACTCAGACCATCAAATAAAGGCTTACAGCATCTGTCTTTCACCACAGACTGATTACCGGCCGCGTGTGTGCACATACATGCATGTGCAGACAGGAGGATATAATGAGGTACCATTATGTATTATTGATGTGCTTCCTCGGCTGCCTACCTGCTGTCAGGTGGGCTGGCTCATGCATGCTTTGGTCTGGTCTGGTCTGGTTGGTGGGCTTCCAGAGGGTTTGGAAAAAGCTGCTGTTCAAGATGATAACTGATTACGCAAGCTATCGATCTGTTAATTTGTGACTTTTAAACTCTTAAAATTCATTTTCATTGAAAGATTTTGTTAGAATTTTGCCTCAGTTTTACTTTTTATTATGGTGAGAGGTTAAAAAGGGCACCAGTTAAAAATAGATGATATGAAACTAAATAGAGCTGCAATTGAATTTTTTTTTTGTGCTATTTCTAAAGACAGCATGTCAACCCAAAGTGGAGAAGTTCCCCCAAGTGAAGATCATGTCTCCTCTTTATAGGAAAAATAAAAAGGAGACTTTTCCTGATCAAACCAGGAACACCTTCAAAACTTCTTCCCACTTCACAAACTGCTGGGAAGTGTCAAGGTTTCAAAGAGGTCTTCCGTCATATTTCACGGTATTAACAGTGATTTGAGTAGCACAGCTTTTCTTCTTCATGTGAAAGTATTTCATTCATTCAACAGCCGGCTCCAGTAAAAAGACTTTATTTCAGTGAGCTGTGTTTGGCAATCCACATTTTTACAACACACAGAAGAAAAAAAACAACAAATACCACGTTATTGTAGCGCAGGTTTAATACGCTGCTTCAGGTCTTGTTTTTTAACAGCATAAACTGCATATAAAAGATAGATGTAGCCACCGTGACCCCACCTGTTGGTTTATGAAGCAATTAAGCTTAACATCTTCGGTTTTTTGGAAACAAAAGTGACCATATTTGGACAAGAGTGAGATCAGTTAGCAAGCTACATTCATAAACTCTACAGCTGTTTCACACCAACACAGTTAACTTCTAATTAGAGCTAATAATAGAGCTAGCTATTTCCAAAATATTTATTTCTTACCAGGCTCTGAACATGTTTATTTACTGGGAATTTATAGGGATAGTGTACCGCCATGTGGCTTAATAGGTAGAGCAGGTCATCTACTAATCGGAATTTCGGTGGCTTGGTCCCTGGCTTCTCCAGTCTGCATGCCAAAGAAGCCTTCGGCAAGATACTGAAGTCTGAGTTGCTCCCAATGCATTCTTCAGATTGCGAATGTTAGATTAGATGTAGAAACAAGTGTTTGCATGAATGTATGGGTGAATGTGACAAACTATAAACTACATACATAATTATAAAGCATTTGAGTGCTGAAGTAGAGTATAAAGGCACTATATAAGAAACCCCCTCGTGAAAAAGGGAGCATCTGAAAGTAGCTTTTAACATCAGAATTTAAGGGGATTCGCTCACTTTTTAGTGAGCATCCATTGACCACTGGAGGAACTGCAGTTTCAGTGTCGACTTCATACTGCATAAAACTGTCAATCTGATAAGTTAAAATGTCTTCTTTGAAAAGACTCGATGCAGAAACATTTCTGCATCATCATTTGCTTTTTTATGACTTGCTCATCATTCCACTTTTCTCTCTCCCGGTGTTTTCTGTGAATAGAAATTCCCAGAGCTCAAGTTCAAGTATGTGGAGGAGGACCAGCCAGAGGACTTCTTCATCCCCTACGTGTGGTCGCTGGTCTTCAACTCTGGAGTCGGCCTCCACTGGAGCCCACACGGGATCGAGCTGTTCAGCATGGACTCCGGCTGAAGGACACGTTGCAGCAGATTGCGCGTCTCCATCTCCGTTCAGTACAGAAAAAGGAACTGATGGCACGTGGGTGTGGGTGTGGGTGGGTGTGTGTGTGTGTGTGTGTGTCCTGGGTAGGTGTGTATGCATTACCCTTTATAGTATGTTCACGCTGCTTTGAAAGTGCCTCAACCTTGTAGAGGATGGTGTTTCTTTTTCATGCAGCACAACCTCGTTCTCCCTCGTATCTTAATAATCTCTCTGCTTCTACACTGTGAAGCTTCACCTGCTCTTGGGTTACAGTTCCCGCGGTAGCTCCCGCTCATGCACATGGTCACTCAGTCCCACGGTGAACACCTGTTGGAGCGTCTGAGCTGCTTCATCTGGTTCAGCACATGCTGACTTGTGATATCACGAGGAGCTCAGGACGCTGGCATTGGCTAATTCAATAGGTCAATTAAAACATGCGGACACACGTTACACTTCTCTGATGAACATTCATTTGCTTCTGCACTGAATACTAAAAACCTGCTGTGACTCAACACCTGCCACTCATCTTCAAATGTCCTATTATTGTTGATTTTACACGCGATTATCTCATAAACTGTTTTTCTTCTCTTTTTGCATACATTGTTCTCAGTGTACAACAGCTTTTGACGCGTTTGCGCTTTTGAATTGAAGAAGTGAAGAGAGAGAAAACTCTCTGTTGTCATCATCAGTATGCAGGAGTTACAGTGTTGCCGGCTGTTTAATATCCCTCCCCACCCCCCACATTCAAGTACAGCTTAATTAAATTTCAGTCCCCGGATGATATAAGCACTCTGCATCACTCTTTAATTCGTCTGATTTCGTTGTTGCTTGCAGCTCATTTATTCCAGACTTTACCCTGTTTTTGTCATTAGCATTTTTTTTCCTGATGCTCACCCAAGGCAAATACTTAAACCAGGGACGGTCATTAAACCTCCTGTCCTGTTGTGCATAATTACCGTTGTCTCTTTAACTGGTTACGTTCATGTTTAAGTAGGGACTTATTATTGTTATTTATTTTCATGTATATTGTTTTTATATATATTCACCATCCCAAAATGTAAAGTGCAGTAGTGCTGAAAAGACTACTATTACCGAAAGAGAAAAGCAATGGTACTATACTTTGATTATTCCCAGACGGGGAACCTGGCTTTATATAAAAATGCATATAATATGATGACAGCTGTCCTTTTTGTGGCAACGTTTACCTTGAAAATAGAAGTTTAAATAAAAATATGAAATCCAACCAGCCTGAGTGTCACGCTGTTATTTAGCAGTGAAATACTGCAGCATTCATGTGACGTTTATCACGTTTGTCTTAATTGTTTTAAGGTTATGCAACTTTGGACTGAAAACCTTGTTTATGACTCTGTCAGCCTGACAAATGCAAAGTGTTTATCGACCACAAGCTGAGCAGCCGGTCTTGATTTTTATCGAGTGGATTGAAATGTCCTCCGGCCTTGCCCAGTTGCACAATCCTTTATGGCTCAGTCGCATTGGGATAAAAATATGACAGCAACAATCCAAACAGTCGCGGTCTGACTTGGTCTGATTCCAATCGCTCTCAGACAGATTAGTGAAGGTTTGCTAATAATTGATGAACGCAGACAGATTAGACAATCAGTCTGCAATCAAACAATCAATCTGAGTCGGTCTGTGTCATTGTGCAACGGGGGGCTTCGCTCAATTGGTTGGCCGCTGGTTGTATTCAGCAAATTGTCATATCATCACAAACACAACCCTCGCGATTGCCGGCAATCCAATCGAACACTGCTCTCATAACACCTGTGAAACCAGCATGATGGTATTTCTACACTTCAGTGTTGACTTAAAAATGGCTTTTTCAGAACACACACATCTTCAGCGACTGAGTCGGGGCGGGTGGGACAAATCCCATCCCCCTCAAAAATCAGCTGAACAGGAGAAAATGTCAGACTGAAGATGGAAACAAAGTCTGAGGAGGTGTAATTTCTTTTGATATCAGAGTGACCTTTTAAGCAGTGTAGAAGGAAGGATTAGAAAAAGATGTGAGAAGCCTGTATGCGCAAGATTTAGATTTTTTTAATCTCTAAAATATGTGTGTATATATATATATATATATATATATATATATATACAGAGAAGTAACGCGTTACTGTAATCCGATTACTTTTTCAAGTAACGAGTAATGTAAGGGATTACCATTGCAAAAACGGTAATTAGATTACAGTTACTTTCCCGTAGGAACGCTGCGTTACTGCGTTACTAAAACCGTGAGTTTTTTGCGAGAATGTCTCATGATAGTGACGTAAGCGAGTGCGACGTTCGTGACAACAGCTGTCTGCAGATCAACAATGGATAATATATCAAGTACGGGAGAGAGTATGAGCGTGCAGCGTTTAAAGCGTGGAAGTACTGACCGTATTTTGAGTTTGATTCCATAAAAAGTGACAAAAACATTAGCGTCCGTTGTGCGTGGGAAGAAAACTTCTTTTTACAGCGAAAAAAAACCCCTTAACTTCCAAGCAAGCGCCGAGTGCGCTACGACTGTAATGGGAAATTCACAGAGAAACTCGCGGATTCTTCAACTGACCGCTGCGGCACACCTGCACCAGGCTAAACCTCCGCCTACCCCCGTCCTGCTTTACAGGTGAAAATAGAGCAACTAGCCTTTGACTTTATTTATTTTCTGCTGTGTTTTACTTGCATCTATTTGAAAGAGTGAGTGTAAACACAAAAAAATATTTTATTTTATGTGCTGGAATGTGCAGAAAATAGGTTTAAATGTTAAACTAATTTCTTCCAGTCAGAGAATGTTGCATATAATTTAATTTTTGCTTGATGCATAAAGTTAAAAGATTAAAACTAATAAAACAAGTTTTAAAAAGAGACATTTCCATTTGATTACATTTTGTATGATGGATTATGCAGAAAAAGTAGAATTGGGCTGAAAGATCTATTGCTTTATCACCTATTCAGGTTGTAAATTGTGTTTTTAAAAAGTAACTAAGTAACTAAGTAATTAATTACTTTTGAAAATAAGTAATCAGTAAAGTAACGGGATTACTTTTTTGGGGAAGTAATCAGTAATTAGTTACTGATTACTTTTTTCAAGTAACTTGCCCAACACTGTATGTGTATATATGTATATATATATAATATATGTGTGTGTGTGTGTGTGTGTGTGTGTGTGTGTGTGTGTTTAGCCTTGGATTTCATCCCTGCTTGCCCGGCACATTTCAGCCACAGTCTTCTCTTGCATCTTTGCGGCACAAAAGAACGATCATCCTTAAGACTGGACTGTTAGGCTATGAGCAGACTTTAGCGTTGACCGCGCGTCTTATTGTCGCCTGTTTTTATCATCGCTGCAAAAGCAGCAGAAACAGAGGCGGAAAACCACGTCGGGAGTGAGGCGGGGGGGGGGGCAAAAGTTTACGGCACAATGGCACCCACTGTGTCGCCGGAGCTCCCACTTCCCCAGAGAATTTCATGCCTTTCGTCTCTATTGTATTGGTTTTCATGCCTGAAATTCTCTTGTTCTCAGGGACAATATAATGGATGCAATTTGATGTAAAGAATGGCTCATTTTCAGGACGGGTTCATTGGTAGGTTACAATGAAACTGCGTGCGCTCAAGGAGACTGAAGCCTTCTCTCTCTGCACTGACTCTCACCTGCCTCCAGCTCTATTATCTCTGTGCCAGATGGTTGAGCGGAGGTTTTTTACACAGTGACATGGCTCCCCTTGTTCCTTTATGGCGCAGGGGTCACCTTACCATCGGATCCCATTTCAGGTGACAGCAGGAAGATGGATGGAGCCAGGGATTTTGGGATGGGTAGTTTTGTTGTTGTTGTTTGTGTGTGTGCATCTTTTTTTCCCCCCAGATGTTGGTACTTTTTCCTCAAGGTCTAGGTGAGTGGAGTGTGCTTCTACAGCCATGGGTTATCACCAAACCAGAGTTTACAGCATTTACACCAGTGAGCCACATTGTCACAATAACGTCGCTGGCTCACTCTCCGCTCTCACTCACATGTAAAAATAAACCACCAAAGCTTGGCTGGAATTAAAGCATTGCATCTGTGGGCTGGCCCATGAGTGGAAAATATCAGTGAGATATAAAGATGAGACAGGCATATTATCATGATCTTGATGTCTGCATCAGTTAACCTCGTTTTTGTGAGTATGGAAGGTTTGGAGGAAGTCAACAAGCCCTGTCCAGCTGGCCTTGAGAAACATTTCTCTTCGTTTTTTCCTTTTATCATACCTCACACTGAAAGTGTTTTCTGTTTTTCATCTTATAAATGACATGGCTTAATTCGTACCAGTCACCAGTCATCAGTCTATTTATGTAAAGTCATGTAAAGTCATAAAGTAATGTAACACATTAAAAAAATGAAGCTGTTCCCAATCAGACACTTTTCAGACGGTGTTGCATGGTGTATCAAAATCTCATGGTGCTTTTTATGTGTTGATAATTCATAATTCAGCTTTGATGAGATCCTAACATCACCTGAAATGCAACCCCAAACCGTGATATAGTACCTCCACTGTGTTTTACAGATGGCTGCAGACGCATACCTCTCTCCTGACAACCTTCATACATACTGATGACGATCTGACCCAAAAATTTCAAACTCTGATTCATCACTTCATCACACCTGTTGCCACTGATTTTCAGTCCAGTTCTTTTGTAGTTTGGACTACCTCAGCCTTTTACCTTTTTTCTTTCCTTAAGAATGGCTCCTTGACTGCCTTGTACTGAGACCACTTCTGATGAGGCTTTAGCAAACATTAGATGGCTCAACTGAAGGGGCGGCTCTCAGGTCCTGTGTCAGATCCCTGGAATAGGAAATGGAATTTTACTCTTGCTGTATTTTTTTTTTTTTTTTTAAGGAAATCGCCTTCAGATTCTGTTCATCTTATGTATATGGGGTTTTTTTTAGGGCTCCTACTTTTTCTTTAATCCTCAATTTGTTCTGTTTTTTTGTATATTTTTTTAAGATTGCCAAATTTTCTATAATAGATATTTGCAAATCACCTTGTTGGTGCAAAAATCTTATTTTATGCCTGGCAAACTGTGTTAATAACGTGCATAAAGATACAATTTAAAAACTTGTTCTTTGACAAGTTGTCTGTCATGTGTAGACATAAAATTGATTCACCGCTTTACTTTTGTGTCTTTTTGTTTGTTTAAATGATTCGTATGTCATTGTTAACAGTCTGTCAGGTACAAGGACTAAACTAAAACTAGGTGATAAAGCAGCCAATGTCCAAAGCAAAACTCAGAAAGACCTGGAGAAAGTCTGGAGAACTATTAGTCAAATCTCTTTTGAGAGATTATAGAAGAAAACACAAGTCACTGAAAATTCAGTTGGATAAAAGGAGTCTGGCTCATCAGAAGCACACTATAAAGAAATGAGGGGTAGCTCAAGGTTTTTGCGCAGTCTTGTTTTTGTGATTGCAGGATGAACAATGAAGGTAAAGATGATGAAGAACTATACAAAAAATATAATTTTAATAAGCTCTCTATATAGAACATTTGGTGTATGTAATGCCACAACATTCTCTATAAACCTTTGTGATCCCTTCAGGAATAATTGTAGTCATTTTAGTTATTCTGTTTTATCAAATTTCATCATTAGCTCAGTTTTTCTTAGCCGCTTCTGTTAGCATGTTAATGTTAGCATGGAGAGCATGCTAAAGTTCTCCCTGCTCAAGGAAACTGTAACATTTTTCTTTTCTAGCATTTCTATATGAATATTATCTTCTTTTTTTCATCTTTTTTTCTAAAGTTAAAACAGTGGCTGGCCCATGTCCTGTGTGAAAAGCTAGCATTTCTTTGCAGAGTTATCCTTCTGATGCAAAACATTAGCACCTCACTAGCTTTCAGTGGCTATAGCAGATGACGTATGCAGATTTAAGGCCATATTTTCCATGAAGCACAATGGGAAAATCATTGTTCAGCAGTGGTAGCCCACTACCAGCACACTGGCTGCCTTGGACAGCTCGTCTGCCTGCAGTGAGCATCTGCTGTCAGATGGCCCATGTGATAGTATATGTGATATGACCGGTCTGTGGCCTTTAATGTTTTGTTTTTTCCCGTTTTGCTCCACCGTTGCTCTCTTCTCATTAGTTTGCCAGTCTGCATTCAACCAACTCACAACATCATACACATCGAGGAACAAGCAGTTGGAATTCTGCATGGGAAGATTTTCATTGGTTGAAAGCCCCTCTCTTCAGGCCCTCTGTAGGTAAATATCTCTGCAAGCAGACACAGTTGTGGTGCTATGAATTAAGCATAAGTGGAGTTAAGTGAGCGATACCGTGTAGCTCCTGTGAAGGACTCATCCCACACAAACATTCGTCCACAAACATCACGCAATTGCTTAAAGGGACAAAAAAAATGACTGACATCAGTATCACAATTGAGCCTGGGCACTCGTCCATGTAGGACAGTTAAATGCATGCAGTTTCACGCCAGTGGCCTTTAAAGAGAACTAGGTCACTGAGGCCTCCAGCTTTAACATGACAAAGATGTAATCCCTTAACCCAAACCAGACTAAAGAAATCTGAAAGTAGATGCTCTCTGTGAGAGGTTTATCAAACAACACCTTACAGATTAGTTCATCTCATACTGAAAAGACAAAAGCCCCTTGGACAAGACAAAATGCTTCTCATATGAAAACTTGAATCTTATATAACATCTATAATAACTCTTTGAGCTTCAGTGCACTTTGCACGTGTAATTGGGTGTAAAATAACATTGTTGCATCTCAACGTGTCAGGCTCACTTTGATCCAACTTAAAAGTCTGGATTGATTAAAAGTTATTAATATTGAATTGAGGGGTTTCTTTGTATTGACTGACCACTGGCTGCAGGGCACGAGCTACATACTGAGCAACTGTCGGCTAAAGATGAAGTTCTGAACTTACACCCCAGTCCTCAGGTTTTACCCAGCATTAACTTAGCAGTTTATCCTATACCAAGTAAATACAGGGCCAGAATTACCAATACTGATACCAACACTTTTAACCTATAAAGTTAGCTTATATAGGGGAGAGCAGTGTGTCATGATTTTTGAGATGAATCATTATTGATTTGCAAATTCTGAACACACATGAACACTCGAACACTACACGATTTGATGTTTACATTCCACATTTTATAATAAAACACACTTTCATACTTTCATGTATTTTGAAACTAAATGTTTTGTAGATCAAGAATTAAAATCTCTAGTCTCTAAAGCGCTTTGTCAGCTTCTGTTGTTTAAATATAGGCTGTAAATCTACTAGACCTGGCAGGCGACAAAAAGGTACATTTTTCATAGTTCATGTTTGTGTTATATTTTTTTTCATTTCCAAAAGAATAAGAATTTATTTAACACTATTCAGTGGGCTACATACAGAATTTTGAGGATAGAAAGTATCGATCCTATCGTGCTAGTATCGATCCGATACTGATACCAGCGCTGGTATCGATATTATCAATATTTGGAGTAATACTTTTCTTAATCATTTCAGCTAAAACTGAAGATCACGACCTTCATGAAGGTAAAATTTATCGCCAGGCTGTTGCATTAGACTTTGACATTTTTAGCGTAGGAGAGTAACTCACTCTTTGAACATTCAGTTGGCTAAAAGGAGTCTGGGGCAGGTTGGTAGGTCTGTAGCTAACATTAGCATTCTGGGATAAAATGTGGGTCATACCGCATGTCTGAGCACAAGACTGAAGCTTTCTCTCATTCATTATAGAGCAAACCCCACTGGAGATGCTGATAATTGTACATTTTTCTCAACACACGATGAATAGGTTTTTTTCCTCCTTTTTTATGCTTTTTCACAGCATGATTTGTTTATTTTTTTTTTAAACAGGCTGCGTCATTTACCAGTGTGGGTGTTTTCCATCCTTCCTGTTGTGACATCGGATGTGCAAGTTGTGAATTTTTAAAGTTTTCTCTTATCTATTTAATTAAAGTTGCCTTATTTCTATCATTCTTATCTCCCCAGTGACTGGCTGCCTGCCTGCATGCAGTCTTCACCCTATTCTTAACATTCTCATTCACACATAATAAGCCTGTTTAATTGCATATGTGTGACCCCCACTCGTCTGAAACCAGTCACTGTGTCAATAAATTATAGTAAAGGCTTGGGCTGCTGTCTAGAATATTAATCATCCCTCTTGCTGTGTAATGCTGTTTTAGCCAACTGCACGCCCTCATTTGAATCACCTCTGCAGGGTCACTTGATTGAGCTTAACAAGGCTCTTAAAGCAACAGCTCAGCAGCTTTTAGAAATACATTTATTCACTTTTTGTTGAGACTTAGATGAGCAAGACTGCTGTATATATGCCTTATGAATACATAAGGCTGAAGCTGGAAGCTAGCTCAGCACAAAGACTGTGAACAGGCGGGGAAACATGAAACTAAGCCTGCTGTATGTAGCCTTAGGATGTGAGAACATTAGAACCACACTCCAGTTGTCAACCAGAAAGCACTTCCAGCTCCATTTTTATTTTTGGACCCTGCTGGAGTAGCTTTTGCACAGTTCAGAGTAATAATTCATTTTATACTGGATGATGGTACAGCCCCCTTGGGTCATCCACTTTCTGAAATGAGCAATTCCTTTCTCTTTTAGCCAGCTTTCTTCTGATTGGCTGCCCCTTGCAAACAAAGGGTTTAAGCACCAGGTGGATGGGACTGCTGCGCTAAAAGCTAGAGCTTCAAATTTTGAAGCAGATGGGTTACAGCAGCAGAAGACCACACCAGCTGCCACTCCTGTAGACCAAGAACAGGAAACTGAGGCTACAGTTCTCATGGACTCACTGTACAAATCACCTTACACTGGTTTGTTGAACATGTCAGTGAGTTCACTGTACTCAGATGGCCTCCACAAACACCAGATCTCAATCCGATAGAGCAGCCTTGGGATGTGGTGGCATGGGAGATTCACATTGTGGATGTGCAGCCAACAAGTCTGCAGCAACTGTGTGATGCTATTATGTCAGTATTAACCAAGCTCCCAGAGGAATATTGCCAGCATCTTGTTGAATCTGTTGTACGAAGAATTAAAACAGTTCTGAAAGCAAAAAGAAGTCCAAAGTGGTTCTATCGATATGTACAGAGTCCAGTGAGTGCATGTCGTTTTAATGGCTGTACTGTCATACTGTCAAAAATCCAATAAAAGACCTTGACGTGTTAGTTTGGAGAGGTGTGGGGGACAGGTTCCACAAATATAGTGTTCGCAACACCAAATTACAGGACTCCACCAAGCATGTGAATGCACCATTCAGTATTTACTTCAGTTATTATCAGGTGTGGTTTAAAAATACATGAAAACGTTATCAGGCAGGGAGGAAAAAATATATATATTAATGAGTCCTAGTCCTGCACCTTATTGCAGACATTCCTCGCCAGACTGAAATGGAAACTGGTTAGATAAAATTGGCTACTTCCTGGAGTCTGGGGAATAGTCAGTCACACACACAAAAGGAAGGGCAGGGAGAAGTGGAGAGGGAGAGAGGGGGAGAGGGGAGGGGACAGCGTGCGTCTGCAGCGACTTCCACAATACCTCTGACAGACCCTTTCCCCTGACTGATTGCTTCCAGACTTCTTCAAAAAAAGAAAAAAAAAGAGGCGCAGTCCCCTGCGTTGTTTGGGCTGTTGAGTCTCCTCCTGCTCGGCGCCAGTGGGTGATCCTGGGACAATGCGGGTAGCCCGACCCCCATCCGTCGACCCCCATGCACACCTCTGCCCCCACCCCCCTACCCAGCCCCGCACATCTCTGCAATCATCATTATCAGACACCCATCCCATCTGCCCCCGGAGCACCCCTGTCACCTCCTCCTCTGGACTTGTGTCTGTGGAGGTAAACCCATGAAGCCATGTAGGTAACACACACACAAACACAGACACACGCATATTATTCATGCGCACGTTGCAAAGGGTTTGGTAGATGCTAGGAGATCCTATCTGAGGGCCTCGGACACTTTGGGTTCAAAGTGTGAATCATTTATTTATTTATTTGAATAAAAATGAGTTTATTGAGAGAACAGATCATTTATGTGTGCCCATATAGAGAAATAAGCTGTCACACTTAAATGACGTTGTTTGTGTTTTGCCTCTTCAGCGACACACAATACGGCAAAACAGATCGAAACGGTAAGAATCAAACCGCTGCGCCTGTCATAATAAATATGGATTCGGCCGATAATAAAGACAGCAGTCATGTGGGCACATCCCATCTGTTGTCAGGCAAGTCGGGAAAGTGATGGGCAAGAGCGCTGGATGAATAAAAGAGGGTGGAAACCGCCGTGTTGATGATTAAAAGGCAGAAAACTGGTGATGCTCGTCCCACCTGGAAACCAAACGTCCAGAGGGCGGCAGCAGCGCGCTCCCGTCTGGCTTTGGGACACAGTGGCCGCTCTCGCTCTCTCGCTCTCTCTCTCCCTCCCTGTGTTAAGTCTTGCAGGCACATTTTTTATACGTTAAAAAAATCCCTAATCTGAACCAGCTTCATCTACGACCCGACATATCCGGTGAGTGGTTGAAGTGTCGCCCTTGAGACCATCCTACGCAGCCCCCTCCCAAGCCAAACCATCCTGAGTAATCATGATGACAAATGCGCAAATGTTATATTACGAGAAAAAAGGTGGAAATCAGAGTGTTTCTAGCTTAAATGACACACACTCACACATCAGCAACAGAGCTGCTTTAATACGAAGCCAGTGTTAGTAAAGCTGAGATAACAGAGCTATTAGACGTTGTTGGAGCTTGAAAAGAACATTTGAGTTTACAATCATCAAGTAAACTTAGAAAAAACTTTTATATGACACAAAGGGGCCAAATTTACGTCATTATCGCTCTGCCAATTATTCAGCATTAAACAGTGACGAGAGAAATTTCTTGTAAGACTTTATATCATCTCACAGTTTCTCAACTGCCCTTTTATTTTCAACTTTACCCTTCTGGCAACTTTTTGCCCCCAAACTTTCCTCCTTTCAAAGGTTTTCGTGTGTGTGTGTGTGTGTGTGTGTGTGTGTGTGTGTGCGCCGCAGGCTCTGCTTGATCTGTTGTTTGCGCAACACACAATCACATTTCTTTTAAGCGACAGGGTGTCTAGACACACACGTGACCGGGCGCGTCAATGCGCACTGGAGACTGGAGACGGAGCAAGGGCACCCAAACCATCCGCCTCATTTACAGAGAGCCTCATACTCCCCCTCGAGATCGCAGTCGGCGGCTCGCTCTCTCTTCCACGGAAACTTCGCGTGAGATACGAGCTTGGGATTATTTTAACGCTCAGACAAGAAAAAGAAAAAGGTTCGCCTGTGTGCTGAAACAGGTCGAAAGGCTCGGCGGCTGGACGAGTGTTCTCTCTCTCTCTCTCTCTCTCTCTCTCTCTCCGGGCTTTAGAAACGCAACTCAACTTGGGTGAGAGATTCAGACCTGGATTTTTGCTCCTTGGCTCATCTCAACTCGGGCAGACCACATCCTCTGCAGACGATTGGCATATTTGGACGATAGCGGATAAACAAATAAATAAATAAAAAAAAGCCTCCGCATGCCCGGTGGAGAACCGCACTCTGTGCAGTTTGGATCACGGATTTTTGTGGATTAATGCTCCTGAAGACACGGCAGCGAGCTTCGGTTTTCATGGGATAATTGCCATAGCATTTTAGGCTTAATTAGGCCCCACGTTCTGTAATTTCCATTAAAGCTACTGCGCACTGGCAGAAAGCTTTTTTTCGTTCTTTTTCTTTGCTTTTCTTTTTTTAAAAGCAGTGTTTATTTGCTGAAAAATCTGCCTGGAGTATTTTTAAGGGGTCAGCTCACTGCTCTGGGTTGCACATCACCAAGTGAAAATTGTAACACATCTAGGCTCCGCGCAGCAGGGTTGCTCCCCCATTCGCTATTAACGATCACATTCTGCTAGGTTTTCGTCATCAGACACAAGTCTTAAATTCCCGATGGTGATGGTGACTTATCCCCGGAGGAAAAGTTAACTGTCCCGTGAACCCTGCCTGCTTTTTTCTTTCTTTTTGGTGATCTGGGGTGCAGGAGACGGCGAAAGAGACTGGCGTATGCTACAGATTTCCTCTGCTTGTCCAGACCCCAGTTTTTCCACCGTCTTTTCTCAGGCTGCTTATCACCGCCTGGACTCGGATCCCGGAATCTTCATGATTTGCGGACACAATGCTCGTTTTTTAGCCGGGAAACCCTCTTTTCGTCCCGCATGTTTAGGACCAAACGATCGGGGCTCGTCCGGCGACTCTGGAGGAGCCGTGCGCCCGTGGAGGGCGACGGGGAAACGGATAGAGGGACGCATGGCTCCGGGGGCTGCTGCTTGGGCAAAACGACAAAGGTGGCCAAGTCCAACGCAGGGTCGGAGGCTGAATTGAAGGCGTTGACCCACTCGATACTGAAAAAGATCAAAGAGAAACAATTGGAGGTGCTTTTGCAGGCAGTGGAGTCCAAAGGGGGTGCCCGCAGCCCCTGTTTGCTCCTGCCCAGCAAAGTGGACGCCAAAGTGGGTCAACAGTCTTACTCTCTCCCCATGCTGCTCTACAAAGTGTTCAGGTGGCCGGACCTCAGGCATTCCTCGGAGTTGAAGAGGCTGTCTTGCTGTGAATCCTACGGGAAAATCAACCCAGAGCTCATTTGCTGCAATCCCCACCACATGAGCAGGCTCTGTGAACTCGGTGAGTTGGATTTTTATGAAAATAGACATTATCTATTTATTTATTTATCTGTTTATTGGCAGCAAGTATTTTGAATTCTCTGGCATTCTCTGGCCTTATTTCAGAGCAAGTTCAAGTTCAATTACCTAAAGAGCTAATTAGCCTAATTCAAATGACATCACTTCTGTTGGCACAGTTGTGTTGAGTTTCCATAAGGTCAAACTAGCGTGCTGAGACCCCCCACCCCCCAAACCCCCCTCCACCTTCCCATCTTTTCGGAAGTGTGGCGTCATTAAATCCGAGTTTGGCATGTCATTTGACTAAAATAATAATTGATTGATTGGCCGTGTTGTAAAAACGGTAACGTGTATCCAAACATGCTTTATTTTATGTTTTTTTGGCACTTCAAATATGCGCTTTCCAAACAACAACAAAGCCTTTCTGCTATTTAAACCTTTCATAGATGGCATTTCCAAAGTGCACAGGGCTTTACAGTCTTCCAGTCTTTCCACAGTGAAGTTTTTCCAGGGTCTCTGTGTGTATGTGCGTGCACGCGCTCGCTCGCTCGCCTGAGTGCGCGCGTTTGCTTGGCGTCCCGGGCCAAAAGAGGCCCGTATCTCAGTTTGTCCTAGACGCTGATAGTGGCCCTTCTGGCGCCAGGCGGCCCCCCCCTGTTTATCTGCCTGCCAATGAAAGGCAATAGCCGCCCAGCCGGCCTCTCAGCCTGCCTCTCCAGGCGGAGCTGACAGACACAAATCTTTTTCCCCTGAAAAATGACAAATCTTATCATAAAGTTTCGATCTCTCCCTTGTTTTCCCCCTTTTTTTTCCTCATGTACTCATTTTTTTTCTCCATACAGAGTCTCCTCCTCCACCATATTCCCGCTATCCCATGGACTATCTTAAACCACCAGGTGAGCTTGCTGTTCATGCATAAATACATGCATTCATGTTATTGCCAGAAGCGCATTTGTTTTTGCATAACATTTCCATCTAAAAGGCTATATTGCATTTATGAATGTTTGTGTTGTCTGTGCCTCTCCAGTGCGTGTGTGTGTGTGTAGGAAATGGCTCCATGTTATGTTGTGATTTATGATAGCAGTGGAGTGGCACGCCTGGCTGACTGGCTAGCCATTTCCAGCATGGCTGACAGCCAGGGCAAGGCAGTACAAAGTTGAGACACCAGCTATAGACTGACTGACTGGCACATCACCGGGGGCAGCCTGTGTGTGTGTGTGTGTGTGTGTGTGTGTGTGTGGCTAAAGGGGGGGAGGGAGTTTGTTTGTGTGTTCGTCTATCTATTGTGAATCGCAGCACAGGGAGAAACAGACAGACAGCGGCGTCTCTGGAGCCAGCCAGTCTTTATCAGCTGAATTAATCAACAGAATGAGGGTGAGGGCTTGTGTGTCTCTAGTGTGTGTCTGTGTGTGTATAGCTGGGGGTGTCACTGTCCCCATTTCCCGGTTTGATGTCTTACAGAACAGAAGAGAGGCTTTGTTGTAATTTCTTCCACATCTAAAGCGTAGCTGTTGCAACAGTGTTAGTTGTGCACTTCAGTCCACACATCGCTCCTGCTGTCATTCTCTTCCTCTGTGCAGGAAAGTGGCATCAAGTTATGTCAAACAAGGCGAAGTCAGTTTTCAGTGTGTTAAACTTCACACTGTAGCTAGAATAGTGTGAGATCTACATAATTTCCCATCCTGTCCTCTGTGTTTTGTGTTGTTTTTTTGCTCGTTTGCTCATCATCTTGCTGTCTACAACTGCAGGAGTTAAACAATGACCAGTTAGGCGACCAGCCAGCCAGTTAGTCAGGAGAAGAGGAGAAAGTGGCTTTGAGTGAGTGGAAACAATAGGAAGTCATTGCAGCTGCAGCTGCGGTTCTTCAAAGCCCCCCTCCTCCTTCCCTCCGTCTTTGTCATCACCGCTTTAGCAGTGATGTTGTCCTTAAAGAGCGTTTTTCAAAAAGTTAAATAGAAGTAGGGTTGATCTAAAGTGTTGGAAAGAAAAAAAGAAAACCAAAAAAAAAAAGAAAAGCCAGAGCTCAGTCCTCTCCGTGCTTAACGCTCAGCTGATGTGAAGTCTGCCCTGTGGAGTTGCAGTGGCGTCTCCGTACGAGTTCAGTTTGAGACTTTCCCCTGATGAAAGGAAACAAGAATGTAAATAGGAAAAGCAGGCTGGATGCACACAAAGGAAATGATTATACAACTCATGCTACCAGCCTGAATGGGAATTAAATCCCCCCCCCCCCCCCCCCCCAAAGAAAAGAAAACACAGAAAATGTGTGCGTGCAAGCAGATGTGTCAGTTTTACGCCTCTGCAGAGCGTACCTGCTGCTCTCCTTCCTCGTTCGGTTGCGTTAAGCGTGCGTTAAGCGTGCGTTAAGCGTGCGTAGCTGCGGTTGTGGTTACTCGGAGACGACTCGTGTCTGTCTGCGCGTCTCCTTATTGGCAGAGTAGGGTGAAAGAAGTATTAATAGGACACTGCAGCGTGGTGGAGAGTGCGCACACACACTTGTATGCACACGGGACAAATAAGCTTATCATGCAAAAAAGTTAAAAAGAAAAAATAAAAGCCAGGGGTTTTTCCCTACCACCTCAGGGAACTGTCAGTCATCAGCTTGTTCATGTAGCTGGACGTTATTACAGTTTTCTGTAGAATTCTCTGTGTGTTTGGTTTATCCGAGGCTGTGGTAAATCCTCATGACATTCAGAGAAATCTGCATGGAGGGTGATCGGACGTTACTAAATAATCTGCATGGAGCGGACGGGCCATGAATTTTATGATGATGGTTTTATGATTCCAGCAAGCAGGAAGTGTGTGTGTGTGTGTGGGTGAGGGGGGGTTATATGTGTCATGGTGCCTGCCCACTCCAGCAGTGGCGGTCAATATGAAAGAAGGCCAGACATAAAACGCTACCTTGTTTCAGCTCTGGGAAATATAAATCACACACTGTTTAGTTCCTTCTCTCTGATGCCCCCCCACCTCAGCCCTGTGGTCAGCTGTGAACTGTTGCCCGGGAGACCAGGGCAAGGCCGTTGGCAGCCGGTGAAAGCGAGGCAGGCTTGGGTTATGCCCGTGCATCTCGTTACCGTGACCGCAGCAGCATGGGCTGCGTTTGGACGGGCCAGGGTGGGAAGGGAGCAGCGAAACCACTCTGGTCGGCTCTCTGTCAGCTGCTTTCAGCGGAAACACAATAGCACTCCTTGCCATACGTGGATTACTTTTGTAGGTGCAAATAAATAAATATAACACTTTTTCACGCCTTGTTCAGCAGTCAGAGCGCGTGCTTTGTTGGGAGTTGGGAAAACTTCACTGAACTTACAGAGTGGAGCTGACCACCGCTCCATACTGTGATAGTGAGCTTTGTTGAGGCAAATGGAATATGTATCATTAGTAAGTCCCAAGCTACCAGCAGCAGTCTGCATTGGGGCTAGCCCTCTCCTAGCATATGCTGTGGTTTTGTTGAAGCTCCATTCAGGTGTCGTGTTGAAACTAGTCTACATTACAAGTCTTAGTGGGAGTTTAGCATTCAAATGCAAAGCAAAGGAGAGAGCAGGAAGGTCTAGTTTTCTCTCTATCTATTGTGCCCGTCTGCTGGTTCACCGTGAAGAACATTTAGAATAAGCAACTTTTTGGTAAATGGCCTGTATTTGTATAGCGCTTTTACTAGCCCCGCCCAAGGACCCCAAAGCGCTTTACATACCCAGTCATCCACCCATTCACACACAGGTGGAGGCAAGCTACAGTTGTAGCCACAGCTGCCCTGGGGCAGACTGACAGAAGCGAGGCTGCCATATCGCGCCATCGGCCCTTCTGGCCAACACCAGTAGGCGGTAGGTGAAGTGTCTTGCCCAAGGACACAACGACCGAGACTGTCCGAGCCGGGGCTCGAACTGGCAACCTTCCGATTACAAGGCGGGCTCCAAACTCTTGAGCCACGATCGCCTGTGTCAGCTCCGTCTCTTTGAGTAAATCCCACTAAATGATTTCGAGGCTTGTTTTTGCATCTTTGACAGCTCTGTTTGCTTTTTGGCGTGAAGACTCCGATGTCGGTTTGACATTCGGATCTTTTACACAAGCCCGATCTACTCAGGCCCAGAGCGGTCGTGTAATGTTGGGTTATTGAGCGGGGTTTATCGTGCCCAGACTGAACCCTCCGCTCAGTCGTTAGCAGAAAGAATACACCTCTTTTCGGATCAGCAGCTCGTCTGTGCAGGGGAAGCCGGGCTAACGTTCCTGCTGAAGCAGTGGATTATGGGGGATTATCAGGGGTGTGAGAAGCGCTCCGCTGTAAGTCTCCTGTGCGTATGTGTGAGGGTGCGAGTTTCGTCGTCAGCGTCTTCATTAGGCATTGATTTCACCAGAGTGATTGACGGCCTCGCAGCTGCTGCTGTGCCGTCTCCTCTCACTGCCATGCAAATGCACACACACACACGACACTAATTCAAACTCTTCTCTTTCTCCATTAGATTCTCCAGACTCTGGACCTTCATCCAGTGAAACTGGAGGAACGACTTACTCGGCCCCTGTGGGGCTTTCAGGTAAATATTCCTACTATTACCCATTTTTCTGCTCTTTTTCTCCCAATCCATTCCACTTATGTCTTCCTTTTCCTCTTCTATTGATTCTTCCCAACAACCACACGTATTCCCTCCATACTTGCGATGATGGAGGCGGTGATTGTGGGGGCCCCTGCTTCCCCTCTGTAATAAAAAAAACCGTTGAAGGAGGGCGGCGTATTTCTCCCACATCCACATAAATTCCTCCCTCCTGGCTCTTTGAACAACGCTCCACTCTTCTCCTTTTCCTTCCCCGTTCCCTCTCATCCCCTTTCCGTGTTGTGTTGTAATGGAAGACAAACACGCTCAAGCGTTGTTTGTAGAAGAATATGTTCTGTGTGTGTGGTATTGAGGGAGGAAAAAGGCGAGCAAAAAAAGCTGGCTTCGACAGACATGAGTGTTTGTTTGGGTGTGTTTGCGCGTACAGGGGACGTATTTGTTAGATCCTCCTCCGGGCTCTGTGGGGATAAGAGCGAGACACAGGCGTCTTTCTTTCTTCAACCTCCCTGGCAGGATGTATTTCGAGCTTCTTCGGCGTTTCCCGCATAATCTCCCTCTGGCAGCGCCGCCTTCCCTGCCCGTTGCCCCCCATCCGCAGGCTCCAGACTAAGATGTGTGTTCACGAGAGAGAAAGAGTTTGTTCGCCGTTTGCCTGAGATTGCTCTGTGCTTTTCTCTGCTTTCCTTGGCCTCAGATGGTTCCCATTACCGGGCCTTTAAAGCCTGTTTTATGTCAGTTGGTGTTCGCTGCCCGTTCCACCCCCCTCCTTTGTTTAGTGGTGGTGGTGGGGTTAGCCTGCTTGTCTGCCTGTGTGTGTGTGTTAGAGGAACAGAGAACCTAAAAATCAGTCTCTCCTCTCCTCCGCCTCCTCTGCCAGACCATCAGATGGACACTAAAGTAGGCCCAGTGTGCATTAACTAAAGACACATTTTAGGCCCAGTTCAAGCGGTGAAACCCAAGAAGTGGAGTCTTAACAGGTCTCCTCGTACTCCCCTCCCTTTCTTTTTCCCCTCCCTCAGTGAAGTATACATGCCACCCCTCCTCCTCCTCCTACCCCTGTTTTCTTTCCTGGCGAGGGTGACATGGCAGCGTTTCAGTGAATGGGTCTCCTCAGTAAAAAGCATTAGAGGTAGAAGAGGCCAGGCGGGGTGGCTCCAGTGCTCTGCCCTCATGATTTCCCTGGCAAGCCAAGAAAAAAAAAAAAATGGCTAATCCATTCGTCCTCTCACTCCCTCCCTTCCTTCATTCCCTGCTTCCCTCTTTGCTCCCTCCCTCTGGGGCTCTGACAAAAGAAACATGGCTCTCCCAGAGGCCCGCTGCTGACCTTCTAATTCACTCACTCTGCCCTTTTTATGTTCTTCTCCAGACATATTTACAGAGAGGGAGAGGAGGGTGGCTCTCAGGGAAGGAGAGTGGGAAAGACTTGGGAGTGAGCAAGAGTTGTGCCACTTCTTCTCTGCTTTGGCGTTGTAGTGCAGTAATTAAGTGCTCGTCGTCTGTAGGAGAAGGCTCGAGCTGTAGATCTAATGCGCAACTACACCTGAGGCGAGGGCAGAAGCTTGACCAAAGGATATCTCGGGAGTCAGGAAAGAGGAGGCTCTTTCTCTGCAGGAAAAGCCATCCAGGCAGGAAGGAGTTAAGTGAGCTGTGACAGCGACAAGCGCAAATGCAAACTAGGCTGCCTGCCAGGCTACCAGCTCCAAAGCTCCTCTCGCTGGCTCACGTCATCAGCTTGGAACAGAGTAGAGAGGAGGGAAAAGGAGAGGAGGAGGGGTCGATGGCTGGAGGCCTGGAGCTGGGTGTCGGGGTGCTGATCTCTGTTTGAGCTGGGAGTGAGGGCTTGGATCAGGGGTTTGGGTTGAACCAAGAACAGAAGAGAGAGATCAAAAAGAGAGGTTTTGAAATGGAGAGCAGGCCAGGGTTAAGAGGGTGCTGGACTCTGAGTTATGAATCTGTAGGGTGTTAAGTAACTCGTTAAAAGCCATATAGTGCATTCAGTTGAGTTTATGAGCAGATCAGGTAGCATTCACATTGCCAATCATTCATTTTGTTAAGTTTAAAGAGGCTTGCAATATGTTGTTGGTTGTGAGTTTTTGGATTCGTGACTTGTGAGTTTGAAGATATGGAAGTCTGGATCAGACATTAACTGTCAGCTTTCTGCAGTTTATTGTTAAAGCCTTCTTTAAAGTCAAGTTACAGGCCACCACTGTTGATGTTCCCAGTCTCTGGGATGTATAGTGCTGGTGTTTGTGTGTCGGTGGCATGCCTGTTGGTGCCATTGGGGACTGACCCGGAGTGCCTATGTGTAACAGGATCCCGTCTTGCTGTGGTGACATGTACGCATGCACACACGCACACACATACAGTTTTTGACACATACACACAGGCGGGCAGATAGAATGACTTGGTGTGAGCCCTGGCGCATGGCCGACTGTCACACAGGCGCTTCCTCCCAGTGCAGGTTAAATTTAGGTCCAGTTGTATTCTTATACCACCAACCAGTCACCTCACTCGACAGACAGTCGGCCAGCCCTGTAGTCAGTCAATTAGTCATCCAGTGAATCGGCTGGAGGTTTAACCTTCATCAGAGATTAAATTTAGTCCTGGCACCTTGGCTCATTAAATCAAACTAGTTCTGCTGTCATGCTGAAGGTCCCAGAGAAACGGCCCATTTTTGGTGCAAACGGAGGGCGAGATAAGGCCTGTATGTTTGGTATGAAGTATTAAATACCTAAGACGGCATCTTACATTTTTTTTTTTTTTTTTGCAAAAGAACCTCCAGCAATTAGGAGCTCAGCTCAGAAACAGAGCACCCTCAGTCTCCCTCAGCATTCCTGCCTTGTTTGGGTTAGCAGGGAGAGGAAAGGGCTGCGCAGGATATGACCTCATGTCTTTGAGGAAAAGGCGAGCGGACAGGGAGGCAGCTGAGGCCTCATCTTGACAGAAAACAAACAGTGGAGTGCACCGAAGGAGGGAGAGAGAGAGAGTAACTGAAAATTTGTTTTCCTTAAACCATGAGAGAAACGCGTGCGGCACCCATTACGGTAGAGCGAATTCGCACTTTCTTGACCGTAACAAGGTGTCTGTTTTGGTTGTACCTTCATTGCTTTTTGGCTACATCTTCTTCTTCTTCTTCTTCTTCTTCTTCTTCTTCTTTTTTTTTTAAATTTCTCCTTTGCCTGAACAGTAAGAGGAAGGAATGGAGAGGGGAAGAAGATGGCGGCTTTGGGTGGAGAGGGAGAGAGGCAGAGAGAGAGGTGGCTGGTTCCTCTGCTCTCTTCTCTGTAATTTTGGAGGCTGTGCGTTAGCCAACGAGTTGAGCCGAGCGGAGCTGGGCCGCCCCGTGCCGGGCCAGGATCTCTCATTACTCCCCACTTCCTCTCCTTGCGCGGCAGCCAAACCGCCTCTTGGCAAGGGACTTAATTTTGGTTTTGGCTGTCCTCTGTTCCCCACCCTGTGTCATTATGCTGCACAAATCGAAAAAACAGCGCACACAGACAGCAGAGGATAGAGAGGTGCGGGGTGGGGGGTGGAAAGAGAAAGGGGAAGAAGAGGAAAGCGCATCTAGTTTTTGCGAAGCTTCACACGCTCCCTGTCCTCTCGCAGCATCGCTTGCAGTTGAAAACATTTACCTACCTTTGCCGAGCCCGTTGATTGAAAAGAGGCCCATGCAGATTTGGCCATGAGCCAAAGCTGGAGGGAAGCCCAGAACAAGATGAACATTGTTTTGGTTTGCAGTCACTCTGTGGAAGTGGATTTTGACATTACCTCAATGTATGAAGATATGAATGAAGGAGGGAGGCGAGGGAAAGAAAGAGAGAGGCAGAGCGTGCGAAGTGGAAAGAGGAAGGAAGGGATAGAAGCCGTCTTTAACTGGATAAAAACAGGAATGGAAATAAGTGGAGACACATGCCTGTAAACCTGTGTGTGTGTGTGTATGTGTGTGTGAAATTTCTAGTGTGACACAAAGTACTGCCGTCTCCACCCTCCCGCCTGCTCATTCATGTAGTCGGTTTGTCTTTTGTGTACTCAGAGTGGAGGGGTGTGTATTTGTCTCTCCCTCTCGCTCTGTCTCTCTTCATCTTGGTGACAGGCTCAACTCCGTCGGTAGCCACATCTCTATCCTGAGCGTTGGCATAACCACCCTCACCCACACACGCGCACACACATGCACACACATGCATGCTCGCAGACGCGTAGAGGTGTATGACAATTAATAACAGAGTAAGAATGCAACAAAAACCTCTGATCACATGCAACTGGCTCTGCTAGATGTTTAGTTCCCACGGTGTTTTTTTGTTTGTTTTTTTGTGCCACAACAATGCAGGTTATTGTCAGGCTTGTCTGTCCATCTGTCTGTGTCTGTGTGCATAAATGGCTCTTGAGATACAGATCCTGCGGGTAATCTCTCGACCTGTGCGTTTGCAAAAAGTGAGCCGATGACATCACTGCAGTCTGCCTGGCACCTTGTAGCCAACTAGCTGGTGTTTATTTGTCCTGTCACCCTGGGAAATCTGGGCTGCAGGGAGTGGCTGTGTGTGTGTGTTGGGGTCAGCTTGATGAAGTGTTGGAATAATAACTCAGCAGGAGCAGGGAGGAGGTGTGCCACGGAAACAAGGGTGTCCTTGAGTGGAAAAAAGTATTGTGCTGCAATTTAGCGATAATGTGGATCCAGATGGAAGCCGCCGGCCGCCCCGTTTCATTACGAAACGGCCCTGTGTTTTGTCACAAGCCGCGGAGAACACCACGCCTGAGCGACTTCGAGACATGCGGATCGTGTAATTACAGCAGGAACGTCCACTCAAGAGAAAATTATACCATAGATGGAGACATTGGGGGGGGGCATGCAACATTTCTTCTCCTTATCTCTCTCCCCCCTCCATCGTGGCTGGATGGTTCATGGTAGAGATGGCGTGTCTGCAACTCATTCTCTCTATCTGTGTTTCTGCAAGGAGTCAGATCTGTTGATAGCGAAACCGTGCCACTCCCCTTGGTGGTTTTCCTGCCATCGGGGCTTATTTATGTTTCCTGAAATGGGGGGGGAGGAGGAGTAAGACTTTGCATCGTACCCAACCTGCCACTCTGAAGCACCACTTCCTCTGTCTGCTACTAAACCCACCGCCTTTCAGTTGTCTTCCTTTCTCTCTTTCTTTCTTTTTTCTCATACTCTGCCTTTTGGTGCATCATTTCTTCTTCTTCGCTCTCAATTTGCAAATGGTAGCATTCGACAGACACAATTGGACACTTAAAGCAGTAAAAGTAGTTTTACTGCTTGATGCACGGTGAAAATGGCCGTATTAGTCATTTTTGCACATTTGCACCCCCCCCTCTATGCAACTTCGATATATCACTTGACGTAGCATCAGTGTGGACTTACCAAGAAATGTCAAGTTGCATTGTGGGTAATGCAGGTGACTTGCAGGTTTTTCATTTTCTCGTCTTCTTTCGCTTTCTTGTTTTTTAGGATTGCAATGTTAGCTTGAGTTTCTGTTCTTTGAAGAAACGGTGCAATTCAGTTGATGAATAACATAATTTAGCCCAAGTTAATGGCTTTTTTTTGTTAATGGCTGCATACTCTGCTGCACAACAAGTAATCAATCACAATCAAGTGTAGACTTGGTCGTTGTCTTTCAGCACTTGAGAAACACAAGCCAGACTGTATACTGTCTATAATCTGTGGTCTGTGCTAATGTGAGACAACGGTAACACGCAGAACAGCTGACATTTCTGTCTCTTGCGGTGAAAAAAGTGAGCTGATCAGCCAGTAGTAGTTGTGAGAAGGCTGAAAGTTTGCTGTTGATTACACTAAAATCAATGAGACTACATTTCTTTGTGAACACGGAGTGAGAAATGCCAGGCTTTCAGGCACACACACACAAACACACAGCGTTGAGCATATACGTCATGGCAGAGAGAGCAAAAGGAATGCCTCAAGGTTGACCCTTGACCTCTGGGATAGACTTTCCCCCCTGCTTGAGAGAGGGTGTTGACTTGGAAAATAAGGCACCGTGAAGGGCCCTTTCCCCCACCCCAGCGGTGTTGTATCCTTTATGTCTTCCTCATTCCTGTTTTCAGCCGCGCTCTGTGTGTGTGTGATGACGACAGGGTCATTACACGTCTGAGTTGAGACAAGCACAAACACACACACACACACATAGCTCTCAGGGATCGATGCGAGACGGTTCTCAGGAGCCTCCTCGCTATTTACAGATGTTGAAAGTGTAGAGTTCAGAACAGAAGGTTGGAGGTTTTTTGTGTGTGTGTGTGTCCATGATGGCGTTAACGTGTAATTCTGTGACAGTGCTGACTTCTAAGAATAGAAACAACTTTGTGTGTGTGTGTGTGTGTGTGTGTGTGTGTGTGTGTGTGTGTGGAGTCAGACAGAGGTAATGATTAACCTTTGCAGACTGTGTAAGAGAAGCACCTAGTCTGCCACCCCCACTCCACCCCTCCTCCCTTCAAACTGAGTCCAATTGTCTCAGCTAGCGTGGCGTCCGCTCTTTAAGCCTGGGGACCATTAAAAACCACAGGGGAGCTAACACCCTGACCATTTGCCAAATCTGCTATTATGTGCTAAAAATGCTGCGCTGCTTGGGATGTTTATTTAACAACATGTATTTATAATTTCCTCATATGCTGCAGCGGACTTATCTCCAAGCTGATGGTGCATTAAATACCAAAAAAAATAAAATAAAATACAGCTAGAAATATGCTGATTTTCTCATAACCAGTATTCACATTAGCCCGTACATCCTGCAGCATCATTTTGGCATTCTTCTTAGTAAACTAGCATGAAAACTGTTTTTCTATTTGGGGATAGAGGGGTGGGGGGTTACACGTGGACCCCATGGGACAGAGCAGCCAGACAGGGGCAGAACATAAAGGGCTGGGGTGACAGATGGCCTGAGGGCTGCTAGCTAGCCAGCTTATCTCCAGTGATGAAGAGGCCTGAAAGGACAGGGTGCAGATGAGCAGGTGGGGGTAGGCAGACGGAGACAAGGGCTAAGACTTGGACGGGCAGACGGATGCACAGACGAGAGAATCAAACAGCCTTCGAAGCATTTCAGAGACCATATCTGATGAAAACACGCTAGGACAGGCGCTTTGACGGCACAGCTTCGCACGCACCTACACCAGACGCACCTGAAATAGTGTCAGACGGTAACGCGAGGAGGCAGACTGTCAGACAAAATGTGTTAAAAATTTAAATCAGTTTAAATGAGTCTCGCCTCGCGCTCAAGGCGCCTTGATACGGGGGCCCACAGATAAAGAGTGTGTCTTTCACCTATATTAATATATGTATATGTGTCTGTTCATTTAATGTTCATCAGTATAAGGTGTAAGCTCATCTGCTGTCAGGACAACCTGCGAACATACTCTTCCTGAGGCGGCACCCCAAGGATCTCGGCTCATTTCGGCTCTACTGCTTTGCTGAACAGTGAAAGTTGGTGTTTGTTTACCTGTGAGGGCCGTTTGAGCTGGATTATGAGTGGCATGCACTGTTTATTAGAGCTTGGATCAGACCTTAACTTAACTGTCCAGCAAGACGGCACTTGTAGTGTTCTTTTAAAAATACAGTGGTGCAGCTTTAACCTATAAAAGGATTTGAATCCTACTTTCCGTGCTGCTTTGCTACCCGGCCTCTCTATTATAAGTTCCCTTTCCGTTTGTCTGCCTTGCGTACTTTTTATCCTTTCATCTCTTTTCTCTTCTGCGGTTCTCGCTTACCTGCAGTCTGAGCGAGCTTCTGAGAGGGGAGGATGACTAGGGAGATGGGGGAAGGAGAGGGTGGGGGTGAAACGCAGTTAGTGTAGTCCTGAATAGCAGGGTGTTTTCAGGCTGCAATGACAGGCTCAGACAGGCAGCCGCTCTAATGACCTCTGACGCCAGGCCCTGTCTCTCTCAGCAATAACAAACACACAAGGGCCCCACAGGTGAGCTCCGCCAGCAGGCCCGCTGTCAGCTGTTAAGAAAGTCCAGTCCACTCGGTCCTCTTTGCCCATCAGCCCCAGTATGTGCAAGACCGAGTGACACCGGCCTGAGATACAGATGACACTTTCTGTCTCTTATCTCAAAGATGAACCTTTCTTTTCCTCCAGTTTGGCCTGAGGTAGAGAGCTAGGTACTTAGTTTCCCCCAGCACCCCATGAGGATGGATTTACGATAAACTCCCCGAGGCTCGGCTCAGACCAACTTCAAAGAGCTCAGCGGCTCTTGTTTTATGGAAGGCATGCGCCTTTTTTTTTTTGGTGCCCCCTTCCCTCTCCTCCTGTTTCTGTCTCTTTCCCCGGTGTTGTCTTTGTCTTTCTTTTTTTTCCTCTAATGAAGGCTAATGACAGGCTGGGGTAAGTCGGCTTGGGCCAGCACAGATCCTGCCACATTAATGTTGCAGTTTTTCTCAGACGGGACCTTCCAAATTACCGGTTACATTCACAGCTACTGCCAGATTAAAGAAAGAGGGGTTAGGGGGGGGTGGCTGTTGAATGGGAAGGATGGTTGCAACTGAGAGGGGCTCTGTCCATTTTTTTCATATCTGTTTCCCTTTGCAAACTGTTTTTTAACCTTTCCATATCTCATAGAGGCTGGATTTTTGTAAATGTGTGTGTGTGTGTGTGTGTGTGCATGTGTGTGTGTGTGAGGAAGACGGAAAGTATAAAAGATGGCCGAACAGTTAGATAGAAGTTGAGGCGATTATGCGATGACCCCCCAGAGGCGCAGGAGGCTCCTAAAAAACCACGAGAGGAAGCAAAGTTGCAAAAGTAACAGTCAAAATATGTGAAAAGCCTTCCCTCCCCTGCCCACCCCCTCTTTCTTTTCCTCTCGCCCTCTCTTCTCTGTCTCCCTCTATTTCCCTTGCGCCTGACTGGCTCCCACTCTTCTCTCTGGGAGTAGCTGGGAGCCAGATTTCTGTGGAATAGAGATATGAAGGGTTGGGAGGGTGGCGAGGGGGCGCAAGGCATGGCGCAGGAGGCACTCTAAAGGGTGGTGGAGGGGGGGGGGGTTTGGAAACTGGAACGTGGCCAACGCTACACTTTTTTTACGCTCAAGGGAAACTTTAGACTGCAGAGGCCTAGCTTGTCAACGATTCAGACAACCGGGAGGTTTTTGAGAGTGAACAGCCCGCCTGGCTCGTCAGCTAAACACGGTTTACGTGTTTACGGGAGATGGAGCCTTCCAGTTCCTCTTGCCATCTCAGGTTAATCTCCGTCACGCAAAAATTCGAAGACGGTTTCCTATCATTTCCTCCAGCGGGGTGAAGCTCGTTGCCATCGAGAGAGAGACAGGGAGACGATCGGACAGTCGGTTGACGTCAGCACATTGTTGGCCACGCCGCAACAAAAATACAGCGAGCCAGACAGAAGATAAGCATTTAATGCCTAGATAAATATTGTACTGCGTGTGGACGCTTGCCTGCCAGTGTCTCAGAGTTGCTTTTCTTGTCTGAAGTCCAGGAATTCCAACATGGTTTTCCTGTGTGGCAGAAATCGAGGATGACAGTTTAGCTTTGGCTCTTGACAAAAGCAAATTCCCCATTTCCCAAACAGGGAATGAGGAAGAAACTGTTCTGAAGTAGCAACGTTTTAATACGTTTTGGGAGTGTTCTTCCTCGACATAGTTGACTTTTTCTTTACCTCTTGATCTACTTTTACTAGCTGGCCTGTTTATAAAACACTGTTCTTTTCTGGTTTTATGTCTCTTTAGTCTCCTCTCCTTTCGAGTATTTTATTGCCTAATGTTTCAGTGTCATCGTGTTTTCTCAAATCTAACCCTCTCCTTCTCTTGACTCTCCTTTCAGATTCCCTGGCATTGCAGGAGTCTGGCGAGCGGGCCCACTGGTGCGTGGTGGCATACTGGGAGGAGAAGACTCGTGTCGGGCGCCTCTACTCGGTCCAGGAGCCCTCTCTGGACATCTTCTATGATCTACCTCAGGGGAACGGCTTCTGCCTGGGCCAGCTCTGCTCCGAAAACAAGTCCCCGCTGGTGCAGATGGTGCGGGCCAAGATCGGCTATGGCATCCAGCTGACGCGCGAGCCGGACGGGGTGTGGGTCTACAACCGCAGCTGCTATCCCATCTTCATTAAGTCGGCCACACTGGATAACCCGGACTCGCGCACGCTACTGGTGCACAAGGTGTTCCCCGGATTTTCCATCAAAGCTTTTGACTATGACAAGGCCGGCAGCTTGCAGAGGCCCAACGATCACGAGTTCACGCAGCAGCCTCGCACAGGCTTCACAGTGCAGATAAGCTTTGTGAAAGGCTGGGGACAGTGCTACACCAGACAGTTCATCAGTAGTTGCCCGTGCTGGCTGGAAGTCATCTTTAACACCCGATAGCAGCAGCAGCAGCAGCCTTCCCCCTCTTCTTCAACGGCCCTCACAAACGGACTACACCCACGTTCCTTGTTTGGTTTTTTTCCCTTCTCTCCACGGGAAAAAAAAAGGATTTAAAAGAAGAAGAAAGTCTAAAATTCTGACGGGACTTTTGTTTAATAAATGACTAGGATTTAATTAAAGAAGCGAAAAAAATGTATTTTATGTTATATATAAATATATTATTAATTGTAAATATGAAGACGTTTTATATGCATCATTATTTATGTATTGTGCAATGTGTTGATGAGAAAAAAAAATAAGATGCACTTTGCTTAATATAAATGCAAAACAAAGAAATGCCAAAATAATAATAAAAAAAAAATACAAATAATATTTCTTGTCCGGTCTTACTTTGGAGTTGTGGTGGTCTCATTCATTCATTCATGTTTGCTTTCAGTGCATAATTCAAATAAGATTATTTGAATGGATCCACATGTCAATTCTTTAAAACCCATCTAATTTGATTCTGTCTTCATTACACCCAAAGTCAACAGTGGCTTAACTTTATATTACTGAGGGACTTTGATGTTGTGCCACGAACTTAAAAGCATTTCCCTCCCGAGATGAAATGAGTCAGACGGTGACAGAGCCATAACTCACTGTCCGTGCTCCAACAGGCTCATTATGCCTTTTAAAATTGTCTGTTTTTCCTGAGTTATTTGGGGGATGAATGTCCCTCTTCCTCTCTGTCATTAAGAAACTGATGACATCACAGCCAGGAAGCCCTAATGACAAACTTCAGGAACCAATAAAGTCAACAGAGGGTCCGGTTTCCTGGAGGCGCAACTTTATTTAAAGGGCTGATAAAAACAAAAAGAATGCAGCATTCAAACAATCGCAGAAGAATTTGGTGCCACACCTAAGGAAATTAAAACTTTACGAAGATTACTTTGGAAGATTACAACTTCACTTAGACATCTTCAGATATCAGAGGGGTGAATCGAGCATGCACTTGGAGATGTTGGCACATTAACAGCCTATTTCTCAAAACAGGGCAAACCAAAACAGATTTCCTTCTAACAAACACGTGTACGCGCGAGGCGTGCGTGCGTGCGTGTGTGTCTGTCTGGGTCCCGTCCTGTTGCTAGTCAGATGGGTGTCTGTGAAGAGGATTACTACTGTAAGCCTGCTTTACCCACACACACACTGTCTCAAAGACCTACATTCACAAGACCCACTTTCCACGCCATCCAATCCCCTCTAACCACCCCATCCTGCACTCTGCTAAAGAACACATGGCATTTCATAGAGAATACCACAGACAAAAATCATATTTACTGATAGAAACTTTGCAGTCTAGACAGAAAGATGTCTGTATGTTTTTCTTCATGTCCTCCTTATTTGAAGAAACCCTTTAGAAATGTCTGAAATATCAGACCTTTCAAATAGGTCTTGTCCAGCATAATTAGTGGGGAATTTATGTGCTTGTATGTTTCTTATTGCTGCATTTTGCTTGTGTATTTGAACAACTTTTTTTTAAACACTGGAAAATGCAATATTTACATATTTTTTTGCTAGGAGTCGATATACACCACAAGGCTAAGAATCAGAAACATAAAGCCACACTGAAAAAATATATCAGCCAGTGCTTGTGGCTGAAACACAAGGATGGATGCATATTTATATTCTTTCTTATTATATTCTGTCTTATTAAAGACTGTGCTCAACACCTACACAACTCTATATCTTTGTATCGCCTTCAAAACCCACAAAGAAACCTTCACACAGAGACAATCACTTAAATCAAAATCTTTCCACATGATGGGACCCTTAAATCTCATTGCTATCTGTGTGTGTTGTGTGTGTCCTTCGAAACAATAATCCCCAACCCTGCTAATACAGCTAAAGCGGCTCGGAGCTGTGTGTGTTTGTGCGTCCTTATATCCATGACCCATGACTTCTCCAGACAGGGTGACCCCGATTCAATAATTCCATTAAAAGTATTGCAGATTTCTCCAGAATCTCTCGTCAGCACGTACATGTACACAGCAAAAGTAAGCTGTTTGTGTGAATCGCTTCTAGGAAAAACACGAGTGATTTAGTTCCACAGTATCTGACTCAGTATGTTTAAATGAGTCTGTTTTAGGAAAAAACAGCAAAAACACTGCCTTCAACATCTTCTAAGGAAAGAATATTTAGCCAAATAAATACAATAATGAAGACTTTTTTTTTTTAGCTCTTCTTGAGAATAACTTGTTGTATTATAAATTAGTGGAATTAGTGAAGTGGTGCCCCTAGTGGTACAATGCAGTAAATGGCAGCTAATCCCAGTTGAGCAAACGAGTAGCATTTATTGATAAAAATTTGGATTTAATAAAAAAAAATACCTTTTGACTGTCAAATTATGACAGGCAGTTATGCTACTGTGAAACTGTCAATGGTTAATGCTAGCTGAAGTAAGTCTGAAATGAACAAAGAAACAGCCGGTCACACGTTGTACCAATTTATTTACCTTTGGCACATCAAAATGTGGTGTAGCTAACGTATGGGCTCAAAATGTGGTCATAAATATTTTGTACTTGTAAATCAGTTTTGTACTTGTAAATCAGGATTTGTATGTGTAAAAAGAATTTGTGCATGCGTAAAAAAGATTTGTATGTGTAAAAAAGATTTGTGTGTGTGTAAAAAAGATTTGTATGTGTAAAAAGAATTTGTGCGTGCGTAAAAAAGATTTGTATGTGTAAAAAAGATTTGTGTGTGGACTTAGCCAAAAATCCCCCTGCAAGTTACAAGTACGAATTTTGACCCTATTTTTCTTCCTGTCATCTGATTGGTCAATGTCATGTCAATCACAAATGTAACAATCCAATCAGAGAACAGATGGGTTTGGCTGTCGGAGGGGCACTTTTTTGAACTGCAGGTCCTTGAAGGGTAATACAGTTTGAAGCTGGAGGATCTCTATATAAATATCCGATAGCAGCTAGGTCCCCTTACTTTCAGCAGCTGTTGAAAGGATAAAGTTGTGGTATGTCAGTGGTTAGAAATACCATTATTACTTTAGGATTAGTTTAACACAAAGTCAGGGCTGACCCGGGACCATTGCTGTGAGTCACAGTGCGCAGCATAAAGGTCCTTTCACATCAGACGCAGGATGTGCTGCTAATGCTAACTGCTAACTAAAAGCAAAGGATCCAGAATTTGTTGCGCTGGCTGCTGAGCTCTGTGGGTTTTTGCAGCAGCTCTACCTGTACTAGATGCACCTGCTCCTTGTCGTTTCTATCTCTGACTTTATGTCCTCTACAAGAGTTTCTGTTTTTTTTGCTAGTTCTTCAAATGTTCAATAAAAACATGTATGCTAATTCATAACGAAGAAAGCTTTGTAATGAAGACTGTCATTTCCAAAACACTGCCCCCCCCCCGCGGTCCGCAGCGCTGTTGAAAAGGCTGTGGAAGTCCCTGTATAAAGCACGTAGACCTGTGACACACAAATCACCAAACTCGGACGACCACAGACTGTTTTCCTTCCTGGTGATGAAGGAAAACGCTGGGTTGGCATGTAAAAGGGCATTTATTCCCTTCAAGGACCTGCAGTTCAAAAAAGTGCCCCTCCAACAGCCAAACCCATCTGTTCTCTGATTGGATTGTTACATTTGTGATTGACATGACATTGACCAATCAGATGACAGGAAGAAAAATAGGGTCAAAATTCGTACTTGTAACTTGCAGAGGGGTTTTTGGCTAAGTCCACACACAAATCTTTTTTACACATACAAATCTTTTTTACGCACGCACAAATTCTTTTTACACATACAAATCCTGATTTACAAGTACAAAACTGATTTACAAGTACAAAATATTTATGACCACATTTTGAGCCCATACTAACGTTTTTAAAAAAACGCCCGTTATGTTAGCTTACTAGTTTGCCATTAGCCAAATTTCCAGGGGTAAGCTCCTTAGACTTCCAGTGGTATAAATAAGATCAAATACCATGTTTTAGCTAGACTCACTGTTTGCTAGGGCTGGATACTTCTGTAAACAAAGTCCCCCAAAGTCACCATGGGACAAGACTATCACCTGGACACTGACCACTTAAGCTCCAGCCACAAGAAGAAATGGCTATCAGCATCAGGTAAGCAGTGTTGGGAGTGACATGTTACTGCCATTACATTTTTTGGTAATGCAGAAATGTAACACATTACTATACTGAGTTAAGTAATCACATTACAGTTACGGCATTTCTTATGTTACTAAAGTCCTTCAGATATCTGGCAGATGGGTGGATAGAAATAATAATAATAAAAATTTAAAATGTCAAGCATGTCTATTTCTTCCTGTGCACTTCCACTACAATGAGCTAATTTCAGGAAGGAGGAAGTTGGTAGAGTGGTCTATAACTTTTGAGGAGTGTCGATATGGACTTTGCTTTTATTTCCATTGCACCAAAGAACAAGAGCCTAGTGTTAAAGTGCAAACCGCATTAGGACAGAAACAATACTCCTAGCACAATGTCTCTGCTTTGCAAGCGCCTGCACACACAGCAAAGAACCCTGAGTGTATGCCAACCCCAGCCCAGGAGCCAGAGACTGAACTTCAATAGGTAACACAGGTAGCTTGTAGTATCGTAGCCTCCATTTCTATCTGTACATATTTCCACAGTAGAATTACAGTTTTATTCCGAAGCTTTAATAAAACAACAGTAATGTCATGACTAGGGTAACAAATGAGTTTGTCCAGAGAGTACTCTTAAGTAACATAATCTATCAACAATCAACAATTAATGCAGTATTTTGTGTAACAACCTAATGCTGCAGATGAGTAAAATACATAGTCTCTCTTTTTTCCCCCCCAAATGGCTTTATTGGTGCTTTATTCTGCTTTTTGAACACCTTGTAAACTCTGCTGGGGGAATTTTGCATTTAAGGCTTGCTGGCAGGATGAAAAGAAAAGGAAAGAAAGAAGGCTTTCTGTCTTTCTTCTCTTCACTCATTTCTAGAAATGAGTGAAATCCAGAATTTTTTCTCTTAATGCATCATATTTTAAAGGTGTAGCACCTGCAGAGATTCCCTATTTTGCAGGAGCACCTGTGTGATGGTGAACTGTGAGTATAAAAAAATGAAATAAAACGAAATCTAAAAATACAAAATATTTCTTTCACTTGAAATTAAAATGTCACAAGGAAAAAAGGTACTTACTCAATGGCTCTGGCCCTGCTGTGCCCCTGATTCACTGCTCATACCTAAACAAACCAATAGTCTTTCCTTTTGAGTCATGCATCAACCAAACCTTTTAAACACAACGCACTGCAGGGCAATTCCCATAGAGTAAAGTAAAAACCATCCAGAGCGTCACAAGTGGTGTTGGGACAATTTATACTGTGTTGTATTAGAAAAACAACGTTCAGACATTGGTGACCTTGGTTACGGCCATGGTGGCAGGTTATAATATTTTTCTATAAGACAGATTTACAGTATCAGGGTCACTTCACCATCTCCACCAATAGTGTCTCTATTCTTCTGGATTCTCGCCACCTTTGGCAGTGTCTTTCTTCTATTGCTATTGAACCACTGGGTCAGCAGCTAATTCAGTCAGTATCCATATTTGTCACATGTGCTATATGTGGGCCTCCTGTCCTTCGGTTTTCTCTGTCCTTGTGCATGTATGACTTCGTCTATACCTGCTTCTCAACATCTGAGTGAATCCCATTGATCTGGGTGATTTATAGCTTGATGTTCTGCTCTGCCACAAAGGAGATAGTTGTTTCAAGCTGAACATGCTTGTAAATTAGTTTTTCTTTTTTTTTTAATTGAAGTTGCCTCCTCACTCACCAGGGTTGCAGGTCCAATAGTTGTTTTTATTGCTTAAGAAGGTTCCTAACTGACCTGGAAGTAGCTTCATAATGACAGCTGGCCAATTCAAACTAAAATACCAAGTGCTTCCTTTATAACCTCCTTTAGTGTAGGACACGCAATGGATACAAAGCGGTATTATCTCGGAGGTGAGATAATACTGTGTATTTCACACAACTGCTATTTAAAAAAAATCAACATAACTGACAATTGGTGATAATCACGTGCGTGATAATCGGTATGTTTCTATTTCATGCCACAATCCCTTCATATGTTTTAAACCTTCATCTACAGGCTTGTAAAACCCACGAGTGAACTATGAACTGTATGCTGCTGTAATAAAATGAGTTTATTATGAAGCTGTTACCTTACCTAACATATATCTATCTATCTATATATATATATGTATATATGTGTGTGTGTGTGTATATATATATATATATATATCAAGGTTGTTTATCATGGTTCAGTTTGCATTAGTTGTGCCCTCAGTTTATCTATTGGTGTTTTGCTAGTGTTTAGGATTAACATAAATTCTGTTCATTTTTGCCACAAAGCTTTAATTAATTGGCAGTTACACTGGATCGCCAGTTGTTCTGTTTCATGTGAGCCAAGTCAACAAAATCCACTATTACATTATAAAGTAAACCGAGCACCACATTTCTCTTTTCCCTTATACATTCTTCGTTGACCTCATGACATTTTCCGCTGAGGTCAAGGTGTAGTGATTAGGAGAAGACCTCAGGAAGAGAACTCAATAAAACCCTGAAATTACATGGTGCATTTGTGTCACCGTGGAGGACAATCTGAAAGGAGCGCTTCCAACACGCTGTGAAAATAACACGTCCCTGGTTGGGGCCTCCATAGGTGGGGTTAGTGGTGGCTGCATTGTTCTGTTGCAGGTGTGTGAATATACCCTGACCTTTTCGTGTCAGGGATTATTTTTCAAATCAGAATCTAGCACTCAATCAGATGCAGACATCCTCTGGATTGTTAAGCCAATTATTCCTTGAATATGAGTCATGTGACACCGTATTAATGCTGGTGTGCAGTATGTATGGATGAATAGTTTCTGCATGCTTTGTCCTTGCATTTGCTTGGCGTGTGTGTGTTGCATGCTATTTGCTCACCTCTGCCTGTGTTTGTGCTCGTGTGTATATGCTGTCATATATTTGTGCACATGTGCCTGCTTGTGGGGGAGAAGCACAAAGCCCTGTGCCGGTAGACAAAGAGTAAGCCCCCATCTCCCTCGCTTCATCTTCCCTGGTGGGGAGATAAGACAGTCTGTGCCCCAAAGGGGGGCCGGGGCTTGGGATTGGGGGTGACGGAGGTGGTGGGGCGAGGACAGTCTAGCCATGTTTACATGCTGGGAGTTCAATAGGGGGTTTAAAGAAGATGACAGTCACTTCTGGCTTTCATATGCCACTTTAACCCCAGTATGGCCGCCCTCTTGTCTTTCCTGACCTGCACATACTAAAGAAAACACAAAAAACAAACACAAGTACAGATGGGCTGAAACACGTGCAAACACACATGCACACTGAAGTCCTGTTACATGTAAATAGCATGCTCTCTTGCTATGAAATCTTTCTGGGTGGTCAGTGAACACTGAAGTGCAGTAAATTAAAAGACTTTGCTATTACTGTAACTAAAATTAGCTGACACTAGCAGGAACACAGCTCCCTGATTGTAATTAGAAAAATGTTTTGAGCACAGCACTTTTAGTGTGATGAATTTTGAGCCAACATTGATCTGGTGCTTACAGACAAGCTGGCTGTAATTGGAATTTGTGAGTTTCTAAACCAGTGCTTACTTCCTTCCTCCGTACGACTGTGCAGCCACATATGCCTGCATGTAGAGCACAGGAATACACGAAAGCAGGATCTCTTGAAGGTTTCTGAGGGACGTTTTGAAACTCTGTCTTTTAAATGGCAAAACGCAGTTACGACAAAGAACAGCACGGAAATCACCTCACCACACACCAGTGTAGCTGAGAGAAAAGCACAATGTACACAATGTACACTATTAAACATTGTAAGTTCTCAAGTTGGAACCTCATTTGTCTTCACAACTGAACTTATTTTCATTCAAGAAACAAATTTTGAGCTTTGTGACATGGTCCATTATTCTGCTGTAAATCGCCATATGAAGATTTGTACACTGTGGTTGGTCTTAGAGGTGGTCAGCAGCAATACCAGGGTAGGATGTGACATTTAAAAGATAGTCAGTTGGTATTATGGGGCCTAAAGTGTGCGAAGAAACCATTACACCACAACCAGCAGCCCCAAACTGTTGATCTGTGCTTTGATATTGTTTGTCCCAAATTCTCACCCGAACACCTGAATGTTGCAGCAGAAATCAAGACCACTGGACAAAACCATCTTCTGTTGTCCAGTTTGGGTGAGTCATGTGAATCATAGCCTCAGTTTCCTGTTCTTTGCTGAATGGAGTGGCGCCCGATGTGGTCTTCTGCTGTTGCCCACTGTGTTGTGCGTTCAGAGATGCTCTTCTGCATACCTTGGGTATAGTAAGTGATTATCTGAGTTGCTGTTGTCTTCCCTTTGAAACTGTCTGGCATCAACAAGACATTTTCGCAAAGATCACTGCCGCTTACTAGATAGTTCCTCTTTTTCATACAATTCTCTGTAAACCCTAAAGATGGTTTTGTGGGAAAATCCCAGTAGATCGGCAGTTTCTGAACTATTCAGCCCAGCTCATATGGCACCAACGATAATGCCACATTTGAGTCACGTAATTCACCTTTCTTCCCCTTCTTCAGAAGGAGTCAAGCATGTGTACCTAATAAAGACGTCAGTGAGTTATACTTCAAAATGATAACAGTAAGCACATTTTCATTTTTAAACATTTTTAGCACACACAAGTAGAACTGTTCTTTCTCTATCACTGCACAGTTACTGCAGATGAATCATTTTTAGGAAGTTATTAGCACCAGATTTGCATTGAGACAGGGCTGTAGCTTGTAGCTGTTAGCTTGATTTGCAGTTAACATATTATTTTCTCAATTCATTAATGCATTTCAGTTATAACTATTCTTTTTATGACTGGAAAATGGAGAAAAGAAGCACCAAAAAGTAGGGATTAGTGTTGTAGAGCATAGATTGTAAAACTTAAACACAGTGACAAAATTACTAAATTATGAAGAACAACTGAACAAAAACCAGCTGGTATACTGTGAAAAACCTGTGCCGTTTCAGATTTAGGCATCACAGGCTCAATGACGAAAGAAACAGGATGACTCGTCTTCAACTGTCTGTTGGCTTTTCACAAATATTGCAAGCCTCACACCGTATCTGATTTCATTTACTTAAGCAGCTGCAACGTCTTTCTGGCAGAGCAGAGCGCTAAATGAAATTGACTTTAAAGTGTAGACCTGCAAAAGCCATGCAATTGCCCGAGATCAAACTGGCAAACAACAAAAATTATAACACAATTTAAATTGTTTTCCCCAGCTGTGTGAATCATCGCCTTAATATCTTTCTAAGCGACATTCCACCCAGAATCTGTCTTTTGAGTACAAAATGCTCAGCAGGTCTGCTTTTAGCGATGGTTTTGCAAAATAAAGATTGTTTGGATTTCTGTATTCTTCCATAGATACCCCTGTTTTATACATTATACCCTCTACATGGCCATAACATTAAATCATCACATACATCCCTCTCTCTGATGCCCTTTCTCTCCCATTTGTATTGAATACTGTGCGCTTATTATTACCAAGATAAATCAAGAGAAATGCCAGTGAACACTCGAAACATAACCTATGAGAAATAATTCATCTGCGCAATATCACCGTGGGACAAGCTTGAGATCACTACAATATCGTATTCCTTTCCTTTTTCAATTACGTTAACCAAGCAGAGACATTTCCTAGCTTGCCTCTTGATTATGAATTGCACTGTCCTCTGTCCATTTGGACCTTTCTCCCACAGGCCAACACTGTGATGTCACACTACCTGACAGAGACCTGACTTTAATAAAGCAATGGGAAATTTATTTTCAAAAGGAAGGAAGCAGTGTTTGGCGACAAGATGACTGCCAAATACAAGGGTGAAGGCACGTCCTGCAGGGAGTGTGTGACCTTTTCACACACTAACACACAAACACTGATGTCTTAAATCAAGTGGTCTCTCTGAAAGAACACCAAGTCCTGTGGCAGCAACACGGAGCTGTGCAACATGTGGGTATATGCGCAGCTGAGTCAGTGTCTAGTCGGCTGTCTGCGACCGCATTCCTTGCAGCAGGAGGGGAGCAGAAAAGGTTGAGGGCTAAACCGCCACATTGCTGCTGCTCTGCTTACAGTTTGGTGCGAGGTGACAAACGGCTACATGTGGATTGCAGTATTATGGCATTTTACAACCAGGTTAGCACTGCAGTGGCAACACAAACCTCACCCACAGTCGAAGTCATTATCCAGGCTGTTGCATTCTTGTGTTGTGTGTTGCATTTCTTGAGAGAATTTGTGACGGAGACAACTGGAAGGGGAAACGGGGATGAGAGAAGGGGTCATAAAATTAATTAGATTTGAATGTTTTGAGTTAAAAGTTGGTTTAAAATTGGACTGGAGAGCCATCGGGGTTGTCGGTCCTTGTGTTTATGTGTGTCTTTGTTCTGTGTGTAAAGCTGACTTTGCAAGATTCCTGTGTGGATTGGAGTAAATGAGGGCTGTGGAATTTGAGTGGAGGGTAATCATCAGACCTGCAGGAGTAACCAGATACCGAGCGCCAGACTTCAGAGGAATGGGAATCCCTCCACACCAACATACCGCCTTCTGCAAGAGACACATTGGCTGGGCCAGAACAAGCCGTCCAGTCTCCTTCCCCCCCACATTCAGTATCTCCTTTTTTTGTGTGCCTCTAAAATGCACGTGTAAAAAGTCTCTGTTTACAGCTATACTGTACTGATCAACTTAAATACTTCCTGGATTACTTTTACAGAATCAAGTGTGAATTATGACAATGAATCGCAGCATTTATTCAACACACTGGACTTTCTGAGAAACTGGTTGCAGACGAAATTAATCTGCATAAATTAGATGACTTTTACTGCAGAGGCTGTGGTGGCTGCATGTGGTTAGATTCAGGAAATAGAAGAACTTTTATCAAGGTTAAAAAGCAATTTCTCTTTAACCCCCAGCACATGGGTGTTAAATCAAGATAATGATATTTCCATAACCTCAACACCCAGAATAGACCTGACCTTTAGGCAGTATTAAAACACAAATACAGTAACTAAACAGCACATTATGATAAAGTGGCTTCAGCAGAGAAATTATAGTGATCCTTTCTGGAGAAATGCACACTCTTGACTTTTTATTTTATTTTTTCAGTGTAAAAAAAAGCACACCTCTCTCTTTCAATTCTAAGGAATGTTTTCTGTATAGAAACATAATAAAAATAATCTGATTGTTATCAGGTCTTAGAATTAGCTAAACACAACCTCATATGAACAACAGCACATAGTATGCTACACTGCATTGCCACTTGTTTAGCAGAAGTTATAGTTATAGAAATAGTACATGAAAAATGAAGTACACACATAGGACTTAAGAGGTTAAGTAGCTGCCAAGTGCAGCTAATCAAATGCAATTGATCATGAGCAAGTGTGAGCCCTCCTATGAAAACACAAGTTGCAGTAGTTTGCTGGACTGGAGCATTCAGGTGTGTGTTGACACGTGCCAAGGAGGAAAGACATCAGCAGTGACGTTAGAGAAGCAATTGTTGCTGCCCATCAATCTGGGAAGGGTTATAAGGCCATTTCCAAACAATTTGAAGCCCATCATCCTACAGTGAGGAAGATTATGGAGAGGAAAGTATTCAAGACAGATGCCAATCTTCCTAGGAGTGGACTTCCAAGCAAATCACCCCAAGGTCAGACTGTGCAAAACCCCAGAAAACACATCTCAGTCTCCACGGGCCTCAGCATGTTAAATGTGAAAGTTCATGACTGTACAGCTAGAAAAAGATGGAACGAGTATGGCTTTGGAAGGTTTGGCAGGAGAAAGCCTCTTCTCTCTAAAAAGAACATGGCAGCATGGCATGGGTTTGTATATCAGCCTAAACACCTCATATTGGCAGAGGGTTGATGATCTGGGCTTGTTTTGAAGGCACAGGATTTGGGCACTCTGCGGTCACTGAGTCAACCATGAAGTCGTCTGTACACCAAAACATTCTATAGTAACATGTGAGGCCATCCTCAAATTTGGGTGAAACTGAGTCATGCAACAGGACAATGAACTCAAGCAGAGCGGCAAAAATTTAATGGAATAACTAAAAAAGATCGCCATGTTGAGCAGCTGACCTATTTTAACAGTAAGAATAATTTTTGCACATCAGGTCATCTCACATATCAACCAGCATATTAAGCTCATACCTCTTTTGCACATAAATCAATTTAATACTTCAATTTTTCCTTTTTGTCTCCATTTATTTATTCATGCTATTTGTATTTTATCTATTGTACATATTAACCGGCATCTGTGTGTGGACAGCGGAGAAAGAATTTCATTGTACAGAGAAATGCTTTTTCTTGGTACACATGACAATAAACGCTTTGAATCTTGAATGTGGCGATGGCCCAGTCATGGTCCAGAGTGCTTGAGAACATAATGAACAGGTACGTTTAGTCATGAATGAAGAGTGATCGAACAGAGCTTAAAACTGGCAATGCTAAGTAGCTAACATTAGACCAGGGGTGTTGAACTCCAGGCCTCAAGGGCCGGTGTCCAGCAGGTTTTAGATATCACCCTGGGTCATCACACCTGAATCAAATGTTTATTACCAGGCCTCTGGAGAACTTCAAGACGTGTTGAGGAGGTAATTTAGCCATTTGAATCAGCTGTGTTGGATCAAGGACACATCTAAAACCTGCAGGCCCTCAAGGCCCGGAGTTTGACACCCCTGCATTAGACTGATCGGGTATGGCATGTCTCAAATGATAAGGTATGTTTGAGGTCACCGGTTTGGGATTGTCTGTTTTCTTAAAATCATCCCACAAGCTATATCCTAAATCGGTCACCTTCATGCTTAGATAAGGTATTTGTGAGGTCCAACTAACAATGGAATATATACATGCAGGGATATACTAAAAGTACCTGGATACCGGTCAAAAACTTTAATGTTGACTAGGACTCACAACTGAGATCAGTAGTATAACCAAATCACTCGTTGTTGGTGGGGTTCCCTCTCTTCAAGTTGTACACTCCTCTTCTATTTGGTTAACAAAAAAGTGGCAGAACAAGAAGTACCTGAAATGAATAATAGGAAATGGTGGTACCGTCAAATTATAGCTTAAGTTATGTGGCAGGGTTTCAGAAGGCTTTGTGGTTACGCTATACCTACTGGATAGGTTTATCACGGAAAGTACACATAGTTTAAGGATAGATATACGTAGTCAAATGTATACATAAGCACATATTTAAGTTTGTTCTGTGTCTGCTGTGTTAGTCCACCTTGGGGCCTTGTTATGTGAAGAACCAGATCAAAGCATTAGTCCTGAATCAAGCAGGAAGAAGAGATAAAGACATATAAAGGGAGGGAAACACTGAATGTATCGGGATGAATGCTACACCTTCTGTTTTTATCTCCTCACTCAATGCCATAACAATACGTGTTGCAGATAAAGGCTTGTCTATTCAAGCATGCTTGATTACAGACTTGTTGGAAATCTGGTTTCTTTTGTGCTACACTGACAAATTCGCCGTCTACTTTGCATTGGCCTCGGAGTGCCAAAAAACTTCCTTGCTTCTATAGTTTGACCTGTCTGCCTCCACCTTACTATAACAGATTTAAATTGATTTTCTTTTGCAACATTCACAGTAGTGAGAGCTAACATTGTGAAAAATTTGAAAACATTTCTCAGACATGTTTTTGATACTCTCGATTCACGATCACCTTGAAGAGAAGTAACACACTCAAAAAGGGTTGAGACATTGACCTGTCAACTTTGCGATTTTGCTGTGCTGTTAACATCATGTTCTGTCTTTAGCTCAATTAAATACACTCACTGGCTGCTTTATTAGGCAAACCTTTGCAACTCTTTGATAATGCAATCAACTCAAACTGATACAATTAAGCATGTAGACGTGGCAAAGACAGGGTGCTGGAGTTCAGATGGAGCATCAGAACGAGGAAGAAAGGTTATTTTAACTTGCTCTAAATGTAGCATGACTTTTGGTGCCATCTAAATATTTCAGAAAATGGGATCTACTGGGATTTTCCAAGACCGCCATCTCTAGGGTTTACCGAGGATGGTCCTAGAAAGAGAAAAATTCAGTGAGCATCAATTCTCTGGGTAAAAGTGTCATGTTGATGCCAGAGGTCAGAGAATGGACAGACTACTTTGATCTAAGGGGAAGTCAACAGTAACTTAGATTTCAACCAAGGTATGCAGAATGCACGACATGAATGTACAACATATCAAACCTGGAAGTAGATGGGCTACAGCAGCTGAAGACCACAGCGGGCGCCACTTTGTCAGCTAAGAACAGGAAACTGTGGCTAGAGTTTGCATGGTTTCACCAAAACTGAGCAACAGAAGTTTGAAAAATGTTGCATGGTCTGATGAGTTTCAACGTGGGTGGTAGGTTCAGTATTTTGTGTAAACAACACGACAGTATGTATCCATCCTGCCTTCTATCAACTGTTCAGGATGGGGGTTGTGTAATGGTATGTCGAATAATTCCTTTGTACCCCTTAATATCAGCTGATCTGCATTTAAATCGTATTGTAATCGAAGGGCTTCCATAGTCACCGGGTCTTGGTCCAATATAGCGATGCTGGAAGGTACTAAATGGTGATATTTTCATCATGGATGTACAGCCAAAAGGTCTGCAGGAACTGTGTGATGCTGTCATGTCAAGACGGACCAACATTTCTGAGCAAGTTTGTTAAATCTATGCGATGAAGAATCAAGACAGTTCTAAAGGCAAATGTTGGTCCAAACTAGTACCAGCAAGTTGTAACTAATAAAGTGGCCAGTGTGCACATGAATTGTTCTACTACATTAAAATGTGAGACTTCAGAAACGGCGATCCTTTTTTGTTTAGAGCAAGTTAAATAATGTCATCAGCATATAATAACATTCCCAGAATTCCAATACGAACCCATCACAAGCCTAAACAAGAACCTAAACCAACCACACAACGGGAAATAACTGGAGACAAACACTCACATGACATGACAGCATCCACTCGTATCTTTATAAACCCGAACATGAGCAGCGGTTCCTTGATAAAGAGACTTAATGAGATTATAAAACTTTACAACAATTTAACAGCCAGGTGTGTTTTTTTATACATCCAGGCATGATAAAGACAGGATTCAGTAAATGGAGACATAAGAAAAAATCTTTATGATGTAATAAGTCATTGATGTATTGCACTGTGCATGACCTCTTGATCCCTCCTCTCTTCCCTCCATTTATATTTTCTTCCTCACCAGCGCGGCTTTGGCCCTTTGTCGTCCTCCTCCCCTCCTGTCTCTGCTCTCTATGAGAGGTCTTTTCCTGTTGCCCTTATCTACGAAGGAGCCAGCAACGTTGACGTACTTCCATGTTGTACTGGGCGAGCTGTACTCTCCAAACAAACACACTGGAGCTGAGAGAGACGGAGAGACACTCTGGCAAAAAGAAGATCAAGATAAAGGGGAAAAAAAATACCGCCAGGGAGGGACTGTTTTTTTTTTTTAAAACAAGATACCAGAGAGAGAAGAAAGTCCTGGTGGGTTTGTTGTGCTGTGTGCACTGTGTGGTAAATATCAAGGATTACATATACAAATATAGTTTTTATCAACTGAATAAATATTTTTGTTCCTCCCCAAAGTTTCTTAGATTAAATCACGGGGTTACAACGTCATTGTTATTTCTTAGAGTGATCTTTGTAGTTGCTGTACTTGTAGATTTTTTGAAACGTACTTTTTTTAAATAATCAAAGAAGGTAATTTTATTGTGTTTCAAACAGCATACTGACAAGCACCTCGCTCCAAATCGCCACAGTCACACCCAACGGAGCTCATCATTCGTGAGCAACACGCTGCTATTTCATCTCAGCCCCCCCACCACCACCACCACCACCTCTTTTACACATCACTCTTTGGGTTGTGCAGCGATGCCTGATATTGAATGGTACTGAATGAAATGCTGGAGAGAGACTTGGAGTGGAGTAGATGCTGGCTTTCATCCAGTAACCTGCCATCATTCATCTGGGCAACAGGGGTTATTGAGAACAATCGCAGACGGAGAGAGAGAAGTGTGCTGACAGGCTTTATATGTGTGATGATGTGTATGGCTCCTTCTGCAAAGAGCCTGAGAAAATGTTTTTCATTCCGCCCTTTCTGCCATTGTTACAGGGAAGCAGACGTTTTTGGAAAGCTAGATAAGATAAATAATTCTACGGTATGAAGCAAGAAATGCTTTACAGCACTGTGGCAGCAGCAGCAGAGGCAAGTGGAGAAGCAACAGGGGCCTAACTGGCTTGATATTTTTACTTTGCAGCCCTTGCATTGAGTAGAAAAGAAGAAAGTCAGAATTGAAAACTGCTTCCCCAGCTAACCTAGACTGACCATGTCTCCAACCTATTACTGAACTGAGCACACAGATTAAACTGATGTTGACCTTCTGGTCTAACTCCTGGTGAACAAGGAAAACAAACACGGTGCTGTCAGACTTTTTTAAAGAAGAGTAATGTTACCGATATGAGTGAGCGCTGTTTATGGTTTCATCACATGGGTCCTTTCTTTTTCTAACATTTGAACTTTGGTCACACTAATACAGCTTATGTATTCAAAAACAACAGCTCTGTGTTTTTCTTTTAAATCTTTTTTTGTGCATTTAATTAAAGACCACATGTGCCGTCTCTTTGTGGCAGGTATTTTCGTACTCTTTTGGTACTTTGATGAAATATTATTTCTCTGTCTCTTCAGCACACGTTGTCAGAATCACAGAAGAATAATGATATTTATTTTAACAGGTTTGTTGGAAGTGTGATTGCATGATTTGTTCATTTGCACAACCATGTAGTTTCTATAATAACACTGTTTCAAAAGTAGTTTTAAATAAGTAATCATGCAGTAGCTTCCATGATAAATCCGACTCATTCCAGTTTGCTAAATTTTAGTGTGAAGTATGAGAGCTTATTTCTGCTGGACATTGGATACATCCTCAAACTAGGGGTCTATTCATACTATTCATATTCTTTTAATACTGCGAATATTCACATTTTACTTTACTGTTTAATCCAAATGCAGGTCAACCCAGCTTTGGTGGTATGGATCTAAACAGAGTTTTAAACTCAGGATTGCCACAAGATCGTGTTTTATCACCAGTTTTTCTTTTTACATTTATACAAATAGCAGTACTTCCCGTACTGCAACAATGACTCTTTTAAAATGTGCAGATGATATGGCCCTGGTGACATGAGGTCACTGATGGAAAACACCTTAAAGCTTATTATACGCAAGACAGAGGAACAGTGTTGTAGGGGCAAAAGGCGACATGCCTAACCCCAAGGACAGCTGGTAGAGCAGGTGAGTCTTTCAAATATCTTGGAACAGAGGTAGGTACCTCTCTCTCTCTCTCGTATATTCTGACTCAATATACAAGATAACTCAACAGCCACGATTCAAAATCTGCCAAGGAAGGTCAGAAGTTTTATATCAGTAAAGAAGTTTTAAGCCTGGTTTACAAGTCACTCATTGAATCTGTCTGGACCTTCAGTATTTAATCCTGGCATAATAGCCTCACTGTTATACACAAGACAAAACAGATACAGTTTAAACACCACTGTCTGACTCTGCTGGTCATACAGCTCTCACACCCTCCATCAGTCCCTTTCAGCTGTTACCATCTTGGCCAGCAAGTTTACTTGCCTATGAAAAGGCAGACAAAACCTCTTTTATTCCCATACATGTGAAACTTTATATAAGATGTTATGACATAACCTATTTTAATTTTGAAGACTTTTTGGATGTCCTTGTATTATTATAGACTGTGATGTTTGAGTCTGTTGCCCGATACTGCCTGTGGCCAATAATTGTTAATCTTTAGAGCTAAAGATGTTAAAGTGTCTGAAAGATGAGTTTCTGCTGCTTTATTCTAATGTAGCAACATTCAGTGGATGCAAAATTATTGTCATGCCAAACGAAACACATTTTATTTGATGTGACGGAAACAAAGCCACACACGGTAACATACGTAAGGCCAAAGATCCTTACTCTCCATCTTACTGACTGATCATCATCATAAGGAAGCAGTGACCGAAAAAGAGGCTTCCTATGAAATTATGAAATAAAAGAGAAAATAACTGTGATAAATTGCCTGAGACATTGTACTGACTGTGAATAATTCTTAATAGATCTTCAGGAAATTGGCTAAAGGAAGGTTTTCTTACACGGTAGCACCAGTGACACCAGTGCAATGTTGCGTTTGTTTCGCATCACCAACATTAGTATGTGTGACAGGATTTTGCCCCAAACATACAGCCCTTGCTCTGCTATACCCACTGTGGGTATAAACACTCCTGTGGTGCTTAGAATTCTATTTCATTAATTTAAAAAAACAAATATTGTGAAATTGATAGCTCCAGAAGCTGTCACTCCTCAAATAGCATTTTGTTTTATTTTATCATACCAATAAATTGTATTCAAGTCTAATCTTTCTCTAAAGATTAGACTCTGTTTCCATAGAACGACTGAAAAATAATCGAATCTTCTGCAACTTGCCATACCGTAATCATGCTTACTTTTATAAGATATGTCGTTGATGTTTTACCAGCTTTAATAGACTAATCCCCATATTAAGTTGGCCTTCTGATCAACTGGAAAAAAGTAATTCATGCCGCATTTTCAATGAGATAACAGCTATTATTATTTTAGAAGACTATGTCAGATTTTCAAACATCTGCAATTACCCGTGTGGCTTCTCGTCATCCCATTTGACGATTGTGATTGTTAAAGATTAAATTCCTGCTTCGTCTACAGAAAGTTTAACCTTGGATCAGGTAATAAAGTCACTCAGTTATTTTGTGACTCCATAACTGGAATCTGTCTGATTATCTGTTTTACAGAAACCATTAATAAAAAAAACCTTTAAAGCTTTGAAAGACAATTCTTTATCTAAATGGGTGTTTCTGTCATGTGATGCATCCCTTCATGTTTATAATATAGCACTGAGAATTTGATTACTTACCAAACACTGTGCAAACTTCCACTTAACTGTAAGAAAACAGATCTGGGGATGTTGGATAATTACGATTTATGGACTTTATGGACTTCTTCCTGGACTCTAACAAAGCAAAGAATTTCCAGTGTAGCAGACATGGAGCAATGGGAATATTTACTGGGAACATTTTTGGTTTCCATTTTCAGTTACTTTTATTGATGTATTAACAGTAAAAGGAAGTTCAGGGTCTCCTAAAACATTTTTATATCTCATTTAACAACAGAAGTATTCTAAGAATCCTAAAAGAGTCTGATAACCATGTGAAAGAAAATGTTCTTTAATCATAGATGCAGCAACCATGCAGGAATATTATTTGGTTTTGTTTAATGATTTATAATAATGATGATGATTATTAACAGAGGCCAACATGGAGTTGCGGTGGTTGGCACTGTCACCTAAGAGTGAGAAGGTCTTGGGTTCAAATCCACCTGTAAGCTGAGGTCTGTTTATGTTCATCTGTCGATGCATGGATGGACAATTATTATAATGCTATTTGATTCAGTTGATAGAGGGTGTAGAAGAGTATGGGTATAGGGAATGGGATGATTGAGGGAGTAAGGTAAAGGTAAAGACCCTACAGTGTTAGAGACAAACGCTAGGAGAGGGTGGAAAGGAAAAATGCTCTTTCAACAGGAAGAAACATCCAGCAGAATCAGGGTGTCTGGTTGGGGGCGAAGGAAAAGGGGGAAAAAAGGAAAGAAAGAGAGAGAAAGGGATGAAGGAGAGTAAAGAGGTGATAATAGAGGAGATAGAGGGAGGGTGAAAGAGGGAAAGGGTGTGGAAGACTGATAAAGATAATGAATGGACATGAAAAGGTGATAATTAAGCTAGAGAGAATGGGAGTGGAGGGGATATAAAGAGGTAAGGTAAAGGAGGAGGAAGAGGAAGTTGAGCTGCACCAGAAGCACCTCCAGTTTCTTTGCCTCTTTTTCTTTTTTCAGGTGTTTCTTTGCTTCTTTTATTCTCAGCACTTTCATCTCTATTTCTTCTTTCTTTTTCAGTAGTATCGTTACTTTTTTTTTTTTTACCAATATTTTTTCCAGTTCTGACTGTTTAATCCTAATTTTGTCTCTTTCAGTTTCTTTTTTGTTTTACCTATTTCTGTTTTCGTCTGTTCTCATGCTTTTTTCTCACTTCTGTGTCTTTCCGTGCAGCTTCAGCTGCTTTATTTGCCTCTTCTATCCACTTTTTCTCTTCTTCCAGTGCTTTTTGCACTTCTCTTTGCCCGACTTTCTTTATCTTTGCATTTATCCTTGACTCCTTATGCTCTCCATACAGATCTTTCTTTCCTACTTTCAGCAGTTTTTTCTTTTCTTCCCTCGGCTACTTCGGTGTCTTCCTTGACTTCCAGGAGCTGTTGAGTTGTTTTCTTCCTCCAAAACTCTCTTGTCTTGCTCCACCTTCTCTCTCCTAGTTCCTCAAGGTGTCCTCCAGAGAGCTGCATGTGTTTGTGAAGGCCTCGTCTTTCTGACCGTTTTCAGTGAGCTTGACAGAGAGACTCTCCTTCTCCTGTTTCATGTTCAGGTTTTTTTTTGTCCCTCTGTGGGAGCTGTTCTTTAGGCTGCTTATTTCCTTTGTAATTTTGAATCTATGCCACAAAGAATTAAGGCAGTTCTGAAGGCAAAAGCAGGTCCAACCGAGTACTAGCAAAGTGTACCTAACAAAGTGGCCAGCGAGTTTATAATTGTACACAAACATTTTCATTGTTACCTGTGGGGACCAGAAAGAAAAAAGAAAAAGGGAGAAGGAGAAGATGCTCTCTGCTTGGGGTCTCGCTGACAGAGAGCACAAAGCGAGCAAGAGCCCAAACAGATGAAATCTGTTTGCAAAGGAGATGAAAACACTGAGATAGTGGGAGCAGAGTGTGCAGAGCGCAGCTGGCTGCAAACAACCATCTGAAACCACTGATGTCTCAAACACAGCGCATGAAAACTTAAATAGCAAAGGCAGACATGGTGAGATTAGCAAAGCAGCACTGATGAGAAGGCACTGTATTTCCTCGGCTTGGTGCAGTCTCTCCCTCAAAGCAGAACGAACACGCACAAACACACAGCAAATCCTGTTCATGTAATGAAATCTCCTCTGTTGGCCGAGGAATTTCTCCAAGGGTCTAAGGTCTACCTGTGTGTGTGAGGCTTTATCAAATATTTGGAAAGACAATAGACAGACATTCTTTGATTCTTTTTGAAGTGGACGGAGACCTAAAAGGAAGAAAAAAAAAAACCTTGCCCAGTCGTGATCACTAATGCACCGTAGAACCTTCAGCACTTGTTGTGATAAGCGTTTGTATATATTTGAGCCTGTGTGTGTATTTTTAATCCTGTGTGGATTAGAGAAAAACTTAAATGTCATTAAAGAGTCCAACCTGGAAGAAGATCAGTACTTCTACATTCCTGGATAAGTCGGATTACTGAAGACATAACTAATAAAGAGCCTGCTAATCAAAACAAGTTGGCTAGGTCCCACCAAGCATTTGTGCCCAAGGTCTGTAGGTCTGTAGCTGCGTGTAGTAGAGGTGAGCAGATTGATCCAAATATCGATAGCATCGATACCAATGTTGGTATTGGTATCGGATCGATAGTAGTGTGATAGGATCGATACTTTGTTTCGATCGTCCAAGTCAATATCAGTATCAGCAATACTGGCCCCATATTTACTTTGTATCAGATACCATATTTTGCAGTATCGCACGGCACCAATGTATAGACAGATGGACCTTTGGGTTAAAAAATGCACACAACAAAGAAAAACAGACACACACAGTCATTTCGATTTCAATTTCCACCTCTACTAGCCTCTCATGCACAAACATAACACCCCAGGGACGGGGATGTTCAGTAGAGGGTTTTATAGCAGCAGACACAAAAGCCACACAAACACACGCAGTTTTTCTTTAGCTTCACAGTCACAAAAACACAAAGACGTGCACTGATTTTTTCATCGGAACTGAAACACGCTTTCTGTGATGTGTGTCTGTTACAAGCAAAGGTACGCTCAGTAAAGATAAGGACAAGCCACACAACAAAATATTGATTGTTTTGACGTGTCTATGTACTAGTTTAAAGAGATGCCAAAATATGCTGTTTCTTTTTCTGAAGCTAAATATTTCTCTCTGTTCCAGATGCTGTGACACAGTGAAACTTTGTTTACTCTTCGCATGTTAGCATACCAAGAAGCTGAGTGTGTGTGTTGAGTATATTTGAATAACTCAGTATTCTGAGTCAGAACTCATTAAAACTCATTTTTTCAGCCACAACTCAAACACTTTAGTGTAAGCGCTCTCCCTTTGTACAATAAATAAAAACATGGAAAATCAAAACTACACACAGTTTCATTTGAAGCTGTTTGTTTGCTAAATCTCGCCTAATGCTTTGGGAGTGTATTTTTATAAATGACAATTATCTCCTTAACTTAGATCTGAGTCAAAGCTGGCATATGCAGAAATGAAACCAACATGGATATCAGAGAAGGGCACACATTTCTACTGTTGCCTAGCAACTGCATGCCTCAAAGTCTGTGGAATTAAACAGTGGAAGAGATCCAGTTTTTCCTGGGGACTGATTTAAACGTTGCGCCTGTCTTAGAGGTACCCTGGGCGCAAGAGTGGAAGCCTGCCCGCTCGGTGATAGTTGCAGATGATGAGTGAGCACATGTGACGGAGAGGAAAGAAAGGCCCTGACATGTGAAGAGGAGGCCAAGTGCAGGGAGAACATTGCAGTGCTCAACACGGTCATATTTTATACATGACTGAGCCGGTGTTCCTACTCAGTACCCAGACATGCAACTGTTTGGATCCTTATTTGTTGGGTAGGAATTTTTGGACATAGAGGCAAAAATATATTCAAGTCAGTTCAGTTTTATTCATACAGCATCAATTCACAACAATAGTCGCCTCAAGGAGTTTTATATTGTAAGCTGAAAACTCTACAATATTAGAAAGAAACCCCAATAATCAAACAGCACCCTATGAGGAAGCACTTGGTAATGGTGGGAAGGAAAAACTCCCTTTTAACAGGAAGAAACCTCCAGTAGAACCAGGCTCAGAGAAGGGTGGCCATCCGCGGTGACCAGGTGGAGGTGAGGGGAATGAGACAGAACAAAAGACACACTGTGGGAGAAAGTTCCAGAGTTTAATAATTACTAATGGTTAAATGCAGTAGTGGTGTATAAACACATAGAAAGTGAAAATGACTGATGCTCAGTGCATCATGGGAAGCTCTCCAGCAACCTAAGGCTATTTAAGCACAACTAAGAGAGGGCTCAGGGTCACCTGTTCTCACACTAACTATAAGCTTCATCAACAAGGAAAGATCATATATACATAAATGTGGAAATGCATGTCAACACAGGTTGAGTGCTTCACATCCGACTCACCCACAGCAGTGATCATCACCTCATTATCGCTATATTTAGCGTGACTTTTCCTATAACTGGTGGTCATCAGTGCTGCCTAAAAGCAAGTAGACGCTGGGTTCCAAGTGAAGGGATGGAAAATTAACCCAACTGCACCTCCCCTAGGTGCCGCTTCACGCTGGACCCAAAAGCGAGTCAGACCCCTTACACTATATTAAAATATTAGAATGGCCAACTTTACAGCATATTTACACCCTGGTTCAAAAACACTTTAAGCTTCTACAGATATTACCCCTTTGTCATTGCAGCTGTGAGTGTGGTGATTTCTTTTTTTCTTTAAAAAAAATTAAATAAAAATCATCCACTTGGGTAATTGAGTTAGGGGTGTGGCCACTTTCACTGACATGTTTTCCAATCAGAGTCTGTTTCTAGCCGTTATCTGGATTATATGGCTAATATCATGGCTTGCTTCGTGGTACAGACTATTCAAGAAGTCTGTGCTTCAGCTTTGGTGAGTGAAGTTCTAGTAATTTATTAGCTTGCTAATTAGCCAATATGTGCCTGTGAGTTTTGCAAACCAAGCTAGCTAGTTCTAGCTCATAAGGTTACTTCCGGTGCCAAAAAAACAATATGGCATCGACCAAAACACTATTTTTGAAGCTTACCTCCATCTTTTAAACTGTCTGTTACTTGGATATTTTATATTATTTATTATTTTAGATTTGTTTGAATGCTTTAAAAAAAAACAAAAAAACCCTCAAGTGCTGCTAAGAGCAAGCCAAGCAACAGATGGTGATATCTTCCTATATGTGTATATATACCTGCATGTACTTTCATTCCTCCTTAATATGTGGGCTAATCGCATTATCGCATATAGGCATATAGTTATTAATATCTCTATGTATTAAAAAATATTTATTATAAATCCCCCTTAATATATTAATTCATTTCATTATCTCATTGTGAATGCAAAATTTAATCAAAATGTTGTTCAACTCTGGAAAATCTAAATGAAGACTGTGCCATGTATTTTTTTTTAGCTGTGCATGTTTTTTCTTTTCCAACTATAGCTTCGTTGTATGCCATTGGCATGCAACAGTTTCCATCCACGTGAAAAGCTTTTCAAGCAAAGAAATCCCTCTAGAAAAAAAATCATACTAAGATACCTCTCTCAGATCGTGTGCTTTTCAGCTTTTAATCTTCAGTTAAATAAAACAGTTAATGAGAAGTAAATGTATTTATTTACAAGGATGCGTTTGACATTATCAGATATCCCTATTTAATGTCTTGCATCGAGCTAAGAGAGGAGATTTTCTGTATATATATTCTGAAGATACAACAAGCAGGCGTCCAAGGGTGTGTGTGTGTATGTGTGTGCAATGCTTAGGTTTGGTTTCCTTCTTAACATAAAGCCAAAAACACTGCATTGTGGAATCTGCGGGCCACAGAAAGGTGCAGCTTTGCATTGTGCAGAGTGGAGCGTGCTGTGCAGAGTGTGCTGTGGGATTTCCTTCCACTGTAGCGAGTGCTAGCAGGATCAGGAAATCCCATGTTCATAGAGCACTGCTGACTTCTGATCACTTCCCTGGGAGAAATGTTTCCTGATTTTGAAACTCTGAGTGAGGGTTCAGTCTGCAGAATAAAAAAACAACCCCCCCCAAAAAACAACCAAGAGAAGTCATCAAAACTCTCACGACAATCTTCTTCAGCACTTTAGTCGAGGCTTCGTTGCAGTTCTTCCTCTGTCAGGATTTTGGAGTCTTTTGGAGTTGCGGAAGATCAGATCTGGATCCAGGAATATACAAAAGGATTGTTTACAGTTGTGAAATTGAGCAAAATTGAATATTTTGCATTATAATTAATCAAATCCATATTAAATTCAGTAACTGGTGGAAAAATCAGTTGTTGTTTCCAGTTTTATGTCAGCACTGGATTGTGGGGATGTCATTTGCGTGCATTCTCACATTGCTTACATATCTGGATACTGTCTATCTTGACGAACTCACATTTACTACAAACCTTAAAGCTCTTACCCACCATTGTACATTGATTGCTTGGTTCAGATTGTCTGTTTTGTTTTTTGTTTTTTGTCATTCTGGAGTTTCAGTCACTGGTACAGTTATATTTGTAAGGGTATTTTTGCCTTGCAAAGTGTAGGAAATCATTTTCTCTGGTCCCACGACTTGTTCCTTCTGTCTGCCCCGAAGGTTTGCACTAAATTTGGCAAAAGAGCATTCAAATTTGCAGCTCCTGGCATCAGCTGCAAAATCAACTGAAAGTTAAGGAGCTGGTTTGGGTGAATAAATTTGAGGTGATTTTTAAATGACCTGCAGGCAGTTCCTTCAGGCTGCACATGTTTTGCCTATCACTGCCCCTATTTTTTTTAATATTTTGCCCAAACAAATTTTACTGATGTTTTAGTTTTTATTGGTGCTTAAATTCAGAGATTTGGGTTGGTTTTGTATTTTGCACTTTATTAATTGTGCATTTTTGCTGTGTGTGTGTCTCTGTCTGTGTTACTGGCTTATGCAGCTACAGTTTAATGCACTTCTACTCGCACTGTTATTGTTGAGGCAATTGCTTGTAAATGGTTTACTCATATTTTAATTGTACTGTCTTAATTAATTGTATAATTTCATTATATAAGTTTGCCTGTTCGGGCACAGTGACAGCTGTGTTTCAGTGGCTGCTGCTCCCAGCGAATGATAACAATGAAAAATAACCTTATGGTTAGTGATTATTCAAGTTTCATTTGAGTCAAAATGATGGACGGTGACAAAGTGTAACATGAACTCTGCCTCTTCGTCTCTAAAGTCCTTTTCGGTGACATGCGCCAGCAGAGCAGCCTTTGTAGCGGATTCATGTGAAGATTCAGTGTCCTCCCAGCTGAGCCACACACAAACCCCCCAGACCATTTACTGTGGCATGCTGAACTCTTACTGAACCAGCGTGCTGTTAGTGGAGCTGAAAAGCTCATCCAGTTCACAGCATTGATTTCACTCACCCAGTCAATTATCCGGCCATCCAGCCATCCAGGCGGCCGGTCAGCCTTTTTTTCTTTTTCTTTTTTTGGGAACATTTCAGATGGGTGTTTGGGTGTGAGTGAGCATTAGGCATGAGATTTGAAGAAGATTACCAAGGTCCAGAAAGCTGCCTGGAGGCTTCATGTGCTTTTCAACAGAACTGCCACTTTCCAGGCTGCATTAGGCTATGAAATATCTGGTGTGTCACTCTCTCTCTGTCCTTTCTCTCTCTGTGTCTCTCTCTCATTCGCTAAGTGGTTCAGACATTGAAAAACATGGCTGCAGGGCCTGGCGGCGATATCTAGGTCTTCTCTTACCTGCTCTTCACTCCCTTGCTCTTTAATGATACAAACTATTCCTGGTTTGTGTCGCCATGACGTAATCACCTCTCCAGTTCTGCAGACTGTCCTGTGCCTCTTTTACAATGACCTCCTATCTACGTGTGTTAAATTGTGAAAAGAGAGTAGCTGGGTGTTGCTGGCCTAATTATTCATGCTGCTGATACTTTCATCTTGCCAGGAGGAGCACTGCAGATTACAGTATGTTGTTTTCAGCAGTTCAAAGGCCTAGGTTTCCCTGATTAGCTATGTTGTGGTACAGGTTAATAAAGGTGTGGTATTACAAAGCATAAAGCTTGTCACTAGTAGTGCTTTTGCTGCGATTAAAGGTTTAACTTTAAGGGTGTGTCATCCTTTATCGAAAACAGAGCAGCTCTCTGGGCTTTTGTCTTCTTTTGGCCGTTGAGATTAATTTACTCCTTCGCTGTTTCTGTTTGTGGATGTTGTGAGTTCAACACACCTTAACAGATGAAAGTAACTGTTGATTTCATGCCTAACAAGGAGACGTGATTGGGAAATCACAGATGCATGTGTCAAGATTACAGAAAGCATTTAGACATACTTATTTGATAAAGAGCGTACCACTACACTGCCAAGTCGGGCTCAGATGGTTCCATGATTAAGTTAATTTAATAAAATCAGCATAATAAACAAATAAGTAAGCTCCACTTTACAACAGTGCAGTTGGTTCTTAAATGAGATCGCAGATTCTAACATGAACAAACTCATAGACAGCGTTTCTGTCAGTGAATAAACATTGAAGTAGTTCATATTTTAACTTATTACATTTGTTCTTGGAGATTTAAAAAAATAAAAATAAAAAGATGAGGTGAACTTTTTGACTAGCTAATGTGTTGTATTGCCTTAGAAAAACGAATTTAATGGAACAATTAGACTGAATTTTTTAACATTTAGCGACTGACCGGAAGTAATTTTAGCGATCAGTTTCAATCACAAGGCGATTGCACACCTCGCCAATTCTGGTACTTTCTGGTAAATGTCAGTGTGCTCCACAGTGCCGGGCAGTGAGCACAAGGCACAGTGAAGGATGTCAGGCCCTCAGGCCACCCTTATGAAGTCTGTGTCTCATCGTGTGGTCAGAGACATTCACACCAGTGGCTTGCTGGAGGTCATTTTGTAGCTCGGGCAGTGCTTATCCTGTTCCTTCTTGCACAAAAGAACAAATACCTGTCCTGCTGATGAGTTAAGGACCTTGCACCGCCCTATCGAGCTCTCCTACAGTAACAGCCTGTCTCCTGGAATCTGCTCCATGCTCTTTAGACTGCGCTGGGATGCACAGCAATACTTGCAATAGCACGTATTGGTGTGCCGTCTTGCAGGAGTTGGACTACCTGTGCAACCTCTGTTGGGTCCAGGTATCGCCTCACGCTACCAGTATTGATACTGACCCTAGCCAAATGCAAAGCTAGTGAAAAAACTGACAGAAAAGATGAGGATGGTGAAATTGTCAGTTTCCTCCACGTGTAATAACCATTCCTGTTTTGAGTTGCCCCTCTAGTGCACCGGTTAATTTCATGAACACTAAAGCAGCTGAAATTGATTAACAACCTCCTCTGCTGCTTAACCGAACTCATCAATGTCCTGGAAGTTTACCTGACTCGATGCTACACTCTGATTAAAGTGGTCCTTTAATGTTTTTTTGAGCAGTGTACATAAAAGACATTTTAAATAGTGTTTTCATTATTCCCCTAATTTAAACATTTTCTGTCATTTAGGTTTTATACATAACTCTCTAAGACTTTAGTGACTCTTACTATGAATAACTCATAAATGTGGCTCCACCATTTCCCAGTGGCATTTTTCCTCTCACAACATGTTTACTTGAGTCATACTAACAATCTCTGATAATTACGATGTTTAAGGAAGAAAACAGGCCACCTCATGATTAAATCATAGTACGACACATACGTAGCATGCATTACAAAAAACACTAAGTGTAATATTATAGGAAGATTGGAGTGGATCAAATAAGTTCACTGTTTAAAAAAAACAAAACATATTTAATATCAGTCCAAGTGTCATAAATTCAATGTCATTCTAATTGTGAAGGTTAAAATATTTCTGCTTCAGTGAAAACCTTCTGGATCTTGGAATAAACTGGTCTTTATCCTTCAAGCTTGGGTCCTTCACCAGAGGCCTGTGCAGTATCTTTGCTGTTCCTAGGATTGGGCTCTTCTGGACAGAGATCTTGGATGTTGTTCCCGGGATCTGCTGGAGCCACTCGCCTAGCTTGGCTGTCTTCCTCTACTTGGCTACCACTACTATATCTGGTTGGTTAGCTATCACCAGTTTGTCTGTCTGTATATGGAAGTCCCACAGGATTTTAGCTCGGTCATTCTCAACTAATGCACAGGAAGAAAAGTGAGTGAAATCAAGGGTTAGCGTAACGTGATTCCAGCTATCAGTCGTAGTCCTCATTGGCTGTCAGGGGCGAACATTTGTGGTTTTTCCAACACGCATGTATTCACACAAAGAACGCTTGGTGTGAATGCACCATAAGAAGCTTCAGTCTTCCATGTCCTCTAATTTTTGAGTCTGCTGATTGTTGTTTGTCCTGAAACCAGCAGGTGCACTACCCCCAGTGGCTGGACTAGTGTGCTGCCATAAACCATGGTAAATTGTAGGATACAGCTGTGAATATCTTATTAGGATGAGTGTTGGCTGAGTGCACTGCATGGGATGCGTTTTTTCTATCTGGCTATGCAACATTGTGCTCAAGTGCTGTAGATTGCAAGTGCACGTACTGGGACGAACCCAACCGTATCTGGCATCCACGTGAGCACTTTGTCCTCGTACTCCCTTTACAACTTATTAAACACGTTTTGCCTTGTGAAATCCACAGAGCCAGTTTAGTGTAGAGAGAAACAAAGTGAAGTGTGGTTCAGTCAACAAGGCACCCACACAGGAAGTGGTGTTTATAAACCGGGTTGCTCTTTGAGAATGCGCAGCACTTCCCTCAGATTAACAGTTGCCACTGCAGTGCACTTTACCTGCCCTGCTGCCTTCAGATAAGATGACTGCTGGGATTTAATCACTGGAAGTGATAGTTCTCACACAGCATCCAAGCGGCTGTGGATGCCAGATACCACTGTACCGGTCTGGCCTTGTTGCCATTAGGGACTTAATCACTTAAAGTATGTGGAAGCTTCTTTGCAAACTAAAGACTGTATGTCTGTGTGCTGATACTGGGTTGGCACAGTGAGAGGAGTAAAGGTGGTATTCATGCCAAAATGACTCTAATTGGTACCTTCAGTCCTCTCGAATGTTCTCTGTGCTCATATTTGCCAGTAGAGATGTCACGAAATTAACAAAAAGGCAGAAATTGGGTGTTATTACCACCTCACTGGCAGAAAATCTTCATCATTTTGTGTTTGGGAAGAGCTGGGAATTAATGCAGATTTATTTGCACATAATGTATGTTGATAATGTTGATAATGTTTTTTTACATGATGCAAAACCCTAAAGAAATGATGAAGACAAAAGTGGATGTAAGTTGGATATTCGCCATGAAATTTAATGAGCAGGGCCAGTGGCTGATAACCCACAACTGAACCTTGCGTGTAACAGAGAGTGCGAGAGACAGAAAGGAGCGAAGAAGAGGAGGTGGTCGTGTGGGATAACAGCAAAAGAATGGTGAGAAATGAATAGTGTGTGTGTGTGTGTGTGTGTGTGTGTGTGTGTTCGCTTGTCCATGTCACCTCCTCTCTCTGCACCAAAACTTGTGAGGGTGACAGCCTGTGAGAGGAACAGGAAGCAAAAGAGACTGTGGAGGTGTGAGTCTGTGTATGTGTTGGTGTGTGTGGGCATTGTAGCAGCTTGTTGAGCCGGCTAGCACTTGATCTATTATTAGGATCGATATTTTGTCACCTTTTTGAAACAATAAAAAAAAGGTGCCAAAAATGCATTTGAGGAACGACAACTATGTTGTCAAAGTATATAAAATTGTGATTTAAATTTTTTTTTTAAAAACCACAACGTTTTTAATCTCCCCCCTTTTCTGTGCGTGTTTCCTCCAAACTGCAGCTTGGCTGATGTGCACAGTCAGATCGTTGCTTTGACAGGTACATGCTGCACTTCAAAATCCAATATTAATTTTCTGAAGCACCTGGTTGCTCTTCCCTGTGGGATCAAAAAGTGTGTCTTTTGGAGGAAGAAAGCCACTGATCAATTATTGCATTTCACACTATTGTTTCTGCTAATTAAAAAAACGGTTCTTCTTCCAAGTCCTGGAGGTAATGATTAATTGAATTCTCCTCCTCAAAGGAGAACTAACAATACTTTTATGTTAAAGTGCTAAGACAATAACCATATAAAACTTGAATTCAAGAGGCATGCTTCATCAAAAAGAAATCTTCATCAAAAGGAACCTTAAATATTTCATTACTATTTTTTTTTTTTTTTTTAACCTATGGCTTCCACCTGCACAACATGTATAGACATGCATGAACCATCACAGGTTCAAGGAAATTACCTTTTGTGTTTATTTATTTATACATGCATAAATACTAAGGTGACAGGATGGCAGCATTTGATGCAGGCACATCATCTGAAGCTGCAGGTCATATACAGTGCTTAATAAATTTATTAGTCCACATTGGGCAAACGAGAACTTGAATTAATGTTTTTATAGCCAAATTTGAGCTGACACAACACCACAGAAATTAATCAAGCATAACATTTAACCAGTAAAATTATTTTTTCTGCTCAGCAATACAAATAAATAACTGTAATTTGGCATCTTAATCAAAAACAATAATAACACATTTTATTATTTTCTCCTTTTTTGTAAAACAGTTTGAAAATCAATGGAGCTTAAACCTTAAGCGTAAAGCTTACATTGGATGGTGGTATAAATACATTTTTTAAGCATTACAAGTGGAGTTAGCCTAAGCAGCCTGATTCTTGTCTAACAATGATGACCAGCACGTATCACAGCTGATCAAAGAGGACACGCAAGACATAGGTTTTTCTTCGTGATTTAAATGTATTCATATTCATTCGACATTTAGTGAACATTTTCAAGTCTTTTTTTTTTTAAGTTTAATGATTATTCAAGATTGGAAATACGGAAAAGTTTGTTCAACAAATGAACGAGGGAACTGAGGCTGGTGTCAGTGCACCAACCACGCTCAGACATGTTCAGGAAAGAAGCTACAACTGTAGCGTTACTATTATTGAGTCTGTCATAAGCCAGAGATCTTGCATGGGCTAAGAAGAAACAGAACCGGATTGTTGCTCTTTTCTGATGAAAGTCATTTTTTTGTGCATTTCATTTGGAAATCAAGGTCCCAGAGATTAGAGATTTATTTTTGCAGCGTAAGTGTTTCCACCTGCTCACAGCGAACTTGCTTAATCTGAACCCCACAAGCAATCTGTGATGTATTACCAATAGAATGATGAGAAAAACTCAACCCCAAAATACAGATGAGCTGAACCTCAGCGGAGGAACTCCGTTCCTTGTCACACTGATGTAGTAATTCATGCTAAAGTGAGTCCCAACCAAGTTCTGAATTCAGAAGTGGGATATTTCTGTATTGTTAGCCTTTCTGGACCTGGTGGCTGTAGCTCACAAGGTGGAGCAGGGCCTCTACTAACTACAAAGGTTGGTGGTTCGATCCCTGGCTGCATGCCAAATATCCCCAGGTTGCTCTCATAGATGCACCTACTAGAGTATGAATGCATGTCAGCATTGGACAGAAAGCACTTGAGCACAAAAAGAAAGTGCTCATATGAATGGGTGAATGAGGCATTTTGCATAAAGTGCTTTGGTAGTAGAAAAGCGCTTCATAAGAACCAGTCCATTTACAGATTTCCATGTAGACATCCATGTCCATTTACTAATAATTTGATATACCGTACTAGATGTCTGACCTTTCATGAGCTATAAGCCGACAAAAAAAAAAATTAAAAACGGCTTAAAATGTTTCACTTGCCATGTAATAAGTCTAGAAAATAATAAAGTTTATCTTTTTGAATTAAAATGCTAGATAATCGACATTTTTGAGATGCACTACTGTAACATAAACACACAATCTTAACATCAAGTTGTTTTTTTTATTCTTTTTTTTACAGTCTAATACCTGTGCCACAGTTACACTGTTCAAAGTGTCCAAACATGATGGAAAACCAGAACTATTATAAGGCATAAGATATTGTTTTGTCATGTCACATTCTTGTAAATGGCCCTCAGTAATTCATAGCGATGTCGTTAGATGTCACTAGAAAAGCAACGTATAAAGTACAGATGTAGATAAGTTGTTTGTATTTTAAAGGCTTTCTGAGCGTGGCAATTTATAATGGTGTGGTGTCAGTGGATGCTTCAGTTATCCCAATTGATAAGCAAATATCACCTCTGATCACCTAATGATCACCTCTTTTTAAATTAATTTAATTTAAAAATCAACAGCCGTCTACTTTAAAAAAAACTTTACTGCTTACTTCATTAGTGACAGTATAGACATATTTTTCTGACATTAAAAAAACAATACGAAATGTTGTGTGTCTCTAGTGTACTTCAATAGAGTTTTAGGTAGCAAGTGGAGACCTACAGGTAAAAAAACAAAACCCACCATAAAACAGAGTGTGGTGCATGCAGAGCTGTGATTGTGTATTCATGTCTTGTCCCCAACCAGCAGACAGGATAGTGAGCGCAGCTGGCAGCCAAGTGTTGATGTTGGAGTGTGTGTGTGTGTGTGTGTCTGTGTCTGTGTGTGTGGGTGCGCACATGGTGACTGCATCTAAAGTAGCCCCTGTTGTACACTCATGGCACCATGATTCAATTATATAGAGCCGCTGCTTTGCCTGAATATTAATCTGGAGGCCCAAACTTAATTTGTCTGGCGATGGGGGACACAAGCCCATCTGGCTGTATGGTAAGTGTGACTCAGTGTGTGCGTACGAGGGGGTTGTCTTTCTATTGTGAGACACAGAGGGACCTGTCACCCTGCTCTGAGGAAGACAGATCAGTTTGGAGGAGGCAATCACTGGACACCCATGCGCACACATGCGCACGACTGGTGAAAAGTGAGGCATATAGAAAGTAAGAAAAATGTTTTTTAATGCAAAATCCTAATGAGTTATGACCAGCTGCTCTATAATATGAAGATCTAGCGAGCACATTTATTCTATGTGGGCGAGAAACGTGTGCTAACGTTTTTACCAGTGAAAACTCTCCTAATGTGAATCTAAGCCTTTATTCAAACCAAAGCCCATTCATTTTTTGCTGGTTTTTATTCTTGGTATCTGAATGATCTTCTAGATGTTAGACCCGTATATTCAGCACAGTGGCTGCATACAGCTATATATGTGTGCAGATGAACATGCACAACACCCCCTAAGGTCAAGTGGGAGCCCCTCCCGCCTCATCCTTGTCACATTGCCCACAGTCCTCTGGGACATAGGCAGCGCCCCAGGGCTTGAATTCAACCTCACCGTGACCCTCCCCCTGTGTGCAAGTGACCTTTCTCTGACGTGTAAGGTTAGCTTTTATACTGGAGCGAGGTCAAAGGCAGTGACTGAGAGGAAAGAGGTTGAATAGAGAGAGGCAGCAAGGGAGGCGTAGGAGAGGGTTGGAAAAGAAAAAAGATAGGAGAGGGAGAGCTGGAACAAAGGGTGAGTGAATGTGTGTGTGTGTGTGTGTGTGTGTGTAAGGGAAAGATGAATGGGGGTGGGTTGAAGAAGTTAACAGTTCGTCTAGTGTGTCTCTCACTTTGTGCATCACATTTGGGGTTTTTTTGCTCTTCTTGCTTTGCTTGTCAACAGGAAACAGGAGAGGGGTGATAATGCAAGGAGACTTTAAAGTTGTTGACTGTAGACTGGTGTGGTCCATCGCCCATTATGTCTGTCTCTGCCATTAAAGGGACAAATGTTTTCTCATCCAAATATAATGATGTGCAAATTCAGTCAACCTGCGAAAACCCTAATTTTCTAGAAGCAGCATCTCTTGTTCCTGAAAGTGGAGAAGGGCTATACTGTTCTGCATTTCCAGGTCTCTTTTCTCATATTCCAAGGACACACATGGTAACCTTTCCAAATACTAAAGGGTGGATTTGTATTTCCAAGCAATGGAGCTTGATTAAAATATAAACCAGTGGGAGAGTGCAAATAAAATTTAAAGGAGATGCTTATGAAAATAGCTTCATAGTTAACATTTTGAATAAAAACACAAAAGTATGGCGCCCTTCACAGAAAAATAAAAAACGCCGCCACTTTATTTACATTTATTTTTCAGCGGTTTTCATTTGAAGTCAGAAATGTTGTTATATGTGTACTTTAAAAGGTTCGTGAATGCACACTCAAATAGACCTTGGCCTGTGCTGGTTAGTTTGCAGTGTGCGAGCCTGTGTGTTAACACGGGTGGGTCAGCCAAGGCTGTGGACCTAATAAAAAGGGCCAAACAGCTTTTTACACCTGTATGTTAATTTTGACACTCTAGTGTTTCCCTTGGCTTTGACGTGAGTGTTAAGACAAACTAGAGCTTAATTGCTCGCCAAGCAGTCACTCCCCACTTAAGTTACACTGCGCTGTAAAACACAAAGTAAGAGCACATTAAACCGCCACGAGGACGGCTTTTGACTCACTGAAGCTCATGAAGATCACGACTGAGGTTATTTATTAATCAGACCTGCCTGTGTCGTGTTTTCTGTGCTTTGTTTTCCATTTAACTCTTCATTCCCCGTGTTTCTGCCTACTTTTACTTGCCTCAGCCCACAATCTCACCTTTTGCTTAGACCTTTACTTTCACATGTACACATGCAAGAGGTACACTCAATGTATAATTTAGGGCCTTTGTAGGACTAGAAAACACATGCCAGAGGACATGCTAAACATAATGGTCATGTTTTGTAGTGAAGAGTCAGTCTTAATCTGTCTGTGGAGAAGCATGCTGATGTCACAATGATGTACAATAATTATGTCCTACAGTGTCTGACCATTACAAACTCATGATGACTAGAAGAAATGCACACACACAGTGTCGTATGGAGGTCATTGCCACGAAAATCAGTGCTTCCTGTCACCAGTTTTTGTAAGAGGAAGAAACTTGATAGCTGCGGCATTTTTCAGAATGTTTAAACTCGTCAATCTAACGGCTACTGCTCCTGAAAAACCAGCATCCCAAATCCCGACCTTACTTTGTTTCTGAGAGAATCGCACGCGCAACTGATTCACAAACATATCCCACATGCTTCGTTTACGTGTGTGTGTGTGTGTGTGTGTGTGTGTGTGTGTGTGTGTGTGTGTGTGTGTGTGTGTGTGTGTGTTTGTTTGGGATTCAGAGCTTGGAGCCTTGAATCATTCTTCCAAGAAGTGTGTGTAGCTGTTCTGACACCACATAATGTTGCTATTGTGTCGTTCAGTGGCACGAATCTCAGTGTCAGCCCCAGTGTCTCCAAGTAGGGCCCTCGCAATCGCCCAAATGGGACGATGAATGGTCCTTTGTTTGTGGGCCTCGTGTCTGAAGTGCAGACGCACACAAAGGCACACACAGTGTTGTTACATCCATCTACAGGGTTTAGCGTAGGGTAGAGGCTAGACACACACACACACACACACACACACACACACACACACAGGCATACATATAGCTGCTCAGAGTGATAATGAATGACTTTAAATAGGTAAGAGCTGCTGTAACCCACACATTGTAATTATCATATATATTGTATTGGCATATCGCTCGTGGCTCAGTGTCAAAAAATGTACACATTTAATGAAAGTGTGACTGCTGGATAAAGAGTACTGGGCCATATAGACTCGGCATCATATCTCATCTCATTAAGCGTGCCTGTTATTGTCATAAAGAAGCAATAATATACATTCTTACCTCTGGGAGTCATAAAGTCGCTGTAAAGGAAATTCATTTTCACGTCGCTACAAATTTCATTTTAACGCTGCTTTAGAGTAAAACCGTTTGCCAGGTTAACAATCCGAAAAGGTTATTTCGTTTGCTCTCAGTTCCTTTTCTTGGGCAATGAAAATGCAATTATGTTTGGGGTGGAAAAAAAAAGAAGTATTTCTTCACTGCCAAGTGACCCTGTGCTGAAAACAACATGAATAAAAATCAGGCTGAATTACACCAAACTGTCTGCTCTGCCTTAGTGCAGGAGGAAAGGGGAAAAGAGAAACCATTTTATTCATCTTTGTCAGACTGATCAGATCAGACTGAGATGGAAGATCAACATTCCTGCTGTGACCCTCCTGGACTGAAAGTGGTGTGGGAAACACATGACTAGGACCACTTTCTGGACCTGCGTCTACAGAGAATATGTGGCAGGTTCATCAGACAGTGTTTAGGTTGTGATATTGTTATTATTTTTAATGTTTTGTTTTGTCAGACAACTGGACGAGTGCAAAATAAATGAGGAAAAATCGCAATCACAAGCCTTTATGAGTTAAGCTACATGGAAATGCAACATAAGCTTTAAAACACAGGAGGGTGACAGATCAAAGATGTACTCAGTTTCCCAGACATGGATTAAGCCTTGTTCTAGACCATAACCTTTATTCAGTGGAGTTCTATATTGAATTTTTTCTTTTAGTCTGGGACTAGGCTTAGCCATGTCTGGAAAACTGTCCAAGTTTCTGAGAGCCCAGTCATCCCGCAGACCCTCTAATAGACTCAGAGGTCCTGTATAGCTGATTTTTACCTGTGTGGCATAAGCTCATAGTACCATATCGCCCCAATAGCACTTTGCCCTTGTACTGCAGGCTTAGTCGGGGTTCCCAGGGTATTTAAAAGTAGAATGGGAGGCAGAGCCTTCAGCTTTCAGGCCACGCTTCTGTGGAAGCAGCTCCCAGTTTGGATTCAGGAGACAGACACCCTCTCTACTTTTAAGATCAGGCTAAAAAGTTTCCTTTGTGATAAAGCATATACTAAAGGCTGGATCAAGTGACCCTTAGTTATGCTGCAATAGGCCTAGGCTGCTGGGGGCTTCCCACGATGCACTCTATGTGCAGTTAATCATTAAGTATTATTAACCTCTGCCTCTCTTCCACAGTGTCTCTTTTGTCCTGTCTTCTGTACCAGATGGCCCCGCCCCTCTCTGAGCTGGTTCTGCCTGAAGTTTCTTCCTGTTAAAAGGGAGTTTTTCCTTCCCACTGTTGCCTCATGCTTGGACGTGGAGGATCGTGTTATTGTTTGGTTTTTCTCTCCGTTTTTGCAAGGTGTCTACTTTACAATATAAAACACCTTGAGGTGCCTGTTGTTGTGATTTGGCGCTATATAAAATAAATAAAACTGAATTGAATTAATACTCTGGAAGGGAAACGTCTTTGAGTGATAAGTCATGTCTTTCTAAAAATTGGAAACGTTCCTAGACGGGCCTTGTTGGTGGTTAATAGTGATTTTTTTTTTTTTTTTTTTTTTTTTAACGTACAACAAACTACAGCTCCACTTACACTTCTACCAAATGGCTGCGTCTATACTTTCCTCATTGCCAGCTGATTTGTGGCATGAGATCAACAGAAACTTCTTTTCTGTTCAGCATTCTCATTTAACAATGTTTACACCTTTCTAGGGAAATTCCAGTGTATTTGAACATTTCCCACTGGGACAAGGCAACTTTGCAGTCATCACCTCAGTCAAAGAGACTTTGGGAAACGATGATTTACACAGAAGCAGTTTATTGGCTTAGCTGCTTTTGAGCATTCTGTTATGACGACTTTCCTTCTATTTGACATTACGTATGCATGTCAGTCATGCTTGTTAAAAGTTTTTATAACCTTTATAACCATGTGGGCCATTTTATAATTTATGTGTGATTCATGTTATTGCTGTGTAACAGAACAAAAACCACAAAGATACAAAGAGAGAGGATGAGGACAAAAAAAAGGGGGTAAGGAAAAAGAAAACATCTTTTAGTGTTGCGTCTCCAGTAAGATGAAAGACTTCAGAGCCATTAACCTGCTGGAATGGAAACAGACAAAAGAAGAAATGAATAATTCACCCACTGGCCAATTGTCTTGTGTTTATTAATTCACTTTTAACTGTTTGTTTTGCATACTTCAAAGGGAAACTAGGACAAGTAAACTAAAAATGCTGTGATGTGCTGATACGTTTGCAGCAGTGCTGTTAATTAGATGAATTAGCTGAGCTCTGTGATCGTGATCCCCGTTCTCCTTCTGCTGGCCCTCAGCCACAGCTCAGCTCGCTGCGAAATTACTGTCATGTTTTGCACAGTCTCAGTTTGACACTATGAATCTTTCAAATTTTAGAAGGAGAAACAGGCTGGGTAACTGACAGTACAATGCTAACATGGTACAGTGCCCACAGTAATAATCGTATCTCAACTCTGTGATGAATTAAAGAGAATACAAAAATCTCTCTGAAGATGCATAAAGCACAAATTATTTTTTTATTCGCTCCATTTTGGTGTCAGTGTGTGCGCACGTTGTCATTATTACTCATTTAAAAATGTGTCAATTAAAAGAATTAGCTCTGTAATTATCTCCCTCCCCACACTGTCCGCAATGTTCCCCTCGAGAGTTTGTTCTCTCATTCGATTTTTACCATGTAGTGCTGGCTTTGCTGTGTCAGTCTGCGGGAGAATATATTCAGAGTGCTGAGTTTGATGAAACGTATTTCTGACCAGTTTGATCAGACTGGCTTATCAGTAGTCTGTCCCACCCCTACTGTGGAACGGTCAGGCAGCTCTGAGTGCGAACCTTGGAGGCGTCTCTCACTTTCTGACAGTTTGGTCAGAAACATGCACGATGAGCAGCCACCGGAGGTCATTTTTTAGGGCTCTGACAGTGCTCCTCGGTTTCCTCTTTGCACAAAAGAGCAGATACTGGTCGTGTCGCTGGGTTGATGCCCGTCTACAGCCCTGTCCAGGTGTCCTTGTGTAACAGCCCATTTCTGATACACTCTTGAGATTGCGCTGGGAGACACAGAAAACCTTCTTGTGACTGCATGTATGGATGTGGCATCGTGAAGGAGTCGGACTAGCTGTGGAACCTTAGTGGGCTGCAGGTCCATCCATCAATTTTTTTGCCAGATATCTCGATATGAGGCAGTAATCTAAGCGGGTTTGTTCTCAGCTCTCTCTTCATTACATTTGTCAGTCTCCTGCTTCACGCTCCCCTTACTCATGACAAGTTCATGAGCCCCAGAGATACTTCAACTCCTCGACTTGGGGCATCAATTCATCTGGAGTTTGCATTTCAGCCGTTTTCAGCCTCAGACATTAGAAAAAAGTAAATGTAGAGAAAAGAGGAGACGTGCAAAATCATTCCTTTTTTTTAAAGGGCTCTCTTTGATATCCCTGAAGTTTAACTGATTTTGTGTTACACTGTGATTAAGTGTTCCCTTTTTTTTTTTTTAATGGTGCAGTTAAAGGACTAAAACAAGAAAAATATTACATCTTCTTTTTTGAAAGCAAGCATCCTAGCTATTCCCCCTTCTTTTATTTTTCTTAGATCTGATCAAATTAATGGAGGCTGACTATGAAAACCAAAATCCAGTTCCACTGAACACGCAGAACAAATTTGTTATTTTTGTTGCTGTGTTTTGTGCTGGACACAAAGACTCACTCTGGTATCTCAGGGGGCATAGCGTGTCTTCCTAGATATGTAGGCTGTGTGTGGGTTGTACTGTACTGCGTGTGCTCAACAAAATCAAGACATAACGGTTAACAGAGAAAGGGGATGTGGTTGAAAGAGTACTGTTGAGATACTGTGATTCAACTTTCACTAAACTGATCACTCATCCAAAAAAAGACAGAGGAAAAAAAAAACCAGTGTAACACCCCGAAACGCAGCATCATTTAGAAACAGAGTCTACAGCGACTGCCGGATCTCGTGGGTGTATGACACTCAGCAGCCGAATTCACTCTGACTCACACATCACAAATATTCACACACCGCCAATACTAAAGGAGTTTGGATGCTAACAGTTATATTTGGGGGGGGGGGCTAGCATTGCCAATGCATAACCCTGTGAATCATCCTTGCCCATTATTGGGCACGTCAGGTTTTCTGACTTGTTTAGCTCCTGACATGTTAGCGACTATCCTCACAGTTACCATTTTTGTATAGCTAGAGAGAGACAACAGGAAAGCTGGGAGAAAGATATCCAATAAATGGCCTTGAAGCAAATTTGAACCCAAGCTTCAGCATTAGATTGACAGGCTACAGGTTGTCTGAGCTGAGCCGGTGTCCAAACCAGAGCATGCTTGAATATGCACCCAACTGTAGTTGAAAACCAAGCTAACCTGTTGGCAGTAGTTGTTGTCTTTGTGGTGACAGCAATGGGAGTGGTAGAAAGAGAAACGAACACAAATGAAAGACATCTGCAGATGTGAAACTCATTGATGTGGACGTGCTGTGGAAAACAACTTCTGAGTGTACTTGAGTACTTGAGGTTCCATTTGCCATTCTGGCAAAAGAACTCGATTTTCTTTTCAATTCAGTTTTGTTTATACAGTGCCAATTCACAGCGCCAGAAATCTCAAGGTGCTATGTTGCCAGGTAAAAGCCCTACAGTATTAGGTGGAACCCCAGTGGTCAGACCTTTCTTTATGAACAGCACTTGGCACTTAGCAGGAAAGGATAGTTCCCTTTTAACAGGAAGAGACCGGAGGTCTGCCGGAGGGAAAAGGAGATAAAGGCGGTTATTTTTAGTAACGTTTTATGAACAGTTTGCGGGGGTCTGTGAGTTCATTGGAGTGGGCTTTGTGACATACCTGGCTCACAGAGGGGGACTCGCTAACAATTGCAATTAGGCAATAGTAGCTCAACCTTTTTTTCTGTATTTGGAAAGGGCTTTTACACTTGGTCAAACCACAATAAACCCTCACAGTCTCATGCAGTTGAGATCATGTCATCTATGTGAATAACTGTGAAAAATTCTGACTTTGAATATTAACATTTTGTCTTAATACATGTAAATGTTACACATTGACCAGTTAGAACCCAAAAAAAAATATATATATATATATATTTTTTTTTTTATCAAACTTAATTATTGTTTACCTCCCCCCTTATAGGGGTTTGTTTGAGTTTTCTGTGTATTATTGTCGAGGTTTACCTTTTAGTATAAAGCACCTCAAGGCAGCTATTTGATTTGGCAATATTTAACTATTAAACTATCACTGGCAGATGATGTAATTATTACACTACTAATGGACAAGCCAACAGAAAATTATTCAAGGAGTACTATAATAGAACAATCACGTTCTCAGATAATCTCTGAAAATTTAATATAACTCAGTAAGTCTTACTACTCAGTCACTGAGTTTCCCAGTGATTGCACTGAATCCTTTTGAGGTTGGTGACCAATTGCAAGTAGTTGCAGCAACCAGCTTACCGGTTGTTTCGATTGCAAGATGACTGCACAGTTCGGAGGCAACCTGACTCCAAACAATCATGGTCTGACTAGGACTGACTGCAGTCACACTGAGACAGATTGGTGAGGGGTTTGCACATAATTGCATCTATTTCTAAACAGAAAGATTATCAGTCAGTCTGCACTGATGAGTGCAACTTGTCTGCTATGCATCTCTTCTCAATACAGGACTCAACACCGCTGGTTGCCAGGCTAAGCTGCAACAGATATAAAATAGATGGGAATATTTGCGAGTATCGCCATTTTATCACATTGTATTGTTGTAGTCTCACAAAGAGATTGAATCACTATGGAAGGAAAGCAACTGACTGTTTTTACCATGTGTGTCTGTATCATAAATGAGTGAATTCATGCACAAGATCTGCGGGCATGCAGTTGCTGTGCAGAAACACAAAATGCTGCCAGTACTGTGGGATATTATTGTGTTGTAGAGGATGAAATCTGGGGTAGTGCACGCACTTTCTGCAAAGCAAACATGTAGGGTTGTGCATTGGGGCATTTGTGTGGAAGAGGTTTACTCGGGCTATGTTTGTTTTTTAGGAATAGATGTTAGTAGTTAGTTCATTTTTTTCATGTTAATGGGTTTCTGGTGGGGAGTTTTTCCTTATATCACTCACGGGTCTAACAACAGTGGGTGTTACATGTATTGTGCAGTCTCTAAAGGCAAACTTGTGAGTTGTGAAATTGTGTTATATCAATAAAACGCACTTGGCTTGACTTGACATGTGTGGGAGTGTGTATGTGTGTGTTGGCGGTGGGGGGGTGCCAGAGCAGGCTGAGGTAGAGTCTGCATGTCCACGGACAGAGCAGTACCTTGTACAAGAGTTCATGTGATCCCCTGGCTGTGCGCAGAGCTCTTTTATGTGTGTGTTTACACACACAGTATACTAGGAACACGCCTTGCCCTGCATGCCACCTCACAAATCAAAGGACTGCTGGCACGCAGGGGAGCAGGTCTGTAAAAAGTAGGAAAAGGCAGACAGCTGCACCGGTTTTCTTGAAGACACACTCAAGTTGAAATGTCACTTCTTGCTGTTGTGCTTCAGTGCTTTCTTTGATAAGCTGTCCATAGACCTTTTTTAAAAAATTCATTTTTATGCTTTTCATGGAGGTCTGAATCCAACACCGCTTTTTCTTTTTTTTTTTTTTTCCCGTATCGTTCAGTTTTGCTCTTGCCGTACGACTTTGCCACTATCTGTCGCAGAAGTTCGGGTTGCCTAGCAACAGGGTCGTGCTTGTCGCAGCAGGTTCCCACATTGACAGTCGCTAGGCGGGAGCCTGGCAACAAAGACATCAGGTGTTACTTCCCACTGCTTGTCTGTGGACACTTCCATCGATGTCCAATGGCTGTAGTGTGTGTTTGAGTGTGTGTGTGTGCACAAGGTTTGTGTGTTCACTTCTGCTCTGGTGAGCAGGAGAGGTTCTGCAGACGCTATCCGTGTCCCTTCACCATCTCTAATTATAGTGTGCACGTGTGTGTGTGTGTGTGTGTGTGTGTGTGTTTGTGTTGATTTCTGCTCGAGTGGTCGGTCACTGAGTGCAGCTCACAGCGGAAGCTTTGCTCACACCAGCTTGTCAGCCACAAAGAAAGAGACACTTCTGGGTGGCTGGTCTGGTCAGGTTAGGAAATGTCACACACGGACATGCGAACACACACGCACACACTCGTGTGCACACACATGCCACTTCTCATAAATTGAAGCATTTAGCTGAGATGACCATTGTAAGCGAGATAAAGGGAGAGAAGGATAGAATGATCTGATCATTCCCCACCATTTATTTTCTGCGCTCTGCTGCGAATCTTTATCTAGTCTGTGAGTTTATTCCATAAAATAAATAAATAAAAAATCCGCTCTACCTCGTGTTTCTTCACCACTCCTCTCCCAGTATGAAAGTCCATCTGTTGACACCGGTCGCATCAGCTCTCTCTGGCAGCAAGTGAGAGAAGCCTGCTGCAGCTCCGTTTTCAGCCAGGCCACTGTGAGGGCACAGATGCTCCTGAACAACAAAGACGTCACACTTCCCCTAAAAGCAAGCTGCTCTAAGCTTGTGTGAATGAAATGCTTTACAGCGTGCGATTCACAAGTCTGCAACAAAAACAGTGTTAATCTGTGTACATTGTTATGCTTTTCACTGAGCTCAAATAGCCATACCACACTTACTCAGGCTGCTGATGTGTGTTCATCGTATTGCAGAGCACATCCTTAAAATCTCTAAGTCCCTCTTTGTCTTTTTCTTATTTTTCATACTTTCTGTAGAATGATTGTGATGGTGGGTTTTCCATGATGCAGAGTCTTGTGTTTATTAGTCGTTTTGCGGTCTGGCTGTGGGGACGTAAGCCTGTTGGGTGTGTGGTTAACCACTTTGGTCCGATCTGCGATAGCTCAACAATTACTGGACGGACTGCGATGACTTGTTTGCTACTAATGGAAATTTCTGATCCTGATGGGGTGAATTGTAACTATCTGGGTTATTCCCGGACTTTTCCTTCACCAAATGGTGTCTAAACTGTTGGAGGCACTGCCAGGAAATTTGTTTTAGGATGAATTGTAATAACGGTGCCAGTCTATCACAATCCCAGTTGCTCCCACACTTTAAGTGACAGTTGATCGCATCCTCAAATGAGTGCCGATGGGGAAATTTGGCATGATAGTCCAACATGAAAAAGACATGTTGGATGGAAAAAAGAAAAAAAATGAAGGCATTCTGGTACTGGCAAAAACTACAGTTCATTTAAACTGCCCAACATCACAGCATTAAAACATATTTACTGCCTGGCCTCCCGCTTTATAACAGCTCCGGGGAGTGTGATTTTATTTATTTGTGTTTAAATGAGTCATTCACTTGTACTGTAGTTTTGTTGATTGAAATCTTATATTTTATTAGTCCGTTACTTAATTAGCTAATATTCGTTGTACATGTGCAGTTTATGGATGCAGTGTGCCAACTTCTGACTCCCACTCCCTGTAGGAAGTGGGTAGAAGAGAGTCTGGAGAGGTGGAGGTATGCGCTGGAGAGAAGAGGAATGAAAGGCAGTAGAAGCAAGTCAGAATACATGTGTGTGTGAATGAGAGGGAGACAGGTGTAACAGCGAAGATGCAAGGAGCAGAGGTAGAGAAGGTGGATGAGTTTAAACACCTGGGGTCAACCATTCAAAGCTACATACTGTGCACAAGAGAGGTGAAGAAGAGAGTGCAGGCAGGTTGGAGAGGGTGGAGATGAGGGTCAGGGGTGATTTGTGACAGAATGACCGCAGCAAGAGTGAAAGGGAAAGTTTACAAGATGGTAGTGAGACCTGCTATGATGCATGGTCTGGAGATGGTGGCACTAGCCAAAAGGTGGAGGTAGTAGAGTTGAGGAAGACACCAGATGAGAAATGAGTGGATGAGAGGGAAAGCTCAGATTGAGTGTTTCGGAGACAAAGACGGAGGAAGGATGGTGGATGTTAATGATGGAGCTGTGAGGAGCCAGAAAGATTATCCCTTTTGTGCCAATGAAACACGAACATCTCAATTACTTGGAATAAAAACAATTTCAACTCTTCTTCATGCTGTCTTTAAACATTTAGTTGATGTGACAAAATAGATAAATATCAGTCACTGCCAGTGATAAATGCTGTGTTTGCCAAAAAAAAAAAAGTAAATATGAAGGCTGTCAGGAAGGTCAGTGCTGGCTGGCTGATATATTATTAGTGTTGTAAGCATTTTGGCATGAAGATTTTAGTGTTTAGCTCAAAGCAGCTTTGTGGATTTGAGCAGACTTCCAGTTCTTTTCTCAGAATAGATCCAATATCTCAGCCTGGCGCAAATGAGTCAGTGAGTTGTGGACGTACTTCATTTAGAGCCAATGAAACCTATATTTTGTTTATTTTGCTGAGTCAGCAGGTTCTTCACCAGAAGAGCCACTGAAAGAGTTCATTCAGGAAGTGAGCAGGTCATGACATCATTTCCTCCACAGCCTGTACAGGAAACAGTATTATGGCTTTTCAGTTTCCGCTCTGCCTGAGATCACCTTTTACTTTTTCTCAAAAAACACCATTTTACTATTAAGAGTGTGTGTGTGTGTGTGTGTGTGTGTGTGTGTGTGTGTGTGTGTGTGTGTGGCACACATGGCAGCTTCTTATTGCATTTAGGCCTGTAGACATAGTGAAGATGACCTGCTGAAGTTCAAACTGAGCCTCAGAATGAGGAAGAAAGATTGAAGTGTCATGGTTGATGGTGCAGGACAGGCTGGTCTGACTGGGATTTTCCCACACACCCATCTCTAGCATTTACAGAGAATGCTGTGAAAAAGACATCAGAGAAGAATGGCCAGAGTGTTTTGACCTGATAGGAAGGCAACAGTAACTCAAATAACCACTCATTGCAATTAATGTGTGCAGAAGAGCATCTGAATGCACAGTGTGGAACCTGGAAGCAGATGGGCTACAGTAGCAGAATGCCACAGCGTGCACTACTGCTGTCAGCTAACAACAGGAAACTGAGGCTAACATTCCCGTGGACTGTTACTGGACAACAGAAGATTGGCAAAAGGTTGCCTGGTCTGATGAATCGTGATTTCTGTTGCAACATTCAGATGGTGGGATCAGAATTCAACATAAACAACATGAGAGCATGGATACCGCCTCAGTAGGCCAGGCTGCTGGTGATCAGTACTTTCTTGAGCATCAACCTAAGACCACAACCAGTCTCCAGCATCCAAATGCAGTGAGTCCATTTGAGTCTACTCAAATGGACTCCACAGTCACCAGATCTCAGTGTAACCGAGAGAATTTTCTGTTTCAGATTGTGGTGAAACAGACAGTTCACATCATGGAGGTGTAGCTGACAAATTTGTAGCAACTGTTGTGATGCTATCAAATCAATATGGACCAAAATCTCTGAGGAATGTTTCCAGCACCTTGTTGAATTTATGCCAAGAAGAATTAAAGCACATCTGAAGGTAAAAGGGTACTAGAAAGTACTAGAAAGGTGTAGCTAATGAAGTGGCTGGTGAGTGTATAGTGAAGGACGAGTAGTATTTTTACAGAGCACACAGCAGAGATTTGTAGGTGGATGTGACTGTAGGATTTAATTTGGCAGCAGCCACAAAGTGATGATATGATTAATCATTAAACGTCTCGGTATCTACTTTAGCTCCAGAATATGTTGACACAGTTAAAAATGTCTGAATCCAATTATAGTTGAGATGGAGTCAGTTTTTTTTGGAGAGTGGAATAAACTGCCGCGCAGTAGCTGCTGCTGAGTTGGAAAAGGTCAAGAGAGCGAGCTAAAACCACTTGGTAGCCCACAGTTATTGATTTCTCCCACAGCAAAGCATACAGTAGAGGAAAAAAAAACATCTGGGGATGCTTCTGCGCGTTTCAAATCTACTTTGTTTTACACAATGTTTGGCCTCTGCAGCCCTCGGACTACACAGAAAACAATCTGGAGTGCTCTCCTCCGGCTTTGCCTGTGTGCCGATCAAACACAAAAACACGCACGCTGTACAGACGGAAGGGCACACACACAAAAAACCCCACCAAGGGTCTAAAAAAATACAGTGTGTGAGCCATCAGACAACTTAAAAAAAAAAAAAAAAAAAATACAAGACGCATCCACAAAGAGCTGCGCTGGCACTTGTGTGTTGAAGTTTGTGGGAGTGCGTCTGCGCTCGTAAACCGTCATCTTAAAGTGAGTGTCCTCCCTCCTCGGCTTTGGTTCGTCATCGAGGCCAGCAGAGATGCAGCCAGCTTTTTGTCTGGCTCACACAATGGACGATGCTGGTGTGAGTCACCCTGCGCACACACACGCACACGGATCCATTCATTCTTCGGTGCCAGCACAAAGCTCGAGTCATCATACGGTGCCCCGAGGCTTGATTATATTTATTCCTGTGCTCTATTTATGGGCTTTAACTAATGATTGTTTAGACACTGAAAGGACCTGCCAATGATTTTCTCAAATAAGGTGATTAATGGTTTGGTTTGATCCAAAACGTATGATCCGTTGTTAACCAGTTTGATTTTGACAACCAAAAATACATCGGAATGAAACAATGGAAAACAGAATAGTGAATAACAAAAGCAGAATTATGTTAATTATATGCACATTTTTAGAAGTAGAAAAGTGTGGGTGTTTTGTTTTTTTTTTTTTTGCTCCATACAGCTTATCTAGCATCTAGGATGGTGTGGTGATTAGCACCATCACCGCACAGGAAGGTCTTGTGTTTGACTCCAGCCTGGGGCCTTTCTGAGTGGGTCCTCTCCAGGTAATATGGCTTCCTCCCACAGTCCAGAGATATGCATGTGGTTAGGCTAATTGGTGAATCTAAACTGACTCTAGGTGTGGATGTGGGTGTAAGCTGTGTGTGTCTGTGTTAGCTCTGTGATAGACTGGCAACCTGTCAAGGCTGTACCCAGCCTCTCGCCGTATGACAGCTGGGATAGGCTTCAGCCCCAAAAAACAGTAAGCATTTTGCCCCCAATTATGTTGTTTTAATCTTTGCAAACCAAAATTGTAATTACCCAGCCCTAATCCCACCTCCAGCCCAGAGTTAGTAGTTCTGGAATAGTTATGGAGCAATAGAAAAATTGGCAGATGTCATCTCAAATCCTGGATTACAGTCCTTTCTTTCACTCATCAGTTAGTGTTGGGCCCAGTGACAGACAAAGGAAAAGACACAATCTTCATCCGTTAAAGTTACAGTGTTTCTGCCTGTTCTTACTGTGCCAAGCTGAATTAAGTGTGACCGGTGCTGGCCATCAGTGTCAGTTATTCATTAATCATCCCCAGTATGATATGAGCATTCACTCGTTTTAGTATTTATCAGTTTCCTCATTTCTATCCCCTCTTGCATCTGCTGTTGGCGTGTCTCCGCTTCCCTGTTTGCCAGATTAGCACGTCTATAACTTCCTTACTGGCCCTGTTTGTGTTGTGATTCTGCGTGAAATAAAACAGAGAAATCTAACGTTTCAGCCTGTCACATGTGTTTAAGTGTTCAGAATAATCACGTGGGATTATGTTGATCGCTGTGGATAAGGGCTGGAGGACATCCAATAGGTTTGAGGGACGGGGCCCTCAGCAGGGAGGTAACCCCTGCATTAAGAGCGCCCATCGGGACGCCAAAGTCGTGGAGCCCCCAGGCATATGTTGGGGGGCTCAGCAAAGGCGAGTCACTGATGAAGGTCACCGCACGGCAGTCGTGCACACCAACACAGACGGCGCTGTTAATTTCTAAAGTGTGTTCGGCTTAATGTGTGACGATGTAAATGAGCTGCAGCGTGCACACGTATGAATTGTTAGTAAAATGACCCACTGCGGCGCCACGATTAGTTACGCAGTCTGTCTGCTGACGGCGGAGCCAACCACGTGTGTGCCATTGTTTCTTTTGTCGTGTCTGAATGACTTTTCTTTTTTTTTTTTCTTTTTTTTGGTCTAGTGATACCACGCCAGCTTCCATGTGACTGCACTGAGAAATTGACGAGACAGAAAAGAAGGAAAAAAAACCCCAACACACACCAGAGTTTATTCCAGCACATCTTTTCTTTCCTGTTAGTTTATTTTTTTCAGCTGCTTAGAAAAACAAAAACAAAAGCTCATCACAGATGACCCACCGTCGTCAATCCAAAAAGCTCGTTCACGCGTCGGCCGGCCCGCTCGTTTTGTCAAGATTCACAAGAATATCCAAATGAGGGTGCATCTCATTCAGTCGTCGATTGAGTCACGTGACCCGAGCACAGGGGTCTAAGGGCACAAGGGGTTGGAGGTGGGGGGAGGGGGTGCCACAGACGATGGGGCAATCCCCACCTGCCCCAATCTGCTGAGAGAGGGAACCGCTCTTTGCATAATGGATACTGACTGATGGCCTTCTTTCTTTTTTCACAAAGGAAAATCCAGAAATACCAAACTTACACACTTGCCAGCAAGCTAGGTATCACTGCTTCAGATGTGTTTAAAAACCCACCAGAAGAAAAAAAATGTTTCTTTTTAATATATATATATATATATATATAAATGAGCTAAATATAATTTAAATACAAACCTAAAAACAAAATAAGACGACAACAAAAGACAAAACATTAAAACAGATCACTTCTTAAGCAGACACACACACGTACAGATGATTGGGATGCATCTTCAAAAAACATCTGAGCTTAAAAAAGGAAAATAAAAGTCACCCATCTCATCTAACTAATCTTCTGGGGTGTGTTTCTACCACACAGGATCTTAATTCTTGATGCAAGACACAAAAAATAATAATAATATAAAAACCGCCCACAGAGAATCAGTGGGAACTAAGCATATATGTGTGTGTGATTACTCCCAAACAGCTACTTCCTGATGAAAAAGCATGAGCTAACTTGTAGCCACACAACCACAGTCTTCCTATGTGTAACATCACTGCTGCATTATTCCCCAAATTTAAGTGTTTTTTTGTCCTCCCATGTTCTTTTTAAAAAATACTTGTAAATATATTGTATGCAGATTATATATAGAGAGCCCATTAAAAAAAAACCCCAAACAAACGTGATTGGCTTGGTATGACTATCGCAGTACACACGTTAGCTGGAATAAGGGTCACACATGACTAGCTAATATGAGGTCAAACAGTTAAGATTTTTCTTGTCGTCATTGTCATTTTCAAATACACAGGTTAATAGTTGTCATTTCTCTCCAAAAGGAAAAAAAAATCAAGACCAAAATACAGTCGATATTAAACAAACGTCCACTGCAAAGAATGGCTTGCGTAGGAGGAAATTGTAAAGAAGCGTTGTACTTCTGCTTCATTGTGTGCCATGCTTATTTTTTTTCTTTTAGTTGTCACATCACTTTTTCTGTTGTTTTATATTTATATATATTTCCTTCAACAACACAACGATGCAATAAAGTCCTCAGCACGCTCGCTGCTGTGCCCCAAACAAGGGAGAAAAAAAGGATAATTGACAAGGCCACTAGTCCATTAAAACATCCTCAAATCCCTCACTATGCTCAACTCAGACCTCTCTCTACTTGAATTCACCGTTACTCTGCAAGCACCGATTCCAATTCAAACTTCCTACTTCTGTTTTTTTCCGAGTTTTTAAAGCAAATCGCCTCAAAACAGTGCAAAACAAATCGATCCTGTGCAATAAGGCCTACGACTATAATATCTCATACATATTACCATTAAAACAGGACTTCAAAATGAAACATTGATAACCAAAAACAATAAATGATAAAAAAAATATGATGATGATGATGATGATGTGGTTAACAAAGCATAGACGTGCACGGCTTAACAAGAGAAGAGACATTCCGTAGCAAGACAAAAACAAAGGAATTATCAGACAGCAGTGTCTGATTTAATTTCCTAATGCTGCTCCCCCCTCACCCCACCCTCTGCAATATTTCTACTGCTTCTATTGGCTGTGTGGAGCTGAGCTTGGGGAACAGGGAGTTGGGGTGCCAGTGGGGTGTGCTTGGAGTGTGTCGTCTCACAGGGGCTCAAGCAGCCATCTGTCACCCTACTCTAGCCAGCCTGATCTTTATCCCCAACCCAGCCTGGCCCAGCAGGCCCGCTGTCTCATCCCCTCAAAAGGGCTTCCTACTGGGGGGGGGTCGGGGAGACAAAGGCAGGGAGGAGCTGTGGGGGGCTCCACAGCGAGGCCCTTTGACCTGGTCCCTGGCCTGGCAGGGCAGACAGCCCAGACAGACAGCACTGTGTCTGCTCCCTGCCTCCTCCTCTCTTTTATCAGCCACACAGACCCTGGGGGCTAACGGAGAGACAGAAGAGGGAAGGGGAGGAGGGGAGGTGTGGCAAACGAACACAATGAAGAGACTGACACAGACCACCCCGGCCCCCACCCGCCCCTTCGCTCTCCATTCTCCATTCATCTCTGGGCACAGATCTCTCTATTCCCCACGGACAGACCGCTGCCCTCTCCTCCTCTCTGCTACGTGACCCCTCTCTTGTCTCTTCCCTCCTTTATCCAGCAGCCAGCCAAGCTCTCAGGCTCCATGTGGCCGAACACACCCACACTGACTACCTATCAGTTACCATCTTCTCAAATGTGTGCCAAATGTGGCACATGTAGTGTTGGCTTTTTGGGTTACCTGTTACGAGGCTCTTACATGATTTGTCTGTGGTAGTGGTCACCTTTTCTTATCTGTTTTGTTTTTTAATAATGGAATTTACAGTTAAGCTCAATAGCGACATTTACTTCTTTAGGCAACAGAGATTATTACAATGCAAAACCACAAAACATCTGTTTCGTCGGGGTGAGGAGGACACATCTCCTCTTCTCCTGTGGGAGCCGGCACCTAGGCAGTGGTGGTGAGCTTTTGGATGGTACGGTTGTAGTACTGGGTAGTGAGAGCCTCCAGGGGGCTCCAACGGTGCGCATGCAGTTCGATGACCTCCATGAGCAGAGAGCGAGTCAGCGGAGATTCGGCGGGACAAAGCATCTTGTCTCTGACAGCTGCTAAGAGCTCTGTCATCATCTCGGGGAGCTGCTCTTCCAGCAGTCGGCCTGTGCTCTGCAGCTGGTGGAGAGACAAGGGAGGGAGGGTGGGGGAGTAAAGAGGTAGGAGGTCAGAGAAAAGAGTGCGTGTGTGCGTCCTTAACTGAGAACAAGACACAATGTCTGGCACCTTGTTATTGTGGATACAGTCAGACAAGCGGAGGTTCACACACCCTCTGGCCATGGAGATGTGTGCATGCTGAGGCTGCCAGTATGTAATCAAGACTGCAAACATTGTGTTTGCGAGCATCTGGGAACTCTTTTCCAATCAGAGCTCACCTGCCTTAGCCCTTTCTGTTTTTTTAGTTCTAGGTATTACTTTCTGCCGTTTAAAGGATTTATTGCTGCCTGGCAGATTTCCCATTAAATGTGGAGGCTGTGGCTCTATGGGTGATGCAGACTGTACTCGCCCCCACCCCACCCACACCTGATAACAAGACCCCTGATGTAGTTTGCAAGATAGTTGTTCCAGGGGGCTAAATGTCTGTGTTTTTACATTCAGTTGGACCTGAACACAAGCAAACTGGGGTTTTTTGTGTTTAAGAGTGAAAGAGAAGATCATAATATAAAACATTTGAGAGGTTTATAAATGTATACAATCCTGCTAGCTTCGTTTAAAAAAGACACAGCCTCTGGTCTAAAAAACCCCACTGCAAAGCCAGTTAGGTGCTTTAACTGTGTTCTTTTATGGCCAGCAGGGGGCGACTAGTCTTGCTGCAACAAGAAGTTCAAATGTATAGAAGTCTATGGAAAAACGGGCCATCTGCATACCACATTTATGACCTGAGTAAATCCTTTCCTAATAAACTAATGTTCGTGATCGCTACTTTCAAGTCTTTCGTGATGTTAAATCCATCTGCAGAGTACAATTTAGCTATACTTCGACTGATAATGCGACTGATAAGCATATAGTTTTGCTTCTCAGTCTTAGAAACACTACGCAGCCAAAATGCTTAAATTAAGGCTTCAATATGCAAATTCAGAAACCAATGACTGACTATATCCATCTTTTGTATACAGTCCGTGGTGTCTGTATAGGTGAGCACTTGTGTTTGTAGAGGCCAGTTTGACTTTTGAGTATGAAGACTTGACTTTAAGTAATTATGCATTGATACCTCCATGGAGCAGCAGAGGACTGCGTCTTCCTTAACATCCGTCGACTCTAGCAGCTGCAAAGGACAAGAACAGACACTGTAAGACTTACAAAGCAAAGGGTTGCGCAAACTAGCATAACACAAGTCCAGAAGTAGCATAGTAGAAATGATGGAAGACGCACAGTATACATACAAAAACTCTGATTTAAACCAATTGATGAAGAGAGCAGGAAAATGTGTTCATGAGTTCACAAAGAAACGGGGAGGGACCTAATCCTGATTGTAAATATTTTTGACATTAACATTTTAAATCCCGGAAGACAACACACTGAGCTTCCAGGCTGCCAGCAAACATCACACATCATGCCTTCCTTTACGCACAATGTACATACACACGCAGTAGCACACACACGTAAACACACAGCGTGGCCAAAAACAAACAGTGGATTGGGTAAACATGCTAGCCCCCTCCCACCCACTACCACACACACACACACCCCCCAATGCCGGCCCGCATGCACAGATGGGCATACAAATACCCCCCTGAAACAATGCAGGCAGAGATGGTGACAAAGAGAGGTAGAATAACATTATGCTAGAATATGAGCTTCTAGGTTCAGTTTACAGCAGAAGGGACTTTGGCTAAATGCTCAACTCCAATGCTGCCTTAGCCTTCATAACACTGTTTACAGAGCTCTGCTTTGATTAAACTGATGGAGGGAAGGAAGTACCATGGAGGAAGGGGGGAGTGTGTTTGGAAAATGAGGAAAATACTGTCACGCATCAATGTGCCGTACAGCGACAGAGTAAAGGAAAAAATAAGTGAGATCATGGAGGGAATAAACAGGACATCACCTTGTTCAGGAGAAGATCCATAAATCCAATTTGTTTTTCAATGCCAACTATATATGGTTTATCACCTGAATCTGTATTACCTAACATACTGTCCCACAGCTTAGCAGTGTTGGCTCACTCTTAAAAAAACAGAAAAGAAAAGCTTTTTAAACCCACTGCACGCTACCAGACTGCAGACAGACACAATTAGCAACCAGCTGCATGGGCAGAGAGCAGCATTAAGTTGCCAAATCCCGATATTTCACACAGGAATTGGTGCAGCTTAAAACTAGGAGTTTAAAAAAATGGCAGACTGACTCTCCATAAAGGCTCATGTTGCTCTAAAGCTATTCAATGATTAAAGCAAACAATTCTATATTAATAAGTTGACTATAAAAAGGCAATGATATAATATGTGAGTACTAGATAGAACCCACTATAGAGACTCCAACCCACTCAAGTAACCCAGCTTCTGTATTTCAGAGCTAAATAACACGATCAGTGTGTTTTCATTTTAAAAACTGAGCAGACAAACCAAACCCTGTTTAAATGCATGCTTTAGGAAAGACGCTGTGATCAAAACCAGTCATTCAAATGTCTGACTCTTCAGAGGTGAAAACATTAAAAAAAAAAGTAATCCTCCACCATTTGATGCTATGCTCCACATTCACTGTGAGCAGGCCTCTTATTTCCACACTGTAAGCTTAATGGTATTCCACCTATCATTTAGGTCCAACAGTTGCTCAGACGTCAGCTCCTCAGTATGCTCAGACGGGTGTGGTGACAGTGTGGCTGTTTGATGTGGAAACTCAAGTCCCGTCCTTTTCCAGAGCAGGAGAACTATGTGACAAGCGGGATTAGCTCATAATGAGTTCCCCGGGGAACCGAGGGAGGAAGTTTTGTTCAATACACTTATAGCGATCTAATCTATACTCATCTATCATCGGCTTTCCTATCCGTTGCAATAAGCTTTTCCTCTCTTCTCTCCAGTGCTTTAGCTCTCCTGTCACTGCTGCACCGTAACACATGGTGTGTTCCAGCTGAAAAATCAGCATTTAAAAAAAAAAAGTTTTTGAGAGACAGCTTAACACTCAGTCTCTCCGGCTGAAGCTGAAAATACTCGGATGTCTGGTTGGTTATATCATCAAGAAAGTAATCTTACTGCCATGGGAAAACCCGGGATTCTGTGTGACTTCCATTTACAGTATTTTTATTTAAAAGACATCAGGATTAGAAAATGCAGCCGTCTTATTTTTTTCCCTTTGATTGTTTCACAGCACTGAAGAGAAGAAATAAATCCAAACACAGCTCTGTGAGTGACTTAAATGAGTTTGGACTTCACATGCGTATTAGTATATCTTCAAGGTTGTATTTTCAATAACAGCAGCACGGGATGAAGCAGAGCGAAACATACTTTATTAAAAACACACAAACTAGAAGGATTCTGACATACTAGACAAAACTGGAATTCACGCTTCAGGACCAGACCCATATTTGTCTGGTATCTGTTGTAATGTACTTTAATTTAATTCAATTTTATTTATGTAGCACCAAATCCCAACAACAGTTGCCTCAGGGCGCGTTATACTGTAAGGTAAACACCTATAATAATACAGAGTTTAACAATGTAAAACTGTTAAACTCTTTCCCCCTTGAAAACCCTTAAAGCTGTCTTCTGAACTGAGTGGTTTCTGTCATAGAACAAAATGACTGAGTGTGCATCAAAAGTGAGTGGAAACTATTCTAATGATCGTCTAACCACATCTTTATTAATACATACTGACGTGTCAACTTGTCATTAAGAGTACAGAGGAGGTTGTCAAATGTCATCTTAATGGGGGAAAAAGTTAAAATCCACTGAACAAGTTAGTAAACAGCTACTGGTAGCTTTCTAAGAGAGAAGCCAAGGTACCATATAAATAGGTCCTGATGTCACCACTGGAGGGTATGTACATGCTGTCTACTAGGAGTGACTGCAAACCAATATCCTGATGACGACGTCTATGGGTCACATGATCACATGATGATCCTTTGGGGTAGAATCATGAGCCACACTGCATCCCAGTTTTTCCCCGTCATTTGAAAATAACAGAGTTGAACTCAAGTGATTCAATAATTGGTAGTGTGTATGATTACTGGTACACAAAGCATGCTGCTTTAACTCAAGGCTAAAGGTCCAAGTTAAAAAATCTTTGATATGATTTTTAGTAAGTTCTGACCAGAAGGGTTGTTTTGCATCTCCTCGTCATCTCATTTATTTTACGTTATCTGCAGACAAAATGTGACCCATCCAAATGTTCCAATGAGTGTCGTCCTAACTGTTATAAACAGTCATGCTTTCACTTAAGTTTATGTGGAAAAGGAAAGTTTGGACACAGTATAAAAATGATGCAATCTACACAGTTCCTCTAAAAAGCACATCACACTGCAGAGTAAGCTAAACATCGCTGGATTCCCCAGCCTTTAACCAAAACTTAGAGAGTGGGTGAACCTTTTAAATACACTGACTCCAGCTGTTGGCGCACAATTGCTGTTCTAAATTTACACCGAAAAGTTTCACGAAATCTTCTCAAAGTTTTTTTTAACAACCTTTGTTACCATGGCAACATATTAAAAAAGTAGTAAGCCCAGGAGACAAAAAGATAGCTGAACATGTCATTTTAATTGTGCTACAACGCATGTACAGTTGTAGAACGGGTCACTTAATCTAGCAAAATAAGCAGCTAGTTGGTGAGCAGTCACAGATCAACTGAGCTAAAAAGGACAGCAGGTCCTGGAGCTTGAGTCAAAAGTAGGACTCAAACAAATGCAAATATTGCTCTGTAATGGCAGGATGTGTGGGAAAAAAGTCATTCGTTTTAAGGTGTGCTTTAAATTTAATTTTACTTGAGGATTATCTCTTTTAGTTTGTTCTGTGCGGGGCAAGTCTTCCATTTGATTGTAACTATAGCAGCCTGTCAGTTATTAATGGATGGGATCAGCACTCATTAATTTGCTCTGGCTATAGGAGCTGGCATTTAAGCCCAAACACTAACACACCTCTGCTGTTACCTGATCCTGTTGTGCAGGCTACGTTTACTGGAGAAGTGTCTCCACTGCAGGGACATATGTATGCATATGCAAACACATAGACTGCACGTATAAGGCGGGTGTGCGTGTGCAAACACCTATTGCACATAGCTTGTAGCAGGAATCTGACAACCGCATGTTACAACAGGACAATCAAAACAGCGGCCAGATCAAAGTGGCGAAGACTGTCTCTAGGAAACTGATTATTAGACAGAGTACGTGGGCTTGAAAACACACACACACACACACACGCGCACACCATATATCCTCATTATTAGTGTTTAAGTTGTTCACAGGCGCCTTCTGACCTCTAGTCTTCTCGGGGCTCCCTTCATACTGCTGATGTAGATTATAGAGGCGTGTTTGTGTATATTGCTGACTGGTTAGTCCACACCCTTGGTCATGCTGTTGAGCCTTTTAACAAGCCTGAGATAAAGCCCTGGGCATACCATCAGACAGGGTGTGGATGGCTTAAACTGTGTGCGATTGTTTTGTTTGTTAATGAGACGCCAGGTGTGTTCAAACTACACTAGAAATATTGAAGAGAAACAAAAGCTGAATTTCAGAATCCAGCCCTCCACCCTCACCAGAAAAATGCACGCGCTGTGTAGGAGTTAAAAATAATGTCACCAAATATCCAGCATAGATGCTGGGAGACTGACCCCTCTTTGCCTGCGAGGAGGTCCTCTGTTTAACCAGCTCCGACTGTTGGGCTGTTGCTCCTTTTGTACTAGATCACTTGATCTGGGGCTTGGCTAAGATCTCACAGGCTAGATTTTCTAATGCCTGGAAAAACAGAACAAAAAAAAAGGGGGTGCAGAGGTCTCCAATTACCCCACTTGAATTTCAATATGAGGAAATGTTCTCCAGTGATGCCAAAAAATTACTTGCCTCCCTGAGGGCTGGACGATACGTTTTCAAATCAGATGCGGGCGGTTTGAAGTGTCATTACACGAATCCTTTTGTTCCGTATAGAGTTCACTTCTATCTCCTCTCACTCATGCAACCAAACCTCACTCTCCTTCTGCTGATCCGACAACAAATAGAACTTCATCTTACAGCTGCATGTGGTGTAGCAGATGATAGAATTTGTTAATGTAAAATCACATTAAGAAGATACAAACAACAAAGGAAATATAAAGAATCTTACTATAACGATTGTAGTATACGTATGTCTGTCTCTGCCCCATCTCCTCCTTATTGGGTGGGTCTATCTGAATTAAACTTTGTCACACATACAGCAATTTTTAACATCTCTATCTTTTTAAAATGGATTTCTTATAAATCGCAATTGTTTTGATTCTCATGTCATCTCATTTGATTCTCCCTCTGCGAACGCCATGTTATTCTATGCGGTCCGAAATGCGTATCCACCGTGGAACTTTGTTCAACTCACCACTAAATATGGGATGAAGAATTAGAAAAATTGCCGCTAGTAAAAGAAATGGAGTCTGCCTCTGTGAGTTCATGCCTACTGTGATCATTGAAGGGAATACACACTAACCCTCACAGCCTTACTCAGTTATTTGATTTAGTGTTGCTTTCCCATCAGTGTGAAGCACTTTGGTCATTCTCCTCTAACCTCTGGCATCACCAAGGCATTTTCAACTGCTGCTCACTGGATATTTGCTCTTTTGCGGATCGTTCTGTGTGGGGAAAATCCCAGCAGATCAGCAGCTCCGGAAATACTCACCAACAACCATGTCACAGTTCTTCCCCATTCTGATGCTCGCTTTGAACTCCAGCATATCGTCTTTATCATGTCTACATGCCTAAATGCACTGCGCTGCTGCCATGTGATTTGTTGATTTAAATACTTGCGTTAAGTAGCCGTTGAACAGGTGTATCTAACCAAGCAGTTGTGGATGTATATTTTTATAGTGTTCAGACTAGTTCCGACACCTGACCTTGTTTTTCCTCTCTCGTTCTGACCCTGTATTAAAACCAAACTTCCTCTCTGCTGGTTTCTTTTTTACCTGTTGTGCCATGAGTTGACAGTCAACCTGAGCCACAGTCTCCCCCACTTCCCCTCACCTCCCTCACCTCGCTTGCTTCCCCTTTCAGTATTTCATTTGTCATTAACCACTTCTGTATCGCCGTGCGTCTGCTGCGGTTTCCCTTAATGGTTTCCATGGAGACCGAGAGAGCGTGTCTAAGTGAGCAAGACCAGCTGATGAGAAGTGAACCTGGGGTCACAAAATGTTCCTGGAACTGATGGTGTCCTGGCTGTTTTTGCACCACTAACCAAACAGAGCTGTGGTTTCAAGAGTCTAGACTGAGTCTGGCCAAAAACAGGAAACTCTGATTCAGTGCATGTATTGAACTGAGCAGGCACGATACACAGACGCAGCCGGGCGCTTTCTCTTATTCGAAAAGCGTGAAAGGGGTTGATGATTTTGGCTAGTGACCTAAAAAAAAAAAAACAGATACAAACCTCTCGTAGACAAGTGTAGATGGGACACACCAGCACCCTGAACGGCTCGCCGGAGCTCCTCATGGTACCAAACACTTCGCACAAGAAGGTGATGAAACCCAACCACCGCTCCACATCTGACTGCTGGAGCTCCTCGCGGCGGGAAAAATCCCTCTGAGTGGAAAAAGGATGCTTGGTTAGTTTAGAAAACACACTAAAACATTCCCGGTTATCCAGCTTCAGTAGCTGTGTAGTACAAGTAGGCAGTGGGTAGGTAGGTGTTAAATTCATAAGTAAGGATGGTTAACCATCTTCCTGGCAGAACCATTAATCACTTTTAACCAGTTTTCCATCTCTCTAATGGGATTTTTTGGTAGGTGGCACGTATATTAACCTCGTTCCTCAACGTACTTGAAGCCAAAAAGCAGCTTGAAAACGCATTAAACAAATTCCCAAATTTCTTTTATCTGCCAGAAGTGGAGGCGAGTGTGTTAATTTAGTTTGAAGTGAAGTGTGGTGAACTGTGTCGGTGCTGTTAAAGTGCCGAGGTTAATATGTGTTAATGCTTAATGTGCACTTGTAAAGATGTTATTCAGCAGATTAAAGTGAAACTTTATCAACAGTCAGAGCCGCTCGCTCTGCTGCCTGTTGGGCTGCTGAACGGCTACACTAAAAGTCTGCCTGTGCACAGACAACAGAGCCATAAAGAGGTTTGGCAGGAAGCTCCGCCCACTTAAAAACAAGCCCAACACGCGCTCAAAATTAAACTAAAATGATTCAGCAAATTATCATATCATATTATAATATCAAAAGGTGTCAACAGTAATAGACAAAAAAGGGCCCCTGGGACTTCTGAGCTGTGTTAAATATTTCATTATGAGAAAGTCTGACTATGTTCAAGCAAAGCCACAGCAGTCACACAGTAATTCCACCCCATACTGAGATCCAGGGGTCTGAAAGCAACATCATTAATTAAAGCTTTCATGAGCCCACTTATGACATTTACAATATTTTAAAGCAAAAAAAAAAAAGGCAAAATGTCAAAGACAAGGGGGGAGGGGGGCATGCTGGCTGGCTAGCTAGGAAGTGGATTTTAAAGTGAGGAATAAAAGAAAAGAAGGGACCTCATAGCTGAGATGAGGAGGGGGTGAATAAAAAAAAAAAGGGAGGGTAAAAGGATCAAGGCAAGATTCACTGCTGCTGGATTTGGGATAAAAACAAGTTTCAACATCTAAAGGAAGAGGTGGAAAAACACTAAAGCTCAAGGGAGGAGGAAAAAGAAAAGCGTAGGAGTGAAGGGGGGGGGTTAACATTTAGAGCTTGATGGCATCAAGGATGTGTTGTGTGTCTACTTCTAGTTTGCCTGCTGCTCTCAGGAGTTTGCGAAGGACGAAAGGAAAAGTTTGGCGGGCGAGAGATGGACATGGGAACTATGCAGGATGAAGTAGCGAGGCAGTGGCCTGTGTCATTCTGGGTGAGGGGAGGGCGATAAGATGGGGCAGCTCTGGAATACAGAGCTCATGAGGGATGAGGAGGAAGGGGGAGTGAAGTATGCAACGGCGGAGGGGATGTTTTCACGGAGGGTGCGAGACTGGAACGGTGCAGTTAAGTGAAGACACGAAGAGGAAAAAGGGGGAACTGGTTTCTTTCTTCCCCCCTGGGTGTTTAGATTAGCTGCTGTGCCCACTGACATTTACAGTATCTCTCACACACACACACACACACACACACACACACACACACACACACACACACACACACAGTGGGCTTCAACCTGAACGTTCTCAAAAAAGCAAAGCTTGAAGGAAGCTGCTGAAATGACAGATTATTATGTTAAAACATGGAGTATAAACTATGATGTTTAATGCTCATTTAAACTTCTTGTTTACAATAACTCATGCATTTCAAGGCATAAAATGTCAGGTATAGTCAGGGGGATTCAAACATTAAAGCAATAGACTTTGGACAAAAGATTTTCAGGGTCATTATTGCTTCATCTGAAAATGTTGTTTTGGTTAATCAATTAAAAGTGTTTAGTCTATTCCCAAAATATATAAAAATGATTCAGAGCAGAGTTTTTGTTGCTCTACAAACAATTAAATATGAAACTGTTTTCTGCTTAATTTTTAATGATTAACTGCAAAAATGGTTTAGCTGGAAGCTCAACAGTGTGACATGGATTTAAAATATCTAAATTCAGATTTACCAGATTTATCATTTTGACCAATTTATCATAGTTACTCATCATATTCTCACAAACAGATTGGATACAGTTGCCAATGCAATTGCAGACTTACAGCAGACTGACTCCATCTTATGTCTGTTTTATTACCTTTTTTGATGCCCCAACGTCGTTTTAAAAACACTACCTAACTGCGAGTGGTCACAGACCTCATCCCCATCTTCAAAGCAGCTATTTGAAAAGGCAACAGGCTCTCAAGTTCATTGCACACGGTCGCAAAAACTGTTGTTTCTTGTTAAAAGTGACACAATCCTTTTTTAAGAACAGTTTAGCACACAATGTTTTTTCGGTACAAGTTACTATTTTAAAAAATCCATTGATTCCCCCCCCCAAAATAAAAATAAAATAAATTACACCTGCTTCAGTATTTAGAGAAAACATTAAGGAGCCAGGATAAGCTTTGGACGCTGTTGTTGTCATCTCACCTGCAGCATGTTGAGCAGCAGCGATCTAAACTTGGTCCCCTCCACCATGAACAGCGCCATCTTGTCGCAGAGCTTCGCAGCTGTTGCCGCGAAGCTCCTGTCCGACACGGCCTTGGAGTAGATCGCGCTGACCACCTGAGCGAGGGTTTCCTCCGAACGGGCCGAGGACTGCGCCTCCTCCATGAAGGACGCCAGCTGTTGCTCTACTCCACTGCTGTTGCTCCTCATGCTGTTGAGAAGCTCCACTAGCCGGTCCATATTCCGTGATCCGGGGCCCGACTGCTGCACGCATGCTTCCTCCTTAGGGGAAAGACGGGATAATACATGTAAGTGGTTGGTGAGGATAATGATATTAGATTCAGAGCACAGTACATTTCAACACGAATCAGATGTTCCTACAGAGAAATAAATGTCAGCTAATCTGACACATGAGTTGTGATGAATGACAAAGCAAGTTGAGTTAATGAGAATGTTTAGGAAGTTTATACGTCATGTTTCTTTCCTTAGGGAACAGTTGCTCTAGTTAAAGTCCTGAATATGTGGACAGACATATTAAAGCTCATTTGTAGCTTAAATAGCAAATGCTTCAAAAATGGTAGTTACACAGTGATGCATTACTCTGACTAGTAATGATCTCTCATGTGAAATTAAACACCATTGGACTTTTCTGTTTTGGGTTTTTTCTGTTTTACCAAGTTCACTCACAGTAGAGAAAAAGTCCTGGCTTCATGTGCCAGTCATTGTTATATTTCTTGTTGAAACACTTCCCAATAACCTCTGACAGTTCCATGTTTGGGTACAGACACTTTTTGTACTGGGTTGACTGACTTGGTCAGTGGAAAAAGGGTCAGCAGTTAAGTTCAGTGACGTACACGGGCCACAGCTTTCAACATTTTCTTCTTTATAAGCTGTCATATGATGATTTTTATTTTTTTGCTGAAACATTCCTCTTCTATCATGCAATGTCCTTGATACTCCCACAGAAACTGTCACAGAAACTTAAAATTTACATTCATAACCACTCAAGATTTTTCAAAAAGAGCACTATCTGGGGTGTCATTTTAAGTGGACAGCCACCCTGGCTCCCATTATTGCTATGTTGGCTCAGTAGACATAGAGTGAGCCAAGGCAGGTATGACTGATACTGTATTTCCAGTTTTCCTATATCCTTTTCCAATAACGCTCTGGTTCAAAGGCAAGTTTATAACTATGTTTATAATTAAGCTGATTAGAGAAAGAGAGATAAATCACAGGTATATCCATTTTTCTTACATTGAGCCTTTGTACCTTTGTACCTATTAACTGTATTGTTACGCATTGTTTTCCATTGTTAACTGTCAATGCCACTGGGAAAAAAAGTGTAGGAGTATGAGTGAAAGGAGGGAAAAGAACAAAACAGGCAGTGGGTTCGTTATCATTTAAAAGGTGGTGACTCATGGCACAATTATAATGCGTTTCCCCTGCTCAGCTACCATTCTAACAAAGCAGGGAAAGGGTTGCAGAGATGCACCCCCTAAACTGGTGACCAGAAATAGGACTGGCCCACCTGCCCCATCCCTCTCGCCACTGAGGAATCCTGGCAGAAACTGATGTGAGGAGGCCAGCGTGAGCAGCAAGGTGGCCGTTTCATTTCACTCCATTTCAGGTGGCTCGAGTATTGGGGGAAAAAAAATAAAGTAAAAAATTGAGTCTGATCTAGCGGGAGGCTCTGCTGCTGCTCGTATTAGATGAATAAATTCACCTTCCACCTGTTCCCCGCTCATCTCGCTGTGTGCACGCAGAGTTGTAGCAAAATGTATTTGATTTAAAATCGCCTGCAATCCGACTACTGCCAAGCAACAGATTGTGTAGCCCTGCTGAAAGCGCATGACGTGTAACCCAGTCAAGGTTTTGCAAAATGTTGCGAATACACCAGGTTTTGTCACCGGTTAGGAAAAAACATTATTGCAAACAACGATGATGCAAACATTAGATGTATTTCGCGGTGGATCTCATCAAGCAAAAGTTCCCTTCTAGACTGGTTTCACTGATTCACTGGCATCACAGAGGGTATATTTACTAATTCCTGCCTTGCTGCATCTTGGGAAGTCCCGTGTTGTCAAATCAATTGTCTCCTGGTGGTAATGAGTTAGCTGTAAGGAGGAAAAAAAAGGGGGGCAGCTACAGTTGGCCAACTCATCAGTTTGGGGCACAGTGGAAAACATCAAAAACTGTTAAGCTAATGCTGGTTTAGTTTCTTCACCTCCTTAGTGAGAACATGTGCTCCCCTCCCTGCCAGTCTGGGTGTGTGTGTGTGTCAACCTGAATGCTGTAAAAATGAACAGACAAGCAAGGCAGGGAGGAAAGTGTTTCTCCATGTGTGTACATTATGACAGTGCACGCATGTTTTTGAACATAATTAAGGTAATTATAAGAGCAAATCGTGTCGTGTGACTGTGTTTGTGTGTGTATATACACATCGGTTCTGGTTGCTTTAATACTGACTGACAGTCACTAAGCAGCTTTTCGGTACCTTGTCCTTTAGTCTCCTCCTCAGCCTCTCCTTTGACGACTGCAGAAGGCAGATTTTGGGCTGCTCCGACTGGCCCTCGCTTGCCTTTCCACTTTGCGGTGTGTTGGGAGATTCCTTGTAAGCCGTCAGATCGGGGAAAGCGGTCGTGTTTGGCGTCGAGTCAGATTTGGGTGACTCACTGAGACTCTTGCTGCTGCAGTCTAGAAGAGGTCTGATGTGCTCGTCACCCAGTTTTACATTCTCAGTCTCTTTGTCTTTGGTTGTTCTTGGGGGTACTCCTTTATCACCCGTAGCGTTTGTCTGTCCATGCCCCTGACCTTTCTGATTGTTGTGCCAACGCCGGTTCTGGCTGTATCCGTGATGTGAGGGCCCTCCTTGGCGCTGCCCATGTCCTCCTTGGTACTGGCGAGGGGGCCGACCGGCGCAACTGTTTCTGTTATCTCCTTGTTCTGCTGAACTCTGCTGTTGCTGGTTTGGGGACTGCTGCTGGTTTTGATCCCTCTGCTGCTGCGGTGACTGAGGCTGGTTCTTCCCTCCTCCGCCACCTCCGCCGCCGTGAGGCCGCTGCTGTCTCCTGAAATGAGGGCAGGTTTTAGGTGCAGTGTAATGAAATGGCAGCCGCCTTATATCTTAAACGGCTTTGTGACACACCTTCTCACAAAGATCAAACATTATTCTTGTGAGAACCTCTACACAAAAGCACTAACCCACCACTACTGAACTACATCTAGAAAATCATAAGCCCAGTGCCTGCTTACATGTGGACGCACAGTGTGTCTGTGTTTTCCTGTCCCGCATGGCTGTGTCCTTTTGCTGCACTGGCTCTGGGCTTGACAAGCCGCTGACATATGGTCCAAGGGATTAGTCACCCTGGCACTGAGAAGGCAACCTATTATTTGCCTCAGCCAGTGAACTAGCTCAAAGGGTAGCAGCAGCTAGCAAGCATTTGTTCAGATATGCCTAACTGTATCCATGTAGCTTATTTAATGTTAATTTTTCACTGATGTGATCTGTAAATGAAGGAAATGAAATCAGTATGTTTAGACACCCTGCTAGCATATTGGTGTAGGTGGTTACAAACTTTACTTGCAAAAGAAAAGTAGCTAGTTCCCAAATATGCTAAAATAGCATCTATACGCTTGTTTGAGGTAAGCCCTTTCTGTACATGAACCCAGTAAAACGTATGCATTGAAACGTCGTGGTGGGGGGTGGGGCGGCTGTAGCTCAGGAGGTACAGCGGGTCATCTGCTAATCAGAAAGTCGGTGGTTTGATCCCTGGCTGCTCCAGTCTGCACGCCAAATATCCTTTGGCAACATACTAAAACCAAGCTGCTCTCAGATGCATCCTTTGGAGTATGAACGTTGGATAGAAAGCACTAGCGTTTAAAAAAAAGAAAACAAAAACAAAAAAAGGATAAAAATATGCTTGTGTGAATGAGGCAAGTTGTATAAAGCACTAAGAGTGTTTAGTTACAGTATAAAAGTGCTGCATAAGGACGATTTAAATAATAGCTTAAATCTGGAATGTCAAACTCATTTTGCATACATGGTGGGTCACGCCACTCACCTGTCTGTCAGTGTATAGATGATTAACTACACATTGAATCGTGCAGATATTTCATGATATTATTTATTTATATTTAGTTTTCCTACACTTCTGTAGTTGAAAGAAATCTGTCAGCGTGACTCTTTGGGCTTAAAATGTAGATGTGCAAAGTTACAGAACATAAAGTTTTTGTTAATTCACAGAAAATGTCCTTTTGTTTTACTTTGAAACCATTGTTTAAAAAAAGAAGCAAAAATTCAATGAGATATTTCTCTCATTGAAAAAAAAAAAATTCAATGAGATATTTCTCTCATTGAATTTTGTTATCTATGACTTAAATACTTTAAAGTCGTATAAATGGCTGTGGAGGAGGTCTGTCAGCAGCAAACTCTGTAAAACCTATGAAAACACAGTTAAATGTCTGAAATTTACACCGTCCTGCTAATTTTTCAAAGCCGTCCAGTGGGCCAGACTGGAGTCTCTGTTGGGCCAATTCTGGCCCCCGAGCCTTGCTTTTGACACCCCTGGCTTAAATGGTTCAATTAACTGGTAGTGGCACACTGATAGGCATTGCCTGTTAAGTTAATAAATAAATTACAAGGCACAACAGACTTTATGTCGGATTTAAGGCTTAGTTGTCCAACATTTGCTGGATCGAGGTTGTCCTGTGAGGATCGGCTTTCTCTGTTTTAAAGCAATGTAAACTGAAATATTCATGGTTTGGAGAGAGAGTTTTGCGCATGATATTTAAGGAATTTTTTTTTCTACAAATAACTGTCAAGTCCATTTTTTTATGGATGGAGTAAATAATTGATTCCATCAGTAATAAAAAACAATTAGCTTTTTTCCCTGTCTGGCAGCTCTCTCGGTAAAGGAGTGTTTGTGTGAACGTATTTATCGTTTTTATGTGTGTGTTTATGTGGTTTATGTCCCCCCCCCTCCTCCACTCTCTCTGGGAGGTTGGAAGACAGTTCATCTTGTGACTCTCCTCTGCCAAAGAGCCTACCTTCATCACTTCATAAATATTCGGTCTCAGCCTGATCAGCGTTGGCCTGACGTGTTTGTAATCGCACTGCTAACTGAAGCGGTTCCCTCTGTAAAGAAAGACAACGCCTCTTTCACAGGAATGATTTTCTTTTACATCAAAAAATTATCCTATAACTTTTCCTGTATTTTAAAAAAATATTATTTGTTTTTTTACCAGTGCTTTAAATCATTAAATTCTCTGGCTTATGGTCATCGTGAGCGACCAATTCAACAGTCCCCGCTTTGGTGTCCAAGTTATTTTTGACATTTTTGATTAGGCTGAGCTGTAAACAGCTGGTCCTGCAGTTCTATATTTGAGAGAGTTTACACCTGAGGAGTATTTACTGTAGGTTTAAGACTAAAGAATCAGATACCTTACGGATTAGAACTTCAGTGCTAATGATGAAATCATGTTTAATTTGCTAAGCTGCTCACTGCAAGACAAGAGAGCTGAGAAATATGACACGTCTCTCTTTGACACACACACGTACATATACTCTGATTTGATTCATTAGATATTTATAGTAGCTGTTAGTTCAGGCTCAACATTAATAATCCATTCTGATCTACTGGTGTTGGTGATGAGGGGTGAAAGTGAGAATGAAATAAAATGTAAATCATATTTAATGACTGTGAGCTCTGCGGTAGAGAGAGTGTTGCTCAGATTGACCGCCCATCAGTCATATTAATGCCAAAGAGATGTTTGCATTAGGGATAAATGATGGGGCCACTGATGAAATTTCATCTCGCACTGTCTTGTTACTTGGAAACAGACCTGACTCTGGCGTGACCGAGCTTCTAATGAAATGAGAAATTACTTCTTTTTTTGGCTGAGGATGATGAGTTTGGTAATATGAAGGTATTAACCGGTTTAAATTAGTGTTTGATGTTGCCTGGCTGGCTCCACCTCCTCATTATATGGAGCCATTTGTGTGTTTGATTGAGGGGGGGGGTTGAGTTGAGTACCACACCATGAGCTGACCTCTGGGTGTCTTGAGTAGAATCAATCAAATGCAGTTTCCACCGTTTTGTACTCAGGTCTTGTTCTGAGCATCTTTCTTATGTTGTCACTAACCTGGCACAGACTTGACGCTTTCCCCCTGGGCCAGTAGGCAGAAGTACGGTTAACTGGTCTCGGGTGAACTGATCAAATGCTCTACAGACAAGACAGATGGGATGCCACAGTGCAGGTGATTGGAAGGATGGATGAAGAGTTGAGTACAGTGGCAGCACAGTTTGTAGAAAACAGCAGGGGGGATTTAATGGATAGCGTAAAAGGAGGAAACGGAAGGTTTTAAGAGAAGGAAAGCAAAGCGGCAAAGAGGGAAACAAACAAAAACTACAGGTTGATAATGGTCATAAAATCAACAGGCACAAAACTACAGAAAGAATGCTAAGGTAACTAAAGAGGTGAAATTAATGGCCAGACATGATCATTGGAGGAGGCAGGATGCTGATGATCAATCAGGACTGTTGCTGTGCACGGTTTTGTGGATGGAGAATTCATGGAACCACTGCCTGACCCAGACTGGACAATTGATCGGCCCAGGGGAAAGACGCCCGGAGGCCAGACGAGTCAATAACGGGGCCAAAGCTTCATAAAGAACACAACACGCTGGCCTAATGGACTGTGGGGAGATGGGTTTCGACTGCTTGACTGAATATTTGCATTGCTAAGTCTTGAGATTTAAAAGTCCAAAGCATACTGAGCGTGTGTGCATACATGCATGCAGAGCTTTTATTGATTACGCCCAGTAAAGCAGGCGTTTCATGGTGGGTGCAGAAGAAGCAGCAGACCTCTTTCAGATGTATATCACACATGTTAACAATGCACATACCATTTTCTGTATAATGCATTCTATGTTGATGATTTTTTTAAAAAAATAATTTTTGCAGTTTCCATCACTCTAAATTTGAGAAGCACTCACATTAAATAATTTTGACTAGTTAGTTAACAAAACAAAGAAAAACCCTCAAAATATTGGCTATGTTTAATAGGAGGGTTATCAGCTATTCAGTATGGCTCATTTACCTGATGTTGGCTTAAAATGACATGTCATATACACTCACATGTCACTTTATTATTTAAAACTTGCTAGTATTGGGTGTACCCCCTTTTGCATTTCCCCTTAATTCTTTATGACACAGATTCAATAAGGTGCTGGAAACATTCCTCAGAGACTTTGGCTCATATTGGCATGACAGCATCACATAGGTCCTGGAGACTGTGCAGTAAACTCATTGTCATTTTCAAGAGTTTGAGATGATTTCATGTGATTGGCTGATTAGATATTTGCGTCGAGTGTGTGGCTGGTGAGTGTGTGTATACACGCGATAAAACAGGTGCTATAAATAATCGCAGTCGTTTGTAATGACAGCTCTTCAAAGACATTGCCAAGTGCCACACAATGCATTTACTTCACAGGCTTAATGAGTCACTGAGCGGGGATAAGCCCTGATATGAAATCGTGAGTTCAGCAGGGCACATAAGGCTCGTACTAGAACTGAGATTTATAAAAACAGAACCAGGCCTACTTTCACCTTCATAAATCTAACAGAAAGTGTGCATTTCTGTTTTTCCTTTTTGTATTTTTTTTTTGTTGGTGCACAATTTCATGCTTCTGGCCCCAGATGTTTACTCATAATTGAGAGCATAAAAATCATAAAGATAGCGGAACTGTTAGTCATTGCGGTGACATTTAGTCCCACACAAACTGTTTTTAAATCGTTTCAACTCTCAGTTCAACAGCTCAAATGACACTTAACAGGTTTCAGCTATGGTGTGTTGTAAATGGGATGTTTATCATCCCCGATTAGTGTTTGTTGTTTGTTTAGTCGTGAGTACAGTTAAAGTGATGCTGTGGACAAAGTGCACTTCTTCCAACAAAGACAAAATTAAGTCAATATGTGTAAAAGCTTCTTGTTAATTAATAGAATGTTTTGTTTTTTTAAAGAAAGACTTAAAGGTATGATGAAGAAAGGCTCTGCTACGCTCTTTCTTTGCCCCTTTTTCTGTTTTGAAGCAGAAAGCGGTAAGCAGCACATTCCAGTAAATCACAACTAATTTCAGCCCTGCTTGACGTGCCTACTAAAGTAGAAACACATGCACTACCTCCCCTTTCTTTTCCTTCCTGCCACAGCCAGCCTACACTTTTCCTTTACTCAATCTCTCAGTCCCACTCTGTTTCTCTTTCTTGAGCTTTGTTCAGCGCAGCCCGCATGCCTCGGACAAATAGTCAAATGATCAATAGTTATTTCCATATTTCAACATCTTCTGCTTTTAGCACGTTTGCTCATGTTTTTTTTTCTCCTTCTCCTACCTCAGCTGTGTTGAGACATTAGACAACATAAATCACTAAATACAACATTCGCATTTACAGTGACTGCTGGTGTTTAGTTGCACAATAACGACGGGAAAAGATTAACGTGTTTTACAAAGAAACAATTGTGTTAAATGCATTTGATGAGCAGACACGTTAAGCTTTAAAGACCTTTCACTTTAGTAAGTAAAGCCAGTTAACAATGTAGAAAGGCTTTTAGCTTTGCAGGAGGTTGCTCTGTTGGCATGACCCAATCATATCACTTTTTTTTTTCATTTCTCCTGACCCACTGCATATAAAATCTGCACCTACTTTTAGCCATTCCACTTTAATTCTACTCCACACTCCTCTTCTCTCAACTCCCAGCTTTTCTTTTTCATTAATAATTGTATTGTTAAAAAAAATAAATAAATTTGCCTTCATGTTTGGCTTGTGAGAACAATCACGGCTTTCTCCTTTTTGCTCTCTGCTTTTCCAGCTCTACTGATCCCCATTTCATGTCCGCCCAGCTTTTTATCCTCTGCCTCATCCTTCATTTGACATGTTTCATCCTTAGCTTCATTTTGCTTTCTGTGTGATGCTTCTTTGTAATGTAAAGCAGTTGTTTACTGAGGACCAGGGAACTACAGTGAATTAAGATGATTTATAAGGGGCGAAATAAACCACAGTTTTCTGATGTTACTGGGCCGACCTGTAGTATAAACAATTCCTCTTGGGTCTTTTTTTTTTTTTTGCTGTTAACTATTGATAAACATTAAGGGACGTACATTTTTAATCAACTTCTGAAGTAGGTCAGGCCAAAAAATATTTACAGGCAGTTTAGTTCCCAGTAACACAACCGGGTCAGCAACCCTTTGTCACTAGGGGGAAAGACCCCTGACAACGATAGGTTGCTAGGGTAAAAATGTGTACTCCCTGTCTGGTTGGTGAGTAGTATGCAGAGGTTGCCAGCTGTCACTTTGTGATTGCTTTGGTTATTAGCAGATCACCTTTAGTTTGCATGGAAGATGTTGACTTGTCTGCAAATGCTCCCCACTTACTCAGCTAGTGGTAGGGAAACTGTGAAAAGGCTTAATGCAAATCGTAAGTGGACAACCTTCACATTTAAACTAAAGTTGCATGTTTTGAAATGCGTTGGTTTCAGCTGAAAGATACAACTTTTTTCACTTTACGTGAAAGTTCTCAGTTGGGGAGTGTACTTCTTTCCCTAGCAACCAGATGTTTCCAGAGGGCAGCCGACCTGCCTCTAGGCCCGTGTGACTGTGCGGCCTTAGGGTGGTAGCTAGCATCACTGGCATCAGACCCATAGTAGCATGATAGGATCGATACTTTGTATGGAAAGTGAAAATCACAGTGGTTTAGTGGTCACATAAATGTGTTCAGAATTGAAGGTAATTCATCTCATAGAGTATGATACACTGGTCTCCCTTACACAAGCTGCCTTTACAGGTTAAAAATATCAGTATTGGTAATACTGGCCATGTATTGATAATGGTATCGGATCAATACCAAAATTTACAGCATTGCAGAGCACTAGTGGTAGCCTGGTGGCACCTCTGACAGCATGCATTCATCACTGAAAGAAATTTAAGGTTTGAAAATGTGAATACACTTTCAGAGTCCACCATCAACAAGTCATTCAGCAGAAACCTGTTTGCCTAGTAATTCATTGTGGTTAAATGTTAATGAATGTAAATTTAACGGAAGCTTGTGACAAGGTTTTCTTGTCAAGATGCCTCTTTGCATTTAATGTTATTCCTTTTCAGTTGGATTCAGGCACGGATGGCTGAATGCAAATGTTGGCGGCAGATTCAAATTTATGAGACGAGAGTTGTGTAAATTTCTGACAATTGTGCATAAACCAGACACAGGCCAGCAGTTTCTCTATGTAAAACTTCCCCTAACGTGTAAGCTGTAAGAGTGCCTGGGAGCAGAGTGCACGAGAAAACAGGATGGTCTTGTGTTAATATTTCCCATTTAAAAACAAATAGACCAAAACCCAAGCAAACTGATGTTGGTCCATATTTTTGTTCTTTTCTTTCTGCCAAGCCTTCGCTGCTGCGGCCATCAAACATAAATACAAAAGCTCTGGACAAAAGTAATTATCCTCTGAGCTTAAAAACAAGTATAAAAGTGCTTTTTTTCCATTTGTATTAGAGACAATTTCCTCTTTTTAAACCACAAATACAATCAAAATATTTTCTCTTCGCTGGTCGCTTAGCAACTGAAGAACAGTTTTCCAGTGACATCAGGGCAGAGAGTGAGAGAGAGCGATTTTTTTTCTTTTCTTTTCTTCTTTTAAGGACCTGGTTTCAATGAAGTCAGACTTGGGTGAAATTAGATTTCATTGTATACAATTAAAGTAGATGTGCCAGTGTGAAACCTAGTTTGGACTTGAGATTACTTGAACATTGTAGGCACAAAAATAAGTGACTAAAAAGCTGGCAGAGGTTTTAGTATAGAGACCTAATCAACTTGAAAATGGAGGAGAAACTTCAATGTCTCCTCCGTGCTTTTTCTTTATTCCCCGTCTGCAGTGGAGTGTGGAACCTGCATTCCTGTCTCAACTTTTCTTTGGATGGGGAGAGATGTTAGGGCTATGGGCCTGACTGCACTGACACCAACACAGAAAAATGTTTCCTTTTACTGAGGTGTGTGTGTGTGTGTGTGTAGGCTTACCGTCGGTCGTTCCTCCTGCGCCGGAAGAGCTTTTTGGTGTGTGCGATCTCAGCCTCGTTAGGAAGGGGTGGGAAGACCTGTAACAAGACAAATCACCGAGTAAGAGTAAGCATCGCTGCTTTCAAAACTAGCGTAAAAATTATACACATGACTTCAATAATAATCTATTGAAACACACTTGATTTGTGTGTATGTGCACAAATGTCTACATCTACAGTTAGAGCTGTCCTTGATGCTGATTTTGAATATATGTCTGAAGAGTGTTGAACATCTTGTTCCTTTCCACAGGATGACTGAAGTATTGCTACAAGAATTCTCACAGTATTAGATGACCAACAATTTTTATTCAGGCTTGTGCGACTGCTGGAACTTTTTCCACAGTTCTTGTAAGTCATGGAGGAAGTCTCCCCCCCGTTTGTGCTTGTGATACTTCTGAAATGAGGAAGTATCTAAGTTCATAGAAACCTGTTTTCAGGATCTTTTTCAAACCCTCCTTCAAGGTACATACTCACTAGCACAAGATAAGACACAAGCATATTTTTTTCACAAAACCAGCGCCTGTTTTTACAAATCTAAGTATCGCATCAGCTGTGCAAACAACTTCTGGTTTTAAAATTGAACAAAATTGGGGGGAAAATGGACTGGGAGTGGAGCCTATATGTGCTGCAGGAAATACACTGAAAATTTCATTCATGAAATGAAGCTCGCAATTTTCTCTCGGCCTGATGATGTAGGAAGAAAATAAAGAAACAGGATTAGAAGAAAGAAAAAGACCACACTCATGCTGTGTGTGAAAAGCTAGGCTGTGAGTCTGTGCCACAAAAACCATTTTAGCATTACAGGTAGGCAGCTCCGCACTGTAAAATGGCAGCTCTCTTACCCTTGGAGGGGCCATAGCCATGGGACTTAAAAGACTCTTAGCATCTGTTGGTTCATCAGCAACCAATCTAAATTTAGGGTTGGGTTTTGTTTTAGCCACATGCTAAATAGGCACGCTTTTAGAAACTAGAATATGCTACATTTCAAATGCAGTCTCACATTTTGACATAAATATTTTTCTGTTAAAAGCTTTTCTATTTAGGTGTTACAAATAGGAGAACATCCATCAATTTTGTCACTCTTAGCCGATTCAGAGTCACAGTGGGGCTGGAGCCCATCTCGGCTGTCATGGGAGGAAGGCAGGGTACCCAGGGCAGGCTGCCAGATGGCTAACACAGACAACCATTCACACTCACATTTACACCTACAGTCAATCACCAGTTAACCTCGTTTGCATGTTTTTGGACTGTGGGAGGAAGCTGGAATACCCTGAGAGAACCCTCACAGGCACAGGGAGAATACGCAAACTGCACTCAGAAAGGCACAAGTCTGCCATTTGATTCAAACCCACTTACTGTGAGGCCACAATGCTTATCACTGTACCACTGTGCTGCCCCAAGAAGAAGAATAAAAAAGAAAAAAGAAAAGAAAAAATATATCCTAATATCCTGTTGGACATTAAGAGTATATAACATACACGCTCTATTGGCGATATCTTCTATCCTGTTATTGCCGCTGTTGTTCCTTTGCCAACCACCAGCTCGCCACAACCGGCTGTGGTGGATTACTGCCCTTCCCCGAGCCTGGTTCTGTTGACGATTTCTTCCTGTTAAAATGGGGTTTTTCCTTCCCACTGTCGCCACTGGTGCTTGCTCATTGGAGGTCATCTGAATGTTGTGGTTTTCTCTCTACTGCTGTATGGTCTTTACCTTATAATGCAAAGAGTCCTGATGAGACATTTGTTATAATTTGGTGCTATATGAGTAACATAAAACTGAATTGAATAGCTGTTGCATCAATGTAGAGTTCCCATTGGCCATGCAAATAAAAGCAGAAAAAAAAAATCCCTTTAAGGCATAAGCCATCTCTCTTCGGAGCTCCCTGCTGGGCAGTGATCCTCAGGGAGTTCCTGGAACTGTTTGATCCACCTATAGTATGTAGAATTGTCCTTGAAGATCTCTTTGATCGGCTGCTTCAAACAAGGATTTCAAACATCCTTTTCATTTCCAAAGGATGACTGAACTATTACCACAGTAATAGCTGAGTGAGAGTTATTGATTCTGATTAGTTTTTCGCAGGCATGACTTTGACAAACTACAGTAATAGGATGGCTATGGTGAAATGCCTCATGTCATTCACTGCAAACAGACACACTCAGTAATTTACTCAGTAATGACCAGTACATATTGTGTGTGTGTGTGTGTGTGTGTGTGTGTGTTTATGCACTCTGGAATCATTAGAAGTTGAGCACCAGCAATCATCATACAAATGTATTAAAAAGAAGCCAAGTGTCTAAAACTGCATGAAAATGGATAAGAGGGAAACAAAAGCTATTATAAGTCTCTTTTTTTATTGTACCAATAACTGAACTCAGACATATTCTGTTTAAAATGTAATAGGATAGAGGAAAGCAGGATATCCTCACACTTGTGCAGGTGAAAGCAGCAGAGATATGAAAATAAACAATAATTCATTCAGGGACGAAGAACAGTTATCAATGTTTTTAGTTTAAATCAAGACTTAACACTCCCCAGGGTTTTAAAACTGGCCCAGCCTGGTAAATCCACTCCCCACAGTTTAATAAATAGCACAAGTTGCCCTGCATTAGAAGCGACAAAGTATAATCAAACAAATAAGAAACATGAGCATGTTTTTACAGTTAGCTCTAACATGGATATTTCCAATGCACACTGTGTTGGATGTCTTACTTATACAGTTCACTTCTTGTGAAAAGGACGTAAGACTGTCTGTCATCCATTAAACATCAGCCCTGTCAGTCAAACATCATCACTATGCGCTGTTACCATGGTTACAGGCAGGACTAGCGCAGGCAGTGTGCAATAAGAGTGAGTGCGGGAGGCTTGGTACTCCTGGTTTTAGGTCTCCCACCCTCATTTTCAAGTACATTGTGCGACACGCACACACATACACACATTTTCGAATTTCTGTGTCCCAGGTGTTGTATGTTTGTTTTCCTTACAGGTGCAGCAGTTGACGACATGTTATGCATTTCTATTTGTACTCTATCCTGTCCTGCCTTAGACATTGTCATAATGTATACCACATATAATATAATAACTTTAAATACAACGACCAGAAATTAAGAAATAGTCAGATAAACCCTGAACAAGAGGAGCCTATTGAGAATTTATAGAGCTGAACCTGGCTCTATAATGCGTTTGGCACAACAGTGCATTCAGATCATAATTCTGATTGCAAAAGCTACCAGACAGGACAGGATTAAAATAAAAAAGTGCATGAGGCAGAGCGCTGTGCAGTTTTTGGTCGATACTGTAGAATTCTGTATCATCATTTTCTTCTTCTACATAAAAGAATGACAAAAAAATCTCAAAGCTTTTTTTGTCTCATGACCTGATAATATCCACCATATAAGGACAATAATGCCTTTTGATAATGATCACATGAGCACTTTTAACATTTTGTTTGCATTTTTTTAGTTTACCTTGGCATGAAGCCGGGCTCCTAGACTTTAATTCAATGCAAAATAACTAAAACAGTACATTTCTCCCTTTATTTTAATGTTAGGAATACGTTTAATGAATCATCCATTTACACCATAGATCATAAACAGCCTGAGACGTCTGACGAGAAGTTAGAACAATTTAAGAATTGGTCTCAGTTTTTTTTTTTGTTTTTTTTTGTTTTTTATTCAGTCTGCTGTCATTATAAAGACATGCATCAGCATGGCTCCTTGGCTTGCTTTGCTAAGACGGCCGTAAAACTGATAATGACTCATACCTGTGGCTTGGATGAATTTAAATGTTCAGACAACCACGTGTGACATGATGCATTCTTAACAACTTCTAACACAATGCGTCCGAGTGCACAAAACAAAAAAGCCATCCTCCTCCTGTAGTTTTTTTTGGCACACTGCGAAGTGATCCAGTCAGTGCACTAAACTGGATACCCGGGCAAGCCAATTCTGGTGTTGGTATATTCATGACCGCTCTGGTTTAGAAGTAACACGAGAGAGAACTTTTTAGAGCTACAAGCTTTGGTTTCCATATATTACAGAAGAGTGAGATGAAGTGAAAAGAAAACTGTGTTACAGAAAATGTTTGTCAGCGGTTCTTTAGTCCTGTAATGACTTATGCCAGCCTTTCATAAACCTCCTCCAAGGACAGTGAGTACACACAGAGTACAGACCATACCTGTACAGCATCGCACTGCAAAATCAGATCATCTAAAAACACTCAAAAGAAAAACTGAAGAGCCCAAAATTATTATAGTTGAATTCTGATGGAAATCTGAGATGCAAAGAGTCTGGAAATCTAAATACACACATGGCTTTTAGCCTCTAACAAACTAACCCATATTATAGACTCTGCCTTTGTTCCCTCATGATTTAACTCTTCTTACCACTGGAATGATCTGAGAGGGAGGAAAGAGAAGTGGAGAGACAAAACGGAGAAACTGTTGCATGTTTAGCTACTGTAGTTCTCCTCTAGGATATCATTAGCTATAATTCTGCCCTCAAATGGTAACCAGATGACAGTGAGTGCACACACACACATGCACGCACGCACGCACGCACACACACACACACACACACACACACTAGAGCAAACAGTTTCCACCACATATTTCTTAAACACTCTACTTGCTGCATTTCCTATTGCTAGTTAGATCTCATTAGAAAGTGCTATTAATATAAAAATAGAAAAAAAAATGTGAGCAGTTTCTATCAGATAAGAGAGACGTGATCGAGAGACAGGAAACGAGAAATGTAGAATTGCCTCTCAAGCAGCTGCATGGAGTGAATATGCTATCTGCAGGTAGCAGCCAGTTTAAGGCAGATCAAAGTGAGGACCCATACTGTGCTGGTCCCCAGCCAGAAGACCTCTCACCTCGAGGCAGGCCATGCTAGCCCTGTGGACGTGACAAGGATGGAGGGGAGGGACTGCCTGCGCAAGAGCTGATAGAAAAGGAGACTGATTTTTATCTGTGGATCTGATCACATCTGTATGTTTTTTTTTAAGACAAATGCAGCTCTTTAAAGATTACGATACACTGGTGGAGATGAATGACGAGCTGCACTACAAAAATGAAAAGAAGGATTAACCCTTTTTATCACCTCTGTCTGTAGTCTTTTATTCAGACTCTTAATTTTATCGTCCATTGGACAATTAGGGCTAATAATGAGGATTCAGACTCATGACAGCTAAATTTGAGGAATATTTTCGATTTGGATTTTATATGCTTGAAGTAGTCTGTAATAATGGAGCTGGCAGTGATGAGGGCTCGAGCCCTGCTAATGTGAAGGCAGAGCTTCCTTTTAAAACATTCATCGCTTGTTTTAACCGAAGCCTTAACAAGCCAGAGCTGGCACAACACACGCATTTTAATAGCTAACAATGATCGTTCCTGCAGTCCTCAGTTTCAGTCTTCAGTCGTGGATATGCATGTATAGTACGCAGCCTTATTTTGTAGAAAAGTAAACAGCATGGCGATGTAAACCATCAAACTCAAGTTTTTCCAAGTTTAAAACAACATCAAGTCTCAGATGTCAAACAGCGTGCCAACAGCTGAAAAATAAATCAGCTTGAATTTTATAGCCCTGACTGTGGTGTCTCTTTTATGCGTGTATTGTGTTTTGCGCTTGGGTGTTGCGCGTCCGCCTTCAGGGGAAGTTGACTGGTCCTGTAGCATGCCAAGGACATTCACAGGTTAGCACATAAATCACAGTAAATAATTCACTCTGGAGTTGGGTTGTGAACTCTTTGTCATCATTACCATCTTGGAATTTTCTTTAGACACAGGCTGCCACGGTTACAGGACTGCCTAAAACAACCACGCAGATTCCTCCAGACTGTTACCTTCAGGTGTTCATCTGCACCAGGAGCAGTCTGAAACAAGAGCAGCACCTCTGCCACGCATTTGTTCTGACTTTGGCACACAGTAGTCATTATAGTTAGTGGATAGTGCTTGTTTTTTCCCATCCAGCTCAATTATAAATTTTAAAAAAAGGAAAACCTGTTTAGAAACCTATTTCATGTAGGTACCAGTGAAAGATGGGATGCTATTATAGCTCTAGTTTCCTGCATCATTCCCCCTTGCTGCTACTTTCCTGTCGACTATCTAATTTCCTATCAATGTTAGTAATAAAGGTTAAAGGAAAAAAAAAAGGTCAATCTGTCTAAAATTGAACTACACATACTAAAGTTTTGATGTTAGCTGCCACCATATTATTTTGTTATTTTGGAGCCAGAAGCTGCCATATTTGGATGAAAGTGTGGAGTGTTATTAGCAATTAGCTAGTTATTAGCTAATGCTAGCAAGCTTGCAAAGTTTACGGGCAAAGCTCACAGATGTCCAGATAATTAGTGCTTAATAACATGCTAAACAACTACTAGCATTTCATGTAGCTAAAATAAAGTGCAAAGCCAGTTAATATGTTAAAAACACTCAGTTGTAGGGGCTACCTTACAAAATAAAACACCTTGATGCAATTGTTGTTGTGTTTTGGTGCTGTATAGATAAAACTGAATTGAATTGAATTGAACTGAAAATTCCAAAAACATGACTGTAAAATGTGACTATAAATTTTGAACTTTGAACTGTATTTTCATGCATTTTACATCTTTTCCTATTGATAAAGACTCTCCTTATACTACACCAAAGTAATTAAGTAACAGATAAATAATTAAATGTCAGAAAAGTGTCAGTATTTAAACTGTCTGCTATATAAAAATGTCCGTTTCTCCAATTTCACACATTTATCGTGTAGTTTCACTGATCTGGCCCCACTAATATTTAGTAGTATTTGAGAGGATTCAGTTTTTCTAAAGAGTTGCCTAAACTAGGGGTGCCACGATTAGTCGACTAGTCACGATTACGTCGACTATTAAAATCGTCGACGACTAATTTAATAGTCGACGCGTCGTTTGAAGCGTTGTAAGATCCCAAAAGTCGCAGGAATAAGTAGTAGTATTTAAGAGTGTAATAACGGACTGAAACAGAAGATGGCAGCACTGCATGTACAAGGATGCCAGCTGCCGTTAAACCCCGAAGAAGAAGAAGCTGTGTCCCAGAATTCATAGCGCGGCCCAGCGCAGATGTCAACAATGGCGGCAGCTAGTTAGTTTTAATATTACTCTTATTTTTTTGGGGTCACAAAATAAAGTTTAACATATTTTCAGGCCAGAATGTAGCTGTTTAACCTCAAATATCTGCTCAGTTTAACAAGACACCACATATTTTCAAAAGCACTCCGACGTTTTCGGAGACGTCTGTTACCCACCAGCTCGATAGCGAGCCGGGGTTCAAGGCTCATTAGAGTCGGTGAGAACACCGGACTCCCGGCAAATCGTTTTCAAACCCACCGCTGTCTTTCGCTACTCAGGTTAAACATGTAATATAAGTCACTTAGATAACTTAAAAATGTTATTGTTTTTTTTAGTATTTTATTTGTTCCTGAGTAAATCGGTTTGGCTGAGAAAAGTTACAGTTTTTACACAGCTGAATAAACGTCAAGCAGACAACTGATTATCAGAAGTGTGAGATGCTCGAGAATATACTCCGGTGTCCTGTTATATTTTAGATAGCAAGGAGCAGACGGCTGAGTTTATTAAACTCCACCGAAACAATCTGCAAATGTCATTAATATTTAATAAACTATCATCTTGTCTTTATTTTTAGTTAGCACATACCTTAAACACTTCAAGCTGTAAGCTAATGATAGTTATATAAGAGCAGATGCATGCTGATGCAATAAACTGTACGTTTTACGTCCAATGGATGCATGATCTGATTAGTCGACTATCAAAATAATCGTTTGTGGCAGCCCTAGCCTAAACGGTCACGTACCAGGTCAAATGCCATTGTTGATCTATTCATAACAATTATGAGTATGGAAGGAGTATAAGTTGCAAGGAAGGAAAGTAAGGAAATGAGAAATGTTAACAGGGTGGAAATGTGGAGAATGGAAATGGAGAATAAAGATTATAAAACTTTGTCTGCTATAGCATAGAAAATGAAATGCATGTCCTCCTTTCCCTTCTGCTTTGTAACAATTCTGGTATGATGCTTATTGAGTCGCTCCATTGTTTCTCTTAGTTTATTTATGTTGCAAGGGCTTTCAGCCAAAAGCAATAAATTTAAAGCTGCCCCAAGGGTGGCATTACAGGACAGGTTGTTGAGAGCAGAGGAGAGCGAGCGAGCAAGAATGACAACAAAAGCCGCTGTCAATACAAGACAGCAGGCACGTAAAATCAAAATACAAAAACGTTCCTCAACGTTTCATTCACAGGCCAAACCAAACAAATAACGCTCCTTTCTGTGTCTGTAAGGAAATTAGAGTTGGAAGTTTTTGTCTTTTGTTTTGTTGGGGGTGAGGGGTGGGGTGGGGGGCAGATTTTAAACAGTTTCTTTGTTTAACTTTGTTACTAGCAGGCTTAAAAACTACATCAGATGAACATTATCTGAGTCATATGCTTAAGAAATAGGAGACCCGAGAGATGCATCTGGCTCTTCAGTTCATCCATCTACTGTTTGCCAACGCCTCAACAGAAATGGTCTCGGTGGAAGGGTGGCTGTCAAGAAGCCATTCTTAAGAAAGAGAAATAAGAACTGGACCGAGAATCAGCAGCTACGCTGATGGAGTCATGTATCTAACTTGGGGTTGTGTTTCAGGCAGTGATGTTGGGGATCTAATCAAAAGATGGAGTTATGAACCCAGAAAATTACGGTAAGTATTTTGACAATGATCCCAAACACATTTCCAGTGCAGTAAAAGCACACCAGGATTGGCCTCCCCAGAGCCCAGACCTCAACAATATTAAGCAGTGTGGGATCACCTTGACAAAAGGAACAAAAGGCAGCCAACATCCAAAGAAGAGCTTTGAAGAATAAAGGAGGTCATACCAAATTTTGACTTTCAAGTTAGCTACAATTGTACAAACTCTGTTTTTGTCCTATTTACTGTATTTCCACGTATCCTTTCATAGGAAAATTAGCATTTACTGAAACATATGTAAGTATAAAGAAATATAGCGTGACTTTTGCACAGTACTATATGAAATTTTACACATAGTGTGACTTTTACAGTACTAAGTGATTTTATTTTTAAATTATTCACCAAAAGCAAACTATTAGCACTCTTACGTACTAACTTTATATGATGAAAGATAGCATTTCTACCGTTAGATTTAAGTAGCAGGAAAAGATAAATGAGCAGTAACATGCTGATCCTGGATCTTTTTTATCGGACCATCTTGTCACGTTAGTATTCAGAATCTATAAAACCCCTCTAGTACAGGATTTCCTTCATGTTTCATGATACTCATTGCCTTTCATGTAACTTAGTCTGTAGCTGATGCATGCTAACAGTACAGGCTGAGGAGATTTAGAGCTGCCACAGTCGCGTATACAAGATGATCTGTGATAAGAGGCAAAGATGTGAGGTCCTGACATTCATGTCTCATTTAATAAGTGATCAGAGGCCAGCGCCACAGATGCTAAGACAGGTACATCAAAGAACTCAGGGGTCTTGCTACTGGAGGATATGGAGAACACTGCAGGATCAAAGTGTCGGAGAGTGAAAAAGGGAGAAAAACTGTAGTACCCTATAGAAATTAACTGCTGCTGCAGCAGGTTTTAAGTGCATATAGCTGTGCTCTTGGCAGCTCTCAGAATAATGAAAAAAGGCTTCAATCATATGTTCTCTCTACATCCCAATACTCTGTGTGTGTGTCTGTGTGATGTTCTTTATTATATTTATGAAGACCGGCAAATAGCATATACATATTTTTATGAGGACATTTTGCTGCTGCTTACAGTAAAACTTTACAGTCTGTAATCACAAACTTAAGATTACCTCGTTCCTTAGGAATAAGCACACAGGAATGCAAATTATTATGATCAAAGTGCAGGTATGACAATTTTAAGTCTGTCTTACAACAACACTGCCTTTATGAGTGGACTTCTGCTGTGTATAAGAATATGGTTGGTGTCTGCGTTTATCCAGGATGATCTGAAAGTAACAAGCATTAGATGAAAGCTCTCCCTAGACTTACCCCGAGGAAACCTTTAAAGGCCGCGTTACCGCTAATTGGCTGAGCCTATTTCTCAGAGGACGATTACCACAGTAGGAGAAAAAAATTCTGACGTAAAACAGCAAGCTGTCAAAAGAGCCACTTTTCTGATGATTGTGTGCTCAATTGCAAAGATTACTACACATACTGACACGCTTGATTAATCAGAGCCTATTGTGAGCAGCTGCCGAGGGGGTAGGTGCGTCCAAAAAACAGACATAATGCGTTAATCACGAGAAACTAAAGGTGCATGGCGATGTAAGTATTATAGTGTTGCTTCGACAAACACACACAAACAGAAATCATTAAAACATTGGCAACTCACTTTATACTAGAGCCCAACTAATTTTTAAGGCCCATACTGATAACAATAGTTAATAATTAAGAATCTGATACATCAAGTTATATATATTTTTTTCTTTCAAACACAAACTGATTTCTCTACCATTTGTTACATGAATCCTTATTGGACTGGATTATTTATTTACACTCTGCCTGACTCTGATTGGCTCAGCTAGTCCGCGGGTGTGTTAATAACCTACATACTTTGCAGACTGCACTCTGGTGGACAAACTATGCAAGCTCAATATTCAAAACATGGTTAAAGTGCATTTCCCCCTTCTAAACTTGAAATTTTAAAGTTTTATTTATTAGCAATTATAAAAGTTTATACTAATCGATTGACAAATAGCTAATATCAACTGGCATATCAGCCTCTTTACTTTAAATGTTTTCCTGAGCTTTCTAAAACAACATGCAACTCAAAAACCAACATAATTAGTTTATCTCATTTTGAGTCTTAGATTCAGACAACAAAACTAAGTGTCTACAAGAAAGCATGCATCTTCTAAAGTTCAACAAGCAAACATATTCAGTGAAGACTGTACTAAGTACACTTGTGAAGCTTTGGGAATTCCTGTCAAATTACTTCTCGGAGAAAGGTCTCTATGAATAGTAGGAATAATTACTGTGACAAAAACCTAAACTCATGGAGAGTGTGCTACACTGTTTCTTTAAAGAAGACCATAAAATTTGATTAAAAGGGAATAAAATCAATTAAACAATTAATTTTTGGCATTCCACTACGATATATTTTATGCTTTTGCATACACCACTCCATATTCTTTCTGCCACTCATATGTGATAAAACGGGTCAAGTCACTGGTGACGTATTGAATACCTCTGTGTGAGTGGTCATACATTTCCCATGGTATTGTGCTTTCATGCATGCATGTAAGCATGGCTCTAGTCTTTCTCCCAAGCCAGAGCCCAGAGCAGAACAGAGTACAATGATGATTAACCCAGTATGTGTGCGGTTAATAGAGTGTAGGAGCCAATCAGTAGTAGGACCAGAGACAATAGCAGGAAGTAACCACGTGGAGGGGGGCTGCCGGTCACCATGACCCTATGGATATTGTTCTGCTGCCTACCAAGATTTGAAGGATGGAGGGGAGGAGTGAAGGACACCATGAGGAGGGTGGAGGGCAGAGCATAAGGGTAGTGGTCATAAGTAGGAAAAAGGAAAAGGCAAACTGCAGGAAACACAGCGAGAAGAGGTAACAGATAGTAAAAATGCCATAAAGGAGACAGGTTTAAGGTTAGCTTAAAACTACCGGAAAGATCAGCAAATGAATGCGTATGAACTGCACGTCTCAGACAAATTGACAGCTGACACACAGACCACCAAAGAAACCCACCCCGCCCCCAGTGTCATTCTATAACGGGAGTCCTGCTCTGCGGCACGTACACTTCCACACTGAGGGGCCAACCAGTCTGTAATATCTCAGCTCCAGATTCCTGCTTTGTTCTCCGTTTGGACGGCTTTGTTCACAGACCAGAGACCGGATGTCTTCTCAGTGACTAGCTGCACTCTCCTTTTCTCCCGGGTTGCACCCAAGTGCTCTCCTCATTATCTGGTGCCCTTTATTTTTATTTTATTGTTTCTTTTTTTGAGAAGCAATTTTTTTTTTTTTTACCGAACCAAACACAAAAAACCTAATATTAATACATGACACCACATATTTATCATGTGAACCCACTGCTGTACAGTACAATGTACAGTATACACTTATTGGATACTCTACTTGCATTAACCTGCTTGAAGCAGCCATCAGAAAATGGGCACACAGTGGTCATAAAGACGTGGATACGTTCAGTAACAATACTCATGTAGTCTGTGTCATTAAAACAGTGCTCAGGTGGTACAAGGAAAAAAGAAGAAAAATAAGCATTGTCCAAACAATTACACTGCCACCACCAGCCTCAATGGTTGATATGAGGGAATATGGATCCATTTATTGTCTAATTTTGGTGAGCCTGTGTGAACTGTAGCCTCAGTTTCTGTTCTTAGCTGACAGGAGTCTCACCCCGGGTGATCTTCTACTGCTGTTGCCCATTTGCTTCAAGGTTTGACATTTTGTGCATTCAGTAATGCTCTTCTGCATGTCTTGATTGTAACAAGTATTAATTTCAGTTACTTTGCCTTCGTATCAGGCCGACGAAGTCTGGCCATTCTCCTCAAACCTCTGACATTAACGAGGCATTTTTGCCTAGAGAACTGCTGGTCACTGGATATTTTCTCTTTGTCAGAATATTCTCTGTAAACACTAGAGATGGTTGCGTGGGAAAATCCCAGCAAATCAGCAGTTTTGAAAAACTCCGACCAGCCCCTCTGGGACCAACTAACACACCATGTTCAGAGTTACTTAAATAACCTGTCTTCCCTGTTCTGAGGCTCGGTTTAAACGTCAGCAGGACCTCTCAATTGTGTCTACATGTCTAAATGCACTGAGTTGCTGCCATGTAATTGGTTGATTAAATGTTTGTATTAACAAACAGTTGGACAACTATACATACAAAAGCACACGTGTAATGAGAAAATGTTTAAACTTTGCCAATGGAATATTTTTACACTTTGCTTTCTTACACACAAATAAATATGGAACAATATAGAATAAAAGTCACAAGACAACACAGTACAACAAGTGCATAAACTCTATATTAGGTACGGGCTTTGGCTCTGGGTCTGAAAAGTCAACTGAATGTGAAAGTGGCTTGCATTCTTTCAAATGGCCAGCAGGGGGGCTAGTCATGTGGTTGCAAGAATAAGTCAGATTAGTTAGCGTTAAATGGAAAAATGACCCTACTGATCACTTGACCGGTGACCTCAGGAAACACTTTGTTGATGAGTTTATGGTCTCAGTAGCTGGTTTCGAGCCTTATACAGCATCTTCAATTGGTAAACATGGTACTCATTAGAAGCAATAAGGATGAAAAAGGAGGGTATACTTTAGGGCAAACAATTAAATGATAGTCCATGTCACGGTGGCCACATCCATGTTTTGTCTATACCTGTTTTATTTTAACTGCCTCTGTCTTATTTATTTGCTTTTGTGCGAAGGAATTTGTACGTGAGGGCGATTACAAGTATTCTTTTTATACAGCCTTTCATGTTTCCCAGCATCCATTGGATACGTGGCATGAATCAAATACTTGCTCCCTGACCCTTGGATGCTTCTGTCGTTACAACCTGAAATTGCACGTGAAGGCAGGTCATTGTGTCTGCAGGATGACATTCCACAGAGGCCAGTGGAGGTGCAGCAGAACCTTAAAGCAAAGGGAGGAAGCCCTTTCTCACTGGGTTGCTCACACGCCCTCGCACAAATGAGAGGTTTTCCACGTCCCAGGGCTATTTGTAAGCGCATTGTGGCTCCTGGAAAAAGGGGAAGTGAATGTTGGAAGGAAGTGTGGATTGCAGACGGGGACTTTGGATGATGTAGTCCTGCCATGCAGTAGCTGGAAGTGATGACTCTGGAAAAGTCCACTACATTATGAGTGGAAAAATACCTGATGATATCTTTCTATCTATTTATCCTTCCATCCATGGAGGCAGTTAATATACAATAGGGCAGTTTAGCAGCAACGGGTTCACATGATAAATATATAGAGTCATAATATGAGTAAAAGGATCGGAATGTGGGAACCAAAGTTGTGATACATATTTATATTTTCGCCTTTAATCTTGATGCAATTCTACTGCTTCTTAATTAAAACTGACATCTCTTTGCCCCGAGTGGGCCCCCAAGGCTAATTTTCCATCTAAGAAGTTGAGAGGAGTAATGTCTCTATGGCACAACTGTCAACAACTGACAAATGATAAGGAGCAATGTCTACTCACAGCTTTTTCTTAAGTGCCTGTTAAGTTAAAATAGTTATGAATCAGTGGTTTAATTGTTTCTTCCACAAAGGAGGTGGAACCTTCTTGTGCTGCATGTGAGAAAAAACAACTTCAGACAATGTTTAGACCCGTTCTTTTCATGCATGCGTGTAGTAGCACAGGAAAATAGTCACTTGGAAATTAGCAAACACACAACACTGTGATCAACAACACTGTGATCTGTGTGGTTGTGATCTGTCAGCGAGTTCTTACTGAGGAAGACACAAAATTGGCTAAACTAAATTTGCAGGGTTTGAAAAATGGTGGGTTTGATTCTAGCGTAGGAGTCGCTCTCATGGCTCATGCAGTGATGTCACTCTGTGCCCTTCTGTCTGTTGACATCACATTTTTGGTATGACTCAACTGGCTTTTAACCCCGCCCAAGTAGGTACTGAAAAAGTACCTGGTACCCCATACTACTGCCAAACGGAAAACCAAGTCAAGTCGAGCCAAACTGAGTAAGTAGAAGTAGAAAAGAAGCTTATATCAGGTAAAGATTGGTGTACAGGAAGTGTGAAGTTCAAATGATTTTATTATGAGAATAAAATTTTGCATTGAAGAAAAGCTGACTTTTAAATGTATATGCTGCCAATTATAGTTTTTAGAAAGAATTATCCAAATTGTCAGAAACTGGTTTGTCAGCAGGCTGCACGGCCATGGGTGCAAAAATCTTACAATTAGGAGTTTGTGTTGGAAAAAATACAGAATTTCACTGTTTGTAGGTGTATAACAGCACAAAATGAAACTACTGAAAGACAAAAGAAATAAATAAAAATCCACTGATGACTAAATATTACGTTAGGGAGAATGGGCATTTAATACAGATGTTTTTTAAGAGATTCCTTATTTGTGAGCATGTCAAGGCCTAAGCGTAAATGTTTTTTTCCTCAGAAGGTGAACAAGATGCCCCATGAGGATGTCTGCATGTCTACCAGTTTATTGTGACCAGGAAGACTTGTCTGCAACAACATGCACGTGCTGATCAGGCAGGCTTCCAGTGGAAAAGTACTGTACAACTGGAATATCTACTAGTCTATGGGATATTCAGCTGTCCATGTCTACGACTAAGGATCACCGTTTAAGTGCAACAAGTTGCCAGCAGAAAGGAGAGATCCCTGCAAACATAAATATAGAGCCAGGATGCTGAGGATATATATTTATTTAATAGAGATTCATGACAATAAAAGCGATGACAATACTGAAGAAACAAGACTCCCTTTCTATTAGTAACAAAACCATGCTCAGTGGGGTATGCAATTTGTAATTTAATGTAATCCCAGTTAACTATGAAACTTCTAGTCATCTAACGGGCCACAAAAAGATGTACATACTTTCGAACACAAAACCCTGTGCTTATCATTCCAACCAAGGTTTACATTGATTTTGTTTTATTTTACACTGTGGTCTCTTGTGGAAGACTTAAGTACCCTTCCTGTTATCTTGAGGGCTATTCAAGACCAAAGAGAGTGTCAGTGAATGGCCTTGTTGGTATGAGAAACAACTGGGCATCAGTGGCCTTGCTTTATAGCTGCATGACCCCACAGGGCATGGTTTTGGGATCAGCTTGCCAGGGCTCGATATTCACACAATCGGAACGTAAAAGAGTAACTGGGAGAAGATGAGAATTGCCAGAAACAGCTGAGAAATGTCAGGGAAAACAAAACAGAAAATGTGGCACACAATTCCCAGCTCTGCGTCTCTGATCCCGATCGCAGCACAGAAACGCTGATGACCCCATCTATCTTTTGGCCCTTACTGAATGAACGGAAACGACAATCTTGGCTCAGAAATGATACAGTGAGGAAGCCATCTCGATCGCTCACCTAGATCCATCTTAACCCAAGCTGCGTGAGCGGCGCAGCTCAGCTCAAAGGCCAAGAGGGGAAGGAAAGAGGAAGACACTGTAGCTTAAACACCATGAAAGACGGAGGATATTTTGGCTCAGAAAGCAGGGGAGGAAGAGAGGAGGGTGACCTAATGTGAACTCTCGTCACCTCAATGAATCACAAATCATGTTGGAAAACACAATGCTCAATACCTTATACAGAGAAGCATTCCAGCTGCAAAATGACTTTTACTCTGTTGATGCGAGACACGTCACGTTCAGAAACACTGCTGTTGCCCTTTAGACTGCAAGTAATGTAAGTAAGAGGCACTTAGATCCCATTTAGAGAAGATGCTAAACCTCCTCAATAGTTCAGGAACTCGGAATAACCCTATAATATATATAAGGTTACTTTCCCTGTCAAGATTTTAGAAAAAGTTGCCTTTCTCAAGTTTTTTCATACTTGAATACTTTTAATATGTTTAAAAGATTTCAGTCTAATTTAAGAAAGATGCAGATTTTGCCTTGTTAAGAGTTTATAATGATATCCTTTTATCTGCTGATTTTGGCTCTTCTAGACTTTACTGCATTTAGACAATGATCTAAACTAAATATTTTTAAACTGGATTTCCTTATTTGATGGCACCTTTAGATTCCAAACTGCTCGTCATTCCTAACTTCCATTAACTGCGGCATCCCTCAAGGATCCATTTTAGGTCCTTTTTTACTTAAATTGTACACGCGACCTCTTTTGTTCTATTGTTCATAGATACAAAATTCACTATCACTGTTATGCAGACAAAAAAAACCACTTCAACAAAATGACTTCACTTAACTTAGGTTATTTTATTTGGCATCCCAAGCTCCACAAACATCAAGATAAGTTCAAACTGCAGTTAAAAATCATGGTGTTTTTATGGAGAGTTATTTTACTTTTAACGATCAAATCAAGAATGTTGTTAAAGGAAGCTTTTACCAACTGAGAACCATCACTAAGTTAAAGCCAGTTTTGCAGCTCTCAATACTCTCAATACTCTCTCTCTCTCTCAGTTGCACATGGTTTAAAATGCAGCTGATCAAAGCTTAACCAGTACAATGAAAATAGCACATCACTATCTGTGATATTTCAAATGGATTTTAAAATTTTATTATTTGTTTTAAAGTCCACAATATATCTGTAATATATTGAAGAAGTTCTTTTAAAAATCTTTTTTCCTCTGTGTCACGGAGGTTCTGGCAATTTCTTAAATCAGCTCTAAAGGACTCTCTTTTTCTGCTCTATTATATGCTTTATTACAGCTCAATGTAAATATTTTCTATTGCTCTTTTATTTGACTCTTTTGACCACTCATAGATTTTATTTATGTTTTCATTCTTGTTTTTGAAATTATTGGGTTCTTGGTGATCTGGAAAACACTCTGGGTCAATATGTCTGTGAAGGTTCTCAGTCATCCAGGTCATCGTAGTCTGAGCTTGAAAGAAAAGCGACTGGACTTCTTTAAGTTGCTTGAAGACTCTGGGTCAACTTATGTTGTTGTTTGTACACTGACCTGACAGTATATTTGTCTTATTACAGAGCAAGAAAACACTGCATGGGGACTTCAGCTAAACTAAAGAATACACGTACACAGAAATACTGAGGCATACATTTCTGTATTTTGTGGACTGAAGTCACTATTAATAGATTTGCATTTTCAGACTATGAAAATGAGCAAGCATTATAACTTCTATCACGGTACAAGTATTGTTTTGAGACACACTTGGAGAAAATGTGAACCTACTCATTAAGTTTTGCACGAGTGCTGTTAGAGATAATCAGACGCTGACTAAAACAGCGACTGCCTCAGAAACCAACAACCCACATCTCTTCCGTGTGAATCATTTGGGCATCTACGCATATATGTTATGCAAACATTTGCCCACTAGAGGAAGATATAACATCATTATTCACAGTTACAGCTCACTCCTGCATCTGACCAGCAGGTGTCACTAAAGTTTTTATTTTCAATCAACAAGTCTCAGAAAGTACATATAACACAGACTGATCTTGCACTCTTAAGTTCCTTTTTTTTTCGTTTTAGAAAAAGAAATTAACAACACATTTCTCTTTTAGTACAAGAAAGATCATTCCTGTAATTATGCTTAATATTCTAGTAATTTAATCAAAAACCGGACTCCAGCACTGTTGACTCTGAACTCCATTTGGTGCACATTATTCCTCCACCTAACCACCAGGGGTCACTCTCTAACAGCAAATCACACAGTATTGCTAAAGCTTCTTAAAGTTGTGACCTGTGAATGGCTTTCTCATACCTGTTCACTGCAGTACTAAACCGGGATGGCGTAGTTTCACACAAGAAAAAAATCAGTGACTTACCGAGCGAAGATGGGGTAGGAACCTTTCTATGTCGTTCATGTCTATACCGTCATCTTCTTCAAACTTGTTTTTGATCATCCTGTAAGAGAGGAACGGGTGAGATCAGGAGGTTGTATCATGCTATAAATTAAGGTGGTAAAGAGCAATCAAAACTGTTCCACCGGTGAGACAAAATAACTGAACATAAATAAATGTATAGTTTACCCTTCTCTGTCAATGTGTGGCAGGTGCTTTGGCGTTCCTCTGAAGTGTTTTCTGTGAAAATGGCTAAAGTCCAGCTTCTCTGGCTGCACGTCCCAGCCTGCACCTCTACAAGGAGGAGACAAAACAACAGTTAAGAGTCATGGAGAGTTTCTGCATAAGTGCATATGAGGGGAAATGCAGATCTTTAGCAGGTCTTGTGTGGGATAACCTGGACTTTATGTGGTTCACTTGCAGAGGAAAACTGCTACAAAGTTGCAAAAACCCATTTTAAAAATGATGTGGGACATTTTCTTTTTAATCAAATTCCTTAGAAATGATTTATTTGCCTTTTTACTTTGAAGATATAGATAGACATGGTGATATTTCTTGATTTCTTGTTACATCACCATCCTTAAAAGTTATCCTTCAAATTATTTTTTGTTTTTCAAAAGGCCTTAATTATACTTAGGTTTTCACTAAATCCAGATAAAACTTCACAAGCTTCACTTATGACAGCAACTGGTGTTCAAGAACCAGTTCTCTTGGGGGGGACGTGAGATTTTATATAATGAATGGCTTGCTTCTCTTAATATTTCAGGTTGTCATTGATTAATGTAATATATGTAATTTCTTTATTATGCCTGGTGTGTGAATCCAGATGTGTAAACATGTGAATTGTTTATTGATTGATTGATTGATATACCTTTATTAATTCCACAAGGGGAAATTTCATACCTATATGTCTGGCTCTATATGTGTATAAAATAATTTACACATTTCTGCATGTTTTATACTGTATAATTTATTATCTACTTGCAGGATCTCATTGCTAATGAGATCCTTAGTTTTTCCTATTAATCCATCATCTGATATACTATATATAATATACTATGTTGCCATATTTGACACACACACACACACAGCTTTTATCAGGAATGCATACTTGAATGAATCAGTGTGTTTTAATAAAACATTTAACCCTGTCACGCGTCTCCACCTGCGTGAGGAAAAAACTGCTTACATCATCCCACCGTGCCGCCTGCATCACTCACTGCATGCTCCGTTGTGCCAGCGTGGCCGGAAGTCGCTGCTGTGCAGATGTTACCATGGCAACCAGTCCTGCCTCCACTTTTAACTGATTTATGTCTCGCTCATTTCCTTTCTCTAATGTTTTGGCTTTTCCCCCCTCTTTCAAACGTCTAGCTCTTGTTTGAAAAACCTCTTGGACACACAGAAGCTGATTCACGCAGAGACGTCATTTATAATGAGTAACAGGATTTTGAGCACCGAGGCTAAACAGTCGAGCCTCCGGTAGCTCAAATGTATTTTAAATGTTTTTTTTCTCACTCGTGATTAAGGTTGAGTGAAGAGATACTTAGTTTGGAATGACAGCTGAACAGATTTGCTAAAGGTCAAGCTGAATGTTGAAACTACTGTCTTGGACTACAAAGATAAAACAGGTTAAAAACAGGACACTAATGGAGCTCAAATGCTAAACTGCAACTGTTGATCACAAGTGGAGAGGAAATTTTAAAGAAGTGAAAAGAGCAACCAAACAAATTTACAATATGCACCAAAGAGAGGAACAAACAATTGCTACGAGACTTTGCTGTCTACTGTCTGTCACATGACCATCCAAAAATTATATTCAGCAGACAGGTCTGTGAAACAGAAAGGTACCTACCCATGTGAGTCCATTGTGTTAGCAGCCCATATGTCTGTCCCCAGGATGTCAAAGGATCCCTCTCTGTTGCCATTCTAGTTAACACACAAGGACAAAGAAGAATGAATATTTTCAGCATGACTACAAAACACTTCTCCTCAATCCCATGTCCACATTACTCAACTTGTATGTAACATTTCACAAGCATCCTCCAAATCATTTGTTCCTCCAAAGGTATTCTAGAAAGACTACATTTGTAGCCTAGACTTTTCTGTGACTTAACCCCATAACCAACCATAACCAGAAGCAAAATACTCAACAAGCAAGGCCTTGTGTAGAGAATGAGCAGCTTCCTACTTTACATTCCGTCATTGTTAGCAGGGTTTAGAGCCTAAAATTCTGAAGCGTTCTGCTGTTAAAACTGAGACCCAGTTGACTACGGTTATATCCCCAACGAAAGGGAAATTGTTACTGTCAGGATTTTGAGCAGCTAATGTGGCTAATATGACCATTAGCTGTGACTGTATATCAATATGCCAGAACTATGTGAACATTTTAAACAGAAACTGTGGAAACATGAACACAGATTTGAAATCAGTAAAAAAGAGAAAGGAATCCATGTATGTTAATGTGTTTTCATTAAAAGACTGTGTCCTGTGGCACAAACTAAGCCTATCTGGCTTTTATGTTAGCATTACCCAACAGGACATGAGGAAAACTACAAACTCATCCTCTGCTCAGGCCAACCAAACCAAAGCTTTACTGACTCTTCCTTTGCCCTTGCCTTTTTATTGTTCTATCTCTCCACAGGGTTTCATAATTTGGCTCAGGACCTTTTCAGTCTGTACCATGATGGAACTGAAAACTTAACTTAACTCAACTGCAGTGGCAGAGAAACAAATGGTCATGGGCATTACATTATCATGTACTGTGTAACGCAGTGATCTCTGTTCAAAGCCCCCCGTGTTCCTGGTCTTATGTTTTGTAGGCATACAACTCACTGAAGGCTGTGTCTGCTCTGTAAGTAACTACTGCCTTCATTTTGCTGGACCAGCTGACAAATCAGAGCAAACCTGGCTTCTCAGGAGGGGCACTTAAAGAGGATGAATTGGAGCATTGAAGCATTTAAATCTGTTCTGACAGCACAGCACACAAATGACCATGGTATCAGGTTTTTGTTCATTTACTTTTATCTTGATTAAAGTCATGTTAGTGCAGCACTTTCAGAAAGTTAATCCAACTCAAAAGCAGACAAACCCATGTGTTTCTGTACCTTGGCAGAGCCTTTGTACTGGTTGTTGTGCCCCCTGCTGCCAGATCGTGAGCCAGATCCAGGTCTGGACCCTGAACTGGGCCTGGAACCTGTGCTGCCATTACTGCTGTGTTCCCATTCATCCTGTGGAGTTGGGAGAGTTAAAGAAAGAAATTATGGTCTTTGTTTTTGGTTTTCCATTTTTCCTCCTTTTTGCTCATGCTTTGTGCTCTAGATAGTCAATGTCAAAACCTGCTGAACATGGAAAATGGAAAAAGCTTGATCTCTGTTGCTTTCTCATTTTTTTACCATAAATAGTCACATTTCAGCTCTACCCTACTTTATTTTGTTAGATCATTCTAATCCATGCTGCTAAAAAGTCACCTCTGGAGAGCAACAATACTCAAAATCACCAAAATCTGCATTGTGAGAACGCACCAGAGTGACACACACAGACTCAGATTTAACAGACTAACTAGCTGGTAACTCATTTAGTATTTTTTAATAACTGGCTCTAGCGTCATAGTGTCCCATGACAGTCACTATGAACATGATTTCAAGGTAGAAAGTGTAGATGAATGACTAAAGGTTGGTGTTACAGAGCTCTTTCAATCATACACTGACGAGCTGACAGAGCCCAGAAAACTGACCGGCAGATACAGAACAGAGAGAAGGAAAACATGTGATTTAATCATTGTGGTGATCCAGTGACTAGAGGGTAAGTCAAAATGCAGCAGGTAGCAGACTGAAAGGCTGCACTGGGTTAAATTAGGACTATTTTCAGATCAGCAACTACCATGTGCAACGGTATACATCTGACATTGCCTAGGAGATGTGTTACAATAACTAAAGCTTTTGTATTATTGTTTTAGGCATCCAAATTATTTTGGTTGTTAGTGATTTAACATCTTTATATTAACGCAACAGCAGCATAATAACATTATGTTCAGCATAATGGTAAGCATAAAGGCGATCGACTGATAGGAGGCTACCTATCTGCAAGCAGTTGCAGTCTGAATTAGACTGAGTGCAATCAGACTTACACAGACTGTCAAAGGTCTGCAAATAATCTGGTTTTTCAAATGCAGACAGATGTGTTGCCATCAGTCTGAATAAGTCATTGTCAATGAGCTCAACTCAACTGGTTACCAGCTGGTTGCTGAATACAGCTGTAATAGGTAAATGTGAATTTCTGTCTATGTAAACAGAAACAGATATGTGATTTTTCACAATTTATCACTGTTAATTGTTACATTATCAGAAACAGATTGCGTGTAATTGCCAACTTGACCCCATTCAATCACTCGTAGCAAACTGATTCTATTTTATAGCAACAGTTATAGCACATATTAGCGACAGTGTCGATATGCTCATTTTCCAGCAAACAAAAAAATTAAAGTGAGGCAACTTATCTCATCTTACTGGATAAAACAAATATTGACAAAGTGTATGTCATCATGTATGTAATGTCATTTGCGGTGGACAAAACATGACAAGTCCCACTATATGTTATTGCAATGGTCAGCATCTTGCAAAATGTTAAAAATTGCAATAATATTGTATTGTGAGTCATATATTGTGATAATTTTCATATCTGGTGATCCCCACCTCTATTAGCAAAGATAGAGCTGTGAACAGACAAACACTCACTGGCTTAGATGTGCCTCGTCCTTGTGATGATGTCCAGCTACCATCTTTTTTATCATTGCAGTCATCTGTCCACTGAAGAAGAGAGAAAACAAAGTAGTTAGGTTCACAATTACGGCGTATTTAAAGTCTTATTAAAGCATATTAAAAGTTACTTTGAAGTTCTGCTTTTATAACTGGCTCAAAATTATGTTTCTGACCACATGTTAAAGCCTGGTGTATAGTTTGTGTAGCAGCCAATAAACTAGGTCAAAGAAGCTGAAGCAGCTAAAGGTGCAACTTCAACACTGCCATGCTTTCTTTGCATTATGGTTCTGTCACGCTACAATAAAAATAGGGACAGCAACTAAATAACCAATAATCTGTGGTTGTCCAGTGATTGGCCGTACATTGGTTGATCACATGGCACATGCACAGGTCACCCTGGTGGAAAGCAAGGCTTGCAAGTAATTGACTAATTGAATTGATCTAATTCATAAATGCAGATGGATTGCCAACATATTGCAATCAATCTTAATCTCTTTCAGTGAGATCATCTGCGATGTGTCTCTTTGCAATGGGGAACTCTATTCAGCTGGTTGCCAACTGGTTAGATTCTGTTGTGTTCGTATATAAGAGCAAGGCTGCTGAGCTTCTATGTCATATTGTAGTTAAATCACCGTCCTGAATCAGTCAAGTCACTATTTGAAGTCGAACTTCTAAATTTCTGTTTAAATGTCTGAGATTAGATGTGTTATTTTACTTTTCTTCAGTGCAAAACTGGCCGATAAAGTGGTGCCTCCACCAATCAGAGACAGTATTAAAGCAAGAGATGATACCGATCTATAAAGAACCTAAATCATTAAATGCCAAAACACTGTTGATACAAATAAAATGAGAGTAATCCTGCAGAAAACTGCGAATAAACATATTTCTTCATCAGAAAAGCTATATGACACATAGAGCATACCAAAAATGTAAGAGCCTTTGAGAATGTAGCTCTCACACAGTCATTTGTGAACTGAAACTCAGAACATAACCTGCTCCGGACCATATTATGTGTTTGGCATTAGTTACCATGGTAATCTAACTAGGTAAAAAGACAGCCACCTTCATGACAATGAATGCTCTGACATTAACCTCAAAATACACCCTAACCCAATAATCTATCTTCGTGGTACATCTCTGACGAATGCCCTTCCACTTTCTCTCTATTTACACAGTATTCATTACAACACTAATGGCAGCTGACACAAGGAGAAACCTTCCAGTCTTTTTTGGGAAGATAAAAAAAATCCACAGACATCACCAAGGCCTGGAATAATCAAATACAGTACTGCTAATGTAATACAGCTCTGACCTGGGGTACCTTGCAGCTACTGTCCAAGTCCAAGTCTCCATCTGCCTTTTCTCCCAGAAGCCCTTGCACTTGATACTCCAGCACATAGCTGTCGATAAAGCGCTCCAGCTCTTCTATCTCCTGCGAGCGTGTGCTCCCAGCCTCGGACGACGCAGACGCCACCGAAGAGCTCTCCATGGCAACGGGTGCAGTGATGGGTGGAGGGGGAGGAAGGGGAGGGAGGGAGAAAGGAAAGTGACCTGTGGGGAAACGAAGATCAAGAAATGGACAAGAGTAAGCTAAGCTCGACTTTGACATTGAGACAGGTGCGTGGACATCAGTCCAACAACCCAATACAGACAAAATGTTGAGTCAGTTGATCAAATATATCACGGGAGATTTACCTCAAATAATCACTGCTTGCAGCTCAGGAACAGTTAAACACATTTTTCTTACCTTTTCCACCTCAACTCCCTGACATTTGAAGAAGGTACACAGCCTCCCTGCTGTCAGCAAACACCCATACACGCAGTGCCTGCTTCCAACAAACTGTCCAACACACAAGACAGAAAACCTGTCTTCAAGTGGAGCTACAGCAGGCCCAGGCAGGCACTCAACTTATCAATCGAACTTTTGAAAAGTTGCTCCACAAGCCCTTTTAGCTGTCACCATTCACACACCTCTCGGTGTCAGTTTGTTTTCCCACCTTTACCTTGCTGTCTCTCTCCCTCTCTCTCCTGTCAGTGTTTTTGTGTGATCACCTGACCCCCGGCCAACAGGGAAGCAGCTTCCTGGCTGTCTGTCTATTGCTCCTAAGCTCCTTTACATCACGGCTTGATCACCAGCCATGCAAAGAGGATTTATGGCTGGAGCACGCAGAATGGTATCTGCTGAGCCCTTGGGTCTCGCTGGGGAGTCCTGTGCATTTGCAGCCAACAAGTCAGCTACAGAAAGTCTAAAGGCTTTGTTTTGGCTATGATGCAACAGCGCTGCCTAATGCTAGAGTAATGGGGAGTGGTATTTCCTAAACATAGTCTGCAATCTCTTTTTCCAAGATCAAATTTGATCTTACTAATTTCTCTAAACAAATTTGGAACAGTCAGCAAATAACATCAACAAGCTCCACTAGAAGATCAGACCTCAGGTTCTGAACTGTTGTTGAGAGACAGTAACCGGAATCTCCACAAACACTAGCAGCTCAACATGTTTTGCATCTGACCCACAGTCAGCACTGTAATCCATACGTGTCAATAATATAATCCACCATACATTAATACCAGGGCTTTGATTACCCTGGTGATTTGCAATTAGTAGGTTACAGAAGTATGCACACTCAAACCAAGTGTGTGTTCAGCAACACGGGACCTGCAAGTTTATGAATGCATGCATGTACAAGTATAAGCATCCCGTGGCACACCCATGCATATATCTACATATATGTTTGCATGCTTTCATATTTTCTCCAATCTCCGTATAGATGCAGTGATTCACTACTTGTTACCTCTGCCAAGGTACCTCTGTTTTCACTACTGCTTTCTGGTTTGTCTTTTTGTCTGTTAGCAGGATTATGCAAAAGTTGACAGGATGCTTTTTATGAGTGTAGGAAGAGAGGTGGGGCACATGGAAAGCAAGAACCTGTTAAACAATGGTGTCTGCCTTGCCAGCAGTGCAGTACCACTAAAGGGTTTAAAAAGGGGTCCATTTTGGTGCTTTTAACTTTTAAACCATATGTCTGAGTAAAATTAGTTTGCTTTAATCAAGCATAGTTCTTTCTTAATTAATTTTTAGCGATACTGGATCTTGTGTCACTTGCCACAATTATTGCCAATCATAATCACTGAGAAAGCTGCCTAACATGATGTAGGGTCACAGCTATCTCAGTCATGCTTGGTACATGGACTTGAGACCCCATTTTAAGGAAGCACAAACAATTCTGTGGCTTTCACCAATGGAGGGCTTTTTTCTAGTAGTTCAGTCCAGCTTTGGAAATATATTGTGACATTTATGATGAGATTGTTTGCAAACTTGCACACCATAAAAGGGTGCACTGTTGGCTTTAGTAAAGTTCTACAGAGTTTTACAAGTTTTCCCTGCGCTGTCTCTTTTCGTTGCCATTGCTGACTCAGAGACATTTGTTATCTTCATGGTATTTGGTGTATTTTAAGACTGAATCTAAAGTGAAATTCCAGCTATGTTCATCCCACTTTTTCCTACTCATATGCAGCCCAAAAAGGCGACAAATTTATCTAACAACCCAATCAATCAAAGTTGTGCCCCTCGCTATGCCCTCAGCCAAACCGGTAACAACCTGCTGCTTTTGGATACTCCCTGCTGGTCGCCACAGCGGGTATCTCTGCATATCTGACCTGTCAGATTTTTATGCCAGACGCTCTTCCTCATGCAACCCCAAAGGGATTTGTGTCTCCCACTGGTCTACCAGCAACCTTTCATGTGTCATGTGTTAATCGAATGTGTAAACCACTATATTACATGGACCCACTGTTTACGAAACATGGACAGAGCAAACTCACTTCAGACATTCAAAATTAATGGTAAATTAACTTATATATATTAAACTTATATAAGAGACACCTAATCAAAGTCTGAACTTAAATCCGATAATGGCATGACCTTAAACAGGTCATTCATGCTTGAAAACCCAGCAGTGTGACCAAATAAAAACTATTCTGCAAAGAAGAGTGGACCAAAATTCCTCCACATTGATATGAAACACTCAGTGCCAGTTATTACAAATGCTTTCTGCAGTTCTTGCTGTCAAGGGTGGTGCAACCAGTTATTAGGTTTAGGGCAGCTTTCTCCAACCCCCTGGCCACGGACCGGTACCGGTCTTAAGAGTCGTTTGGTACTGGGCTGCGTGAGTTGAGCCTTGGGTGTGAAATTTATGGTTTTCAGAGTTTTTATCGGTTTTCATCGTTATTTTTTTATCGTTAACTCCATTTCCCTGGGTCTCTTCCCCTGTGTTATGAATGCATCTCCTTTTTTTTGGTTTTATTTTGTTGTATTTATCCACGACAACTTAAAGGCCGGTCCGTGAAAAAATTGTCTGACATAAACCAGTCTGTGGCGCAAAAAAGGTTGGGGACCGCTGGTTTAGGGCACACACAAAGCGAGGAAGGTTTGGATATCTTCTGTCTCTTAATTAAAAAAAAATCATAATTGGAAAATTGCATTTAGTATTTTTTTTCACTTATCTTTGTCTATTATTAAAATTTGATAATCTGAAACATGTAAAAATGACAAAAGAAATCAAAACTAATTTTTTTTACAGCACTGCTTTTATTCACTCGAGCTATGAAGTTAAAAATATTGAGTCATAATACTTTTAACACAGTTTGAATAAGTAGAGCTGCAATCAGTAATAGTGTGAATGCAACAGTATGTTGATAGATGCATATTGGTAGTGGCTACAGTCCAGTCAGATGTCCTACTGTTGTCCTTGATATGTAGTGTGGGATTACTGCTTAAGGGTAAACAGCTGCCAGCAATTATTGACGCTTTGATTAATGCCAAATGCACGTAGCTCTCTGGGGGGGGGTTTTGCCTTGCTATCTATGACAATTTCTACAGTGCCTTTATGTGCTTTCTGTAGGGAATGAATGAATCAGCAGGTCCATCTAAATGGCATTAACTTCAGGATATAAAGCTTGTTCTGCATATCACAGGAGTAAGGCATCTGTGGAATGGGATGAAAGTCCACCCAGCAGTGTTTTGCAACACAACACTCTAAATCTGCAGTTCTGATTTGTTTCATGGCTACATTGACTAAAAATCAATGTTTTTCTCATGAAGGAAAAGTAAGTGTTTAGTCATAAAATCAAATCATGTGTAACAGTAAAAAAAGCCAAGGTTGCAGGAAAGAGGAAAAGGATAGGAGATTAAAGCAAGGATCTGCTCTTCACAAAGAAAAGGATACTACTGTATTTGGTTTATATGTGAGGAATAACAAATAAAGAAGCTCTGCAGGCTGGTGGCCCATCTTAGAGCTTTGACTAAACAGAGGAACTGACTCTGCAAGGTCAGGGACACAAATAGCATTGCAAGGCAGCTCAGATTCACCAAACACAGGTCTCATCTTCCCCATACACGCTAAGATCAATCAGTGATATGAGCTCTCAAATAACAAAAAGATGCAGACAATGATGAAATCATTGTGAAGCCCTGCTTGCATATTAACTTAATAGTAATGATCCCCCAGCCTTTCTATCTACGCTCACATGAAATGAGAAGGTTTCTGACATTTAAATAAGCTGCATTTTGCATCCACGCCTATCCTGACTCCTATGATACACGCATACTTTACAAACATCTTTAACTTGGCAGTAGGGAAGATCAATACAGTCACTTCAGCTACAGGGTGGGCACTAATGCCTATTTTTAACACAACATCCAATGTGACTTTTTCCTGACTTCATCCTTGTATCCTGACTTGTTTGTCTGAAATATTTGATGTATGAATTTTTGGACAATGACACAGTTTTTGTAATTTTTCCATCTGTAGACCACCACAGGGGATTTTTGACCAAACAATCAAGATGTGATTGAAGTGCAGACTTTTAGCTTTAATTCAAGGGGATTTACAAAAATAGCGTGTTGACTGTTTAGCCATTGAACAATTGACTGACAAGCAGTTTCATGGCCATGGCAGTTTCATACCTTTTCACTAGAACTCTCAATGAATGTCCAAAAAAATGTTGAAGCGAGTGAAAAAAAGCAAACTAAACCCATCAGAGAGATTGCAAAAACGTAGCCAAATCAACAATGTGGAAAATTGCCTGGGAAAAGGAAGACACAGGCCAGCTTAGCAAAACCAATAGGCCTGAAAGGCTACAGAAGCTAATTACAGCAGATGATTGAAGGATTCTTTCCTCGCCTAAGAAAAACAACTTCTCAGCTTCTTGCCAGGTCAAGAATACTCTAAAATAGATAGATGTATCACTGTGAGAGATGCTAAAATCTAAAAACAGAGGATTTGCAACAAGGTGCAAAACACTGGTTACACTCAAGAACAGGAAAGACACATTACATTTTGCCAGAAAACATCTAAGAGAGCTATGACCTTTCTGATAAGAGAAATTCTTTGTATAGATGAAACCAAGGTTGACCTGTAAAAGAATGATGGGAAGAGAAATGTATCGAGCAAGAAAGAAAGCTCACGAGCCACTGATTTGCAACAATGTCTTCCCCTCCTGGCGCAGGGGATTCAGTTAGATAAAAACTCAACACACCAGTTGTCGTCAACCCCACCGTTCACCGGGCGAAGCTTTAAAACTTTGCTGTTGTGTAATACTGTCAACTATTTGTTTAAATTACTTACTATAGCTATTCTAAAATAGATATGAACTACAGTGTGGCAAAAATTTTAGACTGCAGTCCAATAATGCATGTGCATCACCCAACAGGGTCACATGACCTGGACCAAGATAAGTAGTAAAAAATGGTTGGCAGACAGACGTGCATAAGCATTCGAGGTGCATATAAGTAGATAAGTGTCCAACACAATGAAGCTGAGCATTAGCCGGTCTAGAACTTTCCAGCTCTTTACTACAAGTCTGTGTAGTGTTGGATTGCGCCAGTGTGCAAACAGTCCAGTTAACGGTCCAGCACACTCAACTCATGTGTCCTGCCTCCTGCAAACTCCCTCACCGCACAGAGATTATCTCCAGTAGTGCAAACACATTTGAATCCACTTATTGCTGCTGTGTGCACCATGTAAGAAAGTATGAAATATCCTGACCCATGTCTCCAGAATTCAAGCAATTTTTTGCAGCGGTTGTTACACTGTGGAGTTTTTTTTATACCACCTGTGTCTGTAGTATTCATTTGCTTGTGGAATCAACACAGTATGACACACTCTCTCCTCCTTTCTCTATTCTCCTTTTCTGTCTTCTCAAACTACATTTTTCAGTCCCCTAACCCACAATGCTCTAACTCCTCCTCTGCTCCTTCCTGTCTCCACCCTTTCACTCCTTCTCCTCAATCCTAACAGCTGTTACAACAAAGAACTGCCTGCCATCCTGTCCAGCTTCCCCTCAAACTTCATTGCTAAGCTTGCCACTTAAGAAATTGCATATCAGTACACAACAATTGCAGACATCAAAGTCTCCTCCTAACCTTTCAGTTGAATCTAGACATGCCACATAATTTATTACTATCCATTGTCATTAGACGAGTAGTTCTGGCAGGTTGCGGTTAGGGTTAGGGACTATTTACCTGAGATGCTCTATGTTTTAGAGTCTCGCAGCTTGTTATCAGCCAAAAAATACACACATTATTACTTATTACAAAGCCTTTCCAACATGAATAATGGAGTAACAATGTGCGGTGAGAAGCTGGGTTATCTCAGGCAGTGACACTCCAGGCAAGCAGAGAAACATCAACCCTATAAAATGCAAAGCAGACTGTACCACAGCTGACCTCATAGACATCGATGCCCAAAGTCCAGCAGGGTTCAGGCTGATACTAAACTGGACAGACAGACAGACACAGCGTGGCACTGGACTGCACACTGTGCCTTTGTTTGAGGACCGATACAGATACTTTCTTCACTATGCATGTCCGTGATTGGATGTATCTCCGAAATCAGAGTGCAGATTTACACACAATTTAACATTATTTAATATACATGACTTTTCAATTAATGGACAAATATATGCAAAATTACAAGCGGAGTGGTGTATAAACACACACAAAAAAATCAATTTTGCTGCAGACACTCTAATCAATGTGTCTGATTAATGTCTGAATAACGAGAGAGTAACGTCACAACTAGTTTAGAAGTAAACCGTGGTCAAAAAGGAACGTTAAAGCATGGGTATATCCAAAAATTAAATTTTCTTAAATGAAAAAATATGCACAGGCAATACATATAATTAGTAACTAACGCTGCACAAAGTTAGCCTGTTGATATGTTAACACACTGCCAGGCCTACGGAATTAACTATTGAACAAACTGAATTATTGTTCCTAAAGCTTAAATTTGATTTGATATTTGCTGGATCTATGTTGAGCCTATTACATAAGGCTGATGCCTTTACCAGCATTTATACCTGTGCATGCTGTGCCTGTACCATGCTTTACCCCCAAGATGGAGCTTTTCTCTTCGAGTTGTTCCAGTCAATTCTAAAACTGGCGGCAGAAAAAGAAGATGGAAAATCCACAAAAAGGAAGAAACAATGGTACTGAACGGGCCAACCAGTCTTCCATTTCTGTCGAGGATCACACCAGGTTACGGTGTAGGTTTTTGTGGCTGGGGGAGGGGGGTTTTGGTTTCAGCGTACCTACAATGAAGATTTAACACATAAGCATAAACTCAATTTAAGTGTCAGAGTGCAGAACAGACTTTTTGGACTCCTTCACGTGATGTGCGTCACTCTCTTCGTGGATTTTACTCACTAAAAAGAAATCAGCTGTAATGGAAAGAACACAGCTTTTACTGTGTGAATACAGAAAAACAAGCCTAAACCATTCGGTGATTTGCAACCTTTGATATGGTTACACAACAACCAATCAGTAAGAACCATAATCCTCACAAGCCAAACGGAGCAGAACATGAGACCCCGTCTACCCAGTGGGACTCCAAGTCAATGTTCTCACCCCATGCAGTGAGAGCTGGTAATACGTCTAATCTGGTCTACTACTGACTGGCAGCTTAAGAAACTCACACTTGAGCTTAAATATAATTTGGAGTAGTCTATTCTTGAGAGCAGAAGAGCTGCGTGCCTTCTTTGACTCTAATCATTCAGCAGACATACTTGCTGTAATAGATGTATGCAAATAGGTTAAATGGAGCAACCACATACTTTGCTTAGGCTCAAGGGCTTTACAGTCAGCAAAGGGTACTAATAACACCTGTGTGCATATGGTTCAGCTCCATGAAACATTAACAGCCACTGAAGACACAGAGATTTAAAAATTCTGCCAGTGTGTAACGACAAATGGACAATTTTCTATCATAATACAGGACTCCACAACATGCTTCATTTATTTTATAAGTAAATGACAAATAAATCCTTTTAATACTGGATCTTATTTTGCATTCACTGGAACGGGAAGTACCAGGATGAGCCCTAGCAAACATGAACACTTTAAATATATCGCCTACAAAATGCAGATGAAAAAGTGTCACTGTTCACATTGCGTGCCACTCTCTGACAAAGCCGAGGGATAATAGTAAGCATTATGTGGCTGGCACCAATCAATCACAATTTCTCCAGCAACACTTTTTCTGCATAATGCGTCTCGGTAGTGAAACTTGAAATTCTATTTCATTTTCTTTTCAGCCATTTGACACACTTCAGAGAGTACGTCCCCTATATTTGTCCATCTTATGGTTTTCATACAAAGCCAAAAAAAGGACATTCTCAAACCTCTGTAAGCCTGAGAGGGGTGGCTTGTTGGTCAAGTTTGCAACGTTGGTAAGTAGTCAACCGCAGGATACCCCTGACAGGCATCGGGTAGTACAGCACCAAAACAGAGGCAGAAATCCTGTTACCAGAGCAACAGGTGGCAACAATCGAGAAAACTGCATTTATCGATCTATTATTGTTACTACTAAAAGATGCCATTGGATACAAGGGAATTGTCAGGGCTAAACAAGGGCAATATGCCTTTACATAGCTAAAAGTTGCAGTCATAACAATATAAAGACATAAATTTATGTGCGATAGGGAGCCTCGAGGCTAGACATTCAGCTTCAGTTATACTTGATGATGATGATCTTTGCTGATGGCTTCAGAGCACACTGGTAGCAATTAATCCCCACAGTTAACTCTGAAAATTAACTGGATGCTCAATGCCTTTCATTTGTCTGACTTCCTGCCCTCATTCATCTCCCCAGTGCTGGAAGAGTTTCTCCTCCACTAATTGTTGTGTTGAAAATGACCGCATTAAAGTTCACTCAAGAACAACTGATGTAAATCAGCTTAAGAGGTCATTCTTTTTTGGCGTTTTTTAAATATAGATTTTTTTTCTACAAAGATGCGCTCCACTGCAAAATCACACAGTCATTCTACAAAGATCAACTCTCTCCTAGCAGAGCTATTCAAGTCAAATGCTACGTATTCTTTCACGCTGCAATATAAGTTACATAAAACAAAATATAAAAATATTCAGTTTTTTCCCTCTTATGTGTACTTACAAGTGTGCGATTAGAACGACCTGAATCCAGTGGAAGAGACTAACAGAAAAAAGTGTGCACATGTCACACGAGAGGGGAGGTACAATGGTGTGTGTGTATACTTAAAACAATAGCCTCATTGTCCTCTTTTGTCCCTCTTTGTCCCTGTACTGACCAAACGGGAATGGACTGGGCATGTGCAGTACTGCAGAACTGCTGGGATTGAAGCTCCACATTGCTATGCTCTTCTGTCCGGACACACGAGCGTGGAGGTGTGACAAACAAATGAGGGCATGCTGACCTGCTCACAGGTTTCCTAACATGTATGGAGGGTAGATAACAGTCCTGAGACCTCAAAGGTGAACAGCAACCAAAAGTCAAAAGACAGGCACAAAGGTGAGTGTTCAACAGAGCTGTGGTTATTATTGGTCAGGGCTGAGATGATGACAAAACTGCTGACAAAAAGATCAACCACACAAACAACACAACTAGTAGCAGCACAATGGCTTACTGCAAAAACAGAGTATATAACATGTTGGAGCTCCGTCATCTCTCACAGAACTGCTGTATGTTTCTCTGATTCATCAACCGTGTAATCACTCTATCCTCACTTTCTCATTTTCCACTCACTCATCCGTTCCAGAGAAGCAATGTAATGAGGAGCAGCCCCCACTGAAACAAGGCTAGATCTCTGCTTCACAGCCTGACTCAGGATGATCCATTTTTGTGCAGGCAGCTCCCACTCTCTCCGTAACATTGCTGCTATATTTGCACCTCCTCCACACTCTTCAAAGCGCTACACGCACATACAGGGAACCAGGTCTACATCATGACCCTAAACACCAGCTCATTTTCTAATGCTTACGTTGACATACAACACAGAGGTAAGAGTTACCTGCTGCTATGGAAATTAACCCTGGCATCACTGGTGAGATCGGCCTTTCATTATTGTCTTTTCTCTTTTTTTGTCCCTGTATGGTCTCCCAGGACAGAGTTCACAATAACGATCGTTCATCACGTTAATGCAGGATTCGCATGCGCCATGACAACAGATCACAGGGGGTGATGATGGTGCACTGACTCTTAGATTAGTATGAATGAAACTTTTTTTCAGGCCACATTTACACATCAGCAAAACTCAGTTTTATATTAATGTGAGAGCAATCTAACTACACAACATATCACAAAGTGAAAAAGCAACTGGATGGATATTTCTAATATTTCCTCACTGTAGCAATGTGTATTAAGAATCCACAGTATCCTTTATTGAGCATATGTGGGGCACATAGTGTATCAGATGTTTCTTTTTCTTGATCAGCTATTTGATGATAGTAATATAGGCATATTATCAAAGTTCAATTTCATACATATCCTTGAATTCCCTGGAACTGTAGGCAAATCTCAACCAAGTATGTCTTTGCTCATGTACTATCAGATCATGGCCAAATCATAATTGACTGAACTATCTTCACAACAGCTAAATGTTACCAAATGGGTGGACTTTACATTAGCTAAAAGGAACATGGTCTAAATGTCTCTCTACAATATGTACAGAATGAGAAAGTGGCTGAACCTGACTGACCACTTGGCATTCTAATGAAATAGCATATGTCTCCTGAGTGATCACAGTAATGTGACAAGGTAAATACACTGCAGAGACATCCTTTCATCACTGCAGACAATCTTTTTTAAAATTCTCTATTAATAATACCACCTGTATAATGCAATCATGCAAAATAGGTCTAGCTTCTAGGTCTGCATTAAAAAGGTTAGCTTTTTCTCTGCTTTTTGACTTGTAGCAGCATGCAAACATTCCTTAAATCACTAAAGTCACTCTGATCCGATCAGTCCCCAAACAGCTGGAATCCCAGGAATGCCATGCGCAAACTTCACCGAAGTGTGAGCTAAAGAGCAACAGTCAGGTCGGCTAGGGATCAAAATATTAAGTCTGCCAAGTTTTCTCATTAACGACTGCATGATTAATGAATAACATGTAACACATTCATCATTGGAGTATGAGCTAATGTTTATGTTAAAATATATTTAGACAGAAGTTCCAAATCTGTCAGAAATGTTGATCTGCCTCTGTCCTGCCACAGTCGCAGCTGTGATGATCCACTCTTTGTTGTGAGGGTCAACAGCTGAGACAGTGTGCTGCTCTGCAGCTAGCTCAGCACAGCTGATTGACTTTAACGCTTTAAGCGACTGTTCCCATCATTCTTGTCAAGCAAGTATGACGCAACGTTACAGAAACCGAAGGAACACTAACAACCTGTGCCACTATAGCTTAAGCTATTTTTTTTTTATTTAGCATTTATAACCACGCCCATGCTGTCTGTGATGCTAGTACCGTGTGTACCAGGGTCAGTGAACAGATACATGACGGTTCGTTTACGCCAGAGGTTTTGAAACAGCTGCACACCATTGTCCCTGTTAAGGTAACAAAGCCACATCTGGGGGCACTTCCACGCCCTGGTGTGTGTGTCTGTGTGTCTGCGTGTGCCCGCGTATCGCCGGTAACAATGGTGACGCAAGCTTTGCGGCTAACCAGCCGGCTAGCGTTAGCCCTTAGGAGCAGTAACCGAAAGGCTATAAATTACAAATTCAAACAAGTCTCCGTCAACTCTGTCGTATCAACAAGTCTGCTGGTGGAGGCTTAACCAATCCCAGCATAACCAAGTCACTCACTGAGACAACTCGCAGCAAATCCAGCGCATCTCTTAAAACTGTTATCTGGTTACAACGGTTGAAACGCTCCAACCGAAAAACACCTTCAGTTGTCTTAAAACGAAATAAATCCTCACCCGAAGTGAAATGCGAACTCCTGGCGAACCTGGGGTCGCCTCCAGAGATTAAATCCGCCGTGTCATGGGTGTGTTTCTCTAAAAGAAAGCGAGGGGGGAAGAGGATTAGCTATCCAGTGGCAACTCCGACGTCCCACACTAAGGGAAAAGGGAATGCAGGAATGTGACGTTCAGTCCGGTCTGCTGGCATCATTGACACGTGCACTCAAGAGCGGAGCACTGTGGGAAATAGAGTGCAGTTAAGTAACAGATTGTTACGGGCTTATTACTAGCGTATTAGTCGTTATCCACAATTTCCATACCCAGTGAATCTCTGTGCTACTTACAGAAAACATATAACCCTTAAATTATTACAGCCCTTAGATATAACAATTGAAGTTTGGTTCCAACACTGCAAAAAAGTAAGTTCTTTGAGTTAAGATTGTGGGTTATTCCATCAAAGTTTCAAATTTTTATGTCATGTTATGTTACGTCAAATCTGGAAATAACATCTCGAATCTTTGAGTTATTAAGTCAGAATTTCCAGATAATTACTCACAACTAACATAAACTTTCAATAGACCAAATTTTTATTTTTATTTTTAATTGTTGTTTATTTATTTTCCCCCAGTGGCATACATTAACCTCCTATAAATGTCCTATAAATGTTTTAATTATTATATAATTACTTTTAGAGAATTATTTTAACCAGGGTAATTGATGATCCAAAAATATATATATATATACACACATCTAACAGAGGTAAATCACTGCTACTACCTAATTCTGTTAATAAAAATACAAATAGCATTCTGATTTTTTTTTCAGATTTGTTTTTTTAGTTATTAATACAAAAAAATCTTTTAAATTGGCCATATTATGCACATCATTATTTATTTAGCACGGTCCACTAAAATAGGTTTACATGCTACACTGTTCAAAATAAATTCCAGTTACTTTTTTTACATAACACTAAATTTCACTCTCTTTAAGGCTACCCTCCCAGTCTGCTCTCAGTGGTCAGTTAGCCATACAAAAATAAGTCACTGGTCACCTATTTTACTTTATAGTTGGTGCTGGATTCAATCAAAGAGCAAGGGATACCCACTGAATGAGTTCTGGGCATGCTGAATTCTTCTGTGGTGGGTTGTTTTGCTTTGTGAATCCAATACTTGCCTGTTCCAGAAGAAATTCTGTTCTGTAATTAGTTCGGGTGGCCCAGTGCGGACACCTAAAATAACTGCCATCCAAAAAAAACCCAAACTGATAATCGCACAGTTTATATACTTCTAAGTTCAACCCTCTATGCTCAACCAGAATTGGATCGGGGACAGGACAGACTCCCGTAAAAGCTGTTTTGTTACACAGTGCACAATGCTTTCAGATAATGGCTTAACCATTTCTGTAATTACTTGCATGCTGAACTTTTGTTCCTCAGAGTTGTTTGTTCGTCTATCAACAACATACCCAAAAAGCCACCCTGACAAATTTTTGGTTAAACTTTCAGAGCGCTGGAAATGAAACAAGACGAAAGAAGGATTCTGTTATAATTGAGTCAAGATCCAACTCTTTTTTTAAACTGAGAAATTTGGCAAAATATGTTCTCTTTTCTTAACTTGTATCTTCTGGGAATGTTAAACAAAGGCCGGGTGATTTTAACCAACACAGACTATGATTTTTAGCCTTACAAGTTCCAAATGGCCCCAGGGTCAAATGATCAAAGCTAAAGGTGACATTAGGCTCATTCGCTCACTAAGGGTTTTCCTTTTGCTTTGGGGATGGTGCCATTAAATGAATATAATAAACAGGGACTTTAGCTCTGCAGTTGCAGGAAGTGGGCGAAGACTCTTGTATTTGCTCTTGCAGCGAGCAACAGAGCAGCTTTTAGTTAGAGAAGGGACCGTTAGGCTGCTGCTTTCTCCTTTTTGGTTGTTAGGTAAGCATCATGCAAATGTATCACACAGTGAGGAAGATAAGCACTGAAGAAAGTCTAGCCCTGCAGAAAAAGGTGTTTCAGGCTGTCGAGCGGCACGGTTTTCTGCCAGAGAGAATTACTCAATTTGAAGTGGACTTTGAAACTTTGCAGCCCTCCAACAAAAACAGTTACATAAGACACCAAAGCAACAAAGGAAGAGTAAATAAGCATTATAATACTCTAAAGAATCCCCCTTTTGTTTCTCAACTTGTTAGAAGCGCATAAATAAATTAAATAAGAGCAGAATACACATTTAATGTAACCACAAACTGAATAAACTCAGTGCAGATACATTTCTATTACAGTTTAACAAGCTAGTGCATTAGGATTAGTGGTGATTTTAAAAGCTGGTGAAATTTTTTATTATGGGGTCACAAAAGAGAGTGGCACCATTTGTTCATTACCTGAACAGGAGTAGTATGATAGTCCTGAGAGTTACTGTCAGTGCAAGTTATTATAGTGTAACACTGCAGTTATTCTGGTTGCCAATAAATCACCTGCTAAGTCCAAAGCAGAACAAAAGAACTGCAGGTTGCAGCTGATCAGGCTCTTAACTATGAGTTTTCCAAATCATATAAAAATATTCAAAAGCTAATTTTGGCCATTTCATGAAGTTGTGTTGATTGTGGCTCATAGAAATGGATCAAATTAGAACTTCATGTGTTTTAATGGCGTGAGGTCAATCACAATACCCTACTATTGAATATCTCTTATAGCCAATATAGTGACTTTACCTGTTAAAGATTCTGTACCAATTTCAGGGTGTCTGACACCTTTTTATTTATTTTACTCAATAAATAAGTAAAGGAGATTGTAGAAGGTGGATATTTACTCATTTAATACCTTTTTTTGTTCCGAAACACATTGCACACTTCTTAATGTAGCATTTTTACTACACTTTTGATACAGTCACATGTTCTATATTTCTGGATTCAGCACAGTTACACCTTTCCAACAAAACATGGTTGATGTTTCTGGGATAGTCCCAGAAAAAAATGTTGAATTGTACAATCAGAGCTTCCATTATAAGATCACTAAAGTCCTTATGTATCATTTCCCACTTAGCTTGGCATTATTTTGCACTTTCTTTTAATTAAACATTCTACAGCCTTTCCATTTAACCACATATGGTGTAAATGTTTTCTATTCAAGGATCTGTTTCATTTAAGGGAGGCTTTAGAGAATTTGCTGTACTTTCTTTTTTCACTGGAAGGTGTATCCCAAAAACTAAAGCTGTTTTGAATGTCTTCTTTCTAGCTTAAACAGTTAATATCAGACACACAGAGAGACTTTCACAGAAACCAACACTCTTTTATTTATTATCTGAAAAGTTGTCTTTACTTAGCTTTTTGGGGGTTTGTTTTGCTACTTATATTTGTCGTTGCAGTGCTCATAACCTTTTCAAAATTCCAGTCTCAGATGTAAAACGTGTGTGAACAAAAGTGAACTACTCATCTCTTTCTAAATGTTTGCTCCTCTTTTACATTGGAATATTTGTTGCTATTAGTTGAGCAATCAGCATTGATTTATGGGGATCTTAGGCGTGAATGCAGCTTGGATATGGAATCATAATTGATTATCTTATGTGAATCTGCTTTTGTTATACCGCCAGGCAAAAACCATCCAAATACAAAAGAATCCCACAGTCTGGTTGCACCTGCACACAGACACAAATGACTGCAGAGAAGGGCTAGAAACACTGGAAAAAGTCTTTTTAGTGTAATCATGACCCCTTGTGGAAAAAGAAGAAAGTGCAGCTGGAGCAATCGGCTACTCCTTTGTCAGGGTTTTGTGTGCGTTTGAGTGTGACGTTAGATGTGTACATTTTATGAATATGTAGCCGTACAACAGGGATTCATCAGGGTCTTTAGTCAATATGGTACACAGTTGGAGGAGAGAGCCAAAACAGTCTGACTGTCAGTTAGATCTGCATATAGTTAGACACACGGGAAACAGACAGATGGAAGAATAAGCAATACAAAAATAGATAAAGTGTTAAAAGGAGGATGTATGAATCTGAGCTGTGGATAGGTAGACAGACAGCCGAGTGGAAAAAGTGCCCTCTCTGTTCCAGATGGCTGCTAGTCAGAGGCTAATTAATTGGCGTGATGGAGATTGCAGCAGGTCATTACACCCCTCCAGACCCTTTCTTCTTCTGTTGCTTCCTTTTCTTAGTCTCTGGTTTCTTCTCACTCACTCTCTCAGTGCTATGCATATCCTTAACTGTCCCATAATTACTTTGTTGTCCTCTCCGCATCAGCCACAGCACTCCAGCCAATTCAGGCTTCCATTCCCACCCATGCCGTTGAGCAGGCTTCCCCCGTGCACATGTACCATTTTGTCTGGTTTCTTCTCACGTGTGCTAAAACCCAGAGCTTTCTCATTGAGATGTGTGCTTCAGGAAAAAAGAAAAAGAAGCAAAAAGATAAAGCAAAACCTTTGAAGTGGCATCACGAAATCTGCTTTAACTGAGAATATAAGAAAACTTTTTCAATTTTGCATCTAACCTAATTCAGCCCCGCGTCTGTGTTAAATCAATGAATCTACTGAACATTTGATTCAAGGCTTTTGTGAGAGCTAAGGTGTAAATGCTGGTCAAAGTAATTCGCACTGTTGCCAAGGAAACCATAGTGTCAAATTGGTATGTAATTTAATTGTTCTAAAAAAAAGTCAATCAGTGAAGTCAATACAAGGAAAGTTGAACATTGTTTTTCTTTAACACAGAGAGAAGCGATAAATCATTTGTATGTATTTCTGAACACATGTAATGTTATATTTATTTTTAGGCAGCACTAACAGCGAGTACAGATCAGTTTAAACACTGTATAATTACATACTGGTGGAGTGAGTCCTAGCAATGCTACAAAGTGCAAAATTAAAATTTCAAATCCTATTAACATATGGCAATGCACAAAAGCATACACATTTAATTATTTAGATTAAATTAAAATAATAAAATGATCACGTATCAATTTGTCTGCATCACTTAAACACTGAAAATAGCAAATTGGAAGGTTTAAAATTAATCAGTAGCTGTAAAAGTGTCAAAATCTGAATGAATTAATTTACTTTGTTACGTTCCATCCATGGAGGCAGAGTATATTTTGGGTTTATCTTTTAAATCTTTTTACTGTGATGAACGTTTCTCGTAAGATGTATTTTGAAGCGGGTTCGATAGTCGTGCAGAACATTTAGCTAAGTGGGAGAATGAGAGGCAAAATCTGCAGCTGGAGCTGCTCCTCAGGTTGCCCTGCACAAAGCTGAATCCTCCCCAGAGGGATGGTAGCAAGGCACCAATTAGCAGCAGAGAGGGCGCATGATGATATTTCCGTGTGCTTGTGGCCTGGGCAGCTCCGTCTGTGTGTGTTATAAAAGGCAAAACCATAAACATGGAATTAGACAGTACAGGCCCCACATCTCTTAAGGTCACAGACGCTCCCCTCCTGCGGCTTCTGAGAGCAACGGTGTGATATAAACAACACCAGCCAGCAAACTGTTAGTACTGTATATATGTTTTTTTTTCTTTAAAGGGCAGCTTATTATTTGTGCCTGTCAGTCTGTGAGGTTCATCAGGCCAGCGGCCCTGATGCAGTGGTCTTCTGCAGCTCTGCTCTGTTATTGTTGGGTTGAATGGCTGCAGGAGATAGGTGTGGGAGAAAGATCACTGTGAACTAGATGGAGAGAAACTAAGTGGGTGGAAGTGACTGAACATCTCTTTGTGTAAAACACACACACGCGGGCACGCAAACACAAAAACACATGAATACTTGGACAAATAAAACACACACACACACACACACGAGATTGGCTGGGGTTCAATTTGTTGAGTAACAAAAACACGATAGCGTTCTAACCAGCAGGTGGGGGCAGCAGACAGATCATAGGACCGTGGTGTGAGCAGTGCTATTAAAATGTGCAGTAAGTCACAGATTTACTGTAACCTACATATACAGGGAGGCGGAAAGTAAATGATGGAATATATTAATGGAATCTCAAATGATTCCTGCAATAAACAATCCTGTGGTATTATTGATACACACACACACACACACACACACACACACACAGATTGTGTCAGGCAGGCATGTACTCAACTATGTGGCAAAATAATATAAACATAATTTCAAATTTTTTCCAGAGTGCTTTAAAATAATTTGGTTAGAAGGAGTTTGATACCTCACTATATATTTATTTTAGAGATCTAATCAGGAATAGACCAAATTCCTAAATACTGAGTAGCAATCAGCAATTATTGATTTTATTTATTTATCTGGATCCACTGTGGCGACCTCTAAAGGCAGCAACTGAAAGAAGAAGAAGTTTAATTATCTGCTAGTTATTTTCTTGACAATGCAGTTCATTCTGGAGCTGAAGAATGCATGGTATCATACAAAATGCACTGTTTTCTACTAGTTACAGTACAAGGTGAAAATTCATTTTTGTCATTTTACATAAACAACAATCAAAGCAGCTTTTAATAAAAAATGTTAACCCATCAGCTATAAAAAGAGATTACTCAAGCTGCAAATGAACAACTCTGTGCATTTGTCCTGTATATCATCCCTCCATCATGCCTCCCGCAGGTGTAGCAGCAGAGGGGGCAGCTCTGCTCTCTCTACTCCCCTCTATTCTGTCCTCTGAAGCCTGGCACTCCCCCTGCTGTTAATCTGCAGTACAACTCGGAGTGTCCGAGGAGCACGTTGACAGCTCTGGGCCGTGAGTGTGTGTGTGTGCACACGCCTGCATGTATGGTGAGCACCCGTTGAGTAGGTGGGTCTGCTGGAAGGGAGTGGGAGAGGTGGGAAAGGGGCAGATGGAACACAGAAGGAAGTTCATCAACGACACATAGAGTGTCAGAAAGCAGAGAGGGACGGAGAGGGAGGGGATCGGAGGGAGCCGCGGGGACGGCGATAGGTAGGGGACAGGCATGCAGAGAAAGAGATGGGGCGGATGGGGTAGCAGGTGGAAGGAGAAAGTGGAAGAGCCAGGCAGAGAAAAAGGGGAGGAGAGGGGAACAGGGGAGGTGAGAGATGCAACAAGCAGCAGGGGTTGGAGGGAGAGTGACAGGTATGGATAGAGGGGGGGAGGAATAGGAGTTTAGATGGGGGTGTTAAGGAGGTGTAGGATGGTACCAGAGGATGGGTTGTTTGTGGAAGATGGCAGGGAGGAAGAAACATACTTTTGACCTTCAAAAATAGTTTGCTTGTTGTGTGTGTGTGTGTGTGTGTGGGATCTTCTTTACTCAAGGTTGTTGTGTAGTCTCAGAGGAGCAGATAAATGCAGATACATGTGCAACGTTGCTCAATCTGTAAGGTGCAAACATCAAAGTAATAAGAAAAACAGGGTCTTGAGGCGAGGGGGGAATAGCATAATTGCTCCGTGCTAGCTTTCAAGAGGAAAAATATCAGCACTTCCAGCCATAAAAACATCCCAGACCTATTCTCATGTAACCACTTAAAAAAAATAAACAGACACTACCAGGCGCAGTGTAATTGGTTTGTTTAAAACTATTAAATCCAACTTTTAGGCTGAGCATTCGTGACAGATCCCGATGACATGTTTCCTGCGTTTCTCTTCATTTGCGTCACTTTTCGGGGGATTTTTCATTATACCATCTCCCCTCGTGTCAATGCACGGTCACTATTCTATTCTGGTCTCTGTCATTTATGGTTTATGTAGCCGCATTACGCTGTCTGGACATGAGTAAGTGCTGGGGTAATTGAATCCATTTGAAGACAAAATGAAAGTTAAAAAAAAGAGAAAAAAAAGGCGACAAATTGCAATTACAGCCGAGTACTCCAGTTTAAATGTGCACGTGGCAACTTCCTGAGGCCAAGACGTATTTAATGATTTGGCCTAATCTCAACCTTGAGATTTCCCAAAATGTAGAAACTCGTCAGGATTACCTTTTTGCCAATGTTGAGACTCTCTCACCCTCTCTCTTTTCCCCCTTGTTTGCAGATATGAGCGAGGTCTGCTGGGCTGTCTCCTGATTTTGATAAAAAAGTAGCTTTTATAACAGCAGCTTTACAGTAACTTACTTTCCCATGCATATTTCTCTGCATGATGTGGCTACATTGTTTGACATTCACTCTTTTTCCTCCTGTGTGTGTGTGTGTGTTGAGCAGGAGGACTCCAACTAGGGGTGTTAAAAAAGAAATCTCAGCCCACTTACTGACCTTGTCTGAACTGTACAGTACACACAGTGATAACAAGAGGTGCCTTCAGGTCAGAGAAGGGTGTTAAAATTATGAAGCACAACATCTGTGTGTGTGTGTGTGTGTGTGTGTGTGTGTGTGTGTGTGTGTGTGTGGATGCTTGTTTGTGTCTTGTCTGGAAGGGGGGAAAATGAAAAGGAGGGTGTCTGGTTATACTGCGTTCATGCCCGGCCAAACTACATCCCACACAAGGCTTAGAGACTGCTGGCTCCTCTGGACTTCTTTTTTTTTTTAATTAAAACTCCTCACTTTCCTGTGCGTGTGTGTTTGTGTGTGTGTGTATGATCACAAGTACTATATAAAATATAGATAATACATAATACATACTGATTAATACTCCATTCAGCAGAGTGCACAGACAACATTAATGTTATAATAATTAACAAATAACAGACAAAGCAAATGACAGGAAATTTAATTCCAGTACTAAAATATAAGCATTGAAATATCAGTGTTCGTTCAATAATTTTGCATCTTTCAAGCTGTTGGATCCTGTAATTCCCACCTTAAACATGACATTATGCTTTCACAGTACTGTGTGTTTTATTTGTTCTGACACTCGCTTTATATGGGCAGAAACGAAGCGTTTTATAGCACTTGACACTTGAAGTGGGCTGAACATTTTCTATTTACAAGAGAAATAAAAGTTATGGATCAAGCACTTCCATCAGATGGTTCACTTGCAGGTTGAACTCAGCCAGGTGAGCTGTTAAATCATAGAGTTGCTATGGCATTCGTTTGCATGCCATTAGTTACCGAAGTGAGAGTTATTTTTGAAAGCTTACCTGCGTCAGTGCAACACATACAAGCCTATGTGTGTCTTTAAACGGCAATTAAATTCAGATATGAGTCAAGGAGTTTAACACTGAGGGGTTTTTTTCTTGACAGTGCGTGCACTGATTAGTGTTTTGTTTCAGTCGTGCAGTAAAATCCCTTTGAACAGCATAATCTCAGAGCCAGCATATGCAAGATTGGTTAATAAAGACACACGACTTTTTAGTTGTTTCATGGTAAATAGTAATGTACAAAAGTCTCGAGCTCCCCCTCATTTTTATCATATTTTGCTTCAAAGGAGCATGACTTTCTTGTAATTTTTTAAAGTGGTTCTCCAGGTTTTCTGAAGATCTGCCAGTTCTTTTTTGACCATCTATACATTAACACTCAACTTAGCAAAGAACCAGTGTTAAACTGTATAATTAGATGCTCCGATTTGACTGCATGGTGTGCAGTGTGCTTTTAAAAAAAATGAGGAAATTGGAAATGTGGAGAATCAAAGAATTAGTGGAAGTTCTAAAAAAACATCTACGGATGAGTAGTATTTGAAAATCATGTGCTTTATAAATAAGAAAAAAATCTAGCAAAGACCTGAGACGGTTGATCCATCAGTTGATCCATTAGTTCACTAAAGCATCATCAGAGATAGTCTGTCGAAGAGTGGCTGTCAAGAAGCCATTCTTAAGGAAGGAAAGCAGTAAGAAAAGGTCGAGGTATGCCAAAGTACAGAAGAGCTGCACTGAAAACCAGTGGCAACGGGTCTTATGATGAATCCAAATTTGAAAATTTTGGCTCAAATGATCATCAATATGTATGAATGATGTATGAAGGTCAGGAGAGAGGTACAACAGTGAGTGTTTGCAGCCATCTGTAAAACACGGTCGAGATTTAGTCACAGTTTTAGGGCTGTATTAATAACACAAGTTAAATATTGCAGAAGCTATGTATATTAATGTATGTTTGTATTATATATATATATCATCAAAGTGTGGCATCATCGCTGATGTTGAAATATGCAGAAAAGAGGACAGACGTTTATCCATCACTCAGAATCCGCACAGTGATGTAGAGTTCTGGATAGAAAAGGTTAGTCAGCACACATAAGTGGAATAGTAAGTTGTATAGCAGCCAAGGGCCTGACTGAGATGGTCTGTGAGCCAGTTTTGGAACCGAAGCCATATTTTGTGGATGACTGGCCTAGAGAGGCAGAACGTAGAGTATGGCTGTCTCTTTGTATGTGTGTGTATATGTGTGTTTGTATTTGTACGTGTGGTTGGCCTGTGGTCTTCATGGTGGGGAGAGGTTAGGGGCTTTGCACTGTAGCAATGGCTAAAGATGTGATATGATCAGAACTACTAACGTTTGTTGTGTGTAGAAATATCTTCAGTAAACCACCCCCATGCTTCAAAGGATGGTGCTTAATGGGTCATATGTGAAGGAAGAATGGTGTGTGGGTTTTTTTTTCATCATCAACAAATGGTTCAAAACACCTATGTGGAAGGACACAGCAAGCTGTGTCCAAGTTTCACATTCATGCTTCGTAAAGGAAAATTTACATATACACCGACATACCGTGCAAGCAAGCTGATTGGTGTTTATTGCCAATAATCACTAGTTCCAATAATCTGGACAGTCTGTGTTTGTGTGTGTGTGGTTGTGACTCATGTTGGAACGTGCCTGCATCTCAGATTTCTGAGTTTTTTAGTCAGTCACGTTCTGTGTGCTGGCAGAATTGGCAGTTTTAACATCATCACGAATGCACACATAGATAAACAAACTCAGTCATCATGTTTAAATGAGGCCACATTGACTTTTCACTGTATGGAGCATTTAAAATACGTTTGATGCCTCGTTCGCACAAGAGTAAAAATAGGACGACAGCCTCCTTGCACCTGGGAAAAATCTGTGGTTGCCAAGTCATTGCCCAGTGATTGCACTGAACTGCAAATAGTTGTGGCTACCCAGAGGTTGAGGGTGCAACACTCTCAACATCTCGGCGACCACTTTCAGCTGGAAGGTGATTGCACAGGTCACCTGGTGAAAAGAAACCTGTCTCCAAACAACTGCAATCCAACTCAGATTGACTGCAGTCATTCTCAGACAGGTTTTTAAAGGTTTGTAAATTTCCATCTAATTTATAAATGCTGATTGCATGAGAGCTCAACTTGTCTGAGACACGTCTCTCTGCAGTAGGAAACTTGATTCAGCTGGTTGCAAGCTGGTTATATTCTGGTTACTCAATAACAAAAGCAAGGTTGCTAAATGCCTATGCCATTTTGCAGTTAAATTGTCGTCACCAACACCAACACTGTTACTACAACGACTACGTTATTATTTGTGGGGGAATTTCTGAATTTGTTTCAAATCTCTGAGGTTCCGGCTGGACTCTGAATGCAAGTTTTGCTTCATGTGAATTTCCATGTATGTAGACAGCAGCAGATTTGCAACAGATGGCAACAAATTTGTGATTTTTGCTGATTCATCACAGTTAATCACTGTATCATCACAAACAGATTGCATGTAATCGCTAACTTGACAATTTTCAATTGCAAACCAAAAGTACACTGATTATGGTTTTTTTTTTGCCATTTTATCATTGTGTTGAAGAGCCAAAGTTGCTTTGAAGATAGCAACTGACTGTGAGTGGTCACAGACCACAAAGTAATCATTTCAAAAGCAACAACATCACAAGTTCATTCAATGTACACAGTTGCAAAAATTTCAGTCACCAAGCACTGTTTTCCTCAGAGTTCCTAAGAAAACAGTTTGGTGTGGCTCAATCACTCGACCATCCCGCAAAAAATCGTGTTTTGTGGAATCCAAATTCAGCCAAAAGACTGGGAGTGGAGGGAAAACGATACACCAAAGTATTGTGATATTTTGCACAGTGATACCAAATATCGATGTTTTATTAAATAAATTAGAAAATACTAGAGGGCTGCAAGGTTGTCTGATAGGAAACAGCCTTTCAACAAACAGCTATTGTCTGACTTGGCCTGACTGGAATTGTTCTCAGAGACTTTGCCCAACTTTTGGACTGCTAATTTACAAATTCAGACAGATTACCAACATGTTGCTACCTTTCTGAATGAGTCTCTGTTAATGTGCACAACTTGAGTGGACTCGACTCAACTGGCTGCCAGCTGGTTGTATTCTGGTTATATCCTATAAAACAGGAATGTAATAGGTACATGGAAATTTCTGTTAAATGTATATTTCTGTCGATGTAGACAGCAACCCTTTATTACACTTAATTGCTGTATTATCAGAAACAGATTGCATGCAATTGCCAACTTGACTCCAATCAATTGCAGAGTGAGAGCAGACTGACTCTGTCTCTTGGCAAAGTTTGTGGCAGGTTTTAGTGACAGTGCTGATATACTTGATAATTTCATTTTGCAGCAAAACAATATGAGATAGCTTTATCTTACTGGATTAAACTGATATTGACAAAGTTTAACTTTGTGGACATAATTGTAGTCGAAAAAGGTGATAAAGTGCATTACATGTTATCTTAATGAGTTAATATTGCATCATCTAATGGTTCCCCCCTCTACACAACACTGCACGAGGTCTTTGATCCAAAGCCATCTGTAATCATATTGTATCTTCCATGTTCTCTTTTCTTTACCTAGGAAGTTTCATGCTTTTCAGGATATATCCAGATATATGCTGGTGATGATTTCTAATAGATTTTTTTTAAATTTCTCTTTCCCTGGACGTCTAATATTTCAGCTCCAGGTCATGTGTGAACAAGTTTCTGATAATACTTTCAAAGAACTTTTACTTAATTACAAAAATGAATAGGGAGTTTTCACAACAGTAGTTGTGTGTTGTATTGTTGCTGCTTTAAACCTAAAGGTTGTTCATCTCAGAACCTGGGCAAAGAAAGCTAAAACTGCCCAACTTAAAGATTACACACTCACTCACACACACACACAGACATACACAAACACACGCACTAGAAAACCCCTAAATCCACCGGTACTAATACCACTTCCTTTGGCAGGATCATCTAATAAAATTTGAGAAATGTTTTTAGATTGTGAGTGACGCACTGAAATATTTCTTTCACTCTGGGTTTGTGGGGAATGTTTTTAATAGCAGCTAACTGTGTGGCTGCTGGCCGAGTGGCTGCTGTGGTGAAAAGGCAGCAGTCAAGAGTCCCTCTTTTTTTCATGACCTGTTTGGGTGAGGAACTCTGCTGACACACCACCAAAAAATTGTGCGCGTGCATTTACACTCGTACACGGACACGCCCATGCTGCACGGTGCGCGCACTGCATCGTGCACACAGTTTCATCCCCAGCAAACATGTGCACACATGTGGACAGGAACAAGCAGAAAATGTGCTGTGTGCACAGATGGATATAGACATCCACGCTTGCACACACACACGCACACACACATTCTGTAGACACACAGTATTTATTCTAAGAGTGTATCCCTCCCTGATGACCGGTTAGGGTGAGGAGTGCTGCCGGCAGAGCGGACCAATCCAACTCATTCTACAGTTGATTTACTGTCCCACCACCAGTCCACTACTGTGTAATTACACCAACACACACACAGACACACACACACACTCATAATTACAAACACAGTCACATAGCACAAGCACACACATACTGTACACACATACAATACATATGCACATGGATAAAACAAACATGGCTGTTACACTGATGGATCTTTTCAGCTTGTAGGGCTTGTTTTTATTTTCTTCTGGTCTACTTTTGTGTTTTATCATTTACATCAATTCAATTTTATTTATATAGCACCAAATCACACCAACAGTTGCCTCAAGTCACTTGATACTGTAAGGTAAAGACCCACAATAAATGCCTCCCCCCCCCCCCCCCCCCCCCCCCCCCCCCCCCAACAATCACACAACCCCTATGAGAAAGCACTTGGTGACCGTGGGAAGGGAAAACTCCCTTTAACAGGATTATGGCTATTGTTTGAGTACATGGCAAAAGTGTGTTCGACTGTTGTGTTGTTTTAGTTATTTTATTTTAAACTCACATATACCTCAGCCTCCTTTGCAACCCTGATTTGGATAAATGGGAAGATATTATTTACGCACACACAAGAACATGAAGTTTAGTTTCATCTTTTTGCTTGACAAAAATGATGTAGGATAAGAGAAATGATTAAGGATTGAAGCAAAGATGGGAGAAAGAAAAAGGCTATAATAATTTGAATCTTAGGCAGAAACAGAGTTGTGAAATTTGGAAAATTTTTGAAGGTGGTGCTGGGGGTGGGTTGCATAACCAGACAGTCAAAGGTACTCATCAAAAATCAAATTAAATACATTTTTAAAAACAGCACCTGCACAACTGCTGCGTGAGGAAAATTGCACTCGGGATGATTCAGACAAATTGTGTGAAAAGTCAACCATAAGCCCACAGCTGTTAAAACTGAAACTTTTATTTTAATACTTGTTATTTATGTTTACACTTTGCCCTTTTCCGCAGATGAGCAATGTGGTTCCTGGCATGCAGTGTGTGGACTGGTCAGGAAAAACAGCCAATCTATAGATCAATAAATACAGAAAAACTCTCTCCTCTTTACACCTTTTGAAAACTGTATCCACACAATGAGCAGGAGTCAGATCCCTATTTCTTAAATTCTTTTAATGAAATCTGAATTTCTTAAGACTGAAATTGAACTAATAGTGCAGCATGGTGCCTTTCGTATCTTTAATGCTATGGCAAAACAACCACTCCGCTATAGTGGTTTCCCCTTCTACTCGTGTAATTTCGTCCTTTTCCTCAGCTGAGTCTGCCTGGCCCAGTCCGATTTGTCACTCTCAAACCTGCAATTGTATTCAAGGCCAAATATAGGGGTGGGAATGCTAGGGTGGGCTGTCTATGTGTCACACAACAAAGCTTCGCATAAGGGTGTAGCCCTCTCCCTTACATCCTCCCACCTAACCGCCCGGCATGGCCAAGTTGTTTGCATGGAAACGCGTCTGTGTGCATGTGTGTGTATTTCTGTGTGTGTGTGTGTGTGTGTGGAGTGAGGTCCAAGTTCTCCCCATCCGCCTCTCCTCTGGTGAGGCAGAGAGATTACTCCCTCCTCCCATCTCGTTGCTTTATTTGGAGAGTTTCTCAGAGATTCGTCTCCTGTCACTCCCCCTGTCTGTAACGCTGACCTTGACAGTCTTTGTTTCTCTCTTTCATGCTGTTCTCAAGGTTAATGCAATATCAGTTTCACCTGATTCTTAAGCCTATTTTACATCACTGACTTGGAAAAAAATAAAACAAAAAAGACAAATTTGTAAAAAATCTTTAAGAATTTGTTTAAGCGTTTTTATTTTTTTGTGAAACCGAGGGAAATAAACACCAGCGGGGAAGCGCCAGCTTTCTGATGGGCATGTGATTTGTACAAAGTTACAAGCCGTTGTAAGGCATGAATTGAAGGCTCCCTATTATTACATGGTAGAAAAAAAACGAGCAGCCTTTAATGTTGAGAAATGGAAAGGAAGATGATTATGGTTTATGTGCTAGGGCATCCCGATTATACGACCACAAAAACCCATGCTGAGTCACATAGGTCAGCATAGGATGTGAATGAAACAGATACACAAAGAAAAAAAACAGGCGCGCAGTCAAAGAGACGGGGAGGAACTTCCTCAGTAATAATTTCATAACATGAGCATATAATGTTTTTAGTTTCTTGCATAACCAAAGGCAGAAATCAGTTTCTATTGTTCTAATATATGGAAGTGAATTTCACAGTTCTTACTTTCTTGCTGTTTTTGAGCATAAAACCTTTCAGAGTTTAGCTTTTTACTTGAAAATCACTCATTTATATTTTCTAATTTTTTCCATTATGTTGTTTATACTTACTCAAGTTGTACAGATTTCAGCAATGCATTTGTACATCATACACTAAAATACTTAACTATGATAAAAAAATATGCATGATCTAAAATATGTGAGCCACTAAAAGGGCAGATTGTAACTCACCAAAAATAAGTTTAATTTTTATGCTGTACTGAGATTCGTCTGCAATCAAGAACTTAAAATGCTATGTGTAGAATTTTAAGCTTTTTACCCTGCTGATGTCTTAGGTAGAAAGTGAAGAATATTGTTTTTTAAAAAAAACCCCAAAAAGAAAACTGTAAAACTGAAACTATAAAGGATTTTATTATAGTTAAATTTCATTGTGAAAATATTGACACGAGGTCACACAGCCACCAAACACAAAAATAGTGAACATGGCTCAAAAACAGCGAACATGCAGACAGCTGTTTGTTTTCCATTTTAACCCTGTAATCAACATGTCTTTTACCCATGACTCTCCTATAACCTCAGCTGCATGTTTATTATTGTTGGAACAACGACAAAGACCCCGCATTTTCATAAACCTGTTGTTTTTGTACCTTAACCCAATCAAGTCGGTTTTGCATATTAAGAGTACCGGGGTAATGGCTGTGTAACAATCGTGTATGATTGTTAATAACAAAACAGGTAAGGTGACCAAAATATCTCAGTTACTAGCCCAGCTAATGCACTGAATGGTAAATGGTAAATGGTAAATGGACTGGTTCTTATATAGCGCTTTTCTACTCTAGTCTGAGCACTCAAATGCACTGTCTTTTATTATTCAAGATTTAGAGGTACTCAAGAGGTAATTCCATTAACTAAGTGCATGATAAAAATTTACACTGGCTTCATTAATACATCATGAAGTTATTTGGTTTTCTCACCAGCTTCAGTAAAATCTAAATTATTAACCAGATGTCAAAGCCATAAATAATTGTATGTAACATATTAGCTTAAATTAACTTTTATTGTGTGACCCACATCCCCCGGCGAAAACCCCCAAACAAATACATAAAGTATTTTTATTTCTTTTTTGCTGCCTTTTCTTTTTCTAGTTAATTATTGACAAAAAAAATCACTGCTGCTCACTTAAGGTGGACCATTTTCTTGCTTGTTATTCTGACTCAGCAGTGAATTTCATTTTGACAGGCCAAAAGAAAAAGAAATTATTTCCTTTCATGGAGAGAGAATGTGGTGGAGAATGCTAGGCAATCCGGTACACTCCAGCAGCGCTAGACCTGTTCTACAAACACAATCCACACGTTACGTAAAATTTAAATCACCACCACAACCCAGTGAGATTCAAAAAGCGTGTGGGTAGTTAATCTGGTGCAGGGAAGTGCTGTCTCTGAATTTGCATACTTCCGTTTGAAGATTATACACATGTGCTTTCTTGTCTATTGTGGGAATTTTGATAGGTTAGCGTTAGCGTCCTAAATCAAACACAGCAAGTTTCGCACTTTTTGGAAATGACAATACCAATAATGATAAAGATCTTTCTTTCTGTGAAAAAAAAGAAAGAAAAACAAAGTTTGTACCTATAAACTCCTAAAAATTTCCCCACAACCATTTTTCATTAACGCGGTAACCTGTTACTGTACTAAATTATGTAATTACATTTCAATTACAATTATGTTGTCACTTGCGTCACAAAACCTCTTCAGTTGTCTGCACGCTGAAAAAAATCAAACAAACATGCTTTTTTGTTTTTGTGCAATAGCGCTGCAATCAGCTGATTTCAGTCTGTGTGCAGGACAAACGTGAAGGTTAAACGCAAACGTCCAGGACAGCAACAACTGGATTGTACTGCTAACACAACTTTCACTCTTTGCAGAGCTTCTGTATAGACAGGATGCTAACACCAAGCTAGCCAAGATCTCGTTATGATTTTAAAGCTGAGTGAATGCTGACCCCATCATAGCAGCCAGAGCCAAAACTTCTTCAGGTAACAAAAGCCGTGATGAGCGGGTCATATATAAAAATGTATGTGTCCTTTCCTCACTCCTCATGCCACTGCCATTCTCGTTCATAATCTTGTCATCTCTCAGATTGATTACTGTAATTCATTATTATTTGGTCTCACACAAAAATCTATTAACAAGCTCCAACGTGTCCAGAACTCTGCTGCCCGTATTATTACTAGGACTTCTTCTACCCACCACATCTCCCCAATCCTGAAGCAGCTACACTGGCTCCCGGTTAAATTTCGCATCCATTTTAAAATAATCCTTTATACATTTAAGGCTATTCATTCTCTCTCTCCACCATACCTCTCTGATTTAGTACAGATGAACCTCCCATCCCGGTGCCTCAGATCTTCATCTTCTCTTTCTCTCTCTGTTCCTTCCGCTCGTCTGATTACAATGGGGGGCAGGGCTTTTAGTTGCTCTGCCCCTCGACTTTGGAATTCCTTACCCCCTGACCTCAGAAATATTAGTTCATTCCCTCTTTTTAAGTCCACTCTCAAAACTCATCTGTTTAAAATTGCTTATGTCTAAACCTCTGTAACTTTTATCTGTTATTCTTATCTCTGTGTATATTTCCAGTTTTTGTGTTTTTATTCATTGTACAGTGTCCTTGGGTGCTTTGAAAGGCGCTATTTTTAAATAAAATGTATTATTACCTGTTAGCTAGCTAAATGGCAGTGACATTGCCATCGCTGCTGAGGGAATAGCCTCCAACTGGTTGGCTACTTACTCAAGTTGGCAACCACTGAGGGTGAGAAAATATAAAGCATTACGCACTAACATTATTTACCTTCATGACTACACCAACCATGTACTGTGTACCTACACTGGCTGTGAACTTATGTACCTAAAATAGAAACTATACCAGCACAGTGACAATCTCGCTTATACAAATCCATCTAGTAACACACCCGCTCACCATTTACTATTATCCAGATCCTATCGAATATTATAGGTCATTTGAACTCCAAACATGTCTCCCATCCCCTGCTTTAAGAACAAAGCACCGGCACATTAACAGGTAAATGCGGCTTCTTCTCCGAAACCATTCCGAGTATGACTAACTACTTTACTTCGCACACTTTTCTGTCAACCCAACTAACAGGTCTCGCCTCTTCTAATCCACACTCCCTGCTCTACACAATGAGACATCAGAATAATTTGTCTGACGAGCAGGGAGGCACATGGCTCGCCCCACGCTCAGGTGCCCCTACTGCACAGTGATGAGACTCTTGAAATATGCAGCGTGTGGCTACACCTGTGACTCACCTGCGCATTTCTGCACCTCTGAGATATCCCTCACCCATTAACCCACTCCCCCACCCCCACCCCAAGAACCCATCCTGCACACACACACGTTCATCTACAGGCCACTGACACCAACGAGGGCATGGGCTGAGGTGCAAGACGCCGCCTGCGTGCTTTAATTTTCACCTCCCCCTCCATGACCCTCTGCAACTGGTGACACAAGTGGCCTCCTGCTGCACGCCTCTCCTGTTTTCTCCTCTGCCGTCTGCCCCCTTTTTCCCGTCTCCTCGATTTGCTCTTATTTCCGCCATGCTTCACTTTTCTCAGGTCTATGTTGTTCTTACGCTCCAGTTAAAAAAACACACATTTTGTAAGCATATACATAAAACAAACAACAACTGAGCAGCAAACGCTTGAAATAATAATTTTTAAAAAGCCGTGATCTTCACCTCACGTTTTTGCTCTCCCTCTCCTCTCCTCCCATCTCATCCACTGGCAAGGTTGCGCTTGCAAATATGCAGATACTTATTATTATTTTTTGTATACAGCGTTTTGATGCTGATCTGATGCATGTGCACCTTCTTATACCTCTTGGATGTACTTCTCTGTTTATGTTTAGATGCAATCATCTACATATGCTTTTTAATGCATCCCTCTGCACTTGTTTGTGCGCCTTTTATTGGAGGGTGCCTTTGCACGTTTCACAATAGTCATGAGGCTCTTCTGCACTATATATATGTGTGTGTGTGTGTGTGTCTCATCAGGTGATGAGGTGTTTACTAGGTTCTGTCTTTAGCCTGGAGGGAGCCCAAGCACACTCTTGTCCCAGCCACCACATACTAGAATAATTGGCCTTTTCACAGTGTATAAGCTTCATTACCAGCACCCTTATTTGCATTGCAGAACGTAATGTGCCACTGAGTATAAGGAGTGAATGCATAAACAGTTTTGGTTCAATTGATTTTAGTAGGGTTTGAGGAGCGGGGCTCACAATGAATGATTTAGAAGGCCCACCAACTGCAGCAAAATTTCCCTCCTGCATTTGTCATTAGCCCCACTCAGCTTCTAATGGTTCAGTATCAAATCATTATATATGTCTCAGTAGGTGTTTGCCACGTTTCTGCCATGAGTAAGACAGTCAGCGCGTTGATGCAGTTATCAGTGAGTTACTGCAAACTGGGTATCAGTGAGTTTCAAAAGTGCCATCCAAAGCCCGGCGTAGCTGTAGCAAAAATTATGTTAAGATAAGATGAGATAAGACTTTACTGATCCCACGCTGGGGAAATTTACTTGTTACAACAGCTCAAAGCAAGAAAAGTAAAGTTAAAAGATAATGAAGAAAAAAATTGTGGCAACAGAGATTATTACAAACAGATTATGTTAAAAAAAATACAAAAATCTTACCAAAAGTACAGCAGATAAATCAATCAGACTCACTCTGTTATGATGAGAACAGAATGGGACACATCTGTTGCTAACCTGACATGATCTTTTAAACATGTCGAAAATGTGTGAAAGGAGAGTTTAATACAATCACTTGAAGTTGCTGTAGGTGGTGTTTTCTCCTTTGTGTTGTTTGCTCTCCCTGTCCTTTCTCGCTGCTAGGCTCTTTCTTTGTTTGCTCTTAAAATAAACTGTTGATTTTTGTTTCTGCTCTTTCCGTGTACATGGCACTGAAAATGTGATGCCACATTTAGTAAGACGTCTTGTGAATGTGTGTGGGTTATTATCCTAAAGCTGAACTTTATTCTCGCAGCATTAAAACACGTTGAACCACAGCTATTGTTCTCTTCCATCAACCAATTCTTTTTTGACCGTGACAGTAACCACGTTATGTCTACTTACAGCAGCTGCTGTACTTTTAGCAACAATTTAAAGGTACTCCACTCCAGTACATTTTAATATGAACTTTTGACTCCACTACATTAACTTAAAATACAGTACACTGTTAAAAACTGAGCCAGTGGTGCTCAATCCTTTTGTCTTTCACCTACTTAGAAAAATGTGTACGTGTATGCTATGTATTGTAGCCTGTCTCACTTCCCTCTAACCTTCCTCGCTGGTTTCATTTAAATTCTAATTGCAAATTAGCTAAACTAGGATCTTTATTAGCATATCTGTATACCTGTATTTTTAAGATCCTTTACTACTTTAAACGCACAGACTCCAGTCACATTCTGCTTCAACTCATCCTTGAAAGTCTAATAAGAAACGCAAACACTTAGACCTCCTAGTATTATTTTGGACTGAGGTACATAACTCTGCACTTGTGCAACTAAAGAATCAACATGAGCCTTTAGCCCTGACAGTGTCCATGCGTATTCTTCAAACAGTTGGCAAATGGTTGCTGGCTGTTCCTGGGTGAAATCTGTCATAAAGGGGTGAGCTGGATCAAAAACCTCTTGTTCGCCAGCAGGTTGCTGCGGTCGCCTGAAATTTGTCTTTAAACTCTGGCTAACTAACCACTAAGTGGTTAGTAAGATGCAAAGCTGAAATGCAGGACATTTACCTTCTAAGTGAAAGTTGTGCCTTACCGCTGAAACCGACTTGTTTCAAAATGTGCAGCTTTTACTTTAAAGCCAAATTGTCTCCATTTGTTTCCATTTTGTGTCAAACGCTTTACAGTTTCACTGCTCACCAAGCTAAGTTGGCAAGCATTTGTAGGCAAATCGGCAAATACAAACTACAAGTGACCTTGGCGATCTACTAGTGCTGTATACCTGTCTTTGACCAATTTCCTGTAGCAACATAAAGCAACCTTCTGCTACCTCTCGTCAAATGGTCAGGGAACACATTTTAGTGACCGGTGGTTACGAGAGAGTCGCCATCTAGTCTCACTTATAAGACTCTTACATATCAGTCAAGAAAACTTAAGAGGAAAATCTTCATGTTTATACAAAAACAGGCTGTACCTCTTGCTCATACCAATCTACACTTTGCGGCACAAAAATGGAAAGCCCTCCAAAGAATAAGAACCTACATTCTCTTACCTATACTATACAATCGTACATGTGTTTCTTTATTACTGAACATGTAGAATTTATGCGTTTTTGTACACTCTTAAGAAAAAGTTCATTGTTTTTATACATTTTTAAATTGGAAGGCTCTGAGTGATTGTTTTTGTGAATCTGTGAGTGACCCTATACCTGTTGTCTCCTAAATCCTCCAAGATGATTTAGTAATAAAACTCTGGCTGCTCCTCCTCCTTGCGAGACTCATTTCTTTGCACAATTGTCACTTTATTAATGCTAAATATACACACATCTAGCCCCACATGTCTACAGATGTCAAAGAGCCTTATCACTACATAAACATTTAAAGCATGTTTTCCAATTACAGTTTTCTTGTTTAGTAAGGGCCTGAAAAATCCTGTAGAGTTCTTTTCCTCAATGTCACTTCATGCCATCCTCCTCTCCACCACTTATGTCAAAATTCATTCAGTCGAACTGAGAGGTGACCTCGTTCAACTGTGTCATTTGCTGACAGTTAATAACTTGAAAAATACCCAGAAGGTTAAAAGTAACTAGTTACTCTTACTCAAACACTGTACTTAGGTACAATGCTGAGGGTTTATGACTTTATGTATGCGCAATAATCCAGGCGAGGAAATCCCAAAAAGTTGATTCTGTTCTTCAGCAACTGAGTATTTTGAGTCGGAGAAATGTTTCATTACTCATTCTAGCTACTTCTTCAGTCTGTGCATTTATTTTCATCTTTGCTACTTTATGTTACATTTTACTTGTTCCATTTATCCGACAGCTGCTGCTTCCATTTCAGATTAAAAGTAAAAGAAGATTATTAAATGTAACATACTGTCAAAAAAAAAAAAAAAAGCTAGCTGTGTTTGGCCTGTGACTCCCAAAGGCTTCTCACATGGTTTCACTTACATAAATATAATTCAGTGGTTTTTAAAGGTTAGTTTAATATCAAATAAAGAAAAAAATCAGTCATAACCTGCAAAAAAATCAGCACCATCAAACCTTTATCTTCCTGTTTGGTTTTTTTACCTTTTGCACAGCACTCTACACTCAGGCCTCTTATAAAACAATGACAGTGGTAGGAGCTAATGTGACTACTAATAGGGAGTGGATGTGAAGGCAAATAGCCAGTGCTATTTTAGTACATGCAGGGATAACTGGCTTGACTGTGAAACAGTAATGGACAGCAACTCCTTGGGGTCTGAGGGTGAGGTCAGCGCTACCAGGGCATGTCTCTGCTTCTCAGGCGGACAGGAAAGACTTTGGAAGGGGAGGGCTGAACTGCAGGGTGGAGGGATGAGAACATGGAAACGGTAAAGCGAAACTGGATAAACTGTGTGCTGCTGCATGTGCACTGCACCTGCAGGAAGACTCTCTCACACACACACTTATCAGCCTACAATGTAGTCTGATCCTGCAGGACACAAAGGGGAAATGCTGTCACCATGGCAATAACACTGATCACACTGTAGTTTCATGTGCACCATGGCAACCAGTGAAATGTCATCAGACATGTAAGACCATCTTAATCGATAACTCCAAGTTATGCTTAAATAAGAATCCTCGTAAACAGCAGGAATAGTGAAGTGCATCGTTTTCCATAAAACTGTTTTCTGGACATGTGTGGATACAACTTCTGCACTGTCTGAATGTCCCTGTTATCGCTTAGGTACTGGCAGCTAGATTGAGATTGTTTTCACACCTGTGCTGTTTATTTTATTTAAATCAAACTCTCGTTCATTTCCCCCTTTGGCGCAGTTGGTTTCTGCAGATGTTAGCATGGTAATCGCATCCAGGTGCAAAACAAAAGGTTCCAGATTAACTCCAGAATGGTTCATTTGTGCCGAGAACGCGATCCAACCTCGATCTGACCCAACTATTAGGTGAACAGTGCAGGTTTGAGCTAATTGCCTCCCTGTAGCCAGGCAAGCTTTGCAATGTCAGATATGATTCAAGAGATTACCGTAGATGTGCAGCGTACATAAACTGTGGCAATAAGCTGTTGCTGGGGATAAATTCTCCATGATGTTGTTCAGAATACTCCAGAACACAGCAGCTTTTTTTTTATGTGTTTATTTTTGTTGCTCTGTGCCAGACAAATTTGACCAAATCACTGGAATAGAGTTCCAAGTTCACTAATTCAATATAGGTTTGAAGACTGATTAGTTATTGCAGTAAACTAGTGATAGCTATGGGGTTGCTTTAGCTCAGGAGGTAGAGCAGATCATTAACTAATCAGAAGGTCAGTAAGTGTTAACAAAGAATGGTAGATTACTATAAAATCCCCTGTGTTTTTAAAGTTGTATTTTATCTGCCTAAATTAAAATATGATCAGACATCAGGCCATTGAAAAAACATGCTAGGTTAATGAGTTTCACTTTCTGGTTAAATCAACATTAATGATATAAAAATGAATTATGCACAGTGATGGTATAAAGAGCATAAAACAAATCAAACACAAATCAAATTAATTACAGATGTTAATAGTAAAGGTTAGAAGCTGGTTAAAGGTAAATAAGGCGCAGTCATTTTTTATTAATTGTACTATAATTTCACAATTGTTTATACTATTAGAAATTATTATAATTCATGTTATTTTTCGTACACTATATTTTTCTAGTATGTATATTTATAGTATTTTTGCAATTATAGTGTAATGTGATTTTAAGTAATTGAATGCTGCAAATCTTGTTTGTGCATCGTGGATGCAGCACATCATGAAACTGATGAAAGGAAGAAAGAAACTCTCACATTTGGATACCTTTGATATTTAATTTCAGTTTACCTGAAAAACTACGCCCCACTAAACAATCAAGCAATAAGGGAAATGCACATATCTTCACAGACACAATGCACAGTAGAGATTTTCTAATCTAAAGGGGTCATCATTTGCATATGCGTCTCATCTTTGCCATCAGTTTGTGACTCAGACGCAAAGTCTAAAGGCCCACTTCATAATGGTCTGATATGGCCTACTCACAGGCCTGACCCAGAAAACTTAGGCCCTTTCCATTCATGTACAAAAATGCCACACACTGCAAAAAAAGCACATTATTAGACTGATCTTCGTGGAAGAGGAAGAAGCACTATCTTAGTTTTTTATTTAAAAAAATAGACGAAGAAGAAATCTGCAGTGGTTACTTTCTGATGAGTGCTTTGGCATTTTATGCAGGTTAAATAACTAGCAGAGCTTGTGTTTGTATACGCCCATTTAACTTTATCGTTTGTGCAATGATCTTGTCACATTTACAGTTAGACTGTTAAAGTTTAGGAGAGGCAGTGAAACACGTCGTGGTTTCATTACCCAAACTGACGACTCTGTGAGTCTGGTAAAGAGGTAAGGAGGTCTCTCGCGCATCAGACAATTTCCTTCACGTTCTAAAACTGGCAAACCAAAGTGCATGCTTGCACTTCCACCTGTGCAGAGGGGAAAAGGTGACTTTTAATAAGTCATTCACTCATAATCTTTGGAGTCATCTGAAGATCTTGTATTACCTTTTCTCTATTATGAGTGTTTTCTCTGTGAGCTGAGGACAAATGGGATTCACTTACCAAATTGACCCAAATCCAGAGTTTAGATCCAATTGATGCAATCCCAAAATGTGAGTGTGTGGGTATAGCAGGATGTTTGTGTGTGTTTATGTGTGCACGCCTGTGAGTGTGTTTGTGGTATTTAATAAGGTAGTGAAAGTCCCAAGGAAGGATTTTGGTGGTCCCAGCGTGGCCTTTTGTGCCGTCGGCCAGAGACTGATGCCCAAGGAGGTAAGCTGATTAGTGCTTGTTGGCGCCACACAATACAGCACCAATGGTCACAGCAGGCAAAGAGGAAATGTGTGTTACAGTGAAACGTATAGACAAAACTGCACAGCCAACTTTTTAAACCGCTTGAATTAAGTGTATTTACAATACAACATAGTCTTTACAGGTTGTTCGATTTCAAGGTCACTTATAGGCAGCTTCCTTTCACTCATAGTACTGGCTGTGAAGATATAAGAAGAGGAAGACAAGGATATGAAAATTTCTATGTCACACAAGGTACCTGCATGTATGTTATGTATACTGCAGCCATAAATAATAGACTAGTAAAAACAATGACCAATGAATGTTGTTTATTTCAGTGATTTAACGGTTAATAAAATCACTCCCCCTTTATCATTTAGAGGTGCTGAAACCAATCCCTGCTGAAAATGAGCAAAACGTGGGGTACACCCGGGATAGATTGCCAAGCAGGGACTCGGCTGACAACCATTTACACCTACGGGCATTTTAGAGTTGCCAATTAACCACACAGTAACTATTATATACATAAAACTGTCAGAATATCATCTGCAAAATTTATTTCAAAAAGGTTGGCTCATCATTTTATTATATTATTATAAAAAATTACATTTTAATTGATAACATACAAAAACAACGGACTGCATTTATATAGACTATAATAATAATGTTTATTATTATTATTTGGTAACAGTTTTCTGAATTTTATCCCCAGGATTAACCCCTACAACCTAATGTATCATATTTGATAGACACAGATTTTGTCAGACTTCTACATCATCAGTGTGATTTTTTTCTAAATAAACTGTGCAATAACTTGATGTGCATTTATTTAAAACTATAATTTTAAAGAAATGCAATTGCCTGAACTATAAAGTAGTTTAAAAATGCAAATGTTTGCATAAAGTAAATAAAAGTGAATCTTGCACATAACTGCACTGCTCAAGTATCGTGTGGTTTATGTAACTTATCAATTGTGAAAGCCTAGTTTCTTCAGGCTTCCTCTGCCTGTAATCCAGTTCAGTGGTTTATATGATAACGTGTCACCAAAATTCATAGGTAGCAAGAGTAAAGACAGCTGCTTTGGTTGATCTGGTAGATATATGACAACGTCTTTAACATGGTGCAGTCGTGCATCCCAGTCTCAACTTTCCCAATCACTTATTATCTCATCACCACCTCGTTTTTTAACCCTGGCATGACTCTCCAAGACAAAGTACAGCAGTCAGCTGCACGCAGCAGCCACAGCCCTTTCCCATGATGCCCCTTCCTTCCTTCCTTTGTCCTCAGCTTCTTCCTGTTCTCTGCTTTCTTCGCTTTCTCATACACGCACACACATAAAAAGATCGAGTGCTTTTCTCACGTCGTGATTCAACCAGTATATCTCTCTACTACTCATTTGTGCAGTCATTTTCACCGATCTAACGACGCAACACCAGTTCTTATCAGATGTACATCCTTTTGTCTCTTAATTTTCAGTCATTAATGGGGTTAAAGTTATTCACATGGTTTTAAAAACCGTTAATAAACCAAGAATAAATCATTTTACTTAAACATTTTCATGCTTTTTATACAGCAGTAATATCTGTAATAATAATTCTGAAAGAAATGGTTCTCGTTCACTCTAAAAAAAAAAAGTGCTACTCCCTTTCCTTTTGTCTTGCAGATTCAGCACTGAAAATCAGAAAAAAACAAAACAATGAACACTTCACACGCATTCGTCCCCTTAAATGTGCACAAGCACCGTTTGCCTTGCTGAGATAACGACATTATCTGAATTGTCCGAAGCCACAGTCATGAAAAAAAGACGAACCTCGCTTTTCACGTTGTTTTTGCAAGATTTTCATACCTGATACAAGCCAGCCCTGACCTCAGTTACTGTGGGGGGGAAGTATTGATTTTACTTTGACACTTCTTCTACCAAGCGTAGCTCTCGCGATCTTGTTCAGTGTGTGTTTATCTCAAATACATAAGAAGGATACCATTTTTCTTTATTTTAGTGCCCCATTGAGTAAATGCGTAGGAGTATTTCACAAGAACAAACCCAGTTTCATAAAAGTTTGGATGTGTTGTAAAACCTAATTAAAATCTGAATGCAATAATATGCTATTTTTATAAAGAAGGCAAAACTTGTATAAGGCCAAAATAATAATAATAATAATTTCTTTTTTAAAAATGCACTTGGTGGAAAGCATTACAACTAATTAGGGTTACTGCTAATATGATCGGGTATAACAGGAGCGTCCCTTAAAGGCTAATTCTTTCATTTTTAACTAACTATTAAAGTGACACCCTACTCTAATAAGGACTGTGGGGCAAATAAGATTTTTTTTGTTTGTTTTTAAAGTAGAGAGTATGCAGATTTTATCATCTGTGGTAGATAATACCACTAAAACACTCAGAGAATCCAGGAAACACTTATACCATATATGCACTGCTGTGATATTCATCATGTCATGTTCCCAAAACAAGATGGACAGTGTGGAAGGGGGAAAACATAGAGGAATAATCAGTGCCTTAGGCTCTTTATTGTGTTCCCTGAGCTGTTCCTGAGCAGTTTTTGTAGTGTGTAAGGGGGTATTATTCTACTGGGGAAGGCTGCTGCCATCGGGGATTACCGTTGCCACTGAGGCGGTGCTTGGTTTGTGGTAATGTTTTGGTGGGTGGTACAAAAAGTAACATCCACATGACTGCCAGGAACTAAGGTTCCCCAACAGAATATCATGTCACTGCTGAGTAAACACAGGTGTAATTAATAGCATTTGGGTGGGCCAAGGCAGTGGTCCTGTGCTCGCTCTGAGGATGTAGTCTTTTATCATTTTAATTTTATTTGGAAGTAAATGGGATAATGTTTGTAATAGGCTTGTTTATTTTGAGCCTAAGTTTTAAGGATGGTGAAACACATCTGCTCAATCTCACCAAGAATCTTGTTAAGACCAAGCACCCAACCACATCTGGCTCCATTATCACTCACCACTGAGAAATCTGCTCAGCCCTACCCATTCACCGGTCAAACTCGGGATAACAGCGCAATATACTGTACATAATTTAAGCTTATGGGAATTATTCTTTTTTTTTCTTACCATGTTTTTCTGCTCTTGTTACGGTCAAAGAAAAGGCTCGAAGAGACTTCTTAAACTCTAGCGCGCTGGTTGACAGATCATCTCTGTAAACACTGAACCGCCCCGCTGAGTGTGACTTGTGTGATTAGCAAGAGTGAAATACCAGCACCATCTGTCGAACTGCCAAGCTACCTGACTGTCAGGGCATGACGTCTGTGATCGCCGGCTGATATCTTCAGGAATCTCAGATGGCTACTTTGATTGATTTCAATTGCATGCCTGTTCGAGCCCTACAATGGACTTATGACCTGCCTAGGGTCTTTTACATTGTCCACTGCAAAAAAAAAAAAGTTCATTTTGACCTTGAACAGTGAAAGAAAGAGAGCTAGATTCTCCTCTGGCTATGTCTCTTCGAGGGTTTCATAACCTTGATAAATAGTTGCAGTCTTACAGTTAAGCACAAGCTGTACTTACTATACTATATTTCTACTACACACATTGAGCTAAATGTAAAGATGACAGTAGCTGATGTATGTTGTGCACAACTTGGCGTTTGTGTGAAGATGTCCAGTCTCACAAAGGCTACTTGTTTGCTCTGCTGCAGAGCCATGGATGAAGCTAAGAGGTACTCTTAGCATTTAATTTGGAGAGCATGCTGGCAAGACACACGTGAGGTGCATATTCAAAGTGAAATCACATCTGAAGCCCAGTGGATACAAAACAAAACACAATTCAAATGCAAAAAGGTGGTTTTAAAACCCTGTCAATCATGTTAGACATAAGGTTAAATCTATTAACTCTAACCAGCCATAAGCTCATGTCATGTCCCTCCTAAAACTACCACGTAAGACTGATGACAAGCCCAGAAGGTGAGTAAACTGAGTGTTCAAGAAACACAACAGCCATCTGCGATGCAGTTTCCTTTCCACCTCCCCCAGTTCACAGACGTCTTGCAACACAACTGTAAAACAGTTGCTTTTCCTTCTGCACATGCAAAAATGAGGGCGATCGATTGAGCTGGAGCTGAGTGCAGGGAGATGCTGATGGTGTGCGGTGGGCCCTGAGCGAGTTGTTGATAGGTCGTCAGGTCACCCACCCACCCACTCCTCATTTCCCATACCGCACTGCTGACATGGCAAAGCTCAAAATGGTAGGCGGTGCTTTTTAAGGTGAGTTTTGGGGTTAAGACCTATCTATCTATCTATCTATCTATCTATCTATCTATCTATTTGTATGGTATGTCTGTCTGTCTGTCTGCCTGTGTTTGTGTGTGCGAAACAGACATTTCTGTGTTTTTATGTTTGTCAGCTTTTCTGGTTATGTGTGTGCTTGTGGGCACAATTTTGCCCACCTTGTATTTTGCATAGCACCACTTGCAACTCAAGTCATTTACTATAAGAATTGCGGTATGTGACTTAAAAGTGTGTCAACACTTAAATATATGCACAGACCTATTTTCTTTTTCACAACAGACATTTTCAAATGTCAGGAGAGGCACTTGTAGAATTAATCAAATGAATGATTGCTCACTACCATTATGTGTACTATTAAAAAGCCATTACAGAGAACCATCATCCACAGTCGCAAAGAAGCAGATATATAACCATATACCTTTCTTCTGTTTACCGTTTACCAGTAATTAATAATCCACTTTCCTTCCAGATATCACCATTTGCACCAATCCCACATTAATTTTTTATTTATTTGTGATTCCCTCTTTTCAGATGTACTTTTAGGACCTTTTGCATTCACACAATGTCTAAGATCTAACCATACAACGTCCTTTTTCTTTCCAGAGGTGCACTTTAGCCTTTTGTGGTATGACTTTTGTGCTGACTTAGCAGGTATTACTCTTCTGTGCAGACCCTGTTTGTGCATCGGGGCTGCACAGTGGAAATGTGCACCACCACCCTGCGGTGGTTGAACCATCCCGCTGATTGTGTGCAGGGGGGGGGGTTGCCTTTCTGTCTAGCAGGCACAAGCTTCAGTCTGAAAGTTTTCTGGTCTTGTTTGATCTTCTTGATTTCTGCAGGTCCCCTTAAAAGCTTTAGACAGTGGAAACTGTATGCTCAAAGTGTTTTGATGTCTTTTTACTGTTATTCCCTGCTTCGTAGGGTTACATTCATTTTTAGGTCATCAGGTGTTCAGTTTGTTGCTTAGTGGCACAATGCATGTGGCAGCTTATCACAGGGTTTTAAGACTCATTGGGTAAGCCAGTTCAACAATCCTTAAAAAGTAGGTACAGGTGATAAAGTTCAGAAAAAGTAGCACCGTTTTATGTGTTTATGAAACAAAATGTGACAGTTCATTAACATTTGAACAAAGACTAATTTGCTTTATTGAAATGCATTTATTTTATTTGTGTTTTCCTCTCTTTCTTTCCTCTTACCTCTCTTTTCTAATTTGCCTAGGGTGACTGAACTGTTGGAAAAAGGTGTACGCAACAAAGTTTCAAATTGCACCAAACATTGCATTAGATATTGTTCGAATTATTATTTTTGTGTGCGTGTGTGCAGTTTTAAGGGGAGTGAAGCCTATTTTTAGATGATGAAAATTGCTTTAAGGGCACACAACAAAATTGGCATCCACCTCTATCAGCGCAATTGTTCTTGCCATATCCAAAAAAGAGCCAATTTTGTCAATTCTGTTTGGCAGCTTCAGGAGGACAGCCGCTACATCACGGACATTTATTATGAAGCTGACGGGAAGTGCTGAAGGTTTGTCAGCAGAGCGAGTATGGAGAGTCTCCGAAAAATGTGACTGTAAGAGCAAGTTTTTTGGGGTTTTTTGTCAATGAAAGACTGAGCATGACAACTAATCCCTGATAAACAGAGCACAAACACTGACTTGGTTTTGAGTATGTGCTGTTGTTGTGTGAGTCAACTCCTCTGTTCTTGTGGATGACTTTTCATCAGTGAGTCATCTTTTTGTACTAATGGCTGATAGATTATTTATACAGTAATTATATGAGCTCAAAAAATAGGATGCTAAATGTGAATTTTGATAATTTTATCTCAACGTACTGTAACATGCAAATAGTTTGAGAATGTAACTGCAACCTTACATTTCTGGATGTATAGTCACCTCTTTCTATACACTGCCAAACCTTTCCTCCACTCAGCTGTGTTTCTTGACCCTTCTCAACCTTCAGCTCATGTCAGTAAAGGCTGGCATCTTTAAGGAGGCACAAGAAGACCGCCAAATGGAGATCCGTCCACATGTGAACTCATTTTTCTGATGCCGAGACCTTATACGGGATCTGTAGGCTGTGTCAAGGTCCAAAAGTTTAAAATAGTAAGCAAAAAACTTAACAGTGTGAAGAGATTGCATAAAAGTGAACACACTGAGAGAGGTGGGTAGAGGGTAACAAGTGCGGAGAAAGGATGTTGGAGGGAGGGAAGATTAGGCATTAAAAGGAAGAGCTGGATGGATGGGTGGATGGATGGATGGATGGATGATGGATGAGGGAGGGAGCTAGAAAGCGATAGAAGCACAGAGAGAAAAAGAGAGAGGGATGAGGATGAAGTGTGAGTTTGGCTCAGTGAGAGCAGCTGTATAGAGGACACTGTGGGTGGAAGTGGTAGAGTCGTGGGTGAGCTCAGAGTTTAACTGCCAACCTTCCCTGGTCTCACAAACTGTCCGTCACACACACACACATTGCACACACGCAGTCATTCACATACATACATCCTGGCTTGCACATGCATACACACCAGCATGCAGAGTTTCAGCTTGACAACCTGGAAAACTTTCTATGTCGTTTAGTATATGCCAGACACGAGAGGAATCTGTCCCTGTAATGAGTCGTGTGCTTTCAGTGCCACCCCACTCACACTGGATGTTACATTGTTGGAGACAAGTTGGTTATAGCAACAGTTGAGGCAATATTGGTGCATAAGAATGAGGGAAATGCAACTGTGTGCAGGACGGTTTGGACGCAGCTTGTAGATGGAAGGATAAATGATCTGGGTGGGAGGGATTTGGGGCGGGGTGGGGGCTGGGGGGTGTTGCTCGGTTTGTGCCAATTTGTTCCCATGCGTGTAGTCAATTGTAGGTTGCCTCTTCTTGCCGAGACTTCTGCTATGATAAATAATGAGAGCACCAGATCCTGAAATAGAGTACCCCCCCTCCCTTGTCCCTGTGGTCCGCTCTTGTGAAGCTCCCGTCCAGCCGTGACTTTTCCAAGTGATCCCCTCCCTGCTGCCTCCTCCGTTATGGTTAGCATGCCGGCTAAATCTGTAGCCGTGCGTCTGTAATTAGGCTTCGCCTTTGCTGGATTGAGTGCTACACACTGGCAGCTGGCAGGCCAGGCCAGCGCAAACACACACAGACACACGCACAGTGATACGCATGAACGATTGCACACAGACACACACTTTATCTCTCATGTAGAATAAGAGGATAGAGGGTCTGATGGTTGCAGCGCAGGGTGGAGTGCTGGGGTTAAAGAGCAAAAGGAGCCAAAACACCGATCGTCACCCACCTCACCTTAGCCTTCATCCTCCTCTGTTCCCCCTTCATCATCGTGATGTCCTCAATGCTTCGACTGTCTCCTCTTTAGCTCTACTCTTTTGTCAGCTTGTCTTTTGCTTTTCATTTCTCCCCACCCCTCACCTCATTCCTTCCTCTTCCGCTCAACCCCTTCCTTCCTCGTCGTACCCCCACCCTGCCACGAAACCATACGCCTGTCCTCACTCTTTTGCTCCCCAAATTCTTTCGATTATTCCCACTTCTCCTCTCTTACCTCTTCCCCTGCTCAACCCATCCCATCCCAGTGCTGTTGAGTGTAGAGTGGGTAGGTTGACCTGGCAACACTTAAAACCACAGTAGTTATGAGAGCTTTTTATTTCCAGCTATATATATTATCAAAAAAAAGAGAAAAGAAAGGGAAAAAAAAGAAAACGTGTGATGTTACCTCAGCCCTGTTGCCGCCCAATGAGGGGGCTCCAGCACAAGGCAGCACGCGCATACAAAAGCACATGCTCATACGCAGATACAGGTATGACTGTAAGTTATAATTCCAAGTGAGGTTTAAGTGAGGTCATCTGTTTTTGTTTGTTTTGTTGTTTTAGAACCACAGGTATTAGTAAGCTTATAAATCAAACTCCATTGTTATAGTTTTAACAGTGACTTGTATGATTAGTTAACTATGATAACTATAAGTATTATATTTATGGATATTTCTATGTGTATGACAGTCAAGAGAGCTATTTTTGTGCTTAAATACTTTTGCTTGACACGAGCGGTGCATCCGTTCCCTCATGTATGTTGGCCCAGATGTCCCAGAACATCTAATAGCATGCAAAGGCATTCCTACCCTATAAAAGTCGAGTGTCTTCCTCAATTAAACGACCATGAAGATGTTTAAATAAAACATTTCCTGTCCTTTCAGCACTGTGTGTTTTTCCCCTCTCACTAGCGCGGCTTGACACCCGTAACTTGTGCTTTTGTGGCCTATAACTGCATGCTTGTTTCTGACAAGAGCCTCTGATTCCGTGTTGAGATGAAAGGCATGAAAGGCCAGTCATTTGTGTGAGCGTGTGGTTTCGTCAACTCTGCCAGGACACTCTCAAGTTTTGCCGGACCCTGTAGTCACATGCCCAACCAGCGGCGTGGCTATTTTAGCTGTTCCGAACTGCAAAACCCACAATCCTCCACTGACCAGCACCCTCTCCTCTCTGCTAGGTATAATGACTATGTGGATATTGATAGACCAGGGGGATTATTATCGTTCACTGAATATGCTTTTATTTTGTCCCACATGTGACTGGCTCAATCTGGAAAGCAGAAAACAAGCAATCATGTATCCTTCTTTCACTCTGCCTTTGTTTTTTTTCTGTCTTTGCTTCTTTCCTCTGTGACCTGAGGTTGCCCCATAATACGTACATTCATGCATATTTTACCTTAAGAATATGTGATTATAACCAAGAATCATAAACATAGAAAATGTCCAAAGCAAACTGAACTAATCCATAAAATATAAACATAGTGTTTTTTTTTCTGAAATGCACTAAATTCATGAAAATGTTATCTAAAGTCAGGAGACAGCTTTCGGTGTGCTCATACTTTGTAAAACATTTAATCTGAGTTGATAAAATCATCTGCTCAAATTGGCTGCTATGTGGATCTGAGGTCAACACCATGCACTTTTGTTTGGAGAGCAAAATGTTCACATATTTTTTTTAGTATAAATAAAACCATTTTAATACAAGCACTCTTGGCTGTAGTTGGGGGTTAATTGGACAGCTATGAGTTGGAATCTGACCTCCTGTGAACCAGCACTGTATGCTGCATAATGTGAAAATATTGTAAAATGTGTTTTAATTCCATTATACTTTAACATTGATGCATGTTTTTCCTATGAGAAAATGTCCAAAATGCATGCAAAAAATTGTAAAATGTGTAAAAGTGTAAAATTAAAAATAAGAATGTGATTCTTCATCAATGTATGTCTTACATTTTTTTGTACATTGTTCAAATGGGACACTATACCATATTTGACTGTTTGGAAAAAAAAGACAGATGATAAAGAAAATAATTTTGATCTCGTTCTCCTATGTCTTTTTTCAGTCAGTACAAAATACATTTTTGCTTGTATTTTTAGCCACACACATGAGTTTATGAATGACTGCTACTATAAGCTTAATATGTTATTTTCCTAGACTTTAGCTTAAGACTGAATAAAACTATTGTGATAAAAAAGCTATCAAAATGCATTCTTCCACTTTATACTTTGGTCCATTTTGATAATGGTCATCATGGTCAATAAGATAAGCATGTACTGATGTATATTTCCCAATGTTTGATATCGTGGCTATGTAGCTGAACTGCCGGGAAAATATGTAATCAGAAATAAAATCAAACACTGGGCACAGTTATGAGGTTCATGTTCAGTTTGGTGTCCTATTGCAAATTTATTAAGAGTTTAAATTTAATATCTTCATGTGATAACTGTTTGTTAAGTCAAATGTACTTTCACATAAAGTAAGTAGACTTATAATCCTACATAAGTAGCTTCACACTGCAAAAGTTTTACAATCAAACTATATTTCAAGTGCATAAAGTAAAGATTTTCAGTACTTATATGTTGCTGATTAGCTTGACCTATAATAATACAGTTTATGTGCAATAAGCAACTAAAGCTTTAAAATAAATGCCATGGACCTGAAACTGAAAGTAGCATAACAAAGAATTACTTAACTAAAGAACAAGTGCATCAAACCAGTACTTCAGTATTCAAGTACATGGTGCTGGGTAGTGTAAGATCAATAGTGACCTAGTCCATGGCATTTGTGGGAGGCTCCTCTGGAGCTCCAGAGAGGGCCAGTGATATTTAAGGCCAGTGCCACCCCATGCCCTCCCTTTGGACATGCCCCTGGACCGCTAACAAAATTTGATCCAGTGTGAGTAGACTATGTCATCAGCACCAATGGTAATGAAAATATTAGCTACTCTGGCTAACACCAGCAATTATCAGGCATTATGGCTGCCAGTATTGTGCTGTTGTCTGCTTAGAGTCTGTACATATTAAACCCACCACCCAATAGTTAGAGGTGTTGTCAGGATTGAAAATGTAACTGTAAAGTCCAGCAGTGAGCATAAGAATCGCAGTCAAATGATTCAGTCGTCATTACCAATCAGTGCACAACTTGCCTTGTCTGATTTTGAACTACACTCCTCAGTACAAGAACTAACAGAAGCATCAAAACTGAAACAGGGTTAGTATAACACAACACCAGCAAAATGTTACCACCATCTTAACAGGCTTATTTGACTGTTTCTCTTAAATCTGAGGCCTAATAGCTGATTTTTTTTTATTTAAAAAAATAGATTTTTTGTTTTCGCTTTTTACTTTTATAAATGTTTCTTGTCAAGTTAGCCCAACTCTGTCTTTAAGCTCTGTTTTTGTCTCCATTAACTCCTGACTGGCTCTTCAGGTGCTTAATACTCCAAATATTCACCAGATAGTCATTTACTGTCTGTCTATTAGTTGCTGAGCATGCAGCAAACTGCAGGTTAGCATAGCTTTTCTTGTATTTAGGGTGATGATATATGTGGGACAGGCTCAGTGTTTTTTGTTTTTTTTCTTTGTTTTTCTGTAACCGCTAACTCAAATATTTTGTATGAGACAATGGAAAGAGAGCAGATCAACTTTCCCTCAGTCTCACTCTCAATAGTTGTTGTCACATCTACACCAGGGGAGTGAATCTGCTGAGATCCACAGATGGATGCTGTTTCTGTTCAAGGGCCATGCTGAGAAAACCACAGCAGACTGATCGCAGGTATCGGCCCGCTGATAACAGACACTGTAACCTTTAAAGCTGTGTCTCTCTGTCTCTGTGGAGAGGAGTGGATCCTGCACCACATCCTGTCAACCCCACATGATCATGGCCTCGACAAGGCTGCTGCAAACATCAGCACGCAACAAAGAGAGCAAAAATGTGGGCCAGCTGAAGGATCGAAACCTGGAAAAGATACTTTCTCAAGTTTTTTTTTCTTTTTTTCAATTCACCGAAAGCAAAGCAGCAGATAGAGGAATCACGTTCACATTTCCTGCTGTCGTGTTTTTAGTGAAACAGTCACACTGCGTGTCCCTCTGTGATGGCGTTACTGCCCAACCAAAGCTCTCCCACCTCCTCTCTCAGTGGGTCAGCTGGGCCCAGGGTGTGTGGGATGTTGCTGTATGTAGAGGGAGAGGGAATCTGTGTGAACACTGTGTAGGAGAGGCTAAGAAAAACATTACGGCCTGGCAGCTATGTTGTAGGGAGTGGAGGATGAGGAGGAGATTTGGGGGGGGGGGGGGGGGAGTGAGGGAAGGGAACACTGGGGGTGTGGAGGGTGTGTGGGGGTGGGCATGGGCATGACAGAGGGGAATGGAAGAGTTGATGTTTGCGTGCATGTGCGTGTAAGGGGTGGGGGTGGCCGCTGAGCTAATATCTCTGAGAGTGTGGTTAGATCATATTCTCTCCATGTCATCCCAGGCTGTGGGTGGGGTTTTGTGGTGGGGCTCGTTGGGAGACGGGGAGGGATGGGGAGAAAGAAAGAGAAGGGAGAGAAAGAGGGAGAGGTAGGAATGGATCTGGTGAAAGACGGGTGGAGGGGGTTGAGAGATGGGCAGTGCCGACAATTCTCACTAAAGCGTACACCAGCGTTACACCCCTGAAGTGGCAAGACTGGTTCACATGAGCTCGTCTCCTGTTTTTTCCCTCTTCTTCTTTTGTTGTTCTTTTGCTTCCTTGAATCTTTAAACTAAGGAGATGCTTTTTGAAGTATGTCACAAGTTTAAGAATTTTGACAGGCGGAAAAAACACACCATTTACCAAGTATTTCTCAGACTGTGGCAGATTGCATTGTGTTGAAGGTATTTCGGGTAATGTGGCAAAATTTGACAAAGATGGGAAAACATGGGAAACTTCAAATACAGTATAAGGCCAAAGGTACTGGGCCACAACTCTTAATGTTTGAATTCAGATCAGCTATAAGTGGTATTACTGGAAAGTGGAAGTTTTTAAGAGCCACAGCAACTCTGCTAAACCACGTCAAGTTCCAGAGTGCTGAGGTACGTAGTGTGTAAAAGTCGCTAACGGTGCGCTGACTCATTAACTGCAGAGCTTCAAATGTTCTCTGGCATTAACATCAGCACACAAACTGTGCGCCGGGAGCTTCATAGTATGGGTTTCAACGTTTCCATGTAGGTGTAAGTTGTTAGGTACTTTTGTCCATGTTGTAGCCCACCTCTTTGGTACAGGATAGATTGCAACAGCTATTATTTTTGATACACAATTTGGTAAAGTCATTTACCTGCCGTTTAGGATGAATTGTAAATATTTTTCTGATTCTTAAGGTTTTATTTGGCATCACTATCTCATCAAAATTTAGACTCCTTTCAAGCCAGTGATCAAACTCAAATATATCCCATCAGACTAACATACAAATGTTAGCATAAAAAAAACCCCTGGTGGCAAACCTGGTGGTATCTCCTAAATTCAGACTTTAATAATACGGCTATAGGCTCTTAGCAGGGGTACCACCGGGGGGGACACTGACCTCCCCCCAGTGGCCCCCACTGGCAAGGCTGTCCTATGTTGGTAATAACTTTAATATATGTGAGCACAAGACACCCTATAATGAGTCAATGAGTTGAAACATTAACTTCTAAAATCTAATTTTGTTTTCATATGTACCCATTTTCAGTGATATTTACTCTGATAACAGGAACTTAACCTATATTTGACAACAACATAATACAACTGGAAATTCTGTTTTTGGTGTGCCACCCCAATATTTTTAGTGCCTCCCAACAAATTCTGGAGGTGCCCCTGGCTCTTAGTCTTCCTTATGGTCTGCAAAAATCAGAAGAACATAATTATACAGATACACATTTTCCTGAAGATTACTGTATTACCGTTTTTACTGTATAGTTACTGCATTTATCTAACTTACTGGTTGAAAAAAAACCCTCCAAAGCCTCTTGTTGTGGTGCCCAACCGTTTGCACAGAACACACCAACTTGTTTGCAAACACTTGCTAGTTGCTCTCTGAGCAGTAGAGAACCTATAAAAAGTATGACATAAATCAGAAACAGACACTGTTTGACTTCACAGTAAAAGCTTTATTTTTTGAAACACGAGGCTTTCGTGCAAACTACAGGCAAGCAAACCAAGTGCAATCAGGTTTCTAGCGCAGCACCTAGCAACAGTCAGCAACCTCCAGGAGCCACTCACAAACCAGTCAGGGGAATATACATTTTCCTTTGTCACTGGTGGTTGTATCACGCCCAAAATGGCAGACAGCTATGTGCGCACAATACCATGCAAGAAAACTCTCAGGAGAGCAGAGAAGAAGGAAATGACAGCTGCTGTGACTTCTCACCGAAACCATGGGGCGTGCAGGTTAGCAAATCAAACTCCAGATTGCTACATAATCCAAACACGGTCGGTGTAATGATAACACAGATTAAAAGACTTGAAGTGTGTGAGTGAAAATACCCAATACTGACATAGAAAACACAGCTAGGTTGGCTAATCTGCAGTGGCATCCAACATACTAATGAAGTTTTCATTCATACTTGTTTTTATCTTTTTCTCCCCCAAAAAAGAAATAACATGAAGAATCTGTAAAAATGGCCTGCATTGTTGCACATGTCAGAGTAAATGGATCTGCTGTAATCTCTGTTAAGACAGTTGACACAGTTAAGCCCTTAATTCTCAAACCACCTCTCTCCCATCCTCGCCTTTCCCTTCTTCTTTCCTCACCTCTTTCTGCAAGTAATTTTGGCTTCTTTCCCATTTCTGCTTTAGTTAGGCACGTCAGACTGGTTTTATGGGGGTTATAATGCAACTTCCACATGAGGGTGTCTTGTTTTGAATGATGACTAGTCTTAGCCCCTGAACCAAGTTTTGCCTGATCCCACTTTGTCACGAACACTCACACCTCTGGGTGTGTCTGCTTATTGTGTGTCTACAATGAGCAGACACACTCATACCAAAAATGGGTATTTGATTGGCTAAGCATGGTTACTGGGGCTGCCAACCATGACAGCTGACGCAAGTAATCAAAAAGACCACAATTTACCATTCAACAATGATTACAAATTGAGATAAATATCAAATGACAAACATGAGAGTCTCCAGTCAAAGTCCTTTGATTGGTTATGCTTCATGTAGTTACATTTAATCATGCTTGTCCTATTCTATAGGTGCTTAACAGTGAGTAGGGCCTTGTTTCTCTTGTGAGTCCAGTTACATGTATTTATTTCATAAATCACAATGTGTACGGGCTGTTCCTAGAGCCACCCCGATTCTCTAATTTAACATCAACAACACTCCTCATAACTCTGCTGCTACAGTAATAAATTTAACAGAGACAAAAACTTCTTTTGCCTTGTTTTTAAAACTTTTGCCTCTGTCGGGGTGTTGCTTTCAAACAGCACTAGCAGCTCAAGTTAAAATAGCTCAGATCAGACTTGCAAGCCCGAGTTCTGAATGCTGGTCAGTACATTGGAGCACCGCCCTGACACTGAGCTGACATACAGCAGGAAGCCATCTGTTTACACTGGTTTAACACTACATACAAATATCACACCAGAAAAGATGTTCAGACACTCTTCCTTTATCTTCAGCGTGTAAAAGAGATCCAGACGGATTAGTCTCGAATGCAGTCTGTTGTCATTTCAGAGACAGCACACAGTGAGCAATAAAAGCTACCTTGCTTTTATCAGAGCCTTAAAAGATAAATTTACTGATACTGACAAAACATGTCAGTGCCACAACGGACAATTTCAAAAGGGAGAAAATCAATGCAACAGAAGAGACATTTTTTTTATTCATGCGTTCTTCTTCCTTGTCAGAACCTGGTGAGTAGATTACCCACAATGCAACACAACTGCAACCCAGCAGAGATTCGGTTGTGTTCTGTTAGTAGCCTCAAGCCTCTTGCCTTAAGCAGAATTAAGTAGCAGATTACAGAGGGCTACAAAATCACCCCCACACTTTTTCATTTGAAAGCTTCAGACCTGATGATGTTGACTCAGCTGACATAATTTGAGAGAATTTCTGAGAGTAAAAATTTGCCTTTCAATCAGCACCGATAAACCTGAACATGTCTGGTGATTAGAGATGTACTGGGGAAATATTTGCTTTGGATTTATTAAACTTACATGTACATAAAAGGTTGCGTTTTTCTCTGAAAAGACCACTTTTACTTTATTTTTCAAACAGTTCTCTCTTATAAAGGACCCAAAGGACATCACATGTAAATGCACTGGGTATGGATCATGTTTCTGTGAGGACTGGTAATGTTGTGAAAGAGTATATTTATATGCAAGCCATTTTTCAAAACATGACCATCTATCCATCCAGTTACTGATGCTTCCTTGGGTTGGGGTTGCTGGGATGCCAGTCTAAACACAGATGTCCAGACCTCCATCTCCCCAGCTATGTTGTCTAGCTCTTCTGCTGGGCGGGTTTCCTATATGAGGCATATCCCCTCCAAGGAAGGCATGCCTCAAATGCTTCACCTAGAAGATCTCCAGGAGGCATCTTGGTCATATGGCCAAACCGCCTCGTCTGGCTGCTTTAAATGTGGAGGAGTAGCATCTTTGCTTTAAGTCTCTCTGGAATGTTTCTCATCCTAGCTCTAAGTGAAATCCCAGACACCCTTTGGAGGAAACTCAGACCCGCTGCTTGTATTGGTGATCCTTTTTGTCTGGTCACTACCAAGAGTTTATGACAGCAGGTGAGGGTGGGAACGTAGATCCACTGTCCTCTCACTCATGAACTCATGAAGACCCAGAGATACTTAAACTTCCCCACACGAGGCAGGAACTCCTTTTCTACCCATAATGGGCCTTAGACTTAGAGGAACTAATCAAAGTCGCTTACAAAGTGCCCCAGAGTGAGACAGAGGTCACCACATGATGAGCTCAGAAGAACCACATCATCTGCTAAAAGCTTAGCGCTTGTGCCGAGGCCAACAAAGCAGAAAGTCTGCATCTAAATATTCTGACCATAAACGTTACGAACAGAATCGTGAAGGTGAAGCAAAAAGCAAATCAACAACAAACAACAAGCTTCACATTCCCAATCTGTCCATCCATCCAACCTTTAAATGTACATTTTCACCAGTCTTAAAAAAGAAGATTGTTGCCTCTTCAATCTGAAAGCTACAACATTAAAGATGTGAAATATTGTCATACTCAACTTGCCGAGGACTCTGTGTGGGATGAGAACACATTTACCATGCAGCTGGCAATGGCTTCCTATGTCTAGTGTCTCTACTGACACATCTCATGAAGTTTCTGCTTTGAAAACATTGCCAAGCTGTAACATGAAGAGGGACTTAACATGACTTTTTTTGGTGTTTCTTTTTTCACCCCACCCCCTCGCTCATGCAGAAAGGTGGAGGAGGACAAAGAAGTGGTTGATGTTTGTACCTCAGGCATCGGGTCATATATGTTTGAACCTTTGGAAGCAAACAGACCTGACAAAAATGTTGATGTTGTTGCAAGCCGACGCCTCCCACACACACCTACACACCTCTAACCCATTGTTAGCTTGATGGACCAAGTTCACTTTTTACAGGAGGAGAAAAGGGAGGCTAAATATTTGGCAGATCGGAGAACAACAGACAGAATATGTATACTAAGGAAACCTTTCAAATTTTTGTTGGTCATGGGTTGTATATATTACGATCTTTAATTGTAATTTAACTTAATTATTTATAAAACAACTCATTTCTTAGTGTTGTCCCTGTATTCATAATGACTGGTTTGGCTTCTGATTGATCTCCGCATATTGCTGATGAATTATCCAGAAAGAACTGCGAAATTTTGAGCATCATAGTATATTTTATTTCTAAGCAATACATACATTACATTGCATATATCATTTCCTCTATGGATCTCTAACAGAGCACTCCACCTAACCATCTCTGGTGATTGTCCACATAATTGAATTTACTGCTCTTATACTTTAAAACCCTCACAATACACACACACGCACACAAATGCTATTCATGAAACAGATTTCATCACCCAAAAGATGGCCTGTAAGCAGAAACAGGTCTATGTGACAGATTTGGTGGATAAGATGGTGACACCCACTCCACAGGTGGCAGGATGAAAGCAACAGCAGCATGTGGGTGTAACTTCGAGTTGATGTTCTGTGTACCGAACGCCTTTTTCTCTTTGTCGTATTCAAAGGGGGAAGTTTTGTACCCTGGACCCCGGCTTCTCGCACGTGAAAAACAGCAGGTAGCAGACGCATGCAGAGACATAATTAAAAATCCTGATTTTAATCAGTGTTGGAGGTGATATTTATGCATGCTGTAGAGGAGACTTGTTTATACAAAATAAAAAAGAAAAAAACCCCCCAAAAATAACATTTGCACAAGATTATTCACTTTTTATCTGGCGAGGAATCAAAATTCTCAGAACTCCTCTTTTGCTCTGCTGCACTGCCCTTGATGTGTCTCGTCCTGCTTAAGTTTCTCAGAAACCCCGGTAATTAACAGGGTGGTAAACCTTGCCAACGGATTTATGCTAATGAATGTGAACCGACCCATCATGTTTGTTTTAAGCGGCTATGAAAAAAGTTGAGAATTTTTGTTTGTTTGTTTGTTTCTTTGAATGTATTTGTGTGTGTGCGTGTGTGTGTGTGTGTGTGCGCGTGAGGGCCTTTTCAGAACTTTCATAGCGAAATAATGCCGGCTATATTTATGTGCATCAATGATAGCATTTAACAGCACGAGATAACAACGTACTGAACAAATCATTTTGAAACCGTACAGCTGTCATTTACAGAAAAAAAATATGACTCAAAATCTTAATAGTTCAACTTTCCTGGAATGAAACGTATTCACTGATATCAGCCTTAATATCTATGTGCTTAACATGGTGATAAAAAGATAAGAAAGTTTGCGAACAGCTAGCATGGCACTGTGCAAACGTAGGAAAACCATCTACATACGCCTCTAAGGACTTTAGAGTGGTTATGTGCCTTCATACCTCATTTTAAAGTATCAGCCTTCATCATATGGACCACGTCGATGCTGACAGCAACCTCTGTAAACTCCTCATCTGGCTTCTTGAGGTCAGAGGACAATGGACATACTGCTTCCAGCTGAGAGGAAGGCAACAATAGCAACTTGTTACAACCAAGTCAGACAGAAGAGAATCTCTGAATGCATCAAATATTGAATCTTGAAGCAGATGGGCAGCAGCAGAAGACCCTGGAGGCTAAATTCACACTGGCTCACCAAAACTGGACATTAGAAGGTTGGAAAAATGCTGACTGGTTTAATGAGTCCTGATTTCCGTTGCAACATTTGAATTGTATGGTCAAAATCAGGCACTAAGAAACATGAAAGCATGGATCCATGCCTTTTTAGTAGACTTTTAGCACCGTAGTACTGATAAAGCATCGTGTAAATACCATAGCCTACCTGTTGATGGCCATGTCCATCCCTCTATGACCAAAGTGTACCCATCTTCTGAGGGCTGCTTACAGCAGGATAACACACCATGTGAAAAAGCTCAAATCAGCTCAAACTGGCTTGTTGAACATGGCAGCTCACTGTACACCAATGGACTCCACAGTCACCAGATCTCAATCCAACAGAGGACCTTTGGGATGTGTTGGAACAGGAGGCTCACATCATGGACATGCAGCTAGCAAATCTGCAGCAACTGTGTGATGCTATATGCTGCAATATGGACCAAAAATCTCTGAATGTTTCCAGCACTTTGCTGAATAAGTAGCACAAAGAATTGAGGCAGATCTGATGACAAAAGTGGATCCAGGTACACTTTTAGGCAGGTCTGGTGATGGTAAAGCGTCAAAATAGGCCCAGTAACCCCATATTTGTTTTATTTTGATTTAATAATTGAAGTTTATTAAAAAATCTAAACCTTTCCTAACATGTCCCACATGTTCAGACAACAGCTGTTGCTAGGTATCACGATCTGTGTGTTTCTGTTTAACTCAACATCTCGCGGGTGATCTCAGAACACACACACACACAGCAACTCCAACTTTCTGTCATCTCCTTCTGGTTTTGTTCTGTCTCTGAGATAGTTTGGAGAAAAGCAAGAATTTTTTTTGTTGCTCAAGCTAAATGTTTTTTGTTTTTTTAACTCGTGTAAATGTGTCAGTTTTGTTTGCACCACTGGAGGCAATTTCAGCACTAATTATGTCTCGCCGCTGAATTTGCATTACAATTACGCCACATCTGAAATCCGCAGTATACCTGTACTTTTCACGAATTGATACTGGCAAGCTTTATTTTTGCTTTTGTGTGTAGGGTTTGAAATCTCAGTGTTGCCTTTTGAAGAATGATTATTTCCTCACAGACTTTTTAGGTTTCAGCAACAACAACAACGCCAAAAAAAAAAAAGAGAGAAAAAAAAGAAAACGCTGCACAGACAGATCAGCTCAGTGTTATTTGTGTTACACCTGCTTTTCTGTCCTATTGTACGATGTTTCTATGCCAAATAAAAAAGAGAAAGCAAATACTGGATTCCTTGTTCCAAAGCGCACTGCAAGGGACAGGACACAAAATAATCAAACACATGTTGGGTGTGTACCAAGAACCTGCAAAAGACAATAACCAGAGGATGCCAGAGCTATCACGTCGGTATGTTCTTATGTCTAATTGTTGCTGGTTCAAACCCTAACCCTAGCCTGGGAATCTTCAGTTTTAATTGTCTGTCAGTTTGTTTGTTTGCACACTGATTAATTATAAAATAGTACGTTACTGTTAAACAAATCCTGCTACAGATTTATTCAAGACAGAGCTAAATAGGTAAGAGCAGCCCACGCAGCTCCTCCTCTGGGCTTAAACAAAATGAAGCCAACACAGAAGAGCTGAAAACTGCACTTCATCGAATGGCCACTTGGGGCTGACTCCAAAGTGAGCCGGTTCCCACAGTCCCTCAATTTAAAAAGCCCAACTTCACAGCTGTAATAAACATGTTTAGCTGCTTTCACCTTTTCTGACACCCCACAGGAGGTGGTGTTTTCTGATAACTCATGCATTTAAATTAAATTAACACTTGACGTCATGCATTTTAGGGGATGCAGCTACTTTAGGTGGCTACCGGCTGTCTCTAAAGCATCTGTTCAGTCTATTGCAGCACCACCTTCTCATCCAAATATGGAGAGCCCTTTCTAAAAAGAAAGCAAAAAAAAAAATCTAATAAAAGTAGACAATGGTGACCATAAAGAATCTGCACACCCAGCGTTAGTGTCCATCTTTGATATGCAGTCTAGCAACTATGATGGACTGACCACCTACCCTTTACCACCTTCCTTCCTTGCATACTGTGTATTTTAAGGGCTCACAGAAGATGTATTGATACTGAGATCACTGTTTTTGCCTCAACACTAGCAAGCTGTGAACATGTCACTGACAGATCACCACGTTTCACGCTCTCCCCCTTAGAAGGCCGTTGGAGTAAGATGTCAAAGGTTGTCTTTATGGGGTTTCTTTAGGAAACGTGTTAGCAAATATTTGCTCATCCTGACACCAAGATGTTACAAGGCAATATTCTCATCTTTTATGATGTTTTTTTTCCTTTAGTCTGTACCAGTCACTCAGGGAAGCACCTGGTACTTTAGCAACTAAATCCCCCAAAGTGTTCAACAGCTAGTCCCAGGTATGTCTGACTGGCAGTCAATGCTATAGAGTGATCCAAAACAGTAATGTTATGAACCAGACAGCTAAAAGTGATTAAACTCACTACAGGGCTCCATAAAGCAGGCGGGAGCTGCAGGTTTGGCTGAACAACCTTTTACTATCTCACGCAGTAAGAATGAGGAAATCCTTTCACATTTCCGCGCTGTTTTCACTTTGTCATTTGATGCCTTACTATAAAAATATGAATCATCGACACTTTAATCAAGTGATGCGGTTGCTTTTCACAAGTGTGGCATTTCCACGTGTTAAAGCGAAAAGGCAAACAGCAGCTTTTCTCTGGGGCTTGTTTGACAGACACAGGATCCACTGAAGCCTTTTGCCCCTCTATCGCCCAGCAACATTTACATCACCGATTACACCCTCTTATTATATTGCCATTATGCTGCATTATGGGCTTCAGAGCAACACAATGGTTCCAACATCTTGCCAGGTACGAGCTGTTACAGTGGAGCACACGCCCAAGTACATTCAGACGCTGTCAGCGACTCTTTACCACCCGTACCTTTCTCAAACTCCTTTCATTTCTCCCCCTGATACGTCTTTTGTTCGACACCTGATATGAACCCCTGGAGCTCCTGGTTGGCACAGGTAAAGGCCCACCCACTTTTTTCCCTTTACCATGCAGATCAGCCTCACTGTGACTATTTTATTCCCAGTTCCTGCCTTACTGCTTGCTTCTAACCCATGCTCCTGGTTTGGAGCTCTTGTCCAGCATCGTGTCAGGCTCCAGACCTTCAGGCACTGGTCAGGCCTAAGAGCACTCTCTCAGCTCAAGTCAGCACCACAGCTAAGCTCTGTCATTTCTCATCCGTAATCATACCACTCCAGTCAAACGTGCAAGCAGGTTTTTAGGCTTGGCTTGTTTTAGTGTTAGAGTGTGTGTATGTGTCACTCCCCTCCCCTAAGCACAGGTGGACTTGTAGGGAACATTGCCAAATAGTTTTGGTTTAGAGGGAGGGAGGGGTGTTGGCTGAGGCTGGTGGGTGTAGCAGGTTTTTTTTTTTTTGTTTTGTTTTGTTGTGTTTCTTAGATAACCGCTTCGTGGAGCGGTACCTTTTCACTCCCCCAAATCACGGACACACCTTCAGAGCAAATTTGAGTGTGTTTCGTGCCTGCTCTCACTTTCACAAGTCTGCCAGTGCTGAGACAGTGCTGTGTTTCCTGACAGGGAGTGAGAGAGGAACTGAAATCAAAACTTCTCTTCTTAAAAGGTCAGTAACATCTCGCTGTCTCTGTTCACTTTTCTGCTCTTTTCTCCGTCACGCTATCATTTGTCATCATCGAAAAAGTCGTAAAGTGAGGTTCGCATTTTCTCTCTGTTCTGGCAAAAAAAAAAAGAAAAAAGTTCAAAGCATACACAAGCTGCCGGCTACCTCCTGCGCACCAGAATCAAACTAACGGATGGCTGACCTTTGCAGAATCGGGCTCTTCTGTGCGACCCATTTTGAATTGCAAATTGCTCCATGTTTCAAACTTTTCACGATGGAAAATATATGTTTAAGAAAATTTAAAAAAAAAAAAGACTGCTCAGCTATGCAGAAACTTTTCTGTGTGCATATCTCGCAACAGATGTGCGCACAGTGAGTGAAAAGACTCCCCCTTTCAAACAGCAACCGCACACCAAGGGAGGAAGCAAGTGAAAGCATGACAGAGCTGGAACAGATTGAAAGACTGATATCATTTTTTTTTTTTTCACTGTTACTTGTTTTTGTTGTAGTAGCAGCTTGTAGAACTACACGAAGATTGATCGCACGTGACTTTAATCTCGCATCTGCGACTGTACGATCGGCCCGAGCACAGCCCGAGCATACAGTGCCTCTAACTGACGAGGTAATAACAAGACGATCGGACACATGGGTTAACATCTGTCCGGCAGGAGTCCGTTTAATCATCGCTTGCGTTTTAGAGCAATCTTCCAATTCGGTTTCACTGTGCAACAGATGTGGGGGCAGAGGTGTGACATTCACATTTATTTCACTCTTCCTGTGACTCCTCATCAAATGCCACGAATAACTTCAAGAGTATCATTACAGGGCGGTTATACGCAATATCTGTAACAAGGTACTGAAGTGTTCTTGAGACGACACGACTGAATCATAGTGCGAGATGTCAACTGTCCTGCTTTCCGTGTTAGTAGGGCTGGCATGGTCCTAACTGAAGTGGCGAATGCGAACCTTCCGCTGATTTTAAAGAAACTTGCAATTATGCACTGTATGCTTCAAATACTGTACAAACTAGCTGTGGTTTTAATCAACAGGTTATGACAAATGATCTCAGTTTCCAGTACCGACCTAAAAACAGGCGGCTGTGGTCTAAAGCAGCTTCACAGCTCACGAACCACATTATTATCGCCAGGTTCTGAATTTAGATACGCAGTGTGTTTCCGTTTATCAGAGAACAAGATGGATCGTATGAAAATGAATGGAAAATTAGAAAATGAGCCGCTTCCTCAAAATGCGGTGTGAGATGATAAAGGGAATGTGAGCAAAACAAAACTTCAATTACAATAAAGCAGCATGTACAGAGCATATCAGCTTGAAAGCTTATCAGCCATCATCGTTAATGGAAAAAAAAACAACCTTACAGAGCTTTCTTTCCTGTTGCTGTGAGGTTAGATGGGGATAAAATCAAGTAGACGCTACCACACCTATTTTCTTCTCACTACAGCCCCACGTCTGCTTCTTTCTCTCTCTAGGATTAGTGATTTGAACCTGATCCTCGCTGGTCTTTTGTTACAGGGCCTCGCTTACGTCGGCTGTGTTTAACAAACATTACCCGGGACAGATTTCAGCCGGTGTTTGTACAATCTCACCTACAGTATGCCGTGCAGATCATGACAAGCCGGTTAGCTTAGCGAGCCGGCGTGTAAGGGCACAAAAAGTGCTTGACTAAGAGATTTTAACAGCCCTGAATCAATTTGTCAAAATGAATGAAGACGCGGCTTCACATCTGAAGAATTATGCAATGTGTTCATTGTGAGACTGACGGTGAATGAGTCCGCACGCCTTCTTCCCACCTGACAGCGTGTGGGCATGCCCATGTAACAGCATCCACACAGGGATACACAATCTGATGCTAACCTTCTGTGACACAGATGTCATCACGGCAGCTGTCCTGAATCTGATTTTTTTTTTCTTTAAGAAAACTGCTCAGAGAGCAGGGAGGACAAAAAAAACGCCCTCCAAAAAAACCTGATCTGTTAGACGCATACCCGCAAAAACTTGTGTTCAGGTTAATGTGCTGCGTGTGTTTGCATGTCTACAATGGCAGAGGAGCCATTTTTGTGCGCACGCGTGCGTGTCCGCCCTCCTCCGTAGGATCGAGGTCCAGGTTTTGTTGTGTGTGTGCGTTTTTCTGTGTGTGTGTGTGGAGTTGGGCTGGGTGAGTAAGCCGCCCCTCACAGATGAATAGAGGATGGGAGGAGGCTTGAAGAGGCTGCCGTGGGTGGGAGGCCCAAGCCCTGCCAAAAAAGCTCCTTCTGTGGGATTTGTGTACTTTTGCGTTCCTCACGAAACACAGCGCCTGGCTCCAACGACAGAAGCTGCCGGGGGGAGGGAGGTAGGCCCTTTCTCTCCCAGGGGTCGGCTCGATCACACCCTCTGCTTTTCAAGCTATATCCCATCTTTCCGTTTACAGTGCTCCTCCTTTTCATCTCCACATCCAGTATTTTTCTTAAAAATAATAAACCGACCGATTATACTCGCACACTTTGACTTCCTGGGAACACCTCTTGCCTCACACTTCCTGCTCACCACCTACCCTGACACTAAACTCTTCAAACACAACATAATCAAGGCATTTGGGTTCCTTTAAGTTATTACTGCTTTACATAAATATATCACTTTACTTTTGAGCTTTGTGTGTCTGTGTTTTATCTCAAAGGTCTCGCAAAACTGCAAAAACAAACTCGATCACACAGAAACTTGTTTCATGTTATGAACTTCTATTAATAATGCAACATTTGCTTTGTATTTACTAAATCAGAGAGGAAATGTGTCTTGTAGTGGTTTTTTATGCATTCCTTAGCAGGGTCACAGTCATCAGAGAAATATTTTTGTCATACATTTCAACATCTGAAATGTCAGTGGCAGCCGCAATTTGTAATGTGGTTGCGCAGTAAAGCATTTCACATACAAATTGTGGGTGTTTCCTGAATGTTACCTAGATAATACAAAATAGGGCCCCTGTAACCACTAGCAACCCACCTAGCTTTAACCTGGCGACAAGCACAAAGAAAGGCATTGGCTCTCGGCAGTTTGGCAATCGGGTAAAATGACTGGCTGGTAAATTAGAAAACGAAGAGCAGCCGCACGTACAGTGCGGGAAAACATATAGAGCATAGAGCTGCGTGTCATTCAGCATCAGGGAGTTAGATGAAGAAAAGAAGAAAGGGAGGAGAAGGAAAAAAGAGAGCGTGATTTCATAATGTCTAAAAGAAAGATCTGGGTTGAATAAGTGGGTCCACCCACCTGTGTGTGAGAGGCAGTGAGAGAGAAAGCAGGGCTGGATGGCAGTTTTAGAGACATGAGTGTGTGGGTTAGGCTAGCTGGCCTGCTTATGCTATCTAATCACTGGGAGAGAAAGGAGAGCAACATGCCTTGATCCACCCACCTACCCCAGACAAACAGCAGTTAGCCTGCTAAGTACTATATGTAGTCGCCTGCAGCTCGAGGTGCTTCACTGGGAGATAAAATGTGACAGAGTTTGCAGGTAACACACACACACACAGAACAATTATGCCTCACTCTGTGCTTGGGAGAAACAGAGATGTGTCAGTCTAGAGGCCACTGTGGTTCACAACTTCCACGTAAGAGTGAGCGTTTGAGTTTAAGCTGCCAAACACACAAACACGCAGGTTTCAGGTCGAAATAACACTAATGAGACATCACTCACTGTTTTTTGTTTTCTATCCAGATTAGTCAAATTAATTTTAACCCTGTCCACGCTGATTTCAACTTTCTTTATCTCAGAATATTTGCTTTCCGTGTGTGGATCATTTTATAAGCTCTGCTTGTGTTTTGTCACAGATTAGTTACCTGTGTGATACCTGAGTGGGTGGGATGAAATTGGGTTCGCCTCCAAAAATAGCTGACCTGCGCATCGGGCTTGTGTATTTTGCCAGCGTGCATGCGGTTCACCGCGGTCCGCCACCTCGTGCATGTGTGTGTGTGTGTGTGTGCATGTGTGTGTGTTCCATGACAGGCATCTGTCTCCCCTGCCCTGCAGCCTGACTGGTTTTAATTAGAAGGTGCCAGAGTGCCCGAGGGCTCTCTTGCTGACACACACACGTACACATGCTCTCTTTCTCACACTCGCACACACACACAAACATGCGTACATACACACAATACCTGAGGGCAGACAGAGGCTGTCCCACCAAGGCTGGCCTCCTTCTCGTTATCACCATAAGGAGTTGTCTTCATTCACCTGACGACCCTTGCGAAACACGCGCGCACACAACGCTCACACAAAAATACCGACACCAAACCAATCCAGCGAACACAACACGACGCTGAAATGCATTCTGAAGTCGCATTGTGCTAGCGGGGGCATGACTCTTTGTACATTTTGTTGGGATTATTACGCCTCGAATACATTCTTCTCAAAAAAGCGGCCTCAAACATGAAGAATGATCAAATTTACCTTTAAGAAAACACTCAGTGGATTCATACAAAGGAGTGCAGCCAACTGTGTGAGACTTTCACTGAGTACTTGCAGTTCTTTACCTCCCTTCTGGCAAAGCTTCCCATATTTATTAGGGTGTTTGAAAAGAAGGCACAATGGGAGAAAGTTAAAGCCCAAAACAGACAGGTCAGCAGACAGGAAACGCCCTCGTCTCACTCACCCGAATGGCATGCTCCAAGGTGAGTTCTAATGACCTCAGTGCAATGACAGATGGGTGTGTATCTCTGTGAATGTTTGTCTGCGAGTGAGCCAGGCAGAGCTTGCAGTGGGTTTGAACACATTCAACCCTCCCTTTGTGTTTAATCAACATTGCATCTCCGAGTGCCTGGCTGTCCTTGGCACTTGAGGCAAGGGATGTTAGACCTGGGAGGCTGCTGTGATGCCCTATCTCTGGATGGAAGAGGAGTGGGGGTAGTGAATGCCTCCCTTTCCTGCTTCTCTCCCACAACAGGCCACACCTGGCTTCAGAGTCGAAGTATGAGTTTGTCTGCCTCTACAGTTTTTATTAATCCTGGGAAGGTCAGCTGAGCTCGTCCCTGAACTGTTTTAGCACGTTCGTGGGCTATGTGTATACTGCTGCACTTTAACACTGATTCTTAGCTGTTATAAGTACTTTTTGAAAAGTCAGAATCCAGAACTGCTTTACAGACCCCCTTCAGGTCAGTGTTCACATTTATCCCATCAGAAAGCGGTCGGTCACCTTTGTGGAGGTGAAATCTATATTTACGCAGCTACTTTTGTCAGCTTTGGATATTCGCAACTTGATGAAACAATATGAATGTCTTTTGGGAACACTTAAGAAAAAGTGATTCAGAACCAAAGTACGTCCATAAGACAGCCTCAACACTCTGCAGGCATCCTTGTAATATCTCTGTGCAGCTAGTCTGAGAAGCATCTACCTAAAGAGAGCCCCAACCTATTGGATCATCAGTTGGTCTGCCTTCTACAGCAACACTGGGTTAGCGTTTTCTGATCTGACGTCCATATCGGCAGGCCAAGAAACTTTGAAAAATATGTTTACAAGCTCTGGGTAGTGACTAAAAGAATGACAGTGCAGATACAAGTGCCAGAAAGGAGTTTTCTTTGAAGGTTGGCTGTGCTCTCCTTTAGTAAGAGTGTGACGAGCTCCTCCACATCGAAAGGAGCCAGTTGAGGCTGTTCGGGGATCTGGCTGTGCCTCCTGGATGCCTCCTAAGTGAGGCTTTTTCCAGTATGTCCTACCAGGAGAAGGCCCTGGGGCTGAACCAGGACTCGCTGGAGAGATTACGTCTCTCAGCTGGATTGGTGGAAGAGGAAGAGCTGGAACATGTGGCTGTGGCGAGGAAAGTCTGGGCTTCTCTGCTCAGACTGCTGCATGCACGGATGGAGCTTAGTGCTTCCAAGCATGCTGCATCCTGACCTTTAGCTCTACTTTATTCTTCTCGTACAAGTGTAACAGATGCACCGTTTGGGCTCTGATGGTGTAAATATTTGAAAATGGAAAGCAATAGTACTCTATAAAAGGCAGGGGGGGAAATCAAAATTAATCATTTTCAACAACTGTCTGGAGACAGGTGGTGGAGGCAGGGCCCTGTGTGCCAAACAAGGCGACCTAAAAAGCACAGCAGTCTAGGATCACACTATTTCATACCAGTGGCACGTGTAAAAATTCACTCTGTGATACGTGGCTGCTGTGCTGCTACGAGACCATCTGAGATATGCTGATGAGATCTTCTCAGACGCGCCAAGAAGAGCCAATTTTAGTCGTTAAGAATCGGACTGCCGTGTTTATGGTGCTGCACAGAAGGCCAAGCTGAGTATAGCACCAAAGTTTTCATGATATCAACTTTATGTAATGATGCTTCACACCCCATCCCCCATCCAAAGTGCCAATCTGGTGCCCTTGTATGTGTATCTTGCTGGGAGCAGCAGGTGGCAGTAAACAGGTACACTGACACACCAGTCAGAGAGACAGACAGACAAAACAGATGACTCTTACTCAGCCCTCATGACTGTGAGCAGGCGGCAAGATCCACCGCTTTTTCCTGGAGAAAGGGGAGGAGGAATGAGTTGTTAGCTTAGAGAAACACAAAAGAATGAGAGACACAGAAAAAACTTTTGATTGTTATTTGCACAGCAGTTAAAAATAGCTTATGTTATTTTGTGATTAAGCTAATTAAACTCATCGCTTCATATGGGATGAAGATGCACTTTTTTTGGCCTTAATGCACATTTCTCACCAGATTTTCTGATTTAAGTCATATAACATGTTCAGGTTGTCCTGAAAAGGAAAAAAAAGGCAGAGCTGAGATTGTACGAGCCTTTTTAAAGGCCTTTAAATTAAGCTGCGTATTAATTTGCCGTAGACGTTTGTGAATTTTCGTCACCAAACACAAAGCTGCATGGCAAATCTGTGTGTTTAACAAATTGCATGCCAGCGCCGCGAGATGACTGTTTTCAATCTGCAGTTCAAAAGCCTGCACTTCTTTTTTTTTGTGCTTTTTTTCTTCCGAGTTTAGAACAAAGCAATACGCACAGGTACCACTTACAGAGCGCTGCTGTGACGGCAGCAGGCGTGTTTAGAACAGATAGTCGAACTTTTTAGGAAGACAAACGCTGTTTTTCTGGCTGTCTGGCTGGGCTGCTAGCAGTTAGTGGCTTACCCTGTTTATATATACTAGATGCCAATGCGAACTGGCCTGGGCTCTCACCCTGTACAAAACAGTGTAAACCACCGTGGGCATGGGCTGCGGTTTGCTTTGGTCCATTTTTTCCCCAAGTGGAAGTGGGCATAGCATAGTCTGATGTACGCTCTGATGTGTACTTGTTTGTGGAGGTTAACTCAACACAATTTGACTCCTTTCACTGTCTGATTGTCGGTTATGATATACGGTCGGTCAGAAATATTTTAGTAGATTTGAAGGTCCAGCAGCCACCAGGAAAACAATGGCTCGCTGTGTGCTCTACGTTCGTGGACGCGCATCTGCTCGGATCTCGCTTGCTGCCTTTAAACAGCAAGACTGCCGCTCTCTCTCATATTGCTTAGGCGGTAAAACTTATACGAATAAAAACAGTGAAGTATGACGAAGGGTGTGGTTTAATGATGTCACACAGGAAAACCCAATGGCTTTTTCGACACTGCGAATGTGCTTTGTCATAACATTTGGCTTGTACGCGTGTGTGTGTGAAAGCAAAGGCAAAGGAAACACTTGTTCTCCCTTTTTCTTTCCCTCCGTCTTGCCATCACAAATATCTGACTCAACACAGAAAGGAGCTTAACAGGCAATCTCGTCTTGAAGTTTAACATCTCGTCAAAACTCCTGCCGAACCCAGTTTCCTCCTCTGTGCTCGAGCCTTTACAGAATGGCTTATTTCTACACCTTTTTCTGCATGAACTTCCTCCTCCTCTCCACAGACTGAGGTGGTGGTGCTCACCAACTGTTACCCTGCCTCGGCGCTTTCTGACTCAAATCAGGACTCTAACGTTGGCCGTCTGCTCTTCACGGCCGGGTTTCTGAAACTTAGTTGAAACAACGGTTCGACAAAGTGAGAAAGAAAGAGAGAGAGAAAAAAAAATAAAAGGTCTGTAAACAGACGCTTGTGGTATTTTTTTTCTTTTTTCTCGTTTGTGGTCTAATTCTGTCTCAGATACAGACAGCTTTTAAATAATACAGCCTTTTAAATTAACGCCACTGACTGAATCAGCTAGTTTAACGGGGTTATGCAGAAGTCTCTCAGGTCAAAATAGGTTGATTTATTAGGTTCTTTTTCCAGAAACTAGTCAGTTCTTGCTATCAGTATTTCTCTAAGGGGGGGGGGGGGTCAGTGTGTGGCTTCCTGTGGAAATACATTGTCTCAATCGCTTTAGATTTATTTCAAGTTTCATTTTTAATAGAATAGAAAAGAGCAGGTGTGGGAATAAAACTAACCTGATTTAAGTTCCACTTGCATTTCTGCTTCTCCTCATCTCAGTCTGAGACTCACCGTGCACAAAGCGCTTTCCCAACTTTTCTCTCCGTCTCTCGCTCCCTCTCCCTCTCTTTCTCCTTTCCATTTTTACCCTCCCTCAGTCTCCCCAAACAACCCCTTCGGGTTTCTTTTGCCCCGGTCCCTTTCTACCAAAATCCACTCTAACACAACTAAAAATTCATTTTGTCTGACCTAAATCAGAGGGTGTCTGCGCCATGGGCTTATTACACACTGCGCTTAAACTTGTGTTGTGGAGGAGGATGGGGTATTATTATCTTCCAGCTACCCACCCTGCTATAAAAACTAGTGGTGCGACATCTCCACAGCGCAGAGCTGCTGCCCTCCCTCCCTTCTTCCTCTCACTCTCTCGCTCGTCCTACATGAGCCACACACAACAGTGAGCCTGCCTGACTCTAAACTCCACACCAGCCACTCGGCTACACAGACAGACCCAAGAATCGCTCTCTGCTCTCCTCTGCTGCGCTGCTTTGCTTCCCTTCATTGGATATTTTTCCTTCCTGGGGTGTTTTTTTTTTTTTTTTTGTGAATGGGTATCTGAATCTAGTGTGAGGAGCTTGTGAATGGACTGACTGACAGACGGGCAAAGAGCGAGGCAGCTGTGTTTCAATTAAAGAGAGCTATGCTGAGAGGTCAAGTGAGGAGCAGCGGAGCTTCTTAGTAGTCTGGAAATACAAAGACACGTGAGAGGAATTGAGAAAGAGAAGGTACGGTAGGTGATGCCTGCTGAAATCTGTGGAATGCTGGGGGAACGTATCAAGACATGTGCAAATTTATTTGGATGTCAGACTTGTGGAACATCCACATGGGTGTGTGTGTGTAATCATTTCTGAGTATTGCAGAGGATGTGTGTGTGTGTGTGCGCGCGCATGTGAATCAGCTTGCACTTTTGGGTTGTGTGCATCACTTAAGCGTTCAAATGAGCGCTTTAGACCATAAAGGCCCGAAAAGGTGCAAACAGGTCAATAAAACCACTTAACGACTCGTGTCATTATTCGGGCTGTGTAGTGTAAACACTGTGCCGTAAAGATGCTGGAAATAGCGCGGGCATTTATAGCATCACAACACATCTCGGAAGTGCCAAACATAGTAGTTTCGGTGGACTTAAGTGCGTGTTTTGTCTCCAAAAGTAATTACACATTACAGTTTCTGTATCTATATGACACTCTCCGTTAAATCCACAAATACTCAGGTAAAAAATTTTTTTAAAAAAGCAGGGAGGGGGCATGTTTTAGAGCACAGACAAAATAGACAAAAAAAAAACATGTTATGGATTTGAGGCTGAGCTGTAAATGATTGTTTACAGCAAGTCAGCTCATAAGACCTCTTAGCTCATAAAGTTACAAAAAGCAGTGACCCGTAGTGCTGTTGTAACTGTTTACTCGCCGCTGTTTTAAAAGTTTCTGGTCTTCTTTTTTTATTCTACATCAAATTCTTTGTTGGAGCCAAATGAACAGAAAAATTGTAAATACGGTTGCCTACAACTGACTGTGAGTGGCACATTTTAGAAAGCATTATTCAGCGGCATGCAGAGATGCAAAACAAGGCTGTGCTGTAATGCTGAGGTGCTGGTGGTAAACTACATGCAGTTACACACTATGTTAAAAGTCTGCTTAATGATTTGTTAATCATATCTCAATTAATCCAATCAGTTTTTAAGCTTTACCTGCCAGTGTGTAGCTTAGTAAAGACACTCAATATTGTCCTGTTTAAATATAAAGTTTAATCAAGCCTGACTTTTTCTTTTTTCTTTTACATTGTAGAAAAATACAAATAAATGTGAATAAATGCAAATTGAAACTGAAACAACTTTTTTTTAAAAAAAAAAAAATGCTGTAATGATCATTTTATACCGTACCATCCTCACTTGTGGTGCTGGATATAAGCTTCCTCTGCTCATTTTTGGTGGTCTTTCCTCAGGCCTAACTGAAGAAAGTATCAGATGAGATTTAGAAACTGTCCATTATTTCAAACTGAATATGTGTGATTGAAAATAAAAAATCTTTCTTGTTTTATTGGCAATAAAGTAAACTTTTGGGGTGATTGAGACGAAGGCGGGTAGCTGTGGGCCACCCTGAAAGGCTCGAGAGATGACATTTAGCGCAAAGAGGCGCTTTAAGGAGCCGTGAGATTTGAACTGACCTTGGATCAGTTCATTCATTTTTAATCAGTCAAGGCTGAGCACTAGCCAAAGGTACAAATAACTGCAGACTTTCTGAATTAATTAAGTGAGCAATGCAGTATAACATTGTATTTAATGGCACTTTATGTATTTGACTGTGAATCTGTAGTTTGAAGTTACTTTGAAGTGCTTTAGTTGGGTTTTTTTTAACCTAAATGCTAACAATACTTAAAAAAGAATGTGCTTTTGTTAAAAAACACATACACTAATTCCTAAAGCCCTGATTGTTCCAAATATGCAGAGGTTTCTGTTTAAATACTCGGATTTTGACCCTGACATTTCACCATTACCGCAAAGAGAAAATAAAACCCCAGTCATGAAGTTTAACTGGCATCGTGTCCTCCTTCCTCACCTGCTCTAATTGACAGCAATTAAGATAAAATATAAAAAATCTCCCCCCCTTCATGCGGCCTAGAGACTCAAAACTAACACTAACCACGGAAGCGTCTCCTTGAGGTGCACTGCTGTTTCACTGGCGATAATGGACTAGTTTACACAGCAGGTCAAATGAATGTCTTCCCTTAATAAGGGGGGTGAATTTTGGCTGTCAATACTGTAAATTATTGGCCGTGCAATTGTCCACCTGTGACAGTTGTTTCGCAGGTGTTTGCTATGGGCAGTCGGTGACAGGGGTAAACTCTGGCTGCTGGTGATTTAGCATGTGGGTCAGGCGGATGAACGGGCCTGACAGGAATAAACTAGGCACTGGGTGTTGGAGCGCACAGGCCAAATGAGCGTCTGCCCGTCACAAGGCTTGAGATGGACATTAGCTGGTGATTTGTGGCCTGAGCGGTCAGGGTTGGGGACAAGTTAGCCACTCTACTCTAGGCATAATGATGATACAGCTGCAACATGGACAGAGCGAGGTGGAGGAGGAGAAGGAGGAGGTGGTGAGGAGGAAGAGGAAGAAGAAGAGGAGAATCATTAGGAGGAGGTGGCGCTGGTGGTCAGTGCCCGCAGAGCAGATGAAGTTCTCGGGAGAAAGACGACACTGGATGGAGGTGACACATAATTTGGGGCGGGAGTGCTGAGTTGAAAGTGTTGGTGACTAAGTGAGGCATGAGAGGAGATGCTGGCCAGTACAGGAAGGCAGAAAGAGAGGGAGACAGAAAGGCCTTTATTAGAGGTCAGTTTAGTAAATGAGTTGAACTTAGTGTGAACTTTTTTTTCCCACACTTGGAAGTTCTTCCTTTAAAGCGGTAATGCAATTGTAGTAGGTGCTATAAGTTTTAATCACAAACAAATTTTGTTAGTTTTTTGGTTTTTAATTCATTAAAAAAGTCCAGCCACCTCATAATGGCAGGTTGTTAAACCTGACGACTACTTACTGAGTTGAGCTTTATTGCTAATAACTTGGAGTTGCTTTGAAAAGGGGACAGAAGGCGAGTCACTTTGTGCCCTTTCTCAAGGCGTCGCCACCCTCGCTCCCCTTGATGGGTGGGTGGGGTGTTGCGTGTGCGTCTAAAGGGCTAAGACTTGTTTGGCTGATGAAATGTCGCTCCAGGACCTTGTGGTGGGAAAGCGGTGCCCTCCTCCCCTCCCTGTCTATGTGGCACATCCTCCTTAGATCCTCTCCACATTGTAATTAGGGGGCCGGCCGCTAAGAGCTAGTGCTAGCTAGTGGCAGGCAAACAGTGGGAACGGGGAGGGGAGTGGCACTCGTCGGTTCAGTGGGTGAACAAACAGCAACAGCAGCACGTGTCCCATAGTTCCAGGAGTGGGTGGGATGGTTCGAGAGCAAAAAAAGAAAAGGAGGAGAAAAAAAAAACGAATGAGAGACAGTGAGTTCGCCAGGCCCTCCCAGTCGTTTTCTCCTGCTCTTATCCACTCAGTGTTGTTCCAAGCTCTGCACTATTGTTTGCCTTGGCAGGCTGTCGCAGGGAGGGGCCCCTCCGCTGGTGTTTGTGCAACCTGTTAGGGAACTTTTAGGGCCATCTGATCTCTCCCTGCTGGAGATTCTCTCACCTTTTTGCCCAGGCTATTAGTTTTAGGGAGGTTGTGCACATGGCGTGGGAATACAATTAAAGAAAAAAACAAAACTCTTCTATTCCTTGTAAAAGTGTAAAGTTGTAGTGTGAGCTGCATACATCCTCATCATCATTTCCATTTTGCAAATCGCCAATCAAACAGCTTCCCCCCCCAGCTCGCTGTGACTTTCACTGTCGCATCGAGGCCAGCGCACGTGCCTGCGGACATATATCCTACACTGCCACCTCCTCTATAGACATTTTAATTATGTCCACACTGTATCAATGGCACGAACATGGCAACAGTTCCCTAGCAACAAGATCGACAAGAATAAACTACATGTAAGATTGGTAAGGTATCTGAATTGTACACCTGCAGGTGAACTTGGGAATTTTTTCTGAAATAGGTTTTTTTCCATCTTGTTTTTCCTTTTTTTTTTTTTTTTTGACTTCTGGCGTGATTCACTGCAGGAAGCTCAAGAAAGTGAGACACTTGGGTCTGTGTGTGTGTGTGTGTGTGGCTTCAGAGCTGGCCCATTTCGGTTCAGTCAACAATGCAGCTGTGGTGTGTGGGGCTGCTTCAAAGTATTTATCTACACATGCCTCCAGTGACCACCAAGTGCGGATGGCTAAGTTTGAGCTCTATTCATAGATGTGAATGAATGAGCACCCTGCCAGCGGAGGTTTGATCACTAGAACTGTAAACAACAGTACAGTGAATCAACAGGTGGGAGCTCAGGCAGCTGTGGAGTGGAAAATGTGAAGAAAGAGAGCAGACCGAGCAGAGATTCATCTGTGCGTTTAGACCATAACGTGCTATATATCAGGCTTTTCAGGCACCGCGCTATAAGTGAAATGAGTGAGGATAGACTGCAAGTAAGCATTTTGACAGGATACAGTATCTAGAGTACAATCTGACCTCTTTTGTCGTTTTCTTCACTTCTCACCACATCGCAGTCTCTCTCTCTCTCTCACACACACACACACACACACACTGTATTGTTCCGATGAACGTATCGGCTTGCCTCTTTCTCATATCTGATAGACGCAGACAAGAGGGATGGACATTATAAGCGCTATCACAGAACGTCTCTCACACACTTTTTTTATCACACCACCCAGCTTCGAATTGAAAAGTAAGAAGTAAAAAAGAAAAAAAAAATCAAGAACCGCTTTAGGACTTTAGGAAAATGACGGGCTTCCCTAACTCACACACTTGCAACAAAAAATGATGATAACACATTCAAGAATAAATATTACCCAACGTGATGTTTGCTCGAAATGAGACATGCTGTATTTACCACTTGTTGCCTTTGCTGCACAGATGGCACGCAAACAAGCATGCCTACAGTATATTTTAATAAAGCTAGACTGTCACTCATTGTGTTAACACTATCTGCCTCGGCGAAGAGACTCCCCTTATTCGCATATGAAAGCTTTTTTTGAAAGCCTTCACCCCATGAATGGACGCCGCTTGTCACCGGTGACAGCAGCGGCACCCGTCGTTACCGCTGCACTCTCTGCGTCGGCGTTTCAGAACCCCGTTTTGTTGTTTTCTTTAACATGCCTTCATTAAATCCTGCACCATCCACGTGGATGAGTCAAGTCAAGTTTACAGGGCAGGCTCTTTGCACAGCCAGGAAGCAAGAAGCCAGCTCTGTGGATTTAAAAGAACTATTATTCACCGCTTTCAAGTCAAAGTGAAAGTACATGTGACCAGTCATCAAATGCCAACAGGAAATTAAACAGGACCTGTTTAAAGCGATCAGCATAATATTTCACACTTGTGTGTACTGTTTTCGTGTCAGCACGTGGGCTTTTTCCTGAAAGATCCCCCCATATTAAAAAAAACCAAAGGGCTCTTGAACAACATGTAATAATATTGAAAGTATTTTCAGATTTCTTATAACGTCAGTTGTGAGAAAAGCGTCAAAGGAGCTTTTGTGATGAGTATATCAAAGTATTTGCATTTATTACACACAGTAAATCTGAAATGTAGAAATGTACAGTATTTAAAAATACTTTTCAATACCGGTTATTAGTTGTTTGTTGTTTTTCTATTTTTTTGATGTTGTTAAATTATGCATTTATGGGGTTTTTTGTATTAAAAATCAAAACCATTCACTGTTTGTTTTTTTAATTAGAAAATAAAAGAAGCTCACCTTTGGGATTAAAAAAAAAAAAAAGTGCATTAGATTCAATTTTTTTGTAATCCTTGAAATGCCCAAAACATTATTCAAATAATAAAGACACAGACTAAATGATGGGAACCTTGTCAAAATGTAACCCCGCTTAAGTAAAAAGTAAAGTTTGAGGTAAAGAATAAGAGAATTATTTTCCATGACGATTCAGAATTTGCATCTTTTTTCAGTTGCCACCAGATGTTTCACTTCTACCGCTTTTTGTCTGTATAACCAGCAGAGATAAAGAAAGAGAAGATGGTCCACCACAGAGAGGAGGATCTGATCGGAATCCCCTTCCCGAATCACAGCAGCGACGTCCTCTGCAGCCTCAACGAGCAGCGTCGCGACGGGCTGCTCTGCGATGTCATCCTCATCGTCCGCGACCAGGAGTACCGCACCCACCGCTCCGTCCTGGCCGCCTGCAGTCAGTACTTCAAGAAGCTCTTCACAGTGGCCACTACTGATGGCGGAGATCCCAATCACGCCGCGGCTGTGTATGAAATTGACTTTGTGGCTCCAGAGTCGCTCACAGCCATCCTGGAGTTCGCCTACACGTCCACGCTGACTGTGACGGCGTCAAACGTCAAAGAGATTCTCAACGCAGCTCAGATGCTGGAGATACCCTGCATCATCAACGTTTGCCTGGAGATCATGGACAGCGGTGGCGGAGGGGGCGGCGGCGGGGGTGGGAGAGAGGTGGAAGGGGAAGAAGATGAAGAGGAGGAGGAAGAAGAGGAGGAAGAGGAAGAAGAAGAGGAGGACGAAGAGGAGGATGCAGGGTCGAGAAAGGATGAGCATGAGGAAGAAGAGGACAATGTCAGCGAGAGGTCGCTCCAGTCTTCCATGAGCAGGGGGGAGCGGACGCCCCCGGGGATGGAGGATTCGCCACCTCCGAGCACCTCTAAGTACCACCAGCAGTTCGGGCTGCACAGGGAGACGCCCCAGTCGCAGTCTCCAGAAACCACGAGAAAGCAGGTGCATTTCAGGGGATATCGTATTGGTTTTGTTGCTAATCTTGTCTTATTTAAGCTCGAAAACTAATGTGTCTAAACTTGTGTTGCAGGAGAGCATTGAGACTCGAGCTCTGAAAGATTTCTCCATCGAGTCTCTCCTCCAGGAAGGGCTCTACCCTCGCATGCCAGCACTGGACAGGAGGTCCAACTTTTCTCCTCTCCTCCCAGGCTTCTACCCCCCGATGTGGGCCGCCGAGTTCCCAGCTTTCCCCCAGCAGCTCCTGGAGCCAGCTCACCACCCTCACGCGGGGTCTTCACCGCAAACCAGGCTCCCCCACAGCTTCCCTGCCTCCACACCACTCGAAGCCTCCAGACCCCTCGATCTGGCTGTAAAAAGAGAGATCATAAAGGAGGAGATGAAAGATGAAGTCCCTCCCAGTATGCTCCAAGGCGAACTGCTGAAGGAGTTTGTCAGCTCGAGCCTGGATGGCACTATGAACGCAGGGTCAGTGCCAGCAGAGAGTCATCCGCTGGGTCCCATTAAAGATGAGGCAGACTTTCGGTCGTACCTGAGTTTTCTGAGCTCCGCGTCCCACCTGGGTGCGCTGTTCCCCCCCTGGCAGCTGGAGGAGGAGAGGAAGATGAAGCCCAAAGCGTCACAGCAATGTCCCATATGCAACAAGGTCATACAAGGAGCTGGAAAACTACCACGGCACATGAGGACACACACGGGGGAGAAACCATACATGTGCACAATCTGTGAAGTACGATTCACCAGGTATGTGGAAAGCAAACCCAACTGCTGCACATTAACAATTTGCATTATCTTGACATCTTCATCTAGCATACAAATCGTGTAAACTGCAGGGTTAACGGAAAAGTACCCCATGCTCTTTTCACTGAGGTTAATCTGTTTTCACCTCATCTGAATATCAAAGACGTTAAAGTGGAAAGCCCCCTCTGCTTTTGCATTAGTGGTATCTCACTTACCTACATCCTCCCACTTTGGCATAGTTTCCACTTTTATTTTTAGAGCAGAACTTTAATGTTGACACTAAAAGCAAATCATCTGTGTTGGCTTTTTTATGTTGTAAATCAGTCACTTGTAAAACTCGAGAACCGAAAGGGCAATGGTGTAGGATTTATGTGTTAATCTCATTTTGTGAAAGCGTGCGGTTTTTTCTTCTTTTCTCAGACAAGACAAGCTGAAGATCCACATGCGGAAGCACACAGGTGAACGCCCCTACATCTGCCTTCACTGCAACTCCAAGTTTGTCCACAACTATGACCTGAAAAATCACCTGCGCATCCACACGGGCGTCCGTCCGTATCAGTGCGAACACTGCTACAAAAGTTTCACGCGGTCTGACCACCTGCATCGGCACATCAAACGGCAGAGCTGCCGAATCTCACGCCCCCGCCGGGGACGGAAGCCAGCTGCTTGGCGTTCAGCGCCCCCCGGCAACTTCCTGTGTCCCCCTACTGCTGCGACCAACCGGTTCGAGGAGACCAGGTTGAGCCCCGCGTACCAGGGGGTCAAGAGTCACGCACTTGGGGAGCTGCTGGGCCTCGGGAACAGAGGTCAGGGGTTTAAGAGCGCGGACGCTGCCGGCAGGGAGAGCAGGGAGGAGCTGCGGGCAGAAGGGAAGCACATCGCGGAGGAGGAGAAGCCGGGAGCTGGGAGGCAGAGGGGAGTGTTTGCTTTTGCTCTAGCTGGAGAAGAAGTGCTTACCCAATCTCCATATTATGCTGCGACCTCTAACCCCTGGGCCATGAGGCTGGAGCGGGCTCCACCCATCCCTGAGCCGGCCAAATGAACACTGGTCTGCAGAAGACAAAAGGAAAAAAAAGACAAAGAAAATGTCTTTAATCTCTGCATCTCATCTGCTCCAGAAAGCTAAAGCACCTTTTACAGAGGGAGAGAGACAGCAAGAGAGAGTGACGCGTCAATGAATAGCTGCAAGCCTGCTGATAACAGATAACAGATAATTCAATCAAAAAGCAGACTTTTGTCACCTCAGCACGAAACAGTAGGTCAACACAGGTCTTACTATTCACATTAATGAAGCTTCTCTTCTTCTAAATGAATGTGATTAGCAGCACCCGTAAGTACCTGCAGCACGATGTCGTGGCCGACGGCGACAAAAAGGTCTATTTCTTCATCCCCGTGAATGTTTACATATTCCTTCAAAAGAAGCAAAACAGTCTGTTTATGAGGAATGCCGGTTTCGTACATGTATATTTTTTTGCATTATTTATTCAAAACGCTGTAAAAAAATTTAAAAAATAATTCTGATAAGATTCCTCTTTTTAAAATGCAGAATGTAAACACGTGATCACAAATGTACAAAAAGGGGGAATTCATTGTTGAAAATGGCATTAAGCAGATAGAATTAACATAAAAGAAAATTGAAATATAGCTTAATAAATCAATAAATAACCCTTCACTGAGACAATTTTACGTTTTTATTTTAAGTCGTTGGGTTTACGTGTTGAAAAAGGACAGCGCTTTCAAAATAAAAGCATCTATGGTGCTTGGATGCTTTAGTTGTCATCTTATAGTTTTCTAAAAATAAAGAGAGACCACTTGAAGACTTAATCGGGAGACACAATGATGCGTTACTATCCCTCCACTGCCTTCATTCTCATTTAAGCTCTTTTGTCTGCACTATTGTACATATGGACCCAAACTTTTTGGCCATGCTGGTGTTAATTACGGTTCTGTTGCTGATGTTGTAAAAATAAAGGAGTAAATAAAGAAAGAAAAGAAAAAGAAAAGCTCTTAAAAGACTATGAGAAATCCATCCAAAGATGTGTGCTTTGATATTTCAGACTTGAATAAGATTTTGTTTTAATGTTTATGACCACGTGTCTTCAGAGGATGTATATTTCTGACTAATCGATTTCCGCTCTAGCTACACGGTATGCTTGTGTTTTGTTTTTTGGGTTTTGGGGTTTTTTTTGGTTTGTTTGGGGGGGTTTCTGCTGCAAGAAATCAATAATTTTTTTTTTCATCTAATGTTCATCTCTGATTTGTGTATAAAGAAGTAACAAAAAAATATTTGAATTGAAATGGGAAAGTATTTTCTTGCTATTTATGGCGTATTTAAATGAATGAGCCTTGGCTATATTTTGCAAATCTGTTTTATAAAGACACTAAATGCAAAAAAACCCAAACTTTGCTCTTGTCTTTATTATGTCAAATGTGTTTGTACTCCTATCTTTGTTTATTTCTCCAGATCCTGGCGAAGGTTTTTGGAAAGCTTCGACACCTCGGTCACATGCTAAATTGTTAAAAGTTAAGATTAGAATAGGGTTTGGGTTTAGGCTTACGTCGAGCAAAAGTTAGTGGTTAGGTGTGTATTTGGCATAAGTGCTAGAATAATACAAGATTTAGAAAACGCAGGAAGCGATTATAGTGAGACAACACGGTATCACTCGTCAACGTGTGTCCGCACAATTATGGATGGTTGTATATCAAATCAAGTAGCCAGTATTAATTTTGTGCTGTTTTTTCTCTTGCATATTTTAATCACAAAGCAACACAAAAATAAAAACTTTACCATCAAATGATCATAAAACGTAATAATAGAAGGCCTCGTTCAGGTCTCCACAGACTCTAAACACAGAGAAGTTCCCTCATGTCACAAAGTATCTGAGACGCACAGTTATTTAGGCATTCATTCATCACTTTTATATCAAGCAATTTAATTACCCTAACATTTAGCTACTTAAGAATGTGTTGGTGGTGGTGGGATGCTTACAAGCTCCCTGCCCAAAATTTTTAATCGTGCTATTTATGCATCATTTTCAGGAGGCACGACAGCCATAGAAGCTGCTTGTGGCCAAGAAGTTACACAATAATTTAAATGTCTTTATTAGCATAAAAAAGGGCGAGCGAAATTAGTTTTATCCAGTAAATCAAGTGTAGGCTTTGTTATCTGCTATCTGCTCTTTATAATCTCCACTGCCACTACACTGTTTATTATTCACACCCACACAAACAACACCACAGAGCTCCTCAGCTGGAGCTTTTATGGGTAGGCAGCATTACTGTGATGCCGGGTTCATATCCCTGCAGAGGTCAAGCATATGAGTCCTATAGTAGTATATATAAAACACGTATTTGTCATTAATGAGACTGAAATCGAGACAAAAAGAGAACGCAGCAGGATGAATGGTGAACTGTACAGAGTAGGGTTAGAAAAGTGTTGCTTGAGAAGTGATTGATGGATTTGTTGAACGTGTTACTGGGATGATACATCACTAATTAACCCCTGACACAAAGACTCAGAGGCCTACGTCCTGCTCCCTCTGTACCAGATTAACAGTTAGATATGTTCAGCTGAACTTTAATCTTCCAGAGAAAAACCACAGGTAAAGTCAGCATATTAGAATATGTGTGCAAATGTACCCGCTGATAACAGATCACCAAAATCACAGTGCAGCTCACACATGAATGACATTTTGAGCAAACCCATACATCCCTCGGCTGTAAAGAGATAAAAGAATCCGTTATAGATTTATTAAAGTTTAATGACGCGTTTGGCATTAACTAATAACTCATCGTGTTGGCCTTATGGTCATGGAGAGCCTTCCCAGAGGTGTCGTTTTAGTATTTATCTCTAAATGTATGAGTAACACAGAGAAAGTACTGTCACTTTTCACAAGATAAAAGCAGATAAAAGAAGAACACTCAACTCACAAAAAGCCTCTTCATGACTTCAAATACAAATTTCCTTCACCATGCCGCCCTCCATGGTTCTATATTTTCGCTCTGACCTCTAGTGGAGGGTTGAAGGTACTGTAAGGGGAAGTGTATCAAGAGAATATCCAAAAGTGTTTCCTTTTTAAAATACAACCTGTGTAATTTTTAATAAGACTGATGTTTAAGTATCATATCAAAACTACCGATCTTGTGTCATTTCCGCTGCTGTAAATAACTTCCACCCATGCACGGGCCCATTAAGGAAATTAAGTCTCATTGGTTGCCTGATCTGTGCCTTTAAATCTAGACACAGCTTAATACCTCCAGAGGGCGCTAAAGGTTTAAGTTAAAGTCTCACAGTTGGCCTTAAGGTTATTTCAGGGGTAAGAAAAAAATACAACAAAACCAGCTTTGTGATTGAATCAACCAATTTTGCAGAAGTAGCGGTGTTTTTTGCTTTCTTCTTGTTCTTTTTTTGAACTTTTAGTAAAACATATCTTTTTTTTTTTTTTTAAATGCTTTAAATGAGTCACTCCACAACAACACAAACCACATCCTTTTATGCGGAGCAAAGACTCTCTACAGTGCCAGCTTTTTCTGATGTATATTTTTTTGTAAATGATGATTCAGTGCTGCGATGACCTGTCCACCTGAAGAGGCTGAAGACTATTCAGGGAAATACGACAAAGGTTAAGGCATTTCCAGTTAAAATGAAAGGTCGCTTTAAATATAAATGAGGGTGCTGATTGAATGTGTTGCCATGACCTTTATACGATATGGCCTTGTTTAGTCAGATTGCCAGTCCTTAAACATGCATAGAGCTATTATAAACGTTTCAATAAACAAAGAGAGAAAAAAAAAAGACAAACACTTGCGTTTGGATTCCCACGGCTCACAACATCCATCTGTCCATAAATACAACTTTACAATAAAAGAAAGAGGCAAAAAGAAACCTGACTCCATTCATTAAACAGCCCCAGCCGCTATTTAAAGAAATTAAGAGCCATTCCAGAAAATACATTCACATTCACGCTGCTCAGAACCATATTTAATGTTAACAATAGGTCAGATATGAATAAAGACAGACTCACGTGGCATTATTTATAGGCGATTACGCGACTGTTATTTCTCATCATTTCTTTTTTTTTTTTTTTTTTTTTTTTTTATTAACCTGTCCCGTTTGGTTCTTTTGCCATCAGAATTATTGTCTAAAGGCGAAGAAAGATGCCCAACGGATTTACTTTACCAAATGGACCATCCCAGCCTTGCCGTAATGGTCCATTTGATTCACCTTTTATTGTTTATTTTATTTTCACTTGCTGAATACGGGACAGACTTGACTGGTGGAAAGAAAGGGGAGAAAGAAAGAGGGAAAGAAAAACAGCTGAGAAGAGGGACGGGGGAGAAGGGCAAAAACCAAAAACCAACAGAATAAGCAGACAAAAAATACATATATCGATCACCTGGATCACCTGTTAAGAAAAAAAGAAAGCAAGCAGAAGAAAACGAGAGTAATAAACAACATCACAATGATCTATGGGAATATGACAGTAAATACTAAATATTAAACATTATTGTGCAGCACGTGAGATCGACAGCGCACAGTGTGCTTTGAGGTAGGAGCCAAAAAGGGTGTAGTTTGTGTGTGTGATCACCCGTGTGTGCACCTGTGAGCATGAACGCGCTTGTTTTTAAAAGGTTCCTTCATGTAATGATCTGCTAGAGGGTGTGGGGGGCCACTGCCCCATCCTCCAGGGCATGAAGCAGGTATGGAGGAGATCAAAACTCCAGACATCCAGAGGCCCCCAGAACACAAGAGACCAAGGAAGACCAACAGAGGGGCAGCCGCGCCACTATCCCAGAAAGAGCTGAGGAGAGTCCCAGATGAGGGGTCTCTCATCATTTCTGCCGCGAATCACCTGCTCAGCACCAAGAAGGAAGACAATGTTAGTGACTAACTGGTGAACACAGAGTGCAGCACTTAGACATAAATTTCCCTGAGGATTTGGTGGAAACTAAAACAGAGGAAACATGAGAATGAAGGTGAGTAAGATTCTTACTTTCAATCAGTTTAGCAGAAATATAACCCTAAATGGATGCAACTGTGGCTTCGTGTTTTCTGGATGTGTAAATATGAAACTCTTTGATAATAAATAAGTGCAACATTGTTCCACTCTTCTCTTGTTCTATTTTGGACAGCTCGTGTGAACTTTAGCCCACTATCATTCTCTCAGCTGGCAGGAGAGGCACCTGGTGTGGTCTTCTGCTGCTTTAAGGTTCCACACTTTGTGCAGACAGAGATGCTTATCTGCACAATTTGATTACAACAAGAGCTTATTTGATTTACTGTTGCCCTCCTATAAACTCAAAGCAGTCTGACCATATTCCTCTGACCTGAATTGGTGCTCACTGGATATTTTTGTCTTTTTTTTTTTTGGACCATTCTCTGCAAAGAGACGGTTATGTGGGGAAAACCCAGAGATGAGTAGTTTCTGAAATACTCGACCAGCCAGTCTGGCACCGACAACCATGACAGATTTAAAGTCAATTAAAATCACCTTTCTCCTCCATTCTGATGCTCACTTTAGACTTCAGCAGGTTATCTTGAGTATGCCCACATGGTTAAATGCACTGAGCTGCTGCTATGTGACTAATATTTGGGTTTTTGAGTGTACACAAATGTTGATCAGAATAAGATGGGCTTTTATGGATATGTCTTCGCAGCAAGATCTTGCATCTGTGTGAATAGATATAAAAAAAATACAACACCTTTTTAATCAAAGCAGATGTTGTAAAAATCACACTGATGCTTATAATACTGTCTAGTGATATGAAACAATGTGGTTAAAAAATGTAAGTCGCAATGTAAAACGTGGCTTTACTGAAGTGTGCGCGTGACTTTGTGAGCCCCAGCCCTGCTGTGGTGTGACTTCCTGGGTTCCTCACCCTCTCTTTGCCTGGTTATTAACTTAATAATCCTCGGAGGCCTGCAGTGGTACGCACAGTGACTCCTGCTGCGTCTGCCTGTACAGTGTATGTGTGTGCCTGCAAACACACAAAGCATTTCTAATGGGACATCCTCTGAGGAAGCAGTCTGACAATACAGCTACAAGTTGACCACAGGGGCTGTTGAAGGTAACACGGTCTGATGTTCTCTGTGGGATTTCTGAGAGACTAAAGAGGAAACGCCTTCAATACAAAGAACCTTGAAAAAATAACTTTTTTTTTCTCAAGCACAAGGAACAATACGCATGACGTAATCAGAAACCAGCTTACCATTCATGTCAGTCCAAAGTAACTACATGCTGTAAATATCTGGGTGCTGATAGAATTCAACACAGAATAAATCTCATTTAAAGAAGCTGTGTTTAAATGCTAGTCATCTAAAGTCGTTGACAAATGACCAGAATGACCATATCTGGATGAATGATGTAATATCCAACAGTGTGACCCCAGGGCAGCCCCTCAACATCACACTGGATATTCACCTTCACAATGTTTCAGTAAACTGGACACATTATAGGAGTTCCTCTACATGTTGTATGTATGTTCAAGTCATGGTTCTATGTGTGAATAAAAACCTAACTTTTACTGGGTAATTTCACACATCACTGATTAAAATGGGCACCTTTGCTGAAAATGCTGGCAAATATTTTACCTATACTTCCTAACCATGCTCTCTGCCATTTGTGCCAAATGCCTGCAAACTTGTTGATGTCAACTATGCAAGGATTTGTCTTTCTGCAAGTGTCTTATAGAGAAGTTAGACAGCAGCAGCATTTTAAGTCATGTTTAGCAAGCATAACAACAACAACAAAAAAAAGTGGTGCTCAAAAGAGGAAGCAGAGAGAGAGAGAGAGCGCAGGATGAGTGTACCACTAAGACTTCGGATTATCTGAGCTGAGCACAAGGTCTGAACGATGAAAGATAAAGTTCTTATGGATGAGTGCTTTGTGTTTTTGTACAGCTTAGGTGTTGATAAAGGGTATTCTCACTGTGATACCTGCTTTCACGCCTGTGACCTAGGTGTTGCCAAAACACCTCAAACACTTCCTTCAAAAATATTATGTCATGATAACCACAATGTGATGTCTCACATTTAAACAACAACTACTGCTATGTATTGTGCATCCAGAAGGTATTCAAAACACTTATCTTAATAACAATGATAATGACAAAATGACAAAAAAAAAAAAAACAGAAGAAGTTGGCTCAAAACTCTTGCCACTCTATTAAAAACAAAAAGATTGTACCCAAGTATTATTTTTTGAAGCACCTCTGACAGCCTAAAATCTTTGTGAGTATGATGCCACAAGCTTGGCACTCCTATTTTTGGGCAGTTTCTTCCATTCACCTTTGTAGAACCTCTCAAGCTCCATCAGGTTTGATGGGGAGCACAGCCATTTTCAGATCTCCCCAGAAATGTTCAACTGGGTACAAGTCTGGGGTCTGGCTGGGTCACTCAAGGACTTTAACAGAGTGGTCCCAAAGCCACTCCTTTGGCTGTGTGCTTAGGGTCGCTGTCCTGTTAGAAGATGACCCTTGGCCCCAGTCCAAGGTCCAGAGTACTCTGGAGCAGATTACCATCAAAGATGTCTCTGTGCATTCTTGCATGTATCTTTGCTTCAACTTCAGTCTCCCAGTTCCTGCTGACAAAAAACATCCCCACAGCATCATACTCCCACCATCATTTGAAAGCGGAAACAGGATTCACCTGAGCTCAGTTTTGAGTATCACAAGAAATGCTGTGAATACTTATGTAAGAGTTATACTGGTGTTTGTTTGTCTGTTTTTTCATTCTTAATAAGTTTGCAAGATGAAAATTAATTTAACCCACTTTGGAATAAGGCTGCAACGTGACAACATGTGGAGTAAGTGAAAAGCTGTTGTTGTCACACCTATAACCTATCGATCTGTTGGCAAACCAAGACTTTGAAATGACAGTGACAATACCTACTACACACTTTACCTAAATGACTTTCTTACAATAGCAGTTTCTGACAAATCTCCCACAAATTCCATGAAATTCCATTTCATGGGATATAACTCCCTATAATATCACAAATAGTTTGTCCAGTATTCCTGAACTTTATTACACAATCATAAGTGTGCAATGACTACATCTGCAGCAGCTTGGAGTTTCTTTTTAGCCCAACTCTAAATAATGTATGTGTCCAGTGATAAGGGTATATAATCTTAAATTAAATAATTCACACCCATCCCTTCCAGTCCCATTCTTTATTGTCCCAATTCAAATTTAAATAGCTTTCCACCTTTCTTCTTGAGAGTAGTAAAACCTTCCTTGTCCAGGGTCTTGATCAACAGAATAGTACAGACATGCCTAATTGGGTGACTTTGATATAAAGGTCATCCAATGTAGCCACTCCCTTTTCTTTCCAGTCTTTCCATTATTAAATGGGGTTTTGCCCAAACATGGCTTTGGGTTCAAATAGATAGTGGATGAGATGTTTAAGTATGGTTGTAAATTAAACATCCGAGCCAATTTAATTCAGATTGCATTCAGATAAGCAATTACTGGCTGATAATTTACTGCTTTAGCCAGTCTGGAAAAAAGATTCTGCAATACTTGATACTGGGACTATAAGATGACATTAAATACCATACCAAGGTAGGCCTCTCTCAGGGGTAATCTTACTTGTATTTGAATTCTAGTAATCTAAAGTGGTTTGCATGTTAAAAAGTCTGAGTCATCCTCTTTAGAGGGAAGAGTGCAACACCTGGGTGTTGCTAACTCAAACACTTCCTTTTAAAGAATGATGTAATGGTAGGCATAGATAGTGACAAATGAGCTACATTTGTACAACAACAAAAGTAAAAGTAAAAAGTAGTGGCTGAATTTTTTTGCAATATTATAATCGATCACCCTAAAAAAAGCAGATAAAAATGTACAAGACATGCTGACAAAGAGTAACTTACACATCTAGCAGATTGAGCATTGATAGGCACACCAACTGTATGTGCCTTTGGGTGGTGCTCTCACTTTGGTGTTGGTTCTGTTTGCGGTAGAGTAATACTTCTTGTTCCTGTTACAGTGTTGTTTTTGTGTAGCTTATCTGCGTACCTTATTTAATTTAAAACTTAAAGATAACATCTTATTTCATAGTGTAATCTTTACGTGCTTCATCCAAAGCACACGTTTAGGGATTCACTAGCTGAAGTTAGCTCCTAGCCAATTTGCAAGCAGCATAGCCTCTTCAACTGTCCCTCCTGCACTTTCCTGCTCATTGTGTCAGATGTTTAGTTACTCCTTGGCGCCTTCAGTAACAATGATACTTGTAATAAATTTAGCCTGTTTGTCTTTCTGGAGGCCAGGATAACTGAACTGAAGAACCAGGCTTTGCAACCTTGTAGCCAGTGCAGCCGAAGGTAGCGTAAGCCCTGTTAGCTCTCCCCCGGAAGATTGTCCTGAGCATCAGGAAAACAGGATGGCTAGGTGACGGTGAGGAGGAAGCATAGTCCTAATCAGAAACTCCCAGGACACTACCAACCCATTCATGTGTCTAATAATTTTTTCCCCACGCAGCAACATACCCAAGGTCACTAAAATTAATATCAAGTTGGTGTGCAACTTTGCCAAAACAATGTCTGGTCTGGTCCCATCCCAATTGAACCAGGAGTGACATGTTTAGCTGCACGTTCTCCTTAAATTGCTGGCTGTCTGAATGGTGCCCAAAAGACAATGAGGGGTTTATAGATAATTGGATAACCTTCTGGGGGAAAACTGATCTTGTTAGGAGAAACTGCATCCATCCCACTTTGGATGGAGCAGCTCTCATTTCCAGAAGTCTGGCCAAATTTATTAATGGGACGAGGAAGCAGAGTTCCAGTGTTAAACATTATGTCTCTTCCTTTCAAGTCCCTGTTAGTACATGAATTAATAATTGATCAACAAATTGATTTACTCTGCCTGACAGAAACCTGTTTACAGCATAATAATTATGCTAGTTTAAACACCCCTGAGTTATACTAATTGCGGGAAGGCAAGGGCAATCTCTCACTTCAGCATGTTAAACAACCAAAGACCTAGTGTAGCTGCCGTCATAGGCAACTCGCGCATTTGAGTTCATATTATTAGATATTTAAGGGTGAAACAATAAGTAGTTGAAATATCAATAAATAAGAAATAAATAGTAATTCATGTTTCGTTGATTAGATTTATATGTTTAAATGTGTTATTTGTGCTAATTGTGCAATTAGATGGGAACCTTTTCTAAAGTTCCGTCTGTTGTTGCTAAGAGGGCATTTTTTTTGGCTGTCACTGTTATGTGACGGCTGTGTGCAGGCAGGAAAAGGACCCAAAGTGCAGACTCCAGAGACAAACGTAAACTCAAATATAGGGATGGGTACCGGTTCTGACATAAACGGTAGTAACCAGACCGAAAAGCAGCGCACATTTCGGTGCTTTTTTTTTTTTTTTCCTGAGCCAATTCTAGCCAATCATTTTACGTTTCCTAGGATAGTAGGCGGGGCCAGGTACGTACGTTCTTTTAGAGCAGAGCTACAGATTAAAAATGCCCAAGGCAAAGCGATCAAAAGTCTGGCTGTACTTCACAGCAAAAGCTGCAAACTCAGCAGCCTGCAACAAGTGCTTTAAGCTGATACTGTGATACTGTCAAAGGAGGTAACACCTCAAATCTGATGAAACACCTGGCGACGCATAGCGTTTTTTGTTTTTTTTAAAGCCGAGAAATGCGCCGTGTTTGATAGCTTGCTGCGAGACCTCACACCGAGCACATCTACTGCGGGTGTGGTGCCTGTTATCGGACCTGGAGTTAGCAACATCCCCCAAAAACCCGAAGAGTAGAGTTATGGCCCCTAGCCCTGTCAGTGTAGCAGAAATGATGACGGATGATGATGGCAGCAGCAGCCGTTCTCCTCTGCGTGAGTAGCTTCATGTTGTTCGTGTGTAATTAACGTTGAGTACGCTAACCACGTTATTACATTAATGCATGTAAGGTGAACTAGCAAACACCGTTGTAGTTACATGCGGCTGTCTTCTTGTTTGATGGCAGATACTCCCTTCACCCTGGCCAAAAAGGCTAACAAGACCAAAGAAAAAGTGGGAAACAGCTAAACATGAGAGGTTTTTGGACAAAGTTTGTGTTCTCCATTCTTTAAGCACCGGTTTGAACACCGGCACCGTTTCAAAAGTACCGCTTTGGCACCGGTATCGGATAAAAACCTAAACGATACCCATCCCTACTCAAACAGCTTTAATGCTAAACTCAAACAGAACTAAAGTAAGAATCCAAATAACTTACATGGGCAGACAAAACACACATCTAGATAAGGGTAGATCGCAACAATGACAAACTGAAACACAGGGCTTAAATACATAGAGGGAGCAATCAGGGAATGGGCAACAGGAGGGAAACACAGCTGGGGCAAATCAGGACTAACGAGACAAGGGAAGCAAAACCAGATACACTAACATGAAACACGGACTTTCAAAGTAAAACAGGAAACATAACACAGAGACACGAACTTAACAAGGGGATACAGCCGACAGGGCAGACCGAGCAACTATAGAACACAGAGACATAAACCATAAGACGGAACTCTAAGAAAGAAACCAAAGACTAGAAAAGATAAATAATATAATAAACTCAAAAGCCCTGGGTCAACGACCCAGGCATCCTAACAGTACCCCCCCCTAAAGGGCTGGCTCCCAGACAGCCCAAACCGAAACACCAAAACAAAAAACAACCCAACCAGGGTGGGTGGCAGGGGAACCGGATGGAGGGACAGAAACAAAAACACAAGGAGCCAAAAACCAAAACACAGGGAACAAAGTCCAAAACAGAACAAAACAACAGCACTGAGGCCCAGGAACAGTCCAAAAGAAAACAAACAAAAGGGCCCATGAAAGGCCGGCCCAGAGGTCGACGGCACAACAGCCCAAACCCGGGCAGCGCGGGGGGCCGGCACAGAGGTCGACGGCCCAAGAGTCCAGGAAACATTTCAGGAGGTCGACCGCGAAGCCAGCGACCGCGACTGAGCAGGTCCGGAGGCCGGCCGCGAGGAAGGCGGCAGCGGCGACTGAGCAGGTCCGGAGGCCAGCTGCGAGGAAGGCGGCGGCGGCGACGTAGTTCAGGGGGCCGTCCATGACGGCAATGACGTCCAGTCATCGGCCTGGAAAGTAGCCGGACAGGACGAGCAGGACGAGCAGGCCCAGACGGCATGGAGACCTCAGGCGCAGACGAAGCTAGATGGAGTGAGGCAGGACCAGGCGAGGATGAAGCCGTAGCTGAAGCTGGACCAGGCGAGGATGAAGACTCGGAGGCTGGACCAGACGAGGGTGGCGCTGCAGGCGACGAAGGCTGGATGGGCCCCTCGGACCCTCCAGCGGAGGCAGGTTGCTGTGGCTGGACGGGCCCCTCGGACCCTCCAGCGGAGGCAGGCGGCTGGACGGGCCCCTCGGACCCTCCAGCGGAGGCAGGTTGCAGTGGCTGGACGGGCCCCTCGGACCCTCCAGCGGAGGCAGGTTGCTGTGGCTGGACGGGCCCCTCGGACCCTCCAGCGGAGACGAACAAAGGCTGGGGCGGTTCTCCAGAACCCCCAGCGGGAACAGAAGGCTGGACGGACCCCTCGGACCCTCCAGCGGAGACGAACAAAGGCTGGGCAACTGATGCAAAAAATATAGCCCCAGAATAAATAGTCCCATAGCCCGAAGAAACAGAAAAAGTGTCCTTTTCACTCACCACAGCCGGCTGTTTTGACATCCCGAAGTCCGGCTGTGGGGTGACACGCCGGTGGCGCGGCTGCCGCTTCCTCCTCGGTGATGGCTCCAATGGGCCGGGCAACTCCAAGTCCGGCGGGCTGGGCAGCACATCTTTCTCCGAGTTGGGTAGGTGAGCGGTAGCAACAGGGGGATGCAGATGAAGCTCATTAAGGAAAAACTCCTGTATGAGTGGGTGAAGTGAGTCCAAAAGCCAGGGGACACCAGAAACCAGTCGCTGTAGCCGGTTCGCTACAGCACGCTGAAATTCCTCCCCTGGATGATTCAGCCACAGGTCACATAATTTATCCACTGAATAAATTATATCCTCCCTGAGCTCATCAGACGGGGCGAGTGCTGCTGGGTCCATGTTCTGGTCACGATCTTCTGTTATGTGACAGCTGTGTGCAGGCAGGAAAAGGACCCAAAGTGCAGACTCCAGAGACAAACGTAAACTCAAACAGCTTTAATGCTGAACTCAAACAGAACAAAAGTAAGAATCCAAATAACTTACACGGGCAGACAAAACACACCGCTAGATAAGGGTAGATCACGACAATGACAAACTGAAACACAGGGCTTAAATACATAGAGGGAGCAAGATAAATAGATAGATAGCAAAGATAAATAATATAATAAACTCAAAAGCCCTGGGTCAACGACCCAGGCATCCTAACAGTCACACTCAGCAAGCTAATTAAGAGAAGAGCCACGAAGTTTGCACGTCTCCAGAAAGTTATGAAAGAGTGCCTTTTTTTGGATTTTCTCACGATGTAAAGATTAAAATTTTATTCCCTTTGAGTGAGGCCAATGAGGTAAATGTTTTATTTTGTTTCTTATCATTGTATGTGAATGCGTGAGTGTTGCGTGATATTCAAGTGCAGTTACCGCAGTGTGAAGTGTAATGTGTACTTTATTGATCCTTTTGTTGGAATGTTTCGTCATATATAATGCTTAAGGACTTTATTAAGAATATTCATTTAAGTTTGTATTTCTTTTTTAGTTATGACGGCAATGTATCGGCTGTGGTTGGACATCATTACATGTTAAGACATGTCGAAGAATCCTCCTGTCCGAAATAAATGTCAGTTAAAATGCAAAGAACAAGTTAAGCTTTGTTATAACTCGAGGGGAGTAACACCTAGACAGTTTTTATTCATTTGAAAGCCGGATTCAACTGACTTGATTCAAAATGTAAAAAAAAAAAAAAAAAAATCATACACCACTTTAATCACATTCAAGATCTTGTTCTGACATACGGCATATCACATATCTTTCTGAAAGCGCTGTAACTAAGTTTAAGGATATAATTAATCCACTGTTATCTTCTTCAGTGCTTTGTGCCAAAAATTGGAAAGAGTAGCTACCTGAACGCTACTCCCAAAGAGGTTGATTATTAATATTTTTGCTTCAAGTGTGCCTACAACTCAGGATACCGATCCTCTGAAAAAAAAAAAGAGCCTCAAATCAGAAGTACTTGACTCCCTGGTATAACTATGAAGTCTGCACCTTAAAGCAGATAACTCATAAACTGGAGAGGAAATGGCATCTCACTAATTTAGACGATCATTTAGCTTGTAAAGTTAGTTTGCTGCTTTATAAAAAAAAGCCCTCCGGTAAAGCTAGAAAATCTTGCTATTCATCACTGATTGAAGGAAATAAGAATAACCCTGGGTTTTGTCTTCAGCACTGTAGCCAGGCTGACAAAAGTCAGGGCTCTGTTGGGCCAAACATTCCTTCAACATTAACTAGTAATGACTTCATGCTAAGAGCAGTTCTTTTTCCATTATACATGCCTCCCTTAGGCAGTATCATTAGAAGGCATAGCATATATTTTCACTGCTATGCAGATGGCACCCAACTTTATCTATCCACGAAGCCATATACAACACACCAATTAGCACTGCAGGAATCTCTTAAAGACATAAAGACATGGATGACCTCTAATTTTCTGCTTCTAAATTAGATCAAACTGAGGTTATTGTACTCGACCGTAAAAATCTTAAAAATGTGGTTTTTAGCCAGATGGTTACTCTGGATGGCAGTACCCTGGCCTCCGTTAACTTTGTGAGGAATCTTGGAGTGATTTTTGACCAGAATATGTCCCTTCAGTGCACATATTAAACAAATATGTAGGACTGCATTTTTCCATTTGCACAGTATCTTTAAAATTACAAAACATTGCAGAGTAATGCTGAAAAAATAGTTGATGCATTTATTACTTCTATGCTAGACTACTGTAATTTGTTATTATCAGGATGTCCTAAAATTCCCTGAAAAGCCTTCAGTTGATCCAAAATGTTGTATTACCGTAGTAGCAGTACAGTACTGACACAGACTAGAAAGAGTGAGCATATTTCTCATGTACTGGCTTCTCTTCATTGGCTTCCTGTTAAATCCAGAATCAAATTTAAATCCTGCTCCTCACACGCAAGGTCTTGAACAATCAGGCCCAATATCTTAATAACTTTATAGTATGGTATCACTCCATTAGAGCTCTTTGCCCTCAGACTGTGGGCTTATTTGTGATTCCAAGAGTATTTAAAAGTGGAATGGGAGGGAGAGCTTTCAGCTTTCAGGCCCCTCTTCTATTGAACCAGCTTCCAGTTTGGATTTGGGAGACAGACACTAACTCTACTTTTAAGACTAGGCTTAAAACTTGCATATTTCCCTTTCTTACGCTGCAATAGGTCTAGTCTGCTAGGGGATTAGCCTAATGCATTGAGTGTTTCTTCTTCAGTCACCTTTCTCATTCACTATGTGTTTAAACTAGAGCTGGGCGATAGAACGATAACAATATGTATTGCGAAATAACTTTTTCTCGATAGAAAAATTAAACAATTGCGATAGGCCTCATCTCTCTTGTCCTCTTAAAAAAAGAAAAGAACAGCCAATCCAAATTAAGTAGCGCAGAGCCGAACCAATCACAGCCGCAGAGTCACGTCATGTGACTTGTTACGTACAGCACAAGCGCCAAGGCGCACATGTGTATTTGTTTTTGCAGCCGTGCAGCCCGGGTAATGAAGGAAATGAGTTTGCCGACTAGAGAAAAATCAACCGAGAGCGTGAGTGAAGGTTACCGAAGAAAAAACAGATGATGGTTCCAATGCCGGAGAGACTGTCGAACGGAAAGGCCACAGAAATTCCGTAGTGTGAAGGTATTTCGGCTATTTCAAGTCTGACAAAAAACAGAGTAGTGCGCACTGTAAATTGTGCCGAAAGCAAGTCTGGAAATACAATAAACCGGCGCATGCTCAGTCTGACTGAAAACGCTAATTCGTCATTCGGCTTTTGTCAAACTAAAGTCACTGTTAAAACTGTTTGAAAAGCTAAGCTATACAACAAGGAGAGATTGAGAATTTCCTTTTAGTTCTCAGTTTATTTGATATTGACAAAAGTTAGTCAATTTTGTCTGTTCTTCTGTAAAACGACCTAAGATTTATTTTTAGAATTAATATTTTGTTTCTAAGTGGAATTGACAATTTAGAAGTCTGTTTTGTTTGTTCTATTTTGAAACTTAAACGCTTTAGCGGCTACCTTTTGTGTAGTTTGCAATATTTGCCTTTATTTATCTGAAACTGAAGTCTTATGTTCCTTAAGTACATCTACCCTGTTGAACTTATTATGGGAAATAAATATTTTAATTAAAACAAGCTGCTAATTATTTCACATTTTATTTGTGAGCAACGGCACATTTAAATCTTACAAATATAGTTATTTGGCTTATATCGTGATATATATCGTAATCGCCTGAAATGAAAAAGACATATCGTGATATGAAAAAATCTTATATCGCCCAGCTCTAGTTTAAACTCCTCTCTGCATCTAATTATTTGGTATTACTAATCTCTGGCTCTCTTCTGCAGCATGTCTTTGTCCTTTCTTTATCCACTCACCCTCAACCAGTCGCAGCAGATGGCCGCCCCTCCCCTGACAGTGTTGCCAACTCCTCAGTAAGGAAAATCGCTATTGGCTGTCCTAAAAAGTCACTAGAAGTCGCTAAATGACATCATCGCCTAATTTGCATAATTGGCCATGCTAATGTAATTGTAATTTACATTGTTGGAGAGAGAAATAACATTGTGGAAGAGACATTAAGTGAGTAAAAAACGTCCTAAATCAATTTAGAATTTATTTAGAACTACAAATTAAATTTCTTTTAGCAATTATTGTTTTTTTAATGTCACAATTACAACCCTGCTCCTTTATCCGGGCTTGGACCGGCAAAAGTGACCCGTCAAAAAGTCGTCATAAATAAGTCTCCAATAACACCAGAAAAAGTCGCCAGATTTGTCGCTAGTCGCTTTTTAGAAAAAAAAGTCGCTAAGGGGGTCTGAAAACTTGCTAAATATAGCGACAAAGTCGCTAAGTTGGCAACACTGCTCTCTGAGCCTGGATCTGCTTGAGGTTTCTTCCTGTTAAAAGGGAGTTTTTCCTTCCCACTTTTGCCAAAGTGCTTGCTCATAGGGCATCATATGATTGTTGGGGTTTTCTCTGTTTTATTTGTATTATGTATTGCAGGGTCTTTATCTTACAAAATAAGGCGCCTTGAGTCAACAGATGTTGTGATTTTTAACCATATAAATAAAACTGAATTGAATTGAATAGCAGTCATTTCAAATCACGTTTCTGGTAAACAGTATGTCCATTTTTTAAAATTCTCCTTCAGATGTGGCATTTGTCATAGTTGTCATGGAATCCATTAATTTTTAGTTACTAGACATTTTCTTCCTGTGCCCTCTGTGCATTCTTGTCTCTCTCTTCTTACTTATTGTTACTCTTCATGTTTCTCTATTGGTTGTTTTATCTTCCTGTCTGACTTTAAAGTTAGATATCTTCCCCTTATCTGCCTTCACTTAGCCTAACAATTGATCCCTATCAATCAGGCCAAGCAGTCACATGAAGGTGATTATCAATAAATCAACCAGGATTTACCAGTCCACCTACGAGCATCCTCACATAAAAGAAGCAGTGTTGGCAGAATATGACCAGACAGAAACATATACGGGTCTCCCAGCAGCAGAGTGGTATAAAAAATGAAAAGGGTAAGCAAACAATATTATCTATCTAGTTATAGAGCTGTGTGTAAAAGGGTTAAGTGCAGCAAGAAAGTATTAAAAGGCACTCTGTGAATATGTTTTCACTAAGCACTGAGATCATTAAGACCAGAAAAGTGCTATATTAATGCTGACACTCAGTTATGTATAGGACTATAAGGTCTGGAAGTACTGTGCCTGTTTTATGATCATGTCACTATATTAAGGCATACAGAAAAATGCAATTGATTTAAACTTGCTTGCAGGAAATATAAAAAAGAAAAAGGAATAAATTAACTCTGGCATCAACCAAGAAATAGATTTTTTTTTCAATCTAAAAAAGACATAAAAGACATACACTGACTGGACAGTAGGTGGTGATTTGGTGTGTGACAATCATTTATCTTGAACATAATGTGCTCCCGAGAAGGCTAGGTTTGCAGTGCAGGTTACCATGGTAATGTAACAGGCGAGCCAACTTTTAATACTGAAACAAGGGTTAACTCTGAAGTTATGTAGTTGCTCACTACGGCCCTAATCCAGCTCTGCAGATCAGGGCTTTGTATTTTGCTTTTGTCAGACTGTTTCTTTGTGCTCTTTGTGTTTTCCTACATTTCTTTGTAATTTTAATTCTTTAATTCTTTTCTACTTTCATTTTCTTATCTAACTTTGTGTTTCTTTTTTTTTCTGTCTGCTGATGCTCGTTTTTTATTATTAGTTTAGCCTGCCTCTGTAGGTTACAAAAATAGAGAGATACATGGCTTGCTGAAACAACACCAAAGTGACATCACTTCTGTCTTCCAGCATTGTTCATGAGGGATTGAATGCAAGCACGGGCCCCGAGTTCTCACCTTACAGTATCTCTAATGGTGAGACAGGACAACCTATGGAAGAAACTAAGTTCTGCTGCTTGCGACCATAGTTCAGGGGTTTGTGATTCAGTAGATGGAGCTGCTGTTTGTGCATAAGAACAGACTTCTAGCCCTGAATAACAACCCAAAGGTAGTTTAACTTATCCATTTGCAGAAACACCCCAATTTCCTACTCATAATGCAGCATCCAACATTTTTCAGGTAGAAAGCAAGGCTTCAGGCTTGGAGGGACTAACTCTACTCTATGCTGCAGGAGTTCATCACCTGATGAGGCAAGAGCAGCACATCATTTACAAAAAGAAAAGACGTGATCCTGAGTCCACTAATACCCATACTTGTCAATTTTAAGTGTTATGAAGACAACACATTGACACTACAGAGATATTTGATTACATGTTAATGCCTAAACATTGGTTCAGCTTTTGCAATGAAGTTGCAGTGAAGCTAAAATGACGTTTTTTGCAACTTCATTTCAGTTTTTGGTTTTAATATCAGTCTTGTGTCTTTGTCTCTTTCCGTATGGCAGAAAATGTCTGGAGGTTTGTTTAATAATATGGATGTCTTTATGATCTTTGCGACACAAATTCAATTTTACTTCTATATTTACTTCTATTTAACTTCTATATATTAATTCACAACAACCGTCGCCTCAAACCCAACCCAAACATAATGATGAGTTTACTGTACTGAAATGGCATCCATAGTCACCAGACCTTAATCCAACAGTGGACCTTTGGGATATTCAAATGACAAATCTGCAGCAACTGTCTGATGATGTCGTGTCAATATGGACCAAAATCGCTAAGGAATCTTTCCAGCACCTTGTTGAATCTATGCCACAAACAATTGAGGCAGTTCTGAACTCAAAAGGTGTATCTAATAAAGTGTCTTGTGAGTGCACACATTAGAGAATATGTTGTTGTATATGACAGTAAATTATTGCATGTGCTGCATTTTGTCATCTGCCTTCTAAGACTTTGGTTCATCAATACTGTGACTCGCAGACAGTCCCTCTACAGTCATCAGTGGCAGACTGAACTATCAGTGTGTGTGTGTGTGTGTGTGTCTCTGTGTGTGTGTGTGTGTGTTCCGAAATCTGCATTCTACAATACTTGTAAGAACCAACAGTCACTTGTGAGGACACAACCCGGTCCTCACAAATTTGAAGGCATTTAAAGCCATTTTTGAGGCTCAAAATGTGGTTTTAGTGTCAGGGTTACAATTAGGTTATGATTAGGTTTAGGGTAAGGGTTAGGGTTGGGCATTCATTTTTAATGGTTAGGGTTAGGGTAAGGGGCTAGGGAAACCGTTATGTCAATGAAGGTCCTCACTAAGATAGCTGAACCGGGTTGTGTGTGTGTGTGTATGTGTGTGGGGGGGTGGCCTGAGATAACTGGGCTCAGGAAGGCACCAGGACAGCTAATGAAATATTTATAGGAATACAACACTAGAAGGCTTTACTGTACAGAGCAAATTCACTGTATACAACTGTGACGGCAAGTCCGCACACATGAATTCAAGACATCACCAAGAACATTTTTTTTTTTTGTTCATTTCAGGCACAACAAAATACATATATTGAACATAAAGTGCACAAAAACAAAAAAAACAAAATGTACCTGAAAAGGAGTGGGACGAAGAAAACGTATTAAATCCCACCCCTATATTCACTCATCAACAAAAAACAATAAGCTTCCCGCAGCTACGCCCATCGTTGCAAACCAAACAAACCAAACCAAGCAAAACAAATAGAACCTTCATAACTGAATACAGAATATGTTAATTATAAATTACGTTACCACAGGTAACAGGCAATAATAATTACAAAGTAACAAACACACATACATATACATACAAACATATATATCTACACACACATGTACATATATATACACATGCATACGCACACACTTTTTTTTTTTTTTTCCCCTTGGAATCCATACCAGCAATGGTAAGAGAACACATTACAGAGCACACAAAAAAACATCATTGAGTATACTGTGACCAGACCAACTGTTTGTAGAGGAATTTAAATCTATGAATATTTTTGCATTGTTTCAGCTGTAAACTCACACTGTTCCAGATTTTCACACCACATACAGACACACAAAAACCTTTACGGGTTGTTCGAGTTCTGGGTAATTTAAATTCTCCGAAGCCTCTCACATTATAAACCCTTTCTCGAATTTCAAATATAGTTTGTAAATTTGCAGGTAGAAGTTTATTAAAGGCTTTGTATAAGATTATGGATGTATTGTAATTAACCAGATCCTGGAATTTAAGTAACTTTGCCTGAAGAAAGAGTTTGTGAGTATGATCTAGATAACCAGCCTTGTGAATAATACACAGTGCTCGTTTCTGTACTGTGACTAATGGATTAGTTGTATTTTTATATGTGTTTCCTCACACTTCCACACAATATGTAAAATATGGAAGAACCAGGGTACAGTACAGAGTACGAAGTGCATCTTTATCAAGGTATGGTTTCACTTTGTTCAAAACTGCGAGGCTTCTGGAAATTTTGGTTTTTATGTGTCTGACGTGGGGTTTCCATGAAATTATGTTATCAATTACGACTCCCAAAAATTTGTTTTCACTCACATTATCAATTGGTACACCTTCTATAATAATTGGTACTTCTATATTATATTTCAAATTACCAAAAAACATTGCTTTAGTTTTATTTATATTTAATGATAATTTATTTATATCCATCCATTTTTTAATTAATTTTAGCTCCCTGTTTACGGTCATTACAAGATCAGTATAATCATCGCTACTGAAAAATATGTTGGCGTCATCTGCGAACAGTATGAGTTTAAGTACTTGAGAAACATCAAAAATATCATTTATGTAAACATTGAAAAGTTTTGGTCCCAACACTGACCCTTGGGGAACACCACATGTAATACCAAGTTTCTCTGAATGGTAATGCCCTATGCTAACATATTGTTCCCGACCCGTTAGGTAACTTTTTAACCAGTTACCAGCTTTCCCTCGAACACCATATCTTTCCAATTTATCCAATAAAATTGAGTGATTGATTGTGTCGAAGGCCTTTTTGAGATCAATAAAAATACCAACTGCATATTTATTTTTATCCAGTGCATTAGTAATTTCTTCTACTGCCTCAATTATCGCCACTGAAGTAGTTCTTTGTGTTCTGAAACCATACTGACCAACATTTATTATTTGATGTTTTTCAAGGAATTTTTCTAATCTTGAATTAAAAAGTTTTTCTAAAATTTCTGAGAATTGAGGCAGTAGAGAAATAGGCCTATAATTGGTAAAACTGTGTTTGTCATTACTTTTGTATAGTGGTATTACTTTCGCAATTTTCTTTTCTTTTTTTTTTTTTGGACAATAAAGAAAGTGTCTGCGCAAGGACCAGTTCTTCTTTTAGTTTATTCATATTTATTTTTAAATATGAATAAACTAGTGTCTGCACAAGAAAGCGTCTGCACAAGGACCAGTTCTTCTTTTAGTTTATTCATATTTATTTTTATCCAGTGCATTAGTAATTTCTTCTACTGCCTCAATTATCGCCATTGAAGTAGTTCTTTGTGTTCTGAAACCATACTGACCAACATTTATTATTTGATGTTTTTCAAGGAATTTTTCTAATCTCGAATTAAAAAGTTTTTCTAAAATTTTTGAGAATTGAGGCAGTAGAGAAATAGGCCTATAATTGGTAAAACTGTGTTTGTCATTACTTTTGTATAGTGGTATTACTTTCGCAATTTTCTTTTTTCTTTTTTTTTTTTTTTGACAATAAAGAAAGTGTCTGCACAAGGACCAGTTCTTCTTTTAGTTTATTCATATTTATTTTTAAATATGAATAAACTAGTGTCTGCACAAGAAAGCATCTGCACAAGGACCGGTTCTTCTTTTAGTTTATTCATATTTATTTTTAAATATGAATAAACTAGTGTCTGCACAAGAAAGCGTCTGCACAAGGACCAGTTCTTCTTTTAGTTTATTCATATTTATTTTTAACCATGAGGTGATTTTAACCACCCTCACTGACAATCCTGTGTGGAGTATTGTTCTCTTCCTGGGATCTAGTCCTAATTTCTTTTTAAAAAAAATACAGTTTGACATTTAGGTTCTCTTAATGTTCCACACACACTCAATTGAAATAAAGTCTAAATAAAGGTTTACATTATTAGCGACTATTTTTAAATCTAAAAAATGTTGACCTCCAATTGTTGCAGAAGAACAAGTGAACTGAAATATTCCAATCTATGATATTTCCTGTGTTTTCGCTACATGCTCAGTCTTTTGTGATCAATTCTCTGGAAAAACAAATGTGTATTGTTTCTACTATAGAGCTATACAGCCAACTTAGAGAGATTAGCTCTGAAGACAGGTAAGCTGCATATACTGGCATGTAAGTTTTCCATCCATCACCGGGATGCACAACAGGATTCTGTGGTATGATGTCCATCTGGAGTTAATTAGAAAAGCTATAGTGGTTTCCTGTACACTTACTATGCATCTTACAAAGCTTATAGCTAGCTAAAGAGACATTTTATTGATTAACAGGAAGCAACACATGACGCACCATTTCTTCTCTATCTTGGAAGGCATCAGCTGAAACCATACTGGTAATAACACGAGAAGTGTATTTAATTTTGAGTCTGTTGCTCTGGTGGCACACAGACACAGAAAAATCTAAAAAAACCAAAACAAACTGTGTAATACTGTAAGGCTTCACCTAGCCGTCTGCTGGAACTCCTAGATGTCTGGTGGATGCAAAATATTGATCCAACAGAGCATTTATTTGAGATAATATTATTATGCAACACTGATGTTGTCTGCCTTGCGCTAGAAAGAAACGATGATGGTACCTGAGGCTTCCACCAGAACATTTCAGACATAATGTGGTTTTAAATATGCTCTTAAGGTAATAGCACGTAGGTTATGGGAAATTAATAAAAATAAACAGTCATGATGACAGAGACATTGATTTGAAATGCATTTTGAGCCGAGTAAACAATGGCAAGTCGCTCCTCGGTATTTTCTCACCAGCTAAGCTCTTTCAGGATTTCAGAAATTTAACATTTAAGATTTCTTTTTACATAAATACAAAAACTCATTTAAAGTGTATACCGAACTGATTTTGAATATATTTTTTGAAGCTACTTTAAACTGTGGCCCTTTATTGCACTGAGCTAATAATGATGGAACAAGCTTTTACTAGTTTAAAATGTCAGTAACCTTCGTGAAATTTGTTTGAGTTTTCCACAGAGGGAATACCTAATTGTGTTGAGTATAAGTACCTTGCATAAAATTATATAGCTTCCATGTCATGTTACTTACTGGTTTAAATCTTTAAGGTGCAATTGCACGGCCCACAAGCTGCACACTGTGTGGTAAGGTTTTGTCAATAGTGTGCAAAATACAGTTTACAGGTGCAAAGTTGACATCAAAGACATGCTAGGTTATTGTGGCCTTGGCCAGTTGGTTGCATCCATGGGTCCTGCCCCCTTATTCTAGTTTCCCAATAGGGATGAAGAAATATATCTAATTTGTTCCTCTTAGCAACAAGGCCAAGTTTAAAGATGGATGTGGTTCAATTCATGAGTATAACATGGTGATGGGTTCACTGAAGGGACATACAGTCTATATGCCATCCATTCTCTTCCGCATATCCAGTTCAGGGTCGCAGGGGGACTGGAGCCCATCCCAGCTGTAATAAGGCGAGAATACGCCTGCTGTAGGGCCAACACAGAATGACAGACAACCATTCACACCTATATCCTATTTAGATGTATTAAAATAAAATAAAGTAAATAATTAATAAAAAAATTTTAAATATATTAACCTATTAAACCACTAACTGCATGTCTTTATGTCTTTGGACTGAGGGAGGATGCCAGAGTAGCCAGAGATAACCCACCCAGATAAAGAGACAACATGTCAAATCTACACAGAAAGGCCTCGGCCAGGTGGTGGGTTGTTTGATTGATCATCAACAACTGTGATTACATTTGGCAGTTTTGGTTTGGACCATTCACCGCAATCTTCCCAGTAATGGATATTCCAGCCAATTCAGCTCAGTGTCCGCAATGATCAGAGAAACTGTGAAAACCCAGGAGCTATATCTCTCTACAGGCCTCAGTTAGTATGTTAAATGTTAAAGTTCATGATAGTACAATTAGAAAAAGACTCAACAAGTATGGCTTTTTTGGAAGAGCTACCAAGAGAAACCGTCTTCTCTCAAAAAACAAAACAAAACATGGCAGCACATCTTAGGTTTGCAAAGAAACATCTGATCAAACCACAAGACCTGTGGAACAAGTCCTTTGGACAGATGGAAACAAAGGGAAAATACAGTTTGCATCTAATTAGTAGTGCAAAGAGCAGTAAATGCAACAAGAGCAGATTATATATAGGTAAGGGTAGTATAAAAGGTGGAAATAGTTATGTACAAATAAGTAGTGCTGTCAGCGTTAATCTTGTTAAAATGACGTTAGCGAACGGCAAATCTCCGTTAGCGAGTTAGCGCGGATCCCCCCGTGCATGGGGCTGCACGGCGCTAACGTGTTAATGAGCTAACCGTGCTAACGCGTTGATGCCGTGCAGCCCCACGCACGGGACGACCCATGCTAACTCGCTAACGGAGATTTGCCGCGTTATGCAGTTATGGTGTTAACGTCATTTTAACAAGATTAACGCTGACAGCACTACAAATAAGTTAAGTATACAAATGTTTGTATTGCTACACAGAGAGCAAATATACAGATGTACTACGGACAAATGTACAGATGTACTGATATACAGCTGAACTGTACAGCATACAGACATTCTATATTGCTATACAGACGGGCAGATATACAGATGTACTGTGAACAAATATACAGATGTGCTACATATTCAGATGTACCGATGTGTGGTAAACAGATCTACAGAGTGCTATGAATATATCTACAGTAGTGGAACAGTAGTGCTCTGAACAGACTATAATAGTGAACAGTGTAAGTGTAAGTACGTACTATAACAGAGACTATGCTATGTCAGTGTCCTAAACTATAGCAATTCCCAATGTGAGCATACAGTGAATGTTGAGAATGAATGACAATTATTATCATGGTCACTGGGAGGGATAAGGGGGAGGAGGAGTGTAGAAGGTTAAGTGAGTGTGGGGGAAAGGTTCAGCGGGGGGCTGAGTTCACAAGGGTGAAAGCTGTGGGGAAGAAGCTGTTCCAGTTTTAACCTGCTGTAGCACCTTCTACATGACCCTTCTGGAGGGGACAAGCTGGAAGAGTTTATTGGCAGGATGAGAGGAGTCCCTGAGAATGATGTGTACTCAGCGTAGACATCTCTTCTTGTGGACATCCTCAATGGCAGGAAGTAGAGTCCCTGAGATGCGTTGGGTACTTTTCACCACCCTCTGCAGTGCCTCGCAGTCAGCAACAAAGCAATTCCCATACCAGACTGTGACACAGTTGGTCAGGATGCACTCTATCGCACAGTGGTAGAAGTTACCCAGTATGTCAGTAGACAGGTGGTTCTTCTTCAGTGTCCTTAAGAAAATAAGGCACTGATTTGCCTTCTTGACCAGGCTGGAGATGTTAGTTGACCAGGACAGATCTTTAGAGATGTGGGTCCCCAAGAACTTGAAGGTGGAAATCCATTCAACAGCCGTGCCATTTACGTAGATGGGGACATGTAGATGGGGACATGGGTGTCTCTCTTCTCCCTCCTTAAGTCCACAATGAGCTCCTTGGTTTTGCTGGTATTCAGGAGCAGGTTATTGTCAGTGCGCCATACAGCTAGGTGCTTTACCTCTTCCCTGTAGTCAGACTCATCGTTGTCACTGATGAGACCAATCACTGTGGTGCCATCCACAAAATAGATGATGGAGTTGGATCTATACCTAGGCTGCAGTCATAGGTGAAAATGGAGTAGAGAAACGGGCTCAGCACACAGCCCTGTGGAGTGCCAATGTTGAGTGTGATGGTGGTAAAGCAGTTATGGTCTGACCTAATATGCTGGGGTCTGTTGGTCAGAAAGTCCATGATCCAGTTACAGATAAAGTTGCTGATTCCAAGATCCACATGTTTAGTGATCAGTTTAGAGAATATTTTCTTGCATAAATATTCTTGTTGTCCAGGTGTGAGAGTACACAGTGAAGCGCTGTGGATATAGCATCCTCTGTACTCCTATTGCAAGCATGTCTTGAGGTGTACCAGGGCCAGTCGCTCAAAGCACTTCATAACTATGGGCGTGAGTGCTACAGGGCGATAGTTGTTCAGGCACGTTGGTGATGACTGTTTCAGCACTGGCACAGTGGAGGTGGTCTTGAAGCACGCTGGTACTACTGGCTGGGCAAGCGACAGGTTAAAGATGTCTGTAAAGTCCCTGCAAGCTGTTCAGCAAATGCCTGAAGTACACGTCCAGGAATGCCGTCAGGGCCAGCAGCCTTGCAAGCATTGATACTGCTCAGTGCGTTATGGACATCTATGATGGTAAGAGTGAGGGTATAGCAGTCATCAGAGGGTAGGGTTTTGGCAGACTTTTCCTTGTTGTCCTTGTCAAAAAGAGCGTAAAAGTCATTTAGCTCACTGAGGGAGGACACATTCACGGCTGTCTGTGTAGAATTGCTAGGCCTACAGTCAGAGATGGCTTGAGTGCCCAGCCACATGCATCGTGGGTCAGAGTTGACAAAGTGTTCCTCCGCCTTCAGCTTGTAGCTGTGCTTGGCCGTCTTGATGCCCCTCTTCAGATCTGCCCTGGATGTACTGTAGGCCTGAGCACCACCTGATCTGAAGGCATTGTTACTTGCCTTTAATAGAAGCCGCACTTTCTTGTTCATCCATGGTTTCTGATTGGGTACATTGTAATCTGCTTTTCTGTGGTAACATTGTCAATTGTGGTGTTGATGTATTCCAGTACTGAGTATGTGTAAGAGTCGATGTTAATGTGAGAGCCACAGGTGCCCTGAGAGGCAAACATGCTCCAGCCCAGTCCGTGTTTTTAAACCAGTCCTTAAGTACAGCATTTACTCCCACTGGCCGCACTTTGATTGTCTTCACTGATGGTTTCACACCGTTGATGAGTGGTGAATAAGTAGAAATGTTTGGTAAAAACAAAACACACCATCTCATACTAACTATCAGGTGGTGGAGAGGTGATGATTTGGGATTGTTTTGCAGCCACAAGGTTTGGTTACCTTGTAGTTACTGAGGCCATCTTACCAACAGCTAAAGTTTGGCTCAAACTGGGGCATGCAACAGGAGAATGATCCCAACCAAGCACAGCAGCAAATCTACAACAGAATGACTGACAAAGAAAAGAATCAAGATGCTGTAATGATCCAGGCCTCAACCTGACTGAAACGCTGTGGTGGGACCGTAAGAGAGCTCTCCAAGAAGAGTGGACCAAAATTCCTCCATAACAACATGAAAGACTCTTCTGCAAGTTATGGAATCATGGGCTTAATTTTTAACAAGATTCCATCTGTAAGGGTTTATCATTGTGTCGTGCACTGTTGAACCAACACCTCTACAAACAGTCTTTAGCCACAGGAGCCAAGGTTTTGGCACTGCCTTCATAGCTTTGAGCCATCCATGCAAAATGCAGATTGCATACTCATTGTGATTACAGTAACATCTGTTAGATTTCATGCAATTTGCAGTAAATGATCTCCCACAGGCATTGTAAATTACTTGCGTGACTCATTTAAACATCCTCTTCTTGAAAGGGAAACTCCTACAAATACACATGTCACACGGCCAGCTACAAAAATACTCCTGCTCGCAACTTTCAGTCACAAAACTGACACTGTGACTCTTTAGTAAATCCAGCAGCGGATGTCAGTAAATCTGGTCTTAAATGTTCATTCTTCCTTAAAATTCCAACATTTGTAATGAAGGGCTATTGTTTACATGCTGTTCTCATTTTAATGATCTGCATAAAACAGCACAGTTGCAAATTGTAGTTTCAACACGGTGGACGCACAGCTTAATATTGTAAAGGACACTGATCAAGATTTTTTGGATTCTCAGCCCACCACATTCCCCCTTCCCGAAGTCTAAGTTATCAATTCTCCTGCTCACTTTTCTTCAAACTCAATTATATTTTCAACCTCAGGTAGGAAAGGTGAGTAAGAGAATAGTAAGAAGAAGAAGAAAAAGGAAACGGAGGAGGAGGGGTGAAAATGTGAGCGATACAATAACATCTGTGATGTGTAATAACTGTATTTACACTTTATGCAATGACATTTTGTCATAACTGCTGCTAAATGGGCAACATTTGACTAATTTTGCAGCACAGACTTCATATAAATAAATGTTAGCGATTACGCTGTTCTGTATAATATGCTTTCCTCCGTAACACATCTAAATTACTGCATTGGCTGCATCTTGCCAGTTTTCCAGTTTGTGGTTTAACTGAATTTCTTCTGACTCTAACTTCAAACGTGGTTTCACAGCAGTGTCGCACAGATAGATTTCTCTGTCAGCACAGACTTAAAAAGCGCTAACTTCAAAGATACTGACAGATTACAGATATCTATTCATTATTTTTTAAATCTCTTTCTAAACAGACCAGTGTAAAAAGAAAAGGAACAGGTCACAAATGAGGCAGCTGTAAATAATGAATAAAATACATGCTTCACTGAGCTGTTAGGAGGACCTATTATGAACTTTCTGGTTAATGTAATAGCCATCCATTCAGCAATAAGTCAGGTGATGAACAAAGACTGTTGGACATCAATACCACACTCTCTAAGTACTGAAGACCTAATGGACCTGAGAGAGAAAAGCACCGCTCAGCCTTGTGATAAATGGACTCCTGCACACGCTCACATTAACTGTCTGGACGACCAGTGCAACTGCACTCAACAAAGGAAAAAAAGAAGAAGCTTTTGCTCACTACCTAATGCAGCTGAAGAATGGCAGCCTGACTAACAACTTATCAGGGCCAAAATAAAGTCTCAACGTGAGGTAAGGACAAAAACTTAATAGCTGAGGCTTCACAGCACTGAATAAGCAGCCTTAAACATCTACTCTGAGAAACATGTCTCACAGTTATACTTAGACCTAACTAAGTAAAACCGTGAGACATGACGGTTTCCGTTCTCTCTAAGTTGTGAAAGCTTGTATACTACTACACTCATGGGACAGAATATGTTTTTAGAAGAAACACCATTAGCCTTTAGGTTCTAATAACTCAAGATGATAGAAAACAAATGATGTCCTTGATAGAGTCTGGGTTTTTTCAGGATATTTGATACTGAACTGAAGCTGGCTTTGTTTAGATGTTAATTTGCAGTTGGCACGACACATGGTCTATACAAACAGACAGTTTGTATAGGATCCAAATAGAGGGTGAAAGGGAGGCCAGGGAGGTAAAAACAAAGAGAGCCAACCGCCCATGGGGTGGTTGATTCCCCTTACCTGCTGGGAGAAGTAGCACCCCAGAAACTGTACCTCACTCCGTCCAACAGCACAATTCTTCGGATTGGCCGGCTCTGAACAAGCCGAACGGAAGTGTGGCACATTGGTACAAATCATATGGAGTGGAGCCGGTCGATGATGTTTAACCTATTCCCATTTCCCCTGGAGGTCCCTCTATGAACTACTCCAAGACGAGGCCATCCAGGTGTAACCCTGGAGAGTTACTAAGGGTTTCAGTGTGTTATGAGCAGAGTTGGTCAAGTTACTTGAAAAAAAAAAAATTAGTTACTAATTACTGATTACTTCTCCAAAAAAGTAATCCAGTTACTTTACTGATTACTTATTTTCAAAATTAATTAATTACTCAGTTACTTTTCAAAAACATGATACACAACCTGAATACATAATAAAGCAATAGACCTTTCAGCCCACTTTGATTTTTTATGCATAATCCATCATATAAAATTGAATCAAATGGAAAACCTCTTTCTAAAAATTGTTTTATTTGTTTTTATCATTTCATTTTATGCACATTGCATTAAGCAAAAATTAAATTATATGCAACTGTCTTTGACTTGAAGAAATTGTTTAACATTTAAACCTATTTTCTGCATATTCCATCATATAAAATAAAATAACATTTTGTGTTTACACTCGCTCCTTCAAATAGATGCAAGTAAAACACAGCAAAAAATAAATAAAGATCAAAGATGGCACTAAGTCCTGTCGCTCTTAAATCTGTTGTCACCTGTTTAGCAGGAGTGGAGCAGGTGGAGGTTTGCCCGGTGCTGCAGTGGTCATGTCAGTGGAGGGATCTGGGAGTTTCTCTGTGAATTTCACATTCCCATGGCTATGGCGTTATTTTTGTGCCACTATTCTGAGCGCAAGTAAAAAAAAATTGAGCGCACATAAAAAACATTTGCAGGTGCAAGTGTCACATTTTGAGGAAAAGTTTATTTTGAGCGAAGAAAAGCTAAATTTGAGTGAACAAAATTCATTGCTGCGTGCAAAAAATGTATTTCAGTGTTTGCTATTATCCATACACACACACAATAGCAGCCCCTCTCGCTCAGTTTTTGCATTTGCGCTTGCTCACAATGTGTTGCTCGCGCTCTCAACATTTCTGCCCGTGTGCGCTCAACTCTTTCTGTACACTGTTATACTTGTGCCACAAAACCAGCCAATCACAGACTTGGATGCAAAAAAATTTGATTGGCTGTTTTGGTCTCCAATCAGATCGAAATGATGAAATGCAATATCCCAGAATCCATTTCGTCCAAAACTCAAACGAGGCAGTAGCGGAGGAACACAGAGTGGCGGAGTTTGAAATATTACTCTTTCTGGGTCACAAAATAAAGTTTTAAGATATTTTCATGCGAGAATGTTGCTGTGTAAACTTCAAATGTCTGCTCCATTTATCAAGACATCACATATTTGCAAAAGTGCTCTAACGTTCTCGGAGATGCCTGTTACCCACCAGCTGACTGGGTGGTCACTCGGGTTAAACGTAATATATAAGACTGAACTGACAAAAAATCGGCCGACTACACCACCAGGTATTATAGGAAAAACCATAAAGCCTTTGAACTAAAACAAACGCTGTTGTGACAGTGATGTACACTCCAGCAAACAGCTGATACTAGAAATTAATATTAAATAAATTCTAACAACAGCTTATCAAGCTTAAACGTGCTCCTGTTGTTTAGCGCAACATCCGCTGGTTTCCTCTTTCTGGCGCAAAGTGGGCGATAAACAAACGAGAGACGATCAGCTGATCATTGATCAGTTTCATGATTGAAGTAGCAACAGGAGAGGGAGGGGAGAGAATGAGAGAAGAAGAGGCAGCTGACAGTGTAAAGACAGAATAACTCCAGCTTTGTGTCTTTTTCATTCTAGCTGAAGTACAGGACGAAACGCGTTCCTTTTCCCCTCAATACGGATGTATTGTAATTGGTCCAGCCCAGAGTTGATCATGACCAGTTGGCTAATCCACCACCTTTCATTGTTTATACAGTTACAAAAACAAACAAACAAACATAAAAATGAAAAATCATTATTGGCTCACCGGGCAAATGCCCGGTATGCCCAATGGCCAGTCCAGCTATGCGGTCAGCTTGTGGGTAACAGGCATCTCCGAGAATGTTAGAGCACTTTTGCAAATATGTGATGTCTTGATAAATGGAGCAGACATTTGAAGTTTACACAGCAACATTCTCGCATGAAAATATCTTAAAACTTTATTTTGTGACCCAGAAAGAGTAATATTTCAAACTCCGCCACTCTGTGTTCCTCCGCTACTGCCTCGTTTGAGTTTTGGACGAAATGGATTCTGGGATATTGCATTTCATCATTTCGATCTGATTGGAGACCAAAACAGCCAATCAGATTTTTTTGCATCCAAGTCTGTGATTGGCTGGTTTTGTGGCACAAATATAACGGTGTACAGAAAGAGTTGAGCGCACACGGGCAGAAATGTTGAGAGCGCAAGCAACACATTGTGAGCAAGCGCAAATGCAAAAACTGAGCGAGAGGGGCTGCTATTGTGTGTGTGTATGGATAATAGCAAACACTGAAATACAATTTTTGCACACAGCAATGAATTTTGTTCACTCAAATTTAGCTTTTCTTCGCTCAAAATAAACTTTTCCTCAAAACGTGACACTTGCACCTGCAAATTTTTTTTACATGCGCTCAGAATAGTGGCACAAAAATAACGCCATACATGGCAGTGTGCTAGGTGCTTGCTCAGATTTAAAGTTTAATTTTTTGCTGTAGAAAGAAGTTTTCTTCCCACGCAGAGTGGACGCTAATGTTTTTGTCACTTTTTAGGGACTAAAACTTAAAGTAATTTTAATACATCCACACTTTAAATGCTGCATGGTTGTACTCTCTCCCGCACTCCATATTATCCATTGTTGATCTACACACGTCTGTTGCTGCCACGCACGTTGCACACGCTTACGTCATTGTCATGAGACACTCTCACAAACAAAATCATGACGATTTAGTAACGCAGGTAACACGTATGCTGTAGTGAGTGTATGTTCCTGTATCAACCCCTACTTGTGTTCATTGTGAACTGAATGCAGTTTAAAGAAAAAGGGATATGTTTTTTTGTAGTTGTGCTACGAAGCTGCACCATCACCATTTTGAAGCTTCAGGAGAGCCCATTTTGTTGTTTACTTTGGTAAGGAACTATCATTATCAATGTCATGTGATAGCTTGTCATTCTTTCTGTATACTGGAGAGATGGAAAATGCAAATTAGTATGTATGAAGAAATTATAGGAAAGAATGTATGCATGAATGTGTAAATGTAGATTTTTGAATGTGACTCTGTGTTATACAGGTCAGGATTTTTTGAATGTACGGTTCATTGATGATCCAGTCCAAAGATGGCGAGCCACCATTTCAGGATTCCATGAGATGACTGGTCTGAGAAGAAAATTAAATTCTTTGGACAAGCCTTGAACTGTACAAATTCTACTTAAGTAGCAGGAGAGATTTGCACCTCATTTCTCCTTTGCACATCCTGCAAGGAGACGCCTTATTGCTGGACTTACACTTAAGGGTGTGGGCTGACATGACAGAGACTCAGAGTCAAATCCTCCAGGGGTGTGTTTTGTTTATTATTTTTCTTGATTTGGGCCCAATTTTTCCTGTCATGTAATGCTATTTTCAATTGTATATATATGTGATTATTCATATGTGAATACAAGTTCATCAAACCAAGTTTTCTGAGCATTTCATTAGTCATTCACTTTGCTCTGCAGTCGAACCTTAGCTATTGGCTCAGCACCCAGGTAAACATTCAAATCTTTATCCTAACTATCAAAAGGGATGTTACAGATAATTGGCGAGCCAGCCACAAGCAAAGGGCAGACTTGCAGACGTTCTGCTTTCATTTTTTACCCTTTTGGGTGAAATTCCTATCTTTTATTGTCATACCAGTAATTTATTTAATTGGTGACATGGAAGTAGTGACACGTGAGCTGGTCTTTTATGGTTGAAGGGTTAATCTGGACTGAGGTGGACAATGAATCCAGAGCTATTTAGACAGTCATGGTTCTGTGTATAGATGAACCAAACTCAGAGTTCCATAACAATGTAATTGTTGAGTTCACCTTTGGTACTGTGTTGCAAACGCTTGCTCCCTTGTTGCCATTTCACCACAAAAGCCCCACACAGCCTGATGTGACTTTCCACGTACGTGCGCTTGCTAGGGCTTATACACCTGCGGTTAGCCACAGTGTTACTGAGAATTAGATATCTGAGTTGCAAACCATTGCTAAGTTAACAGGGAAGTCATTTCAGCTTCTTTTGCAAGATAAGCTAACTTGGTTGAACTCTACAGTTCCAGCCACAGTAGAAAATGCCCCTCTAGACAGGAGCCATCATGAAGGAAGTCAGGCACCTAGTCTTAGCTCAGAGCAATGCAATCTAGAATTGCGCCTGATACCACTATTCGAGGCACTGCACTGCGCTCAGCTCCAAAGATACAAAACCTGACCAAAGAGCAACATCTGGGAATACCACCACTGACGGTGAGTTCATGCCCAAATTTAAGCCCCAGTGATTTCAACCCACCTGAGATACAAAAGGTGGCTGTGGAGCATACTGTGCGAAATGAGGAGACCCCACCATACCATTACGCTGCCTTTGAGTCTTTTCAGGCAGATTGCCACGGCTAAGTAATGAAACAGATTATGAGACCTGGCGCTCAATATGTGGAACTTCTTTTAACAGACCCAGCATTGTCTGATTTAAGATGCTCCAGGAAGATTGTTGATAGCTTGTTGCCCCCTGCTTCAGATTTCATTAAGCATCTTGGTTCACAAGCTTTACCTTCAGCAAATTTGCAGCTTCTTGACTTGGCTTATGGTGCTGCAAAATGCTGGTAAGAAACCATCAAACTACCTTCACAGACTCCAAGTTGTGCTTAACATGGCTACAAGGAGAACAGGGGCCCCTACTGAAGAGTTTGATAGGCAGTTGTTGAAGCAGTTTTGTAGAGGCTGCTGGGATGACTCTTTATTAGCAGAGCTCCAGAACAAAAGGTTCAAAACCCTCCTTCCTTCTTTTGCTGAATTACTACTCCTGCTACGTACTAAGGAAGACAAGCATACTAACAAGGCAGTACATATGAAAAAGTACCTTGGTGTCTCCAGACAACAGCCAACCCAACCCAAACAGCCTGTTTGGTCCCAACTCCAAACTGCCTGTGTTTGCTCTGAGTCTGAGGCTGCAGCAGAAACCAATCTTCTGAAGAAACAAATCACAGAGTTACCGGCTCAAATTGCTCATTTAACCCCCCAAAAGAAAAGCAGAAGTAAAAACGGCAAACCCAAGTGCAACGGTAACTGTGCAGACAAATCCTGCTCATCAGCATCCCTTGCCAGTGCCTGTTCCAGAGCATCAGCCACCTCCCAGGCCACGCCTGTGGTACTGCTTTCGGTGTGGAGAGGATGGCCATGTAGCCTCGAGATGCCGTAACCGGAGCTCAAAAATAAAGTCTTGTTCCGTAAGAGGCAGGGAGTGATGGGAGTGACTCATCAACTTGTCCTACCAAGAGAATTGCGAGACATGGTACTTGAACGTCTGCACGACAACATGGGCCATCTTGGTATTGAACGCACCCTTGATCTAGTGACAGCTAGATTTTATTGGCCTAAAATGTCCTCAGTGGTTGAAGAAAAGACTTGTGATCGTTGTGTGAAAAGAAAAACTCCACCAGAGAGAGCAGCCACAATGGTTTCAATAGAGACCACCAGGCCATTGGAATTAGTCTGCATGGACTTTCTGAGCATAGAACCACATCAAAGTAATACCAAGGACATATTAGTAATAACAGACCATTTTACCATTTTAGTATGCCCTCGCAATACCAACACTGAAACAAAAGGCGAGTACCATGGCTGAGTGTCTGTGGGAACATTTCATATCACATTATGGGTTCCCTGAGAAACTCCATAGTGGTCAGGGCCCCGATTTTGAGTCCCGTACCATCAAAGAGTTGTGTGAAATGGCAGGGATCCGGAAGTCGCGGACAACCCCATACCATCCAAGGGGTAACCCTGTGGAGTGCTTTAACTGAACGCTGCTACAGATGTTGGGCACTCTAAATAACAAGGACATGTCTCATTGGAGAGACTATGGTAAGCCTCTTGTGCATGCATACAACTGCACAAAGCATGAAGTCACAGGATTTGCACCTTATGAGCTTGTGTTCGGGAGACAACCAAGACCCCCTGTGGACTTAGCTTTCAGGCTTCCTGTTGATGTTCTGCCACTGTCTCATACACAATATGTGCAAGGCCTGACGAACCGCCTGAAAGAGAGTTATGAGTTTTCGAGCAGAAATGCTAAGAAATCTGCCGAGCACAACAAAACTAGGTTTCACCAGAGGGTTACTGGGTCTAGCTTTGAACCAGGAGCTCGAGTGCTAATTCGAAATGTAAGACTGAGAGGAAAGCACAAGCTAGCAGACAAATGGGAGGCAGATGTCTATGTGGTTGTGTCATGTGCTAGTGACCTTCCTGTGTATACAGTGCATCCTAAGGCTAGAGATGGTCCTCTGTGCACTTTATACAGGGATCTCCTGTTGCCCTGTGGGTTTCTGCCCGTAAGTGCTCCTGAAACCCCAGCACCACCAGTAGTGCAAAGGCCAAAAACCCATCAAAACCCAGGTTATGTAACAGAGCATTTTGATAATGCCATATCAGACAATGATGAAGTGTATCCTTTAAGGGTGGTACTTTTGTATCCAGCTGCCTCCACCATAATGCCTGAGGTTGATCCCATGTCACCCGACATTGCATTAGAGCAGCGCATTACTGACAGCGTGATCCTTCTTACCAGAGCTGTCATTCCCAAAGCAGTTTCAGATGAAACTGAGGTGAAAATGCCGATAGAGGCAGGGGAGGTGCCCCCAGCAGCAAGCTCACCTCAGGTCAGCCTTTATGACCTTGAAGAGCCAGGAAGAACGGGAGGTGATGACAGTGAATCTTCTAGGAAGGATAGTGAGATTCCAGTACCCCTCATTTCACCTGTTGGGGAATCTCAGCTTCTTGACATTGAAGGTATAAAAAATGTCCCTGAATCTGGTGACACAGCTAATTTAACCCACATAAAAGAAGTCGCAGAAGTCAAATCTATATCCCAACTATCAAAAGGGGTGTTACACAAGAGCCCCGCTTCCCCCTGCATCAGGTTGGGCTGCAGCCACCTCTCCAGTGCATCCTGGAACTGAAGTGCCAGTCCTTCACTCCCATGCGGGCACCCTGGAACCGGCAGCGATGGATTTAAGGGGAGAGACCCAACTGATTTAGGATGGCCCCGCAGACATCTACGAAGCTGCCCCTCGAAGCTGCCATCTGGGTCTCGCCTGACAAGAGGGGAAATAGCCACAACGCCCACTCCTCTGGAGGCCACCAGCATGCCTCTGCCATAGCCTGAAACACCTCCATGAAATACTCCTCCATCCTGTGCAGCATCACCGCCGGAACAGGAGGGATCATCAGCACAGTGGCCCCAGACTGAATGGCCAGATTGTCCTGCACCTGCATTTGCCGCTGAGTCTGGGCCTGCAGCTCTTCCAGCTGCTACCTGTGTACCACCACCTGCTGCTGCTGCACGGCCGCCGTGTCAGCCATCATTTTGGCCAGTACCTGAACTAGCTGGAGGGCTTGCGGATTCACCATGTCAGGCCAGTAAGTTTGTTACGCTGATCCACCACCACAGTAGTCTTTAGGAATATTTCTCCAGGTTTCTTGAAGGACATTCAAAGGTCTTCTCTGGATGTTGGCTGCTTTTTTTTGCGTTCTCTATCAAGATGATCTCACAGTGCTTCAGGTCAGAGCTTTGGGGAGGCGGATCAATGACTGACAGTGTTTGTGATCATCGTCATGCAGAAAAATCAAGTTTTTGCCAATCAGATGCTTTCCAGATAGCATTGCATGGTGGACCAAAATCTGAAGCTACTTTTCTGCTTTTATAATTCTAACAGTTGAAATACAACCAGTGCAAGCCAAAACCATGACAGAAATTGTATTTATCCAATTTCCTCAGATTTTTTAAGGATGCACTTCACACCACGCAGGCAAAGACACACCAAGTTTTGTGCTAATAGCTCTTTGCAAATCACCTTGTCGGTTCAAAAATACTATTTTATGACTGTCAAACTGTGTTAACTTTGGCGTTTTTTATAGACTCAACTAAAGGCATTTCAACAAATTATGTGTTTTCATGACAGTCTAAAGATGAGCAAAGAAAAATAGTTTCTTTGCTCAGCTTTGCTTGTTATGTGTAGACACACTGACTCATCCCTTGAGTTAGCTGATTTTTATCTTAGAGTAGTCATAGGTCAGTGTTAAGTGGCTTAACAAACAAATGATAAAAACAAAAAACAAAAAAACAAACATAAAACAAACTTTATACACCTTTTGAAAGCCTGGAGAATTATGGCTTAAGACCATTTAAAAAAGATCTGGCTCTATGAGTAGCATCTCAAGACTTTTTCACAGTAGTGAATAGATTAACTAATAACTTACAATGAAAACTGCTGTCAGCACCACAGACAATAGAGCTGATAAAAGAGTGTTAGGGTCAGGGTTAGGGTTTTTCCTCATTCTAAAAAATGAAAGTAGCACTAGAGCGCTGATAGTGCTAGCTAGCGCCATTTAGCATGGTGGAAGCGGTCAGTGTGAGACTATTTTTATTTGCTACCCTGCACTCATTAGCGGATATGTGCATCGACTAAGCACAATCAATTCTGGAAACAAAAAACCCAAGACATGCTAAAATCAATGCTTCGACACGAGACTTGTAAGAGACACGTATGATGTGGCCACATACTTTTACTTGGGTGTGTGGCGTGCTGACAAGTGTAAGACCCAAGACAACATTTTTTCTTAAAGGGACAGTATTTTTTTAAAAAGGAGATAAAAATATTTGGAATCTGATGAGTCCAGATTTACCTTGTTCTAGAGGCATGTGTGCATTAAGTTAAGAAAGCAGGCGGATGATATACCAAAGATTACTGATCCCTGTGGTGGCAGTGGTATAATCTAAATTGCTTCAGTTGGTTGGGTCTAAGTTAAGCAATGTTAAGTGCCAAAGGATGAGGTCAGCTGAACTTCTGATTGTAATGAATGACCAAGCTCTTATATCATCAGTAGAAGAGCTTTGTGAAAAATTAACAACCGTGAATGCAACCGTGAATGGAAATAAATGCTATGACATTGCAGAGGTTTATCAAGTAATGCTACTGCATGCTGTCATTAAAGCTAAAGGGAGTCCAACAAAACAGAGTATGTGATCGTTTTGTTGTTGTTGTTTTGGACAGTGTAATTAATATGTATATAAAACAGCAGGTATTATTAATCTCCGTCTCTCTCCCAGTCACGTCAGATGGCTGCCCTTTTTGTGAACCTAATCCTGCTGGAGGTTTCTTCCTGTTAAAAGGGAGTTTTTCCTTCTCACCATTGCCAAGTGCTTGGTCACAGGGGGACGTCTGAATGTTGGGGTTTTTTCTCTGTATTATTGTACGGTCTTTACCTTACAATATAAAGCACAAGAAGATTCTGGGTTTGAATCTCCCAGCTGAAGTCTTTTTGTGTGGAGTTTTTATTGTTTTGCCTTAAATCCCGCCAGGTATTGTGGCTTTCTTACGCTGTCCAAAGTGAATGAATAAATTATTGTTCATCTCTCTGTGTCAGACCTGTCATGGACTAGTGACCTATCCAGAGTGTATACAGGGCCTGTGTATACAGCTGGGTTCCAGCCGCCTTGTACCTCTGAACTGGTTAAGAAGAAATCGGATGGGGGGACTACTAGACTGATCTGATAAAGACATGCTATCTCTTTAGATCATTTACTGGCTATTATGTACTGAATAGAGATGGACCGATCCGATATTACGTATCAGTATCGGTCCGATACTGACGTAAATTACTGGATCGGATATCACATCGTCACGTGATAGAGCGGCTGTGTGTATTTGTAGCCTCGCTAGCAATCCAGCATTTCATCTCCAAGGAAGTTATCCCAGAGAGAAGTAAAGCAAGTGTGCAAGTTCATCTCTGAATGTTTGTAAAGCATTCCCGTGTTAAGCTTAACAACCGATATATGAAGCGACTGCCTCTCATTCTCTCCCTCTCCCTCTCCTGCTGCTACTTCAATCATGAAACTGATCAATGATCAGCTTGATCGGCTTTTCTGTCGCGAGTCCGTCTCTCTTGTTTGTTGATTGCCCACTTCGCGCCAGAAAGAGGAAACCAGCGGCTAAACTTATGCTTATCAGCACGTTAAAGCTTGATAAGCTGTTGTTAGAATTTATTTAATATTACTTTCTACACCAGGATCCTTTTCTACGTAGCTGACGGCTGGTAACTGTGCAGGGGCGGATCTAGCAAAGTTTAGCCAGGGGGGCCGAAAGGGCATGAACAGGGAAAAGGGGGCACACAGACATACTTTTCTTTCTTATTCTCATTTAAAATGTCTAGCTTTTAATAAATAATTATCTGAATCTTACACCCAAAGTTTTAATCTGATGTAAAATGTATAGAAGTCCATTACTGTATATAGTAACTATTAAGTCTAATATACCCTAGTAAGCTATACTACTTTTTCCTTTGGGAAGGTACCATCTGTGCAGTCTGCAATTCTGTTGAAGAAAGATGTTGAATCTATTTAATTATTCTTGAAAAATAATTTCTGTGCATTTTTTTTTTTCACACTGCATCAAATTAAAGATGATTACGTCGATTAAGCATCACGAGGTGGAGGGTGGGTGGTGGTTCCCTATTTTTTTTAATTTTTTTTGCTGGGAGTTTTAGAACCCTATTAGTTAGGTTGCTTACTCTTTAAAATACCACAATAGGGAGGATGGTGCAGGTTCAAGTTTATTAGATTGATCAGTTTTGCTGAACTATGAAATATTTTGGGTGCAGTGTATTTTTTGCATACAGGTATAACAGAATAGCTTTAGTGTTTTGTTTTTTTTAACTTGAGTATGAACTTATACAAAAAGCAGCAAGATATTAAAAAAAACAGTTTTATTGATTAAATAACACACTATATCGGATTCATATCGGTATCGGCAGATATCCAAATTTATGATATCGGTATCGGTATCGGACATAAAAAAGTGGTATCGTGCCATCTCTAGTACTGAACTGTAGTTCAAGTATTTTGTTCCTTTATGCATGTTCCTTTATTCAAATTTGGAGCAGCTAAAAGCAGAAGATACATGAAAGTGGAAACAATGTGCGTGTCTGAATGCAACTAAACTTCCAGTAACCTTTGGCGTGAACCACGTTAATAACCACAGGGTGCTTCCACAGCACTGTGCCTCTGAAAATTGTGAAAATTGTGACTTCTAGGGTTTTGAGGCTTTTATTTTTGCACATTCAGAGTCACTGTATTTTATGCTTGTAAAGTAATGTCAGTCAGTCTGGCACTGGGTACTATATTGAGGACTCACTGTACTATCACTGAAGTCAGTTCCATTGGCAGAATCTCAAAAATCATAACCATCAGATTACTCTCACAGCTGGAAACAAATGAAATAGAAAATTAAAAGTGATGCACTTAACAGTTAAAGAAGGTAAGAGCACTAAATATCCCTGCAGCCAAAGGAAATGACAGAACTAAAGACCTATTTCTGTCTGTGTGGCCTTCCTATGTTGGCAGATCCTAGACTAAACTGTGCCACAGCTGAAATTATGCCCCAGAAACCTCTCCGAGGCCTTGTTCTGTTAAGAGACCGCCATGCCTAGAAATACTGCCGCCACAAACCCACAGGGCAGGAGGGGACTGTCCGCTTCAGATTTGCAGCTCAGACTCACGGGGTGTGTTTTTTTGCCTCAAAATGGTGAGGGTGAAATTAAAGGCAGCGTCTTCATGTAATTGCACATGGATGTGCCCACTGCCCATGAATCTGACCCCAGCTCTTGCACTCTAATGAAAGGTTGAGAGCTTGAACAAGGCAAAACCCTGGCAGAGTGATGGCTACAGGGATTTCAGCCAAATAGATTTTGTAATGTGCCCATAGTACTATAGCAAAGGGCCCTTATCTTTATTCTATCCGGCCATTTTCATTTAACCACTAGTTCTCCTGTTTGAATGAGAGGCTATTATGTTAGCAGTCAGAACAAAGCCGCATTATAATCAATTATGAATGTCTCTGGGATATGTTATCCAAATAGGTATTTGCAAGTGTACTTTCTTTTTGTATAGCATTACTATAGCATGAATAATGGATATCTTTATAGGTTTGGGCCTCGAGTCAAGTTAAATTGTTAGTTAAATGTTCTATATATCTATAGAGAGCAAGTTGACCTTGTGCAAAGCTATTTAAGAAAAATAGACACATCAAAAATTTGATGCATGTGTTATTATACTGCAGGCCAAAAACGTCCAGATATATGTAAAGCAGTACAGGCTGCAACATTAAACTGATGTTATATGGTAAGGTCTCTGTAATTATAAGTGAATAATGTAATAGATATTAATGCACTAAAATAGAGGTTGTTAAGTCAATAACTTTTAGCCATAGAGTACTTCAACATTGTGCAGCTATTACCTAAAGAAATTATGTTAATATTGACCGCCATGTCACTTAACACTATATGCTATAAAAAGTCCAGGGCCGACTGTAGCTTAGCAGTGGAAAGTTTCCCTGAGGAATGGTCTTACCATCTGTGAGGCCAGCTACTCTGAGGGAAGCAAGGTTATACTGTACAGTACTTTCAAATGATGGGTTGCAGCTTGTAGGTTATACTTAAATAATATGGCATTATAATAGCAGGAAATTGCACATAACACACACAGTGCATTGATGATTTAGGGTAGTTGTAAAACATCAGATCATAAAGAGTGGAAGCTACACACACCACTTGTTTAATTAGTGTCCTGCACACAGGACGATTCAGCCCGGTTTGAACCAAAGACGCGGCTGTCTGCAAAGGAACAATTTAGTGAGGGTGGTCTTGAAAAAGTGAAAAGCCCCCCGCCTCCACCCATGCTCCTCTTCTGTAGGCTATGAATACACATAAACATAGACTCACTCTAACCACATATTATGGGTTAGTACTTGCTGATGGTTTCATATTTGGAACTACGTTTATGTAAATGCAGATGTGAGCCCCACATCACTGCAGTTTGCTGAAAAACCCAAGGTTTTTCCGACCATGCTCCCAGTCTGTTAATCCAGCTGCCTTTTACATACACCCACTCTGTGATTGGTCCCAGATTTGCTGCGGGTCCGGAGTAACTATTTGGCTTTTTCCCTGAAATTTTTCCCATTGCTGCTGGCACAGTGTGTGACCTGCAGGAAATGACTGAGAATTGTGACTGTAACAATGCTAATGGACCGGTGCCAGACCGCAGCTGTTTATTTAACCACACAAAGCATTCTTCTGGGTTAATAGCCACAGACACTCCAAGATACTGACTATTTAATGATTTGGTCTGAGACACAGTACAGTATGTGCTTGGTTTGGGGGGAAAATTGCAAAAAGCTAGATGTGTGGCACCGTATCAAGCAAAGCAATAAGGTTCCTAGCAGTGGAAGCAGTGACTCAGTTATTCTGGGCTCGAGCTGCGGACTTTTGTTTGAAAATGGAGCTTTGTGTTTTAGTCCTACGTGGTTCGCTGTGTTTCGTTCCAGTCAGGGAAGTCTTAAGAATCTCCTCAAAGCGCTTTGTCACATCTGTTTTAAGGAGTTATCATCTGTCAGTCTGCCTCTCAGACTCTTTAGTGCCAGCCCTGCCCATCCTTCCTGGATGTGAGCTCACAAGAGAAAGACCAGAACAAAGGATGGGCAGCAGTCATACACTCTTACAGCACCGCTCTCTCCTTTGGGTCCACGTCAGATAAAAAGTTGTGATTTGCATTCTTTTCACAGGTTTTATCAGCGGTTTACATCAGTTGTTGTGGCTAGCATTTTGGTTTTTCTTTCGATACTTATCATTTATTATTTGTAGTTAAAAAAACAAAAAATATTACCAGACTGCTGACTTCCCACTGGGATTCATCATTACCTGAACCAGGTCAGAACCTCCACTCAACCTAAATTTAACCACTCAATTAATTGAGTGGTTAAATGCGTTATTTCACGTGAGTCCAATGTTTACATTTAAACATTGGACTCATGTGAAATAACGCATATGCTCTGGTAAACTCTGGTAGGACTGTAATATTACAGTCCTACCAGAGTTTTAAGTAGCCCAGAGATATATATTTAACATTGCTGCTCACATTAAGAGTCACTGTTGTTACCTAGTGAGCTAGCAATGCTACCAAAGCTCTTTAAACAAACAAACAAACAATCATACCCAAAACACTTTGGTGTGCAGGCAAACGATAAAAACAAGTAGGTTTGCACCTTTGGTTCCACAGTTAATAAAACCCTAAGTAAGTGTTTTGTTCTGAGTGCTATAACGAACATAGCTGAGGACAAAGTGTGAGAATGAATCGTTGAATCTTGTGTCCACACACATACCTCCTGTCGGTGATGCGCTTCTGACCCCCGGAGCAGCCTCCCTGCGCTCGCAGTCCGGGCTGAAGGAGGGGAGGGAGGGGTGTGACTACCAGCCGACCGTCGACAGTTTCCAGTTTCCAGAGCTCAGTGAAAAAAAAAAAAAAGATGAGGAGCTGCTCTCTTCTGCCGAACAACGAAGAAAGACTTAAAGTTCAACAGAAAAGAAAGGAGCTAAGATAATCGACTGCGATGAAATGTGCGTCCAAAAGTGCGGGATTGACTTTAAAAACAAAGCGAACTGCGAGCATCCAGAGGTAAGTTGCGTTAAGGCTGCTTGTTCTTTCTGGGAGATTTAGACAGCTTGAAGCTGCAAAGAAAACTCAGTAATTAAACTGGTGCTATTTGCTGAAATCAGCCGATAATTTACACGTGACGACTGTGCCAGAAATATGCTAATTTTATGCATAATTAGGTGTTTTCAAATGAGCAGCTTCAATTTTCAAGACTCCCGTTTCAAAAGAAAGGGGAAAAAGCGACATCAGAGTTTATTTTAAGGTGTTTTTTTACAATAGCGAGTGTGTTTCTGGTGAATAACCTTTTGTTTCTATAATTAGTGGAATTTAATCAAACAAACCGATAAACACAAGGACAATGATGGCAGCATGATGATCTGTAAATTGGCTGCTCTCTATAATAACGCTCAATCTACTCCTGCAGTTGAACACAGTGGACACTGCGCTCCCTGCTCAAGTCTGACCTCGAGTGTCGGCAGCTGGTATTTTTTGGACAATGATCAACTCTCAGATCCAGCTCCACTACAACTACACAGGAAAGCTGGCCAACCGGCCAAGCATTGGCGTGAGCCCCGGCACTGTGGACACCAAAACCGTAGTTTTCCTCATCGTTTGCAGCTTCATCGTCTTGGAGAACCTCACAGTGCTTGTAGCCATATGGAGGAACCACAGGTTCCACAACCGCATGTACTTCTTCATCGGTAACCTGGCAATGTGCGACCTGCTGGCTGGAGTCGCTTACCTGGTCAACCTGCTCCTGTCTGGAGAGAAGACCCTGCAGCTCTCACCTGCTCTCTGGTTTGTGAGAGAGGGGAGCATGTTTGTAGCACTTGGAGCCTCCATTTTCAGTCTCCTGGCTATTGCTATAGAGAGACACCTTACTATGATCAAAATGAGGCCTTATGATGCAAACAAGAACTACAGGGTATTTCTGCTCATAGGGACCTGCTGGCTGATTGCTATATCACTTGGAGCTTTGCCTATTCTGGGCTGGAACTGCCTGAATAACCTCCCTGATTGCTCCACAATCCTCCCTCTTTACACCAAGAAATATGTTGCTTTCTGCATCACGGTTTTCATACTTTTGCTCTCAGCCATAGCCATCCTGTATGCCCGCATCTACATCTTGGTCAAGTCCAGTAGCCGAAAGGTGAGCAAGCACAGCAGTTCAGAGCACGCCATGTCCCTACTGCGCACTGTCATCATCGTAGTTGGAGTTTTCATCGCCTGCTGGACTCCCCTCTTTGTCCTGCTCCTGGTGGATGTAGCGTCCGAGCAGAGGTCCCCCATTCTTTACAAAGCCGACTGGTTCATTGGGCTGGCTGTGCTCAACTCCGCGATGAACCCAGTCATCTACACTCTGGCCAGCCGCGAGATGAGGCGAGCTTTCCTGGGTCTGGTTTGCGGCTTTTGCTACAGGGCGAAGGCGTCTGTGAACGGAAGCGGAAACAGACAGTCCCTGGAGCCCAGCCGCAGCAGGAGCAAGTCGTGGAGCAGCCAGAACCAGCAGGGCTCCAGGCAGTCAGAGCCGGAGAGAGGACAGGAGTCAGACAGGGGCCACGGAGAGGTTTCAGTGGTAGCTGGAGCAAGCAGAGGTACCGCTGAGGCTGCGAGTGACAGAGAAGATTAAAAGGAGAGAGGAGTAATTTACAGTAATACTCTGAGCTTACGGGCTTGTGCAGTAGTCACAACGGAGAGCATTGTTCCCAAAAAAAGGGTTTCTTTAAATGAAGGGTAGATTTCTGACATTAGCTGCAGGGCAGTGCTTTCTTTTTGCTATATGTTCATCATCTGTAATGTATGGCTCTTTCAAGTCCAGCCTCCAGTGCTCAAAACTTGCCAGAGTTTGGAGTCACATTGTCCTATTTTTGTTGTTGGGTTTTTTTGCTGGATAACAGTCACTTCCACAGATGACTGGTGCTCTTACCCTCAACAGAAAGGACTTTTACCTCCGTAGTTGCAGCTGTGAGCTCCTATGATAAATAAGAAGCGAAAATTTACCCGCAGTTACCAAATAAGTGCAATTATATCACTGCAAAAACCAATGTAATGAAGAATGATTGTAGACTATCGTTATTGCAATGACACACAGCTGAAGGTATTTATTAATCTACGTAGTTTGTATTTACTCAGTAATCCTACAGTATGCTGGGCAGTTACTGTAATCTGCATTGTATAATAACCAAGGCAAGAGTTACTCATAGCGAAGAAACAAACAGGTGCTTTTTTTGTATTATATCAGTAGCATTGGGTTCAAAATGAAAGCGTTTGCGATACAAGGGCTCCATCTGCTGGTCTTACTCAGTACTGCTGCATGTTTACTATGCAGCTACAGCAGTTCTTTGTGTGCGTTTGCTTTGAGCTTTAAAAGCATGATGCTAGAAAGCTGAAGACTGTAAAGAGGCACGTGAATGCAGCATGTGAAATACAAATTGCACATATTCATGTTAGATAAAAAAAAAAATCATCTTTCACTCAGTAAATTAAAATGGAAAACTATTAAATTTACTGTGTAACAATTCATTAGAATCACCTTATGGCCAAGAGAGTGCAGCTCTGCTTTGTTTATGAAAAGAACTTATATAAAGGCTTGGTTCACCAAAAAAAGTATTTACTGTGTAATCTAGCCATGCTTTTGATTTTGTTAGTCAAGATTTAGAAGCATGGGTCTCACTGTAGCTCACCTGGCTGTACAGGTGACTCAGTGCTGAAGGCTGCTGCAGAGGTTCAGCTCTGAGTCTGACCCAGACCATTTTCTGCATGTCCTTACCGCAACTCTTTTCCCTGCTTTCCTGTCCACTCCCTGTACTGCACCATCTAATAAAGGCTGAAAATGCAAAAGAAAAGAAAAAGAAAAAAAAAAGATGTAAAATATTATGTTTTAAAGATATCTGGAGGCAATCTAACACACAATGCATATACACTAAGTTGTGTTTTCCATGGCTCATAACATCTATTTCCTAAAACCAATTTCCAGTCACTGTGGACAATCCACAGACCGCACCTGGAACTTATTTACTCTTACTTTTCATGGGAACTAATATAAATAGTGCGGACTGTGGATGACTCAGAGTAACATATCTCAAAGACAAGTATATGTGAATGTGGGTAAATTAAAACCACCTGCGTGTTTTAGATGAGAAATCTGTGACTCATGAGCAGAAATATTAATACCTGAAACTATTACAGCAGAGAAACAACAGTGATTCTACACATTCACGGTTTTATTGCCAACAGTCATACAGAATAATGATTAACTAATACAACCAAAAGATTAAATCTGTAAACATCATTTGGACTTGTTGTCTCTATGTTTTTATTTCCTTTTTTCCCCCCAGTTTTTTTTAAATACCTGTCCCAAAATAGTGAGTTTCTGTGTGATTTCCTCTGACAAAGATTTATATTTAGAATCTCAAAATGATACATTTATAATATATAATAGAGAGGGAGGGAGGGTGGGGGACAGATAGTGAGAGGGAACAGTAGTCTCAAGCAGCAACACGCAGCAGGGCAAAAACACAACCTCTAGTGAACAGGCATGCCCCATTGAAGATCAGCTATTGCACTTTGAAGGAAGAGAGAAAGGAGAAATTAAAAACAAACGTTGTACAAATAAAAGGCACATTTTCATCAACAGAAATCTGGAAAGACGCCATGTTCTTAGTTTTTTGTCCCAGTGAGGAGTTTGGTCATTTCTTTAAGTCTCAAAGCTGATCCTCGGCGAGATTCGAGTACGGTTGCTTTTGATATACGCTTTGTTTGTTTGGAATTTTGCACATTTTCCCAAAGTGTTCCTACAAATTCAGATTTTAGAAATAAAGCTTCTTTTTTTTTTACATTAGCAGAGTGCTTTTAAATAATTTAGCACATTATTCTTTCTTCAGAGTTATTTGATTTGATGAAATTATGTCGCAAAGAAGTGGAGAATGCAAAAGTAAATGACAAAATTCTCTTTGTGTCCTTCTCCATTGGGACACAATGAATCAAACACATTAACCCAAAACGGATGTGGTGGATGGTTTTTTTTGTTTTGTTTTTTAAAATTTTCACAAGGACCCCAGTGCTGTGGGTTGTGAGATGCATGTACTGTACACTCCCTCTTGCAGCAAAACACAGGCACATTATATTACATTGCATCTGTCTTGTCAAACTCATTGAACACATGCTGATTTGAGTTCAACTGAAGTGATCCAGTGCATATCAAATACAATGCCCCATTCATTTGGTATCCATCGGTGTCCTGACAATAGTAAGGATAAGAGCATTAAAAAAAAGAAAAAAAAAAGTCAGTTTCCAGTGCTGCTGTGTACCACTTCTATGAGCTTTTTAAAAACAACATAAATACTAAACTGTCCAGAGGAATGAGAGCGTACAGTGGATTGCAAACTGAAAATTAATGGTTAAAAACTGGCTTAAAAGCTGTATTTTCCTTTCAAACGCAGTGTTATCCAAAGCACATGTAACTGACAGGGGTAACTATCCAACTCTAGGGTGACATCTTGTGGCAAAGCTGTTTTTATCATAAGACGTCGACACACTGAGAAATCAAAAGCTAACATCAGTAACTGAAAACGATTGAAAGCATTTTAAACATTCGGCGTAAACGCAAGACACTCGTCTGACACGCGTGAACTAAGTGACCTAACTTTGTTTTGTGCTATTCGTTTCAGATCCTTCAAATAATAATAGTAATAATAATATTTAAGATTTTAAAGGTTCACAAAAAGCTGAAAATGTGAATCAAAGATGTGAGAATATCCATTGCAAGCCCCAAAACTAATCACCGACTATACACCTAAAAGAATTCAGCGAAAAACCAATTCGGAAATAGTTTGAAAAGCATATATTTTTTGTCTTTTTTAATTTTTTTTTACAGTGTCAGCATACATAAGCACCTCTTTCAAATAAAGGGGTATCAAGGTCTACGAACATGGCCACGAGAACGGTTGATTTTAAGTCATGCGACTGCAGTGACACGAGAAAATACTTCATAAAAAACTTTATCGTTAAAGCCATTGACAGCACTGTCAAAGGGTGGCTGTTTGCACCCCCTCCCCCTACCCAACAATTTGTGACAACTGCAAAGCAAAAGAAAAGAAAAAAAAAAAACCACATTCAGGCCTAAACCCCAATAAAAGCTAGGTTTTTCTTATAGTGACTAATCGAATAAGCTGTCACACTGTTGGTGAGATTAAAGGACGTTTTTCCGAACGTAATTTCGTTATAAAGAGCGTTTCCGTTTCCTCAACCTCTTAGCCGACGGTTCCTGTAGAAATGTGGTTGTGCTTGACAGACAAAACTAAAGTTTCAGAATTTTATTCTAAAATACTCTTGTTAATACCTCTTTGAGGTTTGATTTGCGCTTTGTCTAAACTACAAGAACAATAGTCTTTTTCTTAATCTTTTAAAACACCAAATCGAGATATTGTGTCCAAATGCACCTAAGTCTTCTCAAAAATATAGCATTTCAGTCATCACGACAAAATAATAACAGTTCTCTTTTGTTTTTTTCATCTTTAACAACTCCTGCATCTTCCAGCGTCTCCGGTTAAGTAACTGCAGATCAGTTTGTCTCAATAACTCTTTGAGCGAACTGAGCCTTGAAGCATCGACTCGTGTTTCATCTTCAAGCTCCATAGTGAGAGGCCATTGTAGCGCTTCCTATTATCGGTCAGGCATCGCAAGCATCACTGTTTCCTTCCCACAGGCTGTAGGAGACACAGTTCACTCCCGGCTGAAACAATCGGCAGGTTGTTGTCACGGTGATGGCCAATAAGGTGGCTAATGCTGTCAAATATGTGATCTTTTGTCCGTACCTTAAAAAGAAAAAGGAAGACAGATATTCAGAGTCTGCTTTGGTCTAATGAGAGTTTAATCTTTTACTTTCATGCATTCACAAAAGAGTTAATGAATCAAGCTCCATGTGTCCTGCTACACCCCCCTCACCCGTCTTACCGTGCCTTCAGGGTCCACCAGCAGTAGGTGTTTGGCAGTTCCATTGTGCATGCCTGTCAGTACGTAGGACCCTGGGTTGGTAGTGCTCTTACGGACGAGAAAGTCCCCGTCATTTTTCAGAAGTTTCTCAGCATCGCGGCGACTCATTTTACCGTGGTACCACATTTGGCCCTCCAGCTCCTCCTGAGCCCGAAAGGCCAGAGAGCGCACAAGCAGAGGGCTCGAGTTGTCCACGGATGCTGCCTTGTGAAGACCGGATACCTGGGACTGGACCTGTCCCTGAGACAGCGGCTGGGACTGGGACTGGATGGCATCTTCGAAGGGCTCTGGCACGGTGAGGACAGTGCCAAAAGGTGAGTTAAGAGAGGAAAAGTAGGTACAGGAAATTAAAAATTTAAATCAGCATAACTATCAACTAGACAAAAAAGGAATATAAATGTTATTCTTCCTTTTTACTTTGACAAACCAAATGTTGATTTTGTCAATAACTGCAATATATTAGCTTCATTTTTTCTAAATTCAGTGTTCAACAGAGGTGATCCTCAAAATAGAAACACATACTGTATTCATTCCCCAAATATACTCCATCCGCAATGCTGTGATAAAATATTTGTCCCCTTCTTGAGTTTTTAGTTTTTTGCATATTTGTCACACATTCATGTACGTGTGTTATCACATAAAGATAAAGGTAAATCCAAACTGCAGTTTTTAAACAATGATTTTATTTATTAAGGGGATAAAACTATCTAAGCCTACCTGGCCCTATTTGAAGAAATAATTTAATAACTGTTAAATCATGAATTAACTACATGAATTTCACTAGCCATCCTTTCACACTTGTCCTGGACTGACAACACAAAAGTTGACCTTTATGGAATGCTTGAGTCCCTTTACATCTGTCGTAAAACTAACACAGCATTTAATAAAAGAACATCATGCCAACAGACAAACACGGTGGTGGAAGTGTGAGGGTCTAAGGTTGCTTTGCTGCTTCAGGATCTGGATCTAGAAAAAGTTCAAGCCATTAGTTCATTGAAGCTAAAGCTTAAGCACAGTGGGGTTATGCAGCAGGACAAGGATCTGAGCACACCACTAAGTCCCCCTCTGAATGGCTCAAAAATTTTAATAAACGTTTTGGAGTGAAAATCCAGACATAAATTTGATTGGGATGTTGGGCATGACCGTAAAGCCCGTACTCAAAAATTCTCCAGTGTGACTGAATTCAAACAATTCTGCAGAGGCCAAAATTCCTCCACAGTGACATGAAATACTCATTGCCTGTTATCACAAACAACTGATTGCAGTTCTTGCTGCCAAGAGTGGCACAACCAGTTATTAGGTTTAGGGGGCAGTTTTTCCACACAGGCCCAGGTAGGTTTGGATACCATTGTATCCCCTTAATAAATGAAATCCTCACTTTGAAACTGCAGTTTTTGCATTTACTTTAGTTATCTTTGCCTAATGTTAAATTGGTTTGATAATCTGAAACATTTAAATGTGACAAATATACAAAACATCCCCTGAATGTGCGTGTACTCTTTCCCATAGCATGTAAACTGATGTGATGATATGCTGATGACACTGTTTTGTGTGTGATGGTTTGAAAGGTGTCCTAAGCCAGGGTCACAGAGAGAGGGCTGCTGGACTGTCAGCTACCTACAAAGGTATCAACATATAACTTAACCAGTCAGAGTCATTCAGTCATTTGTTTGGATGGTGAGGAGCAGCTCAGAAACTGTATTAACTGTAACTGTTGTGTTTTTACTTGTTATATTGTTATCTGTTAGTCTTGACCAGGTCTCTATTGGAAAAAAGATTTTAATCTCAATGACTTTTACCTGGATTAAAAAAAAGATAATGATTAACATGAACTCACTAAAATGTGATTATGCTGTTATAGAACTACAGTAGGTGGACATTGAAGTCTGAATTTAAACATTTCCAAAAGAAACATTCACATTTAAATTGCACAGCTCATGCGTTACATGTAATTTGTGTCATGGTGTCTTCATGTGTATGCCTTTGATCTTCCATGTATATTAATAGCAAAGCTAAAGCTGAAGTTAGAAGGAGGAAGGGGACAGCCACACACTGCCATTATCACAGTCATCCTTTTGTCTTCATACTGACATGATGTTATTATGACGCCGAGCTTAAGTCACTGAGAAACAAAATCTGGGAAACCTCTATAATTACGAACTCTGATTCTAGTCGTCTTACAGTATTATTCTGAAGGAAGCCTACAGATACTATTCAGCTTCTTTCTACTGCTTTATCATACAAGCTTTAAATTATGTTTTCATCAAAGTCATGAAAGATACAAAGTGAAAATAAATAAAAATGTACTGGCAAATGTTAAACTGTGTATACCATAAAAAAAAAAAATCAGACAGTGCTTCCAAATCCGATATCTGAATACAAACTGACTTTTTAATACAAGGTAACCAAGTCTTACTCATATCAAACAGGTCCTTCTGTGGGCTCTCTTTGGCTGCAGCTGCCATGCCCTTTGTCACATTTTCAGCCTCTGCCTGGAGAGCTGCGAGCACCTGGGCATCGATCTGCTGGGTGTTCACATAGGTGGGCATTTCCTCTGCATTTGGTACTTGACCTTTAGTCTCTGGGAGTCCACTTATATCAAATGATCCTAGAGATTTGAAGAAACAATCATTTATACTTTTGAAGACATAAAATGTTGCAGAACTGAATATCTTGCATAGTGGACGTACTTACCCTGTTGCATGAAGAAAGTCTTTCTTTCATCTCCCCAGCTTTGCCGCCCTTGGTAATATGTCTGATCGACAGATCCTGGACCCATCTAATGACATGCAGAAAAACACTGGATATTTGAGATTATTTTGAAATAAATGATGATGTGTTGATAAGGTTTAAGACTCATTTAAGTATTGTTTACTTTTTATATATACTCACTGGACACTGTATTAGCCACACCTGCTGAATCGCTTGTTGACGCAAATGTCTAATCAGCCAATCACATGGCAGCAACTCAATACATTTAGGCATGCAAACATGGTCCAGGAGACCTCCTGAAGTTCAAACTGAGCATCAGAATGGGGAAGAAAGGTGATTTAAGTGACTCAGAACATGGCACGGTAGTTGGTGTCAATCAGGTTAGTCCGAGTATTTTAGAATCTGCTGATCTACTGGGATTTTCCCACAAAAACATGTCTAGTGCTTACAGAGAAAAGTCCAAAAACAAAAGGAAATATCCAGCGTTACTCAGGATTAAATTCCTTGTTGATGTCAGAGGTCAGAGGAGAATGCCCAGACTGCCTCAGGTTTATATAAAGGCAACAGTAACACTCATTGTAGCCAAGGTAGGCAGAAGAGCATCTAGCAGCAGAAGACCACACTGGGAGACACTCCTGTGAACTAAAAACAGGAAGTCGAAGCTACAGTGGTGTTGTTGGGGATGTTGGGGATATTTTTATCCAAACTTCAGGCCGTTAATACCAAAAACTACTTATTCTGCTTGAGTGTTATTGCTGACCACGTTTATACCCACAGTGTGCCCTCTTCTGATGGCTGCTTCCAGCAGGAGAATGCTCCATATCACAAAGCTCAGAGCATCGCAACTTGGTTTCTGGAATATGTCATTAAGTTTACTTTATTCAAATAAAGGCAAAAAGGGGTTCAACCAAGTACTAGTAAGGTGTAACTAATGAAGTGACCAGTGAGTGTATATTCATGATTTCAGCAGGATCTCATTGGGCAAGTTTCCATTTAACTGAGATCTTGAAAAATGTCTAAATGGCACCCAGCAGGTTAGGCTAAAATCAGACAACTGCTATGTGTAAGCAAAATCACCAATGTAACTGCAGCGGGTCCAACAAGACTGAGTGTCCTGAGCATGACCATTAGAGCTGCCAGAGTAAGCTTCCAAACTATTGGAGATTACAGTTCTTAAGACACCTTATAATTTAGGTGTATTATCATTAGGTACACTGACAATCTAGAATACTGGAAACATGCTTAAAAAGGAATATAACAGGAGTATAAAAGAGGTGAATCTCTGGTCATGGAGTGTGCATTGTGTCATATTCACAGAAACTTTCAAACCACATCAATGAAAAAAAAAAGTGATCATTATTGTGATCGGTGATTTCTTCCCCATATATCAGGACACAGGATGACACATTAAAAATAGCCAAACAATTTGTATACGTTTGTTTACAAAAGAAACACAAAGTTAAACTAAGCTGTACCTGGCAACCATCTGCATTTTGATTGGTCAGCCTGGTGTCAATGAAGCCTCCAGGGGGAGGCATCTTCCCGGGGATGTTGTTATAGTAAGGGTGCTCTGCTGACTCCTCCTCTTCCTCTGTCCAAGGTAACTCCTCCATGTTTAATACCCTGAATAAACACTTCACTCATGAAACTTAACACTGTACTGCATTGCTGTGCTGTATTTGATAAAATTATCACCATCGATATTTGCTTATGTTAGTGAACAGGTACTTTGTGATGCACTATTTTTATCTCACCTGTCATGTGTGGAGGACAGCTTGCTTGAGGGACACTGCAGGTACTGCTGGAAGCGAAGGTCAAAGGCCTGGCCGATGGTACTGATGACGTCCTGGGCTAGTCCATCAGAGCACTCCAAGATGTGGCATGCTGACAAGAGTCACAGCAACACATTTTCATAAGCATGACGCTGCAAGTCTACAGAACGTTTAATCAATGAATGCTCACCTCTTCTGTTAACTGGGTCCTTTGCTACATAGGCAACATAATCTGTTGTATCCTGTAATGAAAGATACATCTTGTAAAACACCACTGATATGATTAAAACTAATTATAAAATAAAACAAACAGAATTATAAAAATTAGAAAGATATAGTGTAAAATTTTATAATACGTTCTGTTAAAATAAAATATCTATTTGATTGGCAGTGTAAAGCATGCCAGTACTTAAAACAGCACTTATAATTGTATTAAGATAATTTTTAAACATCTTTAACAAATTTAGTGTTTTTAAAGTCAAATTTCAAGTACTTTTTAAAGATTATATCTGTTATTTGAGTACTTACAGGGTCTCCACCTGATGCAAAGGAGATGGACTGCATGTGATGGTTGGCTATAATCTGTCAAGAAGAAAATACAGTGCATATGTGTTATCACATGGTAACATGTATACATACAAGCATATATGAAGTCACTATGTTCTCATGTGTACTGATGAAATGATAAAATTTCACCATCTGGTCTTTTATTAAAAAATTCTATAAAAGCTGTCCTTCATCCCCTTAAAACTTCTTGGCAATAAAACTAAAAGATGCTCCTAAAGGAAGTATCTTTCATTCACTTGTTAGGTGAATGTTCAAACCACTATAGTATGGAGCCATTCCAGTGAAAATGGTAAATAAAATACAAATAAAACACAGTTATTTTTGAGGTTTCAAGCATGTTTCACAACATGCCAGTGTCGTTGTCATTTTTTTGGTCTTTACACCAGCTGTTTCCAAGTTCATTAAGGCGTTGGTAACTTTAGCCCACTTTCCATTGTGTTCAGCCAGTTGCAACAGCTGTCTGTTCAGATACGCGGAGAGAACCTGAGTTTCATGGCATTGCAGTCTGAATCATGACATTTGTAAAAAGTGTTATTGTACAGGTATTTCCTTGGAAGTATTCTAGGAACTGCTAAACTGCTATTTTAGACTCAATGCTGTGTTCTTGCCTGCAGATTTTTGTTTTTGCTAAATCTCTGGATATTCATTTGAATAGATTACATTGAACAGATTTATGCTGCAGCTAATTAACTGCAGTGTTGCCTAACAATAACTTGCCTTTTCCATATCTAACTCTCATAGTTTGATGTTTTTCGTTGGTTTTCTAAAGCTCATGCTTTATTCAAACTTTATTAAATGTTGGTTTGTGGTTGCTTAGATAGGTTGTCCAGCAGCCTACAAACACCGGCTTGTTGCTAATTTGGCTAGCTTGTAGGTCTGGATTGTAAAAAACATCTTTCACATATATGTCCGTATTCATGAGGTGCAACAACAATACAGGCAAAGGAATAGGCAGCATTCAGATTACTGAAGGACGAGCTCATGTGTTTCAATTTACATTGCAGTGACAATAAAAGTGGATTTCATTACACAACAGCTTTACTAGCATTTGTTTGTTCCTTCAATACCGTTTTCGTTCTCCTAAATATTTATCTTAGGTGAACTCAATGGCCACGCAACAATTCAAGGGGAACTCCAACATGCTATTGCTTCACATGGGTTCGGCTTTTAGTTTGTTTTTAGTGCAGTTTGTCTGTGTTTGTCTATACTTCTATTTCCTTTTGTACCAGGGTGTATTAGGATCTTGCTTTTTTCTATCAGAAACTACAAACACTCAAATCAAAGATTAGAGGGGTGTTCTAGCATTTAAGGGAAACTGCAACATGCTTTGTAGCCTTGTAGCTATGTTAGGTGTTAGGTGGATCAATCACTCCCCTCAAAGTTGGGATAACTATAACTAGGTACATCCCCAGGGGTTAAACTGCCTTGAGCTTTATTGGTCTCTGGTTGTCACATTCCTGCTAGTCTCCTCCTGTGTGTATGCCTCTTAAACTCTAAAACTCTTTAAAAAACAGAAACTCACTTCCTTGATGTTATTGTCTTAAGCAGGAGTTTTAATATTAGCAGTAGCATTATGTATTTCTACAACATGTTCATTTTTAACAAAGATCCTGACTGACCTGTTTGCAGTCAGGGGTCATCAGGTTGAGGCTACTTGTGGAGATGTTTAGGTTGATGGACATGCCGGCAAACTGCAGATTGCTCTTCCCCAAAATACTGGACAGAGCTTTGGATGGTGGCTGTAAGGATCAGACACAATAAGACACAAATAAAAGCAAAACTGATTAGAATAGAGACTTGAAAGGTAACAAAATCAGAAGACAAGCACCTCAGAAGCTCCCCAACAAACATGTAGGCTCTGGAATTGTTTGCATCCTGGTACTTTTTGAAACCTCTACTAGTTTCCTTTGGGCAGTTTCCGCTGCTTATGCAAAGGTACACTAACCAGCTGCTGGCTTTTTCTCTTAAACATAAAACAGTTCCTTTACACAGCTCATTGATGCATAACTGAAGTGCAACTGCATAAAATCTGTGGTAACATGATTGTTGCAAACACACAAACATGCGCTCTTCTCCTGCACGGAAATCCAGGCAGATGTTTTGCCAGTAAGAAAGACAAACAGGACTGTAAAGTGTTGGACAAGATATGTCCAATAAAGGTAGGATTGAAAGAAGCTAGAAAAAATTGTCAAAACCCATTCAAAATTCTCCACGTGAAGCTGATGTCACAAGCGTGTGTCTGTCACACAGCCAAACCAGCAGCACCTTATACCAGACATCGATTCTAAGAGGAAGAAAAACTAGCCTGCTTGGATTTTCTGTTATGTACTCTTCCCTGACATTTGAACAAGCTCTAGAGAGGAGAGCAATGCTTCATTTCACACCCCACATTAAGACACAGATCCTCACAGGCTGTGGACGCACACACAGAATACAGACGCTCACATACATGCGCACCCACACACACACTAGCTTGGCGTCCTGATCACAGATATTGTGCGCTACATGAGTCACTAAGCACTGTGTGCGGTGTGCAGTGCATCGTGGGCTGGAGCTACACCCACGCACACAGTCCCATACCTCTTCATCTCTCCCTCTTCTCTCCTCAGCCTCTCTCTTCTCTAATCTCCCCCTCTCTCCCTCTTTATTTTCCCTCTCTTTTTATATAAACCAAGGAAGGAAAGGAAACATAGAGATGGGACGCTATATATAGAATGTGCATGGGTAAATTAATATGTAATGCCATTTCCTATTTTTCCAGCTTCTGTATATCTTACTAACATTCAGGTCTCGTGGAGTGGGCATTACTTTTCCTGTGATTATGCCATTCTTTTATCCTTCTTCCCTCCCTCCCATTCTGTACATCCATGCAAGCTACCTTTCTCTTCCGCAGAGCTCCTTTGGTCCCTGGAACAGCCTCACACACCAGGCTGATGGCTTCCCTAGAAGGAGAGCAAGAGGAAGATAAACTTGTAATTTTGATTGTATTGTATTTGCAGTAACTAATCATCCCAATCATACACAAGAAACATTTTCTGTAACTTGGTACTAAACCTCTCCACACAAACATGCCCACAGTGATGATGTTAGTGCAGTAATGTTCAGCAAGTTCGACGTATTTATTTAAAATTTTAGTCTAGCATGCTAATAATGATTATTGGCACGCAACACAAGGTCCAGCGGAGGCTGATAGAAACTTTGTGGTTTTTTATTCAGATCTACAAAATAGTTTTTCTAGTTTCTAAAACCACAACATCTACCTTGTGGCAGTGCACTGAAAATTTGAACCTCCCAGGAGCAGTAGGTGACACATCAACAAAGTTGGCACGATTCATCCTCTGGGAACCTGAATGTGTGCATAAAGTTTAATGGCAGCTCTTCCAATTCTTTCAACCAACCCCGTCATCCAAAAAGCTGTGCAACCAGCTTGGTTTATGATTGGGACGGGCATCCCATGATGCTTATGGCTAAGGCACAGATGGCATGGCTGCATGGCATGCTCATTGTTTGATTTTCAGGGGGACCTTTGCTGCAGGTCATATGCTATTGTTTCCATTAGTTCCTTTCTATCTCTGTGCAAACTGCTTTGAAAGGCAAATTGTCAATAATGAAAACTGTCAGCTATCATATTTCTCAAAAAAAGAATATAAATTCTTTCTTCTAAGACCAACATGAGGTTCACATGTTTGAGTTCCCCTAACTTTCATAATGCCCCAAGGATACAAACTCCCAAAGTCCCTTTCATGTAGTACCATCAACATTTTAAATTAGCCCACTACTTTGGTCTATGCTAAAATGTTTTAAAATGGAAACATTACCTGACAGCCTCAACTGTGCTTTGTGCTTAGTTTTAATTTGTTAGCATGCTAGCATGCTAAGACAAAATAATAAATATAATAAATATAAGGTGAACAGAACTGCTAACATGAGCGTGAGCTTTGTTTTGGATTTGGAAGTTACTGATACTGATGCTTCTCACTCACAGTTTTTGAAAGTTTGACCAAAAAACTACAGATAATTACATGTTGATAAAATGGCATTGGCTTATAGAGATTTAAGTAAAACAAACAAACAAACAAACAAAACCCAGAATTGTAGTGTTTTGTTTACAAATACTCTTGAAATGCATTAAAGGGAAATCTGAACACGTTTCTCTCTGTATGTCTTTTTTGCCATGCTTCTCCATATTAGAGAGAAACATAAGCACACAAACACACAGTGGCAGAGAGAAAGCCTGCTACTGTGTGCTAGCTAATGTTACCAACTTCAGGAAGTGAAGCAGAAAAGTAGACATGACACGAACCGATTCGCTGCGCCCTTTGCCTCACTGCACATCGGTCAATGATTTCAGAGGCAGAAAACTCCATGCAAACAAAATGTGCATCCTAAATGCACTCTAAAGTCATATATCCTTAAAGTGTTACATTTTTAAATGTACCGTTTTCTTCATGCAAGTTTCATTGTGCTAAGGCATGGCAGAAGGTTCCTCTGTCCACCATTACCTTATATTTTGTTCAAATATTGTTTAATACAAAATTGGCTTAATACACAAAATCAATGCATCTATTAGTGAGATGTCTAATGATATAATACATTTGGCCACAAGCAACTACTCAGCAATATTTTTCTAGATACTGACAGCAAATGTTTGGATGCATAATTTTTTTTTTAAATTTTCAATAATGAGTTTGAAAGTTGAAATGAATATACAAAATATTTTGTTAATAATGACTAATCTCTTATTGTCCTATGGCTGTTATGTTATGCTATGCTATGTTATGTCTTAGATAGAAACCAAACTGGTAAAAAAAAACAACACACATCACAGGTTCAGTAATTATTACTACGTAAGTTAGTCACTTGTACGTAATTCCTACCAACAGATGTAAGAAAGAGCAGTTTTATTAACCTCAGCATGTGAGGGTGCTTATTTAGCACTCTTTCATCGGTTGGATCATAAAATGTATTTTTCTACTCTTCTTATGTGTTTGTAAATTGGTTCACCTTTCAGAAACCAGATGTTGCTAACTTACACTTTCACAATATTCGTTATATTCAACATACGGTTATAGCATCATTTTTCTTTTCTTCTTTTTTTATTGTTTTTTTTTTATTTAATCAATTATTATTTATTAATTATTTTATCATACAGCACAAAATGTCAATTCAATAACAATGACATAAAAATTAGTATTGTGAAATATAATTTTAGCTCAGGTGTCATATGAATACTGGGTGCTGAAACCACATCTTCAATACTATCTGACAATGAAAAGATGCAAATACTGCTGATGCGGATAAAACCTGAGTTCAGCCTACTCTAAAAGACAACCTTCCCAGTATTTACTGGTGGTGACAAACATTTGGCATGGGACCAAGACCCAGCATACCAAAAGGTCAAATCCGGCTCACTGGAAGGCTTTGGGAAAACTGAAGAATGCAAAAGAGGGCATAGATTTCCAATTTTTACATTTTTTGGTGAGTTATACAACCTTCTTACAAAGAAAAACAAAACTGGGGCCTGCTATAAATCATCGAAGTAAAAAAGTAACTGATAAACTCTGATAAAAATAAAGCTATGGCATTTTATTGTTAATATCTTCTTCTATTCTATCTTTTTGTTGTGGTTATGTTTTGTTTTTACAGTCAATCCACAGTAAATTTACAGGAAAAAGTTACTAAAAGTTACTTGCTGCACTTATTTTTCTTAAGACATGTACTTAAACGTCTTCACCTAAAAGTGCCGCCCACGACCCTGAGAAGGATAAGCGGAAGCGAATGGCGGGATGGATGGATGTTTGACACCCCCACATCCTTTTGTTATTGATGTGTTTTGGTTGTTTATTAGAAATAAAATAATGGATTTAAATAGTTTTAAATTTGGAAATTGTTCATTGCTGAACAATTTATGTGTGTGTGCGGACGGGACCAAAAATTGGTAGTTTACTATACTTGTGGGGACAAACAGCCCTTGTGGGGACCAAAATCTCAGTCCCCACAAGTGTGAAGGCATTTTTGAGAAATGCTAGGGAAAGCATTATGTCAATGAGATATAACCACAAGGATATAAATACACACGTGTGTGTGTGTGTGTGTGTGTGTGGCTGTTTAAGTATTTTATCAAATTAAAAACTGTCATTATAAGCAAGACTCCATTCAATTTCAACTTGTCTTGTCCTTGAAGAAATATAAATGTGTGACCATACCTTGTTATTTGTGACCTTGTAGTGAAATCCAGGGATCTCATCGACCTAAGGACTTCTATACAGCCCAGATACTGCAAAGTAAGAATGAAAACCCTGTGTGAAATAAACAAAGACTACACATCATTATGCACAAAACCAATCTTTTGTTACCTTTCAAGGGCTAAAAAAAAAAATTACTGCAGTCTTTAAGAGCATACAAAATCACCACACACACAAGTTTTCACACTAGGGGCTTGTTCTAGAAAGGAAAGAAATGGACCCATTGTTTAACATCAGGCATGACACAGTTATTAAAACTTGTGACGCATGCATGACTTTCAAAAGCAGTGGGGGCATTTAAGTCAAGTTATCTTTAGCATTCACTTATTAGCTACTCTGAAACAAAACAATATTAAGTTTAAGATGAAGAGACTGTATTTGTTTGGAAAGGAAATATAAAATATTGAGTTTCTCTAACTTTTTAAACACTCACTGGCCAGTTCAATAGCTAAATCTTGCTAACTCCTGGTAGGACCACCTTTTGGTCCCTGAACTGTCTTAATTCTTTGATGAATAGACTCAGTGAGGGGCTGAAAACATTCCTCAGAGGTGGCAGGAGGCTATTCCAGCAATCATAGAGTGAGAGGCAGCATACACCCTGGACAGGTCACCAATCTGTCGCTGAAATGCATCTAAATATCGCAGCAGAAACAGAGACAAAAGTTTCCCAATCTTCTGTTGTCCAATTTTAATATCAGTGTGAACTGTAGCCTCAGTTATTTGTTATTAACTAACAGCTGTGGCTCCCAGTGTGGTCTTCTGCTGTTCAGATATGCTCTTCTGCATACCTTGGCTGTAACAATGGGTTATTTGAGTCATTGTTGCCTCCCTCTCAGCTCACAGCAGTCACAGCACTCTCCTCTGACATCTGACATTAACAAGGCATTTTCACTAACAACTGCTGCTCATTTGATATATAAACCCTAGAGATGGTCATGTGGAAAAATCCCAGTAGGTCAGCATTTTCTCAAATACTCAGACCAGCCTGTCTCACGCTAACCACCATGACACGTTCAAAGTCACTTAAATTGCCTTTCTTTATGATTCTGATGCTTGAGCTTCAGCAGGTCTCTTGGACCTAGATGCCCAAATGCCTGATTATATATGACAAAAAGTTAAACAGGTGTACCCAATAAAGTGGCCAGTTAGTATTTATGTAGTATAATTAAAGATAATGGTGAAATCTGAGACCTTTTTGAACAAAACAAATTAAAATAATTATTTTTTTATGTATGCTTTTGTAAAAAAAAAAGAGCAGCAGCATTTTGAATGTCTCTGTAAACAAAACAGACTTCCAGACACACCAGTGTTTCCACTCTGTCCTTTAAAAAGAGCCAGTTCAAGAAACTAACTTGTTACAATCATAAATTTCCTTTTATAACTCTGTGTCTGTTTCTGCTCAGCATTTTGCCCTCAAACAAAAATATTATTTTGTCAACATGATGTTCTCAAATTGCCTATGTTCTCTATTTTTATAAGGGTGTGTTTGAAGTGCGTGCTTTAGCAGGGCCAAAAATACATCAAGCACTTCTAAAATTAGCAGAGCTCTATTCTGAGCTCGCGCAGGGTTTATATTCCCTTATGTTGTATAAGAACACACATAACCGACTCTAAACCAACTCTAAAACTGAATTTCGGATTAATAACTAGGTTTCCAAGTGATCTAGATAAAAAAAATACAAACTGTAATTAAATTCAAACATTTCTAAATATTTAAGCCATACTGTATATTGCATTGTCTAAACCTCCTTCTGCTACAGTGCTCATTGTGTGCATTATCTAAAAGTTTCTTCTGCATGACAAAGTGTGAAAAATCCATTAGTTTGTGCTCACGAACACAAATTGCCCCATCTTTTCATGACAGCATGCACAACTTTTAAACTACTCTTTTAATAGGAAGTATATTTGGTGTCTGCAGCATGTTTTTTCTTGAGACTCTTTGGAGGTTATCATCCTGTCAACCGAACGACCACCTTCAAGTGTGGCTTCTTTCCCCTATTTTAAAGGTCATCAGGTGAAAATTTGTGTATATTTATGTCCAGAATCATGAAAAAAGGAACATTTGTGTCCAAAAACAGGAATCAGTGGATAAAAAGTAACAACTTTCTCACAGACTGCTTTGAGACTGTGTTGGTTCTGTACAGTCTAGACAGGATAATCAGGTCCAGGAAATAATGCATGTGATCAATAAAAAGAAATAATTATTGGTCGTAATTGAATTTAATAATCAAATAATCATGTAGGAATTGTTGGGGGGGGGGTTAGGCAGTAAAACATTTATGCGATACAACTTTTGCAGTGCAGCAATGCGGTCAGGAATAATAACATAACATAATAAATATAAATGACTGGATTTATGTCGATCAGGTGGCCAAGCACACGTTTGCCACATCAGCTTGTCAAACGATCGATACGTCAGTGTTATTTGGTTCTGAAATGCAAACAAAGCAGGTCTAAGAAATGTAGAAAGCGATCGGTTAATTACAGCTTTACCAATCTGTATTTCTTTTATTGTTTATGTGAACATAGTATACAGGAAAACCAATTCTATACATATTATTCTGTTAGTATTTGTCACATATTGCTCCTGTAAGTACAGTGGTACGCTCGTGGTAGCCTCGAGTACTTGGAAGAAAGGACAACTGGATTTTCGTTAATTTAAAAAAGGCTTCTTGCCTTCCTTTCAATCATTTGTGACCTGGATGACTCAGAACCTACACAGACAGTGGTATGCATATAGCCTGACCTCTGACCTTCCTAAAAACACAATGAAATACTAGCAAAGACCCCTGTTAAAAATGTTCGTGACAGAAACTGCTACCAGAAAAACCTTAACATATCTAATGTGCATTTCTTTTCCTTTTTTATTTTTTCGAAACACAAGACTAGTACGAGTTAAAAGTGAGAGTGTAAACAGCATCACTGTCAGTCAATGCCGCTTGGGAGTAATGGTGCGTGACGTGCGAGGAGTGACCACATGACGCTAATTAAAAGTGCTGTGAGCAGAACACCACGTTGAACTCAATACACACGGGACTGAAACCACAGGGAAAGCCGGGGGTGGAGGGTGAGCACAGGACGGACCCATTTCCCCTCTCACAGTGTGGTTGCTTTCAGCGGCATTGACTGGACAAATAAGTGCTCTCTGCCTTAATGCAGTTAATGGAATGTCACGCTGGTCACAGATACTGTAGGCTTTGTTTGGGCTAGCTGTAGTAGGTGTCATATGATGGCAATCGTAACTTGATTTGGAATATAATACATTTCCCCTGGCAGTGATGGCCTCGATTTTCATTTTTCTCCAAAAAGCTGCATTTCTCTTTGCAGTGCAGTATAAGACAAGGCAGGAAAAATAGCAAAATTATTCCTTTACTTCACCCAGTAAAAATGCCCCCCCCCCCCCCACACCTTAAAGAGCCAGGACTCTGCATCATCACTCCTTATGCTAGTGACTCATTGCCGGCATGATGACATTCGCAGCTCCTGTAGTTGTGCGCCAACTTGCTCACCTTTAAATGATGTACGACGGTTGGACAACAGTAACAGCAGCCAGTGATAAGTGTAATAAGACGAGGATGCTCCGAATATCTTTTCCCATTCAACCCATTCACTGTTGGCAAGCTAAAGCAGCCACAGAGGTGCACAATGTACAGAAATAACTCATCACCATGGTTACAAAAGCATAACGTTGCCTCTCTGTATACATGAGACTGGCCAAAATATCGGAGAAATGTAAATGTTTACACAATGTTCACATTGATAATTACCATTTTTGTTTTGCCGTCATGAGCTTTTCCTCTACTTTTCCCCTTAATGGTGACCTTCTCCTTTTTTCCTGAATTATTCAATGCCAGTTTCCCAGTTGCTGCTATTTCACCCAGCCTACATACACCCACTCAAGGGCATGTTGTGAGAACTACATTATTCCCACCCCACCCACCCCCACTTGCAGGTAGCTAAAACTCGACTCATTCAAAGAAAAGAGAGAATGGGAAAATGACTGGGATGAACAAAGAACAAAACGAGACGGTGGGGGGAAAGAGTGAGTCCACCAACCTTTACAATGTATGTGACTCCGGGACCAGAGATCTTCTCGTTTGAGTGTAGCCATCCTTTGGAGGGTTTGCTCACCAGTCCACCGCCTCCACCTGGATTCCAGTCCTCTCCGCTGGGCTGGTGCTCATCCAGCCTGCTCTTCTTGCTCATGCTGACAGATGGCTCCAGCTGTGAACAGGGGGTTGAATGGGAGGCCGAACTGCACAGAGAGACACCCACACCAGAGGCTGCCGCCGCCGCTGTAGCTGCGCTGGGACTCGGGCCACTGGAGCTGCCTGAGCCTGATCCCCCACCCCCCTGCAGCTTTGACACAGCCAGGTCCTTAACGGCCGAGGGCAGACCCTTTATGCCGAGCAAGCTGCCGGAGTTGCTGAATTTCAGGCTGGACACCTTGTTGATGAGGGTACAGAGGGTGGTGCCTCCATCTTCCAGGTGGTCAGAGCCGTGGCCGGTGGGGTTGCTGGAAGGAGCGGTGGCGGAGGAGGGCTGAACCTCAGTCGGGGGTGTGTAAGACGTCTCAGCTGCAGACTGGGGGGTGGCCGAGACCTTGGGGTTCATGGACAGGCCGTGAAGAAGCTCATCGACGGATGTTACTGACTCATTTCTGAAGCGGTTGTATTTGGTACGGTGAAGCATACCCTTCTCTCTCTTTGCTCTCTCCCCTCTCTCCACCAACCAACGCGCACAGCCTGCCTCGTTCACAAGCGTGCTGGCAGACGTGGCTGAGCGGTGCTGATTACCCTCTCCTGTAACATAGCAGCAACGGTAGGCAGCAAACGCCTTTTTAGCAATCACAGGCCACCTGACTGTAATTTTCTCTATTGAGGTTACAGTGGTGGTTGTGTTGAGCTGCTGCTGCTGTTGTCGCCAAAGTCCAATCTGCTCTCTGTAAAATCCAGAGCTGCAATCCAATCCGTCAGAGAAAAAATATACAGACACAATCCATGGAAACAACACTGAAGCAGAGGGAGGGGGAAAAAAGGATGGAAAGGTCTCTAAAAGGCTTCCAGTGTTGTGGTGCAGCTTTTAGTTTCCAGCGGTGACGCTGCTGCTGATTTCTAGCTCAAAATCCAAAAAGTTAAGAACAGAAAAAGATCTGTGTTGTTGATGATCACGGACACTGCAAGGGAAGAGCAAATACTCTCTACTGACTGCTGCCTGCCTGCCTGCCTGCCGGCTCAGAGCTAAAGCATGACTCACTGATCTGAGAAAACCTTCTCAACAAAAGGCTTGCTGAACACTGCAAATCACTTCCTGTTGGAGGGAGAGGAAAAAAAAAAAACCTCCCACTTACAGCACACTAGAACCAATCAATTTTTATATTCCCCAGTCTCATATTCATTCTCCATAATTCTTTTCTCCTTATTTGTTTTTCTGTGAAAAGGAAATGAGGGATGAGAGGTAGCTTGATTGTCTTAGTAACTTCGTGAAATAATCATTCATATTTTGCTGGAATTTGCGCCTTGAACAGTGCCATAAAACTGACGACCTAATAAAAGTTTGATAAAAGGATGACACACCATAAACTAATCAGTTAGATGGCAGTAAATGAAGTGAAATATGTAATGAAAACATCCTTTTAATTCACAGCTAAATCGAAGCGCCTGCCAAAATCTTATGGCACAAAAATAAAATAGACATTCCTATTCAAAGAAAAATAAAGATTCACCTTAAAATGATGCAAAAGAAATCTTCATAAATCATCAAGAGAAGCAATATTGCAAAATTTTAGTATGATTGGAAATATGTGAAACATTAATATATTGCCCATGTTCAAGTATAATTGCATATTGTGAACAGACATCAGTCCTGGACCACTCACCAAAATCTACCACCAGTTATTTCCACAGCTATTTATATTCGAGCATCAATTATATATAAAAGGACTAAAGCAATTTTACTGTTTTAAACCTAAAAATGTTGAGAATCTGCAATAGGAAAAAACAAACAGTTCAACAATGAAGCAGAAACAGATTCACAGCCAGTTTAAAATACCCAGCAACTGGTCCAGGCTGAACTGCATGAATGATACGACTCAAACAAACACATTCTGAACGGCATGTTTCTCAGGCAGATAAGTCAATGAAATAGCCAGATGGATAAAAGGAGAAAAAAAAGCTTCAGAGTCTCCTTAAAACCAACAGCAATGAAGCATCTTTGTCTCCCGGCAGCAGAAAGCACACATTCATATAAAATGTCCTCAAGAGCATCTAGCAACGGCGAAAGACTGACACTCATTCATAAGCAGCTTCCGCTCTCACTGTGCTGCAGATTTCGCACTGCAGTCCCTCCCAATATCTCCCTTTCCTGCCTGGCAAAAGGAGAAAAAAAAAAAAAAAAAGACAGCACGTCTGCCTTCTCGCCTCAGAAACAAAGGCAAACACAGAAGCAGGGGGGAAAAAAGGCAAGCCCTCGCAAATCAAAAGTGACGGCAAAAAGACAAAGCAGAAACGGAGCAGTGGACAAGAGAAAAAAAGCATGCAGTTTTTAGTCTTTTATGTGAATGAAATAGCAGGCTGGCATACCAGTGTTTCTGTGAATGGAAGCAAGGCCTTTCTGCCTCTGCAAGGCAATCCCTAGGGATGGCATGGTCTTATCCAATGAGGAGCCAGCTGGATGACTCATTCAGAGGAGGCTAGCAGAATAGTGGAAGAGACCATTCCAGACACAGGTGTACATTCTGTTTTCTCTTAACTGTCCCTTAAAAAGGCTACGTGCATCATCAGACATGAGATGTTTGCATAATTAAATAAGATAGTGTTCTGTTAACAGAGTGGGAAACATGAAAAAGGTACAGGACATGAAACAGGAGGAGTAAAGCCACCCCTGTGATTTTGATTGTCACCATAATCCCTTTTTTCCCCCTCTCTACATTCATGTGGACAGTTGCCACCTACACATTTAATTAGTAATTGACTTTAATATGTCTCTCACTCTCTCTCTCCCTATACATACATACACACACATATATGTGTATATAATTATATACATACATATCTGAGGGCATTACAAATGTGCTACAACAACAAGTATATTTAGAGCTAAAACTGGACATCTGTCACATGAAAATAAATAATTACCATCCATATATATTTTATTTAGGGTTTCATTAACATGCAATATGACAATAGTATTTATTTTTTTTTTAAGTTAAAGCAACATACTTAAAAAAAACTGGCAAAGGGCAAGCAGGGCAATATATCCACTGATCAATTTGCAGATATTACTGGTCATATGTGCATATATATATACATTATATAGATATATATATATAGATATATATATATATATATATATATATATGGAACATAGGACAAGCCAGCCAAATACACCATGATCAAGCAGATTTTCCAAGAAAAACTTGTTTTTTGCTGCATGTTAATTTATAATTTTACATAAAGCATAAAATGGACTAAGTCTGGTTTCACATGCTGTGTTACATGCATTTAATTGTTAACAATACACTAATAATACAATGCTCAAGAAATTAAGGGAGCATATGATAATCACAGGATAACACACAGTCAATCAAACTGTCCAATTAAGAAGCTTAAATCATTGCACATCCATTTCATCTGCTCATCCGTTGCAAATGACAACAAGAAGACAACTCCAAAAAGGGAATGTTTTTTCAGATAGTGACCATTACTCTCTCCTTATCACTGAGACTATACCTCCAGTCATTTCAGGTTGCAGGATAGCACATCAAAACATGCTTTCACAAAAATCTTGGCCGAGTCTCCTGCACACTCTCAAAAGCAAAGAGAAGACATGAGGAGATGGGCCATTACATGAGGACACTGGGACCTGGCAGGACTCCATGTGGCTGGTGTGAGGGCCTGACATCCTTTAGCCCTTACATGGTAAATACATCAGAGGGTCACCCAGGCAACTGGAGACTGAAAGTGACCAGCTGTCGACTTCAAAGGTGATGCGCTTTATTGTGGACGTAGCTTAATCCACCCATCCTCTTACTGTTATCCAAGTCAGGTTCGTGTGGGCAGCTGGAGCCTATCCCAGCTATTATAGGGCAAGAGATGGGGTGTGTCGCAGTGCAGGGAGAGAAACCTCCTACGGACAATTTAGAATCACCAATTAATCTAAAACCTGCTTGTTTCTGGACTGTGGGAGAAACCAAGAGAAAGCTGACAGCAGCACCAGCAGAACATGTAAACTCCACGCAGAAAGGCTTCGGTCTGGATTCAAACCCTATAACTTCTTGCGGTGAGGTAACAGTAACAACGCCAATCACTGCACCACTCTGCTGCCCCTGCTTTTAACTACTTTAGAATATTTTTGTTTTCAAATTTTATGTGCAAGAAAAATATTGACATACCGTCTCACAAAACACAGTTTTGAAACTATACTCTTGGTGCTATTGCTTCAACCTAGGTGCACTGAGTAAGAGCTTAAAAGACATGGACTTGTGGGCTATAAAGTACTAGACATAGTGTCCTGGAGTCCTGCACTGTAAATAGGTATCGGAGTTGTAGCTCAGATAATACAGTATTTAAGATGATTCTCGCTCAGCTTTCTGTGACGGTGGTTTTATTTCTGGGTTTCTGTCAACTTGAATTTACAACCTGTTACCTGAACTTGCTATTTTTTATTTAAAGTTAAGTTTCAGTTGTTGAGTGTTGTGTGCACAACTTTAATCTGCTGGGTTGATCTAACTTTTTATTTTAAAGTTTAAATCACATGTTACCAGTTGACATCATATAATTAAACTGTTCCAACACTTCTCTTTTATCAGTGTGGTGTGCAGGAAAGAACTATGATGGCTGGTCACAACAGGCGATTTTTGCCTATTGACCGACACTCAGCAGGAGTTTGGTGGTGCAGTATGGTGCTTGGCCTTCTCAGTATGATGCTTCCTGCCATATCAGGGGGCCATCTATGAACAGGTCACAGAGCACCTGATAAATAATAAATACCAGGTCTGACCTTCCCGCTTACAGGATATAAAAGCTTCTTTTTCAAGCTAAATAATGAGCTGATTGTGACATGTTAACATATGCAGCAGGCAAGCGTGCCTGAAAAATCTAATTTGACAGAATTTAACAAATAAATGGACATGGGTAACAAAACCTGTGGTCACGGACACAAACTATAATTTCTAGATGGAATACTTGGACATGAACATGAAAAGAAGCCTGATGAATACTGGAAACACTTTTTTGGTAACATGAGGCTGAAAGGCACTTGTTTACCTCAGGTGGATCCAGGATGTTTGGCGTGAACATGGCCTAACCTACCACAGCGAAGGTACAGTCCCAACCATGAAGCTCACAGGTGGGAGTGTGATGACATGGACATGCAGGATTCCAAAAGGTGTTGGGGAGTTGTAAATATAAATGGAATCATGAATACCCGTGGATACTAAAAAACAACCAACCAAACAAACAAAAAACCCGGGTGCAAAGGAATATTCTAACAAAATAAGAATCCAAACACACTGCCCACATCGCAAGACTTTCCATAGGACAAAAAGTACTACCTCACCAAACTGTATGACTTGAATCCAGTAAAATAATGATAATAATAAAAACCGTAGAGAAGAAGGTAGAACAACAGATCCCTTTCTGTTTTTTACAGCTAAAAAATGCTTCTGTGGAATGGCAGAACTTCTTTCCAGAAATTGTGAGCGACATTAGTGTTCTCCATGCAAAAGAAGACTGGGTCTAAATTATAACATTGTGCCATATTAAATTATTGGGAAAAAAAAAGAATTGGAGTAATGAAAGATGTGCTAACTGAGTGGCAAAAGCCCTATTTGAAGTCATGTAAGTAATAGTTCACATGGGTGTACTGACTTGTGTTTCATATTGTAATACAAGTGTTCAAATCCAAATCCAGATATTCGCCATTAAATGGATATAAAAGTACTTTTGTAAGTAAGAACATTATTGCACGTGTCACTTCATATCTGTCTTGAATGTTTATTTTTCACAGGAAGGTTAAGATGGATAAGAAAGGAGAGACATTTCTACCTTGTCATTTTCCTGCCCTACATCCATCGTCTGATTCCAGGTCTATTTGTGACCATATTTCAATAACACTGTAGCCTATGGTTATACAATCATGTGTCATGTGTCTAAAAAACTCAATGAAACACAAAATGATGAATAGCAGAAGGGAAAAAAAATATTGATAGCTTGGCTAAAGAAAGCAGAGTGATGTAAGAGTTTCCAGTGTGGACAATAAAAGCCTTTAGAGCCATTTTTTATAATCATGTCTGGGATATCGTTTGAGCTTTCTGTAAATGGTTCATTAAAAAGCATCGGAAGCACAAGAAGATCACAAGAGTACGATTGTCAGTGTAGCTGTGAACGCACTTTAACCTCATAATGTTTATAAACATCCAAGCCCTGGGATATTATACAGTAATGTCCATAATTTAATCTTCATTTCAACTTTTAGTTGAAGTGAAGATTCTAGTCTATTCTGGGTTTCCTAAGGGGTGTACTATAACTCAAGATTAATGCTTTAGCAAGCTATGTCACAAAAGTGGCTAGCTAAATCACTGTGGTAACTTACTTACCACATGTTTTGAAGCACTGTATAGAGTCTATGTTGGAAAAATACATTTTATATAGGCAGTTGTCAAGTTGTACATGAGCTTTCCAAGTGAAGCTGTGCAAACTGTGCATCGCATTGTAACTGGAATTTGCATGTATTCAGTTAGGGGCACAGAAAATGTATAGATGGTTTTATACTTGGTTCTAATCTGCTGCCAAGTCTGTCTTACACTGCTTGAATTGGAACTACTAGAACACAGACTAAAAAAAATCGATCAGACCATTCAATCAATAAAATAAATTTCACTCTGAGCTGGCAAAAAACTCAAGTCATTTCCATGACTCTGTTATTAAGCTATGAGGCAGTAACCTTTAAAGTTTAAATGTATCCAGGTTAAAGTTTCAGAGCTCTAATGTGCAGCAGTCATGTAAGCTATCATCAATAGGTTAACATGCAGCTCGTCCTTTTTTTCAAAAGTGTTGCAATTTTTGTTATATTTTTGTTGCCTTTATAGATTTTTATCATCATCATCTGATAATGACTCTGAATAGAGTGGGTACACTCACAGGGATCATTTTGTCCAGAAGAAGAGTCTTTTATTTCACTGTGCACAGATTCTGATGCAGAAGGCCCAGCCTAACAGGGAAAGCTGATAACCACTGTAGTAATACCCCTTTCTCCAGTTGGAGTTAGCGGTTTGCACCTTTTTCATTCGTGAAGATCTGTCTCGATTGTTGATTATGATAATTATACACCTATCTCCTCAAGAAAGTTCTTGACTTTGCTAGATGTTGTGAAGGGTTTTCCTTATCAAGAAATGTAAGAATACCAGGCTGTTGATTTGGTCACTCCAAAAGGTTTTGCTCTCTGTCTCTCTGATAGGTTTGTTTTGGTTTTTTAAATCAACAGTGGCCTCCATCACTTGCATCACCAACTCTTTAAACCTCATACTGAGAATTTCAGTGCTACTAAATGCAACTTCATCACTTGGAATCAACAACAGAATCTGTTTAATTTATCAATAAATAACAAGGGAACAGGTTGTACCTGGCCATGAAACTGCTTGTTGATCAACTTTCCAATTAATTTTGAGTCTTGAAAATAGAAGACTACTGTCATATGAAAAAAAATTGTTTTCACAGGATTCACTGGAAGTACAACTAACCCATGATTCAGTAGCCCGTAGAAACAGCTTTAGGAACAATAACCTTTAGTAGCAGTTTCCTGTATGACTTCTCACATTGTTGTGGAGAAATTTCTGCCCCATGCTTCTGTGAGGACTAGAAATGTTGATTTACAAAACCTGTGCTGGCAAATGGTATGGGGACTGTAATTAAGTTTAGATTGCTTTAATAGTTAATTGCATACTGAGCAACCAAAATAATATAAGTATAAAAGTTACAGATTCACATGATTTGAGAGTTGTTTGTGCAGACTTTGTGGAAGGCGGTGTGCAGAGGAATGCCGGAGTGAACCAGAGCAAGGTCGAGAAACAATAGCTCTCACAGATAGATGCTGCCACAGGCTATGAAACTAGATAACAGGTTAGGAAGAGGCAGGCCAGTGTGTGTGTGTGTGTGTGTGTGTGTGTGTGTGTGTGTGTGTGTGTGTGTGTGAGAGAGAGAGAGAGAGAGAGAGAGGGAGAGAGGTAGTGATCCCTAGGTGAAGCTGTACCTGATGGAGGAGAAGAAGAGTGCCAATAAGGGGAGCTAAAGTCCAGTGGTTTTTGACCAATCGGACAGAAGCGCATTCTCCTTTATAAATATGTGTACCACTAGTTGGGGTCATCTCTCATCCAGAAGCTGGCCACAGCAAACTGTTGCAGACTGTGGTTTTCTAACTGGAAAGAGATCCATGTGCATGAATTATTTTTGAACTGCTTGAGGCAACAAATGAGTGAAAATTTGGACTGGGACTGAAACCCTCTTTTACCTTAGATAAAAAGAAAACGCAACACTTCTTTACAGCATTGCTTCTCATCATCAGGGTTTTTGGTTATTTGCCTATGCACAGCTCTCTGAAGCTCCTGTCACAACATTTCAACCAGGCTGGGGTCTGGGCTTTGGGCTATTGCAATATGTTGATTCCTTTGTTTTTGAGCCACTCTCCTGTAGATTATGTTAGCCCTGCAACAGACTGGTGACCCATCCAGGGTGTACCCCACCCTGCCCTATGATAGCTGGGATATGCTCCAGCCCCCTGTGACCCTGATAAGGATAAGCAGAAAGGAATGGATGGATGGATGAATTTAACATGCTAACTGAGGCCTGTAGAGTCTGAGATGTAAATCTTCACACTAGCAAACTGCCAAAACGTCATCTTGTATAAATTTGGCTACACTAGCTTATGATGAAATGAAAATAAAAATTTTACCTGATGATAATTCATAAGACTTTAAGGAAACTAGTAGTACACAGTATTTTATTTTAACTATCCTCATCAGTAATAAGACCGTAGTGTATTTCAGTGTTGTGATGCATATATATACACATGTGAGATATATTGTGTTTCTATTTTGTGTGAAGATGAACAACTACTGCAAAAGAGGGCTGGAAACAACAACTTAAGACACTCACCTGTACTTTGATGACGGCTGGATAACTACCCATAAAGAGGGAAATTCTGGTCACATGACAGAAGTCGTCCAATCAGTACCTTTGAGCAATCTGCACAGAATGAGCTACAGGTGGGCACTTCTTGTTTTTCTACAACCTCAGTTTGCTGTAAAACAATTTTAATAATTAACCTTATTTTTTTCTGTAAATATGTCTCGCAACCAGATCTACTATTCCGACAGGTACAGTGACGACCATTACGAGTACAGGTGAGCATTATTTGTTCGCATGTTTAACTTTAGTAACGTTAACTAAAGATTAGCAACAAAGAGAAGACGTCTTCAGCGGATATTTTCTAGGAAAAATGAAACATAGACAACCGACACGAAGTGGTCTCAAAGTTTAAGCTGGCTTTTAGTCATGTTAATTTTGCATGCTAGCGTGTGTGTTGTTGTTTTTTTTAAATTAAAAAATATCATCATCATCATTGTTGTTGTTATTATTATTATTATTATTATTATTATTATTATTATTGGTGGGGGTGTAGTAGTACCATAATAATCTCATGAAATGTTGCCGTTCAATGGGAACACCGCCATTAGGGTGACAGTTGCATAAAACGACAGACTATAGAAAAAAAGTAAAATTAAACTTTTAGTGGCTGTAAGGTGAAGGTTTGACCGCCAGGTGTCGCCAGAACAGCTCCAGTGCTCCTTGAAATGAAGCGACTGCAGTGTGATTCACCTAATATTTTTATTTATTTATTTTTTTTAATCCCAAAAATCCTTCCTGTGAATGGGAGGGATTTCTGGAAGAGACCACCCTGAGTTACTTCACATTTTCAGTTTTCAGTATTGCTTCAGTTAATTTCCAGTGTGAATTTGCTCGTTTCATTTTTTTATTTTTGGGTTAAATTTTTTAGATTTTATCAATTTCATTGCTAATTTTAGGCTTTTAAATTATTTTCTTATGAAATGTATTTGTCAAGGGGGGAGATTTTGGAAGTTCATAATGGGTATAACAATACAAATACAAGAAGTCAGTCGGATTATAGTCATTGAAACATCTGAGGTTTAAAAGAGCAGAGCTTTGTCATCTTGATATGTTGGCAAATGTGACCATTTTTTATCTATTTTATATTTATATTTTGAAAGTAAGTTAACAATATCTTTGCCACCCTCATCACAGTAGATACGTTTAAGACCTCTCAGGCCAACTTTATATTGATTTGCACTGATTGACCCGTCCCTGCAAAGGAATACATGGACTCAAAGCATGCCTGCAAGATCCTCTGCACAGCATAGCAAGCCACTCAGTGGCTTAAATATAGGGTTTTCCTTTAATTTGCCACCTGTGCATCGATCCGTATGTGGTTTTGGTTTTTTTTGTTGTTGTTGTTTTTTTGTTTTGTTTTTTGTAGACACAATTCACATATGACTTTCGGCTGCATTTTACTTCTTTTTAAGTCATGATGAAAAATTTCTTCCTGGAGACACGTGTGTAGCATCAACTACCTAAGAGACTTTGAGTATGTTGTCTACACGTCTGTCTCTGGACAGTTTTTATCAACATAACAACTACAAGATCCAGTTAAGACACTTTGCGTGGTTGTAGTTTAAATCATATCTCAGATAACTGGTGTCATCCAACGGGATAGTTGCATCAAACCTTACAAGATATTTACACCCCACTAATGACTAACAATCTTTTGTTCTCATCACTAGACATGTTGTTCTGCCTCGAGAGATGGCTAAATATATCCCCAAATCCCACCTGATGTCTGAAGAAGAGTGGAGACAGCTGGGAGTGCAGCAGTCCCAAGGATGGATCCACTATATGATACACGAACCAGGTAATGCATGTATACATGTTATTGGCTTGCTTTTGAGCTGCTGAAATGTTGGCAACCTGGACTTGGTTGTAAATAAATCCATTATGTTGTTAAAAGCTCTTGTAAGTTGCAGTTGATTGTTGATGCTATACGTGCACTGTTATGTCTGGTTGACCAGTAAAGCAAAAGTAATGGTTTTCTCCCAGTTCACTTAAATGGAGGCTTCAAATTAAATGCCCAGATGCATCACTAGAAGGCTGCAGAGTCGTAGGACTTTGGCTGTAGCTACAGTGTAGCACATTGTTCTAGCCTCATATCTGTTATTAACCTCTTTCTCTCTTCCACAGCATGTCTTTCATCCTGTTTTCCTTCTCTCACCCCAACCGGTCGCAGCAGATGGCCGCCCCTCCCTGAGCCTGGTTCTGCCGGAGGTTTCTTCCTGTTAAAAGGGAGTTTTTCCTTCCCACTGTCGCCACAGTGCTTGCTCATAGGGGGTCATATGATTGTTGGGTTTTTCTCTGTACCTATGAAGTGCCTTGAGGCGACTTTTGTTGTGATTTGGCGCTATATAAATAAAATTGAATTGAATTGGCAATAGGCCTTTAAACATACAATGATTGGGCCTCAGGTCACTAACCTGTTTGTATATTTGTCTGCTATTGTTCTCCCAGAGCCACACATCCTTCTGTTCAGAAGACCTCTACCTCCGAAGCAATGACACAAGACCCCGCCCTCACACTACTGGAAGAGTCCTCCTGTGATCTTTTACTTAAAATTATTACTGTCTAGCTGGTTGCTTACTGCAGCATATGAATTTCTCAGCTTTTTGATGTAATCCCTCTGATTTGTCTGATACAGTCCAGGATTTGGTTTGCTTTTTTGTGGAGAAAGGAGGAAGAAATCTGCTTTGTGATTTCAAACCAAAGTGAATGTACAAATTAGAGGTGGTCAAATCCAGTGTCAGTCTCTCTGTGTGTTCAGTTACATTTGTTTAATTGTCATGCTGTCATGCTCTGACCTTTACAGTAGTAAACAACCCGCTAACCACCCCGTGTTTTTGGGTTATGTTCCTATAAGTGGTCACAAGAGGGTGCTGTGGCTCCACTGAACACCACCATGAAACCACAGTGTTGTGCTGAAATACAGAAATGTGGCTTTTTCTCATACATTGAAAGAAACTTAACTGAGGACCAAATTTAAAAACATTTTAAGATATAAAGAACTAAGTCTACAAATGTGAGGCACGTGTGTCAGAAAAATCAGTTTGCAACTTTTTTTGTTTTTTTTATTAGATTTCAGTCAAGGAAATAACTATTCATGATTTTCAAAGAAAATTCTTGATTATATTTACTACCATCATCTGCTCACATGTTGTAATTGAAACACTAGAATGTGTTAAACTTGAAGGCATCACGACATAAGCAACAGCATTTAAACAGTTTATTTCTGCTACAGCGTCAAATAGGTAGTCACAGTTTTAATGTGAAGAAAATAACAGCAGATGAAAAGCAGTGAGTGTGAAATAAATGTTGCCATACTTGGGCTGAACTGCATTTCTTTTAAGATAAATTTTGCATTTTGATGGCATGTTGTTAAAAGAAAGAGCTACAGGCGCTATTTCTGCCATCAAATCCTATGAATTGGGTTTTGGGCTCGATGATTAACGACATTTTCACTCGAGATTATACAAATTCCAAGTAGCTATGAAGGACCTGACAGAAGCTTCTGAAGCCAGCGAAGGTGCAAACATCTTAAAATGAATCTCACAAACATTTGACATGTTCAAAAATGCGAAACATTCCTTACAAGCACTGCTCTCAGGACGTTTGACAGAAATGTATTTTTGGTACAAAGGCAGCCCACGTGTTCTCAGATTGATGAGCTTCATCTCCTTGCAGAGTTTGGTTGGAGTCTCCCACATTATCACTGCATATAGGTGACCCCAACCCCCCAACTGCCCTCACCCCTGCAGGAGGCAGATTGTAAATGTGTTGCTTCATGGTCCCCCAAACTCCTATCTAAGAAGTGGCATTGTTGTTTTTTTTGACAGTTTCAGTGTCAAAGGTGTGGTCCACCTAGATGGAGGACCATGTTCGCAACCAGATTCAGCCAAGTCAAGTCTTCACAGAGCTCTGTGGTCATCACAGCTTTCCTAAAGCAGGAAAAAACACAGCTGTACTACACAAGCAGTGCGATTTAATTACACAAGAGAAATGCTGGGAGTAGTACTGATGCATTTCAACAACTGCACATGCAGAGGGGGAAATAATTATTTGATCCCCTGCTCACGTCCAAAGAAGGTAACAGTCTAATTTTTATAGTAGTATCATTTTAATGGAGGCAGACTATTAACCAAAAACCCCCAAAAGACACATATATAATGTAAAAGAAGTATTTGATCCCCAAGAAAATCATGACTTATTACTTGCCTCCATTAAAATGAATTAATTTTAAAGCCACAAGAAAAGTACTGAGTCGTTGACTTGAAAATTCGGTTAGAACCACTGCACTGTTTTTAATCAGCTATAAGAACATAAAATACTCATTTATTCAGACTATCTGGCGATAGTTAAGTAAACCCATTCACAACCTGCAGGTATTGTTTTCTATCTAGGAAGACAGACTGATGTTAGATATTAGTCAAAAATGCACAGTAACTTCAGTAACATCAAAAAAATTTAGGAAATTTAGTTAAATGTCACAAGACTCACACATGCCTGTATTTAAGGAGGAATCTCATTAGCAGCTTCTCTAAAAGGAACATACGCTTTTAACTACTCATGCAATTTACAAAATATGGTTAAAAGAACATGCGATTCGTACAACACCGTTAGATACATGATGTTAAAGGCATTTAAAGCTGTAGTCAAGGTTAATGATTGGTGTATTTGAACAAGTGCACTTCAAAGCTTTCACATCACCGTTTACAAAGCCCTTAAAACAGACCCTCATTTCGTTTGAACTAGCTTTTACTTCGCATCCCTTGTTTCGTGTTATTGCTGCTATAAAAACCTGGACTTTGCACTTCTCCAGTACTCTTGACGAAAACAGCCTGGCAGCCTAAAGCCGAACATGCAGAGCAGGTTAAAACCGACGCACGTGATGCAAACACAATCCAGGCGACTGACTGGAGAAAACAGCACACTCAGACCTACCCAGGCCTTTTCCCATCTCTTTAGCAGTTGCTCGTGCTCTGCGAGCGCACCTCTCCACTGGTTCAAATCTCGGGTTGGAATGTTCTCTTCATCTGTCGAACAACAACACGCTTTATGGAAATAAACCAGTGCAATTATCCATCTCTGCCAATGGAAACAGCCAGTCCAGAAAACTCCCATTTCCATTGTGCATGCAGGACTATAGTCAATATTTTCCACCTGATACCTCCAATAGAGAGCCGGAGGTCAACTTCAGACACGTCATTTCCTGTGCTGGCCTCAGCAACACAGTTATACCGTGCGTCCTTGATCAGCGGCCCCTCTTGGAGCCAGCTGCTCACTAACACCTCCCTCTGACCAAGCGGCCGGCGGTACTCCTTTATGGGGGTGTCCAGACTGTGCCCGTTTACTAGCCAGTGAATGTGGACATCACTGGGACCTGCGGGACAGAATTGATGTTGACCTCTGATGTTGAAGGCACCACTGAGACATGCATGAAAAGGGAAATACTTGCCTTTGGTTGGTCCACCTGTGGTCATCAATCAGTGAGCATGCATACTGCCTGATCTCAGGTCTGATATGCAAACACTTTCTAATTAGTTTTGTATCTGTCCTCTCTATGGAGGCCCCATCTTTTAAAAATACAACAGATGATGATAGTTTAAAAAAAAAATAAAGAAAAACAAACAAGGGTTGTAAACGTTTTACATTTTTATTTTGCCTCCCTACCAAGAACCACAGCCCCATTACGTCACCTAGTTTTATGTACATCGTCAAATGGTATTTTTTCCCCATATATACAAATATATTTACATTTGTTTACAGGCACAAAAATGATCCGGATAAAGAAAAGTGAACCCACTAAACTTTGTTCTGAGTAAAGATTCTTAATATCCTGGATAAGGAGGATCCGTCTGTCCGTCAGAGTGTGGTCACTGGACCCCAGCTTTCCAGCTTAATGAATCCCAGCTTAATCTTTTTAAACATTCAAGTTTGCTTTGTTTTTTTTAATGCAATACTCTTAAAAATGGAGATCAATCGTTCCCACAAACACTTTAAAGCAAAACAGAAAAAAAGCAGGGAGGATCACTTGTTACACAAACAGGAACTCACACATGCTCGCACTCACTCCCAGTTAGCTGATGTTTGCCAACATGCGAGATGCAGGAGAGGAGAGCGAATGAGCGAGAGTGATGGGTTAAAAAGCGAAAGGAAGGATTCTGAAGGATTTAGATTCTGGGGTGTGACGTCACATGCACCACTCACCCAGGGCGAGGCAGAAGAGAAGGAAGGCCTCCTGCGCGTGAACCCCCCAGGCCTGGTCCTTCAGCAGGGGAGGCAATAGTCTCACCTCGGCCTCCCGAGCCTCCGCGTTATGGGGCTTCGTGGAGGAGGGAGAAGAGGAATGGGGAAAGGAGGAAGGGAGAGCAGAGCGAGTGCTACCTCCAGAAGAAGACAGGGAAGATGAAGTGGCGACAGGAGAGGAGGCTGTGAGAGGGAGTGACGGAAGAAAAAGTACTGAGGAAAAAACAGGAAATTCAAACAGGGGCTGGCATGCAAAGAGACATAAAGGGGTGATGAATGAATGGCCTAAAAAGATCAAATCAGCTACAATAAATTAAAACAAAGTAAAAACAACAAGGGTGAAGATCACGACTACTTAGACAAAATGTTACCACAGATGTGACTCATTATAAATAATAATTATCTGAAAATGGTCTAAAACTGAAGGCTTTATAAAATTACAATTAAAAAAATAACTTTGTTGATGTTCCCCCCCTTTTTTTGTTAATCATGTCACACTGTACATTTTTACATTATTAACAGACCACATATGGAAAGATCTCTGACAAGGGTTAATACACAGGACGACCAGAGTTGTATCTGTGTGGGGAATGTCGATTTCACAGGAAGGAAAAAAATAATAATAGTAATAAAACACGAGAGTCTGCACGCAGGAAACACAGTGGTACAAACAGTTTGATTCATTTTCTTACTGCCAGTTCACTGGGAGAGATTAAGGCCCACATGCTCCGGGTGGTGACGCTGTGCTAACCTAGGCTACAATATACTCAGCAACTCTTCCCTGAGAAATCAATGTAATACTGAAGCATTCGCTGTCTAATGAAGTATTCACTGCTTTAAAAAAAAAAAAAAAAAAGGTAAAAAAGATGCAAATGCTTCAACCCCTCCCCCACCCCTCTCCCTCAGGCTGTACAGAAACGTGACTGCACTTTGGAAAGCATCACAGTAACTTACCAATTTGGTAAACAATGTTTCCAATTTGGAATGTTAAAAAAAAAATTGAAAAATTTCAAAAAAAGTAATAGCTTTTCTTGCTGGGCTAAGCTGAAGGAGCTGCAGCTTCCTTGAATACAGTTGTTTTTTTGTTTCTTTTTTTTGTTTCACCATCACCATTAGCCCTAAAATCAAACAGCGGGAGTTAAAACTCTACAACCGAGCGGGAATGCCCGATCTGGGCCTCGGGATTCTCATGCCTTACAAAAATGTTGTGCCCTGGACAGAAACTGCAAACGCAGAAAAAGCGCGGCCCCCTGCGCTCTCTGTGCCGATAGGAGGGATCAAGTCTCTTGTGGCTAGCGTTAAGCTTCTGCATCTGCATCTGCATACTGAATGTCCTGAGATCCACAGTCCACATCAAAAGGTTTCTCCTTGGAGGGGCTTTCGTCTCCGAAACTGAGCGAGGGGACGCGACCATTCCCGCACTCCGGCTCGGTTTCGTACCCCGTGTCGCGGAGTGCCCGGAGGTTTTGAGTGGTTTGGCTGCCGTTCTGGGTCGGCTGCTCGGCCATGTTAATTTTCTCGATCGCAGAGGTTTCTATTAAACCTGCCTCACAGGCCCTGTACTCGGGCTGATGGGCGCTCTTGTGGCTGCCGAGCAGAGTGGCCCGCAGCCTCAAGCAGGGAGCTGGAAGGTACTGCATGTAGCAGTTGTACACCAGTGCAGCCATGAAGAGGAGGAAAAACAGGAGGAAGAGGAAGAGGAGGGCAGCGGTGTTGTTGTGCTGCAAATACTCCGCCGAGGGGTCCCGACTGTCAGGATGGGGGCCTTTGGAATTAGTGGGAAGAAGATTTACCTTTGGCTGGAGCTTGACTGTGTTGCTGGGGGCGGGGTTAGTGACGCGTCGGTTTGGGGAGGGGAGGGGGCAGGACCGTCGCTGCTGTGAAGCTGGGAGGGGCAAGGGCTGAAGTTAGTGCGGCTCTCTCCGTCTCTACTTTACCTTCAGCTGCACCTGTGGTAGCTGCCTCGTGGCCACCGAGGGTGGTGGTGACGACATGCCCCGCCTGGTGCGGCGGTCTGGGCGGAAGGTCCAGAGTCAGGGTGTATCCAGCCAGCAGGCGGCTGAAGTTCTTGCCAGCAGCGGGAGACCACTCCACGGACCAACACTCATAGTACCCTTGGTCCTCTGGAGCCACACTGTAAATGAGGAGCCCGTTTTCGGCTATGAGGTGGAAGCGAGAGGCCTCGGTGAGAACCGAGTCGTTAGATTTCCACATCACCTGGGCCAGGTTGGAATGTACCAGGCACGGCAACTCGGCAGAGCTCCCCAGTTTCACCGCCACATGCTTGTAGTCCTTCTGAGACAGAACTGACACTAAAAATAAGCAAACAAAAGAGACAATAATGAGTTTTACATACTGTCTGGTCTAATGAGGACAATTCCCAACATGAGGTACAAGTACCCCACACACTGCAGTAGGTAAGAAGTGTAAATAAACTGGGTGAACCTGAACAGGTTTCAGCAGAAAAGTTAACAGTTAACTAAGAGTAATGGATAAGCTGTATAAAAAAAAAACAAAAAAAAAACCAGCAGCCAAAGGGAATTTGCAAATGATGAAAACCGATAAGTAATGACAAACAAGAGAATGAATGTTTGACATGGCATGCAAAAGTTATGGCTGACTTACAGTCACTATCTCTTCATCTATGCATGACTTCATCTGAGTCACAGTTTAAATCACACAGCATTGTCCACTTTATAAAACTGAAGCCTGTATACGGGTGTGTGAGCGTGTTGAGGCCTACCTGCTGGACACATGTTTGCATCACCTTTCAGGCTCTGGATCAGCCCCCTGCAAGACATGCGTTGTTTTTATGAGTCAAAAAATACACATGCACAGTGCAATAACACAACTTCCATGCACAGAGACTGTAAAGCAGGTCAAGCTGGAGGACGAATCAGTGCACGTGTGTTTTTAGCTTTGTTTTAGTGGCAGTAAGAGTGACAGATTACCTGAGAGTTTGGCTGGCAGTGTCAAAGATGTTGACACATGTGGCATTCGTCGGGTGCCAGGCGCAGTAGGGGTCTCGTGCCAGGATGCAGTCGACACACGATGAATACCTGCCACAGAAAGCTGTAGGAGACTGGACTACACCCACGTCTGACCCAGCATACAGGGACTGTGTCTGTGGAAACGCACATTAACCACAAGGTTAATCACATATATATCCAAGTGACTTATAAAAATGAGCCAACATGATCCACATTCCACATTTTCTTGGTCTTGTTCTTTACTCATCTCCTTAAACTCATTAACAATAAAATAAACTGACCTCTGAGGACAGCAGCAGGTTTTTGATGGGTTCACCGTTCTTCAGGAGCTGGATCTCCTCCACAATATGAACCTCATCTTCAACCAGCACCGACTTGTGCAGGACACCCTTATCTAGACACGAGAATAGTAAAAATGTCAGTTATGCTGCAAAGGTAATCGCAGGAAAACGGGACTCTTTAATGCATTTATCTGCAAGTTTGTGGCGAGACATGGCTTTCTCACTGCACAGACATTCAAAGTTGACTGACTCAGATTTGCATATTTCCCTGATAAACTTCACGAGGAAGTGCTTGTAACGGCTTCATTTTCATTTCATCTTAACTGATCACCTGTTCCAGTGAAGATGACGTCATAAGTAATTTTGTCAAGTGCTTGGACCCTCTCCACGACAATCTGGGTATAATTGACGTCTTTGGTGATGAGGCGGGGCCTGTTGTGGATGGGCAGGATGGGATCCTCCAGCAGGGGGTGGTCCTTAACAAACTGAAGGGTTTTGTCGGGCAAGTGGAGCGAGTTGTTGATGTTCTGCAGTCGCATCTGGTTGTTAATACACTGGTGTGGAAGACAAATAGCGATGACGCGCTGTTTTTTGTGTGTGTGTTTTTTTTATGTAATCAATATGATTACTATATTAAGTAGATCACATCTTGATTACTCATGCCATCTACTTACAGCTCCAGGACGTGGAGTAGGAGTGATGCCGTTGTACCGTACCCACTTTGTGTGGGACTGCTCCACCGTGGCCTTCTGCATGTACTTGCCCTTGGAGAAGACATCTTCCACATCCTTGATCTCGTAGGCACACACGGCTGACAAACCCACGTTACCCCTAGGTGCATATGTCAGGAAGAGACAAGGAGAAGAGTGAAAATGAGGCAAGGGAGTGAATTTCGAGTTCTGCATCGGGCTGGATGTGAATGCTGCTCTTTGCTTGCTATGTTTAACGCTCCCGACCCAAACCAATCCCAAACCTTGAAATCACTGACCACTGAGAGGTGAAGACTCCGTAGATGACCGTGTCTTTGCGGTCTGTCCCCTTCAGGATGAAAACGTCATGAACCACGTTGAAAACAAAGTTGAGCTCAGGCATGGAGCACACCAGCTTGGCTTTCAGAAAGGATGTCCACTTTTTCTGCAGAGTGCGCTGCCCTCCAAGGTCGCCCTGTCGTGGCAGTATTGGAGATATTTAGCAGTGAGGGATGAGAGGGCAGCTGGAGCAAAGAAAGAATTTCCACTTTTCCTAACATGCTAGAAACGCTAACCTTATCCAGCTAAACAAGGAGCTGTGAGCATTGCGCCAAGCGGATTATGCACTTTCTTGTCCTACATTTTGCCTCTCAGGCAACATAGAGGGACCCCTGACTTATTGGTGGAGGATTACATGCAAATACATATATGTCTAAAAACTGTACATCCATTATTGCTTTTTCATTTGGTAACAGGAAACAAGACTAAAACAAAAAAGATGTAGTTACATTTGCATTTACATTTTTTAAGCAATAAAACTTGAAATGAATAGTACAAAAAGAACTATCCTGTTTGTTATACTACTAACTTTGAAATGTTATGATACGCTGTTATGATGTACGTTGCAAGTTAAGTGCTTGCATTGGAACAGTGTTTTATATTGTCCACGTGCCATGGGTCTCTGCATGTGCATGCTGCAATTATAAGCTAAGGTTAAATTTAAAAAATTGAGGCAAAGGGAACTGGAAGGAGGGAGAAAAACAGGAGAAAAAAGACTTGCACAAACATACATACACAAACATGCACGAAACAGGAAATAGTGGCTAAAGATGGATGGATTGATAGCGCTGGTATGTGCAGATGGCGCACAACGTGTACTGACCTTACAGACGCGCGCCACCCTGGGGATGAACAGCTTGCCAAAGAATTCGTATTCCACCGACACCTCGGTGAAGAAAAAGTAGATTTTGTCGTCCTCGCCATCTGCTCCATTTTCCCCTTCTCTGATCACGTCGGCGAAAACAAAACTGGGTTCTGGGAGGAAAGCAGAGAAAGGTATTGGTAAGAAAAAAAAAAATCCTGCAGGCCACCAGTGCTACCCCTCAACCTCCTAGTAAATGCATCTATGGTGCAAATTTTGAAAATACTAGGTCATTTTGAGCAAACCTGACCTCTGACCTTGAGGTCGAGGTCACTGAGATTTTAATTCATCCAAGATTTAGATACTAGATGCATCAATGCTATCAATTTCAAAATCCTATATCACTTTGTTCTCGAGTCCTGGATGGCATTTCCTCTGCCTCCAGTAGCACCTTGGAGTCGTTTTTTTAACCAGTATATGTCCTTCAATGCACATCCATAAACAAATATGTAGGACTGCTTCCATTTGCACAGTATCTCTAAAATTATCTCTCTAAAAGTATCTCTAAAAGTATCTCTAAAATTAGAAATATCCTGTCTCAGAGTGACGCTGAAAAACTAGTTCAGGCATTAATTACTTCAAGGCTTCCTGTTAAAAGGGAGTTTTTCCTTCCCACTGTCCCAGGGGGTTGCCACAGTGGATGGATGTGCGATTCTGTGCAGGGTTTATGCCACATAACCTTCCTGACGCAACCCTCCCACTTATCTGGGCTTGGGACCAGGACTTAAAGAACACTAACTTGTGATCCCCTGAGACTGGGTTCGTGTCTCCTCCCAGAATCAAACTGGGGATTTTTCATAAGTAGGGTGATCTGGTACTGTAAAAAGTCTCACTGTATTCCTAAAGGTGGTATTAAGAGTCCTAAACTCTGATTAAATAAGTATGTGATACATTTAAATCTGACACACAGGACGGAGATCATTTGGGGATCTCCCTCTGGTAACGTCTAATGCTGTTTTCATATCAGCAACAATATCATGAAAGAGCCAAGGCCAGCTGTCTCACTCTTCAACATCATCCTTGAGCGTGTGTGTGTGTGTGTGTGTGTGTGTGTGTGTGTGTGTGTGTGTGTGTGCGTGTGCGTGCGTGTGTGTGTGCACGCATGACAGGTTGATACTTCACTGGTTTGAGGCCTACTCAGCTTTGATCTGTCACACAGTCACAAATTGGTAGCCGTGTAGTTAAGAGCACTGCTGCTGCTGCTGGCTGAGTGTTTTCTACACTGTCTCTAATTAACAAGAGGAAGAAGATTTTTTTCTTGGTGTTGTAGTCGATGCATTTTGCCAACCAACAAAATACATATGTGAAAGTGATGCTGCAACAAGAGGTCAATAAACTGCAGCAAAGAAGGGATCAGATCAATCCAGATCCATTAACATGAGTCAGTGGCACTCGGGGGACATTTCTACAAGATGAGATGTTTTCTCAACCTTCAAAAACACATTTTTAAAAGCTATTCTCCCAACAGCCAGACAATCGTTTAGCTCATTCAACTCACCATTAAGCCATGATGTGGAGTACTCTGTCCTCAGCAGAGACTGGGTTGGGGAGTATCTGGATATAATCGGTTCACTGCCTAAGAAATTATAAGCTGTCCCTGAGTACAGCACTCCATCTGATAGGAAAACAGATAATAAAACATCAGAAAATTATTTTCCTTCTCCTTAAAAAAAACCCAAACAAACAAAAAAAAGGGGGGGATTGTTATAAATAAGCGCTTTATGAAATGAGATGAGAGAAGAGCTGGCCTCAACTCACCTGCCATGACAGTAGTAAAGCTTTGTGAGGGGTCAAAGGAGCACTTCCCTCTGCCGTCCTCAGGTTTACCGTGAAGTGAGAAATTGCCAAAGTACTGAAAGAGTAGATTACTTATGAGGTGAGGTGGCGGTGTTGATAAGTGAGTTTAAACAGTGAAGTACGGCGTCCGGGTACAGAGCGGTTGAAAATTAACCTACCAAGTAATCACACTGAGGCTGAAAGGCGTGTGTGCCGCAGACATACAGCCGCGTGTCATCTACTGCTTGGAGCACTCGAATGTAGTTTAGACACTCCCTCTGAAAGAAGAGGGAAAAAAACAAAGGAGAATTATGACCTTGTGGTTACAGTTTGCCCGTCTAGACTTAATGTTAGACATTTTCAAAATTAAATTACATAACTTCAGTCATTTAATTTTGTCTTTTCAGAAATTTGTCTTTTTCTTTGTCATCCGAGTATGAATTCTTGAATCGTCACCAAACCAGTGTTTTGTGAGGTCACACTGATCTTCGGTTGCCAAATTCTAATCAGGTCATCCTGAAGGAAAAAGTCCCTTAAAGAGACAGACGGACAGAGCAGCATCCATGCATACATCCCAGCGTGTAAGAGCTGTTAAACTAACCTCTTTTGATTTTCCTTTCAGTGTGCACATATTCATGGAGATTTCTGTAACTGGCCACTGAACCTTAAACAAACAGGAAAAAAGTAAAAAAATATTATAATCCAGATTATTTAAACCCCCCACCCCCACCCCCACACACTACTATGAATCTTTTAAGATTTAACTACCTTCTTGTTTCTGACTGTCACATTCTTCTTGCTGAGCTCAAAGATGGCCTCCCTGGCTCCCACATACAGTGCATCCCTTTCTTCACTCAGCAGTAATGTGGAGTAGTTGAAGATGCCCGGCTCTGAAAACTCCATCAGATCTAAATCTAGCAGAAAAATAAAAATCATCAGATACCATTTTTTTACTCAATAACATCTGTATTTAACTGTAGTCAGAATTTAATTTACAGCTGATATGTTGAAATGAGCATGTGTACAGTAGAAGTAGCTGCTTTGAGATATGGACCCACGCGCAGGCAAATAAATATTAACCAAGCCACAACAGTTTCAGCTTTCACATTCAGTCACAGAGGACAAAGTGCTAAAACCTACTGTACACTGCTCTATTTAAATTAGTGACTAGTAGGTGAACACGGTCGAGCATTTAGTAGCTGAAGAGCGAGACGTTTCTTTGGAGGTGGAGCTAAACGGAGATCAAATGGACTTTTACTCATCGTGGACTCAGACACACGACTTTAGGTACATTGTTGCTGGACATTATCATTCTTTAAAACTGTCAGCGTTGTGTTTATGGTGTTTCTGTGGCCAAAAACACTTAAAACAGTTTTAAGCTTCACTTCAATAAGCTCATTATTTTGATTCTTGGATTCTACTACAGTAGCTTTGCATGATTCAGAGTGCAAACTAATCTTCATTCAGTTCAAAGAGTCTTGGTGGATCCTTTAGTTCATCAACTATCTGAAACGAGTCGCTTTAAGCTCCTCCTTCTTTAGGCCAATTTTCTTCTGATTGGCTGCGCAACTACAACAGCATGTGGCTGGAACTGCTGTGCTCACAGCCAGAACTGGTCATATTAAGCACAGCTGAGATCCAAGAGAATAAAATACTATGTGAAACCAAGCATTTGTGAAGCAGTAAGCGAATAAAGCTTGCTACATTTTTTTACTTTATTTTATGATTCCTAGAATTTTAGAACTACCCTGCTTTGTTATCTGTGAATTTTTACCATTTCAAACTGTGCCCGTTCTTTAAATGTTTGTGATTTAGAAAGGATGCAAATAGATAAACTCTTGTATCATTTTCATAGAAGCTCCACTAAGAAACTGTCAAAAGGCTCCAATGCATAACGTTATTGCCACATGCTTAAGATGGAAAAGCCGCAGCATCACTAAGGAGGCAGATTTCATTGGCTGACTGGCCAGGTCGCACACCCAGGCTTGTGTAGCTGTACTGAGTGAGGTCGTTTCCCCCTGTCACGAGTTCAATATATTGGGGATGGATACAGGAGGAAAACCAAAATAACAACACTGGTCCGGCCGGGTCAAGTCAAACGATGATTTTAATGCACACGTGTGGGAGATGGGACACTGTACGCAGACAGCACCAGATCTCTCACCGAAAACCACACAACAATAGCTTTTATGAACATCAGGGTATTAGAACGCCCCTCATAGCTGAGAGGTTTGCTGGATGAGAACCTGGAGCAAAACAGTGCGCTGTCTATTTGCAGTTTATGCACCAGAAAGTGTTCAATAAACCAAACGTTTCAGACCCGGTTTTGAGAGATACTCAAAACCGTGTGAAACTAAGGTGAAATTAAGATTTCAAATACTGGAAACATTGGAAAGTCCGGTTGCTCTTCATTGCGTCATTGGCTGTTTTTGTGCACAGCTGTGCATTCTTTAGCCACTGAGTGAAACCAGGTTTGCAGGAATAATCTGGAATTATATGCATCCACACACACACGAGAATAAGGAAACACACTTTAATACACTTTAAAAGGACTCAAGTGCGCATAAGTAAGCAGGAACATTAACCAATGACAGATAATGAGGCCAGCAGAACACTATTTTCTGTGTTGTAACCGAACCCTTCAACTTTGACCCGGTTTGCTTACAACTGATCATCCGAGTTGCATCAGTTCAGTCAGCAACGGCAAGTGAGGCTAACAAAAGGTTTTAAAAAGGATGAAAGGAAGGATGCATGGATGTATGTATGGGCATTCTAGCTGGAGATACTGGCAAGACAAGTCCCTTGTATCTTGAAAAAAGGCCAAAACAAAAAGGGAAGTCAAATTTTCCGTTACAGAGTCATCAGGACACATGGTTTACAGGCCCCAGACCACCTCGTAAGCAATTTTTGTGATTGCATTACAGTGCATCCCTACAGCCGCTTCGCACTTATAATCGCATCTTAGAGTCACACCTTTGTGCACCTCTGGGTGCTCTGCATGAACATTATATAAATTAAAACTCTCATTACACTTTGCGTTGTGATTGATTGGAAACCCGGGGGGAAGAGTTTGTGTTTGGATGGTTGTGCCAGGTGCAAGTGAGCTCAGGTTGCAGGTGCCAGATCATAAACACTGCCACCATGAAAGCAAATACCCTCACTGACTGACTGAAACGGTGACTGTGACCCAGCGAGTTGAGAAACATGGTTAAAGTGTGAGCCACGCTTGTTCTCTTGCAGAGACAGAGTTACTTGAAGCTATTTCTGTAAACGGCAGCATGCAAACAGCTTCTGCCTCACACACACACACACACACACACACACACACACACACACACACACACACACACACACACACACACACACACACACACACACACACACACACACACACACACAAAAAAAAGGGATCCAACTTGAGGGTCTGTGGTGAGGTTGTCTCAAGGTAAAATTAGGCGATAGCTCACAATAGATTGCTAAGTTATAACAGAGCTGTGATACATTACAAAGTAATACAGAGAGTGCAGTTTGAGTTCACCAAGCACTGAAGTGAATGATCTTTATCACGTATTCGTGTTTCAGACTAACAAGCATTACATTCTTACATTCTCTGATTCTATCATAATAACCAGCCAGCGGCAGGTTATTTCACGCCTTACCTTGATGTCTCCAGGAAGTGCGAGGCACACCGTGGGGCCCGTGTGTGGAAACCTCCAGGAGCAGCCCCAGAAACACCCCCAGCACGCCAAAGCCCATATTAGACTCTGATAACTTCGGAACTGTGAAGTTTCCTCTGCAGGGACACACAAAGACAGCGAGTAAAGCCACGCGCTAAAACCCGCTCTGACAAAGCATTTCATCACATGCCACAGACAGATCGTATCAAGCGGCACAGACGCTAAAAGGGAACAGGTGTCAACTCTAGTGCCCTCTCGCTAAGCTAGCAGGGCTCATCCTCACACACACAACACAAGCACACAAACAAATCAAAAATCAGCTTTAACAAAATGATTTGATCACTTTTTGGCAAATAGCTGCAGCACCTGAAAGACTTTTTTGTGCGGTTAAATAAAGAAGGAGTTGAATGAGATATCAGAGGAGCCAGCGAGGAGGAGACAAAATGAAGAGGCTGCACATGATCTAATATGACTTACAGTAGCAGAAAAGTTTGTTGTTGTTGTTTTAAAAATAAGCACAAAACCACAGACACACACACACCCTATCCGGAAGATTAAGGGAGAATGCAGTGTGTGATTTGGTGTGAATTACAGTTTGACATTTTCATTTGTTGTTATGCGCCGACTGACGTGCCATCCTGCACCGCGTTATTGTTGAAGACTCAGACAGGTGTATCCGCTTGCCTCGGGCGATGATGATGATGAGGATGACAATGACCAGACTGATGACAGCATTCCTGGCAGCTACCAGCTCTTATCAGATCCGGATGTTCTTTTCCATTTGTCAATTTGGAGATCGCTGTGATCAGTCTTCCTCCTAACAGCTCAGGCCTGCTGCTTTCACCTCAGGATGAGCCTGATAAAGCCTCCATTAAGCTGCTCTGTGTGCCATTTACGCAAATGTAAACGTCTCCAGGCCTGCCTCAGGTGGCTGACACCGTCACATGAAATAAAGCCAAACAAATCATATTTTTGTGTGCAGCTCTGAGCTTTGGTAGTCACACATTGCCGCCGCTTCTCTTCCTTGAAATGCTGTGTCATGTTAAGATAACGAATAATACTCTGGTGTGCTCAGTCTTTTTGTTGGGTTTCTTCTTTTAAAATCTGAAATGGTTAATATCCCACTGTTCAACAAACCCACATTTCAAAGTTGGCAGTTTTAGGTCAGCAGCAAAGCTGGGGTAAAAAAGCAAAGCTTTAAAGCTTAAGTAAAATATTAAAATAAATCTCTAAATCTGTTCTCAATCCTGCTTGTAAAACACGCAGCGATTGCCAAATTTACTGCTCTGCAGGGGACAAAACGAAAAAAAAAGGAAGATTTGAGGTCAATTTTATGACTGTCAACCAAACTCTGACATGAACAGAAGCTGGTTTACCTGATTTTATTTTATAAATATTAACACGGAAACAACATTACCTCTCAAAGTGATTAACGGACATAATGCAATTGCAAAGCTCAAGTGCCCAAGAGCCCTGTTGGATGGGTGCGTGCAACTCCGGCTTGGTACCCTGCTTTGTCTCACTCATTTAACCCTCATTTAACCCTTCTTTTACATAATTGGAGCAGACTGCTTACTGAGGCCTGCATTCCCTCTGTGTTACGTTCAACGAAAGCCAGTATTGTTGTAGTAAACAGGAAGCAGGTGGGTCAGGTGCTTTGCACAGTCGTCTCCTACGGAAGTATATTGATCACGCACAAAGCCGGTTTTTCTGGTTTGCACAACGGCACGATGAATGAAGTGGAAGTACCCATACAACACCACAACAAACAAACCAAAAACAAAATAAAAAACACGGGTGGAGTAGTCACGCATGGAAGGTGATTAAGGGTTATCAGATGTCTCGTAAGATAAGGATTAAATTTCGGGTGAATACCCACAAGGCGCCACTTTGAGCAAAATGTGCATAAATGTTTTATTGGGTCGTTTGTCCTCATTTTAGACCTTTTAATTAAAATGATAGAACACTGTTTAAGCTCAAAGAACAGATAAATCACTGTCAACTACCTTTTAATGACCTACTAGCACCATTATGTCACATTCAACTCAAATATAGGTTAGTAATTAGTTATCCGGAGGAGGGGGTGATGCATCATACAGCAGCACATACAGCCAATCAATGGAGCCCACCCCCAGCTGCAGAAAAGAGGCAGGATAATAACTGATTATTGATTTGGTTTTAAATGAGAACAAATGGCCCCAGAGGCCATGACCCTCTTAATAATAGGACCCCCACCCCTCCCTCCCTTTTTTTGGGAAGGTTTCCACCGACCTAATCTGGCAAAGATGGAATTCCATCCCGGCTTCAGGCATAGCCATGGACTCCACTCTGCTAAAGAGGGGGTCAAATACACAAGGACCTATTGTTTACTGAAGATGAGAGTAGCCTCCACTCTACTCCCACTCCACCACCCCCATCACATCCACATCATCACTGCAGAGCAGCCAACAATGAACAGTGAGAGAGAGAGACATCACTTCTCCCTCTCATCCCGGTCTTCTACAGTCTTGCCAATGTCTAAATGCCAGGGCAGCTTACCCGCGAGAAAGCCCAGAGCCAAACTAGCGTTTTCAAAGATCACACAAGCTCAGGAGCTCTGTGTTATCTTAATGGGATGCATCCAAACTGCTGGATGAGCACAGCTGAGACTGTCCATGTTCAGCCAAAAAGAACGGACATAGCAACAGTGTGAAAGGACGAGATAACAATGCTTAATCTGTGCTGAAGACCCCAGGCACGCTGAATTTTTGGTTTTGTGCCTTTGAAAAATATCCTCTCGTACCAAATTCCATAAATGAAAGCCTCCAAATACATTCAATGCCCCATCTGTGCATTCCCGATGCTGCCCATCACTATTCCGAGTCACACCGAGGGCAAAGCTTAAGCTTCAAAACCCTCTGAGAGTCAGTGTTACAGTAGCAGAAAGCGCATACTGGCAGCTACTCTCTCCTGCTTTGAGATTTAGAGGAGTGGCCATACTGGCCGGGGATATTTAAGATGGTTACCATGCTGGCAAGTCTCTTTGAGGCCTTTGTGTTCCCCTCTCAGCTCCTTTGGCTGGGCAGGGAGGTTGACACCTGCTTGGGGCCTTGGGGTTCCCAGCACTGTGCTGTTAAATGGGCACTAATATTGGCAGGCGGCCCACTGAGGACAGAGAGGCAGAAATTGAAGCTGAGCTTATCTGCGTGTGTGAACTTTGAATGTCTGAGCAAGAATAAAAGGAGAAGAAATAAACAAGTTCAAATGTAAAATTAAAGTCAGTTTAAATGAAAGTAAAATGTAGGTTTGCACTTCTTTTAAAGGACCAAAGATGTGTAATCTTATTTAGCTGATTTATTCCGTTTCTGTTTTTTGGTTACCCCAATCACTTGAGGAAAACAAGCTGCAATTTTATTTTAAAATTTGTGTGTTTAAAGTGAACATGTTTAAAAAACTGCAGTTCCTCAAAAGGCCACTCGAACACTGCTGCAGTAGTGAGTCAATCTCTATACACTCCGATGTTAAAGTAGTCAACTACACAGCCTGACACAAATGTTTTTTGTCTGTAGAGCAACTTTTTGCATTGACAAAAAGTAATGCAGTACCCGGTGTCAACTTCTGCTATCAACAGGCATGTTAACAGAAGAAATTTTGCTATGCAGTAAAACTACAACAGCAAAATTGCTCTGTTGTACTGCTGTAGTTTTGTGAGTTACTCACTCAGTGATTGTGAGTGATAGATCCTGTTCTGATCCGTGTCTGAGGTAGAGCTGAGTCAGCAAAGACCCCGACTCATCCTTCGTGATCGATTTGGAAGAACAGGCTGACATCTAACTCTCTAATGAAACGGTAGGCCGACTTGTCACGTAGCCCCACATGGCAGCTTTGCCACTTGCCGCTTCATTTCCAATGCAGAGAGTGCAGACAAGAGGCTCCGCATCCTGTGAGCAGAGAGTGGGGCAAAGATTCAGAGCGCAGTCGAGGGTGACGTGAGGGAATTGGACATTCAGTGCCTGCCAACAGCTCCAAACCCTCACTTCTTTTTCCCCTCTTCGCTGGATCTATTTCCATGTACTCACCCGTCATCAGCATCAATGCACAGAGATGCTCTTCTTCCTTTGCCGCAGGACGTCAAGAGCCTGCAACTCATTTTTTTCTGCTCCGTTTGATGCTATTACACCAATGTGCCTAACCGCGCACAAAAACTCTGTAATGGGAAATGTGCTCTAAGTAGCTCATTTTGTGGGGAGAATGTCTTTTTTCAGGATTCAGTATAACGCCCCATCTCACAACAGTAAAGAATCCTTCTAATAATTTCTGGACCCAGATCACTTCTAGCATGGGCCAATCTCAAACTCCGGTACTCAAAAAGCTGTGAACTCCAGTCCACAACTTTTTGAGTAATCCCACTAACAGACAGTGAAACAAACAGAACAAACAATCACATAAACTCCTTGGCAGGCGTAATCAGCAGGACCATCTGTACAGTATCCACCCAGCTGTGGGAATAGTGATAACGCAGCACTAACAGTGCATGATAATGAGGCAGCTTTGCACAGGGCTTGCTAATAGATCATTTTATGTCAGCTGGTAACAATGGGATGATCATAGAAGAGACGTTGTTGTGAGGATGACCTCATTAAAAGCAATGGGTGATTTTTTCAACAAGTCATACTTCTCACAATTTGCATTGAATCTTTCGTCATTTCTAGATTAAACCGCATTGGTGACCTATCAGCTCACCACGCATTATCCTTCACATGTTATTGCACATGAAATGACTAATGTGACCTTGACCTTAAGCTTGAGCGAAGAACCATTAGATTATCACTGCATGCAAGTTTGATTAAAGTCTGATCAAAACTGCAGGAAAAGTAGGGAGTCTTTCAACCTCTTTTTTTTGGTTCCAGCAAGAAAAATGTAAAAAATCGTTTTTCTTCTTCTCCTCTTTCAAAACCATCTGATTTTCTTTATGGCCGAGGTATTTCTTAATAACTTCAGCTGCATGTTGTTGTGCTAATGTGAAACATATTTGTATTTAAAAAACAAAAAGTGAGCCAGAGGTCTTGTATTTGAAACAAAATACAGAGACCAGAGAGGATGACACACTGATCGGGACAGATGTCTGCTTCAATGTCATTTACAGATTAAAAGGAGTTTAGCAATAGATGTGGCAGAAACATGAGCTTGCTCACATGCACACATGATAATGCCATCTGTAGGCATCAAATTGCTCCTATTAAACCTGACAGGGACCGTGGGGCCATCTTAAAATACTGCCAGCTGTATCTGAGTTTTGGGTTGCGTGAGCTTCGCAGACTGATGAACCGATTTTGACATTCTGAGATGGCCAAGGCTTTACAGACACGCTACTGGCTCCAGCTGACTGTTACGCCTCGATCAGATGATCAAAGATATATTCTGTCCCCTATTTTATGTTTTCCCCACACTAATGGGAGACATCTTGAAGGACTACAGCACTGATTCAGCATTACAGGGCTATAACAATCTTATTAAAGATGTTATTGTTCCATGTGTTCTTTTTTTCCTTGTAAAGCATCTCGCACTTTAAATACATGGACTGTTTTTTTACTGAATTTATATATGGACATTTAAACTAACCTTAGGATGTTTTCACACCTAGAGTTTATTTACTCTGGTGCAAATCGGTTGATGAGCTTGTTAACTTGTATCTTTTTCCCCTGAATTGGTTTCCACGTGAACCAAAATGAGTCACTACCAAGCATTCAGTCTGCTTATTGGCCATATTGGCGAGCTAAAGCTGCAGCCAACACCTGGTACTCGTGTCACATCAAGATTAGATCAAGGTTGAACTGCTCTGGAGTTTGTTTGGAAACGAAGACGACCTCCTCCAAAGGGTATCGGTTGTTTTGGTCTACACCTGAGTGCAATTATCAAGGTCAAATCAAAGGGTAAAAAACAAATCAGGGTACCAATTAATACATGCTTGCCCTTGTTTTTTTACTCGGGTCTGAATCTGTTGAGGAGTTCGTAAAGTTGTACCTTTTCCCTGTGATATGGTTTCTTTTCACACAGAGAAAAATCTCCAAGTGAACCAAAATGTGTCACTATGAACTACATGAGTACGTCCAGTTTGTGGGTTTTCATAAACATTAGCTGATTCCATTTTTATTTTTTACTCAGGGAACTAAGGTGTGTGAGTCCAATTAACTGAAACATAACTCGTGTAATTTGTCACAGTGTATTAAGTTAATATGAGTGATCCTTTATGTTTATAGTTATTACTCAAAGCTAACCCAGCTCTTGTAACTTGCTCCTATAAGCTTGCCTTTTTTTCTGAATTAATTAAGTTTTATTAATTCAATGTATCCAGTATCCATGTCACCAATAATTCAACTTGAACTGCTGGTTCAAGATTTGTGTTTGTCAAAGTGAACAGTCAGACATGTATGAAGTATTGCTCCGCCAATCCTGCAAACAGACTTTGATGTGATTAACTTGGATGCGATTTGCTTAACTTTTCAGGATAAATCAGCACAGCAGTTCAAGCTGTAGTTATGGTTCAAGCCATCTGGATTTCACTGAGGATTGACTTCAGCCTACAGCTCAGACTTACAAAGCCACCTAGTAAAAGCCCCATCAATTTAACAAAGTCCTCTGAAAGCCAGTGAACAGCTGTACGACCTCTGCGGCACAGCTGACTATTGGTCATATGGGAGAAAAAAAAATCATCTTAAAACTGCAACAGATGATACAGCAGTCACTCTACATTATCCATGGTGATCTCACTGGGATGTGCTTGGGGGGGTTATCAGCAGGACGTATCAGCAGGGTTCACTATATCCATTTACATTAAGACTGAATGCTGACAAGGTGTACACAGTTCTCATTTCTGACCCAAAACAGGCTAAAAACCCATAATTTCTGGATTTCATTTAGTTAAAGAAGGTAGAATTAAATTCTAGGTAAACCATCAATGACAACCCAAATGTCTAAATTGAGGAAAAGAGCTTGTGTGAAGGCAACACTATACAGGGGACGCAAAATGGAAACCCTCCTATATAATTACTAGTTGTAGGGCCCCTGTTGAGCTAGCCTGTCGACCTAAAGTGGCCACAGCAAAGGCAAATGAGGGGTCAGGTCCAGTAAAGGGTATATTTAGTCTGCCGATGGCAAGCTTTTTAAAAACAACACACCCTTTCCCTAAGTCACATGGCTCTGGAAAAACTTCCCTATAAACATACAGGCAAGTGAAGTAAGCTAACTAGAGGAACAAGGATTACTGTGTGGTGTTCTCTGTCCAAGTACTGAATGTGCCTCTGTAGTCTGACATGAAAACATAATCACCAGGCTCTTTTTCTTTTAATTAAAAGGAGGGAAAAAAGTGGAGGAGTTTTACTATTGACATCTGTACTGGCAAAAATAAAAAGGAACTTCTGGTGATCACAAGAGAATATATAATAAATCTGAAATTTGCCGGGTTTTTTACATTATTTACAAGTGTTCAGAGTTTGTTTTTTTCCAAATACAGCAAGGCAAGCATTGGTAATTGCTTGGTAATATTATCAGTACACAGGGCAAAATGCTAAACTATTAAGAAAAGCTACGTGCTGCATTGAAAATCCATTTAATTTTTAAGTGTTGCCACTTTCTGAGGTAAACAGCTTCAATCTATAATATAGTTTTGGGTCACACAGAAGCCACCGCTCTCTGTCAAATCATAAACCTTTCACTTGATGTAATTTCCTTGAGGCTGCTGTGATGCCAGCTAGACCTTGGGGCACATAATGTGAGACTATTTTGGGAAGCCCAGCTGAAGGTCCCAAGCTGGTGAATGGTAGTTGCATTGGTGGTAGTTTAAAGAAGAAAAACCTTTTTAAAACAGCAACAGCCAAGGGCAGGTGACTTCCGCACCCAGAGTGGGATACATCTCTGCAGCTGGACTTTAAATCAGCTAATGTTAGCCAACATTTTAATGACTTTTTCTGTTAAGTGGTTAAAGAATGCAATAAGGTAAACCCAAAACAAACAAACAATCTTCCAAATTGCAGTTTCCCACCAGTCAAGGAACATTCAAAAGGAGCTGTAAACATCACTGAAACCTTGCTATATTTTCTCCGATCCTTTCCGCCTTTAAAGAGGACCCCTTTCTCTTCTGCCTCTCTCTCAAAGCACTCTTCAACAGGCACCGATTTCACGGTGGTAATTTTGGCCCGGCAGAGACAAAACCCTCCTTTGGAGTGCTGTGTGAAAACTCATCCCATCGCCCACAGGATGCCACAACACTAACAGTGTGTCCTCCTGAACTTGGCAAACCAGTACATAAAACACTAATTTCACCGTTTCCTTCGCAGAACTCAGAAAGGGATAAACACAGAGCCAAGAGTAACACTTTAAACTCCTCTCACACTGATTTCTCGTGATCTGGCCTGCAGAATTAGGTCAAGTGTTCACTTCTCACAAGTGGTGCATACACAGTTTACAGTGAAAGTAGCAGATTAAAAATAAATCCAATACAAAAGGTCCATTTGTCACCAGCTGACTTTAATTATAACAAATGTTTAAATATTCAACCAACTGCCAAATGCCCCCTGGCCTTATGCACACTGTAGATAGGATAAAACAGTCACATGATAAAACTATCTAACTATACATATAATGCAATAACTGAAATAACATTATTAGAAATGAATAAATAAACGGATAAAAGAAACGTGAACAAGAGGAGCCTACAGAGACCATTTTGGAAAAGCACAGTGTGTTTGGCACAACAGTGCATTCAGATCATAATTCTGATAGCAAAAAGCTGCCGAACAGGACAGGATTTAAGAAACAACCCCCCCCACAAAACCAATGTTTTTACCAGCCAAAATGGATTGTAACGCTACAAATTCGGTAATAGATCACAGCTGATATTAAAACTACCTCTACAGGAACAAACTACCATTTTAATGCATGTCTTTGGTGAGCGGAACATTTGTCAACACTTTGCTAATCAGTCCTATTTCTGTTAAGCACTTTTGGTGTTGCTCACAACAGCTGAAAGAGGTGTGGGCTGATGGCTGCGGCTGGAAACTGCATTATGTTGATAGGCCTCGAGCTGCTGAGAGGGAAAAGCAAACATCCCACAGGTGTTTGGATTCTTTTCATAATCGAGCGTGGCTGAGCGACGCATCCTGTACTGACAGTTTGCTGGGAGCGAGGCTCCCGTGACTTCACTCCATGCTGCCAGCTGATGTTTTCAGACTTTATCTCCTCAGGCCTCCCTACCTGGAACACTAACTTTGTGTATTTTGTGTACGTTTTAGAGCAGAGATGAAATTGCGGCGATTGTGGTTCAAACATTCACTCTCACATTTAGCAGTTTCTGAAGGGAAGTGGTTTTCAAACAGTCTGTCGAGTCTGCAACCACTGCAGGTGGAGCAGGGACGAGCAGAACGAACAAACACTGAGGAATTTTTCAAGAGAAAGAAACATTTAATTTCATGAAAATTAAACTTGGATTTCTATTTACTGTTAACAAGAGATTTAAAAAAAAAAAAAAAGTGAACTACTTTTTTTTAGCTTTGGTCCCAGATTATAAATGAACACGTTTTAGATCAAACAATGTGCTTGTTACTTTGTTACTTACGGGTCTGTAAGTAAGAAAGAAGAATTTATTTTTGCTTTACTGGTTTTGAGACGAGAGAAAAAGATGCTATGGCAACTAATTTTAGTATACCTGCATCTTCTATCCCATTTGGTGATGGTGCTGCTCTTGCAAACCGTAACCCCACAAGCTCAACACAGCTTTGAAAGTTGCTTAGAAAGGTAGTGAAGCTGGGCACACTAGCATTTAAACATGCAGAGCACCAAAACAACACTTCTGCTCCCCTGTTCAAGTTTCAGAAAGTTGATAAAAAGACGCCACCCTCCAAATGCTTTCAGGTGCCAAGTTTCTGTCTATCTTCAGCCACCCGGACACCACTTTGGCATTTGGAGAAATTCAAAGCTTGACAGACCTGCCGTGCCTAGTTACGGTAGCTAAGCTGTGACTGGACAATTACTGTCTGGGGGGCCTGAGTAAAGCCAGAGTGAAAAGCTAGTTGCATGTGTACACAATGCCCGTCACTACATGCATCATTAGATAACAGTAATTAAGGCAACACAGACCGATAGCTTGCTTCCAAGCAGACGCAGAACAGAAGAATCACAACTGGAAAAGCAAAGAAACACCAAATCTCATAGAGGAAAGCACAGGGGAATGATGGGTGGGGGAAAAAAGGAAGTTGCAAAAACAAAAGGATTCAAATCAGAATCAGGCTGTCCAAGAGAGATCATGCAAGGGAAACGCACACACACACAAAAAAAGTAAAGCCCCAAAGTGGTTACAGGGGAAGGGGGTTGGAGAAGGTTGGAGAAGCATGCAGCATTCGTGTTGAAGCCTGCAAGCCAGCGAGCAGTGCAGTGTTGGTCTGCACAGCAAACAGGGAGGGGAAGGAGGGAGAGGAGTTGAGTTTCTGACCTGTGAATCCTTAAAGGATGCGACGCTCTTCCTCCGGAGAGAATTATAAAATTCTCAAGCTAGGGAGGGGGGGGAAGAAGACAGAGAGATCAGACATGACACTTATGTAGTGTGTGAGAGCCTACAAGAGGAAGAAGGTTCAATGTGGTTAGTTCTTTTTTTTTTTTTTAGACCATGGTGACACAGATATAATGATGATTCAATCCAAACCATGTCGTATATTCAAAATGACAGTAAATAACATTTAAAGAAAGATGAAGCAATAGCCACACACACACACACACACACACACACACACACACACACACACACACACACACACGGTAGATAATCATTTAAAAAAAAAAAAAGACAAAACAATTATATAACAACTTAAATATCCGCAAAGACTGTATTATCAAGGTGATATCATGATACCATATTAGAACCAATAGTGAGCGGCCAGTTATGACCATTAACCTCAGCTAAGGTTCCACTTCCTTTTCAGCCTTGCATGTCAAACAACCACATGTAAATAAAGAAGTATTTGCTCTTCCACACTGAATTTTATTTGCTTTGTGTGTGCTAATCTCATGAGCGATCCGTCACGGCCAAGCCTCAAAACCTTATAACTTCTATTCTGCATAATTTCTAAAGGATCATCACTCTAATAAAACGACAAAAATGTTTAATTCTGCATGATACAAAACGCTAAATTAAATCTGTTCCTTTAATGTAATAATAAAAGCTTTAGTAAAAAAAATTTGAGTCCACGGTTTCCAGGCTGTATTTTGCCACAGCAGTGCTTTGAGGTAAATGCTACAATTCCATACAATGACAATGGCCATTTTCTTAGCTTTGCATGTCAACACTCTGAACTGTAAAGCTCAGTAGAGGCTCTTGGGAATGGCATTCTGTGAGTTAAAGAAAGACAAAGATTCACAGTTTAAACGGCTTAATCTGACCATAAATGTGTACAGGACTGAGCAAAAGTCTTGAGCCACCCCTCTTTTCTGTTTGTTTGTTTTTTTATTTTCCTTCCAAGAAGCCAGACTTTGTCATTTTTGATCGATTTTTCTTCAGACACAGGCTGCTTTTCCCCCTCATTTTCAGTCCAGTCCTTGTATCGCAGCACTTTCAAGGAATGTTTTTTGTTTGTTAACCCACTTAACACTGACCTCTGAATCACTCAAGCAGAAAAAAGGCACCTAACTCAAGAGAACCAGTGTTGTGTCTACACATGACAATTTAGGAATCTTCAGGCACTTTGTTACCAGCAGCCTGTTACAAAAAGCACATCATCTTCAGTTAGAGCTGAGAAAATGCCAAAGACAAGGTACTTGTCTTGGTGTGCAGCCTTTAAACGAATCTGAGGAAACTGAACAAGCAAGAAGTGACAGGCCTCAAAGCTATACACATAAAAAAATAAAAATAAAGTCACACTATCTACAGCAGATGAACAGTATCTTTAAGTCGTGTCCTTAAGAAATAGGAAAAAAAATCCAGCAAAGAACAGTTTGTGGAAGAGCAGTGGAAAATCCTTCCAGAAGCCTGGAGAATTATTCCTGAAGAAAGTTAAAAGAAATTCGAAGAAAGCTTGCCTAATGTAATGTTTCAGTAGATCCTTGGACCTTTTCCCCTCATTTTACTAGAATATATTAAAACATGCGGTGTGCCTCAAGACCTTTGCACAGTACTTTAAATAGAATTCATCATCTAGGAGAAGTAAATGTACACTAAAGGTCAACCTTTTGGTAATGCTTCACTGTCTACTTCGTGAACTTCTTATTAAAAGTTAAATCCTTAACTCATCTGCTTCCTCTGGACTGCATAGCTGTTTGATCACATTTGATGGGGTATTTTGTTGTGCTGCCACTCAGATTTTGTTTCAAACGTTACTAAAATCCTGGTCAGTACTTTAAAAAGTACATGAAGTATCCTCTAAACCACTAGAAAGAACAGTCAAAGTAGCAAACAGAGAAACTCCACCGTTGAAAGAACTGTAGAAAAGTATTCATCAGGAAAAACCCTGAGCTGATATTTTTTAAAGAGCTTTTGAAGTTTCGTACAGTCTCAGCCCTGGTGTTGTGCATCACTAACGAAACATAAAGACAACACAGACATTAGGGAATAATATGCAGCCAGGTGGAAAATGATTTCCCTTTTATTTTTTAGTGCATAAAATACGATTTTTTTTAGTCTAAAGAATGAAAGTAGAAATCTTCTTATTGTCCCTGAAACAGATGGGTGGGCCTCCATTCACAACACTTTCCAGTCGGTTCCCTCGGACCGCTTCTCTGAGCAAAATGAAAACAGGCTGAATTAATTCTTCCTACACGAGTCGACCAGCTTTATTCACACAATCCTCTAAACTCAGAGTGAAGAACATGGCTTAAAGTTTCACTTGCTTTGGCTAGAGTTCAATATGTGACTCTGGGTAAGTTTCAACAGGTTCTTAAAAAAGAATACAATTTCTCTTCAGAAAAAAACCAAGAAAATATCGACAACACAACAAGGAAAAAAAAAAGACTAAAGCCGAATGGACATTGTTGCTGGAGAAGCCGCAAACTCTATCTCAGAACAAGGAGATAAATGTTCCCCTCGACTGAATCCAGGTCAGCTAAATCAACCCAAATATGCAGATTCATTAGCATTTGCCTGGTAAGCTACTATAATGGAGGCCCCCTACACTACTGTATAAAAGAATAATCTGATTATGTTAAGCAGCGACGACTACAAGCATGGTTAGTTCTCTGATTGCATAAATAAAGCTTTAGATTTGCACGAGCATTGCCAACATATTATCGCTCTTTTGGGGTTTCATATTTGTTAAAGAGGAGACCACAGTATTCTGCAATGGGGTGGGAGAGGTCGGGCAATATTTAGTGTGCTTGATACATTTCTTTCCTCAAGTAGAAAATGTAGAAATTTATCTCCTCTTCTTTCACTCTTAACTAATTTTCACTACGAGACCAACAAACAGAAAAAACCTTGTATACAAACGAGCGCAAACGCGCGCTGCATTGTCTCCCTGACTCTATGACAGCATCAATGGAGCACTGGGACTAGATGACAGACGCAAGATTGATGAGCCGAAGGCCAAAGGGTGCATCCCCCTCGACATCTTCAGGAAGCGCTTTGACTTGGCTTTCCTCTGCTCCCACAAAACCCTGTGACAGCTGATACAAAGTTTTTAAACCATTTTAAACCGTGCACCCACAAACCTCAATGACACAACTGACACCACGCCTTCACATGTCTCAATTCAGGATGTCGAGACTGGGCGCAAGCCGAGCCAGTGCCCCGAAACATGCCCTTGGTGACACAGTGGTCTGGAGAACGGACGGAGAGGAAATGGAAATGTCACGGGTCTGGGGTTTTTAAATTGATGAGTGGACTTGAATGAGGATGGGGCTAAAGTGTCCTTTTGAAGACTCTTCAAGCCAGAGCAAACCTACTTCAGAAACTCAGCTAATGGTAAACATACTGACCCCACTCCTCTGTGACACCCGATTTTCTCAGTTTGAACTACTGTTGGAACTTCTTGTCTAGATCTCACTTCCCGTTTGGTAACAGTAATGAATTCAGGAACTTTGAAACAAATACTTCCTATGGCTGCACTCTCAGATTACACTTTATGGACAAAAATATTGGGCCACATGGCTAAATCTTTGAATTTAGGTTGAGCACAATTGAGCACGAGACTGTAATGGGATGCCATCATCACAACAAGTCAGTTTGCGAGATTTCTTCCCTTCTAGTTATTACACTCTCTGTGGAAGAATTTCAAAAGCCATGAATTGTCAGATTGCGTAAAAGATACAGAACGGGGTTTGCCAAGTGTGTAAAAACTGCCCGTGCTCTGTTAGACTCAATAACTCCTTTGCCATTAACAGAGGCACAAAATCTGTGCACCGGGAGCTTCATGCAATGGGTTCCTATGGCTCAGCAGCTCCTGTAGGTGTAATGTGTAGGTGGCCCAGTAGTTTTTTTCCCCCCCACATAGTGTATGTGTCATAAAAGCTTAAACTGGCAAGAAGTTCAACGAGTAAAAAGTTCAAGCCAAACCCAAAGTTGTATTTTAAGTATCTCAGATGTCTAAGGCATGCCTTATCAGCTTTGGTTCCCATTCATAAAAGTACACAGTAACTCTCCAGTCATGCAAGTGGCTTTTGGTGAGTCATCACACAAAGTTTATTAGGTTACACACAGGTTCGGCACAAAGCTACTCTGAATAGTTGCTTTCCACATGCTAACATATTTCCCAAAGTAAAAATGCTTATTTCGAGCAGTTTGGTGTGTTTTTCTGCTAACATTTGCAATTAAGTGCAGATGAAGCTGGTGGAAGTGTCATTACTTTTGAAATGTATGTGATAAATCCAACTGGTGGGCAAAAAGGAAAAATGAAGGGATCACTAAATTGCCAACTGTCCATCCTAAAAAGGAAACAAATGTCTGCGCTAATTTATTGTCAGTTCATCCCACAGTTGTTGAAACAATTTCCTCAAACCCACAAATGTCACCCTGGAGGGAAGGTCTGGCTATTATTTAAGTCATCAGAATTCATCTTCTGAATATCATCGAATTGTGCACAAACTCCCATGGCAATCCATCCGATATTTACTGAAATATTCTGGTCTGGGATCAGCAGCGACTGATGCCGATCATGAAAATGACTATTGCATGGTAGCACAAGCAAAGACCAGTATTATCCCCTGTTTTATTCAGGGGGAACTAGAAAACATTTAATAATAAATCTCCAATAAAGAAGTCAAATTGCAGAGTGGTGTGCCCTTAAATATCTTTACTCACAAGGCTGCAACATTTAGCACATTTCTGGTGCCACTGTGGTTTTTACTGTAAGCAGCCATTAAGCATATAACCAGCTTGCATCCTCACTCCCCTGAGACTGACATGATTACACACATGGGGCCTAGACAGACACAGATAAGCAAAGCGCATAAATAGACACCACACTGTCAATGTGCATGTGTCAACCTCGTGCACATGCACACTGTGCAGCTACCATTACTGTCCATCTATAAACATCCCAAGTTTCTGACAAGGCTGTCAGCAAACACCACCACAGGTGGGGGATGGAAGGAAAATGGTAGCAAGAGAGGGAGAGAGGGAAAAAATGGCTTTGCTAAGAGCGAGCGAGCAAATTCACACAGTGGTTGTAGAAAGGGAAGAGAACGGATGAGAAGAGCAAGGAAGAATGAGTAGGAGGAGGAATCTCCTTATGGAAAACAAGACGGGAACAGTTACATAAAGAAAGATGATAGTATGCTTTGAGGGCTTGAGGAACAATGCTTTTTTTTTTTTTTTATCTTGCTGTCCCCATTTTCCTTAAAGACCAGAGGCACCAGATGGAGATGCAATTCACAATGAAGAGCTTACACTCGGCGCACTTCTGTCTGTATCTGAGTGTGTTTGAGGCACTATGCTTCTCTTTGTCCTTCCTATGTGATGTAATATATTCAACCCTGATGCAACTCTTTTAAGAGGGAAAAGAAAATAGGTGAAATTCCTGTTTACTCAATATACACAGAGTGAACAGAACATGGACTCCAGACTTTAGCATACACACAAGCACACACACACACACACACACACACACACACACACACACACACACACACACACACAAAACAATGTGTTGTAAAGGATTATGCAGGCTTGAATTTAACCAGGAAAAAAAAATGCCTCCAAGCACCAGGGAGCAAATCTGGCTTTAGAACCTTTCCTCATCCCAGAGCATCCTGGTACAAAAGGAAAATCCAGCAACTAAAACATGTTCATGTCTGAGGATACTAGAGCACATGTACAGATGGATAATCAGCTTCTGACTCAAGCAGAAAATCTGATTGGAAAACCCAGATCAGAGCTCTTCGATTAGACAAATGCCAGAAAATTATAAATAATCCAAAAAACACCAAATATTCTTCGTGTTTCTCACGTTTCCAGAGGCCAGCTTGACTTTGGGAATACCAAGTGGAATGCACACATCTGCAGGAATGTCCACCGGTATCCAGCTATGTGTAAATGTTTGCTCATGAGTGAGCTAAGAAAAAAAAAAAAGTGCGTGTGTGATTGTGTGCGTGTGTGTTGGAGAGAAAGTAAGTGGCCATCTTCTTCTGCATTTGTGTGAATCTTAAGTAGACCCATGTTGAGGGAGGCTTTGTTCGCCGTCACCGTCGGGGGGCACGTCCTCCAACTTTTCCCCTCACTTCCTTTCAACATAACATTTATCATTCATCCCAGTCAAACAATCATCCTACAACACGGGCGAGCATCTAGCACACAATAAGCTACCCTCCCACCACCACCACTTTCTGGTTGCTGGGATACCTTTCATCCAGCTTGTCAATATCATCATCTCTTACTTAGAAACTCCCCGTTCCTCGCTACAATTGATTCAGTGCAGCAGAGGCTTAATAAAAACTCTGCCGCGTCTTGTTTTCGAAATAAAGTTTCCAAGAATATCTTCTCTTCTTTATGCCGCATCCAAATCATTATAAAAACGTCTGGCTCAGCAAAAAATTGCAATGCATCCTTGAGGGAACCTTCTAATTTGCAAGGGAAATTCCCCTCTGGGCAAATATAGGATTATTTGGATTTACTAAACTAGATGCATGATATTTTACGCTGACATTACAAAGTGCCAGTGTTAACCAGGCAAGGCACCGAAGGCCTGCTTCATATAAAGACAGCGTGATTCACCAGATCCACCCCTCCCTTTTCCTGTTGCACTTTCAAAAGGGTTAACAGGTGCATTAGCAATAAGTAGAGAGATGCTGGAGTTACTGACCCACAGCTAACAACATTATCTTATCAACTGTACTCTGTGCATATAAACCTCTGTCGCTTTACCAGTTTCTCTTTCTTTTTTATAAACTCAAGCACATAATAGTTCAGGCCTTGTTTGACCTTTTTTATGCAGTTCTTGTGCCTTTCCCTTTCAGCTGACTGACCTGCACCGCTTATTCTGCCTATTATGACTGCTGACAGCAGATTGTTTTTCCTACTGCACCCAAATTCTCCATAGATCTCTGCAGATCAAATCCAACAAACACTGGAGTGAGAAGCAAAGGCCAAGTGGACAAAAGAGACAAAAAGGAGACGGACAAGTATAGATAGAGACCTGCAAAATGAAAAGGGGGGAGGGAAACAAAATGAAGAACACAAAGAATAAGCAAAAGAAGAGGCAGCATGAAAAAGGCTGAAAACCCTTTAAACGACTGTGTTTTGTGAGGGAAATAAAGAGCTGATAGCAGCAACAGCAACATACCAGCACAGCGAACGAGAATGCAAATCAGCCCCCGATGCAAATGACATACATCTACAGGGGCCAAGCAGACTGTCTTTTTACCAACACTGCCTACCGTAAACCACATCAAACTTCTCTCTGCGCTATCTGAACCCATTCCTCCTTGAATTCTGCACGGTTAACACACTTACAGGAATGCCTACAAGCTGGTGCAAAGCAAGAGAAGCATAACCACAAGAACAAGCATCATCTGGTTACTTCTCACTCAAACAAAATGCCTGATTACTGTGAGCTCTTTGCACGCCTATACATGAACGTGCTCTCCAGAAAAATAACAATAAATCACTTACTTGTCCGTCATCACGTCGGCTAGCGAATACTGATTCATTAAATCTTCTTTTCACGTTCCGTCACACAGCTGAAATGGTTGAGCGAGAGGCCTGGGGCTAAGGTCGTAGTACACGTCTACAAGAGAGGTTAAAAAAACAACAACATTGGGTTAGAGTAAGTCATCGGAAATGAGAAAAAGAATCAGGTACCTGCTTTCACTCATTCTTCTGCATGTAAATAATAGCAGAACACACGTCACAACAGGACTGAAAAAATAAAGCCAATGCCAAAAAAAAACTGCAGTTCCTCAAATGACCACTTGGGGCTGACTCCAAGCAAGTCGATCCTTGTAGACTCCCATGATAAAATATTTGACTTTACACCAGAAATAAACATGTGTTTATCGGAATCATTTCACACCCATAACAAACATACTAGGGTTGATTTTCTTTTTATATTTATTTTAAATTGGCATGCCGACATGGTCAAGATAACTTGCTGCATGAGAAGGTGATTTTAGTGAACTTGAACCCGGCACTGTTGTTCATTTGTTGATGCCAGAGGTCAGAGGAGAACTGCCAGATTGCTTCAAGCTGATAGGAAATCAGCAGTACCTCATGTGAGTACTACTGATTACAATCAAGGCATGCAGACGAACGTCTCTAAATGTACAATCCAATAAACCTTTAAGCAGATGAGCTACAGCAGCAGAAGACCACACTGGGTGCCAGGTCTGTCAGCTAAGAATAGAAAACTGAGGCTAAAGTTTGCACAGGCTCATCAGATTTGCACAACAGAATATTGGCTAAGCATCACCTGGTGTGATGACACTCACTCGATGGTTCAGGCTGCTGGTATTGGTGTAAAGGTGTTGGGGATATTTTCTGGCACAATGGGTATTGCTGCTGTCCATTTTCATCCCTTTATAACCCACCTTGTGATGGCTCCTTCCAGCAGAATAACGCACCACGTCACAAAGCTCAACTTAATCGCAACTTGGTTTCTTTAACATAAGACTTTAGGTGGCCAAGTGTCACTGAACATCTCAGCTGTTTTTCTGGTGTTGGCATCTTTTTGGGGCATTTTAAATACAATTATCTAAAAAGCACAGCCTGCAGGTGCTTGGCCTATAGGTACCCGTACTAAAAACCTGTCAAAGTTTATGTTGCAGTTGTTTTTTTCCTGGCCTTAACTCTAGTTTCCACTTTGTATTTATATAGGCATTAAATAACAGCTAGCTTAACACTTTGACTTCTCATCTAAATATGGTCACTTATCTCAATAAAAAACAAAACAAAACTGACAACTGCTAACCTTTATAATAGTAATTCAGTAACAGTAATTCAATGGGTGGCACCATATATAGTCCCCATTTCAGAAATGTATTCAAATGTAAGATGTGTTTTAACAGTCAACTAAAAAAAGAACTGCCATCCATTTCAGATGTAGCAAAATTATAGAATTTAAAGACACAGCTATGCATTTTTGACCAATGACATCTTCAGAATATTAACAGGCATCTCAGTTTCTCTTGGTTGAAAAAGTTCAGCACATCTTTGTCTCCAAAAGACAAAAATTTTGTGGAGAAAATTTTTTTAAACCCAAAAAACCATCTTAGATGCAGTCCGTGCTGGGGTACATCTAACTTTTGCAGACACGCTTGACTTGCTCACAATTAGCCAAGCAAGGCCTGGTCTGTTCAGCTTTTCTGTTTCCATAGCTACCAAAGCAGCCAACCAGCCAGCTAGCTAGCATAAATAGAGTGCACCAAGGAGCCCACCGGGTAGTGAATAGACACTATGAATCAGTGGGGCTGATTATAATCCAGGATCAAAGGATGAATAATTCATCAATCATCCTTATGAAAAGGTCAAAAGATAATTATCAATAAGGTGTAAAAAAAATACCATACATCTGACAAATCTATTGAAAAAAATGTTTAGATAATTGCCCCTCTAATAATGCACATTTACATATGCACATAAATCACAAATCAGCAGATTAACTTCGCTGCCAGGATTCTGAATCTGAAAGTTTAATAAGCCGATCAGATGAGGCGTATCCTGTCTGTGTCCCGCTGGCTGATGCTCCATCTCCAAACCTGGCATTAGCTCCTCAGCTTATCTGACCTTAAACGATTATGATAGCAGCACATCAGATTTATAGATTATACTCGGTTATGTGTTAACGTGACACAGATTACAACCTGCAGGAGTGGGACTTAGCTCCTGTAAGCAGATAAACATTAAATACCAATTCACATGCAGCTAAATGTACATGAGGGGGAGAGAAGGTAAGGTCTCTGCCCCACCCAATCCAGTCGTAAATCAGCCTCAAGCCCAGAGAGACCAGCAGCAGCCAGTCAGTGAGTGGACAGTGGCTTTTCCTGCTCCTTTTATCTATGCAAACAGCTACTCTTCACCTCCATCCTGAACTCTAAACTCTAAATCTGCCAGCCATCTTTTTTCCCTACTGATGCATTGATTTCCTTCATCACTCATACAGATGTTCACTGAACATCAGTCCATCTTGTGCATTGTCTATATACAACCAAGTAATTGATGGTAATCGATTTAGAGGCCATTTCCTCTGCTCCCTCAGCTGCTGTTGTTATTGTTGTTGAAATTATTTTCAAAGAGGATAAATAACAAACTCCAGAACAAACAGAGTTGTCGCTCATAATTCTGAACTCATCCATGACACCAGGATAAATCCAATGTCAGCTTTCCTTCCAGTATTTCCAAAATAACATTTTCTTACAACACTGGACTTTTCCAAATATGCAAGAGGCCATGGTTTTGCACAATGTGGCAGACACTCAAGTATGAAACTACCCCGTGCCCACTGTGGTGCTGGACCCATTTGGTGTTTTCCTGCAAAAGCGAGGAGTTCCTTACCCAGAGCCCCAAATTAAACCGCCTTCTCCTCCTCGTGCAAACAATGATGCAGTGCCTTGATCCTGGCTCAGTAACTGTGCTACTAGATTTAAGCAGCTAGTGGTGAGGGAAATAAATAAATACATACACAGATAAGTGGAACATATGCCAAAAGACTGGTGGTTTCCACACATGCAAAGCAGAAAGAGGACCTGCTCAGAGCTAGAAGAACGACACGCTTTGAAGTGAAGTGAGAAGATGTGTGATCCACCTGCAGTCTAAACAAATTAACATTAAATTGAACAAATTAAAACCCAGCATTGTTTCTACAAGGATTTCATACCCAGATAAGGAGACCAACTTGTGGCAAGCTACAGGAAAATTTTAAATATCCAACCTGGGGGGAGATTTATGAACAGCTTGTAAGAAGACGAACACTTTCCACGTCTGCCAATAAACACCGATTTCCATAAATAAGATACTGTCCTTTTCTGTTTCTCCATTAATTCACACAGCCAGAGTGAGACAAAAAGCAAATAAGGTAATGTGGAAACTCCCTTGCTGCATGCCCCAGCACACTGAATTATTTACCTCATAGATGAGATTTGGGTAAAAATAGCATGCACCATTTTGGACACACTCTCCACCCTGCAGAGCAAGCTTTGACAGGCATCTTCTATTGCCCAAAAAAAAAAAAAAAAAAAAAAATCAGTTGATATCTATCATTGTTAGGTGGCAGCACACAGTTGTCGGTGTCGGCAGGAGCTGTGTGCGACGTGAATCTTACCATAATCTGAGTGGGAAGATCCTGCAGGTACAGAAGCTCTTTCAACGTGGCTCAGTCACACTGTTATTACTGGTACAGTCGTGAAAGGTTTGCATGACAGATGTTAAAAAAAATAATTAAAATCTGGTCATCCAGCACAACTAGCCTGTCACCTCCTCCCTCTCTGCTCACCAGTCAAGAGCAATCTGTCTGTCTCTCTCTCCATCTAGCATGATCAACACTGAAGGTGGAGGAAAAAAAAGAAAGAAAAAAGGAGCGCAAGATGCTGCAAAGGGTGGAGAGACAGGGCTCGCATTCAAGACCTATTTCATTTTGGCACATGCCAGTGACAGGCTGTCTCTATCTGAGTGTAAAGCAAAACTGCTCGTATTCCCTTTCCTCCCTGTCGCAGCAGTCAAACACTGCTCACCGGCGGAGAGCGAGAGCCCCGAGATCGCGCCTCTGGAAAGCCTCAGTGCACACAATCGCTGAGGAGGGGGAGGGGGACGATTTGTGGGGGGGCGGTGGGTAAAGGGAGAGAAGATGGGGGAAGGGGAGGTTAGGGTAGTGACTGTGTGTGCATCTGTGGGAGTGTGTCTATTGTTGACGAGTGTTGAGGAGCCCTTTTTTTCTTCCCCCACTTCTCTAAGGAGTGAATGGGGACTGCAGGTTCAGCCGGTGCACTCCTTTATTCAGCCCCGGGTGACAAAAACTCCACACGTAGGTTAACAGCGAAGACAGTTTGCATCCTGGGGACATAAATAAGAGGA